>NC_138867.1:11688135-13142289 GCF_965194805.1 Balaenoptera borealis
GTAGTCAAAAAATCAGTGAAATCACAGAAGACACAAATAACATTATCAACCACCTTGACCTAATTGGTATTTACAGAATACTACATCAAGTAATGTAGAATGTGCATTATTTTCAAGTGTACATGGTACATTTATTAAGATAGATTCCACCATGCCAAAAAATAAGTGTCAATAAAGTTAAAAAGGAATTACATCATACTCTGACCAAAATTAAATTTATTTTCAAATAAATATGATACCTAGGCAAACCTCAAATATATTCTAAAAACAAGTACTTCTAAAAATACATGTTAAGGGAGAAATCACAAGGTAATATTTGAAAGAATTATGAATTGAATGATAAAAAAGTCAGCATAACAAATATTGTGATATTCAGCTAAAGCAGTACTTAATATGAAATTTGTAGTTTGAAGTGTCAATATGGGTAAAGAAGAAAAGTCCAAAATCCCAGCGATCCAAAACAGTCAAGGAGCTAGGAAAGTAAGAACCAAATACCCTCAAAATGCATATAAGAAAGTAGATGATAAAGAGCAAAAACTGATGAAATAAAAAATAAATATCAATTAAAAATTAATAACGCTAAAAGTTGATTTTTTGAGATTGACAAAGTTGATAAACCTAGAATAGACTGATCAAGAAAAAAGAGGGCACATATTACCAATACTAGGACTAAAAGAGGTCTTATTACTACAGATCATATAGACATTAAGCAGATAATAAGAGAATATTAGGAGTAACTTTATGCCAAAACATTAGATAACTTGTTTTATATTAAATATACATATTAATTGAAAAAATTAAACTTACCTCAAATAACACACGATGGTGGAAATAAAATGTGAGTAGCCCTAAATCTATTAAAAACACTGAATTAATTATCAACAAATTTTCTTCAACACAGCACCAAGCTCAGATGGCTTCAGTACTGAATTCTATGAAACATTAAAGGAAGAAATGGCACTAGTCTTCCACAAAGACTTTCAGAAAGTAGAAAAGGGAAGAACACTTTCTACATTGTTTTATAATGCCAGCATAACCATAGAAACAAAACCTGTCAAAGATATTAAACACAAGCAAGCAAGAAGGCAAGCAAGCAAACAATAAAGCAAAACTCACAAGACAATATCATTCCTGAGAGTAGATGCAAATATCCTTAACAAAATATTAGCAAATTGAATTAAGCAATATAGGAATACAAATAATACTATACAATGACCAAGAAGAGTTTATCCTAGTAAAGCAAGGTTAGTTTATACTTGAAAAATCAAAAAAGGCAGCTCACCATTTTAGTAGAGTAAAGGAGAAAAAGTGTGTGGTCATCTCAAAAGATAACATTTTTTAAAAAATTGATCATTAAATAAGGAATATAAAGAAAAGTCTTCAAACTGATAAAGAGCATCCTTGAAAAGAAAAGTAAGGACAACTAATCATACTTAATTGTGAAAAATTGAATGCTTTTCACATAAGATAGAGGCGAGTGTTCTTAAGTTTGGATATTTTAAAGGACTCAAACGACCTCATGGAGCATATTCACATAAGGCTTTCACTGAAAGGTAAAATATATGGTGTATCAAGAAAACAAGAGTACAGGCAGCATTTCAGGTCTGAGAGATGCTCAGGCACAAATTCCTCAAGGTCCTTCTTATATGCACAAAGACAAGGAAAGTTCAGTCTCCAGGTTGAACCACCAAGATTTGGGTGATGATCTTGTTTTATGCCTCTCTGGTTATGTAGCCAAACCAGGTTGTCTAACCAGTTATGTCAAGTAAAAAGCATCAAAAATAAAACAGGTCCTGGGATTACAAGGATAATTTTGAAATTTAATTACATGTTATAAATCCCATAGCCTTTAGCTTGGTCAACAGTTAAAGAGGAAGGAACACATGAATCCTAAATTAAGGGTAGTAGGAGATAGTGACTCATAATTATGGTAACCTTAATTCTCCATACACACTCTAATGGATGGTTTGTTTCTTATCACGCAAATAGTTTGTGATAAAAAGGTTGATCCTGTTAACAAAATGGGAAGTTAAATAGATTTAGGTTCCAAGAGGGCAGAGACTTTGTCCTGTTCACCGTTGTATTTTTAGCCAATGGAAGAGTAAGTACCTAGTTTAATGAGTCTTAATTGGAACAGTGAATGAACAATGTTCCTTTACCTGAAGACAGAAGACAAATCATTGCTTCTCTATTAGTTCTCTACCATTACTATGCTGCCACAATTTTATTTATTATCTCACAGTTCTATAGGTCAGAATTCTGACAAAGTTTTCACAAAGCTGAAATCAAGGTGTCAGCAAGACTGTTCCTTTCTAATATTCTGGGGATGAATCTTCTTCCAGGGTTTTCAAGTTGTTAGCAGAATTCAGCTCAATGTGGTTGTAGCACTCGGGTTTCTGTTTTCTTACTGCTTGTCACCCAAGAGTCACTCTCAAAATCTATAAAACCAGATGTGTGTATGTGCGCACACGTGCGTGTGTGTTTATGAAATCTGTGGCAGTTTTGTGCCACATTAAACTGGATAAATGGAATCTAAAGTTGAGAGATTGAAGATAATATTTTTAAAAGTTAGGTGTTTTATTAATAGAATGCTCCGAGGTAAACTTTACATGTTAAGGTAGTTCGACTCATTTTTACTTGTGAATGACATAAAGTTTAGATTAAAATGGAATCCAATTGACTCTTTGGAGAGATAGTTTAATATGGAATCAGATTGGCCTTTTTCTCCATACTGCCATTTTCCTTTCCCTTGCTCATATTGGCTTTGCATATATACTGCTTTCATATTTAGTCCTTTTTCTGTTTATTTATGTTAACCGTGCCAGATTTTGGAAGATATTCCAGTTATGCACAGACCTTTCCCCTCTTATGTAGCAATATCAAAAGTTTATTCAAATACCGAATGGCACTGATTCCATTCATTGTTGCTGAAGCAAACCGAAGATTGCCATCAGGTAAATTTTGGTTTATAATTCCTGGTCATGGGAATAAAAAAAATAATAATACAGTTCAGGAAAATGGATGCAAGTAAAGACGCACATTTTAAATATATGTTGTGTGTTCACAATTGATATGGTTCTTCAAGAAATTTCTTTTATATGGATTCCTGATAATAACCACCTCCTATAAATTTATGTGGTAAGTATTTGGATAGTACTGCAAAATGACCTCTGCTCACTTCTCACAGAAGGGCCCCAGTGAGCACACAGTCACAGCACACGGGCTCCATTCCACATGCTGTTGATAAAACTGCATAAAGCCTCGTTAATGAGAATGGGGCTATTTTCCTAGATTTGTCTGAGTGAAATAAATTCATTTGGAGTTATTATATTAAAATTTGAATGAAAAATACAGACTTTGGTTATTCAATTTTTTACATGTTTCAAAATGTATCTTACTGATTTTAAAATCTTTCTAATTTTATTGCAAAGAGATAAAAAAATAGAGAAAAGTACAATAGGATCTTCACACTCTTAAGGAATATTAAACAATAAAAACAAAAATAAATCATCAAAAAGCTTGTTAAACATACATAAATATGTCAATCATATGGTTACTTTGTTCTTTCTACAAACAATTATTGAGTGGTACTCTTCTGGGAATTGTGCATTCAGCATTTTTCAAAACAGTGGAAATATGCATATGGTGGATCAGAGCAACCGATAAGCAGAATTAATTAAAAAATTATAGCATTAGAGCATCCTAAGTACTACAGAGATATTGAAAGAAAAAGTAGGAGAACGGGATATGGATTAGGCTTGTGCGTTTGATGGTGTGGTGAGGGCACAAGAGCATTGCAGTTATAAGTAGGGAAGACCTGACTGAGGTAGTGACCTGTAGGTAGGAACTTAAGGTATGAAGATGAACTTTGTGAAATTCTGGGAAAGAGCATTCCAGGAAGAGGAATAGCAAATGCCAAGGTCCTAAGATGAGAGGTTGCCTATGAACAGCAAGGAACCATAAAATCTTTGCATACAGTATAGGAAGAAGAGAGAAGTAATATTCTGGTAAAATGACTCTCAAAATAAAAAAGCCATGTTTTTTAGTATTTGTCAATTTCTTGCACCGTGATTGATTTCAAGTTACCGCCCTGATGTTGTAGATGTGGACGTGGGATGTGGCGCACACAGCTGGCTCTCATGAGCCTGTTCCAGTGGCCACGGCACGGCAACCTAGCAGTACCCAACAGGTCCATTGAAATGTGTTCAACAAGACTAGTCATCAGGGAAATGGAAATCAAAACCACAGTGAGAGATCACCTCACACCTGTCAACGTGGCTATTACCAAAAAGACAAAAGATAGTGGTGCTGATGAGGATGTGGAGAAAAGGGAACCCTTCTAAACTACTGGTGGGTTTGTAAACTTGTATAGCCATTGTGGGAAAGAGTATGGGGGTTGCTCAAAAAATTAAAAATATAAACTATCAAAGATTCAGTAATCCTTCTTCTGGGTATATATGCAAAGGAAATGAAATCAGTACTTCAAAAAGATATCTTCACTCTTATGTTTATTGCAGCATTATTTATAATAGCCAAGATATGGAAACAATCTAAGTGTCCTTGAACTGATGAATGCATAAAGAAATTATAATATATAGAGAGATCTAATGCACGGTATAATGAACATAGAAAACAATATTTTATTATAATCATCAAACTTGCTAAGAGACTAGAATGTATTTATTCCAACAACTAAATAGAAATGATAATTATGTATTGTGATAAAGGTGATAATTATCACTACCATGGCAATCATACTATACAGTATATAAATGTATCAAATTAATGTTGTAAACATTAAATTTACACAATGTTATCTGTTAAATATATTTCAATAAAAATAAAAATAAATAAATAATATAAAATAAAGAAATACTTTTGCTTAGGGTACACCATCCTTTGTGATATATATAGTCCAATCTCTTTTGTCTCTGTTGTTATGCCTCTTCACACTCACCTTCAATCTTGGAAATTGGACTGCCTGTGTTTCTAAAAGGTCTCTTTTATTGCTATTTACATTTGCTATTCCCATTGTCTGGAGAATATATCCTTCCCTTACCTACATGGCTAACGTTTATTTGCCTATGAAAACAGAAACTTTTTTCAAGAAAAACTACAAATTCTTGAGTATCTACTTACGTAATACAAACAAAGGACTCAGTATTTAATATAAGAAAAACGTACAGTCAGTACTTCACATGAGAGGTATACTGGAAATTTGTGCCTCTATTTTAAAAGGCATACTGAGACCCAGGTACTATTAATGTAAATGACTGTTTCCTATAAATACTGTGGTAAATGCTTGAACTTCAAAAACATACAAAAATTTTGAGCATCCAGACAAGATAAAAAATGAACTTACCCATACAAAAAAAAAATAGGCTGGCTTTAGACTTGTTTTCAGTACATTAAGAAAAAAATGTATATAAATATTCTTAAATAGAGGCTTGAGTTTAATATAGTACCAGCAAAATGACGTTATTCATTAAATTATTGCTGAGATAAATATTTAAACATGTGGGAACCATAAATAAATAAAACTCTTTACCTATATCAAACACCAGGAAAATAACTGCATTTAATTGTAAAATGTAACAAGATTTATAAAAGAAATAAAATCTTACAAAAAGGAAAGACACAAGTGAATATTAGCATACATTTAGAGGAAAGAATTCTTTCAATATTGACGTGTAAAATGTAAGAAAGAAACGGCTGAGTTTGACCAAATAAAAATTGACATCTACATCATAAAAATAAACAAAATTAAGAGGCAAATTACAAATTACAGGAAAAGTTTGCAATATGTGAAGCAATGTGTTGATATAGCTAAAGAACCATTTACAAATAATTTAAAGAATAACATCTTGTAAAATTGGTCACAGTTCACATAAAAATACATTTCATAAAAATTTGATTTCAGCAAGTGTAAGAAAATTATATCAGGTTTCATTTCCCACAACACTCACCATAGTATTGTAACTGATTTAGCAGTCTCACAGCAACTACAGTAATGTCAATAAAAAATTTCTAGTTGTTTTCTATGCCAATGGTTTTGATGACAGTCTTCAATGATCTAACATTCACCTAGATGTGTTTCCACTTGCTCAGCAAAGTTAATGATTTTAGAACTCAAGTACATAAGTCAAAACAACAGCATGTACAAAATAGTATGCCCAGATTTAATTTGGAATTCTTTATTAACCACTTTACCTTTCATAACTGTTGAACAAGGTGTATATATAAGCACAAGCTACGTAATTTTCAAAGTCTCAACAGAAATAAGTGAAATAAAGTTGCCACAAATGTAAAAGTCATTAATAGCCACAAGAAACATGTATTTTATTTGAAAAGGTGTTTATGGTAGGCTGAGCAATGACCCCCAAAAGATGTTCTTGTCCTGAACCCAGAATCTGTGAATATGTTACCATCAGGACAAAAAAAACCCTCTGAGACATGATTTTAAGTTTAAGTTGTCTTGGATGTGGGAAACTCCTTGAAAAAGATACGTTTGGGGGCTTCTGGTGTCAGCTTTTAAATGAAAAAAGCTTAAAAGGCATCACTTCCATTCTCAAAAGAAAACAAGATGAATAAACTGAAAATCGATGAATTTTCTCAGATCAACAGAGAACTGAGGTAAGAGGGCAAGCTGCCACCTGTAATTTAGAGAGGGAGATAAATACCAAGAATCACAGCTAAGATCAGCTTACTGGGAGCAGAAACTTCTAGAGCAAGTAACTGGTACAAATACTTAAAGGTAATTTTGATGAATTGCTGGAGGCTGAGAGTGGGCTAATTTGAGAGTTAAGAACTCCTGTGGTCTCTGTCCTACTAAGCCCCCATATGATTATGGGTTTTACCTACAGGAGCCCCACTGAGTCCTGACAGAGAAGAAGGCAGAAAATCCCCTTGGGTTTCACAGAAGGGAGGGGAAAAGTAATCAGTTTGAAATATTCCAAGAGTGTTCTTCTTTTCAGCAATGGTCTGCCCTCGAAGGGAAACAACTTTACCAGAGCCTTATCAGACCAAAGGGAGGTTCAATTAAACAACTCCTGTCCCCTCTTGACTTCTGCCCCATATATGGGGAACAAAAGTCAAACCAACACTTCTGTAGGGCACATCCCCAGGACTCAGGGCCACTGAAAAAGGAAAACTAAAATAAATAATATTGGTATGTGCTTCCACCTTAGGAAACTATAGAATGAAAACAATATAAAAGTAAAGCCAGCATTTATTGTTTCTAGATTTTTTGATGATGGCCATTCTGACCGGTGTGAGATGATATCTCATTGTAGTTTTGATTTGCATTTCTCTAATAATTAATGATGTTGAGCATTCGTTCATGTGTTTGTTGGCAATCTGTATATCTTCTTTGGAGAAATGTCTATTTAGGTCTTCTGCCCATTTTTGGATTGGGTTGTTTGTTTTTTTTGATATTGAGCTGCATGAGCTGCTTGTAAATTTTGGAGATTAATCCTTTGTCAGTTGCTTCATTTGCAAATATTTTCTCCCATTCTGAGAGTTGTCTTTTGGTCTTGTTTATGGTTTCCTTTGCTGTGCAAAAGCTTTTAAGTTTCATTAGGTCCCATTTGTTTATTTTTGTTTTTATTTCCATTTCTCTAAGAGCTGGGTCAAAAAGGATCTTGCTGTGATTTATGTCATAGAGTGTTCTGCCTATGTTTTCCTCTAAGAGTTTGATAGTGCTGGAGAGGGTGTGGAGAAAAGGGAACACTCTTGCACTGTTGGTGGGAATGTAAAATGATACAGCCACTATGGAGAACGGTATGGAGGTTCCTTAAAAAACTAAAAATAGAACTACCATATGACCCAGCAATCCCACTACTGGGCATATACCCTGAGAAAACCATAATTCAAAAAGAGTCATGTACCAAAATATTCATTGCAGCTCTATTTACAATAGCCAGGACATGGAAGCAACCTAAGTGTCCATCATCGGATGAATGGATAAAGAAGATGTGGCACATATATACAATGGAATATTACTCAGCCATAAAAAGAAATGAAATTGAGTTATTTGTAGTGAGGTGGATGGAGTTAGAGTCTGTCATACAGAGTGAAGTAAGTCAGAAAGAGAAAAACAAATACAGTATGCTAACACATATATATATGGAATCTAAGGAAAAAAAAAAAAAGTCATGAAGAACCTAGTGGCAAGACGGGAATAAAGACACAGACCTACTAGAGAATGGACTTGAGGATATGGGGAGGGGGAAGGGTAAGCTGTGAAAAAGTGAGAGAGAGGCATGGACATATATACACTACCAAACGTAAAATAGATAGCCAGTGGGAAGCAACCGCATAGCACAGGGAGATCAGCTCTGTGCTTTGTGACCACCTAGAGGGGTGGGATAGGGAGGGTGGGAGGGAGACGCCAGAGGGAGGAGATATGGGAACATATGTATATGTATAACTGATTCACTTTGTTATAAAGCAGAAACTAACACACCATTGTAAAGCAATTATACTCCAATAAAGATGTTAAAAAAAAAAAAGTACAGCCAGTAGAAGAATGAAATATTAAAAATAAGAGCATAAATCAATATAATGGAAAACATATAATTGAGAAAAATCAATAAAACCAAAACCTAGTTCTCTGCAAAGATCAATAACATTTACAAATCTATAGCTAGGATAACCAAGAAAAAAGAAGACATAAATTACTAATTCCAGAAATGAAAGAGGTTGTCAATACTAGAATATTATGAAAAGCTCTGTGGCTACAAATTTGATAATTTTGATGAAATGCACGGATTCCTTCAATGACACAAACTGCCAAAACATACAAAGAGGAAAACATAAACTATTCTCTATGATACTGTAACAATAGATACATGATGTTATACATTTGTCAGTATTCATAGCTGTAAAACACAAAAAGTGGACATTATGTAATCTCTGAACTTTAGTTAACAATAATATATCAATATTAGTTTATTAGTTGTTACCAAATATACCACAGCAATGCAAGATGTTAGTAATAACTGAAACTATCTGTGCCCAGGGTGGTACATGTGATCTCTGTACTGTCTGCTCAAATAGTCTGTGAACACAAAACTTTAGATTTAGTTAGGAACAGTCCCTTAATTAGAAAAAGAAAGTATGTTTCTGGATCCCCTTAAATTTGTCCTTTATTGTACAAAATAATTCAACTAATCAATTATTTGGTGATTTCGCTGCCCAAATTTTGATGACAGAAATCTTTCTCCTGTTTTAATGCACATGTGAATCCCATTCCATTTAGATTTTTTTTTAATCTTATTAGTTATTAAACCATTGGAATTTTTTTTTTTTTTTTTTTTTTACCTTCTCTACTCCCTGTTTTTCAATTTTTATTCTAAGAATGTAAAATATTAGTCCGTTTGCAACAGGAACACTTCTGCTCAGTGGATTACACTAATGTAATTCTGGCTACTACTTACTAGAAAAACTCAAAGGAAATGAGCTTAAGGACTAATTCCAGAAATGTATTGGGTAATTATGATTGGCTTGATTTGTGACAAGTACCGCGCGTAAGCTCACAGAACTTAGTTCGAACCATACCTATAGATCGCAGTTTTTCAATCAATTGTGCTGAGCTGAAGCATCTGACCAGATTTCTAAACAAGGTATTGTCTTTTAGAGAGCCAGACAGTCTCCTTGGTCCTCCGGGGAATTATCTGTTGAAGTGGATGTGGCAGCAGCACTGAGGTAAAAAATTTAATGGAGGAAATGAGGCCAAGTTGGGAAAAGTAGAAACAGAAAAATGCTCTCCAGGCAAAACAGCAAGAGGCATACCACAGTTTGAATTAAACAGAGAACTGCAGTGCTAGATTTATTTGGACTTGCTTGTTTTTTCCCTCAAGGTATGGGTGGCAATAGTAAAGTTAATATTAATTAAAGGACTTTTGTAACAGTCAAACATTGTTACATACCAAAATGTGGAAATTTTAAGTGTTTTTTAAAAGAACAAAGCCAAGAATCCATTGGCAAGTGAACAGAAGCTGAATTCAGATGTGCAGTTAATATGCTATGTCAGCTGAAACTCTCCTAAAATGTGCTGGATCCTAGGATACCCAAGGGTAATGAGCTATAAATATGTAGACAGTATTTACATTCAATGTAATGCAATCTTAAAGCTTTTAACAACACACTTACGCCATTTATGTTTGTTTGAAAAAACTCTCATCTGGGAGTCCTTCAAACAAGTGGCATACATCCAGATACAGCTGTCATTTTCTTCCTTTCATACAAGAAAAGGAAAGCAGAAGCTTGTTTATCAATCACAATGTTAGGAATGGCAAGTACCTAATTGTGGACTTCTGAATCATGGAATGAGTGCTTTAACTAATGATTTTTAATTAGACACTCTCCAGAGACTAAAGGTGTCACAATTTTAATCTAGAGAGATTAAAATTTTAAAATCAGAGTGATAGTATATTTCTTACCAGTAGCACAGAAATTTACATTCTGAGAGAGAATGATTTTGAGGGGAAGGTACCTAAGGATAGGTAGGGGTACTGAGAAGCGTATGTGAAGGTTACAGTCTAGAGGCACAAGCTCACTAAAAGAATGAGACCTAATCATATGATTGTAGAGTGCTTGCCTTTTCCCCACACCTTACTAACACATTACGAAAGGCCTATTTACCAGCACCATTTCACCTAGCACATGATGTCTAGCTTTCAACAAAACATAGCAATGCATACTAAAAGGCAAAAACACTATATGAAGATACAGAACAAGCATTAGTACCAGACTCAGACTGTTACTCAGTGCCATTCCATAGGGTTGCTGGAATTATCAGACCAGGAATTTAAAACAACCATAATCTATATGCTAAGGACTCTAATGGAAAAAGTATACCGTATGCAAGAACAGATGAGTATTGTAAGCAGAAAGATGGAACTTCTAAGGAAAAATCAAAAAGAAATTCTAGAGATGAAAAACACTGTAACACAAATGAAGAATGCTTTTAATGTGTTTTCTACAGCCAAGGAAAGAGTCTCTGAGCTTCAAGACATGTTACTAGAAACTTCCAAAACCAAAAAGCAAAGAGAAGAAAGATTGGAAAAAACAGAACCGAATATCCAATGACTGTGGACAACTGCAAAAGGTGGAACATATGCGTAATGGGAATACCAAAGGGAGAAGAAAAAGAGAAACTAACAGAAACAATATTTAAATCAAAAGTGACTGAGAACTTATCAAATTAATGTCAGACACCAAACAACAGGTCCAGAAGCACAGAGAACACCAGGCAGGATAAATATAAAAAATATATATACACCTAGGCCTATCACATTCAAACTGTGGGAAAACAAAAATAACAACAACAACAAAATCTTGCCAAAGGAAAAAGCACTTGCCTGTAGAGTATCAAAGACAAGAATTTCATCTTTCTCCTCAGAAACTAGGCAGACAAACACAGAGTGAGGTGAAACATTTAACGTGTTGAAAGAAAAAACATCATCAAGCTAGAAGCCTGTATCCTGTGAAATTATACCTCAAAACTGAAGGAGAAATAAAGAGATTCTCAGACAAAAAAAAAATTAAGAGAATTTGATGCCAGTAGACCTGCCTTGAAAGAAATGTTAACGACATTCTTAAGAGAAGGAAAATAACATGCATCACAAATACAGTCCTACATAAAAAAGGAAGAGACTTGGAGAAGGAATAAGTGAAAAAAAAATTTACTTGTTTATTCTGAATTAACAGATAACAGTTCAAAATAATAATAGCAACAGTGTATTTGATTATGCATTTGGGGATGTGTATATATGTGTGTATATATATATATATCTATGTATGATTATGCATAAATGAAATGATGGTAATGATACAAGAGGCAGGAGAAAAGAATTAGGAATATTTTATTATTATAATACGGTACTTGCACTATCTATGAAGTAGTAAAGTGTTATGTAAAAGTGGACTTGGATTAGTTGTAAACGTATACTGCGAATGCTAGGGCAACCACTAAAAAAGTAAGATAAATAAATAAATGAATAGATAGATACATAGGTAGATAGATAGATAATAAATCTATTTAAAAAAATCATCCACTGTTTATCTGAAATTCAAATTTAACTAGGCATTCATTTTGTTAATTTACTTACCCTGCTAATCATTGTGAAATAACTTGCAGAAAATTGCATGGAACCGCATGCTTTGGAATAGTTTTTAAGGAAGAGGATGAAGGAAACTGGACTTGTCAGCTCTATCTCTTCTCTTGTCTCTTGTCAAAATATTTTCCATAAAATATGTATGTCTCCATATTTCTGGACTATCGCCTGGCTCTTCTGGGCAGCGGCTGAAAAAGGCTGGCAGTGTCCATTGAATATCATCTCAGTCCAGATGAGGTGGAGGTGGCCAGAGTCTACTGGAGCCCGGTCAGGAGGGGCCTGAGTGATGGGACGGACGGGTTTCCCTCTCACATGAGCACAGGGGAGGCCAGGCCAGAGTCCAATTTACGGGAGGCTGAGATTGTTGTCAGTGTTCGGACTGTAGATTAGACAGTGGCTTAGCTTTTATTTGAGCAAATATCTGATGGCCCAGAGGAAGTGAGGGACAAATAAACATGGGAAGTATGTAAACTTAATCAGCTATAATGAATTGCTTGGGGGCTGTCATGAAAATTAGGTGCGAGAACCACACAGAGTACAATACATAATGTTTGGCACAGAGAAACGTATGCTCGTAGGCAGTGTTAGGATTACACTCTCATCGGAACATAGATGGACTGCCTGCCTTTACATTTTTCAAAATAAACCAATAGCGAGAGGTCTGGTGATTTGGTCATAGTTCAGTAACGGTATAGTGATGATATTAAAAGCATTATTGGACAGAACAGAAGGTGAGGATGTTGGCAATTCATTGTAGAAGGCACTGCAATACCACCAGATCTCTCATCTCACAGAGTGAAGAGACGAAGATTTAGTGATCATTTAATTATAAATTAAATTCTAAATTAAAATCTAAAGTTTAAAGATAAAAATCAAAATAGCCAAATATAATGAATTATACAGGGTTTGGAGGTATGATTTGGAGGGAGTAGAAATGCCATAAATTCCTCATCGTTCCTAGTGAGGAGTCATCACATACTCTTTAAAATAGTCAATTTTATAATATAAAAAACAGGTATACCATCAAAAAATAGGAGCAAAATTTGAGGAAGGGACAGGGGAAGGAAACACAGCCCTTAATATTTTTACTTTTTATTTACAACTATTCTTTACTAATGGGTCACTATGGTTGGGGAAATATAATTAAAAACAAAATCTCCTGTCAACTCAGAAAATCTCTCCACAGAAGTAGAAGAGGACTTAAAGTTTCCATTATTGAATAAGCATTACACCAGAATGTGATGCACATCACAGGCACTTCGCTAAAGACCACAGAGACAGAGGGAAACCTCACCCTTTTATGCAGCCAGCTGGAACAACCCAGTACATGTTCTCAAAATAAATGATAATTAGTCTGCAAGTAAGCGAGGACTTGACAGCATCATTTGTCACACATAGTTCATCCTAAACTCACCTGGTAATTAGATGGCCATTTGTATTTGCTAATTACCTTTACCCAAAGGAAAACATGAACTTTCAATCTATTTGTGAAAATATGTAAGTTTGCAACTTGGAGTCGGGCACCCAGAGATTGGGCTTCTACCCTCCTATGGAAACTAATACATAGGGATGCTATCTTCCTCTCATATCAAAGAGATGGCTTCCAGGTCCTTGAATAAAACATTCTAGGGTTTTAAAACCATCAATAGGTTATTTAGCTTTACAAAAATTTATATACAACTTAAAGGGGCAGAGAAAGAGTTCACAATTACACATTTCCTAAAGTAAATTCTCTAAGAATAGGGAGGAAAGATCTTTTTCTTATTTCAGAGATAATTTTTCTTCTTACATGTGATTTGTATTCTTCCGTATATTACTTATATTATCTTTCTTACAGTAAAATATAATAAAATTGAATTTCGATTTCAAATTAAATTTGGATCCAGGAAGGGCTACAAATAGTATTTGTAAATGTCACCATCCTTGCATGGGACGAGAGATATATTTATATAGAAATGTAAACATTCTGTTTACAATCAACAAATCTGACCCTGGTAACTGGGCTCATCTTACATTGTGGCATGGTATTATTCAGAAAGTGACTCAAACCAGATTTCAGTATATCTGTCCTTAATTTTTGTGAATTATGAAATAAATAATTGTTCTCCCAAGTTCAGCAGTATTAGGTGGAAGCTTAGCCAATAGTTAGAAAAAGGACAAAAAGCATCAAAAATAAATAAATATCCCATACTCACTTTTGCTTGTTTTCTATTTCTTGTTGTATAACTTCTGTAACTAACTGTATTAATGAAGCCTACAGTTATTCAAGCCCACGATGTTTTAGGATCTTTTCAAGTCACCAACATTTGAAGATCTTTAAGTTTATTTTTTCATTATGTCTAGTTTTCTGAAGCATTCTTTATGTAGAGGTCCTTGGAAGAAGCAAGTCTATTACAAATCAATATCTGATGTTTGAAGAGTCTGGGCTGAAACTTTAAATTTCTGATCCTTATTGAACTGTAGTCTTTCTATGTGACATCTAATATTTATGACATGTTTTCTCAATTGACATGGACCAAGTGATCTGGGAGATGGGTCACTACATCTTAGAGGCACATGCTTGTCTCCCAACTCCCATTAATGAATATCATTGATATAAATTTCAAACCATCATAAATGTGTCTACCAAATATGGTCAAACATCCAAAAGTCTTAGGGCTTTTTCACATGTTGTAACAACAGACAAATCCTTCGCACTTTTTTATAGAGGTTATATTTTAAGAAGTTGATAAATAACCTGCAACAAATCACCAGAATGTTAAGTAAGAATGGAGTACTGCGTTAATACCTAAATTGATATCTTGGCATCTCTTCTTTTTCTGGGACTTCAGATCTTAGAAAGCTATGTTGACAATATATTTGATTATTTTAAGGAAAGTAGAAGGTGAAGATATAGTTTGGACATTTTTCTATTATACAGATGTCACCTGGAGACTTTTAGTAAAATATCCTGGCCGGAGGGGTAGAATCAATTTTAATAGTGGATACTTAATCCAAGACTTTCCATAATAATATGTTTCCTCACTATTGAAGTTACATTTACATTCAACATTTACATCCCTTGGTTGAAAATGGGAAGGTACCAAGATGTGAACAAGTTTTCTATGTTTTTAAAAGTGTGATTTTTTTTTTTTTCTTTTCTCACCTACTGACAGGACAATTATCTATACGCATTCACTCTGTCAGGCACTTTTCCTTTTCAATGAGCCAGAGGAAAATGTATCATTTTCATCTTCATTTTCTTTCAAAAGTTTGCTTGTAAAAGTCAACCCTAAAAATATTACTTGTGAATTAACTTTGGTTTTCTTAATCTATGTAACAAAGTGTTTGTATTTCAATTAAGTGGGGTTCTACTTTTACTTTGAATTAAGAAAATTGCTCCCACCCTCACAATAAGAAAAATTCAGATAATGTAAATAATCATTGTTTTCTTTAAGCCATCAAGGAGCCAATTTCAAATTGCCTAAGGTTTAAGAAAAAAGAAAAAGTGTCCTTGCAAGGAGAGACCAATGCAGTCTCAACTCAACTCTCAGAGACCACAGTAGGAATCAACTTCTATAGCTGTGCAAACAGGTGGGAATTCAGGAAGAACTTTTAACAAACTGCAAAAAAGCTGAATATAGGCAAATGTGAAATGACCTACCATAAAGCCCAACCTCCATAAGGACCATTAGGACAGTGTGTCCATAAAAATCACCCCTTTCTTGACCCCAGTGGCTAGCTATGGAATGAACTTGGCTCCTAATACTGAGCAGTCCTTCCTCATTTAAAATGTCTTGAGACTTCTTACTGGCTCCATTATAGCCAACCTAAGACCAATTATAAAGTCTCACCAGCTTGCAAAACCCTCGCCTTTATAGCAAGTTTGCCAACCAGAGCCTGTCTTAGTATACCCTCTTTTTTCTCTACAAGACTTAACACTACTTTCCAATATTTTTGAATCTTTGCTGAAATGAAAGTAACAGCAGGTAGGTATTTTTTTTTTGTTAGTTTATGAATAAAGAGTCTTTGTTAATTTTGTCCTGCACTTTGTTTTTTCTTTGAGAATGGGAACTGCAGATGTAAGAAGAATTTAGTCCTATTTGTGGGCTCTTTTCCATACACCTGAACAGGATGATTAGGAGAAAGCTAAGGGCAGAGAGTGAAACCAGAGAAAGCCTCCCTCATCATGCAACCATAGCGAGAAGGGAAGTGACTACCAGTGCAGGAAATACAGGAAGCCCACCTGGACACTTCTCTACTATAGAATAGAAGCCTTATGCCATGTAGAAGAAATAACAAGATGCGTTGCCCCAGCACACAGATGAAGATGCATTCTGGCTGGGAAAATAGAAAAAAAATTCCTTTATGCACAGGGAAGGGACAAGAAATAATCCTGGGCAAATGAGGGTCAATGGATATATCCTGAAAGCATTATATGTTTTTCATACCCCTAGGAGAGCAACTGGAAACTTTTGGGGGAATAAAATTCATCAGAGGCATGAGACAGAGTATGGTTGCTCATGGAAAGAATGCAAATCACTGAAGAAAACTTATGAGCCAGACACATGGGTACCGGGTGTGCCTCAGACTGAGTCCTTACCCTGCCCTTCCCAACCCCCCAAGGAAGGAAGTACCGAGTAACAAACAACAACAGTCTGCTACTGAAGGAGGAACAACAGTGTGACTAGGGATTCCTTTTGATGAACAGGTGTGCAGTGAGCCAATAGCTGAAGGTAGAGCAGGAGTATTAAGAAATATCCTCAGATACTTCCAGCTGCCACACTCAGTACAAGGTAAGCCTGGAGAATTGTGAAGTTGGTGCTGCACTCAAGCTGACAATAACAACTGCAAAACCCAAACACAGCTCATCTCCTGACTAGAATCAACCTCCCATCTTAATGGCCTAGCACCCAGCCCAACAGAAGCTATGTCCAATTCAGGGAATAAATACTACTTAATTCAGTCTCTACTCCTTTATACATGATGCCTGGCCTTCAAACAAAAATTAGGTGACACATAAAAAAGCAAGCAAAAACAACAACAATAAGCTCACCATAAAGGACAAAAAAAAAAAAAAAATCAATAGAAGTAGACTTAGAAATGGCCCAGATGTGTAAGGATCATGATGAGAATTTAAAATAATTATGATTGATGTGTTAAAGATGTTAGTAATCAGGGGAAAATATGTATGAACATGTGGAAGATTTTACCAGAGAGATCAAAAATTTTAAGAAAAAATTAACTGGATATACTATTAAAAAATAAAATACGCCCAACAAACTATAATAGAGATGAATAATATTTATCAGTTGACTTGACGTATCTGAGGAAAGAATTAATGGATTTGAAGATATGTCAACAGAAATAACCTAAAATGAAATGCTTAAAAAATAAAGAGTAAAAATTATATACAAATTTTAAAAGAACAGACCTGTAGTGGTTGTAGGACAATGTGAAACATTCTTACATATACATAGAACTGTAATCCCAGAAGAAAAAGAAAGAAGCTCAAAAAAATGGGGTGAAGAGATAATTGCTGAAAGTTTCTCAAAAATATTGAAAAATAATAAGCCACGTATGTAAGAATCTCAGAAAAACCCAAGCAGGATAAATTAAAGACAAAAAAATAATCAAAAACTAGGGAAAAAAGCAAATACCTATACAAATAATTTTTAAGCTACTCAGAACCAAAGATTAAAAGAATCTTGAATGTAGCCAGACCATAAAGACATACTACTGATACATGCAGATAAGTCTTTGAAAAGACTTTCAGTAACTATGAAATCCAGAAGACAATGAGGTAAGATCTTTAAAGTACTAAATATAGACATTGCCCACCATTCTGTAGCACAGCAAAACTATCTTTCAAAAATAAAGGAGAAATAATGTATTCTTTCTTATAAAACAATCTGAGGGAATTGATTGCTAGCAGACCTGCCTAATAAGAGATTTTAAAATGTTTTTATAATGAAGAATGAATATAAAATAAAAGCATGCATCTACATGAAGAAAAAAGATATACTGAAATGATTAATATAAAAGAAATATGAGATATTTTATCACATTTTAATTACCCTAAGAGATACTTGACTGTCTAATATAAAACTAGCAGCTATTTGGGGTTACGGTTCTATGGACTGAATGTATCCCCCCCCCCCAAATTCATATGTTAAAATCCTAACCCCCAATGTAACCATATTAGGAAGCGAAGCCTTTGGGAAGTAATTAGGACATTAGAGTAGAGCCTTCACAAATGGGATTAGTGCCATTATAAGAAGAGATCATGAAAGTTTGCTCCCCTCTGCTCTCTGCCTTGTGAGGCTACAAGAAGACAGCTATTTACAAGGCAAACAACAAGCTCTCACCACACAGCAAAACTGCTGACACCATGAACTTAGACTTCCCATTCTCCAGAAATGTGAGAAATAAATGTTGTTTAAGCCATCTAGTTTATGGTAATTTGTTATAGCAGCCTGAACTAAGACATATGACATATATAAAAATATAATATTGGGTTGGCCAAAACGTTCATTCGGGTTTTTCCATAACATCTTACAGAAAAACCTGAACGAACGCTTTGGTCAACCCAATACCTGACAACAGTACAGAAAATGGGAAAAAGGAGTGATGTATGTGTGTGTGTGTGTGTGTGTGTGTGTGTGTGTGTGTGTGTGTATATATCTTTTAAAAGTTTTAAGTTATTCATGAAATGGTATGTTATTTGAAATTAGACTGTGATTTATTAAAGATGTATAATGTAAATCCTAGAGCAACCACCAAGAAATATAGAAAAAAGAAATTTAAATTGTAAATAGTGGAAATAAAATGTAATCATAAAACGTAATTAATAATAAAGCAGAACAAAAAAAGAAATATACCAAGAGCAAATGTAACAAAAACAACTATTAAGATGGTAAATTTTTGTCCAATTATAGATATATAATTACATTAAAAGCAAGTGATCTGAACAGATCAAATGACAGACTCCTTGAAAAGACCTAATTAGAAGTTGTCTCTAAGAAACTCACTTTAAATTTAAAGGAAAAGATAAAAGTAAAAGGATGGCAAGTGATATACCATGCAAACATTCATCAAAAGTTGGTGTGGCCATAGTAATACTAATAACTGCAGACTTCAGAAAAAGTAATCGTATCAGGGACAACGACTTTACATAATAATGGGGAGAACAATTCAACAAGACACACCTATCACATATGTGTATGCATCAAAAATGAGCTTCAGAATTTCCAATGTAAATACTAATAGAACTGAAAGAATGATAGATAAACCTGCAACTATATTTGGACAGTTCTGCACTCTTTTTAGCACTTGCTATCATTTTATAGACATTTCAACTGTCAAATTCAAAACTACTGTCGACACCAAATGTTGATGTGGAATGGGAACACCTAGAAATGTCTCATATATCTAAGGAAAGTTTAAAATATTGCAAACATTGGGTAGAATTATTTGGCATGTAATAGTAAAGCTAATGATACAACTACTCTATGGAAAGCAACTCTATCTGTTGATATTGTATCAAGATAAATAAACACATTTTCTAATAAAAAAAGACATTATAGCATTTTTCATAATGTTAAAATTCAATGTCCATCAATAGGTGAATGGATAAACAAGCTAATGTGTGTTTGTACTACTCAGCAAAGGAAGGAATGAACCACTTATAGACATAAAATATGGATGATTCTCATAAACGTTATGCTAAAGATAAAAACCAGGTCCAAATCAATGCATGCTATATGAAACCATCTGTATAAAATACAAGAGGAAAGTAAGCTAAACTTAGATAATAAAAATAAGATATTATTTGCCCTTGAAAGAGCAGATTTACTGAAAAGATCAAGAGGTGATGTAAATGTTCTAAATTTTGTTTTGGATAGTTGGTTACACAGCTATATCCATTATCAAAAATCATGAAAGTATTTTACATCTTTGTGGGCTTTTTTGTTATAAAATATTTCTCAATAAATTCTTTCTTACAATTATAATTTATGGAAGAATTAATTGATTTAGAAGGTGAGAAAATATGTGGAATTTATTAAAAATTAGGGGAACATTAATTTTAGCTTAAGGGAATTTACAAAATATTCAGAAAATTGTATTTGAACATTGTCTGGATATAAGTGATATGTTAGCAATTCTACTTGAAAGAAAGACATTACAGCTTAAGAGAAAATTTTGAATAAATCATAGAAGGTAAGCAATTCTATAAGCATTTAAAGGTGATTGAGTTATATAACATTGAAATATTAGAACTGGTAGCAGTGAACTCAAAGGGATATAGATTTTCATTCACTAAGTCAAGAAGAACGGAATTTTAAAGTCAACTCTAAGGACACGTGAATAATGCCTTTTCCAGATATATCTAGTCAATCGGTCAAAGAGCAAGATAAACATTTACAAAATGTTAAATTATTTTAATATCCCAAAACAAACAAATCAATGTAGCCAATCTGGGGCCCAAGTATCTATGTACAGTTTGACTTCTAGAAAATTTGAATTTTTTTCTGTTCATACCTAAAAATAACATTCTAAATATCATCAGGAAGTGGTTAAAAAAAAAAATTCAGTGAAGCCAAGAACAATAAAGGCTCACACACAGTCACTTTGTTTATATTTTAAAGACCAATTAGCTGACTTAATTTCCAAGCACCCTAAAATCTTGCCCTTGTCACTATGGTGTCAGTGCTCAGATGTGCCACAAAACTCTTCCCAATGATGACAACTCTTGGTTTAGCATCTTTCTCCCTCTTTCCAGAAATACCACTTTTTCTCACCTTTTTACCCACCAAATTCACCGCCATTGTTCACAATTGCACTTGGAAAAATGGGGTTTCCATCAGCACTATATCATGACCATGTGATGTGGGCTTCAGACAGTGAATTAGCCAATAGTCACCAAAACTATCCCAGCTAAAAACAAAGATACTTTTCCATGTACTACAACATTGCTGCAAAGTGCTTGGATTATATTAACACTGCGAATAAACATTCATACACAAAATTAAGAATCCTACTTGTAAAATAGGAAAGCATTATCATGTGTTTATTCTTTACTGACATGTACAATTTCATTATTTTAACTATTTTTAGAAATATTAACTAATTAATCCCTGAAAATGTTTTAATCAACACATCCCTCTTTCTTCCAAGCTCAGTTTCATTTCAGTTAACAAACTTTAGAGTATTTGTTGTTTTAATGCAGCTAACACCTTTTTTATGGGAAAGAGGAAAACAATATAGGTATCACTAAAAGTGGATAATAGTATTCTAGGTAATTCATGTCAGTGTTTGGTAAATTTTAGTTATCTTTATTTAATTATTTATTTATTGCACTGTCTTGTGTAAATAAGTTAGCATGTTTGATTCTTAATAAAATAACAGCCAGAACCTGCAAGTGTATAAATATTATTACTTGCCACTGAAAAAAAATTTAATTAAGATTAATATTAATTTAATATTAAAATGTATTTAAGTTATATATATATATACCTATATATATAATTCGGATAAGAAATAAATATTTCATTCTACATACATACATATGTATGTAGAATGTTGTTCTTTATATGATAATATTGCCATTCTAAGCTTATATCAGTATAACACATTTCAAGTTGTCATGATCTCAGTGTCCATGGCACCTGAGCTATGCACTTGATCAAACCCATGAAACTAATGGAACACTATGAGAACTCAAAGGTTTTATAATAATTGTCAGAAAATATATTTGCAATACTATGCATGATTAAATATGCACAACTCTTTATTTTATAAGAAAAATATTCTCTTATAGGTACCCATCAAAAAATAATTACTGGTGACTACTATGAAAGCCATTGTTTTCTATGTCTTTTACAAACATAAATAAAACATAATGCACATTCCAACACTTTAGGAAACTTGTCATGCTCTAACAGAGACATAATTGAATGAAATTATCAGAATACAATTTAACAGTAGTTAAATTTAGGTAGAACTACAATAATCAACAAGAAACTGTAAAGAGGATTTTCCTGTAGAGATACTACAGTATATTTACACATTGTCACATTAACTATGCTAAAAGCAAATAACAATGATATATTAAATATCAAGGTCAAATTTTAAAAGATTCATAGAATAAAAAGGAAAAAAAAAATGAGTTAATTTAAACAATTAGCATTGTGACACAATCAGCTAGGGGCTATTTAAATTTCTTTTAACAGATAATACATGTTAAAAATACATTTGAAATTATTAATTGAAAACTAATAACTGTAAAATTTTCATATAACATCCATTAACATAGATATAAAACATATATGTATGCTATTATTGTGTTTATTTAAAATGCTTTTACATAGATTATACAAATATAACATTAACAGAATAGTGTGACCATAACAGATTCATGTAGATGTGAATATTTTATATTCAACACAAATACAATTATCAAACCTATGAGGAAAATATAGAAAGTACAATAATCATTTCCGATGTTATCTATATGGAAAAAATCATTAGATCTTTACCTCTGCCCATATGCAACATAAATTTCCAGATTCGAATTACTGAATAGTAACAAAAAACTGAAATTCTTCCAATAAATTATGCATATGTAGGTTGGCAGTCTGTAAATTGGAAGATATTGCTCATTAAGTTTGAATACATACATATTAAAAAACAATATTTCATGGTAAATGCATTACAAAAAGTGAAGTAAGAAGCTCCAAAATTGGTAAATGGGTTTTCAATAAATATCAGGTTTAACCACTGACCTCACTATAAAATTTTTAATTCAATAATAATCTAATCCTTCAAATCATAAGGACAAAATACCATATAAATGAGCAAAGTACATAAATAAGAAATTCCAAAAATCAGAAACAAAAGTAGCACAATTCCAATAAACAAGGAAATGAAAAGAATATTTCATAACAAAATATGAGCAAAAAAAATCTATAAGCAGAGAGAATTGGAAAGAAAATGGAGACAGAGGAATGCCAAACAATTTTCATATTGGTGCAGATTACTATCAAAACTTTAGAGGGAAATTTCTGATATTTAAAACTCTGAATATATGTGTATAAAATGACTGAACACTTCAATTTCAGAGTGTTCCAAGTGGTGTTTTGAATATTAAAACAAATTATCATATCAATATTTTCATCATACTTTTAGAAATTTTGGATATAAAATGTAAATACATTTTGTTACAGTGTAACAATGGAAATTACAAAGGCATTAAAGTAAACTGAAAACACAGATCAAAACAGATTTTTGTCAAAATATTTTTAAGATATCTGATAATTAAATGTGACTCAATGACCTAGATTGAATAATAGAATAAGGGAGAATGTTGTTATAAGGGACATTAGTGAGACTGTGGGCAAAAATTAGAATACATATTGTGGAAGAGATAAGAGTCTTGCAACAATATTCCATTTCCTAATTTTGATAATTGGTGGTTTGTAAGCAATGCCCTTGTTCTTAGGATATGGACACAGAATTACTTAGAGAAAATTGTCACAGTATCCTTAATTTTATCCCAAATTATTCAGAAAATAAATCATGTGTGTGTACATGTAGCAAAAGAATAAATGAAAAAGCAAATGTTGCAAAATGACAAAAATTGGTCCATCAGTTAGTAACTTTTTGTGAATTACAAATTTTAAAAAATAAAATATTACAAAACTTTAATAATAATGTAAGTTGCAAAATACATATTTCATGAACAATTTATTGACTACTATATTCTATAATACTATATACTACATATAAATGTATACACAATTAAAAGACATGATTAGGATTTTACTTTATTTTGTTTTATTTATTTATTTTTAATTAATTTTTATTGGAGTATAGTTGTTTACAATGTTGTGTTAATTTCTACTGTATAACAAAGTGAATCAGCTATACACATACATATATCCCCTCTTTTTTGGATTTCCTTCCCATTTAGGTCACCACAGAGCATTGAGACCCCTGAGCTATACAGTAGGTTCTCATTAGTTATCTATTTTATACATAGTATCAATAGTGTATATATGTCAATCCCAATCTCCCAGTTCATCCCACCCACCCCCCTTCCTGCCTTGGTGTTCATACATCTGTTCTCTACGTCTCTGTCTCTATTTCTGCTTTGCAAATAAAATCATCTATATCATTTTTCTAGATTCCACATATATGCGTTAGTATTTGTTTTTCTCTTTCTGACTTATTTCACTCTGTATGACAGACTCTAGGTCTATCCACTTCACTACTAATAACTCAATTTCGTTCCTTTTTATGGCTGAGTAATATTCCATTGTATATATGTACCACATCTTCTTTATCCATTCCTCTGTTGATGGACATTTAGGTTGCTTCCATGTCCTGGCTATTGTAAATAGTGCTGCAACGAACATTGGCGTGAATGACTCTTTTTGAATTATGGCTTTCTCAGTGTATATGCCCAGTAGTGGGATTGATGGGTCATATGGTAGTTCTATTTTTAGTCTTTTAAGGAACCTCCATACTGTTCTCCATAGTGGCTGTATCAATTTACATTCCCACCAACAGTGCAAGAGGGTTCCCTTTTCTCCATACCTTCTCCAGCATTTATTGTTTGTAGATTTTTAAATGATGCCAATTCTGACTGGTGTGAGGTGATACCTCATTGTAGTGTTGATTTGCATTTCTCTAATAATTAGTGATGTTGAGCAGCTTTTCATGTGTTTGTTGGCCATCTGTATGTCTTCTTTGGAGAAATGTTTATTTAGATCTTCTGCCCAATTTTGGATTGGGTTGTTTGTTTTTTTGATATTGAGCTGCATGAGCTGTTTGTATATTTTGGATATTAATCCTTTGTCAGTTGCTTTGTTTGCAAATATTTTCTTCCATTCTGAGAGTCGTCTTTTTGTCTTGTTTATGCTTTCCTTTGCCATGCAAATGCTTTTAAGTTTATTTAAGCCTCATTTGTTTATTTTTCTCTTTATTTTCATTACTCTGGGAGATGGGTTGAAAAAGATCTAGCTGTGACTTATGACGTAGAGGGTTCTACTTATGTTTTCCTCTAAGAGTTTTATATTGTCTGGCCTTCATTCAGGTCTTTAATCCATTTTAAGTTTAATTTTGAGTATGGTGTTAAGGAGTGTTCTAATTTCATTCTTTTACATGTAGCTGTTCAGTTTTCCCAGCACCACTTATTGAAGAGGCTGTCTTCTGTCCTTTGTATATTCTTGCTTCCTTTGTCATAGATCAGGTGAACATAGGTGTGTGAGTTTATCTCTGGGCTTTCTATCCTGTTTCATTGATCTATGTTTCTGTTTTCGTGCCAGTACCATACTGTCTTGATTACTGTAGTCTTGTAGTATAGTCTGAAGTCAGGGAGCCTTATTCCTCCAGCTCCATTTTTCTTTCTCAAGATTGCTTTGGTTATCAGGGTCTGTTGTGGTTCCATACAAATTGTAAAATTTTCTGTTCTAGTTCTGTGGAAAATGCCATTGGTAATTTGATAAGGATTGCATTGAGTCTGTAGATTGCTCTGGGCAGTATAGATATTTTCGCAATAAATCCAAGAACATGGTATATCTCTCCATTTCTTTGTGTCATCTTTGATTTATTTCATCAGTATCTTATAGTTTTCTGCATACAGGTCTTTTGCCTCCTTAGGTAGGTTTATTCCTAGGTATTTTATTCTTTTTGTTGCAATGGTAAATGGGATTTTTCCTTAATTTCTCTTTCAGATTTTTCATCGTTAGTGTATAGGAATGCAAGCGATTTCTGTGTGTTAAATTTGTATCCTGTGACTAGAATAAATTAAGTGATTAGCTGTAGTAGTTTTCTGGTGGCAGTAAGTTTATGATTTTTTACTCTGACAGAGGGGTATATAAGTTTATGTTGTATGTATAATTATTTTAGAAAGGTCTTTCTTTGATGCTGTAATCTAGAAAATTTGTCTCTCCCTACTTCTGTTCTCTAAACCAATAGGCAAAACAAGGAAAATGAAGCAAATGGGGAACAGAAATGAAAATTACAGTTTTAACTATTTTTTAAAACTGCTTTATTCTCCAAACACTGTATAAATGAAGATAGGCTGTCAAATTCAATGTCTGTTAGATTAGGCAGAGAATGCATGCAACAGAGCACCACATAAAAGACAGAGCTTGCAGAGCACAGAATTTTCCAAATCAGGAAATACACTGGGAGGCAAAACCCATGCTTAAAACATGATTATACTGATTCTAGGTGCCTCCCTGAGTGACATTTGAAATCACGGAACAGCAGGCAGGTCATTCTTGGAGGAGACTAAAAGGCTTGTTTCAGTCTACTAAGGACAGAGAATTATGTTAAAAGCAACTGCCACTGAATTGCTATAGGAAATCCACACGTGCATATATATATGCATACACATGCATGTGCACACACACACTCCTCGTCAAAAAAGCTTCAGAATAAGCCAAAATGATGTCTTAATAAACTGAATCGGCGGGAACCTTCAAGATGGCGGAGGAGTAAGATGTGGAGATCACCTTCCTCCCCACAAATACATCAGAAATACATCTACATGTGGAACAACTCCTACAGAACACCTACTGAACGTTAGCAGAAGACCTCAGACTTCCCAAAAGGCAAGAAAATACACATGAACCTGGGTAGGGCAAAAGAAAAAAGAAAAAACAGAGATGAAAGAATAAGGACGGGACCTGCCTGTCTGGGAGGGAGCTGTGAAGGAGGAAAAGTTTCCACATACTAGGAAGCCTCTTCACTGGTGGAGACGGGGGTGGGGGGTGGAGTGGGCAGGGGGGAAGCTTCAGAGCCACGGAGGAGAGCGCAGCAACAGGGGTGCAGAGGGCAAAGCAGGGAGGTTCCCGGAAATTCCTATGCATTCCTATACACTAATGATGAAAATCTGAAAGAGAAATTAAGGAAACACTCCGATTTACCATTGCAACAAAAAGAATAAAATACCTAGGAATAAACCTACTTAAGGAGGCAAAAGACCTGTATGCAGAATACTATAAGACACTGATGAAAGAAATTAAAGATGATACAAATAGATGGAGAGATATACCATGTTCTTGGATTGGAAGAATAAACATTGTGAAAATCACTATACTACCCAAAGGAATCTACAGATTCAATGCAATCCCTGTCAAACTACAAATGGCATTTTTCAGAGCACTAGAACAAAAAATGTCACAATTTGTATGGAAACACAAAAGACCCTGAATAGCCAAAGCAATCTTAGAAAGGAAAATGGAGCTGGAGGAATCAGGCTACCTGACTTCAGACTATACTACAAAGCTACAGTAATCAAGACAGTATGGTTCTGGCACAAAAACAGAAATATAGATCAATGGAACAGGATAGAAACCCCAGAGATAAACCCATGCACATATGGTCACCTTATCTTTGATAAAGGAGGCAAGAATATACAATGGAGAAAATACAACCTCTTCAATAAGTGGTGCTGGGAAAACTGGACAGCTACATGTAAAAGAATGAAATTAGAACACTCCTTAACACCATACACAAAAATAAACTCAAAATGGATTCAAGACCTAAATGAAAGGCCAGACACTTTAAAACTCTTAGAGGAAAACATAGGCAGAACACTCTATGACATAAATCACAGCAAGATCCTTTTGACTCACCTCCTAGAGAAATGGAAATAAAAACAAAATAATCAAATGGGACCTAATGAAACTTAAAATCTTTTGCACAGCAAAGGAAACCATAAACAAGATGAAAAGACAACCCTCAGGATGGGAGAAAATATTTGTAAACGAAGCAACTGACAGAGGATTAATCTCCAAAATATACAAGCAGCTCATGCAGCTCAATATCATAAAAACAAAAAATCCAATCCAATAATGGACAGAAGACCTAAATAGACATTTCTCCAAAGAAGATATACAGATTGCCAACAAACACATAAAAGGATGCTCAACATCACTAATCATTAGAGAAATGTAAATCAAAACTACAATGAGGTATCATCTCTCACTGGTCAGAATGGCCATCAATCAAAAAATCTACAAACAATAAATGCTAGAGAGGGTGTGGAGAAAAGGGAACCCTCTTGCTTTGTTGGTGGGAATGTAAATTGATACAGCCACTATGGAGAACAGTATGGAGGTTCCTTAAAAGACTAAAAATAGAACTACCATATGACCCAGCAATCCCACTACTGGGCATATACCCAGAGAAAACCATAATTCAAAAAGAGTCATGTACCACAATGTTCATTGCAGCTCTATTTACAATAGCCAGGACATGGAAGCAACCTAAGTGTCCATCGACAGATGAATGGATAAAGAAGATGTGGTACATATATACAATGGAATATTACTCAGCCATACAAAGAAATGCAATTGAGTTATTTGTAGTGAGGTGCATGGACCTAGACACTGTCATACAGAGTGAAGTAAGTCAGAAAGAGAACAACATATACCCTATGCTAACAAATATATATGGAATCTAAAAAAAACCAAAATGTTTCTGAAGAACCTAGGGGCAACACAAGAATAAAGACTCAGACATAGAGAATGGACTTGAGGACATGGGGAAGGGGAAGGGGAAGCTGGGATGATGTGAGAGAGTGGCATGGACATATATACACTACCAAATGTAAAATAGATAGCTAGTGGGAAATAGCTGCATAACACAGGGAGATCAGCTTGGTGTTTTGTGTCCACCTCGAGGGGTAGGATAGGGAGGGTGGGAGGGAGACGCAAGAGGAAGGGGATATGGGAGTATATGTATATGTATAGCTGATTCACTTTATTATACAGCAGAAAATAACACAACAATGTAAAGCAATTATACTCTAATAAAGATGTCTTTAAAAAAAAGACAATAAAATGTTACGACCGAAATAAGGGGAAAAGTCAGAGTTACATAAATGAAAGATACATTAATAGTGTAGCTTCAAAAGGCTGTCAGTTAATCCTTTCTGATTTAGATGTGCTATAAAATACTAGTGATCTAAAGAATGCTTTTTCTAATTCCATCCTTGGTTTTTTTCTACTTTAACCAGATGTCTGTCTGACTCAATTAGATCAGACATTTTCTGGTTTCCAGGTAACATGATTCATCAATGTTCTGCACCTACATTTGAATGGGATTATGACTGGGTTGAAAAAGTGCAAAAATCAGCCTTGCCTTAGTGGTATTGATTCACAGACCAAAAAAACCAAAACAAACAAACAAAAAAAAAGAGATGGTTATTGCCTGCATGGAAAGTGAATACCTCCTAGAGAGGCCGAAATTCACTCCTGTCATCAAACATAGTTTAGGATACCAAAACAGTTGTTACTAAGACTGCTCCCTGTTCTAGAATTTTGGAAAATAAGATCTGAGTTATAAACTTGGATCCTGAACTATTGTTTTGATATCCCAAATCATGGTTGGTAATAGGAAGAGAGAATTTCAGTCTCACTCCATGGTGTAAATGAAATTTAATCCAAAACTGTGTTTGGAAGGCAACTTTTTGGAAGTGCTAAACTGTGCATTTATTTCTATTCGCCGTGAGCCAGGTACCCAGGCAGGCGTTCCACATTATACACCAGGGAAAGAGGTAGAGAAAATGCCTCTTTGAAAATATGGAAGCTAGGACATGCCAGACCAAAAGAGAACATGGTAATGGGGAGATCATCACAGTGGCCAAAAATGCAGGCATGCAAACAGAGCTCTTCAAGCTGTGGTCCTAGATGGTGTAGGTGAGTTAAGATGAAAGAAAAACAAAAAGTGGAGGTGGTGAGAACCTGAGGGTCCCCTCTTCCCTTGATCCTGTCGTCCACTCACATGTATACAGCTTCTATTTTCTCCTTACCCAAAACAGCTATAAGAAGTCAAATTGGCAAGGAGCCTGGACTAATAAGACAGAAGGAGTATCTGATTTAGGCATCCAAGAATTTTCCTTGGGTTCCATGTAAAAAGGAAGATATCCAGGAGCTGCCTTCCCCCAACACTGTTAAAGGGTCCTAAAGGTTGCTGAAGGTGCTGACTGCTGAGCTTACTAGGAAGGTCATGGCTGGATTTGAGTGATATGAGCGCTAGGGCAGCAAGACCAGAAGTTAGGAGTATACCCAAGGCCAGTGATGCTAGCTGGTCCCTTGGCAAGTGACAGATGGCAAAAAGGAAATCTGACAAACCAAGCCATCTGAAAGAGACTGAGTCAATTAGTGGAATTAACTCAGTTTACTGAGTAGATATTTCTCTGCCCCATATTTAGGGGAATGGGGACTTGGGATGGAGTACAGATAAGTAAATGGGCATTTAAAGTGGCATGTCCTTGTATGTGTGAGTGTAGTGTTTATATTTGTCATCACACTACTTTTCAAAGAAAGGCTGGCCCACATTTTCCTTGGAATAAAATTACAAATTCTAGACCATCTGTGTACCACTTGAGGATGTGAAAGAGCTGGTGAAGATGAGACAGATTAAAATAATTCTAATTACTTGTGCGGATAAAATAAAATGTGTGAATAATAAATTTAATTTCTAATACTTTGGACTAACACACCTATGTTATGAAACAGCTCAAACAACTTACAAGGCCACTAACAGTTTTACTAACAGAAAAAGGTCAGGTCTTTGAGATAATTTTAAGTAAGACTGAAGGCAAAAGTTGTATCTTAATGTTCTCAGACTATATTATCTTTTAACCAGTCAGTGGACGAACATAATGAGATAATTATTTTGTCAAAAATAGGACATGACTATTTGGGTAAAAAACAAAAAGAATAAAAAGAAAAATGTTTGGGGAAACATTCAAGGGTTAGTTTTTGCTCATTTATAAAGATAAGCACTGTGCTTTTCTGTATTGATGTAAAAGTATTTCATGCCTATTGTTGACAGGGAGGGAAATATTTCTGGGATTTTAATTCTTTAGAAGACCGAAATAACTTTTCTTAAAAATAATTATGATGGTATTCAGATCCCAGAATCTGGATGCTGGGCTTACATGTGTTATCTTTCATGCAAACTGTTTAATTCATTAACCAAATAATTATTTCCCCTCCTAGAATATTTTATATCTAAAAATTCATGCTGATAAGTGATTATCTAGCATAATTGGAAGGTACATACAGTAAAAATTAAATCATAAGGACGTAGCCTTACTTTCCATGTTTCCGTGTGTGTGTGGGTCTGTATGTGCATGTGTGTGTGTGTTGTGGAAATAAATAAAGGTCGAACAGTAAGTCCATACAGACCTCTCCAGTTGTTCCCTCCCCATAAGTTTTGACTTTCCTAAACTCTTTTGTGATGTATGAAGACTGAATGCTCAAAAGAATTATATATTTTGCTACAAGTATGGCAGTATACAAAAGGGAAAAACAATAGTATAAGGAAATTAAGCCATGATATATTAAGCTATGTCTATTTGTAAAGAAAGAACTTGCCAGTGTAACTTAACAAAGTTTAGCATTTCGAATTGAAAGAGCAATTTTACAAATAATGATGTGTGCAGAGGCAAAGGATAAAATGCTACTTCAGTACATTGCCCCAGCTTCCCTGTGGTAGTCAATATTTTGTTGAAACTTGTCATATTTGTTTCCTTTCATATTTGTTATGAAAAATTAGAAGAGGCCCCTACAGCACCACAAACGAATAAAGGCAGGCTGGATAAAGATGAAAAGAACGTTTCATCATTCTGAAGGGTCAACTCTTACATCTAAAAGAAATCTGCTTTGACATTGACCAGTATTTTTTCAAACTTGATGTCTGAAGAGAAACAGAAACAATTTTTTTAATTCCAAATTTTATGTTTTCTTTCTTTTTTTTTTTTTGCTTTTGGTTTTAGGCATAAAGCTAGCAGGCAGTTATGGTATGAAGAGAAAACAAAACAGCATAGGATGGCACTGGATTTCAAATCTAATATTGTCAATTACCAGCTGTTGAACCTTGGGACAATTATGTGATGCAATCCTGCAAGCTGTGTTTCAGTTTTCTCATACTTAAGGGGAAATATAATATATGTCTTCGAGTTGAAATAGCGCTAAATGTAATCATACATATAAAGCATATGAACAGCACTCTCAAAGAGTGGCTATTCTACATACAAATACACAGTGCGTTTTTCTCATTAATCTCCACCTCAGAATAGAAAAGCGATTGTCACCTTTTCTCTGCATCAGAATTCTGGGAGAGTTTTAAAATAATTCAGATGCCTGGAGCCAAAATCTGATGATTCGATATATTGATTCAGTTGGTGTTTGGGTTGTTGGCCTGTACTACACACACACTGTGGTGAACACACCTATGTAATGCGCATCCACATCTAGACACAGCGCGTTACCAGGACCCCGGAAGCTGCACCTGTGCACCCTTCCAGGCACATCCTCCAAGGACAACCGTTATACAGACGTCTAACAACAGAGATTAGTTTTGCCCCTTTTTGTGTCTGGCAACCATCGTTCAACATTATGTTTGTGAGAGTCATTCATGTGGTTGTGTATAAATGTAGATAATTGTATCTAATTAGGCTAATTGTTTATAATACCAACCCATTCTCTAAATACATCACAACTACTGTATTCATTCTCCTCTTGAGGATCATATGGGTAATTTCTAGATTTTGGCTAATAAGAATAGGGCTGCTATTCCATTAAAGTATATGACCTTTTATGAACATGTATCTGTTGTATATTTTCCTAGGAATGGAATTGCCAGCTATATGGTATTCATAAGGTCAGACTTAGTAGAAACTAATTATTTTCCAAATTGGCTGTCTCAGTTTACCTTCTCACCAACACTATAGGAGAAGGCCAAGGACTCCCCATTTTTTGCTAACACTTGCGTTTTACATAGTTTTTAATTTTAGCTATTGTGATGGGATCATAACGATATTCATATTGCAGTTTTAATTTGCATTCTTGATTTATAAAACTGAGCAACTTTCATGGTTTGGATGCTTTTTTAAACAGTGTTTATTAAAGTATGTTTGCCCAATTTTCCATTGTTTTGGATTTTTATTTTTTCTTATTAACATTATTTAGTCTGAGACTGAAGCGTTTGCTTGGTTTTGTCAGATACCTGTATTATAAATAACTTCTCCTCCTCTAAGGAATGCCTTTGTAATCTCAACACACTGTATATTGATACAGATTTTCTTAATTTTAATATATTAAGTTAGATTTATCATTTTTCCTTGGTGTTAGTGACTCTGTGTACTCTTTAATAAATATTTGCCGACTCTAAGATAATAGATTTTATGTGTTTTCTTCTAAAATTTCTACCATTTTCCTTGAAATTAGATTTGAAATTTATCAGGAATTGACATTTTTTGTCTGCTGGTTTGTTTCTGGATACTCTATTCTGTTGCATTGGACACTAGTCTTATATAATATCACTGCTCTAATTGTTCTAGCTATTTAAAAGTCAATATCTGATTGTATAGTAACTCCCAACTTTATTTTATTTTTCTTCAGTTGCATTGCTTATTTTTGGCTCTCTGCTTTTCCATGTGGATTAGAGAATAAGTTTATCAGTTTCTACCAAAAAAAAATTTCTGGTATTTTGATTTGGACAGTGTGAAATCTATAGATTATTTTAAAGAGAATTGACATTCTTACAATACCTAGTCTTCTAACCCATTGAATGGTATATCCCTCCATTTATTTAAGTATTCTATAATTTCCCTCAATAACGATAATTATTTTAATTATTAATTTCATGCTCATATTTAATTAGATTTTTTCATACGTATTTGCAGTTTTTAGCATGTTTATTGAGATAAAATTCACTTACAATAAAATGTATCCTTTTAAAGTATGCAATTACTATATTCACAGAATTGTGTAACCATCAATCATGACAATGAAATTTACAATATTTTCATTACCTGAAAATGAAACCCTGTACTCATTAGCAGTCACTCTGTTAAAGCCTTAGACAACCACTAATCTACTTTCAGTCTATATAGATTTGTCTATTCTGAACATTTAATAGAAATGAAATCATACAATAGATGATCTTTTGACACAAGCTTCTTTCACGTAGCATGTTTTCCAGATTCACCCATGTGGTGGTGTGTATCAGTACTAAATCCTTTTTATAGATGAAGTTATTCTATTTTGTGGATGCCACACTTTATTTGTCCATTCACTGGTTGATGGTCTTTTGAGTTGTTTCCACTTTTTTTTGCTAAGATGAATTATGCTGCTACAAACATTCATGTAAAAGTTTTTGCATAGCAAAATGTTTTACTTCTCTTGGATATATACCTATGAATGAAATTGTTGGTTCTCATGGTACTTCTACTCAATCTATTGAAGGACTGACAGTTTATCAAAGTGGCTGAACCACTTGACATTTCTACTATCAATAAATAAAAGTTCCAATTTTGCCATATTCTTACCAAAATTTATTATCTTTTGATTTTAGCCATTCTAATGAGTGTGAAATGGTATTTCACTGTGGTTTTGATTTACATTTCCCTAATTACTTATTTTATTGAACATCTTTTATTGTTATTTGCCATTTGTATATATACTTTTTTAGAATCTATTCAGTTCATTTGCCCATTCTTACATTAGGTTATCTTTTTTTTTCACTATTAAATAGTAAGAATTTTTATACATTTAAGATACAAGTCCTTTATCAAACACATAGTTTGCACATGTTTTCTCTAATTCTGTGTGCTGCCTTTTCACTTTCTTGATTGTATCCTTGTGAAGTATAAAGGATTTTAACTTGGCTAGGTCCGATTTATCTATTTTTTTTTCTTTTGTCACTGTGCTTTTTGTATCATATCTAAGAATGTGTCATTTAATCCAAGAAAATGAAGATTTATGCCTCTTGTTTTTCTCTGAGAGTTTTATAGTTTTACATCTTAAATTTATATCTCTAATTCATTTGGAATTATGTTTTTATATTGTGTGAGGTATGGATCCAACTTCATAAGTTTGAATTACTCTTCTGAAACAAATATGGGTGAAGTAGTTTACTTGGAATATAATCCCAAAACAGGAAAAGGGAATATCTTGAAAATAAGTCAGGAGAGGGAAACAAGCCATTTAGGGTTTTATATTAAGCAGTGCCCTCCAGAGAAGTAGAACCAAAGGTTGTAGATATAGATGTAGACATAGATATAGGTAGATATAGTTAATAGGTAAAGATATTTATTATAAGATAATGGCTCATATGATTATGGAGGCTGACAAGTTTCACCAACTTCTATGTGCAAGCTGGAAACCCAGGAAACCAGGCGGTATAGTTGGAAGACCTGAGGGCAGGAGGACCAAAGGTCAGATTTCAATCTAGGTATAAAGGCCTGAGAAACAGGGGTACTGAGGGCAGAAGAAGATCAATGTCCCAGCTGAGCAGTCAGAGAATGAATTCAGCTTTCCTCTGCCTTTTAATTCTATTCAGGCAGCAAGAGATTGTACCATGCCCACCTACATGCGGGAGAGCCACTTGCTTTATTCAGTCTACTAATAAAAGTGTTAATCTCTTCCAGGAACACCTCCATAGACATACCCATAAATAATGTTTAACCAAATATTTAGACATCCCATGAACCAACCAAGTGGACATATAAAATTAATTTTCACAGGCTTCATTACTATAATTGTTGGTGTTATGGACAATCAGGCTTAATCATACTGAATTTCTAAAGTTGTGCACTTCAATATAGTATCCAGGAGACATATGTGACTATTCACATTTAAAATAAAATTATTTTTTATTCCTGAAGGGTTTTACCTCTTGTTTGTTTTCTTCTTATTAGGCCATGTTATCAAGGGGCAGGGACATACCAAGGCTCTCCCCCATCAATCCACTGAGGTCGAGACATTCTCTTCCTTGCCTCCATCGTGTTGGACCTGGGATTGCCCCTAGAGATGACAAGCAGAGAAGCCAAAAGCGACAACGTGGTGGTGCTAGATTTAATTTGGGGGAAACATTTACTGTGCCCCTCGATAGACATGCTCCCACACAACCCCCAAGCACCAGAACCATAGCCAGAGGACCTGAAGCACATATAACACAAGTGGGTAATGGAGTGATGATGAGCTGGTCTAATCCCCTTTCCACACTTTGGATACTGGAGCTGCCTATTTTAAGTATTGGTAAACAGAACTATATATTAGTTTTCTGGTCACAGTATCGGAAATGGTGGAGCTCCAACAATTATAGTGTGTTGCCCCACACTGTTATCTTTGATAAGCATTAAATAAACCTTTCCATTATTCTATCAGCTGGGTTCCTTCCAGTGGACACCTACCAAGGACCCCTGTATTCCACTGATTCAGAGTTGCCATTGGGAGCATAAAATCTCCTGTACTTCTGACTTGTGCATGTGCATGACTGTCCGGATACCTATGGCTTTGGAGATAGCCCTTGGTCAGTAAAACAAGGCTGTCCATGATTAATACTGGAAACTAGCTAAGTAAACAGAATTTTCCAAGAGAGCTGCCCTGAAAAGTGGTGGACCAAGGGCTCATGGCATAGCGCATCAAAATTGTTTTTATAGTATATATTCATTTTGTCTCCTCCTTTGACTATAAGCTTCATGAACTGTCTTTATCATGCTCAGTATTCTACCCAGCAAGTACTATAAGGCTTGGTAAATAGTAAATCCTCAATGAAGATGCAGTGAATGTATGACTAAATGAATTTATTCATTTTGTGAATAAGCATGTGATTTCCCTTGGAAAAACATCACATTATTAAGATTATTAAATGATCAAGTGTAATCTCTCCTAAGGTAAATATTAATTTTATTAAGTGAAAAGTTATGTGAAGCATTTCATTAGTTTATCCCCACTGATAATTTTCATCCTGTCAGTACACTGGAAGCAGCATCAATATGGAAGTCTGATGAAATGGAGTTTAAGCATTAGCCTTGAGATTTATTACTCAGAATCTGTTTCTCTTCTCACAAATTATATTTCATGGTGTTGATTGAAAAGTGAAGTACTTAACATGATATAGTCACCAAATGATACCTATTATTAATAGTAACATTTAGATGTTTTGCACATAATCAAGCAGTACTTTAGGATAAATTACTTTATATCTTTAACTATAGATATATGAGCTTATGATACTGACTCTGACTAGAGGATTTGGAATAGTTCCACACTAAAAGACTTGGTGTCTCATAACGTAAGTTATATTTTAAACCAAAACTCACAGTTTTCAAGCTATTATCTAAACTACTGTTTAGATAGTCAAATTCATATCTAAATTAGTAACAGACTGGAAAAGAAAATGTCATAAAATAAGTAGTTTTAACATTTCACACACACATACACACACAAAGAATTACTGTGATAGAAGTAGTCCAATTAGGCAAATTTACTGAAATATGCAAGTCACAATCCTGCTTGATTTGGTCATTAATTTCATATCACTAGTTAAAATACTAAATATTTTCAGTTCAATAAATCTTAATTTTAGGCCCATACAGAATTACTTTCTAAAAGACTTACCAATGATCACTATTTTCAGCTCTTTGATAGACACGTTGAATTTCCAGTTCAGTGTATATATAATTTTTGGGGTGTCACACAAAGACCCTAATTCATTCACCTTTAATTCAAGGATGGAAAGTTTAGCTATAGTACCAAGCGACTGGAATTTATGGTGTGAAATGGATTAGTTGCATCTCATCTTGAAATGGCATTGAACTATAGTCACCCTTACAAGCATCTTCACTTGCTCACAAATATGAACCAGTCACATATCTCTGCTTTGACAACAAGGGAGAATGAAATACAGCAATAATTGTAATGTGCATGCAGCATCTGTTGCCTTTTCTCAGAGGCTTCTTTCTCACAGCCTTTTCTCATAAGCTTCTAGAATTTTAGAGTTTGATTATCCCCAGTATATTTCTACTCATTTTTCATCTTTCATTAATGGTTACTTGTTCTTAAATAATATACCTGTATTATAATTATTACTTACCTAAGAATGGACATAAAGTGATTTCCTGTAATATTGCCCATCTTTGATAATATAATTTTATACATATATAAGTATTTTGAAAGATGGATCTCTAGAATTGGGATTTCTGATTGAAATTGTTCATGCATTTATAATTTTAATACAAAAGTCCAAATTTTCTTAGAAAATGAAAAGACTTTGTTCATGTATACATTCACCAACAGATGAAATTCTCATTTCCCCAAAACCTTTCCAACACTAGACACTGATGAACTCATTTAAAATGTTAGTAATATGATAGGTTTAAAACATAATTTAAAATACTTTTAATTTAGTTAATTAATGCTGAGCTTTAGTACATTTTTCTAATATTTTTGGTGGTCATTGGAACCATTTAGTGAAAAACCAGTTTTTATGGCATTTTTACAGACTATAAATTATAGTGTATTTACTTTTCCAGCACCTGGAATGTATCTCCATCTATGTTCTTTGCTGGCTCTTATTTAATTCAGATTCTTCTCATTATTTCCTATACTCTTTGCCTGTCTCTTCCACCTTCTCTATGGTGTCCTGAATGCTATTGTCTCAAATTAGGAATTATAGTGAAATGGTATTGTAAAATTTTATCTCTAAAAACTCCTCTTTCCTCCCGATTTCCAATGAAATGATCAAAAGATGCTGTTGACATACCAGAAATGTCAACATTTTGACCAAATATAGTACAAGAAGAATCATATTAATGAAAGAATAGCCACACAGTTCTTTTATTTTTCTCTGAAAATTCAACATGACACTGACACATCTAAAGAAAATTAATATAGAATCTCTGAGGGGTCCTGGATGGGTAGCAAAGTGAGGTGCTAGAGCAGTTGGAGAGAACCTTATTTTCTCTAATGCCACTGGGTGCCCCCCTCACACATAGCTTCCTTCATTTTCAGCATCCCCCAACAGAATGCTAAGTTGGTTACAACTGATGAACCTACATTAAGACACAGTTGTTGACATGAGTGTTCACTCTAGGTGTTGTATGTACTGTGGATTTAGACAAATGTAAAATGACAAGTATTGATCATTATAGTATCATACAGAATAGTTTCACTGCTCTAAAAATCCTCCATGCTCCACACAATCACTCCTGCCCCGAACCCCCTAATCCTTAGCAACCACTGATCTTTCTACCATCTCCATAGTTCTGTTTTTTCCAGAATATCATATAGTTGGAATCATATAGTTTGTAGCCTTTTCAGATTGGCTTCTTTCACTAAATAATATGGATTTAAGGACACTCAATATCTTCATGGCTTGACAGTGCATGTCTTTTTAGGACTCAATAATATATTTTCTGGATGTACCACAGATTATTTAACCATTTGCCTACTGAAGTACATCTTAGCTGCTTCTAAGTTATGAATAAAGCTGCTAAATGTCTGTGTGAACATTTGTGGACATAAGTTTTCAACTCCTTAAGGTAAATACCAAATTGCTGAATCCTATGCTAAGAGTGTGTTTAGTTTTGTAAGAAACTGCCACAATGTCTTTTAAAGTGGCTGTACCATTTTGCATTCCCACCAGCAATGAATGAGAGTTCCTGTTTCTCCACATACCTCCCAGGATTTGGTGTTGGCAGTGTTCCATATCTGGCCATTCTAAGAGGTGTGTAGTTGTATCTCATTGTTGTTTTAATTTGCACTTCTCTGATTACATATGATATGGAGTTTGTTTTCATGTGCTTATCTGCCATCTGTATATCTTCTTTGGTGAGGTGTCTATTAAGGTCTTTGGCTCATTTTTCAATCAGCTTATTCTTCTTATTGTTGAGTTTTGTGTGTTCTTTGTGTATTTTGGGTAACAGTACTTTATCAGATGTGTTTTTGCAAATATTTTCTCCCAGTCTGTGACTTATTATGTCATCCTCTTGATTATTTTTTAATATAAGTAACAAAATAGATTGGAAACACTTCCCCAGGCCATTGTCTTCATTGTGTAACATGTTGTAGAATTTCTGGACAATTCAATGACAGAAGAAAACTTAAGCAAACTATTATAAAATAATAACAAAATGATGTCTTGCGTCAATGAATGCATGCATTTATAACTGGGAGAAATATAATAAGCCACAACAGGAACTGCTTTGCATTTCAGTGTGCTCTCTACATGAAGAAGTTTGCTCTTTATCATTAAGGTATTTATTGGTCAGCATGAATTTTAAGTAACAGTGACATGAACTATTTTACAGTTGAGAAAAATCATTCAGTTTTAGAAACTAGATTGAAACAAGAAAATAAATGGAGGCAGATGAGAAAGTTGGAAGAGGAGAGCATCCACATAATTAACTTGAGTTTTAATCATGGCCTAAATGAAGGCAGTAAATGTGGGGATGATTAAAAAATAGATAAACTTAAGAAATAGTGAGACATTTGTAACAAATGATTTTGATTATTGGTAAATAGAAATGAGGGAGAAAAAGGAAAGGGAGGAAAGAAAGAGAAAGAGAAAGAAAGAAAGAAAGAAAGAAAGAAAGAAAGAAAGAAAGAAAGAAAGAAAGAAAGAAAGAGAAAGAAAGGAAGAAAGAGAGAAAGAAAGGAGGAAAGAGAGAAAGAAAAAGAAAAAAAGAAAGGAAAGAAAGAAGGAAGGAATAAAGAAAGAAAGAAAGAAAGAAAGAAAGAAAGAAAGAGAGAAAGAAAGAAAGAAAGAGAAAGAAGGAGAAAGAAAGAAAGAAAAAAATAGAAAGAAAGAGAGGGAGGGAGGAAGGAAGGAAGGAAGAAAGAAAGAAAGAAAGAGAAAGAAGGAGAAAGGGATGGAGGGAAAGAGGGAGGGAGGAAGAAAGAAAGAAACTTCCCCAGTATTTTTTTTTCAGGTATTTGAGAAAATGGTATTTTCAGTTGTAGAGATAAGATGGGAGAAAGAAAAAAATTTAAATGACACTGATAAGTTAAATGTGGACATACTGAATTTGATATTCTTGTGTAACATCACAAAACAAATGTTAGTGAGTAGCTATATATAATGGTCTGGAGTTCAAAAGAATTCTCTGAGCTATATATGGAGATATGGGAGTTAGAAGAATAGCTATAATATTAATACACACAAAGAACAATTGCTAGATAACAAGCACACTGTTCTAAGTTTTATATATATATATATAAAATAGATATTTTATATATATAAGTTTTATATATGTATGTTTTATATATATATATACAAATCTCCATGAGAACTGGATGGGGTAGAATAATATATTATTGGATTTTCACATGTCACAGCATAAAACAGAGACACAAAGGGTTAAGTGACTTGCCCAAGGTCACAAATCTTGTAATTAGTGGTGTAGAAGTTTGAACCCAGGTAATCTGAGGCAGAGTCTAGGCTCTGAAACACAGCATTACATAATACTCCTTAAGAAATGGTAATTGAAATCATGAGAATAGGTGATATCAACCAGGAATAACCTCTAAAATGACAATAAAATGGTCTGAGAATTAAACCTTATGGAAAAATCAACAGTAAAAAAGCCAAACTCATAAGAGCAAGTAGAGTGGTAGTTATCATGGCTTAGGGGAGAGGGGAATAAGGAGATATTAGTCAAAGGGTACAAACTTCCAGTTATAAGATAAATGGGTCCTGGGGATCTAGTGTACAGCATGGAGACTATAGTTAACAATACCATATTGCATACTAGAAAGTTGCTAAGAGAGCGTATCTTAAATGTTTCAACACCAAAAAAAAAAAAAAAAAGCTAGTAATTATGTGAGGTGATGAATGTGTTAACTAACCTTATTCAGGTAATCATTTCTTGACATGTATGTGTATCAAATCATCACACCATACACCTTATAATGCTACACAATGTTATATGTAAATTATATCTCAATAAAGCTGGAAAAAATATTGGCAAAGAAAAAGGAGACTGGGAAGGAAACAGAAATAGACCCATCAGAAAGACAGGATAACCATGGAGGGGAAGGCCAGAGTATTTAAGAGAACTGAGTTTCTCAAGAATAAGAGAAGGGTGGGAGACTTCCCTGGTGGCACAGTGGTTAAGAATCCGCCTACCAATGCAGGGGACACAGGTTCACTCCCTGGTCCGGGAAGATACCACATGCCGTGGAGAAATTAAGCCCGTGTGCCACAACTACAGAGCCTGCACTCTAGAGCCCGCGAGCCACAACTACTGAGCCCGCATGCCACAACTACTGAAGCCCGCTTGCCTAGAGCCCGTGCTCCGCAACAAGAGAAGCCACTGCAATGAGAAGCCTGCACACTGCAACGAAGAGTAGCCCCCGCTCACCGCAACTAGAGAAAGCCTCCGTGCAGCAACAAAGACCCAACGCAGCCAAAAATAAGTAAATAAAATAAATAAATTTTTAAAAAAAAGGAAGGGTGGGCTGAGAGTATAAAAGCCACCCAACGTGACATGGAATATAGGAATAAAAAATATTGACTGTGCTTAGCAATTAAGAAGTTCATTGGTGATCTTGCTGTTAGAACTGTAACAAGGTGCAATGTTGAATAGTTTGGAAGGCATAGGGAAGAAACACTAGAAAAGAACTAAGGAGAAGTGGTGGCTTGTCTTTTCGTGAATTACAGGTATGTTCTTAAAGATATCAATTAAACTTTTCAAGTTCTGGAAAAGAAAATTTTATTGTAAAATGAGTGCAATCCCCATTGTTCTAATAATCTATATAATTACATTCCTAAAAAGAATTGACTTCATTATTGGTATTATGAGTTAAAATATAGCTTCACTAAAACATACTAGGGCATGGGGGATAGGGGTTGAGGGAAAATGTTTTCTATCTTTGCACCATTAGGAAACACAAACCTGTTGGTACTTTAAGAAAAAAAAGTGACCCATTTATTTTGCTGTCTCCAAATTTTACTGTAAATAGCCTGTACAGAAACAACAGATGCCCCTTTTAACTCCATGTATAATTTGAAAGACAAAAGCTAAGAAAATTATAGCTTGTACTTTTAAAGGATAATAAAATAACACATTCATGTAAATGAAATTTGAGTGATCAGAAGCAAACATTGGAATTTAGCATTTAATGATATTTTTTGCAGCAGCAGTGTTGCATGTCAAAGGCAAATGAACCTAGATACATGAAAAATATTCTGGCGCAGTGGTTGAGAATCTGCCTGCCAAGGCAGGGGACACGGGTTCGAGCCCTGGTCTGGGAAGATCCCACATGCCGCGGAGCAACTAGGCCCGTGAGCCACAACTACTGAGCCTGCGCGTCTGGAGCCTGTGCTCCGCAACAAGAGAGGCCGCGACGGTGAGAGGCCCGCGCACCACGATGAAGAGTGGCTCCCGCTTGCCACAACTAGAGAAAGCCCTCGCACAGAAACGAAGACCCAACACACAGCCAAAAATAAATAAAGAAAAAAAAGAAAAAAAAAACATTATAAAAGGTTTTTGAATGTCTGTAGCTTTTATTGTTTCTTTGTCAAAGCAATATGTTTACAGACTGACATTTTGTATCTATGTTGCAGTAACTTTGGGACCAGGAGGTATGAACTTCACACAACGTTCTAAATGAATTTCATAAACACAAATCCTAGGGGCAGAGAGGATCCAAAGCAGCCCTTAATCTATAAGTCAATTTTGATGTTCTCATAAATATATGTTTCTCATGGAAACACCAGTAGCCTAAAAAGTATCTTTCCTAAAAGAATTCTATACCAAAAGCTTTTGAAATTGAACACAATGAAAAACTCAGAATTATATTAAAAATAAATTTGATTTAATTTAGCAAACATCCATTGCACAGTATCAGCTACCAAGTGCTGTTCCAGGTTCCTGCCTTTAGTTCAGAACCAAGAGGAATAATCAGACAGGAAGCAATTGAATATAAAATGATGAGACAAAAAAATAATAGAGGTATCTACAATTTGCTATAGAATGTTAACCAATTTCTTTATGGAAAGTTGCTGGGAAATTTCTCCAAAAATTATATGATTTTACAGTGTACATAAAAACTTTATCTGTACTACCTGCCTTCAAGGACAACTTTCTGGGCTTAGCAGTTGATAATGAAAATTTGTTGCACTGATTTGGAGTTTGTGCCCCAGAGTAATTTTAAGATCTTTTGAAGATGATTCCCCCACTTCCAGAAGACCCTGCATGGGCAGCAGTAGCTGCTATAGCCAGTACTCCAAACTCTGTAGAAATGAGTTTCACCAACTTCTACCTGTAACTCTGAATTAGACCCAGATTTTCTCAAGTGCATCAAGATGTGTAATATTATACACACTGCAACGAACTACAATACTCCCCGCTTATCCTCTGTTTTGTTTTCTGAAGTTTCTGTTACCTACTGCCAACTGAGGTCCGGAAATGCTAAATGAAAAATTCCAGAAATAAACAACTCGTTTTAAATTGTGTGCAATTCTGAGTAGCATGATGAAATTTCAAGCCCTCCCACTCAATCCCACCCTGGATGGGAATCTCACCACTTAGTCACTTAGTAGCAGCATGGTTACCAGATCCACTGTGGTGGTATCCCAGTGTTTCTGTTCAAGTACCTTTAATTTACTTAACAATGGCCCCAAAGTGCAAGAGCAATAATCACGACGACAATTTGGATATGCCAAAGAGGAGCCATAAAGTGCCTCCTTTAAGTGAAAAGGTGAAAGTTCTCAATAAGAAAAAAATCCTACTATGCTGAGGTTACTAAGAGCTATGGTAAGAACAATCTTTTTTTTTTTTTTTATTGGAGTATAGTTGATTTACAAAGTTGTGTTAGTTTCTGCTGTACAGCAAAGTGAATCAGTTATGCAGATACATATATCCACTCTTTTTTAGATTCTTTTCCCATATAGGTCATTACAGAGTACTGAGTAGAGTTCCCTGTGCTATACAGTAGGTCCTTATTAGTTATCTATTTTATATATAGTGGTGTGTACATGTCAATCCCAATCCCCCAACTTATCCATCACCAGCTCAGCTTTCCCCTCTGGCAACCATAAGACTGTTTTCTATATTGTGATTCTATTTCCTTTTTGTAACTAAGCTCATTTGTACCATTTTTTCAGATTCCACATATAAGCGATAACATATATGTCTCTTTCTCTGTGTGACTTACTTCACTCAGTATGACAATCTCTAGGTCCATCCGTGTTGCTGAAAATGGCATTATTTTGTTCTTTTTTTATGACTGAGTAATATTCCATTGTATATATGTACCACATCTTCTTTATCCATTCCTCTGTCGATGGACATTGAGGTTGCTTCCGTACCCTGGTTATTGTAAATACTGCTGCAATGAACACTTGGCTGCGTGTGTTGTTTTGAATTATGGTTTTCCCTGGATATATGCCCAGGAGTGGGATTGCTGGGTCATATGGTAGTTCTATTTTTAGTTTTTTAAGGAACCTCCATACTGTTCTCCATAGTGGCTGCACCAATTTACATTCCCACCAACAGTACAAGAGGGTTCCCTTTTCTCCACACCCTCATCAGCACTTATATTTTGTAGATTTTTTTGAAGATGGCCATTCTGACTGGTGTGAGGTGATACCTCATTGTAGTTTTGATTTTCATTTCTCTAATAATTAGTGATGCTGAGCAGCTTTTCATGTGCCTCTTGGCCATCTGTATGTCTTCTTTGGAGAAATGTCTATTTAGATCTTCCACCCATTTTTTGATTGAGTTGATTTTTTTTAATTTAATTTAATTTATTTTTTATACAGCAGGTTCCTATTAGTTATCTATTTTATACATATTAGTGTGTGTATGTCAATCCCAATCTCCCAATTCATCACACCACCACCACCCCACCCCCCTGCTTTCCCCCCTTGGTGTCCATACGTTTGTCCTCTACATCTGTGTCTCTATTTCTGCCTTGCAGAAAATTGGGTTGTTCGCTTTTTTCATATTGAGCTGCATGAGCTGTTTGTATATTTTGGAGATCTATCCCTTGTCGTTTGCTGCTTTTGCAAATATTTTCTCCTATTCTGTGGGTTGTCTTTTCGTTTTGTTTATGGTAAGAACAAATTTTCTATCCATGAAATTGTGAAGAAGGAAAAAGAAATTTGTGCTAGTTTTGATGTCACACCTCAAGCTGCAAAAATTACATCCACGGTGTGCAATAAGTGCTTAGTTAAGATGGAAAAGGCTTTAAATTTGTATAATCAGATCTTCTGAGAGAGAGACAGAGAGATCACATTCACATAACTTTTATTACAGCATATTGTTATAATTGTTCTATTTTATTATTAGTTATTATAGTTAAACTCTTACTGTGCCTAATTTATACATTACACCTAATCATACATACGTATATATAGGAAAAAACATAGTGTATATAGGGTTTGGTATTATCCACAGTGTCAGGCAGACACTGGGTGGCTGGGAACACATCCCTCTTGGATAAGGTGCGGGACCACTGCATCAGCGCCACCCCTGAGTGACTTAACTTTCAATATAATCCTATAGAATTGTTTGTTTTCCTAAATTACTCATTACAAAGTTTTTATTTCCAAACTCTTATGCAATTCTAGTTATAAACATTAGAAACATATCATATTATAAATACTATTATATCAAAAGATCCATCTGTAGATACATTCTAGAGAAACTGGTGTGTATTTTACTTTTAAGTAATGGTTAAAGGAAACCATATAATAAACTTGCTACATATTCAATACATATAAATTCTTGAGTAAGGTGGAGGGAGGGGAAGACTGACAACCAGTTACCTTCCGTGATTATCCTTATGGAATTATTGCACAGCCTGAAAAAATAACTCATCATTTTTTGAAGTTACTTTTTGTGTGGGGATCCAGGATGCAAGCCTAACCACTAAGGAATAATATACTAGGACTTAATTAATTGTTTAACTGGGACTCTTGGTAATTTTCATTGGTCAGCTATAATATATAAATATGGACTTGGTCCCTAGATTACAAGTAACTCTTCTTCAACCCAGTGTGAAGTTAATACGAAGAAATTTTAACACAGTACTTGTGATGGCAGCTAGGCAAACTCTCATGTTTATAAGCAAGTCTTGAAAGCAATTCATGCAAGTTGCAAAGCAGCTTGTCATCACTGGGTCTTGTATGCTGTGGGCAAAGAGTCCATAACAATGGGACTGACAAGTTGCAAAGAACAAAAGCAAAAAAACTGGACAACTGGAAAAAGAGAAAGATTTTAGAGAATGAAAGGGTAAACACATTTAGAGTTTGACAAACATGACTTGCTAAAAATGATTGCAGGCTTCCAAAAAATTAGGAAAATAGATTCATGGAGTGATAGCTGCTAAGCAGATAAAATTAAAAAATTAAAAATAAAGAAGAAACCATGTTTACACGTCGAAGAAATGACCACAAAGGATTATATGGTTGGTGAAAAGTGTGGGAAGAAATAATCTTTTCATCTTTGAAATTAAAATGAAAGAGAAGGTTTAGTTTTAAACAGTCTAAATAAATTAAACCATTACCTGCACACTAAGTAAATTAAAGCGTGAACTTAATTATTTATGAAGATAATTGCCATAAATTTATATTTTACTGTAGTTCAATGTAACATCTCTGTTACTTTTTGAGTTTTTGTTCTGGAAAATTGGACAATGAATTGTAGAAAACTCATTTCCTGGAAAATAAAATACTAAGTCCCTGGAGAATGTAAAATGGAACTTCTGTGAAGTCTGAGTGGGGACTGAGTTGTGAGTTTTCTGAGATAGGAATCTATTTGCTTTGTTTTTCTTCTTATCCCAGTAGTGCTATGACTTATGGAATTGTTAAGCAGATAATGAGGCTATCTTCACCTGCTAAGTCCTAATGTGTTCCCAGAAAAAGCTATATACAGCTGGTCCCCCTTATCCTTGGGTTCGACATCCACGGTGTCAGCCAATGTCAGATCAACTATATTTGGGAAAAAAATTCCAGAAAGTTAAAAAAAAAAAAAACAGTTGAATTTGCCACATGCTGGCAACTATTTACATAGCGTTTACATTGTATTAGGTATTATACATAATCTAGAGATGATTTAAAATATATGGGATGATGTGTGTAGGTTATATGCAAATAGAACACCATTTTATATAAGATACTTGAGCATTTGTGGATTTTGGTATCCTCAGAGGTTCTAGAACCAATGAATGTCCGATGGGTCCCGAGGGACGACAGTATAAGTGTGCTTTGAGAATAAAGCTCTAACCAGAACTTCAAAAAAGGCACTAGTATGTCCCACAAACAAAGTTAGGAAAGGTTCTAAATCAAGAAATCTGAGACACAAGAATAAGGGTGCTACCAGAAAACTGGTGAATCTTGGAAACCAAGAAATGCACCTCTAATCCTCCACTCTTACTTTATTTAATTTTATTTTTTAAGTACAGAGTGATAAATATGGTACAATTTTTATGTATGTTCTGAATTTCTTAGTAATATTACGTGTTGTTAATCAAACAATATTATACTAAGAAAACTTGCAGATGGCTGTGTTGTTTATTCAAACTGTTGACATTTTAGTACAAAATGCAGGAAGAGGAGGCTGCTTATTACATATCATACTATAATTACATATATATTACCAATATTTTATCAAAGAAATAAAAGTGACTAGTTTTATGTTACTTATTCTCAATTCACACTGAGAGAATAAGTAAACTCATAGTCATCCAAAAAGCAAACATATAAACATCCTTTCACTAAAACTTGTATACCTGTAATGTGCTAGGTAATGAGGCTACCATGGTGTAGCAAAAAAAAATGTGCCAGGTAAATGTTATTATAAAAGTTATTATAATTACTGTTGTTGTTTTAGTTAGTGGTGGTGATAGTAGTGTCAGGATCTTTATATCATGTGACTGTTTTTTCCTCCCTATGATTTGTTAATCCTCATCCAATATATTGTATTTTAGAAAATTAGGAGCAACTTTCTGCATAAATCCTCATTTATCTTCTTAAGAGATCAGAGCACCTTTGGTAATCCCCATGATATAAAGCCATGGAACAGGCTGATGGGCATGAATCTCATTCCTCTTCCTCTCCCAGGCATTAACAATGTCTCATGGTAGATAGATTGACCAGGTCCTTTTGACTTTTCATGTAATTTACCAGTATATTAGATTATCATTTATTTAATTCCTTTACTCAATATGTGTTTATTGAGCGACTTCTCTTAGAGTTACTTGGGATACAGTGATAAACCAGAGTCCCTGTCTTCAAGAGTAGGTAGGTCATGATCCTTCCCCTATTGAAAGAACATCATTTTGGTAGATATGTTATGTGCTACATGATTGCATCACAAGAAATGTATCATGAGCTAGTGACAGCATGGCTAACCCAAGAGATTTCAAAAGTTCATGGTCTGCAAACGAATCTACACCTGACTTGCTGTAATGGGATGATCTGTGATTTAGTGGGTTGGTGTCTTCAGGTTACATTCTTCCTTCTTATGTGTTTCTTTAGTGGTATATCTTCTCCCTCTGTCCCTTATTTTGTTCCCTGGTATAAGCATTCCCAATCCATCTCCTTGAAGCTGTCATACCTGTTGAATTTTGTTTTGCTTTATTTACTGTTGGTGATGTTGTGTTTTTTCCCCTTTAAGTGAGATAGGATTGGAGATGGAGCTGGAATTAAGAGGAATGCTCTTCCCACAAGTAGAATAAAGCTCCGTCAAATATTTCCCTTTGGAATATAGACCTTGGTTATGGAGAAGGTTCTGAAGCTATTTCACAGTGATTTTTCTCGACTCCTACCCCAGTCAGATACATGAGAGAATCTTTCTCATTCAGAGTGAGAACCTTACGATGTTCCCATAGGTCAAGTTTATATAAGTGCAGGGACCCCCTTAAGAGTGTAGTTCCCAGAAATGTCTCATGTTCACATATTTCCACACTCTGTCTTGAGCAGTTTGTCAAAGTTTTCATTTCAGAGCTTCTTCCAGTTACAGATTCAACAACGTTTCTTCAAATAGGCAGATCTCAATATGTGTCTCTAGATGAGCCTGTCTTTCCAGATGAACAGGTGGTAGTTTCCCATGAACTGGGTTTTCTGATAGGTCCAAGGTAAGTCATTGATTTTCAATTTTCCCAGCCTTTGCTTATTGTAACGACGAAAGTGAGGATGTGAAAGCTCTTCATGGTTGGAGCTGAAATTGGAAATCCAAACATTAATATTATTAACCTAGCTATGTCAGTGATACATCATTCCACTCCAGACTTTATAGAACAATGGGCATGGCATAAGGGATAAATATAATTTAACAACAGCCATAATGTGCAAAACCATGGCTATAAAACCTACCTCAAGGGGTGTAACATAGGAACAGGAATAAAGTATCTGGATCTTACTCTGATAGAGAGAGTCTAGATGAAGAGCAAATATGGAATATGGACTCAAACAGCATAGAAAACCAAAGAGTTGAGAATTTAAAAGTGTGAGACAGGATGTAAGATTTCAGAAATCATCAATTTGAAGTCAAGAGGACAGACTTTTTTTTTTTTCATGAGTGTCTCTGTAGGTGGAGACTGCATGGAAAGTATCATAATAGAGAAGAGACCAGTTCATTTGGAATAAAGTCTCACAAAAACTTATAAAACTCATTCTTATTTTTGAGAATATTTGCAAGGAGTGGAATGAATTCAATGCAAATCAAAAGTAGACTTGATTGATTTACCATCTTGTCACTGAAGTCTAAATTCCCATCTGGTCAAAAGTGACTAGAGTCTTAGATACAAAAGGAAAGAAAGTTTTCACCCTCTGGTTATAGGGAAGTCAAAGTTTTCCAAAGTTGTCATACGTAAATCATGTGCCATTTTATAAAGCAAACTTTAATGTGCTGTCAGATTTTAAATTTTGGGGGGAAGGAAGTTCTTGTCTGGGGCTTTTAACTTAGACAGATTTTGAGAAATTAGTGTCACCTGGAAGCATTTTATTGACAATTTAATGATTGACTTTTCTTCTACTAAGGGCAGGAATTTAAGGTGAAAGCGATGTCACTAATATTAAAACAACTTGATCATTCTGAAAGGCAAGTTATTTCAGGTCTGAGTCTCTTTGAAAACCTTTGAGAAAAAAATCATTTTGATTCTGGAGCATGTTGATTTTATGCCAGGTTTTGCCAAAGATCACCAACTCTGATGTTATAGAAATTGGACTGCATGATTGGAGTTTTATAAGAAACTATGCTTAAAATGTCCTAATTTATTATTCTATCATGAGGTGCTCACTGTATTCTAAGTTTTGTTTGGGATGTATTAATACTGAATATACTCACAATATGACATGAATACAAAATAGACTCAATTTATGACAGCAACTAGGAATAGTAACATCAAATTTAAATGGATAAGGAGTGACTATTGTATTTAATTAATATCATGCCTACTGTTTATATGTTTTATTTTTTCCTTTACTTTCATATCTTTATTTGTATTAAAATTACATCTTCTTTAGGTACTATGTAGCTAGGTCTCCCTTTTTGAATTCATTATGTTAAAATGTGCCTTTTAAACAGAGTTCTTATACTATTAACCTTTAAAAAACTATAGAAAATATTAAATCAATATTCCAATTTTATTATTTATTATGTTTGTTCTAATTTTTATTCCATTGTTTTCCTTTCCTTCCCTTATTGTGATTATTTTAATATTTTAATATAGAGTATTTTAAATCATCTACTGGCTTTTTGGGCAAAATTGTTTCTATTAGTTTTCAGTAGTTGCTTCTGATATTATTTTACAATACACATATCTAACTTTTCACAGCCTACTTAGAGTTAATATTTTAGCAATTCATATAAAACACAGTAAGTACAGAAGGATTATGAAGCTATAAGCCTTTCTATCACTGTATTTTCTTTATTTTGTGTTTAGTTGTCCAGGGATGCCATAAAAAATACAACATACTGGTTGGCATAAAAAAACAGATTCAGTCACATTTTTAAAGAACTAAACAAGAAAACACAGACTTTTATATTTACTGAGACATTTACCATTTCTGATGCTCTTCTTTGCTTTTAAATATTGAAATTTCTCTGTAATATACTTTCCTTTTTTGCCTTGTTAATATCCTTTTGCACTTTCTGCATTTTGCATTTCTTGTGAAAAAATCTGGCGTCAAATTTTCTTATATTTTATTCATATGATACTGTTTATATCTTTCCTTTCTTCCTGAAAAAATGTTTTTACTAAATATAGATTTTAAGGTAGGAGTTTTTTTACCTTTTTTTCAACACTTAACCTATTTATTTTATTGATTTTTCTCACTGTTGTCCAGACACCATGATTTCTGACTTGAAATCTGCTATCATTTTAATTCTTGTTCCTCTCTATTTAATATGTCACTTTTCTCTACTTCCTTTGAGTTTTTTCTTTACGTTGGTTTTCCAGCCAGTTGATTTTATGTGAATAAGCTTGGCTATCTTTTAATTTATCTTATACATGATTTGTTGAATTTTTAATCTATAAATGTATGTCATTTTGAAAAATCTGAGAACTTTTCATCCATTATTTCTTCAAATATTCTTTCTTCTCAAATCTCTTTCACTTTTTTTTCTTGTTCTTCAATTAAGTATTCATTAGACCTTTTGATAGTTTCCCACAGCTCCCTAAAAATGTTCTATCTGTTTGTTTGTTTTAATGTATTTTCTTTCTCTTCTTCTGATTGGATTGCTTTAACTTTAAAGGTAGCTGATTCTTTTGTCTATCTTCTCCATTGTGCTTTTGGGTCCACCAAGTAAATTTTTTGTTTTAGACATTATAATTCATAATTAGCCTACAAATTCAATAATTTGGATGAATTGGAGAAATTCCTTGAAAAATACGACTTACCAAACTGATATAAGAAGAAACAGAGAATCTAAGTTGTTCAATACTAACAAAAATTCAAAAAAACTTTTAACAAAAACACTCCAACCAGGAAATCTTTAGGCCAAGATGGTTTTACTGGAGAATTAAATCAAACATTCAAGGAAGAAAAATACTAATATTACTTATTTTATTTATTTACATAATAAATCATTGTCCTAAATGGTTTTTTTTAATTTTAATTAATTTATTTTTTTGGCTGTGTTGGGTCTTCGTTTCTGTGCAAGGGCTTTCTCTAGTTGTGGCAAGCGGGGGCCACTCTTCATCATGGTGTGCGGGCCCTCTCACTATCGTGGCCTCTCTTGTTGCGGAGCACAGGCTCCAGACGCACAGGCTCAGTAGTTGTGGCTCACGGGCCTAGTTGCTCCACGGCATGTGGAATCTTCCCAGACCAGAGCTCGAACCCGTGTCCCCTGCATTGGCAGGCAGATTCTCAACCACTGCACCACCAGGGAAGCCCCTAAATGTTTTTTGAAGCTAGTATATGGATAATGCCAAAATCTGAAAAAGAGGTCAGAGAGAGGAGAGAGAGAGAGAGAAGAGAAAGAGAAAGAGAAAGAGAAGAAAGGAGGAAAGAAGGAAAAAGAAAAAATGAGAGAAAGAGTTGGAGAAATGGAGGTACGGAGGAAGGAAGGAAAGAAGAAAAGAAGAAAGAAAAGGAAAGGAAGAGAAAATAACATGTCACCGCTACCTCTGATTTACCAAATTAAGTTCACCAATATATACAAAGGAGACTCTATCATGACCAAACTCAGTTTTATCTCAGGAATTCAAGGGTACTTTTTAAAATAGCTTTGCTGATATATAATCCACATAACATGCAATCCACTCACTTAAAGCATACAATTAGATTTATGTGCAACCATCACCACAGTCAATTTTAAGACGTTTTCATAACCTGAGAAAGTAACCTTATGCCATATAAATATCACCCTGTATTAGATTCCCAGACTGATATAACAAGGGGTTGACAGGACCATACTCCCTCTGAAGACTTGAGGGAAGAATCTTTCCTTGACTCTTTACTTCTGTCCATTATTGCTGATGTCTTTTTGTGCTCTGTTATTAGTTGCATATGTGTTTATAATTTTTGTATTCCTGATGGATTGAACTTTAAGCATTATGAAATGTTCCTTTTTTTATCTAGTAACATTTTTTGTCTTAAACCCTTACCTAAAACACAAGATATGAAAATCATAATTTTTTTTAAAAAAAGATACAGATAAGTTGGCCTCCTTCATGAAAATTAAAATTCAGGAAATTAGAAGGCAGACCACACACAGGGAACAACTCTCTAGCTGTAAAAAGAACTCTTAAAACTCAGAAATGTGTTCAAATTAATTAAAAGTAGTATCAATTATCTTTAAAAATTACACCAGCTGTGTCAAGATTTATTTACTAAATTGTGTTGATTTAGATACGAAATTTTTGCTTTTATTTACATCAGATTATTGAAGATTTATAAACAGATTTTAATCGCGTTGATTGAAACAATTCAGTAAGTCAACAGATGCTCACATATTACTGCTATGTACCAGTAGAAGCTCAGAGATTGTTTTTTTCTGGAGTTGGAGATGGTTGATACAACACATACACTTCTGATCTCATCCACAGAAATCAAAGTTCCTGATGTTTACTGCAGAGTTTGTGATGTGCCAACATCATTTCGAATGTGATACAATGAAAATAATTATGTCCAAGGTAAATGTGGGCTTGTCATCATCTATTTTACAATGCATTTTAAAATGAAAAAATGCTCATTATTCCTGAGAAAGCTAACTTTTTGTTGTTTATTATATCCTTTAATAATTTATCCCCAAAGAAACCAAAGTGTCAACAATCATTGAGCCAGAAGTGGCAGCTTGTCAGTTCTCACTGCTCAATGAAAGAAGAGCAAACAGATATAATCCATCAGAGACAACACAGCTCTACTTATCAATTTTTATGATGCTTCATTTCAAAATATTTTCTAGAATCATCCAAATGAACACATATACTATACATTAAGGAAAATACTTCAATATCAATTAATTTATTCTATGAATCTATCATTTTGATGTCTACAAGGAATAAAGGAGAACAACTTAAAACCATGATTTTTCTTCCTAAACCATTAATAGCAAGCATGTATGTTGTAATCACTGAAGCTTCCTTCTGTAACTTAAATAAATTTTACCTTCGTGTTATGTTTCCATATTATTCTGCCTTAAATTCTCACTAAGAATTTCAAAGTGATTCCAGATAAGTTTGACAACGCATATATTGAGAGGATGACAAATAATTACCCTTCAATAGCAGTAAGCTTTTTAAGTTTGAAAACACTAATAACCAATGTCTCATAACGTATTTTAACTTAAAAAGGAATGAAATGTCCCTTTCTCTTCAGTCACAGTTCTCTCTACTCTTTACTGCTTTTAAACTGGAATTAATATTATACTTAGGAATAACACTAACATAGGGGGTTTGATGATTTATATAAAAAATACACACTTGCATACAATAGATCAAGTGAAACTGCTGAATTCATTCCAATATTATTATTCCTAAATAACCTATTAGAAAGCATTCAAGTGTTAATGGATATTTTTAACATCTTTATTGAGGTATAATTGATTTACATTGTTGTGTTAATTGCTGCTGTATAACAAAGTGAATCAGCTATACAGATACATATATCCCCATATCCCCTCCCTCTTGCCTCTCCCTCCCACCCTCCCTATCCCACTGCTCTAGGTGGTCACAAAGCACCTAACTTATCTCCCTGTGCTATGCGGCTGCTTCCCACAAGCTATCTATTTTACATTTGGTAGTTCATATATGTAAATGCCACTCTCTCACTTCGTCTCAGCTTACCCTTCCTCCTCCCCGTGTCCTCAAGTCCATTTTCTACATCTTTCTGCGTCTTTATTCCTCTCCTGTCCCTAGGTTCATCAGAACCTTTTTTTTTTCTTCCTTAGATTCCATACATATGTGTTAGCATATGGTATTTGTGTTTCTCTTTCTGACTTACTTCATTCAATATGACAGACTCTAGGTCCATCCAACTCACTACAAATAGTTCAATTTCATTTCTTTTTATGGCTAAGTAATATTCCATTGTATATATGTGCCACATCTTCTTTATCCATTCATCTGTCGATGGACACTTAGGTTGCTTCCATGTTCTGGCTATTGTAAATAGTGCTGTAATGAACATGGTGGTACATGCCTCTTTTTGGATTATGGTTTTCTCAGGGTATATGCCAAGTAGTGGGATTGCTGGGTCATATGGTTGTTCTATTTTTAATTTTTTAAGGAACCTCCATACTGTTCTCCATAGTAGTTGTATCAATTTACATTCCCACCAACGGTGCAAGAGGGTTCCCTTTTCTCCACACCCTCTCCAGCATTTATTGTTTGTAGATTTTTTGATGATGGCCATTCTGACCGGTGCGAGGTGATACCTCATTGTAGTTTTGATTTGCATTTCTCTAATGATTAGTGATGTTGAGCATCCTTTCATGTGTTTGTTGGCAATCTGTACATCTTCTTTAGAGAAATGTCTATTTAGGTCTTCTGTCCATTATTGGATTGGGTTGTTTGCTTTTATGATATTGAGCTGCATGGGCTGCTTGTATATTCTGGAGATTAATCCTTTGTCGGTTGCTTCGTTTGCAAAACCGTACACATTCTTTTATGTTCTGAGCTAGATTTTTTTTTTCAGTACAACTCAATATACAATATTTGGCCAATTAATTCATAGTGATCCAGCCTGAGATTTTAATAGTTAATGGAGGTTTATGCTCTCATCAGTGCCTTATAGTCCACATTCATGATGAAAGAACACTATAAACCAAAATGAACAAGTGATAGATCAACTTTCCAAAATGCATACATGTTTTTACACAGAATTTAGAGAGTGTCCTTCAATGGTATATTAGAAAAATCATTTAGTACATTAACATAAATTTCCAGTAAAGTCAATAAAGCAAATGGCTATTTAGAAAAAAAAATATGGTGTAGATTATTGCTTTTTATTTCTTTAGTCAAAGAAATTTACTCAAGGAAAATATATAAATAAATATATATACACTTCCAGAGCAGACATATTTTTAAGCGTTTTGACAATTAATGGTAGGTGTTCAGGAAAAAGTTTTTATTTGAGTGACAGATAAGATCATAATTATTAACGTGTTTTTATGCATAAAGTAGTTTCATCAATTTATTAAACATTACCTCAGTGTTTTCATTACCATTTTGGTGTGTGAGGATTTATTTTAATATTACATGAGTTACTTTAAATAAATTATATATTTTCAAATGTTCAATGTACCAAAATCCAAAATACCAACAACACCAAATTCTAGCAAAGAAGTGGAGCAAAAGGACCTCTCATTCATTTCTAGTGGGAGTACAAAGTGATACAGCCACTATGGAAGACAGTTGGGCAGTTTTTTACCAAACTAAACATAGTCTTACCATACCATCTGGCAACTTTGTATTTATCTAAAGGTGTTGAAAACTTATGTCCACATAAAAAGCTGCACGCAGTTGTTTATGGCAGCTTTATTAATAATTGCCAAAACTCGGAAGCAGCTAAGATGTCCTTCAGCAGGTAAATGGATATATAAACTGTGGTACAACTAGGCAACGGAATATTACTCAGCTCTAAAAAGACATGAACTCTCAATCTATGAAAAGATACGGAGGAAACTTAAATGCATATTACTAAGTAAAAGAATACAATCTGAGAAGGCTATGTACTGTATGATTATAACTACATGACCATTCTAGAAAAGGTAAAACTGGAGACAATGAAAAGATCAATGGTTGCCAGAAGTTGAATTTCTGGATGAATAGGTGAGGTGCAGATTTTTAGGGTATGTGAAACTATTCTGTAGGATGGTGGATTCATGGCATTATATATTTGTCTAAACCCATAGTATGTACAAAGCCAAGAGTTAACTCTAATGCAAACTGTGGAGCTTGGGTGATCATGATAGGTCAGTGTAGGTTCATCTGTTGTTATTCTTATACCTCTCTGGTGGGAGATATGAATACTGGAGGAGGTTATGCTCGTAGGGGCAGCAGGTAAACAGAAATCTCTGTATTTTCTGCTCAATTTTGCTAGGAACTTAAAACGTCTCTAAAATAATAGTGTATTGTTTTTAAAGTTCAATGTTACTATTAGTTCATACTAGTTATTTCACGGTGCATATTATTTAATATGTTAAACTTTATGATTACTTCCTGATTTTTTTGAGTCTTGAGGAAATACATAATTATAGTAGGTGGGATTTGAGAAGACTTTAGATAGATAAAAGAAAGGACAAAATAAATTAGGGGAAATGGACTTTTCTCATTCTGCTAGACACAATACAGATGGCTATACACATCCATTTAGAAAATAAAGCTCAGGAGAAAAAACAAAATTAAACTGGAGTTCTATGCTTCACCAGTGATGGTGCACTATCATTCTTGGTCTTAATGCATTTTGCCACCACTGTTTGTCAAGAATGTATGGTGTGCTGCTAGTATTAGCCAACTCTATGCAGGAAAATAGACAAATGTTGACAGTATATTCAATAAATAGCTCACAAAATCAGCACACACCTTTATATGTCATTGAATTGGTCTGATTCAGGAAAAAATATGAGTGGAGAATTTAATGAAGTACCTAAAGAGTGAGAAGCCATATTTTCTTCTAAAACAAATAGGTTGTAGCTCAAGACATTCCAAGGTTTTAATATGAGTAAATGCACATTGTAGTTTCAAAATGTTTCCAAAACTCTTAGAAAGTAGTAAACTTAAGAGTACTATTCTATGAATAAATCTTTGTTGGAGACAACAAAATGATGTTTTCAAAATAACCTTTCTTCAGTAAATGAGATACATGACTTTTACTCACCAGTGAAAGAGTAACAAGGCATCCATCCTTGAAAACAGATTCCACATATAAACAAGCCTTCTAGAAAAGTCATAAGGATTGGGAATTCTTTAGTAATGACTAGGAAAATATAATATTTTTATTAAGTTTATTTTATATTTAATTGTGTTACCATGAACATACCTCATCACACTTGGAATGTTTAATAAAAAATTGGAATTTTTACCTTTCCAATCAGAGAGGTGACCTACTGAAAATGTGTTTAAAATAGCATGGTCAGAAAAACCTCGTAATAAACCTGGTATCATGGAAGAAACTTTCTGTCTTGGCACAAGAATACCAAGGTTTGGGTCCTTCTTTTCCATCAATAACCTTTTCTCCATGGGCAATATGTCCAATCCATCTACACAATTTCATAAATTGTATTTACGAACATGATAAAAATAAAACCTTCATCACTAGGCTATTCTATTGGCGAATTAAGAGAGATTATGTATGGGAAAATGCTAAGCAAACTGCAATATACTTATGCAAAATTTAATTATATTAGATCTGCTTCTCACACGAAGTATTATGTTATTATGTAACAGTAAATCATTAAATCTCTTTTTCACCATGAAATGTAGCATACAAGAAAATGTGCATGAGATACATGTATATTTTAAAGGATAACAACTTTCAAAACACATTGTTTAAGATAAATGTTACCTACACTTTGAACATCTCCTTTTTCCCTTCTTGATAACATCTCCTCAAACACTTCAAAATGGCAAAATGTAACCATGTCTCTACATTTTGTAATAATCATCTTCCTGTTTGCCTTCAAAGATTTACTCTACTAATCTGTATCCCTAAATACTTATATCTCAAAATTGACTTGTTTAGGGAGCTCAGGGACCCTTAAAGTGGTTAGCTTAGACTTCCTCAAAACATGGCAGAGGAATTCCAAAAAGGAGCATTCCAAAAGGAAAATCCCCAGTGTGTAAGCACTTGTCAAGCTTTGTATGCATTATGCTTGTAAATGTCTCATTGGCCAAGCACAGAGTCAATAAGGGAAGGTGCTTCACAAAGACATGAATTCTAGAACATGCAATTCATTTGGAACAAACAAGGCCGTAGTCTACCACGAGATCTAAGCAAATAGATTGACAGTATCACAGATATGTTTATCCAGATAGTGACTGCCTAAATGTCAAGCTAGAATTTAATATCAAATCTGTGCTACTTAGAACAGGGGCTATGAAAGGAGGAAAGTCCCCCAGCCAGATGGACAGGACAAAATCTGAGAAGTGGAACATAAAATCTGAGCAATACTAACAAAATTGAAATATATGATTCATAATTGAAGGACTCTTTGAACCAAAGCTCTGAAATACCTCCACACAACCTCAGAGAAGTGGAGCTAAAGTAGATTTGAAAAAAGAAAAAATATTTAATGATTTAATTATACTACTCATCCAATGGAGAAAAGAGGATGCAGAGTCTTGGAGCCAGGAAGTCACAAATTTCACCTCTTAGTTATGGCCCACTTTCAAAATATAACTCATATTCCCCCCAAATAGAAGCACATTTAGTAATATGAGGACTTCTTGGTGACTACTCTTAAAAAATACTTGATATTCTGGATTTTGTTTTATTTTATTTGTTTTGCTTCCTTCAGAAACAGCAATAATGACAGACATCCTCAATATCAAAGCTGTTTTCAAATAATAAACTTACATTGACAAAAACTCTAATGTACAGTGAGATTGAGGGGAACTGAAATGCTCTCAGTGGAGGCAAAGAAACTAGATGAGTACACAAGGCAACATGATTTCAAAGCAGTGGAATACCATGAAATCAAGTGATAAGAGAGCAGCTGCTGAATCCAGAACATTTAGCAATCAAACCAATTAATCAAACCAAGATCAGCAGCTGGTATAAGCTGTGAAGTGATAGACTTCAGCGACAGGCTTTGAAAATGTTGTCCATGGATATATATAGAAATGACTGTATTTGTCTTGAGGTACTGCAGAAAGGGCAATGTTCATTTCAGTAATTTTTGCAACCATGGACAGCTAAACTGTCTTAATGAGCATCTTTAAAAACAAAATATGATAGATAGAAAAGATGTATTGTCTGACAAGTAAGTATGGTTTAATCCAGATGTCTTGCTGACTATAGACTGATATTTTTTCATTCATTCCTTGGATGGATTTATTGAATCACACGTTATCCCATTTCATGCTAGTACTATACAAGTTATTTTAGATCACTTTGTGGGAGAAAACTGTCTTCTAAACGCTGGCTTATATATATATATAAAATATCTGATTTCAGGCAACTTACTTTACGTATCTAGGTTATGGTTTTCTTATTTTTAAAATGAAAGATTGGTCTCCCCAAAATACAGAAAATAATTTCTGGCTCTAATTTTTTTTTTTTGGTTTCTTTTTATTATTGGTCAGTCCCTGGCATAAAGCACTATCTTCTAGTGATTAATTAACTAATTGGAGGTCTCAGAGAAATACATAAAAATATAAATAATAATATATGCTAGCATGAGTGCACTCAAACATTAAAGGGCTTTCATAGTAAGTCCCTCAAGAATAGAGAGAAGGTTAAAATCACCTTGGACTGAATACATTTGAAAATATTTCAAAAGGAGATAGAAATAGGATGAAGGAGAAGTAGCTGAGCCTATATCAGGAAGGGGAGCTGAAGTGAGCACAGGTGGGAAGGCAGATTTTAACTATTTACTTAAAATAAGTTGATTGACACCACATGCAAGTACCCATACATAATTTCCAAAATGTTTAAATATTCAGTCCAGATGTGCGCATGCTCTTTTATTTATGTCACTGTTTTAAATTTTTTTGCCACTCTCACCCCAGTTTTCCTAATGGAGAAAAGCCTAGAAAGCACTTCATACAGAAAGAGATAGCAATGCACTGTGTCTCAATTAAACAATGCATTTTTTTTCTATTTGAGCATTTTTCTACTTAGTATACTCTCATCTTTTTTTCCTCAAAAGCACTCCTTGCTAAAAAGGAAATAAACTACTCACACCTCTAAACATGCAAATGGGTCTGAGGTCATTATTCTATGTATCTAATTCCCATATGCCCAAACTCTCTGGCTACCTAAAAATCACCTCAAACTGAATAATTTGGACAATCAAAGAACGGTTTGTTTTCTTATATAACCAAACTGTAAATATATAGAATAATTCAAGGTGAGGCAGAGTGTATATTTTGTTATCTACGTCACAGTAGACAGAAGACATGCAAGTAACTTTTAATTGTGTGTGTGTGTGTGTGTGTGTGAGTGTGTAACCTGAACAGATACTCTTGGAGCTCTGCTTCTATCCCCTTAGCCCACCTTTACTACGGTGACCCACCTGCAGGGATGGTGGGCTATCCTGTGTGAGGTCTGATTCACACCACAAGGGGCCAATCCCAAGCACAACGTGTGTTAATTTTACATACATATAAAGACATACAATGCTGTTGACAGTGCCCACAAGGATGCTGAGACAGGTGTTTATCACTGGAGCTTCTCACATGGAGGACCAGTCATCAGGAGGCAGGCACTATGAATGTTAAAGATGAGAAGTAAATGTGATAACAGGTATCATACTGAAGTGGTCAGAATAGCAGAACAAAGAAAGACTGAAAACCATCTAACAACATTGTATTATAAACTTTAAAGTTGCTAAGAGATTAGACCTTAAATATTCTCACCACAAAAAAGTAATGATAATTATGTGACATTGATAGATGTCTTAGCTAACACTAGGGTGGTAGTCATATTGCAATATAAAAATGTATCAAATTAACACATCGTATGTACACCTTGATCTTACACAATTTTATATGTAAATTATATCTCAGTTAAAAAAGGTCATCAAACTCACCTCACAAATTTGTCAAAGCAGCTTTGAAATAAGAGGTGCAGCAATAAGAAAATGCACAAACAATTCACAGTTTGTATTTAAGTATAAATAAGTCTTTCACTTAAAACTAGCTGCCCTCTCACTTTTAATGGTATAAAATGCTATAATTTAATCAAGAAGAGAATTCAAATCCAGAAGACATAAAATATTGCCACTTTGTGGGGTTTAATTTAAGACTAGCGTATGAATAGATTTGGGTAAAATAGCTGTTTGCACATATTATGTGATGTTTCGACTTAAGATTGAGTCTTTTGCCCATGCAGCCTCTTTGAAAGGTGGCTACGTATCCTAACGCTAATGCCGCACCATGCGCTGTAAAGGAGCAGAAATACTCATTCCAAATTGAAATATCTTTTATAAAATGTATCTATTTTGAACTGTGATCTTTCTCTGTAATTCTGCTTCTCCATATTATGGACCCGCCATCTATTCATTTTTTTAATTTAACGATAAAAGTAAGTTGGAAAACAAACATATATACACACACACACACAAAAACTGTAAAAACATTTTCCAAAGATTGCTCTAAGGGAGACAGTTTAGTGATGGAAAAATGGTTCTTTAGACTAAAAATATAGAATTTCTGATTTACATCAAGTATGCTCTTCCCCTCTAAACTACCAGTCAATACCACAGAACTCTTCACATGAATCCATTAAGCATCATGCACAAATATATTCACCATGGCATTATTGTGGGTGACAGGGAACTGAAGGAAGCCCAGATTTCCCTGGCTTAAGAAATGTGGAACTGAATTGTACTGAGTGCACACTAGAGAGTCTATGAAGCAGCTAGAAGAAATGAATTATATGGAAATAGAGTAACACTGAAAAATCATATAAACCAGTTTTGGGGGGTAAGGAAATATGTTTTAAAAACCGAATTAAATACAACAAAAATATTTGTCAGTTTAAAAAAATATTTTTTTTTTGTTTTTTGATTGGAAATAGAATTTTATTATTTATGTTAACATGTGATGGGTTGTCACTGCTATTTTTAGATGGATTTTAAAAATTCTCATTTTGAATATGGTATATATTAGTAGACATATCAATAGAGATAACCAACTAAACAGAAGCTCTTTGGGGGCTTCAATAATTTTTTTTCCACGTATTTTATTTTGTTTTATTTATTTATTTATTTTAACATCTTTTATGGAGTATAATTGCTTTACAATGGTGTGTTAGTTTCTGCTTTATAACAAAGTAAATCAGCTATACATATACATATATCCCCATATCTCCTCCCTCTTGCGTCTCCCTCCCACCCTCCCTATCCTGTCCCTCTAGGTGGTCAGAAAGCACCGACCTGGTCTCCCTGTGCTATGCGGCTGCTTCCCACTAGCTATCTATTTTACATTTGGTAGTATATATAAGTCCATGCCACTCACTCACTTCGCCCCAGCTTACCTGTCCCCTTTCACTGTGTCCTCAAGTCCATTCTCTACATCTGCGTCTTTATTCCTGTTCTGCCCCTAGGTTCTTCAGAACTTTTTTTTTTTTTTTTTTTTTTAGATTCCATATATATGTGTTAGCATACGGTATTTGTTTTTCTCTTTCTGACTTACTTCACTCTGTATGACAGACTCTTGGTCCATCCACCTCACTACAAATAACTCAATTTCACTTCTTTTTATGGCTGAGTAATATAAATACACATATACACATGCACATATACACACACAAATACAAACACACATGCAAGACATATATCAAACATGTAGGACTGAATTATAGAGAGAGATAAAAGAGTGGGTATTGGGATGAGAGATCAAATGATATAGCTAGAGAAGGGTTTGCATGGAAAGCAAAAGAAATATATCAAGAAGAGAAAGGAGACTGAGGAATAAGTGAATTTAACTCAGATTTTTTTCCAGTATCAGGTGTGTCCACAAGAATTATGAATGCCAGAAGACATGCCATTAGAGAAGGAATTGTGGAAGACATACAATATTTAAGAGATTTGGGGTATTTAATGGAATAATCTGAAGCTACTATAAACAGAAAGTTTATAAAATTGAGTAATAGCACTGTAAATTTTTATTTAATTATTCATAAAAATACAGTATGCAAAATATATGAATAAAAAGGTTCAGTTATTAAAAATTATGGAAAAAAAGAAAGGAAATAAAAGCATAAGGAAGCTTACAATTATTAATGGGTTTTTATATTCTTTAATTTGTGAAAATTGCATGTTCACAGTTTATTTTTCATTTCATATCACATTTTTCTTATTTTCAAGGAATCCAATACTTTGCTTGTATTATTATATAATGTGTAATTCTGTTTTTAATATTTCTGTGTTTATAGAATATGACAATATGTTTGTAGCATGTTAAATACATGCCAAAGCTTTACTGGACTAGGGGAGAAGGTTATACCTACATGCTCATAAAATGAGCACCATGAGTGTCAAAGCTATCAACCCCAGCACCTGAACCATAACAGGATTTAAGCATTTAGTTTTATATCCTAGCTTTTGCTAATTTCAAATTGGTTTCCACAGAGAGAGGGTGTTTCAAAATTAAGACACAATTCAATTATCTGTGATACACAAGAAAGCCTATCTAGTGCATAATTCTGGAACTGTACTGAGCATGCGCGTGCATACACGCGTGCACACACACACACACACACACACACACACACACACACACACACCCCTTTACTCACTCATGTGAAACTGTGCTCCAATCTCAGACTCTGCTAGCTCTCCTCTCCTTCTGTGGTAGTAGGACTCTAAAAGAAAGATCATGGACTTCTGATGACCCAAAGTTCTGAGGAGATAAGAGTTGTAAAATGTTTAGGTCACTGGAAGGAAGTGAGAGTAAGGTCAGTAATGGCAGGACCCTAACAGTAGAGCCTCTCATTACAACTCCAGTTGTAGAGGAGTAGGGTCTACAGCTTAAAACCACTCCCTTCAGTTGCTCCATAAGTCAGTTCCAGAGGGATTGTGGGAAAATGTGAGGAACCTTTCTTGGATCTCAGCTTGGAAGGGTTAGGTTAAAAATTGAAGCATTCTGCTTATGACTTATTCCAAATTCCTCAGCTAAGAGTACAAGAATGCAACAAAGTCTCAATGACATTGTCCATGAAATACTGCATTAGCGTTATTAGTAGCAGTTAATAGTTGCTCTCAGTTTTATCATTAATATAATTAATTAAATTATTATATCATATAATAGAATTTTACTTGTATTATAGTATTATATTTGTATAATGGCTTTTGGTTACTGATACTATTATTATTTCATTATAAAATAGTCATAATAAATAATTTTTCTTATCATAATTAAGGGACTACAAAAAAATCTAAAGAAAAGTAATTTCTATACAAATTTATTTTTTCCCCAGAGTGATCAGTTCTGCACCTTGATAAAAATGCAGTGTGTCACATTTTGAAAATCAGACACTGGATTTAAATAGAAAACGTGTGGCACATGCATTCTTGTTCCAATCTCTTTATCTCTTTATTTGCATCTGATATGTCAAATTATCAAGGAACTCTTCAGACAAAGAATAGGACATGTGAATTAAATAAGTGTTCATAAGTTTTGGTCTTTCAGATGTTGTCAGAAAGCATGAAAATAAGATCCAGGAAAGACTGATATTTAAAAGTTTCTGCTTGTTGAATGACTTCTCTGATTTTGGTTCCTTTACATTTTCTCTCTTCAAATTCTGGCAGGTATGTGATATCCCATGCAGCAGCTTTTGAAGACAGAACTTGAATGATAAAATGTTGCCAGGTGATACTTAAAAGACTCAAGAGGGTTTATTTTTTAACTCCAGGTACAGGCAAATTAAGCTGACTGATGTTAGAGGTTTAAGATGAAAAAGGTAACAGGAATTGTGGATCACAATTAAACTATGTAATTTCAAAAAACTGAAATTGTATTCATATGTTTATGGGAAATATTAAAATTAAGCAACCAGCAACATGATTGATGTATTGATACAAAAGAAAGTTATCATATAAAGAAACTTATCTGACAGAAAATATAAAACACATTTCTGTTTCTCTCTAAATCAGAATTTAAAAATTATTTGTGTTTTAACCTTTCCTTTTTCTTTAATAAAAATTATTTTAAAGGTAAATTCCAAAGATATAATTAGCTAAAGATCATTTAAGTTTAAGGAAAATGAATTTTATTCCAAGAAAGTTATCTAACCATTAAAATGGCATAAGATTTAATTATGAATATTATATAAATATTTCATTTTTCTCAATAAAACAATGAAAAATCTAGGAAGTGGTAAGTATACATACTTTGATTCAAGGAAATAAGAAATTTGAATAAAAATGTTTTATGGCTAAAAATATATATATATTGTTTTTTTATTTACATATGACAAGATTGTCTATTAAAAAATAACCTCACCCTCCCAAAAAAAATCCTGAAAGTAATAAGTATAACAATGTTGCAGTATAAAATAGTCAAAATTCAATTGCTTTCTTATACTGCACAAATGAAAAATTGATGTTTGAAATTTAAAAAATAACATTTACAATAGTACCCAAAAAAATGAAATAGGTATAAAATCTAACAGAAGTATGTTTATATGCAGAAAACTATAAAACTCAATATCTTGAGTCTTATGATCTATGAAAACTAAGTATCTCTCCATTTATTAGATTTTTTTTATTTCTCTCACCAGAGTTTGACAGGATCCAGCAATCCCACTCCTGGGCATATATCTTGAAAAAAACCATAATTCAGAAAGATATATGCACTCCAATGTTCATTGCAGCACTATTTACAATAGCCAAGACATGGGAGCAACCTAAATGTCCATCGACAGAGGAATGGATAGAGAAGATGTGGTACATATATACAATGGAATATTACTCAGCCATAAAAAAGAATGAAATAATACCACTTGCAGCAACATAGATGGACCTAGAGATTATCATAAGTAAGCCAGACAGAGAAAGACAAATATCATATGATATCATTTATATGTGGAATCTGAAAAAAAAGATACAAATAAACTTATATACAAAACAGACCCACAGACATAGAAAACAAACTTATGGTTACTAAGGGGGAAAGGGGGTGGGGAGGGATAAATTAGGAGTTTGGGATTAACATATACACACTACTATATATGAAATAGATAACCGACAAGGACCTACTGTATAGCACAGGGAACTATACTCAATATGTTGGAATAACCTATAAGGGAAAAGAATCTGGAAAAAATCGATATATATGTATATATAACTGAATCGCTTTGCTGTACACCTGAAATTAACACAACATTGTAAGTCAACTATACTTCAATAAAAAATAAATAAATTTTTAAAAAAGACTCAATATTATGATGTGAAAGGTTCACAACTTCTGGTGACCCAAAGGACTGAAAAATACAATAACTGAAATGAAAAATTCACTAGAGGGAATGAACAGCAGATTGAGTGATATAGAATAATGCATAAGTGATCTGGAAGATACAGTTGTGGAAATCACCCCATCAGAACAGCAAAAAGAAAAACAAATTTTAAAAAATGAGCATATACACACATTTAACTCAATATTTTTGTAAAATAAGATTATTTTTCCATGTAGACATAAAGATTTTAGTTAACAAAAATTGGTGCCTTAAAATATTAAAGGAGAAATATAATAAAATTCTGTAAAAGTTCCTACTTTGTAACATTATTAAATGTTTTTGAACAGTTGAAGCCTTCATCTATGATGTTGAGAGCTTACAAAAGCTCTACCAGCTCTACCAGCCAATGCCCTGGACTCTAGAATAAATCTTATTATGAATTTTTCACAGGTACCTCACGTCAGAGCCCTTTGAGTGACCAATTTACTCTGAAATCACATGTCAGCTCGGTAAGTCAAGGCATTTAGCAGTTCACTTTAAATAGTAATAATAATGCTGGCAATGTAATAAATGACACCTAAATCTTCAATGACAGTGAATTCTATTCACTTCTTTATTTAGACTTTAAAACCCAATATTTCACAGATAAAAACACACAGACATAGAGGGTTTAAGTAAGTTGCCCCATGCCTCGTTATGCACTAAAGCTGAGGTTCAAACCCAAAAGTAGTGTTCAAGACATAGAGAACAGAATTGTGGTTGCCACGAGGGAAGGGGGAGTGGGGGAGGGATGGATTGGGAGTTTGGGATTAGCAGATGCAAGCTATTACATATAGAATGGATAAACAACAGAGTCCTACTGTATAGCACAGGGAACTTTATTCAATATCTTGTAATAAGCCACAATGGAAAAGAATATGAAAAAGAATATATATATGTGTGTGTGTGTGTGCGTGGATGTGGATGTGTATATGTATAACTGAATCACTTTGCTCTACAGCAGAAACTAACACAACATTGTAATTAAACTGTACTTCAATAAAATAAATTTTAAAAAACAAAGGTAGAGTTCAATAAGATTTTTTTCTATACACGATAGGTCTAGAAAAATTGTATCCATTAGGCAAGGACAGCAGTAGGGAAAGCTAAACCTATATGTATGGGGAGGGGAGAAGCTGTGTGGAGAAATACTTGGCAGTGTTGGAAGTTGCAAGGTTCATGCTATCCACAGGGAAGGGAGATAGTTCAGTATATGGATTTCATCAATGATAGCAAATGCTTGACCACAATGGACAATAGCCATCAACCCAGAATTTGATACATAGCCAAACCTTGCTTAAGATTTAAAACAAAATAACATTTTTGGTTTGATTTTATGTTTGTTTTCAAATACTGACAATCTCAAATCAATCCAGGCATATGTTCCCAGTCCCTTGATTAGGGCTCCAACCTTGTTCCTGGTGGTGGTTCTTTCTGCCTCTTGGCTCTGTTCTCTGAGATATCTTTTCCATAAAAGTAGCTCATGTTTTCAATTAAGTAGCTTAGATATTTCTGAGGTCTTAATAAACGGTTTTAGATCACACCCTTGATTTTATCTTTATTATATTTTCCCTGATAACAACCTAGATTAAATCTTTGTCTTAGAAGCTGTTATTTAATTTGAGAATTGTCTGACAACTGAGGAGAATGGGAATGAAAAAGAGTTTTACTTCTTAATTGAAGAAATCCTGGCTTTTTTGTGTTTAGCGCATCTCTCTGTGTCTATATCTTTCCTACATAGCCAAAAGAAGTCAGTTCTGCCTGGAAATCTTCTTAGCTATATTCCAGTTCATTAGGTACACATTTTATTTTTCATGTTACTGCAGGATACATTGTTACCAAAATACACCACAAAATAACAAAAGTCTTCTTTCCTCCAACTTTCAGTTCACATTCTTATTACTTTCTTTCAATCCCTTGCTGAGATCAGCCTCTGTGTCTTTATGCTTTTAATACTCTGCTTGTGGTCTTTCCAGGTTTCACTAGCACTTTCTTTATTTCCTCAAGGTTGTGTGGCCTTCAACTTGAAATCCAGTCTGAAATGCAGTGCCACGTGTGACTAAAAGTTAACAAAATACACAATTTTTTTTCTGCATAATAGATTTTTAAATCTTTTTTCATGTCATATCATGTTTTGATCTTGTTATTTTAACCCTTCACAGAAATGTTTTAACTGAATTGCATTTTGTTATTATATTACTTCAACACAGGTATAAAACCTAAGGAATGATCATAAGAGAACATATTGCAGAATTTATGGTGATGATATATATGGCTTAAACATCTTTCCCAATACCTCATATTGTGTACCTCTCACTGAGTTATATCCACATTAAAAAAAAAACAAACAAAAACAAAAACAAAAAAAAAACTCCTGTGTCAGAAATAACAGGCTTATATTACTTTTAATACCATAGGCTTTTTTTTTTTTTTTTTTAATTTGGAGCCTAGGAATCTTGATTGATAAATTTGCAGCCAACTTCTAAGAACCAATGAAGTTGTTAAGGGATAATCTATTTCCAAATAAATCTTATCCCAGACTTCTTCATTAGTTCCTATGTATTTTCCATTTGCTTTCGTTTTCTTAAGCATGTATTTGTTCCCCTTGCAGAATATAGAACTGTGCAAGCTAATTCAAGTGATTTTAAGATTGCAGCTGACTCTACACAGGAGGTCACATATAGAATTAAAAGAAAAATGAATAAACTCTTTCTGCCTTTGATATATTGAGATGGATTGCCACATTATCCCAGTTCTTCCATTGGGTCATTTCTTAGGGAAACGTTTTTAGTATAACAGATGCTTTTTCTACTGCATTCTACTCAAAGCTCAGTGACCCTCACCCATGTCCAACCTACTGGCAGAGAGCAACCTTAATCAGATCTTCCTAAGTGCAATTTGACTATAGTGCTGTAGATGTATGTTTCTCTCAGCCTTTAGTATGATTGGGGTCTGCACAATACCCTTGATTTGATTGATCCAAATCAACTGTCAAAGTCTCTATCTAAGCCACTCTAGCTAAAGTATATTTTAGTATTTTCTAGAATTGAAGAGATTAGAGTTCTTGGAACAGGTTATACACACACAGCACGCCTGTCTCAATCCAAACGATGAATTCTTAGTTGTCACATAGCTGCACAAAGTTAGCATTGTTTTTTATTTATGTCTACCTTAGAGGTAAAGCTCTGCCTTTAAAATGACATGTAACCTGCAAAAGGGGAAAATAAGAAGCAAGAGCTGATAGACATTGTTGATATATTGTAACTAAACGTGCAGGCGTGAGCATGCGTTGGTCATCCACGTGGGAAGTTGGTGTCTCAAAATCAGTAATTTGATGAATGAGATATGAAGGAGAAGCTGTTTCAATTGTAATTTTGAGAGTAGTTGTAGTTGCCTTAAGCCTTTCATCTGGACATTGCTTTAAACCATTAACTGTAATAAAGAATTCAGATTATATGTGTGTTCAGGAATTCTATTTTAAGAAGAGAGAACAAATTTAAACCTCATTTAATATTTGATTTGAAGAACTGACATGAGACAAAACTTGATACAAGTATATTGAGTAACAAGCATTGTATTAGCATGCAATAATCCATTTTGAAAACATTCACAGTGACAGAATTTGCTTCCTTTCCACAGACACAAATGGAGAACATTCAGAGTAGTATTAAATGGAGACCCTCAAGTTGCAGTAGGATTATAGAGATGAAAATAAATTCCTGAATCTTCTGCTTAGATGTAATTTCTTTTATTCTTTTATGCATCCTACAATCCATACATATTTATTGCATACCTACTCTGTGTTATATGTAGTTATTGCATACTGACTATTCATATGGTTCTCTACCTATTCCATGAATAATATTGAATAGTCCTTCACATCTGACATTCTGTTGTGTATTCAGCATCATAAGGCATTTAAGGTATCTATTTTTCCCAATATCTAAAGATTTTTATTAAAATCTATTATTTAGAAAATAGTCTTCAGCCATAGAATCAGGGAAATCTATATATAAAAATTATGCTGCACATAAGACCAGACCCAGCGTAAGACTTAGAAACATGAAACTGACATGGCTCAAAAATGGAGCTAGGAAAAACAATCATAACTGATATAATTTCATACAGAATCCAAAATAATTAATAAAATGAATGCCTTTCATCATCGAGCTTAAATATACATCAGAAAATAATTGTAATAAAAATAAGATTACCTTATTAAACATACAAATAGGAGAATATAGGGCTCATAGGGCCACATATTATGGTAGTCTAAGTTTAGCTATCATAGAAAAAATTACTCAGGAAATAAGCTTTTTTCTTCATCTCTCAAACAGAGTGCTACTCCAATAAGTGTGAGAGCAATAGAATGTAATGCAAAAAATAAAATTTTAGAGGATTAAAAGATACTTATTAATTTTTTCACTATTCAAAAACTAGAACTGTATCAATAATTGCTTAATTTTTGCTGGTGTATTTTTATCATAATTATTAACCTCAAAAAGTATATTTGAAATTTCCTTGTCCTCACAGCTGTACTAGTGTTTACACATACCAAAACATGCATTTAGCAAGCATTTAGGCATGTTAAAATTATATATTTACAAGTTCCCTCCCACTATATTACAAAATAATTGAAAGAAGATACCAAATTTTATTACTATTTCTTTCACTACATTTAACACAGTGCCTAGAAAATAGAAAGCAGTCCATAAAATATTTATTTACATTGTTCAATTAGTTCTTTACATTGTTAATTACTATATAATATAGTGAGAGTGTAAGAACACAGGAGGAACAAATACAAAACACCCAGAGAGTAAAAACCTGCCAAGGATAATAAAATATGAAAAAAATGGAGAAATCATAGAATTTTAATATCTTTGTCTTTATAACTTTGAAAATACTTTTTCATTCAACAGTGATTAACTTTCACTGGCAAAGTCTCCATGGAAACACTCATCATTCTGATAAGTTGCTAGATGGAATTATTATTTACTCCACTTGTATAGTCAATCAGCAGTACTCATTCCTTATCCAAGTCATAACTAGCACATTACCACTTCCACAGCAAATATTAATCAGCAGGTATTCAGGTGCCTGAATACCATGAGCTAAATTGTGCTGAATTACAATACACATTAATAAAGTAGAACTCTCCAGAGATTGTTGATATATGGCTTTTACTGATCATACATTAAATTGTATTAAGGTGAGAAACACCCCTTAAATAAATAAATGAAAACTTACTCTGCTTGAATAATTTCAATTTAGAAATTAATGTCTTAACATGGCCTGTGAGTCACTGCCTGTCCTCTCCAAATAAACTCTTGTGATGGAGGCAGGATGTGCTCACTTTATATTCTACTGCCCTCTGGCTGATAAAACTTGCTGCCAGATAAGAGATTAGTTAACATTCAACGTATGTTAATTAATGTACTTTATTAAAATGTGTTATTGTTGCCTTTATTCATTATTAGTATGTAATTCATTGCTGTAGGGGATACAATAAAATCATTAGGGCTTTCCAAACAGTCATCAAAACCTCACACAGCTGGTGGTGTGCTGAATTGGGCGATTGGGATTGACATGTATACACTGATGTGTATAAAACTGATGACTGATTTAAATAAATAAATAAATAAATAAAATTAATTTAAAAAAACCTCACACAGCTGCGTCAGATTTTAAATAGTAGGATTCCTCTATTCACCTTTTGCTGCTTAAAATAATTATTTTTTTCTCACTGTGTGGCAAACCATAATTTAAAAGTTTATTATACCAAGTGAATAAGGGGAATTCATTTGCAAAATATGTGGGAGGTTTATCCCAAGAAGCTCAATTGAACATGTTTAAAATATTCTGTGTTAAGAAGATTAAATCTTGTAAATTTATGAAACTTGGGAAAGCCATTTAAATTAGTGGTAGACACACTCAGGCATACGACAGGACTTTCTTAATCAATGTAGTTTATTTCTTCTACAAACATGCTGTCTAGTGCCTGGGTAGGCTGAGAACTTTCTTTTAATGGGCTACTCTGAAGCACGTCAATGTACATCTATTCCCACCAGGTGAATTATTATAGTTACCAAGAGTCAACAGTATTAGCTTCTAATCCTCTTATATCAGTCAGGGTAATCTGGGGAGTGTTGTGGAAACAACCCTAAAATCTTAGTAGCTTAACACTAAAGTCTACTGCTAACTTATTCAAAGTCAGCTGCATGTTGTGTCACACTTCAGTCCGCTGTATGCCATCAAAAATCTAGACTGATTCCACCAAGATAGCACAAGTTGCCATATTTGTGTTGTCTTTTCAACATGTGCCTCGGGGCAGAGAATGAGAAAATATGGAGAACAGATCTTCTCTGCTTCCCACAGGTGTCTACACATTTTCTCCTACAAGTCATTGTCTAGAACTAATCACATAGTACCAAACAAACTGCAGGTGAGGTTGTGTTATGCAGGCAAATACACAGATATTTGGTGATTGTTACATGTTTCTTCTATTGTCATTATGTAATTTAAATCAACTTTAAGAAATATATTAAATAGGAGTGAAAAAATTGAGATATAGTTATTAAAACATGACCACTTTGGAACACCTTGGTAAAGTCCAGTTGATCAAAAAAGCACAGTACCCAGTTAAGTGTCAGTAAAATTTATGTAAAAAATAAATAAGTAAATCTAAGGAAAAGACACTAAAATCAAAGTGAGTGATTTAAACTTTTCATTAATTTTCTTTAAAAAGCAGATAATGGATGCACTGTAGTTATTTCTGCGAGTTGTATGAAAAATAATAAACTTGCATAATCAGACTCAAATAGACTCATATTAAAATAAAGGGCCTTGATCTCACATTATATTTGTAAATGAACAATATTTAAGTTAAGATAAAATGTTTAACTTATGTTCATATAAAATAAGTTAAAGAATGGTGATATTATGCATGGTTGAGTACATTACTTCTGTGTGACTTTGATCAAGTTATTTAACTTTCCAATCTGTAAAACAGGTTAAAAATAGTACACATCTCTTGGAGTTGTGAAGAATAAAGGGGAAAATATATGGAAAGTGTTTACAGTGCATAAATATCACTAAATGCATGTTAACTATCATTAGAATAATCACAATTTTAACTGACTTATTTAATTAACAAGCCAAATTTTAGTATGATTTCCATTGGGGAATAAACTTTCTATCTCTAAAGTTTAAAATATATTTAGCTTTGCTGCATTTTAGTATATGTAGTTTAAAAGTTAGCAGCCTTATAGACCTATTTTAAATTTAATAAATTTAACTTTATTTTAAGATATAGTTTCCAAAGAAATTTAACCTTAAAATTTTGATTAATTTGTTAACTTCTTTAGCATTTTCTTTTTTCAAATAAATCTAATATATGAATTCCAAGCAAGGGAAATCATCTGCAGTAAGGTTTTATTTCAACTCTAAAAACTTACTAACATACATAAAAGCATATAATCAAACACTGTTTTTAATCCATCTGTTAGTATTTGTAAAGCATTTGACTGTCCGTAGTGAAGAAACCTAAAGAGATAAACAAGTCTTTAAAATAATAATTTGGAAATTCAAATCATTATATATTCTTAATAGTGCCATATTTTGAATTGTTTATTTTTCTGAGTAGTCTAGTTTTATATTCTATCTTAACACTGGAATTAAAACAGCATGCAATACAATACCATGAGATACTCTGTTACATGTTTAAGACAAATTCATATGTTGACATTTAATAATGAATAGATCTTATTAACATATATTACCATCAAAAGATATGTAAGTATACAATTTATTTTATAAAATGGTCCTACATACACAAAACTCTTCTTCAATCAATGGCCGGAAGGATGTACATCTTAAATAAAATACAAAATTAATTTCCTTTTAGCTTTGTGTTCTTTTTCATTTTCTTTTTTCAAACTATAAGTGCAAAAATATGTAAAAATCCAATTTTGTAAATATTTAGAACAAAAAATGAAAAAAATAAAGGAGTATTCAGATTTGAATTTGTTTTTCTCTCTTTTGAACCAAATTACATGAAATGATAATTGTGAAAGTAATTTGCCAATGACCTTTCTGGATATTCCAAAGGCCCCCTTTTATCAGGGGAAATAATATACCAATTTTTCTCCACTCTATTCAAATACAAATGTTAATCAATCATGCCAATTTCAACACATTCAAATTCTACCTAGAATGAAGAGCATTTGAATTTCAAATGTTATTTGGAATACACATTCACAAAATAAGTTGAATTTATTTTGATCTCAACAGATACTTCGGTCAAGATCAAACATCCTGCCAGGAAGAGATAGTACCTTCAGTTCCATCTTTGATAAAAGCCGTTTTTGTTTGTTTGTTTGTTTTGTTTTTTTTAGTGTGAGGCAAAATATTCACTTCTGGGAGAGAATGAATATTCAACCAAAATCAACAGCCTCTCAGTGCTTGGAGTTTGTGGTTGCAAATTCATAGCCTCTATAACTTTGATGGGAAAATTTTGAATTGCAAATATTGTACTGTAATTTTATAATCCAACAAAAGAAATATGTTTGAAAATAAATGATGTAAGCCTCACTTTCAAGAGAACTTCTTGGACATGGCTTGTAGTGTCAAATAGATTTGAACACTGCAGCTGCTTCCTGAGCGGGATTCCCTACGGTCTGGTGGATAGATCTGTTCCCAGTGGTTAGCAGAGTTTCCTTTTATTGTTTCTGACAAGCATAACAGTCTGGTCGCAGGTGTGGAAGACGGTTTTTTTAAAAAGAGAAGAAATATCCAAATTTTGACTGACATTTTGATTATATTTAGGGAACATCTCATATATAACACAAATGCATAGTAGGCTCAAAGTTTTACACAATAACACAAGACATTACTAAACCATACATTGCATTGATTTGGTAGTTTGGGGAATCTGATATACTTACTCCTTTAAAGCTGCTTTCAGAATAAGCAGGAAGTACAGCAGGTGGGTTGGGTAAAACATTTCCATCATGAAACCACAGGTTCTAATTACGCAAAAGGCTTACTTCTGGTTACCACGGCTCCTTTGCAGTTCTTATGGAAGTATTTATTTCTCTTTCCATAATTGTTCATTTCAGTTAGAGATTTTATATTATTCAGATCCAGTACTTCTTTGTAATGAGTTCTACTGCAGGGTTCTTCTCAATTATCACCATTCTTCTTGGTATTCATTATTCTGTCACTGTCTCTATCTCTTTAGAGTATTATAAAATTTTGTATATCAAAATAATTTGATCCTCCTCTACTGCTTAATTCCCATTTTTGATGATAATTCAGAGTCCTTACAATCTACCCATTTTTAAATATCAAAAAAAGCTCAAACATGAAAAAGGGCACATATTATAGAAAGACATATTTTTGCTCCCTTATTGAAAGTAGTTGTCAAATGTGTCAATTTACATACCGTAGAGAGTCTAAGCATGAATATTTAAAAAATCAAAAACATAAACTCTCATAAATGCACAAAATATGTCATTAGCAATTGCTCATAGTTTATATTATAATATAAAATGAGAGTGAGGATTTTCACAAAATTCTAACGATCAGAACACTCACTGGTTGAAGCTGTCTCATGAAAATCACATGCTGATGAACATTGTGATAAGCCTAAATATATTGCATGCACAGATTTCTTTTCATATCTCACTTTAGTGTGATGAATTATTGGAATCCTACAAGTAGGAGAGAGGGGACAAGTCAACTCTGCTTTTACGCCACCAAATGTATCAATAGGTTGTGCTGCTTCTTCCTGCCTGAGATTTGTTTTGACCATCACAACGTTAAGTAATTAATGAAAACTCTCGTTTCTTCCTTTCTGGATGCTGAAAACATTAAATATAATGCAGACAGCAGACTAGAAGCACTATATTACCTCTAAGGCATGGTCAACATACTAGAAAGATCAAAATATTAAAAGAAATAGTGCTTCCTTAATATTCTGATTTCCAAGGTGATTCTATTTCCATATCAGTTGGACCAAATTTGTTTTTTGAAGTCATTTGTGTTCTGACATTTTGTGTTTAAATTCTTAAATTTAAATGTATTACCTCCTGTAAATTACAGGAGGTAATACATTAATAGTCAATATTAATACTCCATTATATGTGTATGTAAATAAATTATAAGAAACCATATCCATTTTTAGAAGTAAAGGAAACGGTAATGGATCATAGACTCTTCAGAGTTTAAAAAAGACAATGTGGGGAAGAAGGATTGGTAGTGATTTTTTTTAAAAAGCATCTAAAGATAAAATGAAAATGTGTATAAAACCAGAATCCAATGTTAGTTTTAGTGAATCAAATTATTTGGTATGATTGGAGGATCTGACTTCACTTTGTAGAAAGACCAGATAATTTTCTCTTCCCATTCAATGTTTTCGTCCATTTTTACTTTTGTTGTTTAGTTGTCGCTGTGGCATGAGGTAGTGAAAGGTACATTTTTGTATACAGTAAAATTGGAAAAGAAAAAAATGACCCTGTGTACCTGTGACTATGATATTTTGGATTAGAAACAAATATAATAATCACTAGAAAACTTATGTAACTATCCCAATTTATAGTGAAAGTTATAAATTCAGTCATTAGTAAACTTAAATACTAGGTAAACCTAAGTTCTTAGATAAATCTTTGAAAAGAAATTATCAATAAAAACTTAAAAAGCTCTTCCTTGTGAACGTCTTATGGTATTTCTAAATGACTCATAAATACTTACAGGATTATCCCAAGAGAAAAATTGAGGTGCTTGTTGGGTCCAAATTTTAAGAGTTCCTCTTGACTCTTTGAAAACTTATCCCACTTCCCTCCATTCTTACTTAATGCATGCTGATTTGCATTGTCCCACAGAAACTAAAATATTATAGTCACAGGTAAAGGCAAAATATGTCAGTTTTTGATAATATTGCTGTTGTGGTTTTAATCTTAAACTGGGAAAACCAGCAGTCTTTCTGCCAATAGACACAAAAATGATTTACAAGACTCTCTGCAGGTTCAGAATTAGGAGGCTTAAAGTAAACAAGTGAACAAATGTCCTGGATTCTCTATCTCTTGTCTAACCAACAATTCTTTGAATATTAAAAGCAATATTTAATCCCATTATGTCACACAAAATATCTTTAAGTTTGACTTAGACTGTTGTGTAAGATAAAAATTATGAACACTTTCAAAGAACATTTTACTCTGTGTGAACCTTAGGGTTCTGTAAAGGGGAATGTGTACAAAGCCAATTTTGTACTTTCACCAGTCTACCTAGTACCCGACCTCATTACAGTCACTTCAAACTATAAGTCGATATTTATCTATTCATATCCTGTTCTTAAAATATTCCCAAAGTGAGTTCAAGAAAGTAAAAAAAAACCAAAAGTCAGAAATAACATTTCTTCTAGAAGTTGCGCTTTGTCAATACTGGCCCTCAACTCTTTGGCTTTGCTTTGTTTTCCTATAAACCGTTAACGGCTAACCAGATGCATTCAGTAACAATATAGTTTTTCTTTCTTGAACTAAAATATCAAGGATTTTAATAACATTTTTTGAGAGCAGACAATCTTCTTTTCGTCCGTTTGTAAATAATAGAATATGCATCAAAATGGATAGGGCAATGAGCATGTTAACCGCCTGCGCAGAGAATTGGGAGTTCTGGCTTATCCTCGAATGTTATGAATAGATGCATCCCATTTTATTATCGTGCAAATTCATCTTGTTTCAGCAATCACATTTTGCTGTCCAGTTCTAGCTTTGGATTCCTTGAATAAACAAAGACCTTGGTCATCCCATAGACAGTCTTACTTTTATGTGCATTTCCTAATGGGCTTAAAGGATAAATCCAGCAATTTAGCATATAAGCATCAACAGGGTTCAACCAGCTCTTCAATGTTATTTATACTCTTAAGAATATTGCCCAGGGTGTTGGAAATCCATTTTGAAGAGAAAAAATTGTCAAATCAAGTGGATTTTCAGAGAAGGAGGCAGCAAAAAAAAGTAAGGGTGACTACTTAAACCACCAATAGTATGAACTTATGCCCTTTGGCCCTGTCAACTGGGTGTTCCAATTATCCTGGGCAGTTTTCACTGGCTTCAGGTGAATCTAATTTTTTGACAATACCTATCTTTAGCAACATATGACCAGAAGAGTTAGTTTCGGATGAATTTGTCAAAGGACTTGAGAGAGAAAAAGGGGTTGTTGAATTCCAAAAAAAAGAAGAAGAAGGAGAAGGAGGAGGAAGAAGAGGAGGAGAAGGAGGGGGAGGAGGAAAAGGAGGAGAGGAAAAGAAGAAGCAGTGAATGCTATCTTCAGCGTATACATGCCCACACTTAAAAATATGGCCCTTAATTTGTCATTTCCCATTCACTCTTCTCTCTCTCCACTGCTGTAGGATGTCTGTCTCAAGCCTCAGAGGAATTTCTCTGCCTTAGTATTGAATACCAGGTGCCTTTCCCATATTTCTGACCTGACTTCTCTCCCTGTTTTGACAGTGTTGACTGACTACCTTCAAATGATACACCCATCTGCTACCCTCTATGACAACAAACTTTTGTGGGGTCCTTCCGACTTCTAGGCTGCAGCTTCTCAATATCCTTCATGGTAGGATACTTACGTCTTTCATTTATTTTAGAAGTGAATAGCGAATACCACGTACATCAAATTTCTCTAGCAAATCATCATTATACTAGAAAAGTAATGTGGAGAGGTGTATAAACGCAAACATGGTGGAAGGATGCAAACATTGCGTGGAAGGTGTATAAACCTTCATGGTTTAGATCACTCTGTATCCAGAAAAATTTGTACTAAACTTGTGTGTTGAACCCTGTAGAGGTTGTAACCCTGATCAGTTTAGAATAGTGTTAAATGTGACTCAATTTTCATCATACTCTCTATTTCATTAAACTTCTACTTAGATCTCCAAAAGAGAGATCTCTGTCTCAAAAAAGAGTATAGAATAGTGGCTGAAATAGGACAGTTTCTTGAGCTGATCTGCTCAGGTTCACAAGTGTGAATCATAGAGACCTACCTTACAACAATGCTTAAAAGATTAAATAAGTTAACATTTGCACAGGTCCTATTCCTACATAAGTACTTTTAATTTATTTGGATTTACTTTATTCCTATTTCCTTGTAACACATAAAGTTAGATGCTTTGCTCATCAATTTTCACTCTTTTTTCTTCTCTAGTTTAATGCAATAAATTTCCATCTAAGTACCACTGTAGCTGCATTCTACAGGTTTTGACAGAAGCAATTTTGTCATTGATGTCCAAAAGAAATCACTTGATGTTATGTGCTTTCATGATTTTTCTTTTTCCTCACCACTCAGGGGCAAAATTACTTATGGATCATTAGATGAGGGAGGAAAAGACAAGTGGGTCTATTTTACTATTTTCCCTTAGTACAATTGTCCTTTTTAAGACATCGCTTACATGAAAAGCTAAGAACCCTATTTTTCTTCCTGATTTTTCTGCAGAACAGAAAAAAAAAAAAATAGCCTTTTGGATCCATATTGTGGAAATCAGAATTTACATCTAACTACTAGGCTACAACTATGCAATGGCCGATAATGGGTCTTTTTCACACTGAAAGGGAAATTGGTGGTTTATTAAGTCATGATTTACAAGAGAAAAATATATATATCTCCCAAATCTAATCAAGAGTGACCTCAGAAAGCTGTAAAAAGACAAAGGTAACGTTGAATCAGGAACTCCTGGTGACTCCATTAATTCTCTGTACACCACAGGGTCCATTGGCACCAATTTGTAGAAGGTTTTTTGAGCAGTTCCAAATATTTTTGAGTATTACTATTTTAAAGTCTTCATTCTTTGTCAGAGTAATTAAAAGAAAAATTATAAAAATTACTTAATTTAAAAAATAAAAGTCATTTTCCTTGAAAATACAATATAAATCCATTAGAGTTATTTTTATATATCTTATACATGTTATGGGGTATCAGTGACATTGTTTTCCTGTATTTTGAAATATTATTTCATTATAACTCACCATTACTCATAATTATTTCTAACCATGCTACCAAAGATTAAAAGAATAAGTAAACTTTAGAAGGATGCAGTACCTACAGGGAAGAGAAAACACTAAAATAAATTATTAACTTTCCATTTTTTATTATGTTACCCAAAGTATTGCATCATCTTTCAAGAAGGTATTAAACAAATTGGAAATGCCGTCTTTGTAATCTATTTTTTAAATATATTGAACATAGCTGAGAATTCAGAATTTTACATATTCTATATACAATGGCAAAGAGAAAAAACTGATATGAGAAAACATGTTATTACTAGACGAATCAGGAGATTAACACAAAGAGACAAAGAGCAGCCCTCTGGACTCTAATACTGAAGGTCAAAGTTACCATATCAGTGAACTCAGACTGAATCTTCAAACGATAATATCCTAAATGAATTTTCCAAATTCAGGAGCCAACGAATGAATACTCTAAGAACAAAAAGAAAATAGAGCTTTCTCTCCAGTTAGAAAGAATGTTATCTTACTTCAGTTAGATTTAGGAGCATCACTGTCATGGGTGAAGGCTTTAAAACAATATCCAAATGCTTCCCCTATAAAATGGACTGTAGTAGGATCATTATTAGTTATGCTGTCATTTCCAAGAATCTAATTCTTAGTTTATGTCATAATTTGGAAAATGCAGGAATTTTACATTAATCTACATAATGCACATTGAGAGGATAAAAAAAGCACCACTTGCCAGTTCTTACACTTTCATATATTTTCTGTATTAAAACATCCAATTTTATAGTGCCATGAAATAGAAAGCTCAATTTATACTTTTAGTTACTAATGTGTATAATATATAAATACGTATATTGAACCTTCAGGAAAGAATTAAAATTCCACTGAGCCTCTATTATTTGAATCTCACAAGGTGAATATTGGAAAAATGTAACTTTCTTTACCTCCATGACCCACAGCTGACACCTTCTTTTAAATAATTTTATTTTATGTAATTCAGAAACAAAATCAGATAGAAGAAATCATCAGAACATTTGTTTTGTATTTGGAAGATTGCTGATAAATTCAGAGTGTTGTTTTTTAAAGGTTACTGAGATCAAGTCTGGCTTTTGCCAAATTACAAATATTCCTAATCTCCTACATTGTCTCTCACCATGTCAGTTTACTGGGAGCTATTTCTGATTATCTGGTCACCTGTGGAGCTCAGTGGAATGATGTTGGAAGAGGCCCTCACCACAGCCACAGGTCTTGATGAGCTCAGAAGCAGGATTTAGAGCTCACAGGTTTGAAATTGGTGCATGGCCAACCCCTGGTGACCTTGATTCTCAGTTTCCCCAGACATGTAGTCCCTCTCTGCCTTGGCCTTTGGTGATCTTTTCTGTCTATTCTTCCACTTCCTGTGTAGCATTTACTCGATTTCCTATCCACTGATATCAGCTCCATTGTTAATTCTAATTCACTCTTAGGTCATGAAATTTATTCCAGCCCTGATGATTTCTCCACTATGTCCTAGGGAATGCTGATGAATTATCCAAGATGTTACCATTATCCCCATGTGAGACATTTGGATGGAGCCCCTTTGCTAGAGTTGAGATGCATTCCTAAAGACAATAGTCCTAGGGTTACCCCTCTTGCCTGATCTGATATGATGCCAAATCCTTGAATACATCCTGATGACCTGCTCACTTCCTTTATTCAACAAGCATTTATTGAGAACTATCTATACCAGGGCCAGGGTTAGACACAGTTTCTCCCTTCAAAGACCTCAAAGTGCACTGCAATGGTTCTAAGTCTTGACAACATATAGTGAGTGCTTTAAACAATGCAGATTGCTTGGCCTTACACTCAGGCATCTCAATCCCATAAAACCAAGGAATCCCATAAGCCAAAGGAGGTGCATGAGAAACTGTATAGTAAGAGTTACTCCAAATGATACTGGTACTCATCAGATTATCTCATATATATGAATAAACACACAAACCAATAACAGTGGAGCCAAATATACATGTTAAGATAGTTTACTCATGGTAATTGAGGCACTGGAGGTTGGAGCCACCTTCAAATTAGTCTTGAACAGTTTCTTTTTTTACTAAGATATAATTGACATATAAAATATATTAGTTTCATGTGTATAACTGAATGATTCACTACTTGTATATATTGAACACTTTCTTGCATAGTATTTAGCTTGAGCTGAATTTTTCCAGCCTCAGCTGTGACTCTAAACAATTTACCATGACACTGAGACGGAAAACATTGGAGAAATTAAAAGCATAGTCTCTGGGATCAGCCTGCCACTTGCCAGCTCAGTGAACTTGAGTATGCTACTTAACTGTGCACTTCAGTTTCTCATCTGTAACTTGGGTAATAATTGTACTCACCTTTTAGGGATGTTGAGATGGTTAAATACAAAACTGTATTGTCATGTTTATAATGATGTCCACTGCATAACCAAATAAACATATTAAATAAATGCAAGCTATTAACTTTTTCTAAGAGAAGAATATTTGTCAGATGACTTTTTGAAAAATGAGGAAGTTATTACTTAAAGCATCAAAACATTTTGTACTGTAATTTAAATATTTTTGCATAACTTTCTACCTTATTGATCAGAATAAGTGACTATAGTTTAGCCTCTCCTGAAGGCTTAGGTTAGGGTCCTCTTTATGGTCATTGATTGTGAAGCCCTGTGTTGAATAGCAGTCTCATAATTCACTGAAAGATGGGATTGTTTGGCCCATAGGAAAGAGATTCAGATTGCATTGATTTTCTAGAAGGTACTCTTGTTCCTTCGTATTCAGTAGACATATTTTTACTCTCCTAAGGACACTGAATGCAACATCCTTTGCCTGCTGAAGAATACCAGATGAAGCACCTAAAAGAAGCTAGTTGATACAATTTCAATTTTAAAAACAATGCAAACTCAAGTGGAGTTAGATTCTTGCAGAGCAAAGTAAAGAAACTAATTTCCAGCTGTCCTTAAAAGCTCAGGTACTTTTATGCTTATTTTTTAAATTAACTTTTATTGGAGTATAGTTGCTTTAAATGTTGTGTTAGTTTCTGATGTACAGCAAAGTGAATCAGCTATACGTATACGTATATTCCCTCTTTTTTGGATTTCCTTCCCATTTAGGTCACCACAGAGCACTGAGTAGATTCCCCTGTGCTATACAGTACATTCTCATTAGTTATCTATTTTATACATAGTAGTGTACATATGTCAATCCCAATCTCCCGATTCATCCCACCCCCCCTCCTTTCCCCCTTGGTATCCATACATTTGCTCTCTACATCTGTGTCTCTATTTCTGCTTTGCAAATAAGTTCATCTGTATCATTTTTCTAGATTCCACATATAAGTGATATTATACTTTTACGCTTATTTTAACTTGGTAATTTTGTGCTGTGAGTTTAAGTTGTGGAATTTTTGTCGAATGATTAAACCCATATTTTTGTCTGAAATATAAATATTCCAAATCAATGTGATTTTAGCTTTGCATCATGCCAAATACAAAGATGTTACACAATATTGACTCCAGGGGCATTAGGTAGTAAGTCAGTGTATCAGTCAGAAAGAAACAGAGCCCACGTCAGCTATTTCAATAGAGTGAAATAGTTACAAAGCAGTTAAAAAGCTGAAAGCTTAAATGAGCAGAGGGTGAGACAATTTATTAATAAGCAAAAGCAGGAAGCTGCTATCAGCTATTGGAAGAGGCAGAGTAACCCAGGCCTGGGATCCAGAGCTTCTGGTGAGAATAAGAACCACAGGTGAGATCCAGCTACTTTTATAAAAACCCCTGAAGCAGAAAAAGAGGTTGAGTGATTCTCCCATCCTCTGATACTACAATCTTTTTCCAGTGACTGTCATTCGTTAATTGGTAAGAAAATAGTTGATTAACAGAGAAGACTGGGAATTCCCTGGTGGCACAGTGGTTAAGAATCCACCTGCCAATGCAGGGGACACGGGTTCGAGCCCTGGTCCGGGAAGATCCCACATGCCGCGGAGCGACTAAGCCCGTGAGCCACAACTACTGAGCCCGCCTGCCACAACTACTGAAGCCCATGCGCCTAGAGCCCGTGCTCTGCAACAAGAGAAGCCACCACAATGAGAAGCCCACACACCGCAATGAAGAGTGGCCCCCGCTCGCCGCAACTAGAGAAAGCCTGTGAGCAGCAACAAAGACCAAACGCAGACAAAAATAAATTAATTAATTAATTAAAAAATAACACTGAACTCCAGATTGTTTAAAAAAAAAAAAAAAACACAGACAAGACTGGATCTGAGAGCAAAGGTTGGCACAATGAGAGTATAAGGAAATAAATTACAATAAAATAATGACTTCCTGAAGCTCTATTATAGAAGAGTAAAGACATATGTGCTCAGATATGCCCAGAGACATATTTTTTGTAACATCACCAAATTAATATCCCATGATTACTAGGCCTATGGTTTCTTCATTTTCTTTAAGTACTATTGCCATAAAAAATAACATAATTAAATTAGAAGAAAACTTGATTCCGTTTATTAAATATCAACTCTGTATTTAACTTGAAAGCAAGATTAAATGTGACTCAAAATTCCAGGTAAAACTAAATGTAAAAAAAAAAGAAAACTATTCATACATGAAGCATATGTTGATGAATTGTGGCTATCTTATGTTAGAATATCCTAGAACCTTGTACATCACTGTGGCTTGTAGTAAAAGTAGACAGCAACCACCACAAGATTTTTTTTTCAATGTATTTTTCCTCTTGCACCCTGCAAGTAGGCCAAGAAATGGAAAAATGATCCTAAAGTAACAACAAATGTTAATAGGGAAGAAAATATATTGTAGCCTAATTTATTCAGATTGGTCATTTTCTCCAAGTCTGTGTTCCATTTTGTACGTTCTGTTTTAGTGCATTCCTGAAAGTATTGACATTGCTGGTGCTCTCTGTCAGCTGACAGGACCATCAAAGTTGAATCTGAACTGCCGGGTGAATTTACCTCTTATTCGTTAGTGAGACAAAGTTTAGGAATTCATTAAATCTCTCTAAATATAACTTCCCCATTTAAATACAGAAAAGAAAGAAACCAAAATCATTTACCTGGAACCACATTTAGGCTATTAGGAACATGTTTTAGGAATGTCACTAAACACTTATAACACCATGTGGAGTTATTTACCCCATTTCACAAGGAAGGAAGAAACCAAGGCACAGAGAATTCAAAGTTCCATTTGCCTAGTGTAACAGATGAGCAAAACCACAGTTTTGGCAAGATCTCTGTCCTATATCATAATAAAAACTAAACTAGCACGATTAGAAGGTGCCAGGCAAACTTCTAAGAACTCTCAGTAAATTAACTCAATGAGTACTCAAAAAAGAATTTCTATACAGGTGAAGCATTAAAAACCCAAAGAAGTTAAGCAATTTGTCCAAGGTCCCACAGTTATTAAGTGGCAGAACTTGGATGCAGTTTGGCCCCAGAATCTCCACTGACAGTGTTATATTTATTACCTCTCAACATACTGTGTTAGAGATGTTATGAAGAGCATACAAAGCATTATATGTGAAAATATCCTTGAAGTACAGCATGCTATATGTACATAAATTATTATTGCAATTCATAACGAGAGGAGAAAATATTAGAAGATACTAAAGGTGATTATAATAAGTACCATTCAGAATATTATGATGAAAATCAATCTCAATGGCTCTTTGTCTTTGAAAAATAATATTACACAGTAGATGCAGTCTAGCCATGCTGTACATCTGAGTAAAGATGTGCAGTAGTTTCCCATGGGATTTAGCATAATTTCTAGACATTTACACTAACCTAACAATCTCTACCTAAATTGGTACCAGCTACCTTGCCAATCTTACCCCTTAATATCTTCCCCTGGCCCACAGTTTTAAAAGCATTGGGGCATTAGGATTGGCATATATACACAACCATGTGTAAAATAGATGGCTAGTGGGAACCTGCTATAAAGCACAGGGAGCTCAGCTCAGTGGTCTGTGATGACCTAGATGGGCACGATGTGGGGAGTGGGAGGGAGGTGCAAGGGGGAGCGGATATATGTATACATATAGCTGCTTCACTTCATTGTACAGCAGAAACAAACACAACATTGGAATGCAATTATACTCCAATAAAAAAATTATTTTAAAAAAAGCATAAGGTCTTTTTGCTAGTCTTTAAATATATAAGCTTAATCTGCCTTAACAATTCCTTCTGCCCATAAGGCAGTTTCCACTGATCTCCTCTTAGGAGGTACTTTCTTGTATTTGAATCACTTCCTCAGAGGTTCTTACTTTACCTCTTAAGGTAGGCATGCGGTCAAGCCCTAGTCTATTGCCTTGTTTTTATACTTTGCAGAGCAATAATTTATATTTCGTGGTTTTTAAAAAAATTTTTGATAGCTAAAGACTTTCACACCCAATTAAAAGAAGTCTACATTTGAGTACAAGCCTTGTCTCTCTTCATGGACTGGCATATGGTAGGTATTTAGCAAATGTGGGTGAATAAATGAAAGAATGGATGAATCATAATTAAATAACTAAATGAATATAAATTTTTGAGTATAGAAAGCATTGTTAAACTAAGACAAAGATCATGGGTTAGAGTACTATGAAAACCAATTAGCATTAGCAGAGTTTCACTATTGAAAATTAATTCGTCAACATGAAAATTCATTATATTAGTTAAAATAAAATCAAGGTACAGGTATAGATAGATAAACTCATATCCTCACCATTTAATGGGAATATAAGACATTATTTATAAGACAGTATTAACAGTGGCAAAAAAATGAACGATGTTATATATAGCATTCTATGAATGCAAAATAATCTTTTATTTAAAATTGTAAAAGAGAACAAACATGGAATTCAGTAAAGTTATTTTGTGTTTAAATATCCACAAAAAATCCCTTTGGAGTAATATACTATCATCTTTGAAAATAAAGCAAATTATTGTAAATATATTTACCTGAATTTCTATTGTTCTTTTTATTTTTTCCAAAATTATTTTGGTTTTAATTCTCAGTACTTACTTCAAGTCCATTCCACCTATAAAAGTCTTACAGTTAGCTTTGCTTTATACATGTTCATTTATATTCACACAAAACACCTTTCTCTCAAGACTTATTTTCTGTTATTTGCCTTTGTCACTGTTGATGTATGAAATAAGCCACTTAGCTGGAAGAAGTGTTTAAATTGAATAAGGATGACACTGACAATGAGGTGAAGTTTAAATGAATATATGTTTAAAGTAAAATGACTTTTCCTAAGATTTACAATAAAACATTTTATGTTAAGACAGCTGAGGTCAATATGCTTGAGATCAAAGTTAGATTGTAGGATTTATGGTTAATCTTATACTCTATATCTTAGCAGTAAATTCCGACCCTGATGTATCATTTCTGTCTAGAATTTCAACCATGGCTGACATGTATATAATTTTTAGTTTAATTTATTATAATAAAAAATGGGTTCTTCCAAATCAGTGTTTACAACCTATCTTTTCTTCATATTCCTTTATTTTTCTTTTCAAGGGTAGTGGACAGAAAAGGCTAAAAATTTTTTACAAGGATACTACTCTTATTCTGAAGTTTTCCAATAAGGAAAGATCACATTTTTAGAAATGAACTTAGCATTTATAATGACTGTCCGAATTTAAAAAGGTATCTCTTGAAACTAATTAATTGAAGTAGAACTCCAAAATATGCACATTAAGGGACATAAATTCTATAGGATATTTTCTAAAGAACAGGATACCATGAGCAAATAAACTTTGTAAATACAGTTTTGTATCGTACCTTGGAGAGTCAGTCACACTAATCAGTATACTAAAGGTTTTGAGAAATTCGGCTGTAATGGTATCTGACTATCTCATACGTAATCTGTTTAATTCAGTTTTTACAAACTCACTTTATTACAGGTGTCCTTCATGCAACAACCTAGTAATTTTAGGAGAATATACTTTGGCAAAAAATCACTTTGATTTTTTTTCTAAATTAATTTATGCTTATTTATGTTAAAGTGCTTTTGCATTGTTTATTTTATGTCTATATTTACTAGAATATATTCTTCCCCTGGTCATTCTAGATAACTGTACATATGTGTGTATTCATTAGAATTGTTGTGCCTCTCTCAGGTAAGATTTTTACCAGCATCAATGTGAGCACACACACAATGTGCACATATGTTATAGAAATAAACAAAATCTGATTTCTGTGATGGCAAGTCAAAATTAGCCTGTGCTTTCACGGTCCATCTTTGAATGAGCCCTAGACTTTGGTTGACAAGAACAGTGAGCAGAGAACTCACCACCCTGCCTCTACTTTGGATAAGAATAGGAAAGAAAGTTGAGTTTCCTGGAGAAAGGACAATGATTCAATCAATTACAAGGAAATGGAGATAGATTTACATAATTTGGGAGCATGGACATATTAGAAGTGTCATGATTTGGGAAATTATAAAGTAGCAGCATCAGGAGATAAAGCATAGCTGTGAATATTCTACATATAGAAGAATGGGATGGGTGAGATAATGTTGGAGATAGAAGCTTATGCCCAAACCAACTGATACATTTTAAGTGGAGAGAAGTGAGAATTGGAATAAGAGGCAGAGGGATGAACACTTGGAGGAAGTGAGGGAGAGCAGGAGTAATGAACATTGCTCCTTGTGAAATGCAGATGGACTCAGAAGAAAGGGTGAGAGTCACTGTGACAAAGATACATTAAGATGCTTAAAATGTTATCAAAATATCCTCCCACCCCATCCCCAAACACACACAACAAACCTGCACTCTAAAGTAAATATTTTTATTATTTACATTAAATAAGAAAAAATTGTTGAATGAATAACCATTCTTTTTAAAAAATGCCAATTGACCAGGTTCAGAAAAGTAAGAATAATCAATGTAGACTGTAAATATAAAAATAGACTTGAAGAAGATTGTTACCTTTGCTGACTGTCTACTAATTATAGGATTTTCCTTGAGTTATATGAATAATTAATTCTGCATTTGCTTTATTAGGATAAATAAAAAACCCAGTAAGCCAAAATGAACGTTATACATGTCTTATGTGATAACCAGTATAAATGATTTTTAAATCAAAAGTGAAGGAGGAAATATTCACTAGTAGGATTATTATGGGAAACAAACAAGACTATGAATCTACTGATTATAAGATAGCATATTGTATAAAGCTAACAAATCATTGAATCTATATGAAACAAACAAATATTAATTCTGCTCTTTGTAGGATCTTCCTTGAGTTGTGTGAATAAGTTTTCTATTTGCTTTATTTGAGTGAGTATAAACTAAGTCACCCAAAATTCATGCCTCATAAGGTTTTATGAATTCCAAGGATAACTACTTCAAAATTTTGTCAAAATAAAACACGGAAATGTCACTGGTAGAATGTTATAGGAAACAAACAAACACCACCACGAGTAGCCATGTCTCCTCCCAAATATAAAATCATATTTTATAGCATCACTTTACCTTACTAAACATTCCACTTTGACATTCATTTATTTAATGACTATTTCTATTTGTGGAGTTCTTAAACTTCCCCTCTTAGTTATTCATAATATGTGATCATATACTATTTGACTTTGATAGAATTCAATAAATGTATCCAATTTTAGCTGTTAATAATTCCTCCTTGAATGAAATTCTTTTAAATTGTTTCCATCTTCTATTAAAAAGTTATCAATATTGAAGAAATGAATTTCCAAAAATATATGCTGAATTTTCTTTCATATAAAAACACAATTGATCATATAAACTTAGAGGGTCAGTCAAAGCAGATTGGACTAGATAAATGCATCATGGTATTTCTCCATGGAAGAAAGGGATTCTGTGCCGATAATTATATATGAAAATATTTAAATTTTTTTTGTATGCTTTCCTTCTATATATTGCTCATTAATTCATTCCTAACATTCTTAATTTCTTATCAGAGTGCTACGAATGTTTAACACAATGCCTGTGTCTTACTAGCTTTGGGCTCCTTTTATTCATATGCAGAACAAAATTATTAATATTAGTTCAAGTTAACTTGTAATGTTAGGACACAGATGTTGAAGAAAACATATGGCATTGAAAAAGTTGATGCCTAAATCTGAATATTTAAAATATGCCTTTTAGAGAGTTGTTAATATACATGCTATCTATCTCATAGTGTCTTTGTAATAAGGAAGCAGAATAAGTCCTAGATTTGTCTTTGAATAGTCATTCATATGCACTTATTTTAATAGTTTACAAATCTAATTTTCCCTACTTGTTACTTTTGCTAAATTCAATCCCCCTAAGATAAGTAATGACATAAAAATAGAGCTAGTACAATAACATCACTCCCCAGGGAATGTCTACAGGAGACCACCTTTGTCACCTCAATCACAAATGATAGTTGCTCTTATTTCACCTTCATTGTTGTTTGTTTTTTGCCAGATATTTTCCTTAGTCTAGCTCACGCCACTTTGGTGTACAATGAGGTAAGGGATGCATCTCTCATAATGTTATGACAATGTTATTTAGTTTACGGGATTTATAAAACAATAAACAAAACTAGAGTTCTAAATATGACCTAGAATGTTTTGGTATTTCTTATTTGTTCAATAGTAGACCTTAAAAGTAAATTTTAAATAGAAAGAAAGTGTTTGTGTACAGACACATACACAACTGTGGTACAAAAGAACTGAAAGCAGTTTTGCAACAAAAGTTAAAACAAAGTTTTGGAGAGTATCGAGGAGAAGCCATTGATTTATTCTGACTGAAGACAAGGGAAAATTCATCCAAAAAACGTTAAAATTTAGCTAGCTTCAGAAGACGAGTAAGATTTTGACAGATGAAAATGTGTGGAAAAGCCTACTAGATATTCTGATATTTTAAAAAATTGACAGTGCAACATTTTTGGCAGCTTCTCTTTATTAACTTTTTTTTTTTCCCCCGAGCTCTAGGCAGACATTTAGCAATTAATCTTCTGGAGCTACAGTGAAATAGGCAAGTGTGATGGGAATCATGAATAGCTCAGTGCAAGGATAAAAGATAAAAATGGCAGAAGTGACAAGTCTAAGATCATAAAAGCAATCACTCATCAGAGATTAGAATTCCTGAATTTTAGCCTTCACTATGTAGCCTTTAGTCCAATAGTAGATATCACTGGCATTCTTCCATTTACTTGCCATGATGGTGTGTCAGGAAAAAAGAAAACTCTAGGATTTTGGTCCTTTACCAACTATACTACAGTCTAGAAATAATCTGTTTCTCTACGAGAGGTATAATAATTATTTCAATGTTCAATGGAAAAAGATGGCTTCCTAAAATGTACTTACAGATCCACTTGCTTTCTGAAGAATGAATTCATCTTGGCTCAGATTTGCGTCAATGTTACTGATATATTTTATCACCATTGTTGTCATCATTTTCATTTTACTCTCCACATCATGAATCCCACCCATTCACTTACTTTCATGACAATATTTCAGTTTTAATTTTGTCACATTTTCTGTTGGTATCATTGTACATTCAGAATATACATATATTGTTTAAATCTATCTTCAGAAAAAGACTATTCCTTCAATATAGCAGATTTTCTTCCTGTCTTTAATATTTAGGAGGTGTGTAGGCTAATAATTAAGAGATTTCCCAGGAGCGAAATGCATTCTTGATAAAAGTCAAAATATCAGGCATTTGTTAGAACCAGCACAATATTCTCTAGAATTAATTAAACCATAAAATTATATATATACAAAGCATGGAATGTTTTTTACTCACCTTTACTAAAGGATCAAAATGCTATACACATTTTGAAATAAGAACTTGAAAGAGAGCCCCATTTTTGAAAACTGGAAGAAAATGACACAGTATGGAGAGCAAGTAAAAGATAGTGTTTAACATTCAGGCTACATAGATTTTATATGTATGCATATATTTGTAACAACTTGGAATAAAGGACACAACTACTTTATAAGTTATAATAAGTAATTATTATTTTTCATTATTTTCATACCTAACAAATCCTATTATAAGTCCAGGTCAAGAAGCTGAACTTCACTAAAGAGTACAAATATGATTCATAAATTGTAACAAATATTCATAAATTTTAAAGAACTAACAAATATGATTCATAAATTTTAAATGGGAGCATAAGAAGTAGATCAGAAGAGATATAGGAGGGGTTTCAGAGTCACAGAAAACTTTAGTCAAGAAAGTAAACAAAGTTATGGTGTAAGGTCATGGGCTAAATCCAGGAATCGTTGATATAAACTAAGAAAGTGTCTTTATTGACCATGAGTCAAAATGGACTGTCCTAGCTCCCATATTCAGACCCAAGTATAGAAAGCAGAAAGTAAATGTCAAATGGGTAGTACTTATTGTTAGAATGGAGAGTTGAAGGATAGTATACTAGTTAGTGTAAGTAAAACATGCTAATTTAGTAAATTCAGAGAGAAGTGCACTATCAGAAGTACTTTGTAATGAAACCAACAAATGAGACAAAGAAAATCTTCAGAATGGTTTCTTACTTGCTAACAGAAGAGTGAAGTGAGTTGGGATCACAGTTTAAGTTTGATTAGATGCATTAAGAATCCACTTGATATTGGTGTGTGCGCAGTTCACCCTGGTTGTCACAAATCTTATTTTGATAATTTTAAAATTTAAAAAAAGGTCACATTTAAAGGACATGTAAAGACTCCCATTTTGAGGCAGACCAGTAGAATATTACAGAATGTATTTTTGCCATGGACAAAGAATGAGATAATGGGGGGGCAGTGGGAGAGAAGAATCTGGATCTTTTATAAGCTGTAAATTTGGTCTCTATGATCTGAAATTTTCTGGCAACTGTATAACATTTAGCTCTCTTTGAATACGTATGTGGTTTGCTGCTTAATAAACTAAATATTTATAGTTCCACATTATATCACTTTTCATATCTGATTCCATTACTTCATGGAAGAAAATTTAGAGGAAATAGAGTGATTGAGTTAAAAATAAGTATTATAATACCTACAGAAAATAGTAACATATAGCATTTATCTTTGTTTAGGACAATACTTACCTTTATTTAGTCATTGATATTCAGTTGGAAGATGGGTGGAGGTAAGGCTGTACATACAAAAAACATATGAGAAGATTTCTACAATATAAACATCTAATCTTTTCTGCCACGTTAAAATAATTTATCTTAAATATATGTCTGTTGTATTGGTGAACACATCACTATAAAACTTAGTGCTTTAAAATAATCCATTTATTTGCATGGTACAAGTAGAAATTATTATTATTAAATTCAGGGCTCAGTGATTGCATTAATTATCATTTAGAGCTTCCAGAGAGGGAGCTGAGGAAGGAAATACTGAAAAGAAGAAAGCCATATGGACATGATTACAAAAATATATATACAAACTACACAAAATCATTAGCTGGTGCTTAAACTCCAATTCTCCAAGGAACTCCCATGAAAACCATAGCTATAAGGCTGAAAGACAGGATAAAATTTTTCAGTAGCCACTTAGGACTAAGAAGACAGATTTTGGAATTTAATCCTGCTAAGTAAGAGGGACTTCAGAAGTATTTTGTGCTTTATATTCAAACCCCAGTAAGGCTAGGCCTTAAGATTAAGGACTACATTCTAGAACCTAAGGGGTTTGTCCAAGATATAACATCAAAATAGAAATAGACTCACTTTAACAAACTCTAAAATCAAAACTCCACAAAACTCAACATAATCACCAATAGTTCAATTGCCTTTTAGATCAAAATTTAAAAACCCTTAAAAAAAAGATAAACACCAGAGTCTATAAATATATCATCCACAATGTCCAGTATGCAATAAAAAATAATAAAAGTCATATTAAAAAAAGAAAAAAAATACAGGAAAATGTGACATTGAGTCAAGAGAGAAACCCATCGATAGAAACAGACCAATAGAAAACCAAGATTTTGGAATTATCAGATAAAGGATATAAACAATCACTGATATGTTAATGAATCTTCAGAAAACTATGGGATTACTGGGTAAAGAGATTTGGACTATCAGAAGAGAGATGTGAAAACTCTAAAATATAGAAATGGAAGATATAGAATGAAAAATAAAACATCTCAAATAACGAATAAGCATTATTGTATCAGAAGAAATCTGTAAGAATATAGGTGATTCAAAAAACATAATTAACAATTTGGTCTTAAAAGATGATTATAAAATTATGTATGCCACGACTGTAGAGTGTACCTGGTTTCAAATGCACAAGTAATATTATAAAAATTAACTAAATTCTGGGCATAAAGTAGCTCTTAAATAAAAAAGCTAAACTAAACTATAAAGTATATTTTTTTACCACAATGCAATCATTTAGACAGCAAAAATGATATGTAAATAACCCATAATTTAAGACAAAATTAAAAGAGAAATTAAAAAAACTTTTGATGAATCATACAACTGGTGGGATGTATCTTAAAGTGTTTTAAGTGAAATTATTAACCCAAACTGAAAATATTGGAGAAAGGGAAAGATTTTTTAAAAAATCAATAGCTAAATATCCATCTCAATATTACAGATTCCCACTGCACTAGATATTCCTCTCCTATTATTTACCTATTGCTACATAACGATGTTACCACAAACAGTAGTTTAAAACAATACACATTTATTACCTCACAGTTTCTGCAATTCCGGACTCTGGACTCAGCAGGATGCTCTGTTGCAGAATCCACAGGCTGCAGTCAAGGTGTTGGCTCAGGCTGCAGTCTCATCTCAGTTGAGGAAGGATCTGCTTCCAAACTCACATGGTTGTTAAGACTCAGTTGCATGCAGGCTGTTGATCTGAGGACCTCAGTTTCTTGCTAGCTTTTAGCCATAGGCCACCCTGAGTTCCCAGCTGACTGTTGGCTAGAGGACTGTTCTCAGTTCTTTGCCACACAGACCTTCCCAACATGTCCACCTGTTTTATCTAAACCAACAAGGGAGAGAGTCTTCTAACAAGGTGGACTTGAGTGTTATGCAACATAACCACCTTGTCCACACTCAAGGAGGTGAGAATACCCAAGGTTGTGAGTCCTGAGAGGCAGGAATAAGCAGGATCCATTTCAGAATCTGCTCACCACACTTCGTTGGTCTCTCTGGATCCACTTGCCATTTTTCTTCACCCAATTAAATGCTGTATAGCTTATGGTTAGTTACGGACATGGGAAGCATAAGAGTAGGCAATTGGAAGACTGGAAAAACACGATGTTGGATTATGTGTTCCGCTGGCTCCCTCCCTTCCCAGGGATGGTAGGGCAGGGGCTGTTCTGTGCTACTGAAACTTAGAGCTTAGGCTTGTGGGCTCTCACTTACAGAATCAACATTTATCCAAATTCTGGGAATTATATTGATACTTATCTCTTCACAACGTGAAGTTGTATTGGATCTTAGCTGTTGTTAGTCCATGGTGATGCAGCATCTCTTGTAGGGTTCCCTAAACTGAACCCAGTCTATTGCAAATAATCTCTTCTTTAAACTCTTCTCAACTACCCTAGGTGAGCATGCCATCTGTTTTCTGAGAGACTCTGACCAGTAAAACCACATGGGAAGATAATCTAGAAAATCATATAGCTTCAGTGGATAAGAAAAAGCATTTAATAATGTTCAACATCCAAAATTAACAATTCTAAAGAGAAATATTTTTTATAACTAGGAATATAGGGACACTAATATAATCTGATAAAGGATATCCTTCAAAATACCAAGCAAACATCATGTCAAATGGTGAGCTATTCAAAATGTTCCTTAAAGATTGAGAATGATTCAAGGATGTTTCCTACCCTGTTATTCAATATTAAATAAGAGGCATGTAAGGCAAGAACCATTGATTGGGGAACATGTCTTATTAGAAATTGATATAACAGAAATCAGGATTGTGTATTTAAAAATCCAAAATTATCTACCAAAAATTATCAGCATTTATAAGATAGTTTAGCAAGTTTGATAAATTAAAAACCACACAATAATAATTTGAAGTTCTATAACCTAATTAAGAAATCTGAGATTATGAAATTTATCAGCCTTAAGATAGAAAATCTATGGACTTAGTGCAATTATAATAAAAATCCCAGTTGTGTGTGTGTTTACAGGTGTGTGTGTGACAAGGAGAGACAGAAAGTGAGAGACAGAGAGAACAGGGATATGACATGAAAAGCTAACCTTACTGGAAACACAGAGGACCACGAATAGCCAAGGTACTTTTGAAGAAGAATGCCAAGGTATAAGAAGTTGTTCTACCATATATTAGTATTTATTATAAGTCTGGAGAAATTAAGACAGTGTTGTAGTAGATAGATACATGGGCAAAAAAACAGGTATCTAGATATAGCAGAAGCAGACACACAGATACATGGGCACTTGATTTAGGACAAAAGAATTCAAAGAAAACTAGAGATATATTATTTTCCACAAAAGGTCTGAGTCAGCTGGATATCATATGGGGGAAGATGAATCTTAGCCTCAAACACATGATATATGGAATATGCTCAGTATAAAATGCAGTTATATTTTAATATAAAAGGCAAAATATTAAAGTTTCTAGAAGATAAAATAAAATATGACTTTGGAATAGGCAAAGACTTAAGAACAAAACATTGGCCATAAATAAAAGACCACATTAAATTTTAAATGTCCTCAAAGTTGTTGAAAGGTTCCCCAAAGTCATCATTATTGCGGGCAGAATTGCAAGTGTTAGAATGAGAACAGTTGTCTGCAACACACATAACTAACAAAAAGTTCATGTCTAAAATATAGTTTAATATTGGGCAAGCTAATAAGTAAAAGAAAGATAACACAAAAGAAAAGTGGGCAAGAAAAGTAAACAGACTTGAAAATATAGCTAATTCAAAATAGCAAATACATCTACCAAAAGCAATTCCTCTCACTAATAATTAAGGAAACACACATTAAAAACCGCAGTGGCATACAGAGGCACTCACTAGAATGGCTAAAATAAAAATGACAGTCAACACCAAGTGTTGGTGTGGATATTGCACAAGAGCTCCATAATCTGCAGATGAGAGGGCAACTAGGTATAATCATTTTGGAAAAAAACAAAACAAAACAAAACAAACAAACAAACAAAAAACATTGGCAGTATCTACTAAAGCCAAACATATGCATATCTTATGTCCCATCACTCCTATGTATAACTCAACAGAAGTGTACATATTTGTTCAACAAAAAACACATACAAGAATGTTCAAGCGTCACAAATTGTAACAGCTAAAATTGGAAACGACTCGGTTGTTCATCTGGTGTTCAGTAGAATGGCTATATCGTGGGATATTTATTCAATAAGACATTATTCCGATCACACTTCATGGTTACAAAATATGAAAATGTGCACAAGGAGACATACTAACAAGTTCAGAGCATCACTTCTACCATAGGACCAACAAGAACCAAACAAGATGTCCATAAAAATAAAATGGAAAATGTGCAGTATACATATGCCATAAGATATTATATAGTCACAATTATGAATGAATCAAAGCTACAGGAAACAACCTGGATGAATTGTAAAAGCCTATGGTTGAGTAAAAAATTTAAATACCATATGCTTCCACTTGTAAAATTCTATAATAGTTCAAATGGAATCTTATTGTAAAGTATAGAGAAAAACAAAGTGGTTTCCATAGAAGTCAAACAGTTCCTGTGAAAAATATTTAGGAATATAACCCAAAAACTTAACACACGATCACAGAAAAAAACCCACAAACTTTGACTAATGCTTAAATAACAGCATCTGTATCAATAATACTACAGACAATGGTAAGGTTTCTAGTAGGTAGAGCTCTAGTTGAAAGAGAATCCTGGCATAAAGTAATAACTAACATTCTAGAATGCTTTAGAATGAACTAGGTTACAGGTTCTTACTGAAAAATTTGTTTAACTTGTTAGTAGTAGTACAAGAGGGATTAAATTATTGCACTTCTCACCTTAAATCTTGAGCTTTCATGGTCTCTTGATTTGAAATCTGAAGTCCTTTGACTGTAACGGCTAACCAGGACAAGACTTTTCAATTCCCTAGGAATTCTGGCCTTTTTTGGTTTAAAATGGAGATATTCTACTAAATGACCACAGCATAAATTTTAGTTTTAAAATTCTATTTCTATAACAAATACATCATATAATTAATTTTCTTTTTTTGAAATTAATATGGCATATTTGCTCAGTGACAAGTCAAGTTAGATGAAATTTATAATTGTCAAAAATGATAGCTTGAGAAAAAGTGATTTTATATTTTTGTTAAATAACTTAAAATAATAAACTATGATGATTCACCAGGAAGCTTCTTTTCCTATTCTAAGGATTTTTTTTAAGGGAAGATAATGCTTGAAGAGGATTTCTGAAATCTAAGAGGATGCAAAAAAAGAATGAAAATCAAATATATAGTGATTTCTAAACATCATTCAGAACCTAGGACTCATGTGCAGTGCCTGCAGTAAGACTGACTGGGAACATCACTCTTCATTTAAAGGTCACTCTCTATATGCAGCTTCATGCAAATCTCTGCTCCACTCTTAGTTTTACCTCTCCAGAAGCAAATGACTCCATCTTCTTCTTTGCCAATTAGTCAGAGAGAAAGAGAGAGAGAGAGAGTTAGCTCCTGCTTTATTTTTGGAATATGTCATTTTATGCCAGTTACTTCTGGAGATTTGTACCACAAACCTCTGAAATTTAATTAGAACATTCATCCTTTAGATCATATCACTGTGATTTGCCCCCTTGTTCATTTCAGATGCTATGTATCTGACACATGAAAAGGAAAAATTCATTTCAGTAGTGCAAATACAATTCTGTTGCCTTTTAGAGGTATGGAATAAGAGACACCAGGGACATAATTGGCTGAACAAATACTTCACTTTAGAGAGTAAGCAGTCAGACTATAGGAAGTGAAGTGTCGCCTCACCAGACTCTAGATTTTCTTACAGTTAGCTGGTGATTACAGCATATGTAGTCCCGATTCATTACAACATGGCAGTCTTAGGGAAATTGTTGTTCATGTTCATATCTCTCAGTGACTTGAACGTAATTATTAGAGAGGAAAATAACAACACAAAAATGTCTTTGAACAATTAAAAGAGATCTTAATAATTCACATCACAGAAGCAACCTGTTTTATGCTCAAGACTCCTTGATATCTGTTTAATGAATATTTTAAGTCTCTGTAGTCTTGTGAAGTCTGATCACAATTGAAGCCATAGAGCTATGGAAAAAACTGTTACTGTTAAACTCGACCCAGTGTAAATATTCATGTGATGTGATCTGTGCCCAGATTACCTACCTGCCCCTCACAACCTCAGTAATCACCTACCTAGATAAAGGCTCTTACCTTCATAGCTGAATGAAAGATTTAGGAGAGCCAACTAGAAGAAAATGGGCTATTTATAGTCCCTTGGTCTACAAGGAAGCCAGACAAAAGAGAGTGACTCCCAAGGCTATTAAGATTGACTTTTACGAAGTAGCCATAGAAGCAAAACACTGAGATGATTTGTTATCCGGGCCAGAAACTACTGAAAATGTTTAGAAGGGTTATACTTCTGAAATGACAATGAGAAACCTTGTTCTAAGTAGATACACCAAAGCTACCCCATCTCATTTTCTTGGGGGGGATTACATGTCATATTAAGTGGAATAACTTGGACTACTCTGGTTATTTGATTTATGAGACTGTTGTGTGCTGAAATAATTGGGAGAATTTCAAAGAATATATGGAGGCTTTGGGTAAAACAAATAAAGGAATTCTTCCCTCCTAAGTTATGAACATTAGAATGAACATTCATCATTGTGGGCATCTGCAGATAAATTTCTGCATCATAGACCTTCTGCTGTCTTAGGAGGCCTGTTGCCAGGAAAAATTGCGAATTTTGTTTCCATTAGAGTAAAATTCTAAGAATCTTAGGAATTTTTAGTATTATTAGGTTTGAGAAATACAAATATATGAAGATATACCTGTTAGCTTGTTCTCTTACACTTGAAGAAAACAGTATTACTACTAAAAGCAAAGAAGGCACCAACTGAGGGTCAGCACAATGTTTTAGGTGTTTGGCAGAATGACACAGCCCATTTCTGAAAAGATGTTAATAAAATTAAATATTAGCTTCTGGAATTGCAAAATGATGCAAATTTTCATATTTTTATTTTCAGTCTTCTAAGCTTTAAATTGCACAATTAGAATATAAACATACAGATAAATATTCACTATGACTAGTGTTATATTTTTTGTAAAGGCATTATGCTTATACTATTACTGTGACTATATCCTGTACTGTGAGAAGCATTAGAGACCCAAGTCGTCAAAAAATGTAGCAACTTCTTTCATCAGAAAGGAACTATATCATTTAAGAAAGACTTCCAACATAAATTTTTAGGGGAAAAGATTTTTTGTTGTTTTGTTTTCCCCCAAAATCTAATAAGGAAGGTCTAGGCTATTGCATGGTTCAACATATGGTGACCTATATGATAAGCATGACAAGACAAGCCTCTTTCTGTCCCCAGCAACATTCTTATCTCATGAAACTCCAGCACTGACATTGGCAGCACCTACCATTTGATCAGAAATTCCCATCCTAAGTGTTGTTTGGGTGACTTAATAAGGTTGGAGAACAGAGGCTGCAATGTCATAGTCAAAAAATGTCTATGTTATAGGCTGAAGAAAAGTTTTAGTTGTCAATCTTTTTCATTCCTTTTCCAGTGGAAAAATTCATTAGATTACTCTAATTTCACTTTCAAAGATCAACGCAGAAAGACTCCAAGAAGATGGGAGCTTAAAAATTTTATTTCCCAGGATAGGTGGTAAAAGTGATACCATTTTCATTACATGCTTTTGACTAATATTTTAAATAATAAAACACTCTAATTCTTTTCTCAGCTTTATTGAGCTATAATTGACAAATAAAATTATAATATATTTAAAGTATACAAAGTGTATTTGATATACATATATATATAGTGAAGGATCTCCACCAATGAGTTAACACGTCCGTCACCTTACATATATATCTCCCCCCCCCCCTTTTTTTTTTTTTTTTTTTGGTGAGAACACAAGTTCTACTCTCTTAGCAAATTTCAGTTATACAATATGTTATTACCACCTGTAGTCACCATGTTATACATTAGATCCTCAAACATTATCCACCTTATAACTGAAAGTTTGTACCCTTTTTATTAGCTTCTCCCTATTTCCCCCACAACTCAGCATCTTGCAAACACCATTCTACTGTTTCTATGACTTTGGTTTTTTCAGAATCCACGTATAAGTAATATCATACAGTATTTGTGGTTCTCTGTCTCACTTATTCCACTTAGCATAATATCCTCAAGGTTCATCCATACCTTGACTATTGTGAATAATGATGCAATAAACATGGGAGTACGAATATCTCGTTGAGGTAATGATTTTGTTTTCTTTAGATATATACCCAGAAGTGGGATAGTTTGATCATATGGTAGTTTTATTTTTAATCTCTTGGGGTACCTTTATACTGTATCCATAGTAACTTTACCATTCATTCCCACTAACAGTGTACAAGGGTTCTCTTTTCTCCACATCCTAACCAGCATTTGCTAATAGATATCCTAACAGGTGTGAGGTGATATTTCATTTTGGTTTTGATTTGCATTTCCCTGATGATTAGTGATGTTGAACATTTTTTCATGTACCTCATGGCTATTCATATATCTTCTTTGGAAAATTGTCTATTCAAGTCCTCTGCCCATTTATAAATTAGGTTATTTCTTATTTTGTTATTAACTTGTTTGAGTTTCTTGTACATCTTGGATATTAACACCTCATCAGATACTTGGTTTTCAAATATTTTCTGTCGTTCTATACATTACCTTTTCATTTTGTTGACGGTTTTCTTTGTTGTGCAGAAACTTTTGAGCTTGACATAATCCTACTTGTTTGTTTCTGCTTTGTTACTTTTGCTTTTGGTGTCTAATCCAAAAATTCATTGCCAAAACTGATGTTAAAGAAATTACCCACTATCTGTTCTTTTAGGAGTTTTATGTTTTCAGGTTTTACATTCAAGTCTTTAATCCATTTGGAGTTGATTTTTGTGTGTGGTGTACGATAGGGGTCTAGTCTCATTGTTTTGCATGTGGATATCTTGTTTACCCAACACTATTTATTGAAGACACTATCCTTTCCCCGTCGTATATTTTGTCTCCTTTGTCAAAAATTGTCAATCTCATTTTTATTCTCCCAAAACATAACCTTGGAACAGATGTAGAATGGGGGTTCGAGCATGGAACATTCTCTATATTTCCAATAGTTGAATCATGGAATAAACTAATAGTTCACTTAAGTTTCCAGCCCTTCCTTTTGGGTCTGATCTTTGCCTTATGATATATACAGCCATTACCTAGGTCATCTTAGAAATAACCAAGGAAATTAAAACGTGTGCCCAGAGCATGCATATTGAAAACCAATCATCTTTGACATTTTGCTCTTCCTCAGCCTTCTTCTGTCACCTGCTGTGTTAACCTTTTCCTCACAATCACCAGTGATCCTTGAGTCAAAGCCTTTTTAGGGTAAAGCAGTCATAAATATTGGGGAATCTACATCTAGCACAGCATTTATACATAACGATAGCACAATACAACAAAAGCAACATAATTCAACAATAGCAACCATAGCATAATACACCTAATCTTGTAGAAACCAGTGAGAAATGGGGATACATCTAAAGAGACAACCAATGTTTAAGACCATTACATGTATCTTCATATTGTTATACCAATTATTTGCATCCCCTCCTGATCTATAACTATTCAAACTTTATAATAAAGTTTTTCAAACCCTTTTATATAGTAATACTGTTGTTCAATATTGTGAACTAAATTTCCCAGAAACTTACTAGAACCCATCTACAAATTATCCATATCCAACCCAGATTCTCCCTAAACACTTGGTGATATTATAATACAAAAGATGACAGTTCCACAATGAGAAGGTCCCACAATGATAAAAGCCTGAATAGTTTTTAAAAAGTAACTTGTAGCTCCAAAGTAAAAAAGAAGTGGAATTATAAATGAAAATAACAAACAGCTCATGGGCAGGTACTTTGGGGGCACGTATCCAGGTATGAGGCTCTTGATGTGCAGTGCCAGCCCTCTTGCCAAAATTAATACCAACACCAGCCCACCATACCCACACAGCCTCTTGCTGTGTATTAGATTTTTATTTGCATTAAATATACTTTAATATGTTTCTAGAAGGTTAAAGATCTAGTTCAATCAGCTGCTTTTTCTCCTATGCCAATTGAGTTAGTCTACAACAAAGTAAACAAGATTCATGGGATGGAAAGAAAGGGAATAACTTTAAAAGCAAGAAATACTCTGCAGTTTTACGGCAAACTTGAAAACTCTCGCAATGGAATGTTTAAGGTAACAGAAAGTTTCAAGTGTCCTGGAGACCTGGGGATGAGAAACAGTTTTAAGAGAGCAGAAAAGAACATATGTTAAGTTATCAATAACAAACTTATCTAGTTTGAAGTTATACCTGGGATGAACGTGATAGCTCAAAAAGTAGTGGAAAATCTTTTTTTATCATCCATGTGCGATGTGGAGTAAGATTCCAAAAATTTGTTTGGATTATTCATAACATATTTAGATACTTTGGTTAAATAAGTACTTAAGGACTTTCTGGAACCAAGTCACCATGCATTGTATTGACTTTCTGTGTTCCTGGTTCCTTCAAAAGGATCACTGAATGAAATTCTGGAACACCAGTTATTCATAAGCTGGGAAAATCTTGTTTTGTGTCCTTAATAATTTTACTATTATCCATTGTTCAAGAGGTCAACCAAGGCAGAGACTGTTAAAATTCCTAGCACTTCAGCTCTAACCAATGTCTTCATGCCCATTTCAGAGTTTACATATTTAATAATCATGTATATATCAATTACTATGTGCCAAACTTTATGAATACTAATTTATTCAATATGTAAATGTAATCCTTTCAGGAAAGCACTGTTATAGAACACAGTATTGATATTAGGAAACTGAGATTCAAAGAACAAAGAAACGGTAGTAAGAAGTAAAGCTAATGTTCAAATTATTTCAATACATTAATAATATAAAAAGTCATATAAATTAGTGTAGTTCTTTAAACTCATTAAAAGTTATTTATAAATTTCAGAAGAAATATGGGAACTCTAGCCATGTGTCATCCATAGGGCTGACACATATTATAACAGATTTATTTTTAAATACCCAGTCTTATTAAAGAAGAGGTTTCCATAAGCACTGCTAAAATTTAAATGAATAATTAGGTATACTGTTATATAATAAATATGTAGAGGTGCTATGTTATATTTCCTTAGCCATTATTTTTATTTTGATTAATTTCTATGTCTATTTTCTAAGATGCAAAGAACTTAATGTTTTAAAGGGCTCTAGTACTAAGAGAGTCATATTTAGTTATCTACTAGGCATTTTGAGCTATGAGGAAATATTGTGATATGGGTCCTCCTCTCAAGGGATTTACAATTTCCTTGGGGAGGTATAGACCCTGGAATAATTTTTTTTTAAAAAGAAGAAGAAACAAGGAAACAGAGCACAGCAATATTTTTTTGAAATATTATTTTTCAGATCACCTATATAGGATCACCTGTGGTGCTTACTAAAAATGTGGTCTTCTGGACTATACCCTAAGTCCACCTAATTAAAGTTCCTGATCCTCGTGTGCACTATATATTGACAATCAGCATAAAATAGACTAATAAAGATGTAAGAGACATATTGCATAAAATGAGAGGTCATCATGGGGAAGAGATTAAAGAATGTTGCATAAGCAAGTATTCAATGGGGGATAGAGCATATGATTCTTCCCTAACAAGAATACATAGCATTTGCAGAAAGAGCATTGTCTTTCCATTCGTAAAGACTACAATACAGAAATATGAATTTCCTGATTATGAGAACCAGCATGTTTGGATATAAAGACTGGAGATTAAAGTCAGTGTGTTCTGGGACATAGATAATGCTCAATAAATATTCGTTGGTTGAATAAATTAACAAGACCTTAAGTGGAGGACAGAGGAGTTCAAAGATGTTCTCTGAAATAAACAATAGCAATCAATGTCATTTATTTCAAATACCTCCTATAAAAACACTTGAATTTTTCTTTCCCTTGATGCTCAAAACAACTCTCAGTATGAATAGATAGTCTCGTAAATAACAAAATAAAAAATTCAGGTTCAGAAAGATTAAAGTAACTTGCTTGACTTCCTGTAGCTACTCAGTGAACCCAGATATTCTTCCCTCCATTGGATATCGCCTCTTCACATCATAACAAAAATCCCAGTAGTGGGACAACACCCTGTGCAAAATAAGTTTAATGCTGTAGTAGTCCATACTCTCTATCTGGTTCTTTGTGAATCTTATTTTCTAAGTGAAATTGCTCATGTCCCTTTAGAATACATATTGTTCTATATGAATTATTTTCTACTATTTTCTGGGGGAAAAGGTCTAGTTATTTCAATAAAGGCTGTGTTTATTTTGTTACATATATATAGCAAATACTATTTGGTGTTTTTTGTAAGTTTATACTGTACACTTCAAGTCTCTACTTATAAACACGACATTGTTTTGAAAAGTGAAAAACTTCTTTTATCTTTCCAAAGATCAGCCCGTTGATCCTAATCCTGCACTAAACAGCAAACTATAATTATTTTCATGATTGGTTTGCTCAGAAGCCTAGCAATAACTCTGGGGTGAGGATGGTTAATGAGTACAACACATTAACCTATATTTAATGCTTCTTTTCAGAAATGAGATTGTGATTTCAGTTTAGATTACAATCACCAGGTCTGCACATCACTGAATCATCATCAATATAATCTACACTGATAGCCTCAATGGTATTACTATAACAACAATTCTAAACTGAGACCTAAGAGTCAGAAATAAAGTCAAAAATTCTCAAATCTCAAAACTGCAATTTTAAGAAATGAGAGGGGTTTAAAGATTATTGTCAAGCTGTAACTTTGTAATTTAATTAGTCTGCATTGTGTTGGTTCTCAAAGTTTGTCCCATCATTTTTCCATGATTCTCAAAATTTTCTCCAAGTTAGCTATTGATGAGAGTCCAGTAGTTCTTATTACAAAGTGGAAGGAAGGAAGGAAGGAAGGAAGGAAGAAGGAAGGAAGGTAGGGAAGGAGGGAGGGAGGGAGGGAGAAATACTAATATATTTTTTACAATATTCAAGAGGCTGAATCATCTGGACAATTAATTTAATAGCTCCTTACTATCAATTCCTCTTTACAACTTAGATGGGTCATAAAGAATTCACATCTCAAAAAATAAACAGAATTGATATTTTCTAATCTAATTCTTCAAAATACAGTAAAAAATGATGTTTCTAATTACTGAAATATCTTACAGATTGTCATCTACTTTTTCTGTAAATGTATGTGGAATTAAATTTGGAACCATAGCTAAATTACCTGAAAGATGTTACCTCATGTATCAAGGGCGAGGAAATATGCACATATTGTTTTATCTCTTGGTTTTCATCATGACACACACAAAAAATCAAACTACCTCAAGGTTTCAGGATATTGATTAATTTGGAATATATCATATATAAAAGTATGTTCCAAGAATGTAGTGATTTACTGAACAATAAAAATAATAAACAAAACTTAAGATATACACACAAATTTTCAGTTTAAAGTCAAACATCTGTAATATTTTAGTGAGAGTATGGTGAATTATCCGGATTGTGGCTTCAAATCTTCATTTCAGTTTTCATGTGTAGATAACATACAAATTGAATTTCTTCTAAGTCATGATTGTATATGTGAATAGGTATTCAGGCATTGGTATGCAAAATCTGTACCCATAACCAGGAAATAGGGTAGAAATTGAGGTATTTCAGTAATCAAATGAAGTATTACATACAAATGATTTCCTTAGATTATGTGACTAAGGTATATCAAAACACTTAATAGTCTATAAAAATAATATTTTAATCATAGTGAAAATGGAAAGATATAAATTGTTGAAGGCAGAGAAATGGTGAGATTTGCTTATAGACTAAACACTTAATTTATACTGACACAAATCTGTTTAAAATATTTTATATTCTTTGTCTATTAAATTGAATAATATGTAGACATTACAATCTACGGCAATATTTCAAAGGCCGAATTACAGGATTATGTTTATTTCATACACCTTAATAATCTACATGAGTATGAGACCCCTACAAATAAGAACAAAATAATCTATGTATTGTCAGTGCCTAGAAAGAAAAGAGGCCTCAACCAACATTTGCTGACAAGGATGTTTAGAATAGAACCCCAAGATGAGATAAACTCAGACTGACCCTTGGCTACATTATGCAGGACACGTAGTTCATCTTTACTGCCTTTCCTACCTTCATTTTTTTTTTTTTATTGTGGAAAGATGTATGTAACATAAAATTTACCATTGTATATATTTTTAAGTATAAAATTCAGTGGCAGTGATGATATTCACAGTATTGTGCCACCATCATCACTACTTCCAGAATTGTATCACCTAAACAGAAAGTTTGTACTCACTAGGCAATAACTCTCCATTTCCTGTACTCCTAGCCCCTGATAACCTCTAATCTAATTTCTATCTCTTTTAGGTTCCTGGATCCAATTTCCAACGTGGGGAGGGGTTTCCAAACATATAACAAGCAATTCTCTGGACACCAGCTGGGCATCCTACAATTCAACTGAATTCTCTTGCTGTCTATCTGGGGATAATATCAGGCTCCACAGGCTAAGGGTTCAGTCCCTCAAGACTGCCCATCCCCCCCACTTCAGAGGCCAGTGTTACCTGTGCCTCTGACTGGCTGACTCCAGATCAGAGGTCCTAACAGCGTGCTGTTTGGATTTCAGACTCCAGTTGCCAGCACAGGTTGTCACCTGCACTAACCAACAAGCTATAAATCAAAAGTTCCCATAACCTCTCCCTTGGGTTTGATTAATGTGCTAGAGCACCTTACAGAACTCAGAGACACATTTTACTTACTGGATTACTAGTTTATTATAAAAGAATATAACACAGGAACAGCCAGCTGGAAGAGATACATAGGGCAAGGGAAGTGGGAAGGGGCATGGAAATTCTGTGGCCTCTCCAGATGCTCCCCTTTCCCCAAATCTTCACCTGTTCACCAACCTGGAAGCTCTCCGAACTTTGCCCTTTGGGTTTTTATGGAGGCTTTATTACATAGGCATAATTGATTAAATCATTAGCCATTGGCTCTGGATCCAAACTCCAGCCCCTCTCCCCTCTTGGGAGGTCAGGAGTGTGGGACTGTAAGTTCCAACCCTCTAACCCCAGGGTTGACTCCTCTGGCAATCAGTTTCCATCCTTAGGTGAGGTCCAAAAGTCACCTCATTAACATAACAAAAGACACCTCTGCTGCTCTCCACGTGTAGGAAATTCCAAGCGTTTTAGGAGCTCTGTGCCCTAATGGAAGACCAAATATGTATTTCTTATTAGAAATCACAATCATACAATGAATTCGCTATTCTAGATATTTCATATAAGTAGAAAATATATACTTTAAAATTTTCTATTTCCCTTCCTTCGGCCACTTAGGTCCACATTTGATAATAGTTGATAAAATCTCCTCATGTATAGTGTCAATCCCATCCCATTGCCCAAAGCTCCAGATCAAGTAATCATTTAACTCGTATATTTGCCACAAGAGAATCTGTCTTCACCCAAGTTTTGTGGAAGATGGACGGGGCATTCTCTTAAACTAGTGTCCACTGAATTGAAAAGAAAATTAAATGTATTGTTTCTTCCAAAATTTTTAATTTGTTCAAAAAAAAAAAACTTGTATAGATCCTTCTGGATGTGCTTGTGCCTCAATTCAAGAAATAAATTACTTTCTGTTTTGTTTTTGTTTTGTTGGTTGGTCTAGTCAGTGGCTTAATGGCCCCATTGCCACTGAGTTTCTGCCCTTTTAGGTATAAGCATTGTTCTTATTGGAAGGTCTTATAATCAGGAACAATAGTGATTTTATTAGCTACGTCATCTCCCACTTCAGTGAATATTGTCCTGTTTTCTCTAAAGCTTCATCTTAACATCCTATCAACTAGAACCTAAAGTTAATGGTCTATGTCTCATTCTTTTTATGTAGTGACCGATGATGCATAAACTAAAAAACAAACATAAAAAAGATCTTCCTTTTCAATAAGGGAAATGTTTCAGCTTCTTCATCTTGTTTGACAGATTTCCAATGATACATTTCCTTGACAATCATTATTCCTGGACTTTTTTGCACATAGTCTTCAAATACCTACCTGCCACTTTAATTAGTTGTTTCTGTTCACACTACAAAAATTCAGAATGCAGGTGTTGAATTCATGCAGTTAATTAATAATAGCTATGATTTGGGGAAAGCAAAATATTTTGAAACACAAGCTTAGGAGGTAAATATGTACTGGTAAACAGTGGAACTAATATGGCACTGTTGTATAGCTGCCATAAAGAGGTTAATTTCTGTGGAAATTATTTCAATCTGTTTAAGTTTCAAGATCCCAAATACTCTTACTATATTACCTGAAGGCTTAGAATAAAGCCTTGCCTCATGATTACTAAATCTTTAAGTATTACCAATGAATCTGTCCTTTGATATTATTTTTAAAGGTTTATATTCATCCATAATACAACATGAAGAAAAGAAAATGCCATCTTAACAATTTTGCACTTTTTTTCCTCTATGCATATAGCCCTGAATTGGATTCAGTTACCTGAAGATTATTGAATTATTTTCTGAGGGATAAAAAGCATTTTCTCAGGATATATTACTTTTGAGATATAATAAAAATATCTGGATACTGTAACTACAATCTAAATTTTATATATATATATATATATATGTCTATATATTTTAATGTTTTGTGTACTAATGTATATTAATATATTATAGTATTATTGTTATAATTATTACCAATATAATAACATTATTAATATTATTTTTAACAATATATATGTTTAAATAAGTGAAATTCCAAAGTTTTCAAAGGAAATTTTTACAAATATTGGCTCTATAAGATGAAATGTCAGATCTGAGCTCACCTTTGTCAATTAAATTTAATTCTGTCATATATGTTACTTTATTTGCCTATGTATAGAAAATTATCATGGTCTAGTTGAGATATAAAATAAAATATCTAATATTATAACAGCTAGGTAAAGGAAAATGTATACTGTTTTTTGTAAAACTTAGTGGAAAAGGCTTTTCAAAGAAAATATTCATTGGCTCCAAGTTTCTTATCAGAACACTGTCTTCTATTTCTGGGGCCAATCTATTGCAACTTAGATTTCTACATCAAGCAAGAAGTAAGCAATTCATAATAGGATTTCCTTACCAACTTAGAAAAGAAATCCCTGCAGCCATACACAAAGGAAGAAAATTGAAAGAGAAAAGAGAATTTTGCAAGAGCAAATTCTGAGATGGAGTGATGGAGTAATTTCATAGAGAGCTGTGTCTTCATTCAAGATAACTGGGCAAAAAATGTAAAATTAGTTATGCTATTAATAAATATATCTGATTTTTTAATTCACTACAGGAAATATATAGTTTTTTGGATATAATTGATTTTGTTTACTATCATTACTAATATAACACTTATTAAATGACAGCGGTCATCATATAATGTCTATTTCTATTTGCCTTTCAATTAAAAAAAATCCCAAGAATTTATATTTAAAAGCTCAGTTAACTTAAATGACAGTTTATTTTATCAAAGAAATGCCATATCCATTTAAAAGTCTCAGGAATAGAAATAGTATAGACTAGAGCTATACTCTAGTATAGCTGGAGTTGGAATAACCTGGCATGTTTGTTAAAGCTCAGACTGCTGGGGCCCACCGCCAGAGTTTCCAATTCAGTAGGCTTGGGGTGGAGCCTGGGAATGTGAATTTTTACCAAATTGTAGGCGATTCTGACACTGCTGATTCAGGCTTAAAACCTTAAGAACTCTGGACTAATTAAAAGTTTATCTTCACACTTTATTTAAAGCAAGTCTCTTTTTTTTTTTTGAGCAAGTCATTTTAAAATTAGACATTAATCCAGAATTGTAGTATCAGTGCCTGAGATATCTATGCCAGATGAAGTTTATGTTAGACAGGGAATTCTAACTAGTTTGGCATTTGAAAACATTATAGAAATTTAGGTTTCTCTTAAGTCCCCCAAATTTTCTTTCATTCAATAAATGGATTTAATGTTTGTTCATGGGATTCTTTGAGATTTATGAGGAATAACGGATATATGAAAACTCAGATCATCCAAACCATTGGATTTAAAGCTGATATTTCTTCAAAAATACTCAAAATTAAGTTTTCTTAATCAGTCCTTACAACTTTTACTATTATATGACCACATGGACTCATTTGCTTCTTCTTTAATGAGAGCTTGTTCTCACTGAGAACTCAGGCACTTGCATTAACAATCATCTGAAAACAAGAAAGGAAGGAAAAGGAAGGAAGGAAAAAGAAGAAAGGAAGGAGATTGACTTTCATAAAACACAGAATATGTAGAAAATACAACACCAATTAGACCTCACGCCTAAAAATCAAACACCATTGAAGCATTTTTCCTTTCTTGACTTCCGTCCAGGTGACACTCAGGCAGAGCTGGCTTCATGGACATGTGACCTGTGCAATCACATAGGCCTTTGTGCTTTGAATGCCCCTGTGCTTGGTTGAATATTCTGCTGTCATTGCCTTGGAACTCTTGATAATTCTTTTAAAGGGGCTTCATATTTTCATTTTGCACTGTAGCCTGTCCTACACTCAGGTAATAAAATTAATTCAAATATCATGTTTTTCGTTTCTCCCAATGTAAGCTTATACTTGGGAAGTATATGTCTCAAAATTTAAACAATAAATCTTGGTATAATTATTTAAAGCCACAAATACTTCTAAGCATATCTACACATAGGAAATGTGTCAAGCATGACAAAATAATCATATAGAGGAGGACTAAATATGGAGAAAAAGAAAAGAAAATGAGCATTTGTACAGTGGGAATAGATTTACAATGAAATTAATCAAAGAAGAGAAAAAAGAATTTGAACCTAAGGACTTCTAGGCTTTGGAGGGTCACTTCCATGACTGCCAGGGGAAGGAAATCAGATTCTTGCATATGAGAGGACCATATTGTTGAGCAAACTAGATTACCGTTTAGTCTACTGTGAAATACACACAGGCAGATCTAATACTTTATAATTTGCGCCTGGAGAGATTTCTGGCCTATATGAGCATAGATAAAATCTCCCAAGAGCAAGACAAACCCATGACAAATCCATTGGGCATGGCTTCTATTAGGAAGTTCTTATTAATTATTAAATTAATTAATTATTAATTAATTATTATATTAATTATAATATAATATTATAAATATGTAATATAATATAATATATTAATTATATAATAATTGATTATTGTTTATTTGGTTACCTACAGGAAAAAAATATTTTAATCTGATTGCACAAGTAATCAACATCAAGAGACAATTAAAAAAATATTTGTGTTATTTTCAGAGGCTCACCTTAAAAGAATGCCTCCATGTGAGGGCAGGAGGTAGACTGGACAGATGTAAATAGACATTTTGTTTCCACTCTAATGAACTTTCAAGTCTCAGGAAAACAAAATGTCTAACCCTTTCAGTAACTCATCCTTTGTTTGAAATAACAGCATAGGAAAAATGTATTAACTGAGGAAGAAATTTTTCTAATATAGAATATTGTGTCTCTCATCCAGGAAGGATTTGTTTGCATTAAAAATATGTAAATAGTAGATACTGAATTAAGATTACTCTAGAATTTGAATAGTAAACCTATAATTGATGAGCTGCATAAAGGAAAAGTTATTCTATAGCACATCCTACATTTCTATGTACATAAAATTTTACAAATAAGATTCTAAAACTTCTAATTCTAAGGCAGTAGTCACGCAAAAAATAATTACTCTATTCATCTATATTATTGTTCCTTTGAATTATGAGACTGGAGAGCAGGGTATATTTTTTTTTATAAAATGAAGTAAAATGTACTTTGGAGCCAAATACTTGAGAATCAAGCTGCTAAGGTTTTAATCCTGACTCTCTCTTTGTAACAGTTGAGTTTGGGAAAATGCTTAAATTCTCTGAGTCTCACATTTTCCATCATTTGCTAATGATAATGATAGCAAAAATCTCATAGGGCTTGTCTGAGAATTAAATGAATCAGTGATATAAAGTGCTTAGAATGGTGTCTGGTATTAGGTAAAAAATAAATAAAAATAGGTATTATTGTTGCCTTTGTTATTATCATAATATAGCAGGCCCTGAGACTAACATAACAATTACAAAAGGCCACCCAGAGGAAGTGATTTTTGAAACTGAATTTAAATCCCCCAACGAATGTTACATGCATGTGTACTATTACATATGTTGCTTAACTGGTCTCATATATGACTTGCAGAAAGCAGAGTCTGTGTTTTACTCACCTTTGCATTACTTATGCAAACTTCCATGCTCCAAAAATATTGCTAAATTGAAATCCCCATATGACTGCAACTATCTGCACACTTGTTTCCAAATATTATAGAAAGGCTATATTCTTTAAGAAAGGGTAGAAGAACAAGAAGTTATTAAAATTTCAGTGGCCTGTAAGAGACCTTCGACATCATGAAGCCCAGGCTCTTCATTAGAGAGATGAGAAAACTTGACCAGAAGTCAAACTGCAGGTCAGAATCTCTAGCTAGTGAAAGCTTACACCGAATGCTTACACTGAGACCACAACCCAAGTCTGTTAATTCCTTCATCAACACAGCTCAAACTAACACTGAGGATCAGGAGAACTTTTAATCCCCATGTGTACAGGATATCACCTTATAACACTTATAATAATAGCCTTCTCTCTACTGCTGAAAATGCCTAATAAAGGGATAAATATCCAACTACGTGCCTTGTTGTGCTGATAGAAAATGACACTTTTATTCTCTCAGAGGTTATGATCTTTTTAACAAGGAGAATCAATGCAAACCTTACTTGCAGAGGAAATGTCATCAAATTATACTTCATCATTTTAAGTTTCATGGATACAGGAAACCAAGTACAAGCCATGAAATTTCTATTAAAAAGAAAAGCTAACTCTAAGCATTATTAAGTTACGAGTCAAGTGACTAGAAATGCAATATTATTTTTTTTTCAGTATCAGCGATTGCATCTTGGCAAGGATCCAGTTAGGGTTGGCCATGATGATAAATACGTTTGCTTGAAATCTCACATCTTTATGATGCAAGGTAGATTTTACTTTAGAGTCAACTTACATTTCTAAAACTATTTACTTCATTTTAGCACAGGTCATCAACTCTCAGACAAAAAAGAAAAATCTTTCCTATGACTCATTTTGATATAAATGTGCCCTGTTTTCAAAACTTGGCAAAATAAATTCTATAGTTTATAAAATAAACGTTTGGTACAAAGCCAACCAAATTAGCACATATCTGAAAGCTTTGAAATATAGTCCACATACACAATGAAATTTCTATTCTGCTTGTATTCATTTTCTTAAAATAAAAACAACATACAGTCATCCAACCCTTAGCAGTCTCTACTGAGAGACCATCTCTCTGGGGATCCTATTGGACTATGTCATACTAACAGCATAAAGCCTCTAGTTCCTCAGTATATTTCCAACTCAGTACAATGCTGAAAAATGGTGAGTATTCACAAGCGTTGGATAAATGAATGAATGAATGAAAAAGTCTATGGAGATTCTCTTGATGATGAATAATTTGCAACTGCTGTGCTTAAAACAAGGTTCTTAAATAAAAGGCTGATCTCAACTCAGCGGAAAGCCCCCCCCCCCCATTTACAAATAGGGAATGAGCTTCAAGATTTATTTGAAAGAAAAAATCAAAAAGAAAAATAATATGCATAATATACTACAATTGTATTTAAAGAAAGAAATGGAAGCAGTTATAGTTGATATTTATTCATAAAACATTTAGAATTATTTCTAAGAATTTTTATAAATTTTGAGTTAAAAATTAATTTACAATAATAGTTTTATAAATGGAAATAAAAGTGTTCCCTGCATGTGTTAAGTGAGAGGGAGGAGGGGTGTCTGTAGAAACACACAGGGAAGAATTATTCTACACAGCATTTAAATTATTCAAATTTGAACTTTGTAAGAGAAATGTCTATTCAAATAAATTTTACAAATGAACTCCTCAATTAGGATATATTGAGTTTGATTAAATTTAGGTGTGTTTCTAAGAGGAACACTTTTATAGGTAAATTTAAGCTACCCTCTATTATTTGGTGACTCTCATGTACTCAGATTACCCCCAAGGCTCTCGTCCATTGCTCCCAGACACCATTCATCAATAGGTTTATTTTTTTGTTCTGATAAAAATACTTTCCCTCTGCTAAATTTTACCTAAATGCTTTCTTGTGGATTTCTACCAAAAAGTATCCAGCAGTCATCATATCTTTCTGATAGCTACAGACACATGCTAAGAATCATTGATTTTACTTTCCACACTGGAATCCTGAAATTTGAGTTGAAGAGTTTTGCATTACAGACCACAAAGTAGACCAGAAAATCAGATGGGAGTACCTACAGATTTCATATTTTAGGTAACAGAATTAACAGTTTTTACAAACCTCACTGAACTGCTGTTTGATAAATTACCTCTTTATGAATCCAAGTAGTACTTTTAACTGAGAAAAAAATTTGCTCAACTTGATTTACCATAATTTCAGAAGATGGCACAATTTAATGCAGGGTTTCAATTACATCAGGTCTTACAAGATCTCATTTGTGCAACTTCATTGACATTGTAAAGCATTTAACATCCCTTGGGCCTGGAAGAAAAGAGACTTGGAAATATGCTCTTACATGGACCATAATTTCTTTTTTCTATTTTAAAGAAATTTTATAAGGAAAAGACAGACAATACTTATTGCTCACAATTTACTGCTCTTTGAGACAAATGAATTCACTTTATATTGATCCAAACAAAAAATTATTTATTCTTTCTTCTCTGGGACTCCACTCCCCCTAGAAAAAGGAATCACATTTAAATAGATTTTTGAGAAAACAAAACTTTTATATATGTTTTAAAAAACATTAATTTAAAAATAATCTAACAATATAGAAATGCTACTTATCTGTCTAGATCATCGGATCTAAAACACATTTTTTGACTTTAGGAACACTATATAATTAAAACATATTGAGGTTAAGAACCAAAAAGGACTTTTGTTTATGTGATCATATATGTTATTATCTACCATCTTAGAAATCAAAACTGAGACATTTAAAGACATTTATTCATTAATTCATTTTAAATTACAATAAAATATATTTCATGTTAATGTAAATAATATATCTTTATTAAAAAGTATAATGTTTTACTATAACCCTCTCAAAAAAATAAAAAGAAGCAGGGAATCATTTTACAATTTTGCACATGTGTTTAATATCTGGCTTAGACAACAGCAGGGTTATCATATCTGCTTGTGCATTCCATCTGTTTTTGTTTTTTTTTTTTTACATTCCATCTGTTGCCTCCCACTTATATGTACCTGGAAAGAGGAGGAGTATTTTAAAAGGATTTTTAGATAATTGTGGATACTCTGTTTTGCTTTTACAACAAAGTTTGACAAGTTGTGGTTTCCTAAAGGTTAACTGCAATGTACAATCTGAATTTGATCAATGTACTTTTTTTACTCTATTACATTAAAGTTCATTTTCTTGAATTCTGAATGGGTAATTTACCCATGTATGATTTTGTAATATCATTAATTGGTCATCTGAGATATATTGGTTCATTGAATTATGCAGATAATCAAAATGTTGACACATTTTATTATATAATATCAAGACATCACATTTGTTAATATCACCAATGATCTCATCAGAAAAGTATTTGAGACTCAGGAATCTCTCAAGCTCATGATGACGGATACAGGTTCTGGGAAATTCTAATTTTCACTTGAGATGTCCAATATAATCATTGGCAACAAATACTATCAGTTGTTGTCCTTGAAGTGACAATCTCACTTTGTTGATAATTTCAAGAAAATACCTTTCAAATACACAAGTCTGAATAATTGGTGTGTCAGTCCTTGTTTAAAATAAAACTTGTGTTCATATCAATCATTGTTTGAAATAAAAGTATATTTTCATGAAAAAGCAGCTGGTGTAGCTCACATCTCAAACAGTTGCATAAATACTTCTACTCAAGACAAGCATCATATTGCATTTTGTAGTAAATGTGCTTAGTTTGTACTTCCCATTTTGTCACATAGAATTTTGAAAAGACATGTACTCGGAGGTCACCCAAGAGTTACTCTCAAGAATAGTAAAGAATAGTAAAGGGAATAAAAGGAAACTTCTAACTAAAGCAGAGTTATAAAATGGTAAAATGTTTCATAAAGTGAAGTTTTATTTACATCTCACTTCATTACTTTACGCGGTACTTTTACTTCCTATTTTGTCAAAATAGGTTTCCAAAACCTAGCTCCATACAGGAATATTTAAATTTTGAATTTTTCTCAGAATTGCTCAATCTTCTATCATGTTGATGGAATGAATACTCCATCTCTTAAGGTGATTTGATCCTTCTTTACTTGGACTATAGAGGGCACATCTGATTTTGATATTAGCAATTTATCACAAACATTATCATTTAGTCCTCTGGGTCATATTATACATATTTACATTGTCTCTACATATTTTTAAGACTTTCATGGTTGAGATTAAATGTTGAAAATGAGCAAAAGTTTCTAATTAGCATTACTTTCCTAGCTACCTTCAATTACAGCCAAAATTTACTAAATTTCATCAGTATTCAAAAAATTATTGTGTGGATATCTTCACAATGCTTTCACAATATATTTGATTTGTTGCTTAATTTGAATTCTTTTTTAATAAAATGTATAGAAGTGCTCAGATTTATGCTGAGATAAGCTGAGTACAATAAATGAATACAAATAAACATAAGATCATAGCCACTGGGTTAATTGGGTGGAACATGGGGCAATAGAGGTATTTATTATAACTTTGTGAATTGGTTCAAAATATCAGTTTATTTCATACAATGGTCAATGTTTCAGTTCAGAGAAAATTTGTGAGAAAATTGCTAAATTATGCTCTTGAGTAAAAGGAAAGTGTTGAGGTCAGGTAATGACTTAGAGAAAAGTTGACAGATAAATTTTCCCAGGTAAGAAGTATAGGTGGAAGAGAGCTAAGATCTGTACAATTCCGATTGTGGATTGAAAGAAAAAAAGAAAGAAATGTCTACTACCATATTAGGGTTAATAGAAACAAAAAATAGGTGGAAAGTACTTTTAAAAAATGGAATCAAAAAATAATTTGATATTTTTCCTTAAATGACAAATCACACCACGTTAAATACAGAATACATTTCTTCGGAGACATTGCAGCAAGGGCGAACAGCTGCAGAGGTTATTTTAAGCTAATGGTTTTAAATCATTTATTATTTTACTGAATGGTTGGCTGGGGAGTTAATTTAGAATAGTATTTGTCTGTATGTGCAGTGTTGACGAGAATCCCTGTGGATGAATTTAATATAACAGGGTCTCACTGGGAGACAAATGACTATTCATTCTCCAGCCAGTCAGAACACTTCCAACAGCTTGAGCTCTGCTCAGTGCTTACCAGGAAGAAAAATAACAGTGGCATAGAACGCTTAACCTTCCTTTTGAAGCGATAATTAGTCATAAAATTCACACTGGAGGAAAAGTAATTAATGATCAGGAATTGTTACTTATAGGCTTCTTCATTTGGAAAGGGGAAACCAGAGCAAGATGCTGGATTTAGGATCTGTTTGCCAAGAGGTAGTCAGCCAATACCCAGCCCGCATTTGTCTTGGAAGACTTCTGATCATAGGTGCCTTTATCATTCTCTAGTCCTCAGGACTCCCCTTATGTCATGGTAATTGCATTTCTTCCTCTGTCTCCAAGGTAGGCTCTTGAGAACTCTGAGAACTCCAGAAAGTTACCTAAAAGACAATCATCTCACAAAGTCTATTTAATAAAAACAAACAGCTTAAGGACCAGGAAAATTTTTTTGTAATTCTTATCAAGAAAACATAACTAAGTCTACATTGCACTCGCTTTATTAAATGAAAAGAACATGAACTCAAATTCTAAAAGATACAAATAACAATAATAATAATATGTTGTATCACGTATATAATATATATATATATTTATACTATATTTCTTCCTTGTTAAGGAAAAAATGCACACCTGGGGCATCTTAAGATTTTTGTTAAATAGAATTTTTGTTTCAGTACACAACTTCTGTTGCACAATATCTAATTTTGTGCTGCTTAGATCATAAATGACCAGTAAGAGCATCAAGAAACATAGGTACCATAGAGTCATTTATGTACATACAATAGTTAAAAGTGTGTATATGTGTGTGTAAAATATATTATTGAAATTTTTTTTTTAAAACTTCACAACTTATGTTCCTTTATGGGTAAGCTAAGTCTTTGACACCAGGCCTGTCTTTTGCCAAAGGCAGACTTCAGCTCCGGAATCTAAAAGAGTCCAGGAATCCCATCAATTCTCCTTTAAATACCAGCAAAAATCTAGAAAACTCCCTGAGGACTCAAAGACCTAGCTCCCTCTAAATGCCACAAGGTTCCTTAGGTTACCTCCTTTCTCCAAAATCCTGGATCCCATTTTAGGAACATAAAAAGCAGAGAAAATAATCTTAAAGAGTGAGGCACTAAATCTATAAAAACTAATGATTTACTTAACTGTTCTGATTAAAACACTCTTTTAAGCTTCTAAGTTTATTGGAATGGACTATGTTTACTTATTTTCCCTCTATTACCTATCAGGTAGGTGACTGAGAAAACAGGTAGACAAAGTTTCTTTACACATTCAAGTTGTAGTGCTATCATTTGTGTGATCATAATGCATTTATAAGATAAATAAAACAAGAAGACAGAGATGAAAAGAAGGAAAAGGACAAAGAATAAAGAATTGCATGGGTTTGGAGGTCTCTCACAATTCCCTTAGCTGACTCCCATCTCATCTCCTACAAATGCCTCTCTGCTTCTGTCCCACAGTTTGTGTTCTAGAGATTATGTTAATCTTCTTGTTACCTTGAAAGCCATCCTCTACTGACCTCAGATTTCCCCTTCTTTTGTCACCGTTGGGTCTCAACACATTCTAGAAGTTTCTCCCCATTATGGTGTTCTCTTTGGCTTCCTTTCAGCAGCTCGGCTCTTCCCAAGTTCTGTCTCCAGTGTTGGTGGCCATTGATCAGGAAGTCTGTGTGGTGGCTTCAAGTTGATTATGTTCCTGAGAAAACAAGTAGTAAGCTTTCTTGAAAGTAATTATGACAATTTATGAGTCTGAGATCAAAATATGCATATAAAATATGAATTAATATAAATTAATTTTGAGTTACTTTTGATAATGCTGTTTCTCCAGTGCATTTGACTAGGGAATAGACACTATGGGAAAAGGCACAAAATGCCTTAATTGTCGATGTCCAATGTGCAGTTAGATAATTCCAAAATCCAGAAGTTGAGAGGTCACCATGAGTTTCTTTATTTCTTTTTGCAAGTTCTTTTCAATAACTGGTTAGCAACTTGTATAAGAAAACCTTGCACTCTTCAGTGGCCATTGACACTACCCTTCACCCAAGACAGGAAATGGTAGATGATCGGCAAAGAGGAGCATGGAGTTAACCTGGAGAGATGAAAACGGCCAGGCTATTATTTTAGTTGGGGGACTTTATTCTCTAGACAAAAAGGGATAGTGGAAGTATTTTAGGGGAGAGAAAGATATGATGATTTCACTTAAGAAAGAACACTTGAGAACCAATGAGGAGGAGAAATTGGAGGAATTACCTTTTAGAGGTGGGAGACTAGGAGATTATTTTTAAATTACCTAAAATCATTTAATTTAACAGAAGGTTAAGATCTGAGCCAAGGCAGAAAAAGTGAGGATGAAGAGAAAGCTATCGCCATGAAAGATGTCAATGTCTTCTATTTGAATTTAAAGGATTGGACTCAGTTTTGTTAGTACTGTCCTACATTTCTGCCTGTGCTTATTTCTGATCATGTGGATCATCATAGAAAATACAGGAAGAGAAACATACTTATCAAAATAATCATGTGGGGTTAGTTCTATAAACTTTGAAATGTAAATGGACATATTCTGTATGCAGTTAGTCATGTTTGTATAAAACTCGGCTACAAAGTTCAAGTTATAAAATATCATGTATGAAAAGTCATGGGGATGTAATGTACAGCACGGCGACTATAGTTAATAATACTGTATTGTGTACTTGAAAGTTGCTAAAAGAGAGGATCTTACAAATTCTCATCACAAGAAAAAAATTTCTATGTATGGTTATGAAAGTCAATTAGACTTGTGTTCATTATTTTGCAATATATACAGGTATTGAATCATTATGTTGTACATCCAAACCATTATAATGTTACATAGCAATTATAATTCAATACAAATTTTATTTTAAAGACAAACAAACAAACTTGACAGAATGATTTGCGAGCCACCAGAATGGAGTTCACAGTTGAAGTGACTGGAGTTGAGAATATATGAGCAAAGGGTCCAGAAAAAAAGAACCATTTAAAAATCTGAATAACACTGAATTACACTAGTGCTAAGTAGTGATTTGCAAATTACAGTGCATTTTTGATGTGCTAGACACTGGGAGTAACATTAGCCAACACTTAGGGACAAATATCTATGTTTCAGACACTCTTCTAAATACTTCACATATATTTTTCATTTAATCATCATGACATCATGCTTAATTCATAAATATTATCATTTTCCATTTTTTACTTATAAGGAAATTTTAAAATGTTTTAATTAATTTTTTCTTCCAGTTTTATTGAGTTATAATTGACATACCACACTGCATAAGTTTAAGGTGTACAGCATAATGACTTGACACACATATATATTGCAAAACAATTACCACAATAAGTTTAGATAATGTCCATCACCTCAAATAGTTAAAAAATTTTTCCTTGTGTTGAGAACTTTCAGTATCTATTCTTTTAGCAACTTTCAAATATATCATACAGAATTGTTAACTATTGTTAACATTGTTGACTAGTCATCATGGTTGTATATTATAGCCCCAGTACTTATTTATCTTACAATTAGAAGTTTGACCATCTTTACCCAATTCCCCCTTCCACCACATCCTGTCTCTAGCAACCATAAATCTGGTCTTTTTTTCTGAGTTTTTTTAAGATTCCACATATAAGTGAGACCATACAGTATTTGTCTTTCTCTGTCTGATTTATTTCATTCAGCATAATACTCTCAAGGTCAATCATGCCATTGTTGGAAATTTCTTTCAATTTTATGGCTGAATAGTATTCCATTGTGTGTGTGTGTGTGTGTTTCTGAGTGTATCACACTTTATTTACCCATTTATCTGTGAATGGACATTTAGAAAATTGAGGGAGAGAGAATTTAGTAAATTATATGAAATGTGATGGTGTTAAGAAGTGGTAAAGCTAGCTTCATCTCTTTGGGATGAATCCTTACTGAACTAGAATATCACAAATACCTGAAATTCTATGTCTGCTATGTTTGTCATCCATTTCTCATCCCAGGCTTTACAGTTTACATTTATTCATGATTACTGTATTTCTATTAGTACTAATAGAAAAAATATACCATTTCTTAATGGTTCACTAGAGAAGACCATAAATTGTAGAATGTGAAATTGTTGTCATATTCAAATACTGTCCAAATACAAATCCCCAATGGTTCACATGTCCTGTGATGATTTTCCTTGGTGACCCTAACTTAGAGACATTTTGTCTTTTCTCCAAGTGCAGTTTGCATTTATGGTTCCCAGAATAAACTTAATCACATATATTTAAATTTCATAGCTGCTCTCTGTGTAAATTATTTCCCCAGCAGTGATTAATCTCCTTGTCAGTAGGACCTATATTATTTTTCCTCTGTATCCCATGAAGTGCCTAGAATACTACTCAGTAGTTACTTGAAAATGTGAATAGATTTGATTTAGTAATGTCATAAAAGGGAAATTATAAAGAATATTTAATCTCTTCAACTGTTAGTTTTCTAGACTTGAGTTCTAACTTGTAACTGTAAATTCCTGGAAATCAGAGAATGCATCCTGTTGCCACATCCCCCCTCAGCATCCATCTCAGTGCCCTCGAAGTTAGAATGTAAGCTGCATAAAGCCAGGGATGCTGGCTCTTTCATTCACCTCTACAGCCTGACGCACGGAATGGGCCCTAGATAAATGCTTGTTGAATGAAGAAAGTGAGTTGTATTAGATAATTTCTGGAATGTCTTTCTAGTCCAAATTCCTTTTTTCTGCGAATCCTTCCTCCCTAACCAAAGGTGAGTCCCATAGGCAGTAATGTCCTTTCCATTTTTTGCCATAACCGATTGGACCTATACACACTTAGTACACAACTTGCCATCCAGATTCCCCTGTATTCTTGCTGAAATGTTCATTGGACGCACTGGAGTACATTACAACAACAAAGCTTGTGGGTGTAGTGAATGGCAGGGCTGGGACAGCCACGTGCTGCCATGGCTACAGATGCAATAACTCAAGCATGATGGCTCTGGGGAGCAGAGACATCCATCTGTGGAGAGAGACAAATGGAGCAAATGCCAAGAGGAGGAGAGTTAGAGGCGAGGATGGAGAAGCTTTGCCCCAGGGCCCTTTTCTGGCCCTGCTTCTGATCCTTTGAGAAGTTGGCTCATCTCCTACCCTGTTTCCATGAGTCTCTCCTAGGAATTAATAAGTTAGCCCTCAGGGTTTCCTATTATTATGTTACCAAAAATAATTTACCAATTTAAAATATTCAACAAAAACTGTGCAATAGAAGTTGAATTGAGAAGACATTGAGGGTATTTTAACTGATAGTTAGGGACCTTGGACCCCAGTTGCAGTTCTACCATAGGCTAAGGGTATCATCTTTGTTTCTCCATTGGTGAGTTAAGGAAGCTGGACCAGATGATATCCATCAATGCTCCTATCCCCCAACTTTTGTGATCCTGCCATGACACCAGTCACTTTGATAAAAACTATAATGCTCAATTAGCCTAGTATTTTCAAATACCCAGATATTTTATCACATGTGAGGGACTTATCTAGATATTTACAGCATTCTTTAGCTTTCACTAGATAATTTAAGTTAAATTGGTGCAGTCGCCTTTCAAATTCACTTTTTACCTCTTCACATTCATACAGCACCAGACTTTATTTCTTTCATTCTGAGATCTTTCCAAATAACATTCATGAAATCAAAATTAAGCTTGAATAGGCTTTTCTAATTACTGTGCATGGAACACCTTTTTTTTTTTTATATTTACAGAAGGCTCTCTCTCATTAAAAATTTAGTATCACAATTTTATGTTCTTTTGTTCTGAATATATTAAAGTAGCTCTCCCCAACAAATTTACAAAATTTCCTGGGCATATGTAAATATAGAAGACTCGGTACAGGCCTTGTACCAATCAATATAGACCCAAGGGACAGAAAGGGAAAAGATAGCACATTGCAAAGAATCCAGTAAACATTTATCATTACGTCTTAAAAATCCTTTCACACTGGCTTCTATGTAGGTGCATAATAGTTTTTAGATTAAATTAAAGTTGTTACAGTTTGAAAAGAAACACATTTTAAACTCTTAACTCGTTCTGTTCTTTTCCTTCTCCCATTAAGCAACTGCAGAATACGTCTCCTGACTCAAGTCAAATAGTATGCATAAAATCATATTTATGTGACACAGCAACATTAGCTGCCCAAAAATGCTTTAAACAACCTCTCACAGGTTAGCTCAATATACTAATTTTGTGCATGCAGTTATCTGTCATATGTTTTTCCAGGAAAACTCATGTTAAAAAGTTGGAAGAATGATCTTCCTGACCCTGAGTTCATCACTAGAACCACAGCATTAGCTCAGTGACCTAAACCATATCATGCTACCATCCAGCTCTGTGCCTAGACATACACAGTCAGTTAACAAGCCTAGGAAAAAACATAAGCCAATTTCTACCTATTGAGAGAACTGGTTTGAGCACCCAGACTGATTTTAGTGCAGCAGAATAAGTTACATGGGTAGCTGACAGGAAGGGTGTGGGAAGAGCCAGCTGACTACCATGTATGAGGAGGAAAACCAAGAAATAATGTTAAAATGAGGATTCAAAGAAATCATGGCAAACATGTGCAAAGAACACCAAAATAGTTTAGTTTGACTGAGTTGATATTGCACGAAGTAGGAAATAAATCTGGAAATTCAGATTGGAACCAGATTATAGATGACATTGATTACCAGGCTAAGGAAACCAAAACTCAAACTATTCATAAGACACCACTAACGATTCTCAAGCAGAGAACTGACTTAGAGCAATAGAAACAGAGTGACAATATTAACTTCAATTAATATGTCATAATCATCTATATTGGACATGATACTGCATGGAAAATAAAGACTGAGGCATAGTACCTACCTTTAAGAGAAAAAAATACACACACATACAAAGTAAAATAATCAATAAAATATACCTATACTCTAAAGCAGAAAGGTTAACTCCTATAAGAAAGGATCAAAATGCTTTGGTAATCTTATCAGCCTCATACATTCTTTGCCTCTGTATCTTTTTTCTTCTAGTCACTGATTCCATTTGGTTCACTAGCAATTCAGAAACAAATATGATTTTACGTAAAAATTATCAAATTACCTTTAACCCAATATTCTGAGACTTAGCAAAAATTAACTTTACTACTCATGCTTAATAATAGCTAACATCCATTGAACATACTGTAGATACCAGGCATATTCCTAATCATTTTACAAGACATATCATCTAATCTTTCTAAAAACACTGTATTTTAAGTTTTATTTTCAATTTCTGAGGCTGAGAGATATTAATGAATTTGGCCAAGGCTACATAATTTATGCTTTTAGCTCTTAGTCAAGACATATACTGCATACTATGTAATTTAAAATTTAACCTCAGACCTAAAATCAAGAGCCCTCACATTGTCCATAGTTCTTACTTTTTCACTGAGGTCCCATCTCTCCCTTGGGCTCAGGTTCCTTACACAGGCTCTGTCTTGCCTTTCCTGCTTTAGTCCCTGTAGGATGCTGAATCAGTGCTCACCAATCTCCAATACCCCACTTCATGGCACCACTTCCCAAGGGACCATCACGGTGTAGAACTCAGGCATGGTCACGTGACAAGTTTTGGACAATGATATTTGAATACAAGTAACAGATACTCATTTGGGGAAGGATCTTGAAGAGCAAGTAACAGTTCTCCATCACCTCTTTTCTTTGCAAGATGGTCAACACCTGATAAAGATAGTTTCCCACAGCCTGGATCCCAGAATAAGAATTGATAGAGCAAAAATAAAGCTGACCTGCAATAGACCCTTCTCCAAGAAGAGCCAGATTCAGATGCCTTCTTCTCCTGTTCTAGATGCACTTCTTGCCCTTTATCAGCCCCTGAGGTTTACACTCCCCTCACAGCACTGATTTCCACCACTAGTGTTGCTGTAGGTCATGTTCCACAGGAAAAAGAGCCCAAGACACAGATTTGTGTGCTGGAGGTTTGTTGAGAAGTAATCTATGGAAAAGCACCTGTGACAGGTAAAGGAAGCAGGACTGAGCAGTTGGAAGAATTGAGTTGTGATACATTTGCAGTGAAGTCTTCAGGTGAGGTACGTGGAGATCTGGATCTGCAAGACCCTTCAGAATTTTCCCAGGTGAAGCAAGACGGCTGCAGTTTCATATGTTCCTCCCACCCCTGTATTGACCAGCCTTTGAATACAGGCTGCTCCCTTGAAAAAGGCAGCTTCTTTGGCCTATTTCTGGACAGGGACTTACCCATGAACAGTCAGAGTTGACACTCCCCAGCTGGGACAATGTTTGCACCATTCTACAGAGGTCTCTTCAGCATACCACAGTACCCACTCTAGCCAGCCATAATGAGTTCCACCCATCTGAAAATAGCTTCCCTGAGATTCTGGTTGGTTTATTTTTCCTAGGACAACTTACACAAGGAAGGTTGGTGAGTCAACTACAGCCACTACCACTGCAGCTGGTCTTAAGGCCACAATAGGTACTCATCATCTCTCCTCTACACCCTATGCCCTACCTCCCACATCCTTCCCTAGGGCCTCGAATGGCCTTGGGGACTTATCAAGTGAACCAGAGCCTCATCTCCAAGGGCTCTGTGCACCTGTCCACATGTCCTTCTCAGGGTGTAAGCCAGTACCATAGCCCAGGATAAGACCATACATGTAAACCCTTACCAATCCCATGTAAAGGTAAACTGCTTCTGACCCTCCTTTAGGAGGTGAAAAGCAAGCATTCACCATATCAATGGTTACATAGCAGGTCACTGCAGCTCTACTAATAGGCTTTATAGTATTACCATATTTGCCACTGTTAGCATTATGACTTGATTGAGTTACATTGGTACATGTCTTCCTCCAGGATCCGTCTGGCTTTTTAGTGCCAGATTGGTAAAGTAAATGGAGATATCATGGGAGCCATCATACATGCAGCTTTTATGTCTTTAAGACTGACAGTACTCTCTGATAGTCCCCCCAAACGCAATACCACTTGTATTTTATCAACTTACCCAAGAGACTGGCAGTTCAGAGGCTCTCCTGATATTTTCTAATTGGATAGCTCTTATCAATAGGCCCAGTGATTCTTCATTCCATTCAGACATACAGGAAAGGAGAAATGACCACTGGCTAAGTCTGTGAGCCCAGTGGCTCCTCTATGAAACAGAACTAGGTTGGGGTTCTATTTATTAGCTCCGTTATGCTGCCTCCCTAAAAGGGAACCCATGATGAATCTCAGGGTTCCCAAATAAAAATTTCAAGATGGACTTTTGCCTAATAAATCTCAAAACATCTGGGTATTCTCCCTTTCCCTAGTGTAAGGTTATATAAGTAAAATCTGTAGGTCACTTTGAGGAAAGGCTGGGAGATCATTACCACATTTTCCTCATTTTGATCCAGATTTTCTTTCAGCCTAAAAGTTCAATATCTGAGAACTATCTTAGGCCCAGAAATGGTGCAAGGAATCATGGCTTTTCATTGACGTGCTTGCCCTCTGCCTCCTGATCATCTAGCCTTTATTTATTTTGGTTATAGACTGAATATTATCTTTGTGGTTTGCCCATACATTATACTTTTGTTCCTGAGAATGCTGTGTTCTATTAAGCACATCCAGAGCTCTTTTGGGTCAAGTCTCCCAGATGCCATTCTTACCTAGTTATTCATTATGAATATCATGTCCTTCTTAAAACTGGTGAATAAGCACTGTGATATGACCTTTATCATTTCAGTATCCTATCAATCACCTCCATCTCTATCAGGGAGCCCAGCATTTGCTATTATCAGAATGTTTAATCCTATTTGACAGCTGTTCCTTATGCAACTTTATTGTCTATCCTTCTTGATCCAACACTTTCACTATCTGAGTCCAAATCCATTCTCTCTGCTCCTGCTGGAGCATATTGCTTAGACCTTGCAACAATTTGGCATATAGTCCCTTTCTGTCCTTTATAGGTCCAGCTCTTTCCCAGTTGGGTCAGGAAAGAAGGTGGAATTAGATCTTGCTGTGATCTTGCAAGGTAGAAGCCTCTGCAATGTCTTGAAGATAGGGAAGAGTGCTAACCTCTCATAGGGAGAAGTGGGATATTTCTGCAGAAGTTTCAGGGGAATCTAAGGACTCAAGCCTATGAAGACATCAATCCAGATGTTCTAATTCCAAGTATAATGGTCTCATTCCTCCACAATCAAGGTCCTGACTTTGGCGTACCAGATCTACAAATGTTGAAGATTCAACCAACTCTGAAGTTCTGCCACTCTCATCAATAAGACCTGAGCCAGATCCCCATCTTTTTCTGCCTTCTGACTACAGGAGTTAAGAGTCAATGGCTCTCTGTCCTCCATGTTTTGTTTTATGTAGGAGTTATTCACCTTCAGCCTTTGTCTTTCTTTAATGCATTGATGATCTTCAGCAATAGCCATCCTATTTCATACAATTACTACTTCCTCCAAGCCCATCACACACCTGCAACCAGCACATTCACTTCCACTACTATTCCATCCCAATGACAGTTGAATGTTCGTACCACAATCACATGCCATGACCCATCAGTGTTCCATCTTCCCCAAGAAATGAGATTTCCACTGCCAGCCAATCACTGGGTAATCCAGCTTGAAAACCCTATTATAAAATTCACCTTCCTATGCCAATAACTGGCACCAACTGTCTTAATAAGGCCCAGGAAACAGATGCTGAGTCTCTAAAGTTTACATACAAGTGGTTTATAAAGGAGAAAGCAGTTAGGGGGGTAGGACTGGGCAGATAGATTGAACTGTGAAAAACTTTCAGCAGAGGACTCAACTGGATATTATGGGAAACTGGAGCTGGCAAGGTCCATGCCTTGTTTCAACTGAGGCAAAGATGCCATGACTTTCTGCTGCTATATCAAGTCGTTGGATACAGGCTGCCTCCAGGAAGTGAACATAACTTGGGCAAAGCAGCCTCCTTCAGCTAAGGGCAGCTCCTAGAGAAGAACTGCGCTCTGAGCAGTCAGTAGACAAGACTACCAGCAGCTGTGAGAATGCATTCCTAGTTCCTAAAGAAAACCATGTACTGGGATAACGTCCTCAGCTAACTTCCAGGAAACTTCCTCTAAATTTGGTATTGATTAGTCATTTTGCTAATGGTTAAGCTCATTCAGCCCCTTTAAAACCTCTTATGTATAACTCATATCACTCTTTTGCCCCAAAGCTGTCTTGACAGAATTAAATACAAGTTTTTGATCCCCTCCTGCCCTCTCTTGGCAAAACTGGACAAATAGAATGTCAAGAAAATGCCAAATTTAGTCCCTATGATAGCTCCAATAAAGGACATTAGCTAGTTACAGATTTAAGGGACTTCTATTACTTGAAGTTTTGTGTTTTAAGGACAATCTCATGGTCTTATAAGCCTTCAATTTAAAGTTTATTATTCATATCAGACAAGGAAAACATATTTTGGAGGAAAGAACTTACTTCTCAAAAGCAGAAATTAATGACCGCTCATTTAGAAAGCCAGATCACTGTAAAGTTTTCCAATTTGAGTCATTAGATATTTACTTATTGGCCACAATGCACAGGATACTATGGGGAGACAGATAGCACATGACAGGACACTAGGTCTTTGCTTTAACAAACTTCATTACATAGAAACAAACCTCATTATATAGAAGAAAAACAGTAATTTACCCATTCAACCTTTGTTGATAAATGCCCAAATGCCAGTCACTGTCTAGGCAATTTAGGTGATACAGAAATAAACAATGTTTGACCCCTGAGTCTAAGTTTGCAATTTAATTGGGATAGCCAGAAAAATATAAAACTGAGTACACGAAATGAGACAAGGAAGTAGGTAGTATAGAAAATGTGCAAGCAAAGTATTTGGCAGAGGTGAGAGAACCAAATTCATTTGAACTTTGAAATCTCTGGGACATATTTCACAGACGTTATCAGCACCCTTCAGAGAAATTCCTAGATAATAGTTATTCATATAGAAGCGTGCAGAGAACTAGGAATGCAACAGCTAATGAAGCTGATCATACAGACATATGGGTAAGCTGCTCATAAAGGCTGTAATCAATAACAGAAATTGAAGTAAATATGCCTAGAAAAGAATCCATTGGGGAGTAATGGGAAAATAATGCTTCTTCCAAAGCGAAAGGAAGCTATTACCTTTAATATTTGTGCATGTATCTGCTTGTTTTGTTTTGACTGATAAATGTGTGGCAGTTTTCAAATGGGTAAAGATACCAACCATATGAAATATAGGTCACTGGCAGTAGGTGAACCAGAAAATCAATACCCTACATCCAAAGAAGTATTGATTTGTTTAACAAAAAGGGGAAAATACAATGCACCCAAAAGTTTAATAGAAAATAAACCTTAGACTGCTCTCCAAAGATGGCAATATATGAACTCTCAAACCACAAAGAAAAACTAACACCAGATAAATTTTAGGCAAGTCAAAGTCTCAGAAATTCATATCCAGAGACTGATAATGAGTGAATTATGTTGGAATTCATTTGCTTATTGGCTAATTGTTACATTCCATCTTCACAAATATTTCTTAGTGCAAGAGAGCATAGATTACTCTGCTGACTATAGTACTGTTACAAATAATGAAGTGTGAATTTTAAAGGATAAAATAGATATATCTGTGAAAAATATGCATATTCTTAACATCTTTAAAATGTTGCTTTCATGGCTAGACAGCCCTTCTAATGACAAATAAAGGTGTGTGTTCTTATCTGTTGACGTAATAGTATTAACTTTGCCTAGAAAGTCAGTCAACATTTCTTTCTTTTTGTTTTCTGAGCCTTTATTTAGTTTCCTTTTACTTAAAAACTTCAGTCTTATCTGGCCTGAATAATCAAGACCTCCTTCAAACACTGGGCATATTTTAGTTCTTGGTATAGATGGAGGGCTCATGAGTATCCAACATGTTGATAATCTAAAACCAGGATTTCATATATGTATTTCCCTACTGAATCAAAAATATTGGAATATACAATAGAAAAGGAATAATTTTAAAAGAAACAAACATGAAATAAATTGAGTCTGATTCTGTGTCTTTTGGTCTTCTAACCAAATTTACCCATATCCAAATGTTCCTGGTCACATTTTTCTCTCTTAACTTATTAAAACATCCAGAGATTCCATTTTGGTGCAAAACTTAAGAGACAATACCTGAGCAGGCAGCCCAGCTGGAAAATACAATAGAGTACAAACTGTACTTCTCACTGAGAGTACCTCAATTACTCAGAAAACTTTTAAACATATGTATAAGAGTGTTTATTCAAGGTTAAATGTCAAGGAAGAAGAGAAGTTAGCATGGAAATCACTCATCTCATGTTTGACATTTCTCTAGTAAAGGATGATTATCCTTGACTTTTTTTTTTTTTAACATCTTTACTGGAGTATAATTGCTTTACAATGGTGTGTTACTTTCTGCTTTATAACAAAGTGAATCAGCTTTACATATACAGATATCCCCAGATATCCTTGACTTTAGATTTTGTATCTTGATTATAACTTTCATAATGTGACTGTTTAAAAAGTTCTCCAAATTAGCAAGTATTCTCAAACTAATCCAAAACTTGAATACTGTACTGACTTCATTTGAATGTTCTGATTATAGTCAGTGAATCTCAAATTGAGACCTCAGTTCCAGTTTGAAGGTAACATAAGTTTTACAATAATTGTAACTGTAATACAAGAGCTGAGTTAAAAAGACAAACAAAATGTAGATCTCATTAAGTTTTAATTGAATTTTTTGTTTATCCTTCCCTATACCCACTCACACTTGCTGAGTTCTGAGGAATGCATTCACTCCAATATAGTCTAATGGGGAACCGAATTTCACGTACACAGTTTTGCTTTAAATATGTATTTTAGAAATCTAAACGTTATGGAAGTTGATTTTCACTGTTCTTTTTCATCAAAAAGAAATAACTCCATTCTAAAGCTGATCTAGACTCTCTAGGAGAAGGGTCTGCTCTACAAAGCCACCCTTTTATTAACAATGCATAAACGTGGTTGTTATTATTAAAGAGTGATCAAAAGTCCTTGGTGCCAAGACTGAAAAAACAAAATGCACAAATGTGTTACATTTATAGCAAAATTAGAAAACTTAATCCTCTTAAGCCCTGGCTACCTGAACAAGAGAAAGTTAGCATTGTTCTATGATGGTCCCTGGTTGACGGGTGGGAGTGTGTAGGAAGAGTAATAAACTATTTTCCAGAAAGCAGCGAAGTCACTATTCCTTCTCATGATACACTATTTTCTAGAAGTTTCCAACTACAGAGATGATAGTTACCTAGGGATACAGGTCTTCCTTTTAAATCATGAGTCTTTGACTCACAGATCATATAGTCATGATAGACGCAGTGATGAGTTATCAGTAGGAAAGGCTGGGCTAGGGGATGGTCAAGCTCAGTGGCCCCCTATAACTTTTGCTTCTGCCTTTGAATTCTCAGGTCTAGACAGTTTCTATCACCTCCAATAACTTGACAGATTTTTCTTAAAATCATTGTCTATATAAAACTACTCAATGCTAACCAAATGTTAGCCAAGAATTTATTAAGAACCCACTGGTCAACACCTCTGTGTAATCTTTAATCTACTAACCTTAGATCCTGATTACTCATTGCCTTAATGTCTAACGGAAATTTGAAAGTAATCTTCACTGAGCAATCTCTTCGTTATTCCAAACTCATGCTTTCTGAAAATTTACCTCTAAGTGAAGGAGGTAAAGACATTATAAGTTAAGAATTTCTAGTGTAGTAGAAATTTTAAAAAGAAATTGAATTAAGTTGGAAAATGATCTATGACTACCCATACCTATGGTTATCTAAAAAAAGTTGGATGGATGGATAGATATAGATAAATAGATGATAGATAGATAGATAGATAGATAGATAGACAGATAGATAGAGATATCAGCCAGGTCTTGGTGTTCCTGCAAGCTGGTCTGGGATCCACTGCTAGGTGTTGGCGTTCTCCTCTTGAACATTAACAATTTCACAGAATATCAATATCATACAAAGCCACTTTGTGACCTTAATGAATCAAGAAAAAAATGTGATCCCTCCATAATCATGTCTGCACACAAACAAAAGATGGATGTTGTCCAAATGACCAAAATGACCAAACACCTCCTTATACTGGCTGTTGCTTTTTATCAATTACATGTAAGTTTCAGTCTAACCTTCCTTTCTTCTAGATAAAGTTTATTAAGATACCCAATCACAGTAGTACCCTCACCTCATGACAGCATCCAATCCATAGCAAAGCCCTACTTGCTTAAACCCTCCCAAGGATCATCTAACTCAAGCCCAAATCCATCTAAAACTTTCTTGTTGAGACACCCCACAGTTGCCCATGTTGTGTGTTCTCCCTCGCTTCAATTTGTAATAAACCAGCTTGTTCAATTGCAGGTGAGTTCATAGTGGTCTTTCAGTTGGAGGGCATTGACACAGCCATTACCTATCCAACTCACTGCTGCCTTTTTCTTTGCATGCTAGGTGACATGCTGCTACTTTTAACATAGTAAAAATAGAAAATGTATAATCTTTTCACATCGAAACCTGGATACAAAGCATCCCCCTTGAACATACACATTGTTGTAACAACCAAGAGGTAAAGTGAAAATATAAAACTAAATAATATCAGGGAGAAAAATGTCCACCTTTATCCAGGTTATTTCAAATACAGATCTAATGGGAGGCACATCCATAACCATCTATCATGATTGTCTCCTACATTTTTACTTTCAATGTGCCTAGTGGATTTTTAAAAATAAATTACAGTTTTAGTCACTGAAAAATGATCCCTTTCTAGGGAAACTTTACTGTCATGCTTGTGATATATATTGTTGTTATTTTTCCTTGAGAATAGAAGAAAATTACTGTATATTCTTTAATATGGAATGATTTATTTCTTCATTTCACTAACCAAAATATTTGGGGATTGAAAGAATTATTCTACATATTGCTATACCAACCTCCAATAATTCATGTGCTTTTTATGCTGAACCAATTGATCAATTTACATATTTATTTATCCTTTCATAATTATTGTTTGCTTCTGAATTTACCAATGTAATGTCCAACAAGATTCATTACACATACTTTATAAATTGTTACTCCTTTGTGTGAATCTCAGATAAGGGTCAGAGGAGAAAATAATATATTTCATGCCTAACAGAGTTTGCTTACTTTTCTGCATTTCCATATATTCCTACCTAAGCTTTGCTGGGCTGTAAACAAACCTTCATTACATTTCGAACATATGTTGAAATATTATCCTAAACTAACAATCATGTATTTAGGCTTACTGAATTCAATAAACCACTCATCTCGCTTACATATAACATCACATCAACAATTTTAAGTCACTCAGAAGTCAATAAGGCTGGTCCTTGAAACTTTACAATTGATACATTTGAGACAGAACCACAGACTTTGACATAATCCAGAATACAAGATATAGCAGGATATTAGTAATTAAATTTAATTTCTTTCATCTTTTTGAAATTGGCACTTAGCAAATCCTTTGGCAGATAGTAGGGCTTTAGTAATGGGAGAAAACATAAATAATTATGCTTTCTATAACACCTCTATTAAATACCATGCAATGAAGAATGAAGATCCTTGTTAAAGCCTGTGGAAAAACACTATGGGAGTTCATCAAAAAATTAACAATAGAACTACCATATGATTCAGCAAATTCACTTCTGGGTATATTTCCAAAGAACTACAATTAGGATCTTGAAGAAATATCTGCATTCTCATGTTCACTTCAACATTATTCACAATAGCCAAGATACAGAAACAAACCAAATTTCCACTGACATTTGAAATGGATAAAGAAAATGTATTATAGACATATAATGGAGTATTAGTATTAAGCCTTATAAAAGGCTGAAACCCTACCATTTGTGACACGGGTAAACGTGAAGGACATTATGCTGAGTGAAGTAGGCCAGTCACAAAAGGGCAAATACTGTGTGATCTCACTTATATGAGGAATCGAAAATAGTCAAAAAAATAGAGAGTAGAATGGTAGTTGCCAGGGGCTGGGAAGAGGGGGAAGCTGAGAGCTGTTCAACAGGTATAAAGTTTCAGTTACGCAAAACTGAACAAGTTCTAGAGGTCTGCTATAAACCTAACGCCTGTAATTAACAACCCAGTATTTTGCACTAAAGAATTTGTTAAGAGGGTAGATCTCATGTTATGCATTCTTACCACAAGAAGAAAGGACAGCAATATATATATGTAATTAATCTTACCATCATATTAAATAATATAATGTATGTATTTTTAAAAAGAGAATGAAAATCATAAAATCCACCAGAGAAAAAGAGACTTATTTCCTGCTGACTATTGGCAGACTTTTTGTTAGCAACAAAGAAAAGTATATAATATTGTCTTCAAAATTCTGAGGGAAATAGTCTCTTAACCTAGAATTTTATATGAAAACAAACTGTGATTTAATAGTGAGGGTATAATAGTATTTTCAGATATACAATGACAAATGATATTAGTAATCAGCAACTGTTCTTCTAGAGGTAAATAATTCCCGTATAGTTCCCTTTCACTGATGAATAAAGGGAGGTATAAATGGGTTAAGTAACTTTCCCAAAACAATATAGTTATAAATTTATTTATTTATTCATTTATTTATGGCTGTGTTAGGTCTTCATTGCTGTGCACGGGCTTCTCATTGTCGTGGCTTCTCTTGTTGTGGAGCACGGGCTCTAGGCATGTGGGCTTCAGTAGTTGTGGCACGTGGGCTCCGTAGTTGTGGCTCGCGGGCTCTAGAGCGCAGTGGCAAGGCAAGAATTTGAAGGCACGTATTTTCCAGATGCAGAGTCTATGTATTTAACATAACACTAAAGGATCTATTAAAGGATACTTATCAGCAATAAGCAAAGTCAATTTGGAGGTAAGGTGTTAAATGCAGGATGATCAGGCTATCTTTGTGGAATGTTTCCATCTATCATCTTGCTGATAAAAATCTTTGTAACTGAGCACTATGTTTTATGTCTTATTTCAATAAAATATCCTGTATATTTCCCTCTGAGCCTTTAGGGTTCTTGCTTATATTATATTCTCTATGAAAATCTATGAAAAGTGAGCTCTAAAAAATGGTAAGTAAAAGCTAGTCTTTTGAAGACATAAATAACTGTAATAATAAAACCTGGGCCCCCATCTGGCCAGTCTCTGCCTAGAGACACCTTCAAAGGAAACACACAGATCCTATTCCAGAAACCTTAAGGCATATTGTTCACCTACAATGTGGGTTTTCTTTAAAAAGTCCAGGCCAAGTGTTTTATCTATTTTAACAGAAAAAAAAAAATTTCCAAAAGTCTTCTCTATACCTCATTGTTGTTTGATAAAGAGAAGAAAATTTTAAACATATGTAAAGAAAGAAACAGACATAAAAGACTACACAAAACAAGATATCGACAGAAAGAAATCCTGGTCACTGATGGTTTTCAGGTTCTCCGAACCAGCCTGTCATGTGGTCTGGCTTCACTCTCTGCCCCTGTGTTCTAGGGAGATACTCATGTAGCCTGTTTCATGGGTAAATAGAGATAATTCATTGGAGAAAAATGGCTCTGGGTATAGTCAAGCAATGGCACAAACACTGAAGGAATAAATGAAGATCAAGAGACTTTTGTGAAAGTTAGAAACAAGGTGTTTATGATATGAAAGATCCTGTAGAAAAGGAGAGGCTGACGGTGCAAAAAAAAATGCTAATAGCCAAAGGAGCAAAGTCCTTGAAAAAGCCAGAAGGCAAGAGACTTGGTCTTTCAGGGAGGGACTTGCTTCCATAAGAGAAGACACCCAGGCTAAAAAGAGAAGATGGGTGAGAAGGTAGGACATACAGATATATTTTGATCTGACCAAGGGAAGAGGAGAGAGCTATTTCCTGGTAGCATCTATATTCAACGAAACATCATGTAAGTAATTGGCTGCAGTATGGCAGCAGTAGGTGAGATGAATGGGATGTTAGGGGAGAGAAAAATAGATATAACCTTCATGATACAAAGTGAATTAGTGTGTTTACTATAAAAACATAGATGGCTTCTGTCCTATCTAAGGTAAGGTATTATAAAGACATAGTAATAAAAATCAATACACTTACCATCATTTTCTCTGGAAATTCTTAACTACAGTTTTAAGTATGAAGCAGACAATCAACTGTATTGATCTAGATTTGTGCGGTGGTAAGGGAAAAACGGGCAAGAAATTGAGGAACATATTCAAAAGCATAACTCTGATGAGGGACTATGGAATCTGAGCTGAATGAGGAGAGGCAGGAAGATTAAAACTCAGACACCTATGGATCAATAGCGTGATGACCCCAATGAGATGAAGCAGTTTGCACGGGGTTGTTAGAACAAGGAAGGAGAAACTATATTATTGGTGTGGGCAGAAAGCAGAGCTACAAGTACATATCTAGGGGCTTCATCTGGTCCTCCTGACTATGACTCACTTTGAACTTGCTCTCAGTGCTTTGGACAGTGGTCCAGAATTTGATTCCCAACTTTTTTTTTCAACTTTCCAAATATTTTATTTTTTTATTGATGTATAGTTGATTTATAATGTTGTGTTAATTACTGTGTACAGCAAAGCGATTCAGTTATACATGTATATATACATTCTTTTTTCATATGCTTTTCCATTACAGTTTATCATAGGCTATTTTTTTTAGCATCTTTATTGGAGTATAACTGCTTTACAATGTTGTGTTAGTTTCTGCTGTATAACAAAGTGAATCAGCTATACGCATACCTATATCCCCTCCCTCTTGCGTCTCCCTCCCACCCTCCCTATCCCACCCCTCTAGGTGGTCACAAGGGTGATCTCCCATAGCAGTGCTATGTGGCTGCTTCCCTATCATAGGATATTGAATGTAGTTCTCTGTGCTATACAGTAAGACCTTGTGGTTTATCCATTCTATATATAAAATCTTACATCTGCTAAACCCAATCTCCCACTCCATCCCTTCCCAAACCCCTCCCCCTTGGCAACCACCAGTGTGCTCTCTATGTCTGTGATTCTGTTTCTGTTTCATGGATAGGTGCATTGGTGTCATATTTTAGATTCTGCATATAAGTGATATCATACAAGATTTGTCTTTCTCTCTCTGACTTACTTCACTTAGTATGATAATCTCTAGTTGCATCCATGTTGCTGCAAATGACATTATTTCATTCTTTTTTATTGGCTGAGTAATACTCCGTTTTATATTTGTACCACATCTTCTTTATCCATTCCTCTGTTGATGAACGTTTAGGTTGTTTCCATGCTTTGGCTATTGTGAATAGTGTTGCTATGAACATAAGGGCGCATGTATCTTTTAGAATTATAGTTTTGTCTGAGTATATGCCCAGGAGTGGGATTGCTGGATCATATGGTAATTCTATTTTTAGTTCTCTGAGGAACTTCCACACTGCTTTGATTCCCAACTTTTAATTAGTTCTTTTTTTTTATTTGGGAGTGCTAAGCCTGCCCTATACACATGCATACAGAATTCACTCAAATTAGTTCTGAAAGGAAGAGATTTAATAAGAGATACTGAGAACTCACAGAACTGATGGATGACTGAGAAAAATGTTCTAGGCAGGCAAACATACCGCCATGCTACAAAGCCCCAAATAATGCCACTGCCGGTCAGCTGCCACCACCACCCTGAACACCTGGTCCAGCACATTGGATGTACCCCACACTACTTCCTGTTTCCTCAGGTAGTCGCACTTGATTTGTGGAAAATAAGCTGCCTGTTTGCCCTCTACAGACCTGGAAAGCTAAAAAGTGTACTACTTTGTGATTCCATGTTGGGATTGACAATGCATGTGGAAACTACCAAAATGCGAGAAGGATGTGCTAGTCTTTGGATGGACTCTAGAGGGACCGATGGGAACGACCTGGGTTACCTCCTCTAATACTAAAACTGCTTATTTTCTATGTTGTTTAAAGACTTTGATCTATAAATAATTGTATAATTATGTATACAGTACAGAAGAGTGTTCAATAGAAGTTTTTTGTGGTGAAGTTTCAAGAGAGAAAGGAGAGACTAATATATGTTATTTTGAACTTCCATCCACTCAGACTAGGTATACAGATTATTTTTTAAAACTCATTACTTTGCCAGAAAACTTCTAAAAACTAGTTTCCTACTGTCAGTTGCCTACTTATTTCATAATTTCAGTAGTTTAAAATATTTCAGTTTGAAATGTGTAGAAGTGCCATGGCATGCTCGCTATGACACAGTCACTAGACTTCAGAAAGAATGATACCAATTCCTCATACTAACCTGGAAAAAAAAAATTTCATATTCTAAAGCCAGGCCACCAAGTGAAAAAGGGGTCTGAAGTCTTTAAATTTTACACATTTCTTTTTCCATACTTAACCAAATACCTGAGGGGAATGCATATTTTTAGCCTAAATTTACACCATAATTATTTCAATTCTGGATCACAGCATCACTGTATAACTGTTAATATACTACTAAAGAGAAGTTGGAGAAACATTTCTGGTAAAACATTTCTTTACAGAAGATGGAGAAACCCTATAATTTTCAGTGAGATGATTACATGAAGTCCTACCTATAATTTTATTTAATTGTAGTTTTTTACTTCATTTTCTCAGCCAGGATTCCCTTCCTTTTATTTCACCCTTGTCTCAAAAGGAAGACATTGAAACTATCTTCAGCAAAATGTTCATGGATATTTACATAGTTAACTATTCTCTATTTGTGTCAAAGATTACAGTATTTTCAAACTATTAGCAGAGAAGTTAAAACTCATTCTAGCAACTATTTTCCATAGTTACAGGTGTAGACAGGACCTCTTTTTTAAACATAGACCGTAAAAGTATTAGTCATGGGCTACATATAAGTAAAATTAATAAGGAGAATATATAATAATAAAAATAATATGCTATATGGCAACAAATACAAATATAACCTTACACTAACACATATAGTTGGCAATAATAATGGACTTATGCATTAAAATTCCACTAGGAAACTTCTTATTGCTGTTGCTACATAGATGGCGTGTGAGAGTTAATAACGTGGATTCTGGAGCAATATTTCCTGAGTTTAAATCCAGCTCTGCCGATACTATGTGAATATCCCCAAGTTCTATACCTTCTCGAACCTCTGTCTCCTCTTGTGTAAAGGGTAACACTAGTACTACCTGATAGGACTGGTCAGGTGCTTAAATTTAAAAGTACAGATTAAGGGTATAAATCAGTGGTTGGCGATTGTAGTGAGCTGTGAGTTCCCTATAAGGTTAGCTTTTTAAATTAAATGCCTACATTATAGAAATATTATTGATTGTCTAGATGAAATGAATCAGTGATTCACAGATTTTTCCAATTATGTCTTCTAGTCCAAATAAAGATAAAAATATATCTTAAATCTATATGCAGTTAAAAACCTGAATATTCTATTCATGCTACTCAAAAAGTCTGAGATTTTGCTGAAGTTTAATTAATCATCTGGTTCAGGAGCTGGTACACTTTTTCTGCAGCCAGCCAACTAGGTAATACTTTAGTCTTTGTAGGCCATATACTTTCTATCCCAACTTCTGAACTCTGTCATTGTAGCATGAAACATCCATGGACAGCACAAATAGGCAGAGCTGTAATCACATGAAATTTTATTAACAAAAACACACAGCAAGCCAGATTTGTCCCAAGGGTGTAGTTCGCTGACCCCTGCTCTAGGTATTTGATAAAATGAACACAGAGTTCTCAAATATTTTAACCCTATTTAAACTTTCCTGAGGGAAATAAACTTGATTGAGCTACTTGAGTATCATGGTTCCACAGTCTGTGAGTATATGTACCCAAACCCTGAATTCTCTTTCAAATAAAACGAACATAAGCAGCAGTCAGAAAGTCCAATGTTTCTTGTTAGCAAGTACAAAGAGGAGATATGACAGTTTACAAGACTTAAGAACTATGCTTGACTCACCAGTTGAATAAGGTTCAAGTAATCAGAAGAGTAATGCGCATATTTTAATTCTTCTGCTTACCACGTGTAGGTGAAACACCGTATATGTGATAAAAGTACTATTAATGTACAGTTGATCCTTGAACAGCAAGGGTTTGAACTGCCCAGGTCCACTTATTCGGGGATTTTTGAATCTGTGGATGTGGAGTAGTGGATAAGGAAGAGCTAATGTAAGAAGAACGGACTATACATTATACTGGGATCTTCCACTGCTGGGAGGGTGGGTGCCCATAACCCCCGTGTTGTGCAAGGCTCACCTGTATTATTAACTTGAGAAGGTTCTAAATTCTAAGATAAAGGTATGATAAAGAGTCTTAATAATCAAGTATAATATTTTCTAAAATAAAAAGCAGGTGAATCTATCCAATCAGAGTCTGAGTGAGAACCCACGATCAGTGGAATTGTGAGCTCACCCAAGAGTTCACTGTCTTGTGTCCCTCAAGCAGTATGATTACAACTTAGTACCATCTTTAAAAATAAAAACTAAAAAGGAAATTGATGGCATTCTAGAGAAATCCGAATATTGGCAACAGAAGCTGAAATATATATCCTCTGGGTCTTTATCAAATGTTTTAAGTGTGCATGTTTTGTTTTAGGTTACCTAGATTGGGGCAATCTAGGTAATTGCCCCAATTTTCCCTGCTTCATTTTACAGAGTGGGTCACAGTCTAAGCGTGTGAGGAAAATAAATAACTGGAAGGCTGGCTGTGGGTTTGTTTTGGTTTTCACTTTTTGAGGCACGGCACCTTTCCTGATTATCCACGTGTAGCAGACGCCAACTTTGTGTGATGGTGGCATGGGGTGTAGAATAGACAGTACATCCTCAAGCAGCTTCACTCCGCGATCCTCCGTAGATTGGTTCTGCACAGTGGAGCCCAAAGCCCTGAAAACAGCTGTGATGGATCCTCAAAGGACTCAGTCCTCTGGTGTGTCCATCAGCAAATACCCAGGCCTGTCAATATTTGAGGAAGAGAGCAGGTTCCTAAGCCTTTTCTGTCCACACCAGAAAGGCTGATTACTATGCCGTGTGAGGACAGATAGCCATGGGTCTAGATGGACACCCACGGAGGACTGACATCAGTATCCATCAGGGATTCTCTTCTCCCAAGATAAACACATTCTCTCGCAGACTTCTTTTTGTTTATCCAGTATTCCAAGCCCCAACACGTCTATGCATTCAGGACTGGTGCCTACCTCCCCCTGTTCTCTACATTCCAGTGACCATTCCCGAGGATAATACCTTCTGATTGTTGAAGGCCAGCTATTGGACCCCTGCCTGAGTCTTCCCACTTTGATAGGATAGAACCAAGAGCCCGTTACAGCTCCTCCATCCCAGCAACTCTGTGTCTTTCACCTCATCCACGACCTCTAGTGGCTTCTCTGCACTCTTCTAGTTTTCCCTCAATCCGAGCCAGGTCTAGAGCTAGAAGCACCTGGCATTTCTGCCTCCTGTCCAAGTGACAGAGCACTAAGTCCCAGATATAATATATGTATGTGTATATACAGAGGGAAAGACAGAGGAGAGAGACAGGGCTATATATATATATAGAGAGAGAGAGAGAGAGAGAGAGAGTCCTGTGAGGAAAGTGCTTCAGTCTACCTTGCATTTATGAGACACAGGACAAGACTGAAAACAAAAAGAGGAAGGTAATTAATTCCTCAATTTCAGACACTGTTAATGAAAATCCAAGGAAATTTGTCTACAATTCCACATCAAGTTGAATGAAGGGCGGTTTTCCCCTCACTCATTCTCTAGTCATTATTCAGGAACATGTTTACAGAGGACATATTATATTGACACCTAGAGATATTTGAGCCTACATTTTTATATACTTTCCAGTTGACTATTGCCTCTTTTTGTCTTAAAGCAAGTCGTATCTAACCCTTTTCTCTTACCTCCACTGCTCAGAATTAACTGCTGGTTGTGGATCCCTCACTCTGCTTTCCGTTTATCTACAATATTTGCAATAAAAACACATGTAAAAGAATGCTTTGTCATTTGCATTTAAAAAGTGGGGCCTTGTGGTTTACATTTCTCTGGTTCTTGGATTTCTCACCTGTAAATGCAACAAGACACTACTTTGTGGTCATTTACAATATTTTAATGCCAAATGCCAATTGACCTATGTGAAATGAAATCTAAAAAAAAAGAAAAAAGAAGAAAAGAAAATCTTTCCACTTTGGAAAAAATATAACTCAAGTCCCTACCACCATTACACACACATAAAATTATTACATTTTAAGGAGTGTCTTCCTTATTATTACATATTCATAGTTGAGCAAAATAGACATATAAAGCTAATTAAATTATGACTCACTTTATGGATAACAAATAAAAACTAGTTCTGTGTGATTGAATCCAGTGGTGCTTAAAAATGTGGCCCATGGACCATGGCTGGTCCACAAATTGTTACCAATTTCCAACGAGTTAAGTATAGAAATTGAGAATTTGGAAACATTTATGGTAATTTGGAGATTAATTTTATCTCTGTTGAGTCTAATGAGAAAAATATGGGCTTGTATTTATATGTTATTTTAAATTTTATTTCTCATGTGCAATAGATTGGGGGAAAAAAACCCAAAACTTATCCTGCACCAAAAAAAGTGTGAGAAGCACCATTGCACAGCAATAGTCATTGTATCCTCACATATATACTACCTTTCACTCTTTTTAAACCTCTGTTGTACTCATAAAACAATTGATTATGAGATATTTATTAAGTGTGTACTATATGTTGGGCACCATGGAAAAGCACAAAATGTGATAAGGCAAGCCTAAAATCTGGTTGGAAAAGTCAAACAAAGATCAAGGATATAGTTAGCAAAATCAAATAATTTGTAATGAAGCCCGAATGGTGGGCTGTGGATGAACCAGAATCACCAGAAGCTGTTAAAAGTTTTCCCAACATCTTGCTTTAACTACCTCTAGACAACAAAGGGCCCAGAAAATTAATTGCTTTGATGTTCATTTGCCACGCCCTTTACTTAATCTAAGAAACTGTTCAAGCAGACGTCAAGACTGTGGACATTTTATGAAAATCCTTAATACTTGTGAATCCTGCATTTTCTTCTCTCTTTACCAACAGATCTCTTACTGCAGCAGTCACAGAAAAGCTGAGCTGAGGAGAACCAAATCATCTGCAACGTTCAGATAAATAAAATGCACTTTTGGAACCTTTTACGACACCTCATAATAGACTTCACTTCACCTCATCAAATAATGAAACCCTCTTCTTGACAACAATTTGGACTCAGCGAGAATGTATTAAATCAACTGCCCTAGGACAAAAAGATATTTGTCATCCCTCAATAGATGGGAACTGACAGATCTTAGAGGATTAAGTAGAACCCTCTTATTGTTTATGCTTCATACCTCACATCTTTATCCTGAGGCCAAAGCCACCTGGAGTCCTTTGCTGTACACACACAAGACTGACATTTGTTTTAATCTATGAAAAAGCATAGACACCCTAGTGGCAATGAAGTCCCAATGGTCCTTTAGCTACTTTGACGCTTTTCTGACATTACCAGATAGTAGCAGATATATATAGATGTTCAAAATCAATTTCACATTTTAAAACATTCCCATCTGTCAGCATTCTTCATGTTACCGTGATCATCACAGAACCACATGTAAGCAACATGAGATTTGAGAGTCTTGTTTAAATATGTGTGAAATTATTTTAATCATTTTACCAGCACTCTTTCACTAAAGTATTTTCCTAGTAAATTTTGAAGGGTGCTTTTCAGCAACAGAGAAAAGGTATAATTGTACATCATTTGTGCCATTTATCATGGATTTGGGTCTATACAACTGATTTTCCAGTACCCCTTGTTCTTCACTGAGTTATTTATTTTCAACAGTAGAGTTGGGAATTTAAAATTGAAATGACCTAAGTATTAACTCATAAGTTCTGTATAGACTTTGGCATTCATCCAAATGCTATAACCCTAAATGTGGTAAAATAAATGGAAGAAATAATAATGTGATGAGTGTTTTTGACATGGATCATGGTGAAGGCAATATAACTGGAAGCATGGATTTATGTAAAATTTGCAAGAAATGCCAATGTTATTCCTGAAAACTTTTAAAGCTAAGTTATTCCTATCACACTAATTCCAGAATGTCATTATCACAACACCTTAATCATTAACTGGAGAATAGTATACTCTAGCATAAGATCCATAACTGGTTTAACTTGACGTCATATGTTTACAAAGTTGTATGTCAGGATCTTCCTTTGACACTTAGGTATATTTGGAGCAAGAAGAATCAAATACTTAAAAGGAATTGACTAATAAAGTAATTTGACCATTTATATAAATAGTATCCTAGTCAGAGAAAAATTTCCGAAGCCATCCTTGATCCCCTGCCTCTATTCTCTGACGTTCCAATTGTGAACCTAGCTATCATCATCAGTAGGCTGTAAAAGTCCCTATTTATTTCTCTGTGTGTTCCTAATACTGTGTACAAAGCCTCACTGGTATACAGTAGACATTTCATAAGTGTTTGAATGAGTGAATAAACTCAAGCTTTCTGTTTGAAATTGAATAGAAAAAAATAAAACTTTCTAATTGGCAAAGAAATAAGAAAACACAACCCACTGTACTTTGGGGATTTAGCTGAGACCAGTAAATGATAAATTTGTTTTTTTTTTAACTGATTTTTATTGGAGTATAGTAGCTTTACAATGCTGTGTTAGTTTCTACTGTACAGCAAAGTGAATCAGCTATACGTATACATATATCCCCTCATTTTTGGATGTCCTTCCTGTTTAGGTCATCACAGAGCACTGAGTAGAGTTCCCTGAGCTATACAGTAGGTTCTCATTAGTTATCTATTTTATACATAGTATCAATAATGTATATATGTCAATCTCAATCTCCCAATTCATCCCACCTCCCCTTCCCTGCTTGGTGTCCATACATTTGTTCTCTACGTCTATGTCTTATTTCTGCTTTGCAAATAAGCTCATCTATACCATTTTTCTAGATTCCAAATTGAGTTAACATATGATATTCGTTTTTCTCTTTCCAACTTACTTCACTCTGACAGTCTCTATGTCCTTCCACATCTCTACAAATGACCCAATTTTCTTCCTTTTTATGGCTGAGTAATATTCCATTGTATATATATACCACATCTTCTTTATCCATTCTTCTGTTGATGGACATTTAGGTTGCTTCCATGTTCTCCTGGCTATTGTAAATAGTGTTGCAATGAACATTGGGGTGCATGTGTCTTTTTGAATTATGGTATTCTCTGGGTAGATGCCTTGTAGTGGGATTGCTGGGTCATATGGTGGTTCTATTTTTAGTTTTTTAAGGAACCTCCATACTGTTCTATATCAATTTACATTCCCACCAAGAGTGCAAGAGCGTTCCCTTTTCTCCACACCCTCTCCACATCTATTGTTTGTAGATTTTTTAATGATAGCCATTCTGACAGGTGTGAGGTGATACTTCATTGTAGTTTTGATTTGTATTTCTCTAATAATTAGTGATGTTGAACAAAATTTGGGACTAAAGACTTAGAGACAAAACTAAGGATGCAAGTACTGGCAAGAATAGATGGAGACAAAACTAGAGAAATTTTATTAGAAAGACAACCAGTCTAGAAATATAACTGTTTCCAAATATCCGAGTTACAAATCAATACAAGCTACTTTCTAGTAAAACTGCTAACACTTACAGAGGCAAAGCGTTAGAAGCACTCTATAATGACCTACTTTAAGGAAGAATTTGTGAACCGTCATTTAAAGGGCAGGAATTTGCCAGGATTTTATCCCTAATGAACGCAACCTGCCACCTGGTGGTGACTGCCCTGAATTGCAGATGTTTGATCTGGGCTGTCTTTAAGGAGCTGTGCCGCAAATCCCACCAATATAAAGCAGTGGAGGTGATAGTTCTTGTGGTCCATAGGAACACACCACTACCACCACCATCATCACGAAACCACACAAAAAAAGAAAAGATTAAAAACCAAGCAAACAAACAAACAAACCAAACCTGTTTTTATTATCCATCCCCAAAAAGAAGTCTAGGCTAAAATGAACTTTTGGAACAAATGAAGATTGAGTTCAGCCCTTGGCCCATTCTCATCCTGTGCCACTTTTCTACACCTACCAGTAAAATCATTGCCCTTGTCCAGCCCAATAGCCCTTCTGACACCAGCTAACCTGAGCACATCCCCTGTGTGCTTGAAATTTTTCTGTCTACTCTAGCATAGCTACCACTAGTTGGAAGACTCACATGTCCAGAATTCCAGAAAAGTGATACAAGGCGCATCGTTTGTCAAAGTGCCAAGGCCTAGATAAGGCCTAGCTCAATGAAAGTGTACACAATAAATAAATTAGTTACCGTAAACTATTTTGCCTCTTTGTGTATGATGCTAAGCATTTTAGTAAAGGAGTCTCATTTTTCACAAGTGTGTTTCAAAATACTAATTGATGATGTGATGATTATGATGAGTTATGTTTAGTAAATATTATATGGAATATAAGCAGAAATACTTTCCTTACTATTTGTGATTTATGCTCTAGGAATATTTAAAAGAAGAAAACATTTATAAACTACCAGAATATAAGCACTCTTCTCCACAGTCAAGGGTCCATAACCCAGGAAATCAAGCAATTGTTCAGTAGATCTGAAAAAGGTGGTTCAAGAGAAAAAGAATGACACTTTTTATTAAAGAAAAGGAGTCTTTCAGAAAATAAGTCTATATCCATCTAATGTCTCTGAGTTATAGTTTAGTCTCTGAATGGCTTTTAGTGGGAGATGCTAGGTTCTGGGCACTTGATCAATTTGAGGCATACCAGATCTTCCATGGAAATAGTATGTGCTCTCCTAAGATCACTGACATTAGAAGAGATACCACTTTGTGTTCTCTAGTTTTAGTCTAGCTATTACTCTCAAGAATTATAATGACATGAATTATAGCCATCATTTATTTACACTACTTAAACGATTATGATTTGTGACAAATCCAGGTTCTTCAGCATTTGATGGAATCATCAAGTGTCTTTATCTATATGGAATTAGAATTGGGCAACCCTTAGAAGAGATTCAAGGTAATTTTACAGTTAAAAATTCTGGAAAAGAACAGAGAGAGATGATCATTATGCCCAATTAATAAAATCACTCAGCTGGAAGAGATCTAAATAATAATAATAATAATAAGTCTAATTTACCAAGAAGCCAATCAAGTACCCATGGCACTTAGTTCCTATAAACAGTGCCTAAACATCTTGACTCAACTGGGCAAGAACAACTTAATCACTTTACTATTTCTCAGTGCAAAGCCAAGGTCAGCATTTTAAGGTCAAACTCTGGGACTTTTATTCAGTTACCAAGATTGAGAGTTCCTTGAGAAGTCCAGAGGTATGCCTCAAAATGGCATTGAGATTATGAACAAGTCTTTGCCCTCACTTTCTATAGCATATTCAATCAAAAGTTTAGTGTCATCATATTTGATATAAAATTAAATAAGGTATATCATGCCTGAATACCTAAAGATAAGAAAAAAAATTGCATGTATGTATCAGAGAATGGAAAAAATGGAGAAATAGAAAGAGAGAGATCGAGGGAGAGAGAGATACAATTTTATAGATTAAATCACTACAGTGTTTAGGATTTTAAGCTGTATAAAATTAATGAGTAGACTTTTTTAATTCCTTTACAGTAAAAAGAAGCAAAAGCACTTATCTTAAATTTAACATCAAATCCTTATTTTTAGCTTTCAGTACCATACTGACACATCAGAAGAAATGAAGCTCTGTGTCAAAACTCCAAAGGAACAAAGAGGAAGTAGCCTCTTTCAAACCAAAACATGTCTTTCTCTGAAGAAAAATGGGAAAATTGAGTTAATATGCCATGACAGTCATCAGGGCTGATCACATAATATTCTTACTCTCCTTCCAGGTACATGGAAAGATTATAGTTTCAAAATAACATGAAGTTCGGTGAGATCATGAGGCTTATGTGGGCCAATGAAATGTGACAAGTAACACTCCTATGACATTTGTACTTTCTGGATGGAAATTTAAGAGCCAGTGTGTGAGCTTTAACTCTGTGTGTGTTTTTTCCTTCTATATCAGTAACAAGTGATAGCATATAGAAAATAAGAGAGAACAGCTGGGTCCTGGAGTGAGGAAACAGTGGAGAAGATTTCCCCAGCCAACCCAGACTGATATTTAGCATGAATAATAAATAAATATTACTATTTTAAGCCATTAGGATTCTGGGCTTATTTGTTACAAAGCCTAGTCTATCTATCCTGCCCAATACATACAAATAGAATATCAGGTCCAAGGCTGACAAAGGCACAGAATGCGATGGCCATAGAAAAGAGTTAGTTCCAGGTAATTGAAGCTTTATTAGAAGACAGTGTGTTGTAAATGATACGGACTTTGCTCTTCTACTTCCTGCCTTTAAGATTTTGGATAGTTTATTCTCCCTAACATAGTTTTTCTGATGATCTGATGATCTCTTTAGTAAACATTAGGCATAAAATAGACAGTCAACATATTTTAATATTTTTTCTTTCCTTTCATATAATCATACAAGTCACCAAGGACTTAGACTTAAAATGAATAATTATTAATTATAATTATAATATTAAAAGGCCATGCTATCTGCAGTGTGGATCAAGTATAACCTATCTTTGGGAGAGCAATAAGACTGAGATTTCTGAACTACTATATTCCAAGTACAGATTTCCTAATATGGGTGCTACACAAACCAACCAGAGCAATAAAACAGATTATTATTCACAGTGAAATTGAGAGCCCAATAGTTTAAATAGTTTAGCCAAGTTGCCAGAAATAATTTCCTGAAAATAGAAACTCTTTAAGTTTGAGGATAGTTCAAGTTTTTGTGTTTTTTTTTTGCTTTTGTCTTAATTCATTCCTGCTGGTTATATGTGCTATTAGACTAGTGTGGAAAACTCACACTAGTGACTTGGGCACTTAATAGGTTCTCCTCCATGTGCTGTAGCCACCCTATGTGTATATTAGTCACAATAGATTAGGCTATGCCTTGGTCAAAAAAAACACCTCTAAATCTTAGTGGCATAAAACAAAGATTCTTTGTGACATGTGTGCTACCACAGGCAACATACAGTGGGTCTATATATTGGTGATATGGCAATATTAAATATCATAAAGATGCTAATATTATATAACATTTAACATCATATTTAGGATATTTGATATTATATGGACAGTAAAGCTTCATAACAACATAGCATGAAAGACTACAGAAATTTGAGTCTTTTCAATCACACTGTTGTTACATAGATTATCTTCAATTTCTGCCAGTTCTGCTAACCTGTGTAAACTAATGTATATAAACACATCCTAAACTAGAGTTCTAACTGGAATGATCTCATGATTCTTACATTAGTTTCTTCACGTTAAATCTGCAGCAAACATGTTCTAGGCTATAACACACTGAGTATTGGAATAAAATCAAAGGCTAGGCTCACTAGAATCATCAGATGAGCTCTTCTGACTAAATTTGTCAGTCATTTGGTCAAACACTTGGCTTGGTGGATAATTAGGTTGATAAACCTTTTCACTGACTAGTGGTTAAATGAACTAAATTTACCAGCTACTTTGACAACATGGTGTGGAAAATATTCCAAACTCATTATTCATTTGAACTCTTTCCAGACCAAATGTAAAGTGTAGCACATTATTATGGCTTCCTTGAACTGACAATGTCTTTTGAGATGTGTTTATTTTCTAGGAAGACTTTGAGAAATCCATTATTAAGTTTGGCCCTAGCTATTAAAAATAAGCACTGTTCTTAGATCAAAGTGAGCAAGGTGGATTTAAAGTATGATTTAAGTGCAGTGCATAGTTTATTCTCTCAGCTGTTGCTGGGTACCTGAACAGATATCCACGTAGAATGCTGAGGAATGTATTTTCGTATAAATGATATCACAGTCTTAAAAGGAACCCAGGCAGGTCCGTACACATCATCACATCTTCCTTACCCTTTCCTCACCCAAGCAGGACCACGTGCAGCCTGGAGCCAACAATATGGTGAACATTAAGGTTGCCATATTTGGGACACATGTATCAATATGCTAAAAAAGCACTTATTTGTTATTTATCTGAAATTTAAATTTAACCAGCTGGTTTGTATTTTCTCTGGAAATCCTGGTGACAGCACAGTTGCTTGAGATACAGTAGTGGTCAGGTTAAATAATTGTTAATATTTCTTCTGTTCTCTCTGCGTTGGGATGAATTATTCATCTGTGTTGAGCAGCGTGCAAACGATAATAAAGCCAAATCCACATTTTTGTAGCACTCCTGACAAACTGCTGCAATATTAAAGAAATAAATTACAAGTCCTGTATTGCTTAGCTGCATGGCCCTCATCCTTATTTTTGAGGCATTTCAATCAACCTTGCAATCTTCACCAAGTTGCAAGATATTAAACATATATTTTTATCTGTCCTGAAGTAGCATTGATTTTGAAACTGTTAAGATCTTCTGTTTGTTTTGTTTTGTTTTTTCCAGATTATTGATGGTCAAACTGACCATTTGGGTTTTAAATTAGGTTTTCCATGGCTAACATACTTCACATCGGCACTTATTATACAAGCAACAATTATGTCATCACAGGGCTGTGGTACAACATGAAGGGAGTGTAAATGTCAGGATTGATGACTATGGCTTAGAGCCAGCTCATTAAAAGCAATGGTGTGAATAGTACAACTGTGTTGCCTTTGAAAGAACCGAGTATGTATTATCCACCTATCAGTGCACCAAAGCAGCATCATAAACATAGATCTCTAACTGCAGCCCATTTAAATGAGGAAAGGGTGTATATTAATCTATGAAATTGATTTTACCCAGGGGGAAAAATTGTTCTCTGTATTTATGAAAGTTAAAGCATTCAGTGCACAGAGAAGCACTTATCAAATGAGCATCCATGGTATGTAGATGCATTTTACTAATGCTTCCTGCTAAGATAAATAGGCAATGCTCATAAAAGATGCTACTATAATTTGCTAGAAGTAAAAGAACTAAAAAAGAGCAACATGTATACAGCTTTTTGGAAAGCACAGAGAGGAAATTTTCTAAATTACTGAGCCTCTATGTTTGATATATTTAATTTGAAAGTCATTGATAAAACATGACAGTAATTTTATACACACACACACACACACACACACACACAAATAACTCAGTATTTTTTATATTTAGTATTCCCTACAGGTAAGTTAATAAATTGTTTGGTGATAATTGTATGCTTCAGATCTTCCTTTATTTTCAGAATTATAGGATCCCAATAAAAATTTTTAGATTGGAAAAATTATTTAAATGTTGAATATTCCCTATTCTCTGCATTTGCAACAAGCTTAGGAAATTTCAATGTACACGCATAACTTCAAAACTAAGCAAGATAACTCAGCAGGACTCTTTTCCATGATGCTTACCGTTCAGATATCTTTGAAGCTATATCATCTCGTCTTTAAACAGCATTAGCTAAGCCCGAAGGTACAAGATTTTTTTCCCAGTAGCCTCTTAGCAGGTGTATCTGGACACATCTTCTACATGCTAATACCCAATTTACAGATTCCAGGGAAAAATGAAATTTCACATAGTACGAGGAAGTAAAGTAAGAAGTACCCACTTAAATTTCTGGGGGATGGGGAGAAGGTGGCTTTAAATATTCTCACACACACATTGAGTCTCTGAATCCCCACATGACCTTACGAGATTAGTGTACTTGTCCTCATTTTTCAGACTGAGACACTGAAAGTGCAAAAGATAAAGGTCCCAACACTAACAAATGGAAAATATTTGAACCTAGGACTTCCCATTTTTAGGTCAGTACTTTTCCACAGGACCCCTGCTGCCCCATGGGGTGGGAGGAGGGTGATGTGGAGGCGGCTACTGACTTCTGGCGAAGCCTGACCTTTTGTCACATTATCTTCTTCCTAAAATATATATAATATATATATATATATATATATATATATACACAATATCTCCTTGTTTCCCAACTTTGTTGGTTGAAATCATCCATGTAACACTTGGTACGAAATCCAGATGTCAGCTTTAATTCCAACCCCTCTCCACCAGGTAATCAGCAAATTCTGTCAATTCACCTTCAGATGCAGTTCTTTGTCTCTGCCTTCAGCACCACTGCTTCTGTTCAGGTCCTCGTTGTTAGCCCATCTGGACTGCTACTCGACCACCTTAAGTAGTCTTCCTAGTAACAATTTTTTCTTTTGTCACTTCCGATCCAGTCTCCACCTTTAACTCCTTCTAAAATTCAAATCGAATCATGCATGCCATTCCCCTGCTTTACTTATTTCCATGTCACCCAAATTGTCCATGAACGAGATTCAGACATCTTTGCATGGCATAAATAAGTCTTTTGATGATCCAGCCATCCTCTTGTCTTCTAGCTTTATTTCCCACTCCTGACCCAAATAAACTATTTGGAAGTATCACCAGTTTTGGGATCACCCTATCTATCCTTTTAATTTTTTAACTCTTGTCCTCTATAACGCTGTCCCCTTTCCCTAGAACAAGCTTGATCTCTAGTTCTAGCAAATAAAATTTTGTTCACTGCTACAGTCTGAATGTTTGTGCCCTCATCCTCTATTCATTGGTTGAAACTTAATGCCTAATGGGATGGTATTAGAAGGTGGGGTCTTTGAGAGGTGCTTAGATCATGAAGGTGGAGCCCTCATGAATGAGGTTAGTGCTCTTATAAAACAGACCTCACGGAGCTCCCTTGTTCCTTCTATCATAAGGACACAGTGAGAAATTGGCAGTCTATGAGTCAGGAAGTGGGCTCTCACCAGAACTCAACCAGGCTGGACTCCAGCGTCCAGAACTGTGAGAAATAAATGTTGTTTATAAGTTAACAAGTCTAGGGCATTTTGTTACAGCAGCCCAAAGGAACTAAGACACTCATTTTCAGATGGGTTCAAATAACATTTCCTCAAAGAACTGCAGCCTTCAATGAGAACCTTTCTCCCTTCCTCTCTCTCTCTGTCTCTCTCTCTCTCTTTCTGTGTGTGTGTGTGTGTGTGTGTGTGTATGTGTGTGTGTGCGTATTTTCCCAAAGCATTTTGAGTAGTGGCACCATAGAAGATTTCCAAAAATAAAAAAAATTTTGCCTCTGTTTAAAACTCTTTACTAGTTCCTTATTTGCTTGAGGATAAACATGCTAACTTTTTAGAATAGCATGCAAGGCCTGACTCTGTTTTTCTAGTCAGGGTAATTCCTCATTAATTATTTCCTTTCATTTAGGTTTCACCAAAACCCATCTTTTTCTCCAAATATATCACCATTATCAGTACCTCCTTGGATTTTTTCAAGCTGTTTTTTTTTTTCATTTATAATTATATTAAAGAATTTTTAATAATACAGGTATTTGCAATAAAGTGCTATGCAATTAAAAATCAGGCCACAAAACAGTTTGCATGACATGGATTCTGTTTTAAACAGATACTCAATTTAGTTTGGTGGATAAAATCATACTCCAAAAAGAGCACCAGCGGTAGGAAAAATTACTGTAGTTGTGATGGAAAATTTAGTAAGATGTGAAGTTGACAGTTTGAAAGGAACAGAAGTTGAACAGGAAAGTTGAAGATGGGATTAATGACAAAGTCAGGCAGTTTTCATGCAAACTGCCAATGTCTATACCAATTATAGATATAATAAAAATTAATTTATTTGTCACCATTGAGGGGGAGGGAGGTTCTTTTTTTTTTTAACATCTTTATTGGAGTATAATTGCTTTACAATGGTGTGTTAGTTTCTGCTTTATAACAAAGTGAATCAGTTATACATATACATATATCCCCATATCTCTTCCCTCTTGCGTCTCCCTCCCTCCCACCCTCCCTATTCCACCCCTCTAGGTGGTCACAAAGCACTGAGCTGATCTCCCTGTGCTATGCGGCTGCTTCCCACTAGCTATCTATTTTACATTTGGTAGTGTGTATATGTCCATGCCACTCTCTCACTTTGTCCCAGCTTACCCTTCCCCCTCCCCCTATCTTCAAGTCCATTCTCTAGTAGGTCTGCGTCTTTATGGGGAGGGAGGTTCTGAAGAAGGTCTCAGAATACCCAAGATTTACCTTCTTTTAGTATCATCATAAAAAATAATCATTTTTGGAGGAAATATTTTCAAAACGTATTCAGCAATTCCATATTTTCTTTAAAAAGGATACAAAAATGCATTTGTCCTGATGAATCAACATTACTATGATTAGTTTCCATTTATATACCTAATACTGACTTGCTTATTTTTTAAAATCTGTTCATTGTAATATTTTGTTGAGTTTATTTGCCTCTTATGAAATACACTCTCCATGAAGTTTTTAATTGCTACTTGTTATCAGCTGTAACTGATAAAAAATAAAATTTTGATTGTAAAATTTCTATACATATTGAGTCAACAGGCAGGGAATAAAAGTCATACATACGAAGTGAAATTCAAGCACTATAGCATATAGCCTTTGTTTTCTGTTGATCAGTGTTTTCCTTCATTTCCTTCACATTTTTTCCTTTTGTCAATTAAGCTTGCCAAAAAAAGTAGGACAAGTTGTATGCTGAAGTAGATGGACAGGTAAATGAAATAAAATATATTTTTCAGAAAATCTAGAACCGTTTATTGTAAGGTACACCATTATTTTATCACCTTCTAAAAAAGAAAAATACTTTTAATTAAGCTTTTCTTATCATTTAAAATTGTTTCATTATAAATTCAATAGATGATCACTTAAAGACTTATTTACAAATGTATTTTTTATCTTCACAGTAAAAAAAAAGGAAGAAAATATACATGGAACAAGTTATGATACTCCTCAAACTTCTTGAACAACTTCAATTTTGTGTGAATCTATTTCCTATCATCTGGCCTTCACCATGGGATATAATTTTCCTCAACTTGATTATGTAGTTACAACATTTTCCCTCCAGTAATTTTCATCAGTCATTTTATCAGTTTTCACTCATTAAGCAACTGAAACTCACCTATAAAATCTGAAAAGGTGTAGTACCATGCTTATTTTTCTGGTTTAATTGGGAGAAAATAACACTTCTGTGTGACCAGACTTTCACTGTGATTTCTCTCTAAAAACTTACAAATTTTCTTCTGATATATACCTCCTGTTTCCTTTATAGCATCATAAAACACAACACACACACACACACACTTCTAAACAGAGGCTCTTTTTCCCTGGAATCTGAAGTTAAATGTTATATTATATCAATGTAGTTTAAAACTCATAGTAGAGGGTATTTTTAAAATTTTATTATTAATGCTGTTGAATACATAGCCATATGCCTGGGCCTCTGTGATCTGCCAGAGCCATTTTGCCTCAGTTGATTTACTGGATTTGCTATTCGCTTCCATGAACAAAAATACTTCCTTCTAGTACAAAAGAATATCCAGTTACTACGTTTCCTGGGAAACTCATTTTATACCAAGATGGTAGACAGGACATCAGTCTTCTGGGTTCTCAAAAATCCCTTCCAGCTTACTTTCATCTTCACTCTAAATATGACCTCAAGTGGCCTCCACAATAGCCATGGTGTGTTCAGCAAACACCTGTCTGTTTCAATTATAAAAATGCTTAGAGCAATTAACCTTGAAAGAAACAGTCTCAAGGATCCATCCCTCAGGTTGACCCATCTTGAACACAGTTTATTCCTGTCATTCCTTTGTTAATGTCACCTAATGTGTCTCTAAAACACAGTTTTATCTATTTTCATTAGGTGAAAGAGGTTCAATTAATCTCAGAATATGTTGCCTTGCAAACATTGTGGTCGGAAATTCACCTGCCTCATTAACAAGGATAAACTCAGCAACCAAAAGGAAAAACAAGACACAAATGCAAGTGCTCTAGTCCGTGAGCATTCCCAAGACCCACCATGGCTGGTGTTTTGACTAAGACTCCAGCTGTGCATCTAACAGCCCTTGGAATTGACAGCACTGGTGGCTTTAAGCCAAGCCAGGGCAGATGGGACACTCTTGTTTTAGCTACAGTGGGCATAATGTTGGCAAAGAACTTCAGTAACAATCCTGCCTGTCAACAGGTCTGCCCTCTCTCAGAAAAGAACTAAGGCACAGGCATGAACTAAAGATGGCGGATAATGTGATAGTGTCTGTGGGGAAAAGAAACTCTCCGTTTAATAGACAGTATTATAAATATTATAATAGAGTTATTAGTGAGAGCAGACTGAAAACCAGCTGCATCGTAGCAGTCAAAAATGCTATAGCCTCAGGTTTGAATATGAGAGTGCACAGCGAAAGAAATTTTGCATCAAATGTTCCGTTCTGTAGAATCGATGAAGCTGGAGAAAAAGAACAGTGTATTCTGCTAACGACTCCAGGAAGAAGGGCATATCATTATTCAGAAGGCCTTATCCACTATTTGCTTCTGAGGAACAGTAGTGATGATATCTGAGTGACTCTTTTGACAAGTGCATCTCTGGTTGAAATATTAGGAACTGCAGGGCACGTCTCTCAAGGGGAAAAGGGAACCTGAGAAATCTTAACAGTGCTTTCTGGGATAGAAAAATCCCCCAGGTCTCTCAGGACATAGCCGTGAGAGACAATGTGGCATGATGATTTTGCATGTATGTTAGACTAACCAGCTTATATACACACACGTGTCATCATTGAGGAGTACTATCATGGAGAGGTCAACTGGTCTCATACACCTGAAGAAAGTTCTGCAGGAAAACTGTAGAAACTAAGTGCTATTCAAAACCATACTTACACTATAGGTTACTAAGCAACTTCAGACAAAGTTTCTACCTTAATCCCTCTTAAGTTTTTTAGGGGTAATGGGCATCCACATTAACTCCAGACCTTGAAAACGAGTGGGACAGATAAGTCAACTGGGGCCTTCAGGGTTGAGAGGAAGCCATTATAATGAATAGACAGAGCCATGGAAAATATTTTCTGCTAATGAATAGCCCTTAATCTGTGACCTACATATAATAGTACACTGTCACGCTGGTTGCTATAACACATACATAGTAGGGAAGGATTTAAGGCTGATGAATTATGATACAAATCTTTTCTTCTGTAATAGCAGTGTTTGAATTAAAGTGAAAGTATTGGTCTATTAAGTATAACCATTTAGGCCGTAGTTCTAAGGCTGAGGAAAAAAATACAATTTTGAAAGCAAAATTTTAGGAAAGGCCACAGGAAAAGAAGCCTGTTGTTCCTTGGGAAGCAGTATTAGAAACAATTGATACTGAAGCCATTCTTTTCCACTCAAAATGATATCCCCAATCACAGTGACCTTCTCAGGAAGCCAAACTGATGACATCTGAGTTACGACAGATTTAAGAATTGAATAATGAGTGTGAGGAAACTGAGCAGTGAGGTTCCTGGCCAGTGGACTAAAGTGGCTAGAAAGATCAGAAATATTTGAGCAGCAGTCATGTGTTTAAGTAGGAGTTCCCGGGACTTCCCTGGTGGTCCAGTGGTTAAGACTTCACGCTTCCACCGCCGAGTCGCGGGTTCGATGTGGCGACACGCCGCAAAAAGGAGCTCCCTGACACAGCCTTCTGCGACAGATGAATTTCATAGATTTGCCCAGCCAGTGGCAGCCTGGGCAAGGAGAAAGTACAACCATGAAATACAGATTTAAAGAGCAGCTCAGGAAGACACCACAAGTTAGTTTTGCAAACTGGTTAATATCGAATGAGACACTAGAAACAGATTTCTTTTTTAATGCTAGAAGGATAGTCCACTGACCCATGAACTCTCCTCTCACCAGTCTGGATCTGGAGGCAGAGTTAAGAGTAATGTGCTAGATAACTGTAGCTGATGCTGGCAGTCACCAGGTCACACCTCCGGGCACCCACAGTACCCGTTCCCACTGGGCTCTCCACAGTGGCAGAAGCCAGCTCAGCTTCGCTACAGGAAAAGCCAGAGCACTTCAGAGCGAGGAGATCTGAGGCAGCCCACAACCAATAACAAACAGGAAGTGGTGGGCAAGCAAAATAATCTCTCACTCCTCTAGAGGGACAATTCTGGGGCTGGCGCTACCCAGAGCCCCGATTTCCGACAGCAATAACAGACTCGTTAATACAACACATGCTGGGCTATATGGGAACAAAGAGAAGTTGTACCAGATAAAAACACATGGTGAAATGAAGGAACTGGAAAACAGAAATGCAGAGATAAGAGGGGAGCTATGTCTTAGGTCCACGATGGGTAGAAGTGTCTGCTATGTTCAGGGAGAGGCTGAGTGCCCACCCTCGCCTTTCTGCCCCTCTCCTCCCCTCAGAAACACTTTGTGACTGAGCCATAACTCTGTAATGTGCATCTACGTCCAGAGGTCACGTTCTCAGGGCCCACCTACCTGAGGCAGCAGGGCTCTTCAAATGATGGAGAAGTATCTCTCCTTTTGAGCTTCCATTTTTATGTTTTGTGTGGTGTGTGGTTCCTCATTGTACTTTTCTACTTTCTAAGGAAGAATCCATCTTCACCAATACTTTGGAAAATTAGAGACAGTGATCAGGTGAGGAAATGCGTGGCCCAGACCACAGAGCTGCTGGACTCTGGTTTCTCCTGCTCTTCTCCTCACCACACTACATCAGCTGCATTGGCAAAGAGAGAAGCATGAGCTCTCGGGACCGATTAGAGCACCATCCTTCCAGGGAACAAGACAAATCTTTGTGCGTGTTGGATGGCTCCATGGTATAATTTCAAACACAGTGATTCAGTGACCCTGGGTTTGGTAATAAGGAGAGTTCCAGACACCTGCAGGAGAACCAAGTACCCCAATTCTTGAACATTGGCCCCCTCCCCTTCCCAGGTGAGGCAGACAAGTCTTTGTGATCAGACAAGTATTTGTGATGAGTGTTCGGGAGAGCAGAAGGGAGCCCCTGAGAGCCTCTGATCAGGGCAAGAGCCTTAGCTCTACCCTGTAGGATTGCAATGCTGTGCCCTTCTTAATCGGAGGAATACTGACTGAAACATCAATCGAGGATCATGCAGAGAAGGAAACTCTTCGAGTTTTCCAACGGAGAAATATAAGAAAATATTGTTGTGCCCTTATAAAAGAACAGGTAAGTAACACAGAGCTCCATTTATCCAATGTAGAAAGTCATGAGTATTGAGTGCCTGCACCTTTACAAGGGAGGAGAGAGTTGGGTCTAAACTTTTTCTTTTTAGTGTCTTATTTTTGTCTTTCAAAATCAAGGAAGAGACAGGACAGGTAGGGGGAAAGGGGGGAGCATTAAAAGGTTGATTTTGACTCATTTATTCCTGAGCTCTCCACGGGTTACTTACAATCTCCTCTTCCATGGGTTCCTATGTCCACAATCTCAGAGGGCTTTGGTTGGTAATATTGAATACAAGTCTTTCAATAAACAAAATGAAGCCCATAGCAAGGAGGATTCATAGGAAGAGAATCAGAACCTGAGATACATCTCAGATTCTCTGCTCTGCCTACTCATGGGAATGAATGATGAACTCGGGAAATGGGTGTTGCCCAAAAGGTGAATGTGTAAGATGTAATGGAAGGACTTTCAGCTGGGTTTGGAGGCAGACTTCTGGGTAATGTCTTTGGACAAGTTGCACCATCCTCCCAGGTCTCACATTCCTCTGTGTGAGAGGGGGGTGTGACAGGCTCAGTAATTGTGAGACTCACAGGGGATAGACTTTGGAATCCACTGAGTCAATTACAAATAACTACACACACTTGAGCTCTACTGTTACTCTCATTGATCATTTTTCCTCATACTGTAATTTCTGGGACTTTCTCAGAGTCTAAAGTAGACAGGGATCTGAAGAAGACACTACAGTTCCTGCCAAGAGGGTACAGGCTTATCTCAAAAGCCAATTTAGAACTACTAGGGTCCAGAGCTGGTTTCACTGACTTTTGCCCTAGAAGAAAGGCAAAGGTCCAGAAGGTGCCCTTCCAGACATCACTTCAGGGTCAACCTCTAGGCATGGTCCAGGTTCAGGTGAAAGCAGGGATGTCTCTATGGGCAGAAAAGATGCCAAATTTGAGAGAACAAGAAACCCACTGGGCTGATGATAGAGAAGAAAGTGGAGCTTATCCAATAACATCAAGCTTGGGCTGCCGGTCAGCAGAGTCCAAGTGAAGGCAGATCGTTTAGATTCCTGCAGCCTCAAAAGGTGTGAATTTTCAAGACAGGAATTTCAGACACAAAGACAGACAACCCGGAAACCTTCTGAAATCCCAGGACCAATAACTATGGCCAGGGCATCCTCCTTCCATGTCCCCCAGGAAGCCTGTGTCCACAGCCAACACCACCAGTTTTCACCAAGGGTCCCAGGAATCTCAGGCCACTGTCACTATCTCTAGGGATATGTGCTTCATCGACAAACGCAAAATGCTCCTCCATCCCTTCTTTTCTTTTAAAATTTTTAAAATTTTTGTTCGTCTGCTTGTTTAATTTTTATTGGAGTATAGTTGATTTACAATGTTGTGTTAGTTTCAGGTGTACAGCAAAGTGGATCAATTATACATATACATATATCCACTCTTTTTTAGATTCTTTTCCCATACAGGCCATTACAGAGTATTGAGTAGTGTTCCCTGTGCTATATTGTAGGTCCTTATTAGTTATCTATTTTATATATAATAGTGTGTATATGTCAATTCCAATCTCCCAATTTATCCCTCCTGCCCTTACCCCCTGGTAACCATAAGTTTATTTTTACACCCGTAACTCTATTTAAGTTTTGTAGATAAGTTCATTTGTACTTCTTTTTTAGATTCCACACATAAGCAATAGCATATGATATTTGTCTTTCTCTGTCTGATGTACTTCACTCAGTATGTATGACAATATCTAGGTCCATCAATGTTGCTGTAAATGGCATTCTTTCATTCTTTTTTATGGCTGAGTAATATTCTATTGTATATATGTACCACATCTTCTTTATTGATTCCTCTGTTGATGGACATTTAGGTTGCTTCCATGTCCTGGCTATTGTAAATAGTGTTGCAATGAACATTGGGGTACATGTATCTTTTCGAATTATGGTTTTCTTACCATTGAACTTTCATTAATGAAAAACACACTCACTCAACATTAACATTATGAGCTGGTACACTGAACTTGTATAGGCATAAAGTTAACAACTCAGAGTATCTTCTCAAGTTTGATCTGTTGAAACACATAACGTCATCTTTCATGGCATAACTTGCTTTTTTATTTTTTTAAAACTGCATTGAATCTCTTGACCAACGATTTTAAAAAATGTTATCCTTTGACAACAAAACAAACAAACAAGCATTAGTATCAATTTTTTAATCCCTTTTTCCTCAGTGCTACACATGAGGATACCACTGGTCCCCATGTTGGAAGAGTGCTTAGTAACATCAATATAAGAGAATTAGATTCTTCAGGACTTCCCTGGTGGTGCAGTGGTTAAGAATCCGCCTGCCAATGCAGGGGACTCGGGTTCCATCCCTGGTCCAGGAAGATCCCACATGCTGCGGAGCAACTAAGCCCATGTGCCACAACTACTGAGCCTGCGCTCTGGAGCCCGCGAGCCACAACTACTGAGCCTGCATGTTGCAACCACTGAAGCCCATGTGCCTAGAGCCCGTGCTCCACAACAAGAGAAGCCACCGCGATGAGAAGCCTGTGCACCACGATGAAGAGTAGCTCCCACTAGCTGCAACTAGAAAGAAAAACCCGTGAGCAGCAACGAAGACCCAACGCAGCCAAAAATTTTAATTAATTAATTAATTAATTTAAAAAAAGAATTAGATTCTTCAATGGATGAAATCTATTTCAAATTATGGTCATGACAGTTGTCTTCAACTCAGAATGTCTTGTTCACTATAATGTACCTTTTAAGAACAGCCTTGACACTAAAAGGGATAAAGTTTTGCCATTTTTCTCTTTAACACATTCAACAAGTTCCCTGAAGCAATGAAGTTCAATATAACACTGTTTGCACTTCTTTCAATTTGCATAATTCTGTAGCTAATGAGGTACTGAACATTATGAGCAAGAAATAAATAGGCTTCCCTTAATAAATTATTTAAAAATTCAACAAAATTTTTGATATCTTTTGTTCTGAATTAAAATATGATTTCAAAGCTTCAAATAAACTGACAATTTTCAGCTTCATTTGTTAAAGACACCAATGGTTTTTGAATGTGAAAGGATTGGAAAATGTTGAACTTCAATTGTTTTATAGATATTTTACCAAATTTTAAAGAAAAAGCTAATCTTGTGCAAGTTGTCTCATAAAACTTGCTACCCAGCTCATTTCATAGGCTAAAATAACAATTTCAAAACTAAATAAAGGCAATAGCAAAAAATCCCTTATAAACGTAGATGCAAGTATGCAAATAAAATATTAGGTGAGACAATCAAGAAATGAATTTTAAAAACTATATTCTATTATTAGAGTATATGCCAGCAATGCAAGAATTGTTCCATAAGCAAGACTTGAAAATACACATTCCAAGAGATTATTGTTGCATATGTAATTAAATCTTCCATGGCTCTTTTCATAAAATGACATATGACTACTCTCAAAAAACATCAGAATTCTGCAAGACATTTTGAATTAAACTCCACTGTGAGAACATGTGACATCATCATTTGGTTGGCTAAATGACCACTGGGAACAGTGCTGCAAAAGTTGGCCAGCTGGAAACTGTAAGACTGAGATCATATGAAATAACTGAGAGTTGGTAATAGTTATAAGCATAAGTGATAATTTGCGATATCTACAACAGGTACAATGTGTAGAAAAATATACATGATTTCTGTTGATACTAGTACCACAGGTAATGTTTAATAGTATTGAGTTTTTGCCTATATTTGCAGTGAAAGAAAATGCTAAATTTCTCATAAGAAAATTAACTTTGCAGATTAGTGAAAATAAAGACTGGCTATTTTTCCTTACAAGTTCACAAATATCCTAAATTCTACCCTTAACCCCTTCACAGACCATGGACCAAGGTTAAGAATCACTGTGTATTGACCCAGATAATATTGTAACCCAGGGTATTAATAGAACTTACACATATAATAATACTACTAACCACAACAGTAATAGAAAACATTTGAGTATATTACATATGTTTATTAATCCACTAGCATTATGAGATACATATAGGTGTTACTTTCATTTCACATTGAAGAAAGTGAAATTTACATGGAACAACTTAGCTTAAATTACACATAAAATTAGTGGAAGTCAGAGCCAAAACTGAACCTTACATTTAATATCAATGTCAGTATCAATAATTTACATGATGATGAAAATGTGTAAGACTATACAAACATACAGATGTTGGGTGTCTGTGTGTGTGGTGTGTATTTGTGTGTCTTGCGATAGAACCTCATACTCAGGCTATACTGGATGATTAGATAAACTGTAGGAAAGTTTAGCTGGAGACCTCAGAGTAAGGAATCAGATATTATATGAAGACACAGGAGAATTAAGCAATTGAACAAAAGAGGGAGAAAGTTGGTTCTTGAGTCAGGAGTATAGATAGGGGTTGTGGGATAAGGACAGCAACTAAATACCAGTTGACCCCAAAATTGGGTAAGAGAAGTACCCAGATGCTCTAACAGCAAGGCTAACATTTTCCACACTTAACTGTGGGTCACTCCTTTCCTAGATGAAGAACATGGGTTCAATCATTATGAAAATAAAAGACTGCATTTCCCTGTCACATGGTAGCACAGTGCTAATGAGCTGCCCTGACAACTTCAGATCAACATCGCAAGCTTCGGATGAAAGCTTTTTTGTGTTCAGTTTCACATAATGGTATTTATCAAAATAAGATAAATATGTAAGACCCTTCCTAGGTTTTTCCTACCTGTCTATTATTTATGTGTTTAATGATATTTATTACCAAGGTGCTAGATAGTTAAGTATGTGCTAGAGGCCTTTCACATTTCACCACCTGCAAAAGATGTTCAATAAATTAAACTTTGGTGGCGTCACTTGGCAGTTTTCCTAACTGAGGAGTAATCTAAAAAATAATTTCATTATATCCATCACTTAAGCTGTAAATCTAAGGCAATATTATTTGTTAGGGAAAAACAAGAATAATTTAACTATAATTATTGTGAAAACAGACAGTACACCAATCTTAACAGCATACAAATGATATACCTCTCTAGTTAAAACACCTGAGCTTGTTTACAGCTCTCTCATTATTGAATCTCCAAAGACCATACAAAAATAGTGATGTTTTTAATTATCCTGACTGCAACCCACATTAAATAAAAATGTGCCCCAGAAGGGTATGCAGAATTTGTCATTTTTGAAACCATGTAGAATATCCATTTTATATTCAGAGACCTGTAGCTTTTCTAGGAAAAAATAACAGAATCAAAAATATGTAATCTTTATATATCCTGGAAAATACTGACTTTTGTTTCTTTTGTATTATTAATCTATTATCTGTATATAAAATAATGCAAGTTAAAATACAAAAGCAAAGGAAAGAGTATATATTTTACATATGACTTGTTATAATTTTCAGTGTACAACTATATTTAATAAATTTGAGGCATATTAGAAATAAAAATATTAGGCCTGCATTTTTCACAGCTAATTTCTAGACCTAAAACATTCTGCAAATAAAAGTTTAATGCTTAAAAAATTCCAGATAGTTAGGAGACTAGAAAATGGAATTATCTAGCACAATTATCCTCCACGGAAGATGAGTTGATAAGTTTCTGGATAAACACATTATTTATTGATGTGGACATAATCAGCAAAATAATTAAAATTTTAAAAATTTTAAATTTAAATGTTTCAGTCTGGGAATGGGAGGAGTGTGGAAAAATGAAACTGAAAGGACATATTTTTTAAAAATTCATTTATTTTTATTTATTTATTTTTGGCTGCATTGTGTCTTTGTTACTGCGCGCAGGCTTCCTCTAGTTGCGGCAAGCGGGGGCTACTCTCCGTTGCGGTGTGCGGGCTTCTCATTGCGGTGGCTTCTCTTATTGCGGAGCATGGGCTCTAGGCGCTCAGGCTTCAGTAGTTGCAGCACGCTGGCTCCGTAGTTGTGGCCCATGGGCTCTAGAGTCTAGGCTCAGTAGTTGTGGCCCACGGGCTTAGTTGCTCCGTGGAATGCGGGATCCTCCCGGAGCAGGGCTCGAACCCGTGTCACCTGCATTGACAGGCAGATTCCCAACCACTGCACCACTAGGGAAGCCCTGAAAGGACATTTAAACCCATTTGAACACTTAAAAATGTATAGCTATGTGCATTTGTTGCTTTCAATATTATAAATTAAAAAATAATTATAAATGTACTGAGTTACTCTTCTTAAGATTTCTGTGCCAAGATTTCTGGCTCTTCTGGTGGTATGCACTGTTTAATAGTGTTAGCACAAATTATTATTTTCTTATACATAAATACCAATAGCTACAGTTAGGGAATATAAGATTTCTTAAATTGTCAAAGACATAAATTTTGACATCTTATACCAAGATAGTGGCAGTGGGGTAGTAGTTAGTAAATGTATTATGAATATATTTTGAAGGTATAGCTGACAGGATTTTCTGAGGTGGGCTACGACAATGAGAATAGTGAAGGATGCCTCCAATATTTTTGACCATGGTGACTGGAAGAATGATTTTCTGTGGAAGAATAGACTATAGAAGGAGAAGACTTATAGGATAGGAAATCACAGCAAATTAAAGGCAACCAAAAATTCTTTAGCACTTTTACCATTGAGAGGCAGGTCCATGCCTTTGCCCTTAAAACTGAGTGGGCTCTGTGACTGTTTTAACTCATGAATTATTGTGCATGTGATACTGTGCCTGTCTCTGAGCCCATACCCAAGAGATTGGCAACTTTACTTTGTTTCTTGGAACACTTGCTCTTGGAATCTGAAGCTCCATATAAGAAGTATGACTACTCTGGTCTACTGCACTGTAAGAAAACCCAAGCCATGTGGAGGGATCATGAAGGATGAAGCCATATGAACCGTAATGGAGATAGATAGAGAGAGAGAGGAGACACAGAGAGACAGAAAGAAAACCATGTATGAAAGAGCAGAAGCCATCTTGGGAATAGATCATTCAACCCAGACACCCCAGTTGATGGTATTTGCCTCTCTCTGACTTTTTTCTCCTGTTCATCCTTTCTCCATTCCTGTTTTTCCCTTTTTTATCATCTTTTCAGTTCCTTTTCCCTTATTTCTCTCCCTGTTTTGTACTTCCAAGTTACTAAGAGTAGAAGTAAGTAAGAGGGCTTGAGGGAAGGGGTTAAGAGGGAAAGAAAAGTACAGTTTTTTTTTTCACTTCCCCTTTGGAGGTGTGTGAACAAGGAATACGGTGCATTTTTCTCTTTCTGGGGATTGGAGCATCTCTCCACCCTCAGCCCTTCCGATTTTCTCAGCAATGATGTCTAAAACAGGGATTCTTAACCTTGAAAAACAGTTTCTATTTTTATTGGTTTCTTTATGATTTTGTAGGTGAGAGAAAACCTTGCCAGCCTTACAAAGTCAGTTCACTGTGTGATATTTTTCCATTAGAATGTTTAAGATAATCACTTTTGAGAACCATCTATCTGATCCCTTCCCAAATTCGTAATCCACAAGATCCTGAGCAAGATAAAATGGCTATTTTAAGACATTAAGTTTAGGAGTAGTTCACTACACAGCAATAGATTATCAAATCAGGATCGAGTTGTTTTATACATGCTAATTTTTAGATGCCCATAAATAGTCATAGTTTCAACATATTCCAGCTTTGGGATATTCGATGAAATTTTTTCTGAAGGATTAAATGAAATAATATCTGCAGAGAGGTCTAGTTTGTTTCTTTCCTGTTATAAATTACTCAACAAATGTTAAATGGTTTTCAATTTTTAAAGTCACCTGATAGTTAAAAAACAGAGGAAATTAAATATGTTATGAATCAGAATGCTGTATAAGTTTTATGGCAATTAAATCATGCAGATAGGTAGAGGGAACAAGAAGAAATGAAATCAAGAATACATACATTAGCATCATCCTATTTTATAGTGGATAGTCAATAGATATTCTTTAAATGTGATATTTCATTTTTTTAAGTTTATATAATTTAAGGCTTAAAAGTTAACAACTAGAATAACCTGAAAAAATGTTTCAGGGAATAGGGAGGGAAAAGCAGACCAAATTGGTGCTCTATTAAAAGCATGATAATTTGTTCTTTTTAAAGCAGAAAATCATATGTTTGTAGCAGTTTTCTACAAAGTGTGTGTGTTGGAGGGGGTGTATGTATAATGGAAAACAATATGGATTATATAATTCACTTATAGAGATAATACTGAATATATATTTCATATGCCAGAAATAAATTTTTAAAGATATGCAATAAATTCTGGATTGTAGGGGAAGGAAAAACTTCTCATTTTTTACTTTCATAATTTTGTAATTTCAAATGAAGACTACAAAATACAATGACAGTAAATTTCCAATTATTACTCAACACATTTTTAAAGCATATGACACTTCTCATGTAATGAATAAAAATGAAAATGCCCACATTTTACTTAAAATTTGAAGTATCTATATAGTCATTAATGTGTTTTTTAAAGTAATCCCCTCTGTGATAACTAGAAGCTTTTATTCTTCTGTCCTCTAAGTCTTTCTGATTCCAGTTTATCCAAAGTTATTTTAAGTCAGCATAAGATGAATTCTTCTCAATTAAAAAATAAAGAATATATTATGCTGTACTTCAGAGTTCTATTCTTATACTTTCTGAGTAGACTGGACACCTCAAATCTGTCAGAACTAGAGATTCAGAGAGCTCTGGTTACCGTCTTCATTTTCTCCTTTCCCTTCCAATTCAACTCAAAAATTGACCTTTTGACCACAACTGCTACCTTTAGCCATGAGCAACACATCATCAATCATACTTTTAAAAAGGGAAAGCTTTCTAAAGGCTGTACTACTTTACCAAAACCAAGTCTCTACTAGTATGATGAAACAGAGAACTACTTTGATCATTCAAATCATGTGGGTCCCAAAGCATAATACTTTTCACTAAAATATTTAAATAACTGATTCAAAAGTGATATTGTTCTTTAAAATGCCTGAAAATGGCACACATTCTCTGATTCTCCTGCTAATAGAAGCTGTTCTGTCTTACCCCATATCTTAGTTTTATATAAGAATTAACCTCATGTCATAGTCTTCACTTTGCCTATGCAAAACCTGTATTTCATAATATCAGTATTCATTTATTTTTGTCATAACTATTATTACTGATTATTTGGTTTATGTTTTCTAAACAGAAGGGACTAGAAACAAACAAACAGGTAAGTAGATGAACCTATAGTCTTTGTGGTGAAATATCCTGAGAGAAGAATCATTCAATAGTCCTTTTGTGGCACTGTCAGAATTATTTTTCAAAGAACTGAACCATAGAGAATTCTGTCACTAGCTCACAGCTTAATTATATTTTATGTAAAAAAATAGATTTAAGCAAAAGAAGGCTAAGGAATTATATTGTACTAAAAAAAAAGTTTAGTTTATGAAACTAATGCAATACCATAAATGTTTTATTAAAATTCCGTCAAGCCCCCATTTTCTTTTTCTGCTTTGCCTTCTTTATCTTTGCAGCATATGCCTCATAACTTACTGTGTATAAAATGTACTTCATCTGTCAGAGGCCTTGGGAAGCTTTTGCAGTCTAATGTTTGAGACATTCTAATTTATCACCATGCAAGAAACTATGACACATTTAGTGCATCATTCCCCTGGGGACTGTATTATGACTTGGCAATGGGGTAGAGAGAGTGACTTGAAAGGTCATTTCTTTTTCTTTTTTTTTTAAATTTTATTTATTTATTTATTTATGGCTGTGTTGGGTCTTCGTTTCTGTGCGAGGGCTTTCTCCAATTGCGGCAAGTGGGGGCCACTCTTCATCGCGGTGCGCGGGCCTCTCACTATCGCGGCCTCTCTTGTTGCGGAGCACAGGCTCCAGACACGCAGGCTCAGTAATTGTGGCTCACGGGCCTAGTTGCTCCGCGGCATGTGGGATCTTCCCAGACCAGGGCTCGAACCCGTGTCCCCTGCATTGGCAGGCAGACTCTCAACCACTGCGCCACCAGGGAAGCCCCGAAAGGTCATTTCTATCTCTTGCTTTTAGGCTAAAACATTGAGAATTGGTTGTGTTTGCTTTCTCAGGATTATTAGGCATTTTAAAAGTTAGACATGCAGCCATTTTGGTATAAAAAGAGGTGATAACTGACAACTCAGTATATAGAGTAAAATATGAAAGCTGTGTGAGATTCCAATAATAGATATCATCCACTTCAAGAATATTCGAGCATGACAGAGGTTCCATGGCTTGAACCCTCAAGTTCAATTGTTGTACAAGTTAGGAAGACTAAGTACTAGGAAGGAAAAATAACCAGAAAGAGAGTTTGAATGGCTTTCATAATTCCTGCCATTTCAAAACAAACCACAGAACAATCGCCGCAAATTTACTAGTTTGAGAGCCCTGATGGGAGCTCTAAATGGAGATTCTGACAAGGAAGAAGAATCACACATAGAATCACAGAGCAATTACAGGCATAACTAACTTGAAATAGAAAAATTGAGCCCAGCTGCTTTGTACAGACCACTGGGGAAAGATCTGGGTTTCTGTTGTCTACTGCAATTCTTGGCAAACCTCATCACAATCTAGTACGTGTTTCTACGCCTAGTAATTAAAAACCAACACGTTCCAAGCAGTTGCACAGAGGCTGAGGTCAAAAGACCATGTTAGGACAGCTGAACTAACTCAGCTGCCTTTCCAGAGGACAGTTGCTTTGCATAATTAAACTTTCAAGGGTGTAATTCGAAGAGGAACCACTCCTACCTCCTAAGGCCCATTCTGATACAGTCAAAATTTCTTCTAATGGTATGTTCTTGGAATGGAGACAGAGTATCAGCATACGACCTGGAAGCCATATTGGAAAGGAAGTTACACTGGAAAATCTTTTATTGATTTCTCTTTTACATATCTTCCTTCCTCTCTCTCCTCTCATTTACTGGCAATCTTTATCTTGTAAGTAAAATTTAGGACAAGCATTCGTTACCACCTTTATTCCCACCAAGCACCCACATCTCTTTTGTTACCTAATGTAGTAAATCAATCAACAGCTACACTTATGTTGTATTCACCAAGTGTCACACACTAGTAATACAAATGGTGAGAAGGGCATGATCCTTACAGATAGGACTGAGTACTCCCAGTGAGAGAGACAGAGAAGTCAGCAAAAAATTACAATATCATACATTTGGTACATATGTGTCATGGTGCATACAGGGATAAGGGCTCACACGTTTTGAAGGTCAGAAACGGTTGTCAGGGAGAAATACAATCAACTCTGAGACCAGAAAGAGATGAGTTGGAATTATCTGGGTGAAGCAAGGGTGGATCTTTTCTTAAGCATTTGGAACAGCGTGGGCAAAATGCCAAAGGTGAGCAAGAATTGTCATGTTCCAGGACTTCCCATGGTAAAGCTTTTACCCAAATAACTCTGTCTATACTCTCTACCTTCACTCCTTTTAAAACACACCACTTCCCCAAGCTTCAGCCATTGATATTGTCTGTATCCTTTTGCTTCTAGCCTTTTCAAGGATTTCTCTCTTGCAGTTAGCCCTTCTCCTTCTGTTTTCTTCTGTCCCTCTCATGGGTATCATTTAACACTTTACACATACATGTATTAACAATCAAAAAAATGAAGAAAAAACATTTATTGACCCCCGTGCTGAGGAGTTTGGTGTTTTATCTGAAGCTATTGGACAACCAGTGAAGGGTATTAAGAGGAAGTATCATAAAGGTTGACCCCTTAAAAGTATCATCCTGGCTTTTGTGTAGTATCTATTGGAGGGTGCAAGGCAGGAAACAAGAAGACCTATCAGGAGGCTTGCTAGTGGCCTTATCTAGACAGTGACAGTGGGGAGAGACATTAGATGGATACAGAGAGAGTGACGAGAAGCACAAGAGAAGGTGTGGCTGGATCAGATGATCGGCTCAACCTGTTGAATTTGGGGGTCTGATGAACTTTCAAGTACAATTATTAGACCTAGCTATCCAAGGAATAAACTGGTAGGAAGGAATATCCAAGGAATAAACTGGTAGGAAGTTTGAAATCTTTGGTCTATGAGGTCCAATCTTGAAATTCTGACAACTTAAACACACACACACACACACACACACACACACACACACACACACACACATCACCTTGAACCTACCAGGGAAAAACGGGGGGAGAAAGGGAGAAAGCCATATGAATAGTATCTATTAAGAGTGCTACTATATTTTCCAACTTATATATGTTTGAAATCAATTTTTCTCAATTCTTATTCTGACTTGTTGCTAACTACTTCCTACCATTGGCTTCCCTGCAATACAATTTCCTTGAGTATAAAATAATCAGATTTCAATACAGAATTATAAGATCTCTATCACTTTCCAGCTCTAAAATTCTAAGTGTCTGATTCTCAGACCAATTTTTAAACCTGGAGAAAAAATCCTGTATTTAATCCAAGTAGTGTCTGAGCTCCTCAACATGAATCATCTGGCCATCCTTTGATTTAAAATTCCGGGCAAAACTGAGCCTTTCTTCTTAGGCAGAAAAGAGATTGAATTCACCTTCATGGATCTTTTTTAATTCACCCAAAAGCAGTACCTGAGACAAGGTTTTGACCACATGTCAGCTTTTTGAAAAGTAAGAAAAACGCCAGTGGGGGGAGAAGCAAATCAGAGAAGCAAGGAAAGAGACAATAAAGGGTATGTTTTAAAGCCAGCTCCCACAGTGGGTTACTGGAACTTAATCGCACTGAGAAAACTTGGGGGGGTGAGAGAGCCGGGGAAGTTATACACTACCTTCTGTCAGTCACTGCTCCTGGGCTGTGACTATGGCACATCCAGCCAGATGCATGCAAGCCAAAGGGCTCTTCTACAGCCATAGAAACTCTTCAGACAGAAAGAGCAGGTGCTGGAAGTCAGGCGGCAGCAGACTCATAGGGTGAAGGGATACAATTAAGGTCTGCTCTACTCCCTCAGCAGAAAAACTCTAAAACAAAATCTTCACTAGCCCAGAACCTCAAGAACCCCATGCCCTGAAGAAACTGCAGGTCGGTTCCTGTAAGTTGAAGACACTAAGACTGGCTAAAATGTTCCCAAGACTTTTCAGAGCCATTGCATAGTCTTGTGATTTACATATCTTTCTGGGCATTTACCTTTATCTCATATAAATAGGAATGTAGAGATCTGAATAGTCATTGGGGTAAGAAAGAATTATTATGACCAATACCTAAAAAAGAAAATAAGACTTTTTTGAATGATTCAAAAATTTTATGGATATTTCATCAGTTGTGCATTTTATTTCCTGGGAACTTGTTGATGGAATCATATTGTGATATAAATACATTTATTTCAAATTTACCTAATTTATAAGCCTAGTTTTAGAATAGAAACCTGACACAATAATTAGAAATGTCACTTTTACTTCCCAAAATAGTGAAGTTAATTTAGTCATTAAGAGTTTTTAAATAAAATTCTTGCTGGTCTTTCAAAAAAAAAAAAAAAAAAGATAAGTCCAAGTTCTTTAGTAATTTTACTGTAATGAGTAAAAACTTTTCCTTGTATATTCAGGATGGGTAAATATTTTCTAATTTATTTCCTCTGATCTCTTAGAGTCTTCTCAGGATAAATTATACTTCGTCATTTTTCAGAAATAGGAAATAAATGATAGGCATGATTCATTTTGAACTTTACTGCTATAATTTTTTTCTTTTTTTAAAAAAATATAGGTACATGACAGGGCATCTCCCTAACAATTCTTTTAAATATGTAAGGAGGGGATAAATTCTCACTTTTATGTATGTCCTAGGTGCTTAGCCTAGTGCCTTCTGAATGGCACTCAAAAGGTTTATTAAAATAACATTATTAATACTCTCAATTTCTTCCTCAATTTGGACTTTTAAAGGCTTATGTCCGTAGAGTGTCTTATACAAAAGCAACATTTCAGCTCTGGAAGGTCAATAATCATTTGTCCAAGTATAATTGAGGAAGGGCAAATTTGCTATATAACTCTTATTTAAGACAAGGATTGATGGAAAGATATACCATGCTCCTGGATTGGAAGAATCAACATTGTGAAAATGACTCTACTACCCAAAGCAATCTACAGATTCAATGCAATCCCTATCAAACTACCACTGGCATTTTTCACAGAACTAGAACAAAAAATTTCACAATTTGTATGGAAACACAAAAGACCCCGAATAGCCAAAGCAATCTTGAGAACGGAAAATGGAGCTGGGGGAATCAGGCTCCCTGACTTCAGACTATATTACAAAGCTACAGTAATCAAGACAGTTTGGTACTGGCACAAAAACAGAAATATAGATCAATGGAACAGGATAGAAAGCCCAGAGATAAACCCACGCACATATGGTCACCCTATCTTTGATAAAGGAGGCAAGCATATACAGTGGAGAAAAGACAGCCTCTTCAATAAGTGGTGCTGGGAAAATTGGACAGATACATGTAAAAGTATGAAATTAGAACACTCCCTGACACCATGCACAAAAATAAACTCAAAATGGATTAAAGACCTAAGTGTAAGACCAGACACTATCAAACTCTTAGAGGAAAACATAGGCAGAACACTCTATGACATACATCACAGCAAGATTCTTTTTGACCCAGCTCCCAGAGAAATGGAAATAAGAACACAAATAAACAAATGGGACCTAATGAAACTTAAAAGCTTTTGCACAGCAAAGGAAACCATAAACAAGAACAAAAGACAACCATCAGAATGGGAGAAAATATTTGCAAATGAAGAAACTGACAAAGGATTAATCTCCAAGATTTACAAGCAGCTCATGCAGCTCAATAACAAAAAAACGAACAACCCAATCCAAAAATGGGCAGAAGACCTAAATAGACATTTCTCCAAAGAAGATATACAGGTGGCCTACAGACACATGAAAGAATGCTCAACATCATTAATCATTAGAGAAATGCAAATCAAAACTACAATGAGTTATCATCTCACACCGGTCAGAATGGCCATCATCAAAAAATCTAGAAACAATAAATGCTGGAGAGGGTGTGGAGGAAAGGGAACACTCTTGCACTGTTGGTGGGAATGTAAATTGATACAGCCACTATGGAGAACAGTATGGAGGTTCCTTAAAAAACTACAAATAGAACTACCATACGACCCAGCAATCCCACTACTGGGCATATACCCTGAGAAAACCATAGTTCAAAAAGAGTCATGTACCAAAATGTTCATTGCAGCTCTATTTACAATAGCCAGGACATGGAAGCAACCTAAATGTCCATCGACAGATGAATGGATAAAGAAGATGTGGCACATATATACAATGGAATATTACTCAGCCATAAAAAGAAATGAAATGGAGGTATTTGTAATGAGGTGGATGGAGTTAGAGTCTGTTATACAGAGTGAAGTAAGTCAGAAAGAGAAAAACAAATACAGTATGCTAACACATATATACGGAATCTAAGGAAAAAAAAAAAAAAAGGCCATGAAGAACCTAGTGGCAAGACGGGAATAAAGACACAGACCTACTAGAGAATGGACTTGAGGATATGGGGAGGGGGTGGGGTGAGATGTGACAGGGTGAGAGAGTGTCATGGACATATATACACTACCAAATGTAAAATAGATAGCTAGTGGGAAGCAGCCGCATAGCACAGGGAGATCAGCTCGGTGCTTTGTGACCACCTAGAGGGGTGGGATGGGGAGGGTGGGAGGGAGGGAGATGCAAGAGGGAAGAGATATGGGAACATATTGTATATGTATGACTGATTTACTTTGTTGTAAAGCAGAAGCTAACACACCATTGTAAGGCAATTATACTTCAATAAAGATGTTTAAAAAAAAAAAAAAAAAAAAAGACAAGGATTGGCAAGCTAACACATCTGCCCAGTGTATGAGATGACTGTAATTGATGACATGTCCTATAGATGACTGATGTCCTTGAAACATTGTTTAAAAGACCTTAGTTATGTAACTACAGTGGATTAAATGGTGCCACCCCCACCTCCCAAAAAAGATTTGTCCACTCAAAATCTGTGAATGTGACCTTATTGGGGACAAGGTTCTCTGTGGATGTAATTAAATTAAGGATCTCCATATGAGATCATTCAGGATTATCTGGGTAGGTCCTTATTCCAATACATGCTCTTCTATGAGACAGAAGAGAGAAGAGACACACACTGAGGAGAAGCCATGTGAAGATGGAGGTAGAGTTATGCAGCCACAAGTCAAGGAACGCTGGAGCTCCCAGAGCTACAAGGGACGAGGAAAGATTCTCCCCCAAAGTGTTTGGAGAAAATGTGACCCTCCAATTGCTTGATTTCAGACGTCTGGCCTCCAGAACTCTGAGAGAATAAATGTCTGTTGTGTTAAGCCACCGAGTTTATGGTTATTTGTTACAACAGTCACAAGAAACTAATACTGTACAGGCATTATCTTTTCAACAAAAACTATTTTCAGTCTTACAAGTGACCTTTTGGCGGTAGTTTCCATTTTCATATCACCTGAAAACTACAAAAGGTTGTTACTGTGATCCTAGCTTCAACATTTTCAGTTTGAGCAAATATGGCAACATGACCCGTGTTCCCTGTATATCTGTTTTCCTTGAATTCTCAGCACATGGAGTGTGTCCACTTTCAGCAAGGCATGACTATTTAGCTAGTTCTTCTCAAAGAAATACAAAACAGAAAGGAGGTACCAGTTTATTTTATGATTCCCCGTGCTCTTTTTCACCACTCCAATGACCAAGAGCCTTAGCTGGCTTGACTAAAACAGAATATCACAGACTGGGTGGCTTAAACAAATATTTACTGTTCACAGTTCTGGAAGCTGTGAGTCCAAGATCAGGGCACTAGCATGGTCACATTCTTGGTTAGGGTGCTCTTCCTAGCTTGAAGATGGTCACCTTCTTGCTGTGTCTTCACATGGCAGAGAGAAGGAGCTCTGCTCTCTCTCCCTCTTGCTATAAGGGCACAAACCCCATTACGGGACCCCACCCTCATGAGCTCATCTAAACCTAATTGCCTCCCAAAGGCTTTACCTCCAAATATCATCACATTGCGGGGTAGGGCTTCCACATGAATTTGGGTGGACACAAACATTCAGCCTATAACATCAAGGAAGCAAATATTGGAATTGAGGTGCCTCTAGATCAACACAGCAGATAGCTGTCCTAGAGAACACCCAGACCATAATGGACTTGACAAAAACAAGGAATAAATTTCTACTGTGTTAAACTATACAGAGTACTGTGATGTTTATTACCATGGTATAAACTAGATTACTCTAAGAGCATATATAAAGCTAGAATTAAGAAAGTATTATTTTTTAGTAAGAATTCTGCTTATAATCCAAGGGATTATCCAAGGGATAATGCCATCAGATAAATTTCCTGGGTTACAACTGTGTGATTTCATAGATTAAAATTCCATTTGGTATAAAGCAACTGAGTGAACATGCATTATCATAGGATTTGGCCCATTATACACACAAATTTCCAAAAAAGCACATATTACTAATTAATGCATAATGTGTAACATGTAGAAACATAAAATACAGAAACATTTAAATAAAAGCAAATAATTGGATACTATCTGGACCCTGGAAATTTTCTATTTCTTAAAAATATTTTTATTATCTGATTTAGTTTTTGGTTAACATATAATGTTTTAGAGAAAACATGAGTATTTCAACATTCTAATCCCTGGAACCTGTGAATATGTTACTTTATGTGGCAAAAGGGACTTTGCAGATGTGATTAACAATCCTGAGATGAGGAGATTATCCTGGATTATGTGGGTGGGCCCAATGTAATGTCAACAATGCTTATGAGGGGGATACAGGAGGTCCAAGAGGAGAGAAGATGCTATCTATGGTGCTGGCTCTGAAGATGGATGAAGGGGCCAAGGAATGGCTATGGTCTCTAAAAGCTGGAAGAAGCAAGAAAATGTCTTTCTTCACTAGAGCTTCTGGGAGGTCTACCACCATCTTGATTTTAGTTCAGTGAAACTCATTTTGGATTTCTGACCTCCAAAACCGAAGATAATAGAAGTGTAGTGTTTTAAGCCTCTAAATTTGTGGGAATTTTTGAGAGTAGCAATAAGGGAACTAATACGACTTTTTATCTAATTGTTTTTTTTTTTCCTTACATCGATTTCTGTCTTAGAAAGTTCTAAATTGTTGCCTACCCTCACCTTCTCAGCAATCTGGCATTTCAGTTTGCTCCGTGGGCTTAAAATGTTTTAGGAATTTTCATTTTAAAATCCTTCAACTGACAACACATCGTGTAATATGCAAACATTAGTTTTAGGGTAATCTAAATTCCACATACATTACGATAGGAAGAACTGGATCTCTGCTAATATCACCCTGTCCTACATACACAGAGTTCATAATTTTCCCATTCAAAGCAGAAAACAAGGGGTCGGTGGAGAAATACGAGGCTATACTTTCAAGGGGGATTAAGATAATTTGATATAGCAAAAGATATTCCACTCACAACAATCCTTTATTTTATACCACGTTCCCCATCTTTATAAGAAAAGCATAAACTAAAAAGGAATGAGTTCTTCTTGTGAGTTTTAATATTTGATTATTATTTTTAAGGACTGCTCTTTTTTTTAAAATGGCCCCTGACAGAGACAAAGTTCAATTCCTACAAGGAGTGATGCATTGGAACACTTTTTAAAAATCTTTGAATACAATGTCTTCTTTGGGGTGGGATAGGGAGGGTGGGAGGGAGATGCAAGTGGGTGGGGATATGGGGATATATGTATATGTTTAGCTGATTCACTTTGTTATAAAGCAGAAAGTAACACACCATTGTAAAGCAATTATACTCCAATAAAGACGTTAAAAAAAAAAATTTGTATTTTTCAGGCTGGGAAGCTACAGCCACTACTGTTGCAACCTTTGCCACTAGAGGCATCACTGGCGACCCTGCAGGTCACAATTGGAGACACTGCTTCTGACAATGCTAATGGCACCACCAGAAGCCAGATCAAATGTCCTCCTGCTTCCTCTGCCTTTCCTTTGCTTCGCTTTCCATTGGCAGACACTCTCAGGAAGCCAACTTGCAAGGCAGTCACATTTTTCCCCAGAATTGAGAAGAAGTAAGGCGTAACAAGTATCCTGCTACTGCACTTGAAGAAGAGCATAAAGTGTTTGGGTTATGAAAGCAAATTTATTTATATATATAGTTTGATTTACTGAGACATCAGGACAATCCGATTGTTTAAACCTAAGTATAGAAATCACAAATAAAAGCACACATCAGTTCGATAACTGCCGAATCATTCATTATTTTTTCTTTTCCAATACAACTAATACTCATAAAAAGGAATAAAATAGTGTAATTTGCAGAGATGTGGATGGACCTAGAGATTATCATACAGAGTGAAGTAAGTCAGAAAGAGAAAAACAAATATCGTATAATGTCACTTATATGTGGAATCTAGAAAAATGGTAGAGATGAACTTATTTGCAAAGCAGAAATAGAGCCACAGATGTAGAGAACAAACTTATGGTTACCAAGGGGGGAGGAGAGGGTAGGATGAATTAGGAGATTGGGTCTGACATATATACACTACAAAGTGTAAAATAGATAACTAATGAGGACCTACTGTATAGCACAGGGACAGGGAACTCTACTCAAAGCTCTGTGGTGACCTAAATGGGAAGGAAATCTAAAAAAGAGTGGATATATGTATACCTATGACTGATTCACTTTGCTGTACAGCAAGAACCTAATACAACATTATAAAGCAACTATACTCCAATAAAAATTAATTAAGAAAACAAATAATAAATAAGTAAACACCTAGTCTTTGTTCAGTCATAAGAAAAATTGCCTCTATCTCATACATCTTCTTTGCTCACTCTTTAACAAAATCATATTCTGAATCTTAAATTTAATACAAAGTGTCTAATGTACCTCACCTGCCTTTGGGCACGAAACAACTAGGTAGCATTAGCCTGCGAGACTTTTCTCTGGGAAATATTATTCAGTGATACTGAGGAGAAAGGGGCATAGACTTTACACTGCAGGCTCACCCAAGTATGCCTTCTAGTAAAAGGGGGCTTTACTTATGAAGGCATTTTAAAATACCCTTCTTATTTCCACAGTCCACAGAGAACACTAATTCAGTGGAAGGAACACAGCTGCCAAAGAGAATGAAAACATAGCTCACCAATATCACTGAAACAAAGAGTGACTGGGTCCGGAAGTTGTTCTGGAGTTAACCAGAAAGTAAAACAATCTGTGATTAGTAAAGAGAGCCCTGTGGCTAGAACCTGGCATCCCATTACAGAAATCTTGAGACAAAATAATGTAGGACACCCGAGAGTATTTTAGAGACTAGAAAACCAACTTTTATTTCAGACAAGAACTCTTTGCCTAGCTAGTTAAAGAGAAGAACAGGAGAATGATTTTTAAAAACCTGAACATTATATATAGGATTGTTTCTCAACACTTTTATCTACCTTCTTTGTGATAAATTAAACATCTCAGCCCCCCTCTAACAATGCCTGGATATTCTGATAATTTTAATGAAGATGCCAGTTACAAATTATTGCTTTGTGTCTCCCAACCAGACAAGAATGTCTATCAAGCTTTACTTTATGTTATTTGTATTAGGAAGACAATTTAAGTTGTCCATATACAAAATTATAATATTAAAATGCTTTTAGAAATTTCAAATATCCCTCTTTACCATGACCCAATAAAGGTTGCATTTCCTAGATACAATTTCTTACCCAAACTTTTATCCTCAGCATATAGTGTTATAATACCTGGTCCTCAAATAAGTTTGATCAGAGGCAAAAAGCAGAAAGAATAGAAAGAACAGGTCAGAATACATGTGTTTTACTCCTAGCTTTGCTATTCATTATCTGCATGAAATTGACCTGTTTAACCTTTGAAAAATACATGGATTGTACCATGTACAATCTTACAGAAATCTGTAAGATCTCTTTGACCACTAACAGTCTATGAGCTTGTGATCATTATTTATGGTTTTGATTCTGTGTAATGCATGCCTCTTTAGAGATGGGAAAATGTATACCTTGATAAATGTATAGAAGAAAATCTATAAAAATTAAAGAAAAAATTCTAGTTAAACACAGCAGATAGTGGACACACTTATCTTCTGACTCTAAAAACTTCTAAAATGATAGTTTAAAAACTACAATACATAAGTCCTCAAAAATGAAAAGAATGAAGCAAAAACATCAGTGAACAAAATATTTCAAATATTTGAAAGGCAGAAAGCTGATAAAATGGTGAACTTTTCAGAGATAGCTTACTTAAAGTACATTCGAGACCAGTACTGAAGGCTTTTGGAAGCAGTCAGTTCCAAGGAATGTGTAGATGAGCTATGCATCTAAAAATAGAGGAAGTGATGGAAAATTCTCATATAGATATATTGGACTGCCCAGTCCCTTCTGGAAATTGCTGCCTTGAAAGTTGAGAAAATAATAAAGACTTAAGACTTAACAATTCAAAAATGCTAACTATTTACTTTCCATGCATGTCATATTACAAATCAACTGAAGAGAAGCAAAAAAGGAAATGGAAGATTGATAATCTAGCAACAAGAGATTTAACAAAGCAAAGTGGCAAAAAAGAGATCCAGGATAACAACTTGACAGCATTCCTCAAGAGAAACCAGTCTAGGTGTAATTAGGAGCCTAGAGTGTTCCAGGAGAAGTTCTCCAAGGGGGGAAAAGGCTTTAAAAATTTATCTACTATGTTTGACTATATGGAGGAAAAAGTATAAACTGGCACATGACAGATTTTATATAAGATAGATAAGAATAGGTACATAAAAAATGATGTAAGTTAGATAAAGAAACTCTATGTCAAAAAAAATATTGAAAAAGAAAGTAAATAAAATCATAGCATACCCTTCTCTCTGCATTGAACACTGACATGATCATGATATTAGTATAAATACTAATTAGTTATTTGATTAAAAATTCTGCAAAATATTTTGAAAGACATAAGTTATTATGAACAGAACCTGCTTCTAGAGAGAGATAATGGAGTAGAATTTGGAAAGGATCCTTTTAAAACATTTGCATATTTCCCATGTGCATGTCAGAGTCCCAAACAGGATGCCTCAGTTTTCTGTGCAGCAAACATGAGTCATAACCTGACCCTATTAACAATTTTAGGGCATGATGTATATCCTAGTTTTTCCTTGCTTAAAGGAAAAATACTTATGCTTCTCATATTTCAATTTATAATAAATTAAATACTTGAATAGTAATAAATAGATTGTATGGTTTGGAAACACGAAAAAACAACTTCCCTGAATGTTGCCTTACGAGAAGGCTACACATTTAAGTTTGGTGCTAGGACAGGGGGAGGTTGACAAATTCTCACTAGGCTGGCTTCTATTTCCTTAATACTGTAAGGAAGGAGGGAAGGAAGGAAAGAAGGGAAGGAAGGAAGGAAGGAAGGAAGGAAGGAAGGAAGGAAGGAAGGAAGGAAGGAAGGAAGGAAAGGAAGGAAGGAAAGGAAGGAAGAAAGGGGAAGGAAGGAAGGGGAAGGAAGGAAGTGAAGGAAGGAAGGAAGTGAAGGAAGGAAGCAAGGAAGGAAGGAGAAGGAAGGGAGGAAGGAAGGAAAGGAAGGAAGGGAGGAAGAAATTGAAGGAAGGAAGTGAAGGAAGGAAGGGAGGAAGGAAGGAAGGAAGGAAGGGGAAGGAAGGAAGTGAAGGAAGGAAGGAAGCAAGGAAGGGAAGGGCAAACCATAGTTAAGTATCTTATACTCAGGTTGCTTTTTTGGTTTGTTTGTTTTTTTTGTTTGTTTTTTTCTTTTTTAAACTTTATAGCTACTTTATTTATTTATTTATTTATTTATTATTTCTGGCTGTGTTGGGTCTTCGGTTCGTGCGAGGGCTTTTTCCAGTTGCGGCAAGCGGGGGCCACTCTTCATCGCGGTGCGCGGGCCCCTCACCACCGCGGCCCCTCCCGCTGCGGGGCACAGGCTCCAGACGCGCAGGCTCAGTAGTTGTGGCTCACGGGCCCAGCTGCTCCGTGGCATGTGGGATCTTCCCAGACCAGGGCTCGAACCCGTGTCCCCTGCATTAGCAGGCAGATTCTCAACCACTGCGCCACCAGGGAAGCCCGGTTTGTTTGTTTTTTAATAGTGCATGGTGCATGCAAGTGTGTATGTGTGCATTTGTTGTGTTGTTAATAGGTGTAGATCTACTCTCAGTTTGCTAGTAAATCTATAAGTCAGATTTCTTCATTAATGTACTGCCATAAATGGGTGAACTCTGTTTTCAAAAAAATGACACATATTTGCAAATAATAAATAAAAAGTCACCAGCTCTCTAAGAAGAAAGTGACCACAATAATCTTATGAAAATATAAGGAAAATTTAGCAAATATATGCTAAATTTGCTCCATGATGAAACATGCTCCATGATGAAACACTAAAGTGTATTGAGGCTCCACACTGGACAGATGAGACAGGAAGAGGTAGCGTTCCCTGGAAAGGGTTACAGTGGAAACCCATTGGAAACAAAAATTCATGATGAGAGCATTTTCTCTTATAAATTGTTGAATTTTTGCCTCTGAATAGAAAGGAAGAAGCACAGACCTCCCTAAGAAAACTGCTTAGGATGAAAGAGGATTATTATCAGTTGGGGAAAAGCAGAGGCATGTCATAAAATGAGAAGAAAGACATGATGTAGTAGAGAAACAAAGAGGAAATTCCACTTGTTTCTAATCACACAGAGTTTTATAAACAATCACTTACATCAGATTGTCTATTGAGGCATAGATAACAATAATGGAGAAACCACAAGAAAAAATAACATGGAAAGTTAGGGTGGTATTTCAGGAACCTCTTTAAATACCGCATCAAATCTTGTCATCCTCCTTTGATCCTTGTCAAGCCTCGACTACTGTGGGGACCATGCTATGGACTGAATTGTACCCCCCCAAATTCGTATATTGAAGTGCTAAACCCAAATGTGACTGCATTTGGAGATAGGGCCTTTAGGAGGTACTTAAGGTTAAATGAGACCATAAGGATAGGGTCTTAATCCAATAGGGTTGGTGGCTTTATGAAAAGGGGAAGAGGAGGACTTCCCTGGTGACCCAGTGGTTAAGAATCCGCCTGCCAGTGCAGGGGACATGGGTTCAATCCCTGGTCCAGGAAGATCCCACATGCCATGGAGCAACTAAGCCCATGTGTCACAACTACTGAAGACCACACGCCTAGAGCCTGTGCTCTGCAACAAGAGAAGCCACCGCAATGAGAAACCCGCACACTGCAACGATGAGTAGCCCCCACTCACCGCAACTAGAGAAAGCCCACACACAGCAATGAAGACCCAATGCAGCCAAAAATAAATAATAAATTAAATAAATAAATAAATAAAAAGAGGAAGAGGAAAAGATGTCTCTATGCCACATGAGGACACAGCGAGAAGGCGGCCATCTGCAAGCCAGGAAGACAGTTTTCACTAGAACCCCACTGTGTCAGCACCCTGATCTTGGACTTCCAGGCTTCAGAACTGAGAAAATAAATCTCTGTGGTTTAAGCCATCCAGTCTGGTATTTTGTTATGGCAGCCCTAGCTAACTAATGACCAGCTGTTTGGGCTGGAAGAGCTATCACCCAGGGGCATCAGGAAGTACCTCTCTTCCTTCCTCTGCATATCTTACCTCCCACCCTGAGACATCCCAGTCAACACTGCACAGATTATGTGGCTTCTTAGAGGATGGTCCTGTACAATTAAGTGTTCACTTTTAGTTGTAGCCAGAAACTTTGCTTTGGCTTTCTCTTTTCCCTTTGCTCACTTTCCTTATGACTCAGTCTTTCTTTCCTAGGATTACGATCCAAGTAGTAGCACAAAAGCCTTTCGTTCAAGTTTTGATTTCTAGGGAACCTAGGATAAGCTGATTGATATTAGAAATGGCCCTAGAAAGCAGTTCTTCAGTTTTCAGGATTACTGGCTGGATTACTCACTCATGTGACAACAATAAGGGCCACTTGGGGTGGTAAATTGGGTGGAATAGCCCTTGTCAACCATTAGAATCAAAATAACTAAGACGTTTCACAGTAGTTAATGGGAATAAGGTATATGTGGACAATGAATTGCCAAGCTAGGCAATGACAGTAACTTTAATGGTATGAGGGCAAATAATAATTTAAAAATGTGGAAGTGGGCTGGCTATTTTTACCATTATTAGAACACCTTAAAAAAGAAAGTAAAAGTATCACGGAACCAACTGCCAACTCAAGGCATTCTGTGTTAGCTAGAAAAGCTTCCATGGCAGCTTTTATGGAAACTCTGTCCTCCTAAAGTCCCAGGAAAAATTTACTGAAAATCAGCCACAGGACTAAATTAAAAGAATGAGAAATCTGCAGCAGACATGGAGCTCACAATTTCTCTTCTTATTTCAAAGCAATAGAGAGCCTCAGTGCTCTTTGGGTGAAAAACCAAAGAAACTTAACACTCTGATTCTCCAGAACCTTCCAGGTCAAAAAAAGTAAACCCTTCTACTTTTCTACAAATGAACAGATTCCCTTTTCCTGAAGGCAATGAAACAACTTCACTTCAGGAAGCTATACCTCGTGATGCTTGTTTTCCTCAAAATCAAACAGACCACCCCCCAACTGTCATTTCTTTTCCAGGCTTGTAAATAGGTCAGGTTTCAGTATAGCCTAGGTGGGGAAGCCCCTGCTTTGAGTGGAAATAATTTACTCAGTGAAGAAATTGATATGTCTACTTAATATATATGTGGAGAACAGAGGAACGCATGTAGACATGGATCCTAAGGATGTTGGACTATAGAATACATAGCTGGTAGTAGGAATTTTATTGTCATATAGGGATATTCACTTTTGCCTTGCAATTCATTGTTCTGACACCTAAAGCAGCTCCTGATAATCTTGCTTACATGAAAATAAACTTCAATATTCAGGGTGGAAATACAGAAAATTTTTTGATTCGGGTTTGAGCAAAGGGTCAGAAGGTTCAGAGAGGTGAAAATATTAGAACGGATTTAGTGTGTATGATGGGAGAACAAGTCAACCTACTTTGACCCTTTAGGTGACCCAAAGGATACTTCCTCAGTAGGGCCATAAAGAATGCACTAGGCATTGTGTCTTTAAGAAGCTCCATTCTCCTTATTATGGAGTTGATGGTGGGGGATATTGGCATGGAACTGATCTCTGTAGTAAAAATGGAGATGATGGGATTCTGGAATGGTAGAGCCCAGGTGACAATACTTAACTGTGAGAGCCAAAATGGTTTAATTACTTCTTTGGGTGTAAAAAAGCCTGAATGGGTATGTCTAAATCACTGGAATCTGCAGTGACAGCTGATAGGTCGTGATGTTCTTAGAGGCATGATAGACAAATAGCAAAATGTGGTGTTTCTCAACTTTATAATTTAAAAAATAATCAAGAGCTGAGAAGCAGAAGGTTGATGTCATCCATTGAAAAAGAATATCATGGACCTTCATGGACCACACGCCCAAATCCCAATAATTGAAGTGGAATTTAATTTTTCTCGAGGAAACAACCTACAGCATCACCACAAGTGTATATGGAAAGTTTTCTCTGATCCTTCCTTTATGGGATGAAGGTTATTGTTAAGGTACCTATGCACTAAAATTCTATGAGGCGATTCTTCACTACTGGCTTTGTATATAGAGGGAGCCATGTGACTAGGAATGTGGGTGGTCTCTAGGAGCTGAGAGACAGCAAGGAAACAGGAAACCAGAAGATGGATCTTACAGCTGCAAGGACTGGATTCTGCCAACAGCCTGAATGATCTTGGCAATGAATTCTTCCCTGGAGCTTCTAGATAATTATGCATCCCAACCAATACTTTGAGTGTGAGACCCTGTGCAGAGAACCCAGCAGAGCAGATCCGGGACTTCTGACCTAAAGAACTGTGAGATAATAAACACTAATAGCATACAGTTATTTTAGGCTACTAAGTGTGTGGTTATCTGTTTCACAGCAATAGAAAACTAATACAAGGTAGAATCAAAACCAGTTCATCTTCATATTGCAGAAGAGCCGTGTATATTCACTATTTGCCTTAGAATTATGTTAACTTTTCTGCTCTCTGTCATGTTATTCTACACAGTGACCTCAATTGCCTTGATATTCCTCAAACACAGTGATCTATAATATTGATAGCATTATGCTAAGTGGACCTGTGAAGCAAAAAGTAGAAAACGATTAATGCCATTGTCCAACTGCGTTATGTTATCAATATGGCGGACTAGCATGATATTTTATGGAATGGAAAGACAATCAAGATCCTTGCAGACTAGATAATGACAGAGGGCTAGAGATTTGGGATAGCTATAAGGTAGGTCAGTGAATAGCCAGGAAATTGAAAGCTCACTATTGGTTGTTGTCTTTATTAAAAGGCATAGAGAAAAGAGTTTTCCCGATCAATAATGGTGTACTAGGCACCAAAAACTATGTTGACTTGTTCTAATAAAGAAAACACATCTAGTACACCATTTGCCATTGGAGTCACTACATGATAAAATTGATGATAATCCATTGTCATTCTCCAAGGTCCATATCTTTTTGCACAGACCAGATAGGTCATTAGAATAAGAATGTAGTAGAAATCACTATCTCTGCATCCTTCAAGTCCTTGAAAATGACACTAATCTCTGCAGATCCTGTAAGAATGCAGCATTGGTTTTGGTTAACTAGTTTTCTAGGTAGAAACAGATCTAGTGGCTCCCCTTAAACTTGTTCTACCATAATAGCTCACACTCTACTTGTTGGAGAACCAATATGAGGATCCTGCTTTTTGCTAAGTGTTTACACTAAATGATGCATTCCGGAACTGGGAAAATAACCATTGGATATGTTCAGAAACCAAACAGACCTACCATTAGGTGAATCTCAGGAAAAGACCATTATTTACTTGGCCTTCTATGCCCCTAACCCTACTAGCTGACCATTCTGGATTTCTGGAGAACTAGAATCAGTATAGAGTCAATTTCAAGTAATTCTTAAAAATTTGGGAAGTATATCCCTTTTCTCACTTCACAGTCACCCTATTAGTGACTAAATTTTGAGGCCAGGAAGCTGAAACTTCTCAAGTGGGTCCTTGGGAGTAATGGGTAGTTGTACCACTCCTATTTCCATACCTAAGTGTTCAGACCCATGTTCTATCTTTAATGGACACACCTTGAGATAATAGCTTTTGATATAGGATTTGTACTGTGTCTTAGAAAATGAAACCCATCCATGTAAGGTATCTCCACCAACCTTTTGCTCAGCAATGCCTTCAAAAAGTAGTGTACTTCCAATAGCTTTGGGGTGGTGTAGTAAGACCATTAGATCCCATGGTCCTAAGCCCATTACCACACTCCCTTTGAAGTATAGTGAGCCCCTTAGTTTAAAGCAATATTAGCCAGTATCTGTACCGGTGAATCAGTCCCTTTGTAAGCCTTGTATAGTGGTGCAGGTGGAGGGCCTACAGGTAGAAGAAGCAAACTGGTAGCTGGAAATGTGTTATTTCTGGTAAAGATCAATGACTGCTGCTTCCAGGATAGAAGAAGTACAGCAACACGGTGTAATCGATTTACCAGCAAGCAGCTGGTAGTGCAATGTCAAGTTTCAGCATTGGTCTCTGTTGCTAGTAGGTTACCTAGGTTAGGAAGCAGTAGTTGGGCCTGGGATTCTTAGGGAGATAAGAAATGTTTTGACAACAAAAGGCATACTATGAATTTAATATATAATATTAATTATCGTACATCTAGGCAGTAATGATTCAGAACCTAGTAAGTCAATGTACTGCAGATGGGTATCCAGAGTTTCCAGAAATCCTGCTTTGCTATGTAGAAAAGAGGTTTATTGTTAAAGCACGTGAGGCATATGTGCTGTGATGCTCATATTGGTCCCTCCAGATTAACTGCATCCTTCTCCACCTTGGTTTCTGAAGCTTCCCTCTATCAAATGCCTTAATGGACTTCTTTGCCCACATTGGCTTTGGCTAATAGAGATTCCTGGAAGAAGACTGGAGAAGGGGAGTGAGCTTGGGATTTTTATCCTCACAGATCCCTACCCGCAAGCTTTGTGTTCTTTCAGTTTTCAGGAAGAACTATCTCACTCCTTCAGCTTAGAGGAGCAAGGCATTTCTAGCATTAAGTTCTGTACATTACCAAACCTATGTAGAGGGTCCATTTATTAAACCCTCTCCGAAGTATACTAACTTGTGTGTGCCGTCTTTTTCCTGTTGGGACTCTGATACAGTGTATGAAAAAAATGGGGGTAGGGAACTTTAATGAAGTGAAAAAATGGAAACCAAGAGAGATTCTTTTCAATTAACAAGAAAACGGATAAAAGGTTTCTGGTAAAAGTGTTTTATTGGTACTGAAGTGAGAACCTGGGCAAAGGGTAAATCCCAACAGATGTAATTAAGTGATAATATGCAATTTCTTGTAAGAAAGACTTTAAGATTTGAAACTCCAGGAACACTAAGTTAAAGTTAGATGGAATCTATTTTCCCTGATGTTGTTAAACTAGCTAATTGTGTATATTCATACCAGAGGAGTGATACAATTAATTTTTAAGTATAAATCCATACTTTCCTCTACTCGACCTCAAATAGGCAAATATTTTCACTGTTGTCCTATTGTAATCCCCATCCATTTTACAGTTTATTTGTTATGTATTACTACAATAGTAATAGATACCTAACAATACAAAACATCACTAGTTTAAACAGTAACTGTTCATTGCTCATATGTATAGAGTCAGCTGTGACTAGACCAAGTAGCTCTGCTGATCTTGGCTGGGTTTGCACACCTGATGGCTGGCTGGCTGTTGGGTGACTCAGCTCTGCCCCACATGGTCTCTCCTCCAGTAGGCCAGCCATGGCAACTTCTCATGGCAGTGGAAGAACTGCAAGGGCAAAAGTGGAAACACAAGAGGACTCTTGAGGCCCTGATGCGGAATCTTACAACCCCTTCAATCATATGCTACTTAGCAAAACAATGTATAGGTCCAGCCCAGATTCAAGAGATGGGGAAATTGTCTTCACCCCTGTAGTGAGAGAAAGAGCAAGATCACCTGATGAATGAACTGAAAGTGGAGAGGGAAAAGTATTGGGGAAATTAATTCACTTGACCTACCCTGTATGCCTTTTTTCACACCTAACCCTGAATATGAGGACCAGCTGTGCAGCTCTTTCCATTATCCAGTACTCATGTCTTCAAAATAGTCATTCCCATTTTAGACAATTAAGACTATAGGTTCTTTGGATTGCAAGGAACAGAGATGTAAGAAATGGAAGTTTACACTAACCAGGGAGTAGGAGAAAGTGAGTAATCAGCCTCAGGAAAAGCAGGGCCCATATACCCGGCACTGATGGCAGGCAGACATCAGGATTATGAGCTTTGCATTCAGGGAGCTGATTGCCTGAACCATCTCCATCTCTTTGCTTCCTGCTCAGATCCATGATTAACCTGCTCTTCTTTTCAGTCAATGAAATATGCTTCCCACGGGTCCAACAAGCCCCCACCTCCCTGCACTACTCAGTAGACTTGATGGAGGAGAGACCAGCTGGGAGGAGCTCTCCTGAGCAGGGTGGAAAGAGTGGGTCACTGTGAGACTGCCAGCAGCCAGGTCTGGCTGGAGTCCTAAAACCATCTCCAGTTACAGAACAGGTGCTTTCCCCATTACTACTATCATTATCATAAAGACTGCTTTTCCCTTTTTACGACTCAAAAACTGCATGAAATGAGCCAAAGAGGAAATCTAAATTCCTGATGCATCTGTACACATGAGGAAATGTCCTCCCTTTACTAAATTGTTACTTACAATAACAATAGCAGCCGTTATGATAACAATTTCATTTCCTCAGTGATTTACAATTTTTTAGAACATTGCCCCATATTTGTTTTAGTTTTCATCACTGTTTCTAGCCATAGCTCCTCTATCGCCCATCTGTGTAAACCTGGGCAACTTTCTGCCCTTCTCTGGGCCCAACTCCCAGCCATGGGCCACATACCAGTCAGAGCAACTCCAGACTGGAGGGCTCCAGTGGCAATCAGACCTATGTCCTCCATCTCAAAAGGAGAGAGTCCCAGGGTAGATTTAGGGAGGCTTGAGGCTGAGCTAGAGAATATTTTATTTTTGTATTCATTATGAACCTCAAATGTTATTGTTTATTAAAATGAGTAGGGTATTTGTTAAAAATTAATATTTCAGCACCTCCTCTGAAGTCTGAGCGTGAAGGCCAGGAAATCTGAAATTTAGACAGTATCCCAGGTGATTCTGATGACTATTTCTATTCTATTTGACTCAGTGATTAGATTTGTGTACAGCAAATAAAGACAAAGTTTTTTTCCAGGCCACTACATACTTGATGGTGTAACTAGCCACAAAGGATAGTCACTACTTATATAGGTCTTAGTAAGTACATCAAATTAGGGGTTTGGGATTAAAATATATACACTACTACATATAAAATAGATAACCAACAAAGACCCACAGTATAGCACAAGGAACTATACTCAGTATCTTGTAATAGCATATAATGGAAGAGAATGTAAAAAAAGAACATGTATATTTACATATATATGTATAACTGAATCACTTTGCTGTATACCTGAAACTAACACAACATTGTAAGTCAACTATATTTCAGTTTAAAAATTTTTAATGCAAAAAAAACCTTCTGTAACAAAAATTGACCTCTGTTACTTGTTTTTCAAAGCACACTAAATTTTGTTTTACAAATGAAACAAGATAATCTAGTAAACTATAAATCATTATCTCACATTTAACTATAAAGTTTAATACACCTTTTTTTCAGCTTATTATTTCTATTCAGAAACTTTGGGGGTATAGAGCTAACATACAGTAAATGCAAAGGAAATACAAGCTATTATTGTCATTGTATAATTACAATCTCTATTCATTATTACTCAGTGGGATATTTTAAGGTTTCTTAAAATTAAATTTACCTATTATTTGGCTTAATTAAGGTTGGCCAAAAAAAATACAGTACTGGTATATGGTAAATTGGCTTAAGACTGTATTTTTATTGTTATGGCCATTTTTTTCATCTATCTTTTACCTGAATGGAAGGTATGATACTGCCATCAAGTTACCATCTCCAGACCCTACTTTATGCTATAGACTCCTCAAAGACCAAGTGATAAATCCTGAAAAAATTAATACTCTCTATTATAAAGAGGAAAATCAAGGATTCTCTCTTACCTTCTGATGAAAGATTTTTAGGATTAACTTCTTCGTGACTTGGTTTCAGTCTCTTTACCATGGAATACCTCCGGGGTAACAGCTATTTTGCATTTTAACTAGCAGCCTCCTTAACCTTCTGTCTGGCATTTGAAGATCTCTGGCTGTGACTCTAATAAAGGGCAAACACTAGGGGAAGTGAAGGGCAGCCCTTCCTTTGTCTGTATTTGTTACAGCCTTCTAGGAGGAGAACAGGGAAAAGGTTCTGCTTAATTGTGTACCTTCGAGTTTCAGCAGTCCCATGACATATTGGAGTGCTTTTCTTTTATGATTTCAGCTTTGCTCTTGCATTTCCTTTACACATTCCTCCAATAGAAAGCGAATTTTTATGCTTTTATAGACTGATCCAGCTCAGAGTCAAAGCAAAGTTGACAATCAAAGGCTAGGATGGCATTTGAAAAGAAGATCATACCTATGGGGTTCACAGTAGGAGTTCTCTGAAGCCCTTGAAGGTCTCTTTTGAAACCAGCCTTCTCTGCATATCATTTGTTACTAAAATGCTAATACTGTACTGTTAGTGCTGAAATTGTATTCCAATTCTCCGTGGGCTTTATGTAAACTGTCCTTTGCATTGTTCACAGACCTAATATTCAGATTGTTGGACAAAGTACTGAGCCTTTGCTCTGATCTGATAGCCACTCCATCTCCTTTAGGGCCATTTTACTGACTGATGTGTATTATGCAGCCAGAATGGGATTACCCATAATGCCTCTTCTTGCTTAAACATATTGGCAGTGAGATTAGATATTATAATGCATGCATTATCCTTTCTCTGTGGAGATGAGACTGCTAATTCCTTACCTCTAGGGCTTTTAAGATATACAGGAAGGTTTTGGTTTCTTCGATTTTTTATTCACCTACCTCATCTCCTCTCTGACTTATTCCCTTTGCCGTTAGAGGCGTGTGAGTATGAAGCCATAGTATTCAACACTACTTTTATTAGCTCCATGTGCTACAAGTTCTAAACAGTTGCAAGCCTCTTTTTTGGAGGGGTCAGGGGGTGGGGGGCATAGGAAGAGGATATAAGACAAAAGTTGGAAGGTGCTTATAGGAAGGCAGAATTTTCTTTCTCTTCCATTCCTTATACAGAAAGGGTGTTTGATGATGACAGAGTAAAAAAGAGAGTGTCTTTGGTAGGTTAAAAGTATATCAGCTTTATGCTCCTGGAGTGGATATCACTGCTATTGCCTATGTTCCACAGTGAAAAAATATGAATGACTAAAAGCTTTAAGGAGATAAAGAGCTCCTAGTCCCAGCCTCCCCAGTGGAATCAGGGAGAGGACAGGCTTGCATGCGTTCTCACAAAGATTAAGCCTAAACAGGTTGCTGAAGGTAAGGCAAAGAGGGAGAAAAATATCTAGCAAATCCAATATGAGGCGATAAAACACCCACCTTAAAAAAAAAAAGAAAGAAAGAAAAGAGTATCAGGATAGAAAATGACTCTGATTGAGACAAATACAGAAATATTTGGTACCATTGTGTGAATTTTAGTGTATATAAGATTAACTAATAATGACTTTCTTTTATTATAACGGATTGTATCCACATGGCCAAAATACACTATGGACCTAATAAAGGTGATGTTTAGAAACTAGGAAGCAAAGTATAGTTGGACAGGCATTGGCCTCTACGTTAGGAGACTGAGATGTCTTGTTTGTTTGTTTGTTTTTGTTTTTGTTTTCCTTTCCACTTATAAATTCTGTGAGTTTGCGCAACCCATATATGAAATGCTGAGAATAATCTCTCTCCTGTGTTCTGAGAAAAGAAAAAACTAATAACTTATTCAAAATGTTTTTTTAAAATCTAACAGACCTCTACCAACTTACAGTAATATCAATATCATTAGGAAATTAATCCTAGCCTTCAGTAGACTGACTCATGCCACAAGCTGCCCTCCATCTAATTGCCATCAATAATTTATCTTCATTTCATCTAGCTCAGTATATTTCAAACTGGGAACCATGTAACTTTAGCTCTAATTCTTTCAGCCTATGGAGGTTAAGCACTAGAGAATAAATTTTGCTTGTCACCATTTTGCTGATAGTCTCCCTGGGAATAATTCTCCTTTCCCAGACCTTAACACACCAGGACTGAGAATGACCTCTCAGTAAATTCCCTAGAACAGTCCCTTTATCGAACCTGGACTTAGGCAAAATAATTACTGCACACTCTTTTGAAAAGGAGAAAACGAGAGTCAGTCAGATCCCTGCGTCTAGTTGATCGAGGCTGGCTTCTCAGCTTTTGCTAGGTGTAATCCAAGTTACATTTGAGAATTTGAGACTGGACTAAAGGAAATGTTCTTGGTGTGCTGAGTTTGTTCTGTAAACCCTGACATTTAAATAGAATGACCTTGGAAACTTCACAGCTGGGGCATGCAATCAGGCAGAACTTAAGGGGAAAAAATATTTACAATTATTTAATTTTGCCAATACGGAGGCTGAGTACTTAGACACTGCAATTGAAACATAAATAAAAAATAGTAATTATGTGACATGATGGAGGTGTTAGCTAAACCTATGGTGGTAGTAATTTTGCAATATATGAGTATATCAAATCAACACATTTTACACCTTAAACTTACACAATGTCATATGCTAATTATATCTTGATAAAGCTGGAAAAAACATAAATAAAAAACAAATCTGATTTTCATTGTTACCTGACCTCTGCACCAATTCAAATGGATTATGAGACCTGAGAAATATAAAGCAATGTAAAGAAACAAGATCTACAAATTTATGCTAATACTAATTTAAAATCTGGCTTTAAAAAAGTTACAATGATATTTACTGCAAAACACACACACACACACACACACACACACACACACACACAGAGCATAACTTCATGAAAATAAAGACTCAGACCATCATTTGGTAGCTTGCAGGATCACTCACAATAAAGCTTTTATTCTATTCTCTCCACTCTTTTAAAGACATGATTTGGAATTATAGCTATAGTCATTCCTTTCAGATGCATGTACAATTTCTTAAGAGAAAACTTGTATTTTCATTGATGACTTATCAGTTGTTTATGCTTAACACTGTTAAATCTTTTGGATTTTGACAAGGTTTTAAGACAACATTAACAATCAACCACTAACAGTTACATTGTGTTTGGACTCTGAATATAAATGCTAAATGCATAAGTATTTTCCTTATGTTTTTATTTAAAAGGTGTCTTTTGGACCAAATAATTTTTTAAATTTTCTTAAAAATTTGAAGTGGGGAAGACCTCTGACATTCCTACAGCTCTGCAATTCAAATCAATTTTGTCCATGTAAAAAAGCACCATTGTTGGTTTGAAACCTTGAGAGTTTCCTGGGTGAAATCTGAAACATGGAAGGCAAGGAGAGAACAAAGAAAGAGGCAGACCACTCTAAGTTGGTAGGTGGCAGGCTTAACAAGGAAACTTACAAATGAGGATTGTCTTGGGCGTCACAAGAGTAGATCTCTGCATCCACGACCAGAATCTTAAAAGTTTGTATGTACAGAGACCTTAGACTGGGTTCAGTCACATATATCATTCAGATGGTCTCAGCAGCACTTTACTCTCTCAAGGCTATATCCTTGGAACAGCTTTGGCCATGGGGACGATGGGCCGAGTGTACATTCCAAGGACCAGGGAAGGGGTGAGGAGCCTCCAATGCCCAGATCCAATTTACAGGTCAACCAGCATTCACATCCTCTTGATGACCTCCTCCAACAATCATTTAGCATTTTTTTCCTTTATTTAAAAAATTTATTGAAGTATAGTTGATTTACAATATTGCATTCGTTTCAGGTGTACAGCATAGTGACTCAAAGACGCTACAAAAAAACTACAGGCCAATGTCTTTGATGAATATAGACGCAAAAATTCTCAACAAAATATTAGCAAACTGAATCCAAAAAACTGAATCATTTAGCATTTTTTTTAACAGTGCATCCATGTAACTTATTGCAAATCCTCTTTGAAGAAGAAGTGGGATCAAAATGAACTTTTTTCTATATAAAATTCAAAAGATTTAGTTAATCTGCTATATCACTAGAGAGAAAGTATATCAGTAAGATGCTGTTTTGAAGTAAATATGAGATATTTACTAGTCAGAATGGGCTAGGTATGTGCAGTAATAAACAACCCCCAAATTTCAGTGGCTTAAGCACAACTGTGGTTCCTTTCTTCTTCATGTTTCATGGCTGTCGGGTTAACTAGAGACTCTGCTCATCTCAGTGCCTCAGGATCCAGGCTAATGAGGCAGCCACTATCCTGAACTCTGGGGGTCATTCTGCAGAGGCAAAGAAGTTGCTCTTGAGAGTCTTGGATCAAAATTAAAATGCAGAGCCCCAAAATGATTCACAGCATTCCTACTCTCAACTCATTGCTCAGAAATGTATTTATAGCTCTATCAACCAAAAGAAGTCAGAGAATGAACCAAGCTTGTGTCCAAAAAACTGGAGGAGAAAACGATGTGCATAGTAAGTAAACTTAAAGACCAGTACAGTCTACCCTTCTGTTCAACAAATATTCATTCCAATCTTCATTTCACCAGCAAAATACACTTACAGCTTCCCTGAGTAAGAAAACCTAAAAGCTGTCCAGCCAGTCATGGCATGAAGCTCAAAGACTCGGATCTGAGAGATGGACAGTAAGGTCTGTATCAGGGGATGTGCCCGTCATTAAGCTACAATCTCTCACCTTGAACTCCACCTTTCTATATTCCACTGGATGTTACGGAGATTCTGCAGACCATATTTTCTCTTTTACTAGCTGACTCCTGGTTAGGCTTTGCAGTCAGGTTTCTGGAAGAAGACTGGAAAACTAGAAGAAGGAAAAAAAAAAAACCATGATGCTTGCTTTATGATTCTGTAAAAATCACTCCAGTAATATTGCTTCAGTGACAGTTATCCCAGTCACAGCAGCTGATAACAGCTTGTAATTTTTCAACACTCCCCAAAGAGCCTCCCTTTGCCCCATCGGAGACAGCAGAACCAGCTAACTGGAGGTAAGTGCCACTCCATCAAGGTCTGCATGCCACCTCTAGAGCGTTCCCCCTCCAAGTTCACCAGTCAGAGGGCTGAATCCTATCTCAGAACCCAGCTCTATAAGAGTTCTAACTTTTCCTTTCAATTTCCAACCCCTGGGAGTACTAGCTGCTTCCATTAGATACTCTCCATGTGATACTTTTAGTGTTCCCTTCCTGCCTTTTCACGTAAGAATTCTCTGTTAAAATAGCTGGTGTGTTTTTTATCCCCTGACTGATGTAGTGTCTGTTTCAGGTTGGAACCAGTTCCTCTTGATCCAGAGAACTGTATACTCAAAAGACAAGGTATTTATCAGCACCCCACTCTATAAAAAAATGTGGGGTCATGGACAGGGTATCTTCAATAAACACTCCTACTTAGAAAGTGGAAAGAATATGGGATACTAAGATTCAATTTTCTGAGGCTGGGTAGAAATTTCTAAGGGAAGGGAAATATTCCTGATTCTGTCCTGGTTTTGCTCCCTCCTCATGGGAAGGGGGTCCCCAGTCCATTGTTTTCTTTGGCCTTTTGTTTCCAAGGGCCAAAGTAAAGTCCTTCCTTTTCCATTATCCCCTTAGGCCACCTCTAAAGAAGGTATTGGAGAACATGCTTTCGGTGACAGTCTGAGTCCTGTGAGAAGCAGATGCCAAGAAAATATTAAATATGCAAGAAATTTATTAGCAGACATGCCTGTGGGAGAAGGCTCCAGGGAGGCTGGAGAAACTTCCGTTCATAATGCAAGGAGAGGAGAAAAGGAAGGAAGTGAGGAAAGGAAGGAAGTGAGGAAAGACAAAAGGAAGGGCCGACTGAGCATGTTAAAATGCAGGGCAAGTCTAGGGAAATTTTGGCAAGGGCATTAGTGAGTCCTTGAGCCAAAGTCACTCATCAGAGGGGTCCTGCATCTCCCAGGAACGAGCCTGCCCATGTTCACTCATTATCTGGGAGCAGCCTGCGGGAAGTGTAGCCCCAGCACACATGTGGTGAGGGTTTCCGAGGAGGCACTGGAGCCATTGGTCATGACCTCTGCTGTTGATGATCTGAGTAGCACATCCTCACAGCCGCCACACTCTCTTTTGGAATTGAACGCCTTCTTAGATTTTTTTCCTCCCATATAGATGTGAGAGTTCAAGGTTATTCAGTGTTCAAAACAGTGCAACTTAAACCAGAGGCTTGTTTCATTTTGTTTTGTTGGTTGTTTGTTTTGCCAGGATAGCCTTCTCAATAACTTCGTCTTATTCTAGTACGCAGCATGTCTCAAGAGCGACACCCATAGTTTTTCCCAATATTTTACTCCCTCTCTGGATATAATTCCTGCTACCTGGAGCCTATCAAGTTCCCAGGAGAAAGCAACACTCCTATCTCTTTCCCCTAAGTCAACTGTCCATCTAAAAGGCCTAATGGGCTGTGCCTAAGCCATTCAAAGGTTGCACAACGGATTTGAAAGCAGTACCCTTAATTTGATTCTTGCATTTAGACAGTGTTTAATCTGATTTTGTTGCTCAAAGAATTTCTCATGTTGTCTTTTACTGTTTGGGGTTGGAAAGCTTTTATTTTTTCCAAACTTACCAGTAGCTGAATATCTACACTCTCTATTTTCCATATTCCTGCTTACCAACCAGTTCTCTTTCTTTTACTGCCTTTTCAAGAGGAATGGCAAACATACCTAATATCCATCTGCTTTCCAGACTCTTTCACTAATACTTCGTGTTCATTAGGTACATCATGTGCTTTCCAAGTTTATTCAGGCAACAGTTTCACCAAATAATTTGCCACTACATAACAATGATGATTTCTTTTTTTCTGAATAACCATGCATTGGCAATTAGATACTTGTCCTAGAAGGACACATCATAGGTCAGAACTATTTACATGTCTGCTCTTTTTATCCACTCAAATTTCTTTTGCCATTAATATAAATGGAGCTAATGACCTGAGGATGATTAAACCAGATTTCCAAGATGCGACAGTATCACTACTAGTGATACTGAAGAGTCTGAAGAGTCTGTGCAAAGACAGCACAGGGTATGATCTTCTGGGTGTCTGCGGTCTGAGGAGTGTGGCCAGTGACAGAAAACTGAGAAAATACCAATGGAGAAAGAAACGTTTCCATTAATGACTCCGTCATCCTATTTGGGATAATGTAAACTTTTGGACATGTAAGGAAGAATAGCATTTAAGGTACACCTTAAATATAGGTTTTGCCAGTCAGCTGTTTACTAACCCATTCTCTGACTATATGTCTCTACATGTTGGGGGAGATTTTTGCTCCACTTCTCCAAAATTCCTCCTTAAACTACAGAGAAGGAAACTTCTGCTGATAATGTCATCCAGTGTGGGAATATTGAGAGGGCAGTTTCTGTCCCTTTCTCCTCTTTATGTGCGCCTACAGAGAAGTGGTAAAGCGACTAACTAGACGAGAGGGATTAATGAGAGTCTGACTTTATTAAGGTATAAACATCATCAGTTTAATTGAGAGCATCATGGCTTTAACCTGTATCCTGACATTAGTTATTAATAGCATGTCCTTTCACTGATAAGAGCGTCCCAGCATTGACAGAAAATTGTGTGGTTAAAAATTCCCCATGATACATGGTGTGTTTTTCACCTCTTGCTTCCTCTTGAATGTCTACCTATGATCTCAGGCAGCAGATTTGGAGCTTCTTCTCTCTATGCAGTAATTTCTTTTGACTGAGCCCTCTTTGTTTGCAGAAGGACTGTGTCATGGTTAAATTTTTGTGTCAGCTTGGCTAGGCTATGGGCCCAGGTGTTTGGTCAGACACTAGTCTCGATGTTGCTATGAAGGTATTTTGTAGACATGATTAACATCTACAATCAATTGCCTTTAAGTAAAAGAGATTACCCTGGATAATGTGGGTGGGGCTCATTCGATCAGTGAAAGGCATTAAGAGCAAAAACTGAGGTTTGCTGGAAAGGAATTCTGCTTCTAGATTGTAATACAGAAATCCTGCATGCGTTTCCTGCCGGCCGACCTGCCCTACGAATTTTGTGCTTGCCAGCCCTCACGATCACGTGAACCAATTCCTTAAAATCTCTGTCTGTATGTAAATGTGTATATATACACATACACACACATAAAAAATGAGATTATATATATGTATATATACACACATATACACACAAATACACATGATTTTATATATACATAAAATTTATATATGTATCAGTCACATACATATATACAATATATACAATATATACATATATACAGCAGGCTGTATCAGTCAGTATTTTCCAGAGAAACAGAATCAATATAATTATATATATATATATATATACACACACACACACACAAATGGGTCTTTTAAATATCACCTAGAAGGTACTCACCTAGCCCTCTATGAGGCTGCGCCAACCATACACAAGTGCTATGTGAGTATCAGTGTTTGTACTAGTGTTAGTGATATTTATTCCAGAGACAAGGAGAGTCTGCCTCACCCACTCAACCACATTCTCACATCCCATACAAAAGTGGTTCTTAAACTTATCTTCACAAGTATTACCTGGGAATCTTGTTCAACATGCAGAGTCAAGCCCTAAGGTCCAAAAACTTGGATTCAGAGGGCTGGTGTGCAGACAAGAAATTCGGTGATTATCCCTTTTCTTTGAGGAAGCATGGATCTGGGAGTTATAGGACGTCATATTTCTCTCTGTTGCTATTTTGGCATCCTGGAGGATCTATAATATGTGAAATAAGATAAATAGCCTCGATGCATTGGGAGAATGAAAATCATATAATTGGGTGTCAAAGAGATCTGAATGTAAAACCCAGCTCAGGCACATTCTCATGGTGGGAGCTTAGGCGATTTATTTCACCTTCTGAGACAGTTTCCTCATTTATAAAATAAATTTTTTAAAAAGCCAAACAAAACAAAACTATCTTGTAGATTTGTTGTAATAATTAAAGAAAATAGTCAGAGAGACAATAACAGTGCCTAGCCCATGGTAGACATTTTTTAAGTTTATTTAAATGCCTGCCCATTTCTCTCGTTACTTTAAGGCTTTCCATTTTAAACCTACAGGGTTGGCTTAATTCTAATAAAACTTGCTTTCCACTTAATTCACTTCTGAAGCAGTTCTGGAAAGATTAAAGTTGGTATTTTTCCTTGCTGCATGCAATTTTGACTGTCCAGTCAATTAGCAGCCAGACTCAATAGTGCATAAATTGCTCACAGTTATGTGTTGGGTTTTCTAACCCCAAAGGCTGACTATAGCTCTTCTTTCAAAATGCAACAAGAATGCTTTATGTGCTGAGGTACCAGTGCTCTGGTTTTTTTCCAGTGAGTGGAACTGTGATTGCCCTTCATGGATGAAACATTTTACAGAGTTATATTCTGCTTTCAGGGTGTTGTTGGAAAATAAACTATTTAAATATTCTTTGGAGTCAGGCCCCTGACGGGTGAAGGAAGGCTAGTAATCGTGTGTATATAGGATAGTGGTTGGCTCAAGGGGATAATTGGTGCGGGAAAAGCAAGCCTTTCAGCTCCAGCTCACGAATTCTAACATACACAAGGTCAGCGGTGATCAAAGATGTGAGAGACTTTATACGTTCTTTTCTGGTTCCTGTTAGATGGAGGGTTTATGTCAGAAAAGCATCTCCAGAAATGACAACCTCAGCACGGAAGACACAATTTAATCGACATGGAAGAACAGCCATCACTTCATCATTGTAGGCCGCCGGCCACAATCAGGGGGAAGACAATCCCATACAAATCTCTCTGCCTTCCCAGGGACACATACCATGGAATGACCAGAGTGGCACTTGATAAAAGGGAGCAAGTGTGTGTGACCCAGCAAGTGGACAGTGAAGACTGTCTACTTAACGAAGACATCGCTTAGATAATTAACACTCAGTGTTAAATCTTAGCTAATTAACACTTAATGTTAAATCATCCAACCATGGGTCAACAGTTGTGCAGGATTTGAAGATACTTAGGTACAATTTCTTCTTCCTTCCATGCCCACCATTGTTAGGCACTTTTCTAGTCTTTGCCACCTAATTTTCTAAGAAAAGAAAATTGCTATCTGATTTCTCTTATAATGTTTTCCCCACAAATTTGGAGGATTTGTGTAATTTTGGCATTCCTATGATTATTGATCCTAGACAACAATACCCTTGATGACAATATATCAGATAGAGCTCTTCTCCAATTGGAAATATTTTAATGTTAAATATTTTAATGTTAATATTTTAGTGTTATTTTAGTGTTAATAAGTGGTTATTATTTCATGGAAAAGACATTAAAGACCCACAGGCCTGGATTTGAATCTCTACTCAATATTTTGTCTAATATATGTAGAAACTTATGCAAACTACTCAACTTTTCCGTACCTGTACTTTCTTCACTTGTTAAATGGTCATAATAATGCCAATCCTACAGGGCCATTGTAAGAATTTGTAGTATCTTAAAAGACATATTTCATAAAAGATACCCAGTAAATGTCAGTTTCTTTTCTTCCATTAGTATTGATAAATGTAGAAATTACAAAAATATTTTTGCAGCTTTATCATGTATGGATCCATTTAAATGTGTAAGACATTGCACCAGTGACTCTGAGGTTTCCTTCTTTGTAGGGATTGCAAGCCTGTCCCAGAAGAGCAGTTTCTATCAGGTGAAGGAAAATGTCTTCTCATTGGAGAACCACAGAATAGGGAGATTAAATGAAGCACGGTTAGAAACCATGGGAAAGCAGCTTCCTAGGTTAGTCAAGACTGACATTTTGTGAATGATTGACAAAATTATAACAAGCTCTTATATTTCACAGTATATACACGTGCCATATTGGTCATTTTCTCAATAATCAAGTACATAAAAGGAACAAATTCAAATAATGATCAGTTAATTCTCTAGACAGAGTCAGGAATAAATACCCCAGGGTTGTGGGTATCTTGTAGATACCATGCTGGTACATGGTACCATGGTACCCTGTCGCGTGGCCTTAGTGAACCATTTAAATTATCTGTGACTAACATGTTAGATTAAATAAAGAATACCCTAAATCCTTTCTAGCTATAAATCTATCTGAATATTTGCTATTATTGATGGGAAATATACAATTAATTACAATTTTGCAACTTGCTCTATCATATTTCTTTTGCTGTGGTTGACTTAAAATTAATTTGTTTCATACTCTAAGCAGAAATTTACTCAAGCAGAGGTATTATAGTCAAATTGTCTTATGTTGCATTATTTACCTTGCTACTAACATTGCCTAACGATTTTCAGTTTCAAAAATGCATACTATCAATAATGACAGTACTAGAAGAACACAGCGTGGCATACCGATGCCAGGTTGACTTTAGAGCATAGTCAATAAGATTAGTGATCACCTGACAAGTAAGCCCAATAAATTTTGACAAGAAACTCATTAAGAATAAATACATTTCCCCCATATTTATTCTATTCTGACTATAAATATGTTTTTAAAGAATATAGAACATTTTTCTTGACAACATCCTTGACATTTTAGCTACCAGTTTATAAATCATATAGGAATTTGACAGAGTTACAATACTAAAGTGTCTGTGTAGCATGTAGAAATGGACCATCCAAACCAACCTTGAAACTAATGAAAGATAATAGTTATATGAAATAGCATTATTTTTACTTATTGGAACTTTTTTCCAGTGTATAGGAAACTTCCAGAATCAATCAGGAGAGAAACAGAACATGTTCTCGCTCAGTGACTTAGATATATTTTTCCCTCCCTTTGTGTTATGTTGTTTAGGCATTTCAATTAATTGAACACAACTTATTAATTTTAGAAACAGGATGCTTTTGGCTAACATATATTCATTCTTTAAATCAACCTGTATTAAGCCTCTGTATGTAAAAGAGTCTATACTAAGCTCTAAGTATATTCTAATATAAATTAGACCCAATTCCTTGACCTGAAGGAATTTTGTATCTTTATTGATGAACACATACACTGTTAATGGATTTTTAGATTTACAGTATATGGCAGATACACCATCCATTGCCCATGCATTGCCCATGCTCACGTACACAAATACTTGAAAATATCTCTCTAGAGTGGGGTAGAAGAGAGAGTGCTACCCCAAGACCAAGAGATGTTATGATTGTGATTAACTAGTTGTATAATCTCATTCTTGGTTGCCATTGATTTGTCTAAGTAAACCCGTGCTTCTGTTCTAATAAAATGTAAGAGAATATTTGCTGAGGAAACATGTTCCTGTTAAGTCAGAAACTATGGAGAGTCTGAGATTCTGCCTACTTTCAAGCTAAAAACTTATCTTGCCACATTTTGATATGCATTTTCTGACAGAAAAATGCAAGACCTCTGGGTCAGAGAAATATTTCATTTAATACTCATGTCAAAATGAAACGGCCAGAGAAATACCTTGCACCGGTTCCCCACATCCCAGGTCCCACAGGGCAATACCATGAGGACCAGATGTTTACATGTATATGTGGCTGGTTGCACCACAAGAGAGGAACTCCAAAATTTGAAACTTGGAATTTACATAAGGTAGGCAATGTGCCCATGCTCCAATCAGGAAGTAGAGAGAGAGAAGCCTTATCTTTACTCTGGAATGTGAACAGATTCTGTCTGGGAAGATAGGGGAAGGTCTCTAGGTTAATACCTTGGAATACAAACAAGTGTGTCCAGATGAGACGGAGAAGGAAGATGGCCTCTGTGAGTCTCTAGTGATCAAGGCTTTTGCTAGTCAAACATGCCCTTTGGCAAGGAAGGCCCAGACATTGCAAACCTGAAATATTTATGGAGATTTGTCTCTCAACACCTTCCCATTTGCATAAAAAAACAAAGCCTTCCAAAATGAAGGTCTCTTCTTTTCTCTCTTTTTTCTGTGTGGCAATTGCACATAATCCCTGGAGATGCAAACAACATTTGGTGACCATGAAGCAACAAGCATGTTGGCAAAAGTCAAAACACTAGGAATGACAGAAGAGAAATATAAAAACAGTTTGAACACTTCACTGCATTGCTAAGCAGTTGAATTAACGTGAGGTACCGTCTGCCTCTGCATTTAATGTTACGTGAGTAAAACAAACTCTTATTTGTTTAAGGTATGTTATTGATAATTTGAGTTTCCTGTTACTTGCAGCTGCATGCACTTCTAAATAATGTGCAGCCTGTGAAGAGATTCATGAATGAACAACCACCTCCTCTAGCCTGAGTAAACCTATGGTAAAGCATAAGGAAATTCTGACTATAGTACATTTATGGAACACTTGTGATTCACATGAATTCTGTATTCAATCATTACAACTCTTGAAGGTATATAATTTCGCTGGTTTCACAACTGAGGCAATTTCAACTTAGCAAGAGTAGGTAACGGGACTTGGAGGAAGAGAAAACATGTAAACATGTGAAGTCCATGTTTTTACCCACTCTACTATGTGCAAGCATCTCCTGCCTCTGTCACAATTTACAAAAGATGTGAGTGCATCCTTCTCAAGCAGCAACCCATTCTCCAGGCTTTGTCATAACACCCCTCACTCTTAAAAAATACCTTTCTCTTTGGTATTGCCTCTACACTCACTTCTTCTCTTCTGAGGAGCATTTTAGTTACTTTGATTCACTAGCCCTTTTGAATATTTATCACCTCCAGATAATATGTACAAAAAATACAGTCATCTTGAGGCAATGCTATAACCCAGAGGAGTTTACCATTGGTTGGAATATCAAGCTGTGGTGGATAGATGCTTTGGGTGCATCTAAATTCACAGGACACAGGTGGTCATTCTTTGACTTGGCACAGAGGAATCTATTGGTTCTTATGCACTGAGTGGAGCATTGAAGAACCAAAAGGGTCAACTTGTCTCTAAGTAATTTGATTTCCTACAGGAAAAAAATCTCATTACAACAAGCACCTAATCTCTATATTGTATGAAAGCTTTCCAAATCCCACTGGGCCAATGGCTCATAGATTTCAAATATTTCTCAACATAACAGAATGTCAGTGAAACAAGAGAATTAATCCCCCCAAGTTATACATTTGTTAAACCAATAGAGAAGAAGATTAGGTGGACGCTGGGAATATCTTAGTTTGCTGAAATATATGATGATTGAGGGGACACAAATGAGTAACAGAGTCAGATACCAGTGATGTTTCCTGATGGCTGTCCTGGTTATCCAGCCAAATGCCATGAATCAGTTGTGTCTGGCACATTCAACTAGAACAGTGTTTGTTTTAAGGACACTTGACACTTGTTTGTTTTGATTTGTTTTTAATTTCCATTATGAACCAATGGTTTTATAAAATGCAATAAATATGAAGTACTAACAAATTAAAATTTAAAAAATAAGACTGTAAATCCCAAATTTTTAATACTAGAGTTAGTAGACAAATATCAATAAATGTAGAACAAATATACCATAGAGAAAAAAATAATTTAAATACCATTAGCCTTGTTTATTTAAAGTGTGCATAAAGACAATTAATATAGAAAAAACTGTTGTTACATGTAACTTTTTTTTCTACAACCATAATTAATCAGAAGTCATGAATGAAGTACTAATTTCCCCCAATTAAATACACACACACATTTATATATACATATATACTTTGAATGAACACTATGTATATCAATATTTCATGTGACAAATAAACTTGCTTATTGCTTTTAGCCTAAATATTCTAAGTTAGATTGACAACAAAGCTATTTTTGTGATAATGTTTATAAGCTCCATTTTTTGTTTCAATTTAAAAAAAACACTCATTCTAGAGAATTCAGTCTCACAGAGGCATATTGATGGGAGCTAGGAAAATATTTTTAAAGCAATTTCAGTAAGCTCAAGATATTCATATTTAACTCTCATAGAACATAAAACAAGTGATTCTGTGTTTTAAAAACTTGTTCTTATTCCTGTATCAGCAGCCATTTCCAATAATTTATTCTGTAAAGTTTTGGTTAAACTTAAATTATCTTTTAATGAAAAAAAATGGATTCTGGTTTTCATATACTTGTTAGCTACAGTTGATAAACTCATCTGAAAATATCACACACACTAATGAGCTCCTACTGTGTGCAACCACTACAGAGTTTGTGCTATAAGCATCCTACAAGGAAAGAGCTACAACACCTGAAATTTTCTATGTTTGTTCAAGGAACAAATCCACTGATCATATGTTAGATAGTAATATCAAATTTCTATAAAAGTTTCTAAACTCTTTTGTTAAGGCTTCTATTTATCTTTTCAGGAGACCACTGCCAGCTCCACATCCACAATGAGAAGAACTGATCTAGAGAGATGCAATGGTCTAGCCAGAACTGACATTTCACAGAAGTGCATAATATTTAGGATATTACATACAGTAACAATAGTCTGTATTTTCTGCAATCAGCACCTCATTTTCCACGAGAAATGTCTCTCCTTTCTTCTTACTTCAATTTCACCTTATCTCTGTCTTACCCCAATTTAAACCGTTTATTTTATTTGTACTAGTATCTTAAAATCTAAACTTTTAATAAGGGACCATACATTTCAGCAGGAGAATGGGAGATTAGAACTAAAGAAATAACTCTTATTTACAGACCATGATGTGGCAGCAGACAAGATAGGCATGATGAAGACCAGCCATTCTCTCCAACTGTGTAAAGCCATCTTGGCTTTGATGGTTGCTGCCAGGGAATGGTCCCTTTACAGTCACCCTGGAGAAGATTTAGTTTTCCAGATGCAAGATAAGAAAACTACTTTTTCATTGTTGTTTCTTTTTCTTGGTCTATTATTCTCCCTTCCATTAATGTTGTCCTTCTAAATGCTCTAGGTGAGATGTGAGACTACCTATTGCAGAATTTGAGACCTTTACATCCATGACCTTTAATACAAGCTGGCTAATTGAATTGGCTGGGAGGTCCACAAAACTGGCTGTGCAAAATGAGTACGATCTTTTTTTATTTCTTTACCTTCAAAGTAATGGAATAACATGGCCCACAACACCACAAGGTTTATAACACCCATGTCTTGCTCTTTTACCTACTAACAGTAGCTCTGAGCTACTCATAGCTTAACTCAAGGCAAATAGATGTACAACTCTTTGATTTTGGTACAATTTTTATTTTGTTGTATATTTAACTCTTTGAAATAAATATTCAACCACTGCAGTGCTGGAGTACAATGTTGAGGGTCCTGGCAGATGGAAAAAGCCAAATTATCATGCACAACACTGAGACAAAGCCAAATACTCTGGCAAAGATTTGGTGTCTCCATGACCTCACCCTGAAAAACACAGAACCCTTTGGAATCTCTTGTCTGACTATTGTTTTATGTGAAGTGGTGTGGGCTGAAGATGATATAATTAATCTTAATTAACCTTGGCTTCAGAAATTAATCCCATTGGAAAGGAAGGTAGGCCAGGTTTACAGTCTCTCATAATTATTCCTTCTGGATTCCTTACATTCTGCAGCAGCTCTGTAAGCCCAACCTTTTTTCTCCTTATTTTCTGTGTTACAGAAGTGTTCTCATAGTGTTTAAAAGTTAGTCTCATTATTTGACAGAACGGACATTGCTAAAGCTAGCAAATTCTATGGCTCATGAGGAACCAGAGTGTTTTATTTCTTTTGTTCCAAGGTTAAAAGTGCACTGTGAAGTAGATATTTGCATTTATTTTCACGAACACAATCCTGGAATAAATTACTGCATATCTGTGAAGTACAGATGGGACCCTTAGCTTCAGACGTTTCTTAGAATCCTCCTCTGGAAGCAAATAAATTGTACTTATTTTACATATTATTATTTCACACAGAGCATTGAATGAAAATACAAAGGTATTATAGTTTAATCTTTCTATATTTATTGCATATATAATTTTAATCTTCATAAGAACAGTTGATAACTGTATCAAGTAAGTACTAATTTCTGCATATTATTTTTATTATTTTGTTTTAATCATAACAAGTTTACTTCATGAAAGGCTATCAGTGTCAGATATTAGAGGGCAAGTATATAGCTACTCAATTATAAAAGTAAATGAAGCATTCAAAGAACAAGTATTTCTTGTTTATGTATCAGCAAACCTACTAATCCAATGCTCATATTAAGTTCTCCATTTATCCAGAATTTCCCACCTCTAACATATTGAACCATATAGAAAGTAAAGCAACCTTCCTAGTATAAGAAAATAAGTGATAAAATGAAAGAAAGGGTCTCATTAGAGTAGGTCAAAATAAGTAAACAGGAAAATTCATGGATGTTCAATATTAAATCTTCCTAAGCTACAAATATATACTTTGGGACTTCAATTAAAATTATTTTACCACTATGATTCTTTAACTTTAGTCACTCAATCCCTATTAATCATTAGTCCTAGGGAAGTTTAATCAATGTTAATGGGAGAAAAAAATGGGAACTGTAAAATAGAAATTTTATCCTTCTTCCCTCATAATTATGAAGCCAAAAATGTACTGTGACCAAGATGAGTAAGGGAATCCCATGTGTAGAAACATTTATGAAACTTGGTAAAATGGAATAACATGTGATAAAGGGAAATTCCTCAGAAGAGGACGCCAGTAAGCTTAAGTACCAGACATCAACTCCTCCATGAACTAAAACAAGTAGAATTAACAGTTATAACAGATACGTGCAAAGGAATGAAACTGTACCACTTTCTTACAAGATATACAAAAATAAACTCAAAATGGATTAAAGGCTTAAATGTAACACTTGAAATCATAAAACTCCTGGAAGAAAACATAGGCATTACACTCTGAAATCAGACTTAGTATTTTATTTTATTTTATTTTTTTGGATCTGACTCAAGGCAACAAAAGCAAAAATAAATAAATGGGACTACACCAAAATAAAAGTTTTTGCATGGTAAAGAAAACCATCAACAAAATGAAAAGGCAAGCTACTGAATGGGAGAATATAGTTGCAAATGATATATCTGGTAGGGGGTTAATATCCAAAATCTATAAAGCACTCACACAACTCTATATCAAAAAAAAAAATACAGTCTAATTTAAAAATGGGCAGAAGACCGGAATAGTCATTTTTCCAAAGAAGACATACAGATGACCAAAAGACACATGAAAAGATGCTCAACATCACTAATCATCGGGAAATGGCAATCAAAACCACAATATCAACTCACACCTGTTAGAAAGGTTATTAGGAAAAAGATAACAAAAAAACAAGAATTGGAAAGGATGTGGAGAAAAGGGAGCTCTTATATATTTTTGTTGGGAAGGTAAACTGGCACAGCCACTATGGAAAACAGTATGGAGTTTCCTCAAAAAATTAAAAATACAACTACCTTATGATCCAGTGATTTCACTTCCAGGTATTTACCCAAAGAAAACAAAAACACTAATTGAAAAAGATACATGCACCCTTATGTTCATAGCAACATTATCTACAATAGCCATGATAAGGAAGCAACCTTAGTGTCTACCAATAGATGATGAATAGATAAAGAAGATGTGAGATATATACACAATGGAATATTACTCCACCATAAAAAAAGAATGAAATCTTGCCATTTGTGACAACATGGATGGATCTCAAAGATATTATTGTAACTGAAATAAGTCAAAGACAAATACCTAATGATTTCATTTATATGTGGAATATAAAAAACAAAACAAATAAACCAACAAAACAAAACAGAGACAGACTCATAGATACAGAGAACAAACTGGTGGTCACCAAAGAGGAGAGAACTTGGGCAAAATAAGTGAAGGGGATTAAGAGGTATAAATTTCCATTTGTAAAACAAATAAATCACAGGGATGTAATGTACAGCATAAAGAATATAGTCAATAATATTACAATAATTTTGCATGCTGGCACATGGTTACTGGATTTATTGTGGTGATCAATGCATAATATATATAAATGTTGAATCATTATATTTTACACCTGAAGCTAATATAATATGTTATGCCAATTATAGTTCAATAAAAATTATATATTTTTAAATAAATTATATATATTATAAATAATAAGAAACTCTATCCACTGACTCATTATTTTACAAATATCTTTTTAAATTGCACCAAATGGTTCATTAAAACAATTAATAACAGGGTAATTCACTAGTTAACTAAAAATGAAAAATGCAGGTCAAGTTAAGCATATGCTTTTATTTTGCAAATAACTTGGTGAAAGACAAAAGATATTCAGGTTGGATGATAACTTTGTGAATATTAATTCGAGCACTGTCATACAGATAAGGATATTCAGGAAGTATGATAGCTAAATTTCTATGTAAGAGCTGAGGCAGAGCTAGATCACAGATCTATAACCAACTCCTCTAGTCCTATTTTTTTCTGTTTTGCTTTCTCTTTAAATCTCTGTTCTCCAATAAATTTGAAACAATGACTAACTCATGGGCTTCCTTTCAATCACCGCTGCTGCCTCTCAACCATGATTTAGATGCAAAAGTGAAGGAGAAAAGGAGTCAGTAAGCACTTACTGCATGCAGATATTGCACTAGGCATTCGTTCACATACTTTACATCATAAAATAATTACACCATCCTGTAAGTTATGTATATTCCAATTTTGTTTATTACTAGGGAAAATTAGACTATGTTAACATTGCCCAAAATTATAAGGGTAGTAAATATCGCACCTAGGATTCAATTTAAGGTCTGATTGACTACAAAATACATCAGCTTTCCACCAAAAAAAAAAAAAAGAAAAGAAAAAAAATAGAAAAAGGAGCTCATACAGGGATTAGGCTTTGTAAATTGATCTGTAATCTGAAAAACAATTTCATGGTACTTCCAAAGACAAATGTCGTCAGTTATAAAGTAGAACTAGAGTATACTGCAACCTGACTTTATCTCATATCCCCTGTTCATAAGACCAAAAACGTCTCAGGTTGGGAGAAAGGTAGAAATTATTTGGTCAAAATTACTAACCCAACATATATTAAAAATCATGCAAACAATTACATTTATGTCCTGTGCCTTTGTCTAAACTGAGTCTATGATGACTCTGTATCAATAGGAGACCCCTGGTATTTTTGCCACTTGAACACCATCATTACCCCCATCAGATTAAATCATTATATAAAGGTAATTGTCATCATATGTTTAAAACAGTGAAAAACATAATAGCATTTGGGGCAACTGGAAAGTCATGCGTGGGTATTTCCTCTCACTGTCTCTAACTCAGGCTAGAGCAGACCACAGAGGAACTATGCTGAGATCACCAACTCTAATCAACCACAGTTTGATTCTCTTTTGGAAATAATTTTTGAGTCTTAAAAGTTATTCAGTGATTTCAAGTGCCAGTAGGTAACAATGTAAAAATTATATCTCCAGGGCATAGAAATATCCTTCAGGTGGGTCAGACGGCTGAAGTGTGTGGTTTAAGTGCTCTTATTTTCAAAGTACATAGCAGAGAAAAATAATAAATTGACTATAAATAATAAATGGACAAGTAATTGGCTACAATCATTTCCTAGGATTTCTACATTAAAAGTTCTAAGGTTGTTAGTATTCTGTTTATATTTTGTAGTAAGATATTTCATCCAATAAATTTGAAGACTGAGAAGGACACAATTAAAGACTAAAAACTGTGCAGAACATGGAAGAAGTGAAAAAGAAGCAAGTATCCCCAGTGCTTAACAAATGCAGTGGAAGATCAAGAAAAAAGAAGTTCTATTTTATTTATAAAATCACTGACATTTTTAAAATTTATTGTGTCTTATGGAGGTATGGGCTGAATGTAAAGACAGGATCTAGTAATGTCGAAATAAATTTATGCTTTATAGATAAATATTATTTTGAACAGGAAAAAAAAAAAGTGAGCTCCAGAGTTATGGTCTTAAATTTTGATACAAACAAAGGCCATATTTTGTCAAACTGTGATCTTCATATTTCTACCAAAGGTAAAATTTGGGGGTAAATGGAAAATGAATTTGATCTAGGATAGTATTTTAATGCATCTATTAAAATACATTGTTCATTAGAATGATAAAAGATATACTTAAAGCAAACCTCAAATGTAATTTAATTAGCTGACATATGTTTAAAGCAATATCTCAGATTTGTTATTGCAGTTTTTGTTCTAACAGAAAGATTTCTGTTTTAATGGCATCTGCAGTAATAAGACTTGGATGCTAAAGATAATCTCTTAGTTTGCAAATCTTTATCTTAGCTATTTATTTTACTATTGTTACCAATTTCAGTTCACAAAGTTGGTAGAGATATGCACTTTGTGTCACAAAAGGTTCATAAATGTTGGAGCGTCTGTTACAAGAGAATGTCATTAAAATAGCCAGGAGGATAGCCCATTTTATGGGAAATGCTCTAATTTTTCAAAATTACCACTACAAGTTGTAAGGACAATATTAATTTTCATAAGGACATTGTAGGACTACTAAATTGAAGTCAAAATGTGTCGACTTTGTAGTTTTGAAGAGCATCTAAAATTAGGCTGGAAAGAGACATGCTCTTTATCTGAGCGATTTTCTGCAAACATAGGCAAAATCTATTACTCGTCCTTCCATGAGATAGTAATGGCACCCGAAAACAAGGCTGACTCATCATTAGGAGTCTGAGTTGTATACACAGATGTGAATCTCATCTTTTGTGCCCCAAAGCTATGTGCACATACCCATTGCCTGTAAGCAACCATATACTAGTTTTAAGATTTAGTTAGTGTTTATGGTTTTTTTGTTTTTGTTTTGTTTTGTTTTTTAGTGGATAAATAGAAATGGGAGCAGAGAAAGATTAAAAGACTGTTTCAAAATTATTCACAATTAAACCAAAGTAATCATAAGACATTTTAAACTTTTACTTTCTTCAGTTCAACTCAATCAATTCAAATCAAACTTATAATAATTAACTAGTGAGATATTGTAGTAGGTCCTTTATTTCAGAAGAATGAACTAACTTTAAGTTATATTCAGTCAAGGGGAATAATTCTCCCAGGAAAGAAAGAAAAATAAATAAAAATCTTCCTTTAAAAAACCACACTATACCAATTTTTATGCTTTTTATATTGTGATAAAAACAGCATAAAATTTGCCATTTAATCATTTTTAAGTGTACAGCACAATTTTGTTAATTGTAGTGCAACAGATCTCTAGAACTTTTTCATCATGCAAAACTGAAACTTTATACCCATTGAATGACTCCCTATTCCTTTTTCCCTCAGTCCCAGGTAACCACAATTCTGCTTTTGTTTCTGAGAGTTTGACTATTTTAGAAACCTTATGTAAGTAGAGTCATGCAATATCTGTCTTGTCTGCATACTTTATAATGTCCTCAAGGTTCATCCATGTTGTAGCATATGAAAGGATTTCCTTCTTTTTTAAGACTGAATAATATTTCATTATATATATATATATATATATATATATATCAAATTTGCCTTATCCATTAATCTGTTGAGGAATATTTAGGTTTCTTCCATCTCTTGGCTATTGTGGATAAAGTAGCAATGAACACGAGTGTGCAAATACCTCTTCAATATCCTGTTTTCATTCTTTTTGATATATACCCAGAAGTGGGATTACTAGATCAGAGTTCTATTTTTAGTTTTTTGGTGAACTCCCATACTGGTTTCCATAGTGGCTGCACCATTTTACATTTCCTGAAAAGAATATGATTCATCTTTTCCAAAACTTGTTATTTTCTCCTTTTCTGAGAGTGGCTATCCTAATGGTATGAGGTGATATCTCATTGTGGCTTTAATTTTCATTTCCCTGAAAATTAGTGATGTTGCACATCTTTTTTCATGCTTGTTGACCATTTGCATATCTTCTTTGGAGAAATGCAGAGTAAGTCATTTTCCCATTTTTTAATTGAGTTAATTGTTTTTTGTTAATAATTTGTAGGAATTCATTTTATACTCTGGATATTAACTTTTTAGCAGATATATGGATTGAAATATTTTCTTCCATTCCTTAGGTTGCCTTTTCACCTTGAGTGTTTCCTTTGCTACACAGAAATATTTAAGTTTGAGGTAATCTCATTTGTCTATTTTTATTTTTATTGTTTGTGCTTTTGGTTTCATATTCAAGAAATAATTGCCAAATACAATGTCATAAAGTTTTCCCCTATGGTTTCTTCTGGGAGTTTTATACTTTCAAGTCTTACATTTACAGCTTTAATCCATTTTGAGTTAATTTTTGTATAGGATGTAAAGTATGAGTTCAACTTTATTCTTTTGCATCTGGATGTCAAGTTTTCCAGTACCATTTGTTGAAGAGACTATTCTTTCTCCATTGTGTAGTCTTGACACCCTAGTTGAAAATCAGTTGACCATATATGTGTGGGTTAATATTCTGTTCCACTAGTCAACATATGTCTTTATGCCATTAACATCATATTTTGATTACCATAGCATTGTAATATTGGTACTATACTGTAATGTTGATTACTATAGCTTTGTAACATTAATCAGGATAGCTTTGTGATATTTGATTACTATAGCTTTGAAATCAGGATGTGTAAGGTAAAAAAAATGCCATTGAGATTTTGATAAGGATTACATTCAATCTGTAGATCACTTGGGATGGAATGGATATTTTAACAATATGGTCTTCCAATCCATGACCACAGGATGTCTTTCCATTTACTGCTGTCTTCTTTAGCTTTTTTCAGCAGTATTTTTTAAATTTTCAGTGTAAACTTCTTTGGTCTCCTTGGTTAGCTTTTTTATCTTTTTTGCTGCATCCCATAAGATGTGGTACACAGTATATTAGCTTCATTCACCTCAACATATTTTCTAATTTCCCTATGTGTTCTTCTTTCACCCATTGCTTGTTCAAGAGTGTGTTGTTCAATTTCCACATACTTGCAAATTTTCCAGTTTTCCTTTTACAATACCTATTAATTTCTAGTTTCATTCCATTGTGATCAAGAGAGATACTTGATATGACTTTAATCTTCATAAATATGTTAAGACTTGTTGTGTAGTCTAATATCTAATCTACTTTGTGCCCTTGAGAAAAATGCTTATTCTGCTACAGTAGAGTAGCATGTTCTGTAAATATCTTTTAGGTCCAGTGGGTCTATGGTGTTGTTCAAGTTCTCTGTTTCCTTACTGACCTTCTGTTATGATCTGAATGTTTGTGTTCATTGCCTCCCCCAAAAATTCATATATTGAAACCCAATGCCCAGTGTGATAGTATTTGAGACTGAGGTCTTTGGGAAGTGATTAGGTAATGAGGGTAGAGCCCTCATGAATAGAACTAGTGCTCTTATAAAAAAGACCCCATAGGGATCCTTAGTCCTTTCCACGATGTGAGGACACAGTGAGAAATTGGCAGTCTGCAAGCTGGAAGAAGGCCTTCACCAGAACTCGACCATAGTGGTACCTTGGTCTTGGACTTCCAGCCCTCCAGAACTGTAAGAAATAAATTTCTGTTTCTTACAAGCTTACCTGGTCTGTGGTATTTTTTAATGACAGTTGAAACGGACTAAGAAATTTGACACTGAGAAATAAGAATGCTGTTTTAGCACATACAAAAAGAATGTGGAAGTGGCTTTGGAATTGGGTAATGCGTAGAAATTGGAAAAGTTTTGAGGTGCATGTTAGAAAAAGCCTACATTGCCATGAACAGACCACTAATAGCAATTCTAGTGAGGGTTCAGAAGGAGAAAAAGGGAGTTGTAGCGAAATCCTCTACAGAAGTAGATTCTCTAGGTAGTCATGAGTAGAAAATTGGTAGAGATATGAACAATAAAGGCCATTCTGATGAGGTCTCAGGTGGAAGTGAGAAACATACTATTGGAAACTGAAGAAAAGGTGATTCTTGTTGTAAAGTGGCAAAGAACTTGGCTGAATTGTGTTTCTGTCCTAGTGTTTTATGGATGGTAATACTTGCAAGCAATGGATATCTGGATACTTTGCTTAGGAAATGTCTAAGCAAAGTATAGAAAAAGCTGCCTGATTACTCTTGAATGTGTATAGTAAAATGTATGGAAAAATAAATGAATTAAAGACAGAATTGTTGAGACCTTCAAGATGGCGGAAGAGTAAGACGTGGAGATCACCTACTTCCCCACAAATACATCAGAAATACATCTACATGTGGAACAACTCCTACAGAACACCTACTGAATGCTGGCAGAAGACCTCAGACTTCCCAAAAAGCAAAAAACTCCCCACGTACCTGGGTAGGGCAAAAGAAAAAAGAAAAAAGAGACAAAAGAATAGGGACAGGACCAGCACCTCAGGGAGGGAGTTGTGAAGGAGGAAAAGTTTCCACAAACTAGGAAGCCCCTCCACTGGCGGAGACAGTGGGGGTGGCAGGGGGGTAGCATCGGAGCCATGGAGGAGAGCGCAGCAATAGGAGTGCAGAGGGTAAAGCAGAGAGATCCCCGCACAGAGGATCGGTGCCGACCAGCACTCATCAGCCCAAGAGGCTTGTCTGTTCACCCGCTGGCCGGGATGGTTGGGAGCTGGGAGCTGAGGCTCCTGAGCTCAAGCTTTGAAGTTCAGATGCCAGGGAGAGGACTGGGGTTGGCTGCGTGAAAACATCCTGAAGGGGCTAGTGTGCCACAGCTAGACTGGAGGGAGTCCGGGAAAAAGTCTGGAACTGCCTAAGAACCAAGAGACCATTGTTTTGGGGCGAGCGAGGAGAGGGAATTCAGAGCACTGCCTAAACGAGCTCCAGAGACAGGCACGAACTGCGCCTCTCAGCACAGACACCACAGACAGGCATGAGACGCTAAGGCTGCTGCTGCCGCCACCAAGAAGCCTGTGGGCGAGCACAGGTCACTCTCCACACCGCCCCTCCCAGGAGCCAGTGCAGCCCGCCACGGCCAGGCTCCCGTGATCCGGGGACAACTTCCCCAGGAGAACGCACGGTGCGCCTCAGGCTGGTGTAACATCACTCCGGCCTCTGCCGCCTCAGGCTCGCCCTGCATCCGTACCCCTCGCTCCCCCGGCCTGAGTGAGCCAGAGCCCCCGAATCAGCTGCTCCTTTAACCCCCTCCTGTCTGAGCGAAGAACAGACACCCTCAGGCGACCTACATGCAGAGGCGGGGCCAAATCCAAAGCTGAACCCCGGGAGCTGTGCGAATAAAGAAGAGAAAGGGAAATCTCTCCCAGCAGCCTCGGGAGAAGCGGATTAAAGCTCCACAAACAACTTGATGTACCTGCATCTGTGGAATACCTGAATAGACAACGAATCACCCCAAAATTGAGACGGTGGGCTTTGAGAGCAACTGTAGACTTGGGGTTTGCTTTCTGCATCTAATTTCTTTCTGGTTTTATGTTTATCTTAATTTAATATTTAGAGCTTAATATCATTGGTAGATTTGTTTATTGATTTGGTTGCTCTCTTCCTTTTTTTTAATATATATATATATTTTTTTCCTTTTTCTCTTTTTGTGAATGTGTATGTGTATGCTTCTTTGTGTGATTTTGTATAGCTTTGCCTTTGCCATTTGTCCTAGGGTTCTCTCTGTCCATTTTTTTTTTTGTTTTTTGTTTTTTTTGTTTTTTTTTTTAGTATAGTTTTTAGCACTTGTTATCATTGATGGATTTGTTTTTTGGTTTGGCTGCTCTCTTCTTTCTTTCTTTTTTCTTTATTTCTTTTTAATTTTTTTATACTTAATAATTTTTTTTTTAATTTTAATAACTATATTTATTTTATTTTTTTCTTCTTTCTTTCTTTTTTTTTCTCCCTGTTCTTCAGAGCCGTGTAGCTGACAGGGTCTTGTTGCTCTGGCCCCGTGTCAGTCCTGAGCCTCTGAGGTGGGAGAGCCAAGTTCAGGACATTGGTCCACTAGAGATCTCCTGGCTCCATGTATTATCAAATGGTGAAAGCTCTCTCAGAGATGTCCATCTCAACGCCAAGATCCAGCTCCACTCAATGACCAGCAAGCTACAGTCCTGGACACCCTATGACAAATAACTAGCAAGACAGGAACACAACCCCACCATTAGCAGAGAGGCTGCCTAAAATCATAATAAGCTCACAGACACCACAAAACACACAACTGGAGGCGATCCTGCCCGTCAGAAGGACAAGATCCAGTCTCATCCACCAGAACACAGGCACCAGTCACCTCCACCAGGAAGCCTACACAACACACTGAACCAACATTACCCAATGGGGGCGGACACCAAAAACAACAGGAACTACAAACCAGCAGCCAGCAAAATGGAGATCCCAAACACAGTAAGTTAAGCAAAATGGGAAGAAAGAGAAACACGCAGCAAATGAAGGAGCAAGGTAAAAACCCACCAGACCAAACACATGAACAGGAAATAGGCAGTCTACCTGAAAAGGAATTCAGAGTAATGATAGTAAAGATGATCCAAACTCTTGGAAATAGACTGGATAAAATAAAAAAAAAAGTTTAACAAGGACCTAGAAGAACTAAAGAGGAAACAAACAATGATGAACAACACAATAAATGAAATTAAAAATTCTGCAGAAAGAATCAATAGCAGAATAACTGAAGCAGAAGAACAGATAAGTGACCTGGAAGATAAAACAGTGGATATAACTACTGCAGAGCAGAATAAAGAAAAAAGAAAGAAAAGAATTGAGGACAGTCTCAGAGACCTCTGGGACAACATTAAGCACACCAACATTTGAATTATAGGGGTCTCAGAAGAAGAGGAGAAAAAGCAGGGGACTGAGAAAATATTTGAAGAGATTATAGTTGAAAACTTCCTTAATATGGGAAAGGAAAGAGTCAATCAAGTCCAGGAAGTGCAGAGAGTCCCATACAGGTTAAATCCAAGGAGAAGCACTCCAAGAAACATAGTAATCAAACTATCAAAAATTAAATACAAAGAAAAATGATAAAGCAGCAGGGGAAAACCAACAAATAACATACAAGGGAATCCCCATAAGGTTAACAGCTGACCTTTCAACAGAACTCTGCAATCCAGAAGGGAATGGCAGGACATATAAAAAGTGATGAAAGGGAAAAACCTACAACCAAGATTACTCTACCCAACAAGGATCTCATTCAGATTCGATGGAGAAATTAAAAACTTTACAGACAAGCAAAAGCTAAGAGAATTCAGCACCACCAAACAAGCTTTACAACAAATGCTAAAGGAACGTCTCTAGTCAGGAAACACAAGAGAAGGAAAAGACCTACAATAACAAACCCAAAACAATAAAGAAAATGGTAATAGGAACATACATATCAATAACTACCTAAAATGTAAAGGTATTAAATGCTCCAACGAAAAGACATAGACTGGATGAATAGATACAAAAACAAGACCTGTATATATGCTGTCTACAAGAGACCCACTTCAGACCTAGGGACACATACAGACTGAAAGTGAGAGAATGGAAAAAGATATTCCATGCAAACTGAGATCAAAAAAAGCTGGAGTAGCAATTCTCATATCAGACAAAATAGGCTTTAAAATCAAGACTACCACAAGAGACAAAGAAGGTCACTACATAATGATCAAGGGATCAATCCAAGAAGAAGATATAATAATTGTTAATATTTATGCACCCAGCATAGGAGCACCTTAATACATAAGGCAAATGGTAACAACCATAAAACGGGAAATTGACCGTAACACAATCATAGTAGGGGACTTTAACACCCCACTTTTGCCAATGGACAGAACATGCAAAATGAAAATAAATAAGGAAACACAAGCTTTAAATGATACATTAAACATGATGGACTTAATTGATATTTATAGGACATTCCATTCAAAAACAACAGAATACACTTTCTTCTCAAGTGCTCATGGAACATTCTCCAGGACAGATCATATCTTGGGTCACAAATCAAGCCTTGGTAAATTTAAGAATATTGAAATCGTATCAAGTATCTTTTCCCACCACAACGGTAAGAGACTAGATATCAATTACAGGAAAAAATCTGTAAAAAAATAACAAACACATGGAGGATAAACAATACACTATTAAATCACCAAGAGATCACTGAAGAAATCAAAGAGGAAATAAAAAATACCTAGAAACAACTGACAATGAAAACATGATGACCCCAAACCTATGGGATGCAGCAAAAGCAGTTCTAAGACGAAAGTTTATAGCAATACAATCCTACCTCAAGAAACAAGAAACATCTCAAGTAAACAACCTAACCTTACACCTAAAGCAATTAGAGAAAGAAGAACAAAAAAACCCCGAAGTTAGCAGAATGAAAGAAATCATAAAGATCAAATCAGAAGTAAATGAAAAAGAAATGAAGGAAACGATAGCGAAGATCAATAAAACTAAAAGCTGGTTCTTTGAGAAGATAAACAAAATTGATAAACCTTTAGCCAGACTCATCAAGAGAAAAAGAGAGAAGAGTCAAATCAATAGAATTAGAAATGAAAAAGGAGAAGTAACAAGTGACACTGCAGAAATACAAACGATCATGTGAGATTACTACCAGCAACTATATGCCAATAACATGGGCAACCTAGAAGAAATGGACAAATCCTTAGAAAAGCACAACCTTCCCAGACTGAACCAGGAAGAAATAGAAAATATAAAGAGATCAATCACAAGCACTGAAATTGGAACTGTGATTAAAAATCTTCCAACAAACAAAAGCCCAGGACCAGATGGCTTCACAGGCGAATTCTATCAAACATTTAGAGAAGAGCTAACACCTCTCCTTCTCAAACTCTTCCAAAATATAGCAGAAGGAGGAACACTCCCAAACTCATTGTATGAGGCAACCATCACTCTGATAACAAAACCAGACAAATATGTCACAAAATCCTCAATAAAATACTAGCAAACAGAATCCTGCAGCACATTAAAAGGATCATACACCATGATCAAGTGGGATTTATCCCAGGAATGCAAGGATTCTTCAATATACACAAATCAATCAATGTGATACACCATATTAACAAAATTGAAGGAGAAAAAAAATATAATCATCTCAACAGATGCAGAAAAAGCTTTCAAAAAAATTAAATGTCCATTTATGATAAAAACCCTCCAGAAAGTAGGTGTAGAGGGAAATTACCTCAACATAATAAAGGCCATATATAACAAACCCATAGCCAAACCATAGTTCACAATGATGAAAAACTGAAACCATTTCCACTAAGATCAGAAACAAGACAAGGTTGTCCACCCTTACCACAGTTATTCAACATAGTTTTAGAAGTTTTAACCACAGCAATCAGAGAAGAAAAAGAAATAAAAGGAATCCAAATCGGAAAAGAAGTAAAGCTGTCACTGCTTGCAGATGACATGATACTATACATAGGGAATCCTAAAGATGCTACCAGAAAACTATTAGAGCTAATCAATGAATTTGGTAAAGTAGCAGGATACAAAATTAACGAACAGAAATCTCTTGCATTCCTATAAACTAATGATGAAAAATCTGAAAGAGAAATTAAGGAAACACTCCCCTTTGCCACTGCAACAAAAAGAATAAAATACCTAGGAATAAACCTACCTAAGGAGACAAAAGAACTGTATGCAGAAAACTATAAGACACTGATGAAAGAAATTAAAGATGATAAAAACAGATGGAGAGATATACAATGTTCTTGGAATGGAAGAATCAACATTGTGAAAATGACTATACTACCCAAAGCAATCTACAGTTTCAATGCGATCCCTATCAAATAACCAATGGCATTTTTCAGAGAACTAGAACAAAAAATTTCACAATTTGTATGGAAACACAAAAGACCCCGAACAGCAAAAGCAATCTTGAGAAAAGAAAAACAGAGCTGGGGGAATCAGGCTCCTTGACTTCAGACTATACTACAAAGCTACACTAATCAAGACAGTATGGTACTGGCACAAAAACAGAAATATAGATCAATGGAACCGTAAAGAAATTCCAGAGATAAACCCATGCACATATGGTCACCTTATCTTTGATATGGGAGGCAAGAATATACAATGGAGAAAAGACAACATCTTCTATAAGTGGTGCTGGGAAAACTGGACAGCTACATGTAGAAGAATTAAATTAGAACACTCCTTAACACCACACACAAAAATAAATTCAAAATGGATTAACGACCTAAATGTAAGGCTAGACACTATCAAACTCTTAGAGGAAAACATAGGCCGAACACTCTATGACATACATCACAGCAAGATGCTTTTTGACCCACCTCCCAGAGAAATGGTAATAAAAACAAAAATAAACAAATGGGACCTAATGAAACTTAAAAGCTTTTGCACAGCAATAGAAACCATAAATAAGATGAAAAGACAGCCCTCAGAATGGGATAAAATATTTGTAAATGAAGCAACTTACAAAAGATTAATCTCCAATATTTACCAGCAGCTCATGCAGCTCAGTATCAAAAAAACAAACAACCCAATCCAAAACTGGGAAGAAGATCTAAATAGACATTTCTCCAAAGAAGATATACAGATTGCCAACAAACACATGAAAGGATGCTCAACATCACTAATCATTAGAGAAACGCAAATCAAAACTACAATGAGGTATCACCTCACACTGGTCAGAATGGCCATCACCAAAATATCTACAAACAGTAAAAGTTGGAGAAGGTGTGGAGAAAAGGGAACCCTCTTGCACTGTTGGTGGGAATGTAAATTGATACCACCACTATGGAGAACTGTATGGAGGTTCCTTAAAAACCTAAAATAGAACTACCATACGAGCCAGCAATCCCACTACTGGGCATATACCCTGAGAAAACTATAATTCAGAAAACCACAATGTTCATTGCAGCTCTATTTACAATAGCCAGGACATGGAAGCAACCTAAGTGTCCATCAACAGATGAATGGATAAAGAAGATGTGGCACATATATACAATGGAATATTACTCAGCCATAAAAAGAAACCAAATTGAGTTATTTGTAATGAGGTGGGTGGACCTAGAGACTGTCATACAGAGTGAAGTAAGTCAGAAAGAGAAAAACAAATACTATATGCTAACACATATATATGGAATCTTAAAAAAAAAAAATGGTTCTGAAGAACCTAGAGGAAGGAGAGGAATAAAGAGGCAGACGTAGAGAATGGACTTAAGGACACGAGGAGGGGGAAGGTTAAGCTGGGACAAAGTGAGAGAGTGGCATGGACATATATACACTACCAAATGTAAAATAGATAGCTAGTGGGGAGCAGCTGCATAGCACATGGAGATCAGCTCGGTGCTTTGTGTCCACCTAGAGGGGTGGGATAGGGAGGGTGAAAGGGAGACACAAGAGGGAGGGGATATGGGCATCTATGTATATGTATAGCTGATTCACTTTGTTATAAAGCAGAAAATAAAACACCATTGTAAAGCAATTATAAAGGCCTATAAAGATGTTAAAAAAAAATTATTAAGTTCAGTGGCTGAGTCAGTTAAAAATTTAACAAAAAAATCAATAGCTTTCTTACGTACCAACAATAATAGTTTAGAAAATATAAAAGAGGAAATAATTTAGTACAGTAGCAAAAAAGTGTTAAAGTAGCTGGGAAAAATAAATTCTTAAATTTAAAGCAATTTTCAAGAAAATTTCAGGGGTTTTTTGAAATTGGAAAATTTTATAAAGTTACCTGGAAGAATAAATATTCAAATAGAGATTAAAAATTCTGAGAAAGTAGACTAACAAAAAAGGACTTGTCCTGTGACATATTAAAACATATTATAAAATTGCATAAGAATGTAGTGATTTTGCTTCCAGAATGGTTAGACTGATCAATGAAATAGAAGAAAACGACCACAAATGGATCCAACTTTATGTCAGAATTTAATATATGGTATACATGTTGGGAAATCAGTGTGGCAAGTATGAATTGTTCAGTTAATTATATTGTGACAGGTAACTTTTTGAAAACATTATATCCCTATGTCACATTTTATGCTAGAATAAATTCCATTTGGAGCTAAATGAAATAATCACTTGTATTGTTAAGAACTCTTAGTAAATTATAAATCAAGTAATTAAAGAAGTTCTAAAATTTATAGTTAAATATCAGTATTACTTAGGCTAATAAAGCCTTTTTAGGCTTAACATCAAAGCCAGAAATCACGAAGAAAATTTTGATAGATTGTCCATTTAAAAATTATAGCAAAACAAGAAATTTTTACCCCTTTCTTCCCCCAATAACTGATCAACTGTGGGAAAAATTGGAAAATATATAAGAGACAAAGGTATGTTTTCCTTATAATGCAAAGAGTTCATAAATCAAGACGGAAAAAGACAGATATTTTCCCTGACAAACATTTTCTCCCACCTCAGAGAAAAATGGGCTAAGGAGGTAAAAAGGCTATCCACATTAGAAATCAGTTAGTCATGTGAAAAACATTCAACCTTCTAATAATCAAAGAAATGCACATTCACACAAAAAGGATGCCACTTTTAATTTTTGGATAGGCACATTCTAAAAAGAACAAATCCACTCTCATGAGTGCATAGGAACGACATACTGTGAACACCACTAGGGAGAGATACTTTCCCGTAGGTAATAAGTATCTATGTATAAAAATTGTAGCCAGAAATTCTACATCAAATACTTTATCCTAAGCAAATCATAGGATAAGTGAACAAAGATGTTTGCACAATATTATTGTGTGGTTTATAATAGTGAAAAATCCAATACAACTTAAGTGCTATCAGTGAGTAACTGGTTGAATGAAAGTTGGAAAGTTCATGAAATGGAATTGTAGGCAGTCATCAAAAATAAGCATGTGGACCTCTATTTAGCTGTACGAAAGATGTGCACAAAATATTCATACCAAAAGAGTAGAGTTCAAAGAAATAAAATAAACAATATGTTGTTTTATGTCTGTACATAGAAAAACTCTATTATACACCAAAATTTTAATAACAGTTATTTTGAGGTAGATTATGGGTAATATCCTTCTACTTATTTGTACATTTCTGCACTATCTGAATCTTTTGCAATGATTATTATAAGCAGAAAAAAGAAAAACCAACTGTGAAGAAGGAGAGAATGAGAAGAATCAGGAGGAGAGGAAAAGGGAGGAATGGTGAAAGGGAGGGAAAGCCATTTTCTGGGAGTTTTACCCTTGCTTCAGCTGCTTTTTTGTCTTCTGAGACTATGTTGTGAAAACATTCCTCTGTTTCAGTTTTCTACTTTCCTCGTAATCCAACTGGAGAGGCTGTTAAACCATGTATATTTAAACCAAAATCTTGTAATTTAGGGAAAAAATGATAAATCAATCCATGATCTTGATTTTGCCTAAGGAGAAAATGCAGTTCGATGGGATTACCAGCCACACAAAACACCTGTAAATCAAAATATGCCAGAATATTTATTATCTCAAACTGTTTGCTGTTCTACTTTAGCAAAACCTTTCCTAATGGGAAGGTTAAGAAGGACATAGAGGCCGCTTATTTCTTCTTCTAGATACCATATGTAATGCTTTTCTGTGCCCCTTGAAGAATTGTTTTCATTTGGTTGAGATTTAGTGTAATGCCTTCAGCTAAAAGTTGGAGACCTTTTTCATTCATTCATTCATTCAACAAATATTTATTGAAACCTCTCCTGTGCCAGGTACTGTTCTGGAAAATTGGGACCTATCAGTGTCCAGCTTTCCTGGAACTTGCTTTCTATCCTTCTAAGAAACAGCCATATAAAGGTAGCTATTGGTGAGGCTGTCTGCTACTTTATTCAGTATCCCATGGAGAAGTTTCTTTAAGACATGAGAACTGGAAAAGTAGTTGAGGAATTCATGTATACTTTACTCATAAGCAAATAAAATTTATTTGTTTATTTGTTTGGGTTACCGGGAAGCTTAGTCTATTGTTAGCTCAACTTGAGGAATTGCGTAAGATTTTACGTCCATCCTATTCTAATACAAACTTTTCCTCCTTTTAGAACTCCTTATCTTCCTATTTCATCTGTATTTTCACTGGCCTTGCTTTATACAAATTTGAGTTGTTTCACTGTATTCTAATGTATCTGTGAACTGCTTCAAATCTGGAATACCTTGTGGGACTTGAGGAACAAGATAACACCATGAGGAAACAGACAAATCCAGAATGTGGTACATTTTTCAAGACAACTGATTTTGTCTCTTCAAAAAGCCAACATTAAGAAAAACTAAAACGTGGAAGGGACTATTCTAGTTTGACAAATGAGGGAAAAAACATAATAATCAAATGCAATAAGTGAGCCTTGATTGGATCCTGGCTCAAAAGAACGTATCTGCTATAAAAGATGATTTTTGAGGAAAGCTGAGCAAATTTGAATATGATATGGGTAATAGATATTAGCAAGATTGGTTATTTTCTCAAGACCTGATAATAGTATTATGATTATGAAAGAGAATGTTCTTATTTTTAGAGGTGTCTACTGCAACATGTTTGGGTGGTGTGTCTTGTCTACAACTTTGAGATGATTCTGCAAAGAAAAATGTTTTACAAACATTTATATACAGATAAAGCATATATGGCAAAATGTTCATTGTTGAATTGTTGAGTCTGGGTATTAGGTAGTATTGTTGAATTAGAGTGAATACTGTAATATTCTTTCACATATTCTGTATATTTGGAAATTTTTATAATAAAAACTTGGAAAAATTTTTTTAAATTAAAAAATATATTAATACCCTATTATAATAGTTGTATTCATTCTAACCACTTTGATGTCAGCTGACAAACAAAATCTTTGGGGAAAAAACAGTACATTGAAGTGTATTATTATTAAAGATAATAAATTTGCATTTGAGCTATTTTTCAGTAATTCCATAAATCCTATAATTTACATATTTTAATTCATGTTAATATAATATACAATCTTCAAATAAATAGTGCCATCAATTTGAAATTTCCCATTTTGTCTTGAATACTGACAACCTAGGAGCCTTACATAAAGTAGGTATTATTTGGCCAGTAGTAATGAGCTCATACTTCATGTCCTACATATCCTAAGCCAGTAAATATTCCAGAGTGTACAATAGCATTTTGGTTGATTCTTTTTTATTTATTTTCACTTTCTTTTACATCAAAACATATTTTTTAAAAAGTATCCACAACTTGTAAAGAAAAGGTAGCCACCATGAAGTATTTTAAGATTCACCCAAGGATAATTGACTTGCTAAGGAAATATTTCTTTGTGTGACTTGCTATCTACTAGTGATTGAAGTCCTAGATATGTGAAGTTAGTTATTAAATTGTAGTTTTTTCATTAAAAATGCAAATGTTATCTCTGAACAAAAAAGAAAACTACTAAGGTTATGTTTTTATTGTCTTTGGGGATGTTAACCTATAAATTGTAGGAATGTCCTGTAGAATAACAACGTTAACACTCCTTTTCCTTTTTAAATGCCCATGCATACCCAGCCCCTCAAGTATTCTTTGAACCAGCTTTGAACATTCCTGTTAACTCTCTCATTTATGAATAAAATAATTTTGGACACATTCATTTTCTACTTCTATAAGAGTCATGTTGACTTTTTAACTTTCGAAAATTAAACTTTGACTCATCATTTGAACAACAAAAAATAATTTTAGAGAAACAAAACTAATTCCTTAGCCACCAGCCAGAGAAGGTGATTTGAAACTAGCTTTTTCAAAGAGAGAGTGTTTAAGATTCCAAGGCAGTCATAAAATCTCAGAAGGCCATCCACAATTTCTAGAATTTAAATGCAATAGTCCATGGCTGGGTGTTATCTAATGTAAGGGGCTGAGAAGTTCCATCATTTCGATAACCATAAAAATGTATTTTTCGATGAATTCTTGGTATTTGACAAATAATATCATTTAGCTGCCTGTGCTAGAGAGGTTTGACTTTCAAATCATAATGCCAGTATTTTATAATAGGTACCTCTTATGCTTCTTTTCCTTTAGCAAATTTTCTGAAAGAATTTTAGCCTCACAAATAGATCCTGTATATCAATCTAGGCCATGGCAGAGTCAGACAGGTAATAGTGGTAGGTAATAAACTAAAGAAGGTAATAATCTGAGGTAGGTAATACCGTGGAGCTGGTGGACATTGTGTCACACATAGGTCACCTCGGCTATGTATATTATTAGATCTTCCCTTTGATGGGACCAGCCACACACATACTCAGGCTCTCAGTCAATCTACTCCAAACCAACTTTTGTAAAAACAAACAGGACCTCATCTGAGTATCATACTGATTTAAATCAGTATTTTGTCGGTTCTCCGGACCATTTTTAAAACTTGCTTAACGTGTTGAAATGAAATGCTTGTTTTTCTCATTAAATGCAGTTGGGAGTAAATAAGTCATCAGTGAAAGTTTCAGAAGTTCAGGTATTTACAAAGTTGATAATCACACACTCCGCCTATGTACCCTATTTCTCATCTTTTCTCCCATCCCAACCTGCTTTTCCCTAAAAGGTGATTTTGAGATTTAAGTTGAGGTCTGTACCTAATTCCATATTTATAAAAATGTAATTATGGTCCTTCACGCTTGACTGCTAATAAACCTTTTTGTACTGAGGCTGCCAAATAATCATTTCCTTATCAATTTCATTCTAAAATAAATCGCATGTATTATTACGAGGTTGTTGGGATATCTTAAGTCCATATGAGATGGGGTGGATTTGGGAATTGGGACTTTCCATGACTTTCTGCTTCCCACTTGCCTACAATGATTTTTAAACTAATTCTTAGGGCTCTCTCTATTTACATTATTCAATAGCCACCATTTCATTAAACCATTCATTGGATACATGAGGATGGGCATAAAATAGATGTCTTGTTTTTCTATTTTTCATGCACTTTTTCTGTGAGAAATTCTTCCAATTAAAAAATGTTAGGTAAGGGAAAATATTCTGCGATGTAAAATTATAAAGGATCGATTGATGTATAAAAAAACAAAAGCAACAATTAGTGACTCTAAGATTGTTGGACAAAACATTATCATCTTCATCTGCCTAATAGTGAATTTGGGGCTTTATTCAACTTCACACAATTTGGGAGTAATGTCACTCCACTTCATTTTAGGAATCAGGAATCCAGATGTGTGAGTATGTAAGATTCTTCAGTTAATGTTTTTCAAATTGCTTCTCTCAGGGACTTATTGTCAAATAAAAGACATTACAGACACAGTAGCATGGGTTAGTGTGTTGTAACTTCCTTTGTTAATTCAATAAGATAAAAAGTACACAAAATAACTGCAGTTTTATTTAACAGCTGTACAGACTCTAAACTTTAGACGTTAGAGAATACGACTTATTCATAAAAATTCAGTGTACAAAATGATAGCGTTATTATTGAATTTTTTAAAAAAAACAATGAAAGAATTTCATATAAGTTTTATTTAGAATAAAAAATTTCCTTTGTGCATTTGAAATATGCTTAGTTTTGCAGTGATCTAGCTCAAATAAAGAGAGATTTATTCTTTGGCATCATCTTTTCTAGAGGTCCCTTTAGCCCATAAAACAATGTTGTAATATTGTACAGGTTTCATTTCCTTAATGAATGACAAATTCCTCCATCTACCCAATTAGAAAGCATCTTTTCTTTTCCTGGAAAGAACTCAAAAAACGAAATGGCTTTTTCATTGGCTTCTCCCATAGTGTGACATCCCAAATATCCCAGAGAGAAATGCTAGCTATTTAAGCAATCCTGTCATGTTTGAAAAATGAGCCTTTGCCTTTGTAACTCAAAGAAAGGGAAGGATTTGTCACCTACCAATGCTCTTTTATCTTAGTGTTTCTGTGTCATTTATCTTCTTGCTTGTCAACAGCTTTTTTTAATACAGTCCTTTTAATTACCAAATGACAATTACGGTTTGAGTGTGGAGATGTTGAAATTCTGTTACTACAAATGCGTTGAACTTTTCCTGAAAGATCCATATTAGTTCTACTTTGTACAGGCAGAAGTATGCATGTGAATTTTGCACATTAAGTGTGGTCAGAAGCAAGTTACCTAAATAAGGGATAGTAATTTTTCTACTTACCTATTCCAAATCAAGCATGTATTGAGAGTTATGCTAATGAAAAGACTAATGATCAACAAGGAACTAAACTATTAAATTGACTTTGGTTAATGAACAATATCTTTCAGTAAATGACTAATTTAGGCCATTGAGACACCTGAAGCCTTGGAAAAATAAAAGCCATTGCACAAAGCCCAGCTCCACCAGCTGTTGGCTATATGGTTTTGGACATGTTGCATACTTAAGCAATAATTTTCTGTCCCTTGTACCGAATGCCACGTGGAATTCTTTGGTTAGTTATCACCACATTATAATCACGACTGTATGTGAGAGCGGGATCTCCAAGAAGGGATGCCTAATGGTCTCTTCTGGGGAAAATGTAGAATTTGAGAGCTCAAAGGCCCTTACAAGTGAAGCGAAGGCCCCTATGACTGATTCTTCTCACTTGATTCTCTGTCCTCCACCATCCGGTTCCTCACGCATGTGCCTAGAGCCTCCATCCTCACAGTACCCTGAATCATTTATTCCTGGTACTTACTAAAACTTCAAAAAAATTTATGTGTGATGATTATTTGATAAATATTTGTTCTTCTTGTCTGCAGGGTTATAAGCCCTTTAAGAACATAGATCACACCTTTTTGTTTATTATCATATCTTAAATACCTACCAGAGGGCTGGATACATTATAAGAATTCAATAGTACTTTTTGAGTGAGAAAGAAACTCAATGAATTACTGAATAAAAGTCAATGGCTTTTACTCAGACTTTGTGATATGAAGATACTTAATGCTCATCAATATTTAATGTTCTCATAAATCACAATTCTAACCCATTTCTCATCCTACATCTCGACATTTCTTGTTTGCTTACTCTTTCTATCTGAAAGGAGATATTTGCCAAAGATCTGCCTTACTCTTTATTTTACTGTCTGTCTACCCAGTTCCTTTCTGTGATATCGTTCATGTCTAGAGCTTCAACTATCTCCTCTTACTGACAATTAATGAATATTTATCTGCAGTTGAACCTCCTAGCCTAAACTGAGTTTTGGTTTATTTATTTGTACTGTGATGCATTTGGACTGGATTAGGTCCATGATGTCTTTCTCCTCTAAAACCATATCTCAAATTCAACATATCTAACATGGATTCCTTCTTAAAATGACTGTCACTTAATTTCCCTTTGCTCTCACTAGCAATGCTGTTCTCCGCTTCCTACCACAACTAAATCTGAGGCTCTCCTTTGATCTTATTTCTATTACTGCAGCAGCCTCCTAATTTTTCTTCTTACTTCCAGTATGCACACTCTCAACTTGCAATGATTGCCTGTTTAACCTTTAAAAAAAATAAAAGAAGAAAAAACTTGTGAATGTATTATTTTCTTGCTCAAAACATTTTACCTGCTCCAAATTTCTTGCCAACTTTACAAACACCACAGCATGGTATTCCAAATCAGCCAAAATGTGGTTTCAATCTATCTTTCTGGTCTTATCTTTTTCCTCTTATATGTGTGTATCATATATTTTAGCTAATTTGTTCGGAATCATTTGTTGAACACAAGCTCTCTTCTCCACTATGATGGTTTTGTCATAATCATACCTCTTTCTAGAAAGCCATTCTCTATCCACTTGTTCATGTAGCTCTATGGCTTAAGGACATGCTTTAATTTGACCTCTTTGAAACTTTCCTTGGTAAATCCTTTCAATCAATCAAAAATTCATCCCTATCTCCTCTAGAAAATTTTGTTTAACTCTCGAATACCTATTTCATGTACGTAGAATATATCCTTGTTAATACCTAACATCTGACACTAAATTCTGTGCTCTCATGAGCAGGAACTGCATGTCTGAATAATTTTGAAATCCCTGGCTCAGGGATCACACAGTAGATCAATCGCATAGTAGACAGTCAATAGACAGTGACTGATAAAATACATGAATGATAAATAAATGTGACTATGTGTAAGAAGAGAAGGTTCTAATTCTTATTAAAAAATTATTGGACTGAGCAACCCCAAATTTTCTTTCTAATTAGTTAAGTAATCTTGGGGAAGTCAAAGTAAATTAAATCAATTAAATAATCTTTAAAATCCAGTTCATAGTGAAATTTCTTTGAACACCTGTCAACCACTTTCAATAAGTACTAGTGACTCATAACCACTAACAGAGGCAAAGTTATCAGTAAATCCTAAAGAGACTGACCTCAGTTGTCTTTGATTAATGAGTCAAATGAGTAAAAGTATCCAAATCATTTCTTTTCTGTTGGATAACTTTTATATTCTCCTAGACCAAGGGACTTTCTAAGTGAGTAGATAATCTTCACCTCACACATCAGAGAAGACTTAGATCTCTAGAAAATCATACTGTAAATACCTGCAAGAATGATTTGTTCAAGATTTACTAAGTTTGCTTGGCTCTCTTCAAGGTAGATGCTTGACCTTGTAAAAAACTATAATCTTAGAGCTGTTGGCCAAATCTCCTTTTCCTTGGTTTGGTCTCTTCTGATAGTCCCTGATGAATCAGTGCTACACAGCTGCCCTGATATACAGATTACAATGCTCTGTTTCTCATGGTTTACCAGTCTCCCAAAGTATGGGTAAGTGCCAAACCCAATTCATTATGATTTTACAACATCAAACCACAACCATAGTAAACTCAGTGTAAAATTACCTAGCAAAATATAACCCATAATTATATGTACATATATTTTAATGTAATATATCTTTTTCAAGCTCTAAAAGTTCTTGAATATAACACTAACACATGCACTTACCTGAATTTCAACATCTTTCCCAAGCTTACAAGCTGAAGGAATATCTAGAAACAGATACCTACGGTGGAAGTATAACATCTTTTCTTTACCTATGTTGCTTTCAACCTAGGCATTCTATCTTTCTGGTGGGACTCCCAGAATGTGGTCTGTTTTCAGACAGATAGAACTTTCTTGAACTTTATCATCTCTGACATTGAAATTCAGCAAAATATCCCAGAATCCTAAAACTACTCAAATTGCAAAGTACAAAATTGAACTAAATTTTAAGCAGTTATCTATAACTCCACATATTGCTAATATAAAATAAATAAGTCCAAAATTATAGAATGTGCCAATCTTTTTTAAAGATTATCTTAAAGACCCTATAGATAATCTTAAATATTCATTCATGACTATAGTATACTACAGAAACTCAGGGTTTGGTGGTTCTCTGGAGAATGTGGGTATACTTCCAGAAAATTTTGAAAGGGAAAAAAAAGAGGTTTATAATTTACAAAAAAACCCATAATTGTTAATAAAATATTATCTGAAACTTAAAAATATAGCTAAACTTGTTATTTCTTCAATATTATACTGATGCCTTGTCAAACAGGCCCAAGTACTATCTAATTATCTAGTGTAACACTGGTTGACTTACTGACTACCATCAATCAGGTCAAGACTACATAAAGTTAGACTTGTAGAAGATTAATATGTTATAAATGGTTTTGGCTGCTAGAGATGCAAATTATTGCCATCTGATAGAAAAGATAACAATAAAGGTTATAATTGTATTGCTCTTCAGGGCATTGACAGTTTCAGATCTTATATAGCAATCTTATTCCAGCATTATTTATTCTAGTGACTATACAGAATCTGTCTATCAAATTTTCCTCTAAATTGACTTTCTCATCCTGCTGGTTTCTTCATTAATAAATTAAATAACAGTCTAACACATGTTTCCTATATATTGGAATGCAAATTAATTGTTAGTTTTTGAAATTTATACTTTAATACAGTTACTATAAAAAGTTCTCTAAAATTTAGACAATTCCAATGGGGCAAGCAAGTCACATTGGAGCACTGGGTCCACCTGATCACACACTCCCTGTACACACTCCTGCCATTTATTAGCCTACTATGAAAATAATTATAGGACTCTAAAGAGATTCCCATCAACTAGGCAGGTTTTTGCAGGAACAGATTGTATTATCTTTGAAGCTAAGTTGTTTCTTCTCCTAAATTAATATAAGAATCAGTGAATTTTATATGAAATGAGTAGAAAGTGTGAATATTCCTTCCAACAGACACACTGTTATCAGGTGATAGGAAGGAGAACCATGATAATTTATGAGATGATCCAGGCAGTACCTGGGATCTTCTAAGATATGTATTTAAGCTCTGGAGAAACAACTGAGAGATTCTGCACTGGTTTTAAAGTTATAATCTGTTAAAGTGACATTTTAACTCTATAAAGATATGCATAGTTTTTGTTAACTAGTTAAGATAATTAGAACTACATTAGTGATGCCACTAATGACTAATCACAACCCACACTTAGTGGATAAATGAAAACTGATGATTGGAAAAGTTTATAAATTTGAGTGAACATAGTTTTTTTATGATAAGCCTTTTTGTCTTTGTTTTTGTTTTGTGATTATTTCCTTTGTTTTTTTTTCCTCTTCCACTTTCTTTTCTTTTCCATTTTAACTGACATACAATTGACATATAAAATTGTAAGATATTTTCAGTGTACCTCATGATCATTTATGTCTACATTGTGAAAAGATTCCCACCATCTAATCAATTAACATATCCATCACCTCACATATTTATCTTTTTGTGTGGGGTAGGGAAGTTCTACTCTCTTTGAAAGTTTCAGTTACATATAACACAATGTCATCAACTATAGTCACCATGTTTTACATTAGATCCTCAACCTTTTTCATCTTATAGCTGAAAGTTTGTAGCCTTTTACCAACCTCTCTCTATTTCTCCCACCCCAAAGACCCTGGCAGTCACTTTTCTACACCCTGTTTCTATGACTTTGACTTTTTTTCCCTTTGGTTCCACATATAAGTGATATTGTGTAGTATTTGTCTTTCTCTGTCTGGTTTATTTGACTTAGTATAATACCCTCAAGTTCCATTCGTGTGGTCAAAAATGACAGGCTTTCCTTCTTTCTTATGGCTGAATAATACTTCACTGGACATATATACTACATTTTCTTTAACCATTCATCTGTTCATGGACACTTAGGTTGCTTCCATATCTTAGCTATTGTAAATAATGCTGCAATGAACATTGGAGTGCATATATCAATTGAAATTAGTGCTTTTATTTTCTTCGGGTAAATACTCAGAAGTAAGATTGCTGGATCATATAGAAGTTCTATTTTTAATTTTTTTGAGGACCCACCATACTGTTTTCCATAGTGATTATACCAATTTACATTCCCTCCAGCAATGCACAAAGCCTCCTTTTCTCCACATCCTCACTAACATTTGTCATTTGTTGTCTTTTTGATGACAGCCATTCTAATAGGTGTGAGGTATCTCGTAGTTTTGATTTACATTTCTCTGACAATTAGTGATGTTAAGCACATTTCCATGCACTTGTTTTTCATTTGTATGCCTTCTTTGGAAAAATGTCTATTCAGGCCTTCTGCCCACTTTTCAATCTGGTTTTTGTTGTTGTTGTTGTTGGATTTTTTTATTGAGTTGTATGATCTCTTTATATATTTTGGATATGAGCCCCTTATAAGACATATATTTGCAAATGTCAGAATAGAGAGCCCAGAAATAAACCCACACACATATGGTCAATTAATCTACGACAAAAGAGACAAAACTATACAAGGAAAAGACAGTCTCTTCAATAAGTGGTCCTTGGGAAACTGGACAACTACATGTAAAAGAATGAAATTAGAACTATCAGGTCCTCTGCCCATTTTTCTAAATCAGATTGTTTGAGTTTCTTTGCTTTTGAGATGTGTGAGTTACTCATATATTTGGGATAGTAATCCCTTATCAGATACATGATTTGCAAATATTTTCCCCCCTCTTCCTGTAGGTTTCCTTTCCATTTTGTTGATGTTTTATTTTGCTGTGCAGAAGCATTTTAGTTTAATATAGTCCCACTTGGTTATTTTTTCATTTGTTGCCTTAGCTTTTGGTGTCAAATCCAAAAAGTCTTTGCCGAGATGTATGACAAGGAGCTTACCCGTTATGTTTTCTTCTCAGAGTTCTATGGTTTCAGGTTTATGGTTCAAGTCTTTAATTAATTTTGAGTTGATTTTTGTATATGGTGTAATATAGGGGTCTAGTTTCATTCTTTTGCATGTGGCTGTCCAGTTTTCCCAACAGCATTTATTTCAGTTCTATATTCTTGGCTCCAATAAAACTTTTTAAAATGTAGGGGTTTTTTAATAACAAATGTATTTTAGCCTCAAGGTTAATAATTTTTATTATTAATTATCATTAATAATAATAATCTTTGTAACAATTAAAACAGGTCTTTTGCTACTATAAAGAAACTTCTTTGTCTTGCTTGGTAAACAGTCAGGAAAAGAACTCAAAATTATGATGACAAGATAGGCAACAAGTAGATATATACATTTAATTTAAATTTTATAAGACATAAAATGTTGGAGAATTACTGAGTCTATCTGATATAATAAAATGACTAACTCAAGGCTTTATATAGTTGAGTAAAGACTAAAGGAAGGTTTACCTTTGCATTATGCTTGGGAAAATCAACTCAGCTAGCAAAAGGATAGAATGAACAAGACTGGAAGACATTCAAGAGAAAAATCTTTTTCAAGCACATCAATAACATTCACCTTTTCCTACAATAAATGGTCTGTACCAATAAGTAAAACATCGTACCAGTGACCAGCTTTGCTTACCTGCTACTTTGATGTGTAAATCATGAATCAACCACTATTATTCATTCATTAAAGCAAGACCTTCAACAAGGTAGCAATTTGTTGCCATATAATCCTGACCCCTTGTCTAAAGAGTATGCAATTAACTTTTAAAATGGTGAAACCTAAATATAAACTCTTTTCAGTAGAAGTCCTAATAACAATATAAAATTTTTTGTAAGACCATTAACAAATACGTTTTTACTATCACCTAAATAATACATCTAATTGTATAAACATTTTAAAGAATTAAAAATATAACAAGAAAGGTGAAAATATCTGAAACTACACAACGCTGTGGCTTTAGTTATAATCTAATCATAAGTATGTCCTTGCATACAGAAGTGAATAATCTGCAATTCTGAAATAAAAAGAAAAATTAAAAGCAAAATTTTTATGTAGACATTTGTGACAAATCCTGATAAGTCTTGACATAAACTAGTACAGGTTCATCATTCCTTCCATTATAATATTTATACATTTCACAGCAAAAATATTAACGTGTTTGATTATATTGGGTTGCCCCCAAGCACTTCTTGAAGGGTGAAATAACATGGTATTACCTTTCTAAAATCTAAAACCTACAGAATTTTGAAACACATCTGGTCCCAGTGATTTCACATAAGGGATCATGAAGTGATATATGATCAGATATATAATTTTACATAATTGGATATTATTATACCTGATTCTTTTTACATTTTTATTCCTCTGGGATATTAATGCTAGTCTGAGCAATTCGTGGAAAGTCTTATCTAATATAGATAAATTTTTAAAATTTAAATGTTATTAAAATATTTGTCCCTCTAGGATATATTTAAATCTAGTCATTGGAATTATTTTTGTCATTAATATATAATGGACAAAGAAAAAAATAACTATGAGACGTTTCCTCTATTAGAAATAAATGTGTGCCCTAAGCAAATGGTGAAGATCTTGTAGCCATTCTTCAAATGCAAATCCAAGATCTCATAAAATACTTATCTTTTCTTTAAAAGAAGTGGCTCAGGATAAAAATGGGCAGGGTCCACAATAACGATGACATAAAGAGGGCTGGCAATTCAACCATCAGGTAATAATTATAAAACTTGAACAATACTCAAAGAGGTAATTTGAAAGCAATGGAAAAATGACCACAGTGAGAAGAAACTTGAAAAGAGTTTATACCTAAAAGACACCGATTTCATGAAGAATTGTGGATTTATGGCTTTTTAGCCTGGAAGCACTCCCCATTTCATCCAGCTGTGACAGCAGAAAACTGCAGTCTTATACTTTGAAGTGGTAGATGATAAAGCTCAGGGCATCAGAGCAGATGAATAGAATATGAAAGGAATCTTTTCTATAAGCCAGGAAACCTTACAAAAGCTGAGGTCAAAAATTTGAAAACAACAGTCCCGAACCCCAGCTCCCTGACCCTCCCCACCCACCCGACCCCTGACTTCTCCCTGAATGTTAAACGACTACAGATTTGCAAAGGAAACTCAGAATGCCGAGCAATAAAGCAGACGGAAAGCAAAGAACAGTCAATCCTTTAAAGGCAGACCTGCTCCTGGTTATATTTACAAGTTTTTTCCAGTACCCAGCACGGTGCCTGGCACAATAGTTCCCCAGTGAATATCTAATGAATGAGACCATTACCAATGTATCTAGAGAACGTGAATTCTCCTGTAAACACACAAAGGAACTTGTACCAACAAAGCTATAAATAACAAGATAAAAAAAAATGTATATATACATATATGTCTGAATCACTGTGCTATATACCTGAAACTAACGCACTATTGTAAATCAAGAATACGTCAATTAAAAAATGTAAAAAAAAAAAGGAAATGCGAATGATAATAACTATGTAAGAAACAAATAACATGTACTTGAAAAAATAACATAACAACTAAACCCAGTATATAGAATTTCTTTGGGTCCACAATATTAAGACAAAGCAGTTCCCCCTCCAGGTCTTTTTTATGCACTCCACTGACTAGTTAAAGGAACAGGGACACTTGTTCTTAGAATATTTCATATTGTGAATTTGTCTGTTTGTTTCCTTATGGTATGCTTTTTACTTGTTCTTCAGTTCTAGTATTTTCTATAAATGGGAAGTGAGTTCTGAAAGATTGATTAGATTCTGGTGTTACCAATTTTTAGCATAGCAGTTGCTATATACTTCATATTACATAATATCAAGAGGATTATGTCTAGTTATCCTACTAAAATTAAGATAAATCAGTAGCTTCATGTGAGCAAAGCCTTACCCCTTCATTATAAAATTCCCATTCACATTTCACAAGTGGCTTATCCATCCGTGATCAAGGCCAAAGTCAAAATGATGATTTTCCAATTTGAGCATTTCTTTCACATTTATTAGATGAAATTGCTCTGTAAAGAGGTACTTTGCCTAATCAGTTAGACTATTTAGCCACCCTTACATGCAATTCTAATAGAAAAGCTAAGGCAAATGCTTAAGTCTTTCTCTCTGCAACTTTAATTGCCAAATTTCTAAGTAAAGAGTGGTTTTCCTTGCCTCTCAATTAATTTATTTGTTGTTCCATTTTTTTTCTGTGCCTATAACTCCTATACTAATCTGACATGCTTATCCCATCTTTTAGTTCAACAATTAGATACTTTCAGTGATTACCTCCAGAATTTATCCAAAAGTTTCTGCAGTTATTTTGTGATTGGTTGAAACTCATTCCTAGTAGAACCCTTGGGATGGTCTCACATGAAACTCCCTGAGTTCTTAATTGCATGTTTTCCTGTGATCTTTCTACTCAAACTTAAAATTGTAACTAGATATAAAATCTTTGGTTCACATTTTCTTCCTTTGCATATCTTCCAAAAACGTTGCTCCATTAGGTTCCAGCAGAATATTTTGCTTTTGATATTTTTTTATGTTACTTGATTTTTTTTTGCCAAAAGACCTGAAGATTTTTTAAATCTATAATGTTCAATATTTCTCAGTGTTGCCCTATCTGGGACAATATAATAAATTCCTAGCTGTATCTTGTGAATATGTAGTTGTTTTATGCCACTAAATTTTGGTCTGGGCTGTTGAATAGGAATGGATATTTAAAACATGAGTTTGTACCTCAATGGGGTGCTCTTAGTATGAGAATTAAAGTAAAAAACAAACTTTTCACTTTTTAATCAGCATTTGGGGGAAGTGGAAAAGCTCTAAGACAGTCTTTCATTCCATCAAAATGTTCTCAAAGAAATAAATGGGCTTAGACTAGTGTTTCTCTACCTCAGTCCTACTGACATCTTGGGATGGATAATTATTTGTTGATGGGGACTGGGTACATTGCAGGATGTTTAGCAGAATCTTTCATTTCTACCTATTAGATGCGAGTAGCACATCCCCATTTGTGAAAACCAAAAATTTCTCCAGACAATGCCAAATGTCCTCCTCTTCTCCTCAGTTGAGGACCACTGGCCTCAGGGAAACAGGGGTGTACCTTCAAGACACTTCATTAAGATCTCAAAAAAGTGTAAAGCAATGCCTCACATACAACCTCAGGAAAACAAAAAAGTATCTAATAATCCTAAGGATATGTCTCTTAGTCCTTCTGGTACAGGCAATACTGCTTCCAAGACTTGTTTAAGTTTATTGTCTTATAGCATCTTCACAGAGAACTCAAGATCTAGAAGGACTTAGAGTACACATTCATGGATATGGTTTTTGTCTAATGGAGTGGATTATAAATAGATATATTTCAGAAATATAGTGTTTTAAAGTAATTGTACCAACTTGGATTGAAAGTGATTAAAATGTAATGAAATGAAAAGTAAAGAAAATGAAAACAAGCCTTTGGATCTGCAAAATTCTTCTTGTAGCAAGCAGACCAAGAAAACTACTGTTTCAAACATGAAAATGGAAGGAATAGGTAAACAAAGTCACGGAATTACAGGGCAGAACCAAGAGTCCAGAGGACAGAGTCAAGAACCACAGAAATCTTTACCAGGGAGCAGGACTAAACCCCAATCAAATAACTGGTAACATGTTCAGTTGGATTTCAGAATTGTTACAGAACAGTGACTTCTATGTGTCCTGGTTCTGCCCCCCTTTTCTCAGGAGTTTCTATAGCAGTTAAATTTTATGTATTCTATCATTGTATACTAGGTATATATGTGTGGCCAGAGGAAGATAGGGTCAGATAACTTACCTCCTTAGTTCATGGTCTTCAGATTGAGAGGAACTGACTCTGAGGAACCTCATTTGCTCCTGAACTTAATCTGTATGACGAGAACCTTGACATCAAGTTTGAGCTAATGCCATAATGGGATATAACTTGAGAAGTGGGGGGATATTTACAAAGAGTATTTGTATGTTGCATTTGGAAGAATGTAAATAATTTGTGGCCACAAATTGATTGTGGTGACTTTAAAACATGGCTGAAAATTTATTGCAATAGTTCCCACCCAGGGGTAGGGTCTAGGTCCCCTCCCCTTTAATACTGGAGAGTTTGTGACTGCTTCAACCAACAGATTATGGCAGAGTAAGACTATATGACATCTGAGGCTAAGTTGTAAAAGACCAGGAAGTGTCTGTATTATTCGCTGAAGCACTCTCTCTAGGAAACCTGAACCACCAGGTAAGGTGTTTGACTCAGAGTCCTGAGGGCTCCATGTTGGAGAGACAATGTGTAGGTGTTCCATCAAAAGTGCCAGCCAAGCCAAATTTTTAGCCATCCTTGGCAAGAATGAAGCCATGACGGCCCCTCTTGACCAGCCCATAGACTAACTGAACACTGCAGAGTAGACTTTGCTGATGCCACGTGGTATCAAAAAATTAGTATGACTCAAAATTTGTGACTCACAAAATCATGACATATAATCAAGTGATCATATCTTATGGCCTAAGTTTTGGCAGTAGTTTGTTTAGCAGCTATAAATCATCAAAACACCATAGATTCTGTCACCTATTTGTATAGAAGAGGTTCTTTGTAGGATTTTTAACTTTGGTATATATCCCCTGGTTGGTCTGCTTGGTTTTCAGAAGGAGTTTTAAGAAAATACAAAATTTATGCTGCTGTCATTTTCTTCCTGTAACCTAAGTTCTTCATTTTCCTTAAAAATTATTAATGATTTTGATAAAGATGGCATACTGTACAAATTTGCTGATGACCCAAAACTCCATAAAAGGATCTAATGTACCATAGAACCTACATACAGAAAGAACCTGATGGAATAAAATGGTGCAATTAATCTTATGCAAAGAAACCTAAAAGAAAGAAGGAAAATTAGGAAGTCATTGGTAACTTCGAGGACATCATTTTAAGAGGTGTTAGAATGGTGTTCCAGAAGCTACATCTCCATGGGAATCAAATCTAAGTTTCCTGCAAACTTTGATTCTTTGATTTTAGTTACAAGCAGTCATTCATTTATTTGGCAAATACGCTGAATGTTTTATAATAACAGAAAATAGTTGCCAGGCAACATATTAAGTGGTTTTTGTGTGGTGTTTCATATATACAAAAACTCCCTGAGGAGTAAACATTAGTAGCCCTATTTAAAATAAAGGTAATAGAGATAAGCTCAGGAAAGTAAAGGAACTTGCTTATAGTTGTACATCTGGGGAATATCTGAGCAGGGATTAAAGTTCCATTGGACTACAAAGTTCATACTCTTCCTCTTATCCTATTCTGGCAACTAAGATAAGGTCCATGCTCTCTACAAGGTTATAGTGTTTTCTAAGGACAGATAATAAAACCAATAATTACAGTGCAGTGTAACGAATGCTAGGGCAGACTATGAAGCTCAAGTTGTGGGAGTGGAGGTGATCACACCAAACTCTGTTTCTCTCAGAAAATAGTCTCAAAGGAAGTGGAGGTGATACTTGGCCAAAGAAAACTAGGTGCAGGGCAGGTGGGGAGAGAGGAATGCAGAGCACGGGAGTTCCAGGCAATGAACTGCAATGTGCAAAGCCACCAAGGCCTGAAAAGTTTTCATTTAGGGCAGTTTGAGTAAAAAGAGCTTCCAAAACAGTTACAGAGAAAGAGAGAGAGGGAGAGTGTGTGTGTGTGTGTGTGTGCGTGTGTGTGTGCGTGTGTGTGTGGGTGGTGTGTGACAGGGTTGGAGAGGAGAAGGCAATAAATAAATCTAGAGAATGAAGTCAGAATTGGCTTACAAACGGCCTTGTATACTGAAGGAAAGGGTTTGAACTTTCTCCAAAAAGCTATGGAGAGCCAAAAAGGAATTTAATCAGTGGTCAGAGACGATGAGATGAGTATCTGAGTGCCAATATTCCCAGAAAAAATCATCTTCGTCTCAAGCCAACTTCTGAACTGATCACTTTGACCAAGGCAATGGGCTTGGAGAGTGTGTTTTCCTGGAGCTAGAACTGCAGGCAGACCCTTTAGAACTGCCCCGCCCACCAGCGTAAACAGGCTGTTGGGACTGGTCAAGACGGACTGGTTGTTGGGAAGACAAACAATCACAACATTCAAACACATTTTCACATGGCTGGATTCTGGGCTTCCATTTTAAACCTTTAAGTGCCTTCAGGTGAACAAAAAAACTAACAGTCTTTTGTTGTTAAAATTATCAAAACATTGTTTCACCCTATCATAAAAAATGGAATATTACAATTTCCCAGAAAGACATAATTCTACTAATAGGGACTCTGAAAAGGCTATCAAAACAACATGATATATTTGCTATTTTAATTTGTAAGAAACTATAAGAACCGGTAGTTATACACACATATACTTATTTATGTGCATATACAGCTTAGTATACGTGGAATAATCATTAAATTAAAAAATATTAATAAATGTATTCAGTGTGTTTCAAGGAAATTAAAAACATTGAAGCTAAGGATACACAGCAACGTGTACGAAATGACTAATATATATATATATATTTTTTTTTATTAACCTACAATTATATTAAGGAATAAGTTAATTGAATTAGAAATGTCATTTATTAAGCTTGTTTGGAATAAAAGTCTACTTGACAACTGAGTAAAATCATTAAGGACTTGCCAGAGGAAATAAACAAAAAAACCCAGTACTTCTCATAGGGTTTACTGTGAGCTACAGGACACAGCAATTACGTAGGTGAACTACGAATCCTTAGCTGGGGAACCAAGGTGAATGTGATGAGTTCTTTTTCTATAATATGACAAAAGAGAAGGAAGCCTGAGGAACAGTGTTAATCAAGGACAATCTGACATAAGAGATGGAGAAGAGAAAAAATGTTTAACAAGTTAAGGGGTAAAAGAAACTTTAGCAAAAGAACTGGATGAGTCTACAACATTCTGTCAAGCAAATCTTTCCCCTGAAGGAGCTCTCCTCAAAAGATTAAAAAACTGCTTGGCGCACACTCAAATATGCAAACACTATCAACTCTTTTGAGAATCAAAACATGACTCCTACACCTCTTCACAAGAAAAGAAATTCACCTTTCCAACTGAATAGTGGCCAAATCCAATTGTTTCTTAATATTTAAAGGAGTAATTAGTCAAACATGGATAAAATTTTGGGTAAAAGTGACGAAATTCCAATAACAGCATGAGGACTCACTCAACTCAAGCTGCATTTATAAGAAAGCTACCAATCAGATACGTCTTCATTGAAATAGGTCTTAGGGAAATGCAGCACGCAACACGGGACGAAAAAAAAAAAAGGGTACATTTCAAATCCAAATGTGCCAGAGTAAATGTCCCAGATCTGCCTCACAGTAGTTTTGTGATCTTGGTTGTGTTACATAATTTCTCTAACTCAGACTTCTTATCTATACATGGAGAGAGAAGCCCTTGCATTATACAGTTGTCATGCGTATTTAATGAGCTAATATCTTGCAGGATCTCTAATATGAGTTTAGTGAGGAATCTTATTAGTTGTGGTATACATATGTATTGATTTTATATTTCCTCCCAGCTGTATTCTATTACCTTCTACCTTCTTGCCTTTGGAAAAAGCAAGCTCTATTAATGTAATTTCAAGTTTTTTTTTTTTAACTTTCTCAAAAACGTTTGCTATTAAAGCAGTAGTCACATCAGCGTCTTCAGTGATGCTAAATTCCTCTCTTTTCATCAAATCCCCACCCTCCCACCCATCAGTGCCCCAGTGGGTGAGATTGTAATATCTCAGAGAAGTGGTCTATTTCTCTCATATATACCCCAGCCCTCTGGGGATGGTATTTGACCCCAAAGCAGAAGGGAAATTGTTGTCTATGGTGAATCCACTTTGTCATACCTGCTGACCCAGCTATATGTCAGGGAGGAATTTAGTGTGAAAGATCTGTTCCACTGGCTCCAGTAGACTCTACTAATGATAGACTCATCCAAACTGATCATCTAGACATTGTTCAACCCATGTAAGATTTGCTCATACCCTCTAGTCAATATCCCCAGGTGGATGCACCACTTTACATTTCTTTGCTGCACTTTCCACTTTGCTCCAAGCTATGTTGCTGCCATTAAACTAAAAGGCTTAATCCCATGTGTGATGGTTAATTTTATGTGTCAACTTGGCCAAGCTATGGTGCCCAGTTGTTTTGTCAAACACTTGCTGTGAAAGTACTTTTTAGATGTGATTCACATTTAAATCAGTAGACTTTGAGCAAAACAGATGACTCTTTATAATGTTGGTGGGCCCCATCCAATCAATTGAAGGCATTATGAGAAAAAAAAAAACTGAGGTTTCCCCCAAAAAGAAGAAATTATTCCTCAAGACTGCAATATCAAAACCCTGATGAATTTTCCAGCATTCTGCTATGAGGAATTTGGACTAAAAACTGAAACATCAATGCTTAGCCAAGTCTCCAGCCTGCTGGCCTGCTGTACAGATTTCATACTTGTCAGCCCCTAAATCATGTGAGCCAATTCCTTAAACTCTCTTTGTTTCTGTTTCTTGCTTTGTGTGTTTGTTTGTGTGTGTGTGTGTGTGTGTGTGTGTGTGTGTAATATATATTTTATATATACATATATAGGTAAATATATATATACAGATATACAGGTACATTTATATATGTATATAACATTTATATATATACACACACACATTTATATATACATTTTCCTCTCAGGAACTGAAAATTCAAGAGTAGAAGGGTGGTACTGCCCATCTCTGCCTGGTAGTATTCCACCATGATCTACCATACATTTTTTCTGAAACATCCCTGGCACAACCTCTCTTGTAGAAGAGGCCAAGTCAATCGGTCATTGATATCAAAAACCAGGCCTGGGAATAGCATGCTTCTTCCCTCTTTCCATAATTACCAGAAAATATTACAAATCGTTCTCTTGGTGCCTTCCCTCCCTGGGAAAGTGGAAGGGAGGAGAGAGTTCTCTTCTCAAGCAATCAGAGCTGTGCTTGGGGCATAGTAGGTGCTCAGTGAATATAAGCTATAATTATTCACAGGCACTACACTCCTCCAAAAAATGAGAGGTGGGGCAAGGGAGCAGAGGGAAAGGGTGTGAAGATGGGATGATGGTGGTACAGCTGGCTCTCTCTGAAGTGACACGTTTGTAAGCTTCCTGGGAAAGATGCTGGCACAATCACCTGCAGTTCTCAGAACTCAGTATGTGGGATTGCTAGCATCTTTTCTCAGCAGCCAGGGTCCAAAGGTCGGTTTCCAATAAAGAGGGTCTCACTCATTCCCTAACACTACTATGCTACTGTCTTACTTAAAAACCAGTTTACAAGACCAGATTTGAGTGCTTGACCATCAAACACTTAAGATAATATCCTTTAATAGAAAGATTATTTGGGTTGAATTCTGAAGTGTTGGTTTTTAGTTCTGTCCATTGCCTTGGATACATTGCAGGTTGCAAGTCTTGACTTTATTTTATAAATGAAAAAGAAGTACCTTGTAATGTTGCTGTGAGTATCAAGCAGACGTCATACCCCCAAGGGCTTTGCAAAGTACCATACAAGTGGTATGCAAAGCTTTACTCCCCTCCATCTCACTGAAGAAAAGATGAACTGTTTTGTATTGATCAAAAATCATGTCTTTGACAAGTTTTATAAGTTCAGTATAGATTCCAAGCTATTCATGATCCTTCAAATCCTGTACAGTGACATCATTCTTTAGCCAGACTCAGGATGAGTAAGATCAATGTTTTGACAAATAGAATCCCCATTCAAAATGCTATAAAACAGGGCTGAATTATAGCTAGCCTCCCCTTCTCTCACAGTGCATTTGAATAACAGTCGGTACACTCCAGGAGCTGAATGGGTGACTAATTGTCATTACTTGTAAGGAGACAATTACTGTCTCTACTGAAAGTACCATAAAAAAGGTGCTACCTTAAAGAAGCAATTAAACCTTTTAGCTAAATGTTGTCAGAAAGAACAACTTAGCATCAATTACTTAAGCTATATTTTCATTCTTCAATTTTGTTTTTAATTTATGGCTGCGCTGGGTCTTCATCGCTGCGTGGGCTTTCTCTAGTTGCGGAGAGCGAGCGCTACTCCTCGTTGCGGTGCGCGGGCTTCTCATTGCAGTGGCTTGTCATTGTTGCGGAGCAGTGGCTTGTCATTGTTGCGGAGCAGAGGCTCTAGAGCGCAGGCTCAGTAGTTGTGGTGCGCGGGCTTAGTTGCTCTGCGACATGTGGGATCTTACCAGACCAGGGATGGAACCCGTGTCCCCTGCATTGACAGGCGGATTCTTAACCACTGCACCACCAGGGAAGTCCCATTCTTCAAATTTTAAAAGGGCAGTGTTAAATGGTTCTGCAGTGAGTCAATTTATTGTGATTAACTCATAGCACATCAGGAGAATTGCACTAAGTTGCATTTGAAATCAGCAGTTCTTTGAGGGACATTTTAAGATTTATCATCATGGAGGCTCTTGTTTGCTAAAGTGTTCTTTTGAATTTTTAATGCCAAATCGATGTTTCAAGTGCAATATGACTCGGAAACATATACATATGCCATGTCTTAAAACAGATTAAAATTACTTTTTTGATTAAAAGAAATATAGGTCCTATTTGCTGGTAATCCATGATCCCACCTTCCTATAAAAGTAAAATGGTGTTACTTTCAGGCAAGAATATTAAATAGGCTTCTTAATATTCAAAATCAATTACCAATTCTGTAACTCACGCATCTGATAAATAAAGCATATGGTGACTTCTCTCTTTAATGAAAATCACAGAGTATTAACAGTTCCAGTGCCCGTGAAAAATCAAATATGAGTTGTCCCAATATAGGACTTAACAATCTTTTTTGAGACATATTAAGATATACAGTAAGGACATAACAACTGTCCTTCTAAGCTAAGTTGTATCACTATATTAAAATATGAGAAATATATTATCTTACATTTTTTCTATGGGTCTAATATTGCCCCTTTGTTCCCAACACATTAGGAAACCTTCAGTCACTTTTTATCATGTCAAAATCTCCTCCCCGTGGTGTCTACCCAAAACTTCTTACTAATCCAATTGAAGAACAGTAATGATGCTTCCAGAGCTCAAGAATCCAAGTCTAAGGTAGGCAGATCTTTCTACAATGCAAAGCAAGAAGGCAAAGGGGTTAGCCCATCCACAGCATGTTACAGAAAACAGAAAGTTAAACTCGGAGAAATAAACACAAGCATTGAGACTGCACGAAGACTGAAGAAATTAGAATTGAACTGACTTAGCATGCAAACAAGACCAGATTGGGAATCAGATGAGCAGGGTGCAGGTGAGCAAAGAAGCAAAGATGCTCTATTCACAGCCTTTGTCACAGTTCCTGGTAAATCACGGGGACTCAATAAATATTTGATGAATGAAGGAAAAGAATGAATGCATAAGTGAATCAATGGAAGTTCAACTGGCTAAAAACGTGATGGTTATTCCCAGTCAGTATTTTATTCACCTGATCATGTCATATAAACACAAAATTGGAAAAAGTGAAAGCAACAACACTAGGTTATCCCCTACTGCCTTTGGAATTGCTCTTCATGAGTCTCTTTGTGACAGAACCCTGTTTTTCAGCCTCTGTTTTTAGATTCTCTTTTAGATTTTGTCAGCCAGAGTCCTGGAAGAAGCTGCTAAATATTGAAATCTGGGATGTTTAGCCTTAGTCTGTGTCCTTGATAGTCAATGTCCTACTGCATTTGTGTAGCGCCAAAATATGGCAACTTCCTTTCTGACACTTTCGACTCTGCTCTCCTCCTGACTTTTACCTGAACATCTTTTTCCTTATCTTTAATGTCCCTTCCTCCTCAATTTTGATTCAATTTCCAGAAATCCCTCCCCCCTTGCAAGACTTGATTTATAAGGAAGATCTGGCAGGTAAGTTTCAAGAGTACGAAAGAGCTACTTCAGCCCCTTAGGTTCTTCTTACCATTGAACTCTTACATTTCCCAGCTATTGGAATATGCAAATCTCCTCCCAGTTTCAGCTGCCACTGTGAAATCCACCTGCTATACGGCCAGTGCATACCTGTTGATTATTTTGTGATTTTCCTGTTCCCAGGTTCATCACATGCCCCTGCTGCTTCATCTTCCTCATACGCACAGGCCAACACCATACAGGTCTTGGGGCTGAGGGTAATTTGTCTCCACTCATTTTTACCTTTGAGGTTCATAATGATATGTTGTATAGAAGATAATACTTTCCAAATATGGCTGCACCAATATCTATTATTCTACATGCTCACACTACAATATGGCTTTGACACCGTTCCCACCGTGAAGTCGGATCTGTGTCCTCTCTCCTTGAAACTGGACTGGCTTTTTTTGACTGAATTTTTTTTTTTTAATTTTATTATTTTTATTTATTTATTTATTTATTTTTATTTTTGGCTGTGTTGGGTCTTCATTTCTGTGCCAGGGCTTTCTCTAATTGCGGCAAGCGGGGGCCACTCTTCATCGCGGTACGCGGGCCTTTCACTGTTGTGGCCCCTCTTGTTGCGGGGCATAGGCTCCAGACACGCAGGCTCAGTAGTTGTGGCTCACAGGCCTAGCTGCTCCGCGGCATGTGGGATCTTCCCAGACCAGGGCTCGAACCCGTGTCCCCTGCATTGGCAGGCAGATTCTCAACCACTGCATCACCAGGGAAGCCCCTTGACTGAATTTTTAAGTCGAATATGGCAGAAATGTCACTACTATCTTCTGAAGCTGGGTCATAAACGACGGTAGAGCATTCACTTTGCTGGATAGAATACTCTTGAAGCCTTTAGCCATAATGTAGGTACATAGTCTGACTTCCCATAGGATATCATGCTCTGAGGAAACTCAAACTAACTTACTTGGAGAGAGTTCATGGGAAGACCCTGACACCACATGAAGAGACCAAATTGCCTGGCCCATCCTCAGCTGCTTCAGCATCTATCTCACTTTTCCAGTCCCAGCCACCACATGACTGCAGCCTTCTGAGAGATCTAGAGCCAGAACTACCCACCTGAGCTGTTTCTAAATTTCTGCTACAGGTATCATGGGGGATAATAAAATGTTGTTGTTATTTTACACTACTTAGTTTTGGGGCAATTTGTTATGCAGCAATAGATAACTGAAACACCTTGTCACCTAGGTTTTTTGCAAATATTGGCCATGGGTTTTTGGATTTGCTATTGAACTCCTCCAGCTAGTTTTGTTAGCTTTACGTGGAGATTTGGAAAGATTGTAAGACTATGCTACCACAGACACTCTCTTCCCAGAATCCCCATCCGAGAAATTTTAAGTTGCTAAGGTGACACTAATTTCCAGCCAGATTTGAGAACCACTTGCTTACATAAGTTGGCTCTCATATCTAACTCTCAATTCTTGGATTCAGATTTATATCAGGGATTTCCTCTTGGTTTACATGGCCCAGTCTGTCTCCCATACATCATGAAGTGAGAGAAATTGAACTGATGAGCAGTAGAGTAGATTCTACACACCTCTGTGCAGTGCTTCTGTAAGTTTACCTGCTGAGAATTTGATTGGTACTTGGCATAATTTCTGTGGGCAGTGACTGGCCTCTTCTAGTCAATTTTCTTCCCATTGTTTTGTAGTTGATGGGGGTTCCAAGTGAATTAATTGGGGGAAAAGTCCATAAATGATAATATAAACATTTCTCTACAATGTACATATTTAGAGTGGAGTGCTTCCTGTTTATTTAAAATTATTCCACCATTTATAAGTCACACTGATGTGATAAATGAGTTCTCTTGTGCAGAATGTATCTAGGTCCAAAAAAAAAAAAAAATAACACAATAGTTAGGGGAAATTGTCATATCTTGTAACTCGATCAGGTATGATCATTTGGATTTTTCTTCCCCTAAATATTCACTTCTCTCCTTTTCTCATCATGGATCAGGTATGCTTTATCATATTATTTATGTTAAGTCTGATACTATGACTACTTTAGCCAATGGAATGTTACTAGACATGGCATGAACAGAGGCCTTGCAGAGCTCTGGTTGCATTTGCCACTCCCGTGAACCCCATAAGCAGAGCCTGCACCAGATGATCATTACCCCTTCAACCTGGGCCCAGAACAAACACCTGTGTAGCAGTCCTGACGCAACCTGCTGCTTGGATCCAAGCCCAGCCAGCCCACATCTTGAAGCTGAGCCACCTATCCTAGATCAGCCAAACTGCAGTTCCTCTGCAGAGCTGTCAGCATAATAAGTGTTTGTTTGGGGAAAACACTGAGTGTTTGCATAATTTGTTACTGAATGTTGTTGTGGCAGCATTTGACCAAGATACCAGGTATAGTTAAATCATACTTAATTGGATATAGACCAAACCAGCAAACTACAGCTGGCAAGTCAAATCCAGCCTGAAGCCAGTTTTTGTAAATAGTCTTATTTTTGTATTGTCTATGGCTGCTTTTGTGCCTCAGTAGCAGAGTAGAGTAATTGTGACAGAGAGTATAATCCACAAAACCTAAACTATTTACTGCCTGGCTCTTTACAGAAAATGTTGGTCAACCAAACCTAGAAGAATCATTCCTCCCTGTACCTGCCTTCTTTGCTTTCTGACTTTGCAGTTCTTACCACTAAAGGTAGAGAGAATATTTCTTTGCCCCTTGACTTTGGCCATGTGACTTGCTTTTGCCAATAAAATGAAGAGTGAGTGACTGGTACCAGAAGTGTCCGTTCTGAGCCTAGAGCATAAGAGCCTTGCATCTTTCTTTTTGTCCTCTAGTTTGGCCATCATCATAGACAGCTAGCCTGCTGATCCAAGGGAGAGGGCAAGAGACACATGTAGCAAAGCTGCCCCAGCTAGGCTACACATTAGATCAACTGACCACCCGTTCCACCAAGACTCAGAAGTGTGAGGCAAACAAATGTAAGGTGTGTTGTACAGCTTCATTGGGGCCACAGTTAACCGATTGTACTAGGCAAAATTTTAAGATGGCTTCTAAGATTTCTCACACCCTCATATACGTGCACTGCATAATTCCAGACTCTGAATATGATTAATTTTATTTCTACAGTTAGATTATATTATATGGTACAGTTGTCTTTAAGAAAGGTGGGTTATGTGGGTAGGATTAACCTAATCATATGAGCCCTTTATATCTGGATCTAAAAGTAAGAGAATGGCAGAAGTCAGAGATTTGAAACATAAGAGGGATCTGATACTCTGTTGCTGGCTTGAAGATGGAGGGAGCCAGGTGGTAAGAAATGCAGGTAGTCTCTAGGAGCTGAAAGTGGTCCCCTGGCTGACAGCCAACAAGGAAGCAGGAACTTCAGTCTTGGAACCACAAGGAACTGGACTCTGCCAACAACCTGAATGAGCTTAGAAGCAAATTTTTTGCCAGAGCCTTAGAATGAGAATTCAGTCAAGATGACACCTTGATTTCAACCTTGTGATATCCTGAGCCCATAGTAAACACCCAACTATTTATATTATTTTTAATCATATCATTAGTAGCTTATAATCCAATCCAATCATCAGTGTTGAAGCAGACAGACAATGAAGCAATGATAAACTCTAGAATATCCAATAAATGTTTGATGAACTAGTTAATTAATTAAAGCACCTGGGAACTGGAAAGTGGGTCTGAGCCTGCAAGAAGCAGTGATTTCTTCCTCTGAGGAGGAAAACGGATGAAGCACCTAGAATCTAGCCTATGGCTATGGAAATGAGAATATTATTTGATGACGTATTTAGACTCCAAACTCTGGACAATTATAATTGTGAACTTCAACATAACTATATCTCTCATATAATACATCTCAATTAATATTTATTCAATAGTAAGAAGACTGGAGTACAGTGGAAAAGTTTATTTCCACTATTCTATTTATAAGACAGTGCTATGTGTTAAATTTTATACCCCTCAAATTTCATGTTATTTAAAGTCCTAACCCCCAGGACTTCACAATGTAACTATATTTGGAGACAGGAATTTTAAGGGGCCATTGAGTTAAAAATGAGGTCATTAGCATGGCGCTAATCCAAAATGGCTTGTGTTCTCTAAAGAGGAGGAGATTAGGACACATATACACACTGAAGGAAGACCATGTGACCACGGAAGGAGAAGGCGGTTGTCTGCAAACTGAAGAGAGAGGTCTTGGAAGAAATCAACCCAGCCGACACCTCAATCTCAGACTTCTAGCCTCCAGAACTGTGAAGACACAATTTTCTGTTATTCAAACTGCCTGTTTAAGCCACCTAGTCCATGGCACTCCGTTTTAAGCAGCCCTAGCAAACTATACAGATTCAATTTAAGTGTATATTAGTCTTATTTGGGGAATTTTTCACCTAAAAAAATATATACAGCTTTCTATTCTAATGGTAATGCCTAATTGATCCTTCCCAAGAGCTCTGCTTTAGAATGTTGAAGTCTCTTATGTTTCAACTTGAATAAGCCAGAATGGTAAAACTCTCCTAAAGAAATTCTCAATCTCTTGTGTTTAGAGCCATATAACAACCTTCTGCTGAATATGGCCTAGCATAAGAGTTCTCAGACTACATTAGATATGCTAAATAACGCTTTATCCATTTAAATATATGCATGCATATATTACAGTGAATATTAAAAATGGAGCTTATTAGTTATGCATTAAGCTAATGGTTTGCATCATTTTTACACAATAGCCATAAAAAATATTTTTCCCAATCCAAGTATCATATAATTAGCATATAATATTTGTGATCAGTTCCCTTTGTGTTCCTTTACTGAACTGATTTGCCATCTGCTAGCTCACTAAAAAATCATCCATCCTTTCAGCCAGCCTACACTGTACTTTCATCTTGCCATCACTTTGAAATACTGATAGTACAAATATTTTATATATATATATTTTTAACATCTTTATTGGAGTATAATTGCTTTGCAGTGGTGGGTTAGTTTCTGCTTTATAACAAAGTGAATGAGCTATAAGTATACATATTATCCTCATATCTCCTCCCTCTTGCATCTCCCTCCCATCCTCCCTATCCCACCCTTCTAGGTTGTCACAAAGCACCTAGCTGGTCTCCCTCTGCTATGCGGCTGTTTCACACTAGCTATCTATTTAACATTGGGGTGTATATATAAGTCCATGCCACTCTCTCACTTGGTCCCAGCTTACCCTTCCCCCTCCCCATGTCCTCAAGCCCATTCTCTACATCTGCATCTTTATTCCAGTCCTGCCCCTAGGTTCTTCATAACCATTTTTTTTTGATCCCACATATATGTGTTAGCATACGGTATTTGTTTTTCTCTTTCTGACTTGCTTCACTATGTATGACACACTCTAGGTCCATCCACCTCACTACAAATAACTGAATTTCATTTCTTTGTATGGCTGAGTAATATTCCATTGTATATAAGTGCCACATCTTCTTTATCCATTCATCTGTCGATGAACACTTAGGTAGCTTCCATGTCCTGGCTATTGTAAATAGAGCGGCAATGAACATTGTGGTACATGACTCTTTTTGAACTATGGTTTTCTCAGGGTGTATGCCCAGTAGTGGGATTGATGGGTCATATGGTAGTTCTATTTTTAGTTTTTTAAGGAACCTCCATACTGTTCTCCATAGTGGCTGTATCAATTTACATTCCCACCAACAGTGCAAGAGGGTTCCCTTTTCTCCACACCCTCTTCAGCATTTATGGTTTGTAGATTTTTTGATGATGGCCATTCTGACTGGTATGAGGTGATACCTCATTGTCATTTTGATTTGCATTTCTCTAATGATTAGTGATGTTGAGCATCGTATCATGTATTTGTTGGCAATCTGTGTATCTTCTTTGGAGAAATGTCTATTTAGGTCTTCTGCCCATTTTTGGATTGGGTTGTTTGTTTTTTTGATATTGAGCTGCATGAGCTGCTTGTAAATTTTGGAGATTAATCCTTTGTCAGTGGCTTCATTTGCAAATATTTTCTACCATTCTGAGGGTTGTCTTTTGTCTTGTTTATGTTTTCCTTGGCTATGCAAAAGTTTTTAACTTTCATTAGGTACCATTTGTTTATTTCTGTTTTTATTTACATTTCTCTAGGAGGTCGGTCAAAAAGGATCTTGCTGTGATTTATGTCATAGAGTGTTCTTCCTATGTTTTCCTCTAAGAGTTTTATAGTGTCTGGCCTTACATTTAGATCTTTAATCTATTTTGAGTTTATTTTTGTGTATGGTGTTAGGGAGAGTTCTAATTTCATTCTTTCACATGTAGCTGTCCAGTTTTCCCAGCGCCACTTATTGAAGAGGCTGTCTTTTCTCCATTGTATAGTCTTGCCTCCTTAATCAAAAATAAGGTGCACGGGTTTATCTCTGTGCTTTCTGTCCTGTTCCATTGATCCATATTTCTGTTTTTGTGCCAGTACCATACTGTCTTGATTACTGTAGCTTTGTAGTATAGTCTGAAGTCCAGGAGCCTGATTCCTCCGGCTCCGTTTTTCTTTCTCAAGATTGCTTTGGCTATTCAGGGTCTTTGTGTTTCCCTAAAAATTGTGAGATTTTTTTGTTCTACTTCTGTGAAAAATGCCATCGGTAGTTTGATAGGGATTGCATTGAATCTGTAGATTGCTTTCGGTGGTGTAGTCATTTTCACAATGTTGATTCTTCCAATCCGAGAACATGGTTTATCTCTCCATCTGTTTGTATCATCTTTAATTTCTTTCATCAGTGTCTTACAGTTTTCTGCATACAGGTCTTTTGTCTCCGTAGGTAGGTTTATTTCTAGGTATTTTTTCTTTTTGTTGACATGGTAAATGAGAGTGTTTCCTTAATTTCTCTTTCAGATTTTTCATCCTTAGTGTATAGAAATGCAAGAGATTTCTGTGCATTAATTTTGTATCCTGCTACTCTACCAGATTCATTGATTAGCTCTAGTAGTTTTCTGGTAGCAAATTTAGGATTCTCTATGTATAGTATTATGTCATCTGCAAACAGTGACAGCTTTACTTCTTCTTTTCCCATTTGGATTCCTTTTATTTATTTTTCTTCTCTGATTGCTGTGGCTAAAACTTCCAAAACTATGTTGAATAATAGTGGTGAGAGTGGGCAAACTCGTCTTGTTCCTGATCTTAGTGGAAATGATTTCAGTTTTTCACCATTGAGAATGATGTTGGCTGTGGGTTTGTCAAATATGGCCTTTATGATGTTGAGATAAGTTCCCTCTTGCTTACTTTCTGGAGGGTTTTTATAATATATGGGTGTTGGATTTTGTCAAAAGCTTTTTCTGCATCTATTGAGATGATCATATGGTTTTTCCCCTTCAATTTGTTAATATGGTTTATCACATTGATTGATTTGCATAGATTGAAAATCCTTGCATTCCTGGGATAAACCCCACTTGATCATGGTTATGATCCTTTTAATGTGCTGTTCTGTTCTGTTTGCTAGTATTTTGTTGAGGATTTTTGCATCTATATTCATCAGTGTTATTGGCCTGCAGTTTTCTTTCTTTGTGACATCTTTGTCTGATTTTGATATCAGGGTGATGGTGGCCTTGTAGAATGAGTTTGGGAGTGTTCCTCCTTCTGCTATATTTTGGAAGAGTTTGTGAAGGTTAGGTGTTAGCTATTCTCTAAATGTTTGATAGAATTTGCCTGTGAAGCCATCTGGTCCTGGGCTTTTGTTTGTTGGAAGATTTTTAATCATACTCTCAATTTCAGTGCTTCTGATTGGTATGTTTATATTTTCTATTTCTTCCTGGTTCAGTCTCGGAAGGTTGTGCTTTTCTAAGAATTTGTCCATTTCTTCCAAGTTGTCCATGTTATTGGCATATAGTTGCTTGTGGTAATCTCTCATGATCCTTTGTATTTCGGCAGTGTCAGTTGTTACTTCTCCTTTTTCATTTCTAATTCAATTGATTTGAGTCTTCTCCCTTTTTTTCTTGATGAGTCTGACTAATGGTTTATCAGTTTTGTTTATCTTCTCAAAGAAACAACTTTTAGTTTTATTGATCTTTGTTATCGTTTCCTTCATTTCTTTTTCATTTATTTCTGATCTGATCTTTAGAATTTCTTTCCTGCTTCTAACTTTGGGGTTTTTTTTTTGTTCTTCTTTCTCTAATTGTTTTAGGTGTAAGGTTAGGTTGTTTATTTGAGATGTTTCTTGTTTCTTGAGGTAGGATTGTATTGCTATAAACTTCCCTCTTAGAACTGACTTTGCTTCATCCCATAGGTTTTGGGTTGTCATGTTTTCATTGTCATTTGTTTCTAGGTATTTTTTTATTTCCTCTTTGATTTCTTCAGTGCTCTCTTGGTTATTTAGTAGTGTATTGTTTAGCCTCCATGTGTTTGGATTTTTTTTACAGATTTTGTCCTGTAATTGATATCTAGTCTCATAGCATGTGGTCAGAAAAGATACTTGATATGATTTCAATTTTATTAAATTTACCAAGGCTTCATTTGTGACCCAAGATACGATATATCCTGGAGAATGTTCCATGAGCACTTGAGCAGAAAGTGTATTCTGTTGTTTTTGGATGGAATGTCCTATAAATATCAATTAAGTCCATTTTGTTTAATGTATCATTTAAAGCTTGTGTTTCCTTCTTAATTTTCTGTCATGATGATCTTTCCTTTGGTGAAAGTGGGGTGTTAAAGTCCCCTACTATGATTGTGTTATTGTCAATTTCCCATTTAATGGCTGTTAGCGTTTGCCTTATGTATTGAAGTGCTCCCATGTTGGATGCATAAATACTTACAATTGTTATGTCTTCTTCTTGGATTGATCCCTTGATCATTATGTAGTGACCTTCTTTGTCTCTTGTGATAGTCTTGATTTTAAAGCCTATTTTGTCTGATATGAGAATTGCTACTCCAGCTTTCTTTTGATTTCCATTTGCATGGAATATCTTTTTCAATCCCCTCACTTTTAGTCTTTATGTGTCCCTAGGTCTGAAGTGGGTCTCTTGTATACAGCATATCTATGTGTCTTGTTTTTGTATCCATTCAGCCAGTCTATGTCTTTTGGTTGGAGTATTTAATCCAGTTACATTTTAGGTATTTATCGATATGTATGTTCCTATTACCATTTTCTTAATTGTTTTGGGCTTGTTATTCTAGGTCTTTTCCTCCTCTTGTGTTTCCTGCCTAGAGAAGTTCCTTCAGCATTTGTAGTAAAGCTGTTTTGGTGGTGCTGAATTCTCTTAGCTTTTGCTTTTCTGTAAAGGTTTTAATTTCTCCATCGAATCTGAATGGGATCCTTGCTGCGTAAAGTAATCTTGGTTGTAGATTTTTCCCTTTCATCCCTTTAAGTATGTTTTGCCATTCCCGTCTGGCTTGCAGATTTTCTGCTGAAAGATCACCTGTTAACCTTATGGGGATTCCCTTGTATGTTATTTCTTGTTTTTCCTTGTTGCTTTTAATATTTTTTCTTTGTATTTAATTTTTGATAATTTGATTACTATGTGTCTTGGCATGTTTCTCCTTGGATTTATTCTGTATGGGACTCTCTGTGCTTCCTGGACATGATTGACTATTTCTTTTCCCATATTAGGGAAGTTTTCAAATATAATCTCTTCAAATATTTTCTCAGTCCCTTTCTTTTTCTCTTTTTCTTCTGGGACCCCTATAATTCGAATGTTGGTACATTTAATGTCATCCCAGTGGTCTCTGACACAGTCCTCAATTCTTTTCATTCTTTTTTCTTTATTCTGCTCTGCAGTAGTTATTTCCACTATTTTGTCTTCCAAGTCACTTATCCATTCTTCTGCCTCAGTTATTCTGCTATTGATTCCTTCTAGAGAATTTTTAATTTCATTTATTGTGTTGTTCATCATTGTTTGCTCTTTAGTTGTTCTAGGTACTTGTTAAACGTTTCTTGTATTTCCTCCATTCTATTTCCAAGAGTTTGGATCATCTTTATTATCATTAGTCTGAATTCTTCTTCAGTTAGACTGCCTATTTTCTCTTCATTTGTTTGGTCTGGTGGGTTTTTACCTTGCTCCTTCATCTGCTGTGTGTTTCTCTGCCTTCTCATTTTGCTTAACAGTGTGTTTGGGGTCTCCTTTTCGCAGGCTGCAGATTCGTAGTTCCCGTTGTTTTTGGTGTCTGCCCCCAGTGGCTAAGGTTGCTTCAGTGGGTTGTGTAGGCTTCCTGGTGGAGGGGTCTGGCTCCTGTGTTCTGGTGGATGAGGCTGGATCTTGTGTTTCTGGTTTTCCGAACTGCATCTGGTGGTGTGTTTTGGGATGTCTGTGACCTTATTATGATTTTAGGCAGCCTCTCTGCTAATGGGTGAGGCTGTGTTCCTGTCTTGCTAGTTGTTTGGCATAGATTGTACAGCACTGTAGCTTGCTGGCTGTTGAGTGTAGCTGGGTTTTAGCATTGCAATGGAGATCTCTGGGAGAGCTTTTGCCATTTGATACTACATGGACCTGAGACGTCTCTGGTGGACCAATATCCTGAACTCAGCTCTCCCACCTCAGGGGCACAGTCCTGACACCCGGCCAGAGCACCAAGACCCTGTCAGATACACGGCTCAGAAGAAAAGGGAGAAAAAAAGAAAGAAAGAAAGAAAAAAAGAAAAATAAGTAAAATAAATAAAGCTACTAAAATAAAAAATAAATTATTAAAAATAAAATAATTAAAAAGTAATAAAAAAAAGCATAAGAAAGAAAGAAGAGAGCAACCAAACCAAAAAACATCTACTAATGATAACAAGCATTAAAAACTATACGAAAAAAGAAAAAACAGGACAAACAGAACCCTAGGACAAATGGTAAAAGCAAAGCTATATAGTCAAACTCACACAAAGAAGCTTACACATGCACACTCACAAAAAGAAATAAAGGAAAAATATATAAATATATATATATATATATATATATATATATATATATATATATATATATATATATAAAAGGAAGAGAGCAACCAAATCAATAAACAAATCTTCCAATGATAATAAACTCTAAATACTAAACTAAGATAAACTTAAGACCAGAAACAAATTAGATGCAGAGAGCAAACCCCAAGCCTACAGTTGTTCCCAAAGTCCACTGCCTCAATTTTGGCATGATTCATTGTCTATTCAGGTATTCCACAGATGCAGGTACATCAAGTTGATTGTGGAGCTTTAATCTGCTGCTCCTGAGGCTGCTGGGAGAGATTTCCCTTTCTCTTCTTTGTTCGCACAGCTCCCGGGGTTCAGCTTTGGATTTGGACCCGCCTCTGCGTGTAGGTCGCCGGAGGGCGTCTGTTCCCGCCCAGACAGAACGGGGTTAAAGGAGCAGCTGCTTCGGGGGCTCTGGCTCACTCAGGCCGCGGGGAGGGAGCGGTACGGAGGAGGCGGGGCGAGCCTGCGGCGTCAGAGGCCGGCGTGACGTTGCAGCAGCCTGAGGCGCGCCGTGCGTTCTCCCGGGGAAGTTGTCCCCGGATCACGGGACCCTGGCCGTGGTGGGCTGTACAGGCTCCCGGGAGGGGCGGTGTGGAGAGTGACCGGTGCTCGCACACAGGCTTCTTGGTGGCGGCAGCAGCAGCCTTAGCATCTCATGCCCGTCTCTGGGGTCCGCGCTGATGGCCGCGGCTCGCGCCCGTCTCTGGAGTTCGTTTAGGCGGCACTCTGAATCCCCTCTCCTCGCGCACCAGGAAACAAAGAGGCACGAAAAAGTCTCTTGCCTCTTCGGCAGCTGCAGACTTTTTCCGGACTCCCTCCCGGATAGCTGTGGTGCACTAACCCCCTCAGGCTGTGTTCACGCCGCCAACCCCAGTCCTCTCCCTGCGATCCGACCGAAGCCCGAGCCTCAGCTCCCAGCCCCGCCCGCCCGGCGGCTGAGCAGACAAGCCTCTCGGGCTGGTGAGTGCTGCTCGGCGCTGAGCCTCTGTGCGGGAGTCTCTCCGCTTTGCCCTCCGCACCCCTGTGGCTGAGCTCTCCTCCATGGCTCCGAAGCTCCCCCCTCCGCCACCCGCAGTCTCTGCCCGCGAAGGGGCTTCCTAGTGTGTGGAAACCTTTCCTCCTTCACGGCTCCCTCCCACTGGTGCAGGTGCCGTCCCTATTCTTTTGTCTCTTTTTTCTTTTGCCCTAGCCAGGTATGTGGGTAGTTTCTTGTCTTTTGGGAAGTCTGAGGTCTTCTGCCAGCGTTCAGTAGGTGTTCTGTAGGAGTTGTTCCACGTGTAGATGTATTTCTGATGTATTTGTGGGGAGGAAGGTGATCTCCACTTCTTACTCCTCCACCATCTTGAAGGTCTCTCCCAAATATTATATCTTGAATGCCATTGAATCAATCATTATGTGGTGGCCCAGGCATTTGCCAGGTTTGAGGCATTTCACCAAAGTTCTTGATAACTGGAAATACACAACTTTGTGTCCAACTCAATCTGATTCTTTGGTGCATGAGTCAGTGTTTATTGATATACTCAAAATCAAGGCTGAGAAGGAACATGTCAGACTTGAAGCAAACTCCTCCATTTAAGTCTATCAACAACAGGGAGGCACATAAGGAAGGTCAGGAAGCTGAAGCCCAGGAAATAAGGAGAATGAGTAAAAGGCTGGAACGAGAATACACTGATGTTCAATAGCAACATACACACACATATTTGCTTTTCTGTGCCTCAAGCTACATGTTTACAAAATTAGAGATGTAGAGATGTTGGACTGAGATCCCATCCAGTCAAATGTTGGAAGCTTTCCGCATTTAGAGAATGGGAGAGGGTCAAAATAAAAAATGCATGTACTGGGCTTCCCTGGTGGCGCAGTGGTTGAGAATCCACCTGCCAATGCCGGGGACACGGGTTCGAGCCCTGGTCTGGGAAGATCCCACCTGCCACGGAGCAACTAAGCCCATGAGCCACAACTACTGAGCCTGCGTGCTGCAACTACTGAAGCCCACGCTCCTAGAGCCTGTGCTCCACAGCAAGAGAAGCCACCGCAATGAGAAGCCCGCACACCTCAACAAAGATTAGCCCCTGCTCGCCACAACTAGAGAAAGCCGTGCAGCAATGAAGACCCAACACAGCCAAAAATAAATAAATAAAATAAATAAATTTATAAAATTTGTATTAAAAATTTATAAATTTTTTATTTAAAAAAATTGCAGATACTTTTCTGTTTATTACCCAGTACCTGGATTGCCTATGATAGCACATTTTTTAAACCCAGGCCCTTTAGGATCAGGCAGACCTGTGTTCAAATCCTGACTCTGTTATTCTATTACTAACTGATTTTGGACAAGTTACCAGTATCTCTCAGCTGCAAGTTCCTCATCATGAAGATGATAATAGTTCATGCATGCTTCATAAATATTTTTTTAATATTAAATTAGATAATACACTTAAGTCCTTGTAAATATGTGTGCAATAATATTAAATATTGTCATTATTGTATTCTTATTTTTGTTATGCCCCTTTTTTAATAATATTGATGTGAGGATGGCACTCAATTGGAATTAGGTCTTGCTAGACACCATTTTATAAAGAATTTTCTTTACCCTTGGTTTCAGCTTACTGGTTCAAAAGACAATGATTTCACCCAGTTCAGATCTTCTCATAAATAAGACACAGAGCAATTATTCTATTGCAGGGCTTATAAAGACAGGAAGGTATTAGTCTAAAATGAACTTATTCTATAGAATTCAATACATATAAGGATCTAACCATCTACGCAATTGATTTAAACAGAGACATATAGGTAGACACACGTACATGCAACACACAGGATCACAGGAACTATAGCTATGGGCACATGATGATGCAGAGTGGTTCTGAAACGAATCAGCAATACTTCCCAATTACTTTATTAGAAAGTCCTTGATCATGAAAGGAGAGGTAGAGGCTCTGTCCTTCTGATGTTGGTTTCTGCATCGTCCTCTGACTCATTACCGCAGCCAACATTAAAACGTCTATGTGAGTCGCCCTACTTAACACAGAATCAGTCACTTCAATAATGAGCAATTGCACACTAACTGCAGGGGATCCGAGGTCCCCTGAGCTTATCCTGCACACACGTCTTTGGAGTCCTTCTCTGGCTCTAGATAGTTCTCTGTTTTCTCTTTTGTGTGTATGGGAAGCACTGGCATGGCGGTGGGGCATCAGTCTCCATCAATGTGCATTCAGGCTGTGGATTTGTTGTTAACAAAGCCTACTGTAAAAACTCCTAGAAAAAAATATCTACTATGTTTTTCTTGCTGGCTTTAGACATGAAAAAGGATAACTTTGAACCTGGGAAGTATTAGCACATTACTCATGTAACCTTTGCTTCATGGCGTTCCACCTCTTTCAGAGTCACCCTCTCTCACTAGGAGCAGGAACTTGGTTTAAAGATTATCCTTTGGCAGTCAAAGCAGGGGTTTTACTCTGTATCTTTTCTGTGGCCAATTATACATCAATTATTATGTATCTCTTTGTGTCAATCTTTATGCCTGTTTTTCTTTAAATAAAAATTTTGTTCTAAAGTTTAATGGTGAGATCCAAGGTACCACTTTCCATTTAGTGCCTTCAAAGAATTAAGCAAGTGATAGGTGAGCTGTGTTGTCCTGCCATGACGAAACTGAAACAGTGATTATCCATAACTGTCCTTTCAGCCTGACCCAACCTGAACACAGTAGCCTGAAATAGTCTGCAAGCTTGCTTGATTTCCAGTAAATTACACCCATTGTTTCCCTTCAATATACTCATCTAGACCACTGCAAGGCACCCACTCATTTTTGCTGAGCCGTGTTAGACACTGTCAATGTCTCCAGATTAGACTAAGATAGCTAGAAGCCAATTGGAATGGTATTCTATAGTTCTGTTATTCTCTGCTCAAAAGAGTATATGCAAGTCCATTTATTACCACACTGATCTTACCTCTTGTTTTAGATTTCCATTGCTGCTCTAACAAATCATCACAAACTTTGTGGTTTAAAACAACACAGATTTATTTATTTATTTTTTTTACAGTTCTGCAAATCAGAAGTCTGAAACGGGTCTCACTGGGCTAACATCAAGGCGTTGACAGGGTGCATCCTTTCTAGAAGCTCTGGAGGAACCTGTTTCCTTGCCTTTTCTACCACATCCCTTGGCTCATGACCCCTCTCCATTTTCAAAGCCAGTAATAGTGGGCTGAGTCCCTCTCAAGTCTATGTGTCTCTAGTTCATTTCCTCTCTCTTCCCCTTTTAAGGACCTTCGTGATCTCATCAGACTAACACAAATAATCCAGGATAATATCCCTATTTTAAGGTCAGCTGATTAGCAAACTTAATTCTATCTGCAATCTTAATTTCCCTATGTCTTGTAATCTAACATATTCATAGGTTCTGGGGATTCGAATGTGAACATATTTGCTGGGGGGGGGGTCATTGCCCACCATATCTTTTTATGTGTGTGATTAATTATTTTAAAAGTTTAAGTAGTTTTGGCACTCCAGTTCTAGGGAGAAGCAAACACAAAGAGTTTTATCTGAAATGCACAAACTATTTCAAAAAACAGTGCAGGGAAGCCTGAATCCCTTTATAATTGCCTTTGGATAAAAGTGATTTATAGAGATGAAGTCAAGTCATAATTTCATTTCCTCAATGATAGTGGATTCAACCAGCTGATTGCTCTCTCCCTATAGGAATATGAAGTATCAAGTTATCATAATTTTTTGAAAATGTTTTTGCAAAGTAACTTGGCAAAGTTTTAATAATCACAGTTTTATTAGTTGCACTAAAGTGACAGTCATTTTTCTTAAGAAAGTAACAGTAAGTTTAAGTGTGACTTCTCTGAGAACAATAGCTTGTCAAAGCTTATTCCTATCTTTTTTTGAGAAAAACATTTAAAACCCTTTACTGAGTGTTGAGTTTTCAGGGAGACAGTAAGACTCTACTTTGAAAGGTAGAGTTTGAGTGAGGGTCTCCCAATTCAGAAGAAAAACTTTTAAAGGACTCTAAAATTAGCATAGTGCATCTGAATGTTAGTACACACTACAGCATTAAACCTATCGGCAAAGACTGAGGTTTCTAGAAAGAAGCATGAAGTATATAACATTTAAAAGTCTATATTTACTGGGAAACTTTAATTTTGAAAATAAAAAGGAAATTGCAAATGTTATTAAAATACCAAGGACTGGAAATCTAATTCACACCATAAGCACATGAAATTTAAATTTGACACTGCTAATCATTCTTTGTACATATGTATAACATGTTGTCATAGAAGCTTCATGGTTTGAAGCGAAATTCAGAAGATTTGAAATTAAACAAATACTTGCTCATTTACCAGCTTCCACCCTGAAGGCGTACAGCCTGGCTAATGAATTTGTGCTCAGTGGTTTGACATTTATCAAGATCCTGAAAGTAAAACCCTCTCTCTCATTATGATCTTGTTCTACAATTCGAAACCCACACAGGAAGCATTGTCCTGATATCAGTTGGAATATTTTTTACTTTAAAGTAAAACCTTCAGAAGTGTAGGTAGCATATCTAGAAAAAAAAAATGTTTGTACTCTCTTCCTACTCACAATGTATGAAGTGACAGGACCCTTCTCACTTCCTCCCCAGCAGCTACTTCATCCATGCTTGATATCTGCCCAAAACTAATCTACGTCTTTGATCAAGTATAGTCCTCTAGGGAGTACCCTTTTTAACACGAAATATTCCTGAGGTTGTATGACACAATCATAAGATAAATGAAAATAAGAATTATAAATTAATAATGATAATAATTAAAATTTGCTGAATAGCTATCATTTCACTGGCACTGTGTTAACATAGTAATCTTGTCCTCAGATCTTCCCTATTTTCTCTGAGATGGGTTTCATTAAGGCTCTTGGCTGCAAACAAAAGAAATCAATCTGACTGTTTTTTGTTTTGTTGTGTTCTCTTTGTCCGAGAGGCATGTGGGATCTTAGTTCCCCATGCCCCCTGCAGTGGAAGTGGAGAGTCTTAACCACTGGACCACCAGGGAAGTCCCACAATCTGACTGTTTCAAGTAGGAAAGCAATGTTCATAGAAACCACCCTAGGGAGAGCACAGCTGAAAATGCTGGGTAAAACTTAAAATATAAATATATATTTTTAAAATATTAATGAGCTGGTTGGAAATAACAATACAGAGCAAATTCATAGGTAATTGATCATACGGATTCACTGTTCATGACAGGATTTATGGTGAGCTATAGTGACTTAACGATTGTTTATGAAGGGACATAGGGAAAGAATAGAAAGTGAAAGAAGGAAGGGAGGGAGAGAGAGAGAGAGAGAGAGGAAGAGAGGAGGGAATGAAGGAGGAAAAGGATTGGAAAACACTTATTGGCCACTGATATAAGTGTCTTCATAACAAACCCAAATCAATCTACAGATTAATTTGTCTGTAGACAAGTTATTAGAATAAATAAGATTTTAATGAGGCTCTGTAAAATGACATACGACCTTGGCAACAAATGGTGCTGAGAAAACTGGATATCCATATGCAAGAGAATGAAGTTGAACCTTTACCTTACACCATATACAAAAAATTAACTAAAATGAATCAAAAGACCTTAACTTAAAAGCTAAAACTATAAAACTCTTAGAAGAAGACTTTAGGGGGAAATCCTCATGACTTTAGATTTGCAGCAATTTCATGGATATGACACCAAAAGCACAGGCAACAACAACAACAGCAACAAAACTAGGTAAATTGAATTACATCAAAGTTAAAAATTTTTGCGCATCAAGGAACACAATCAACAGAGTGAAAAAGCAACCCATAGAATGGGAGAAAATATTTGCAAATCATATATCTCATAAGGGATTAATATCCAGAATATATAAACAACTCCTAAAATTCAACAACAAAAAACAAACCTGATTATATAATGTGCAGAGGACTTACAAAGACATTTCTCCAAAGATAGAAAAATGGTCAATAAACACATAAAAAGATGCTCAATGTCATTATTTATTAGAGAAATGTAAAGCAAAATTATAATGATATACAACTTCACATCCCCTGGGATGGCTGTACTTTTTTAAAAAACTGTGAGGATGTGGAGAAATTGGAACACATGCCTTGCTGGTGGGAATATAAAATGGTGCATCTTCTGTGGAAAAAAGTTTGGTGGTTCCTCAGCAAGTTAAATGTAGAACTTCTATATGACCCAGAAGTTTCCACTCCTAGGTATATCCAAAAGAATTGAAAGCAGGGTCTTGATCAATGTTCATAGTGACATTATTCATAGAAGTCAAAGGGTGAAAACAACCAAGTGTCCATCAACAGATCATTTGATCAATAAAATATGGATAGACTCTCTCTCTCTCTATATATATATATATATATATCCCACATTTAATTTAATTATTTAATTATATATATATTTATTTAAATTTATGATAAATTTAATTATATGTATAATAAAATTATATATATGAGTCTTTTTTTGAACATCTTTATTGGAGTTTAATTGCTTTACAATGGTGTGTTAGTTTCTGCTTTAAAACAAGGTAAATCAGCTATACACATACATATATCCCCATATCTCCTCCCTTTTGCATTTCCCTCCCACACTCCCTATCCCATCCCTCTAGGTGGTCACAAAGCACCGAGCTGATCTCCCTGTGCAATGAGGCTGCTTCCCACTACTTATCTATTTTACATTTGGTAGTGTATATATGTCCATGCCACTCTCTCACTTCATCCCAGCTTACCCTTCCCCCTCCCCGAGTCTTATTCAACCATTAAAAGGAAGGAAATTTTGCCTATTCTAGGTACCTCATATAAGGCTATAAATGGAATCCTATAATATTTGTCCTTCTTTGTATGGCTAATTTCACTTAGCATAATGTTTTCAAGGCAGGGTAGAGGCCTAAGAACAAAGGAGGTTTGGGTTTTTGCTTTTCTTTGTCTTTAGTGGGGAATCATCTTTTCATTATAGCTGAAGACCTGTGGCTTTAAGGAGCCATATCTACTCCCACAATCACATCTTAAGCCCCTCTCTCTTTACAAACTGGCTCCCATACATGGAGGGCAAGGAGAGACTGAAGAAAAAGGCAAGTTGCTCCAGCCTGTTAAGTGGCAGGTTTAACAAGAAAGGTAACTTACATAGGAGGCTTGTCTTGGGTGACTGCAAGAAGAGTCAATCTCCACACCTGCCACCAGAATCTTAAAAGTTTATAAAGAGACCTTCACTGGGTTCAGTCACACAGACTATCCAGTTGGTCTCTCAAGGCTGCAGCCTTGAAAATGGCTCCCACTGTAAGAATGGTGGGCAGAACATACATTCTAAGGACGGGGTAAGGGGTGAGAAGACTTGATTGCCCAAATTCAGCTCTGGGGTCAACGGGCAATCACATCTGCTCGATGACGTCCTCCAAAACACACACACATACACACACACACACACGCGCACATTTTTTTTATTGTTTTTTTGTTTTGGTTGCTTGTCTTTTTTTTCTACAACAATAGAGACACTGCCTTTGGGATATTATTATGTGAAAACATTGGTTTCTTATTTACAACTCTTTTTTACATGTAGACACTTTAAGTGTTACTAATTATAGAAAATAAAATCATTTGCACTATGTATTATGCAATGTTGTATATATAGATATACATATATGTGCATATATAGGTATACATACACATATATATGTGTTCATGTTATCAGCACATATTGGGCCCAAAGTGATTAATGGTAGCTTCTAGATGAGTGTCACCTTGTTGATGGTAATGATGTCACCTTGTGAACATTGTGAAGCTGTACCAATTGTGTTCTCCTCAGCATAAACATATACATTAGAGGGCTGGTCCTAGCAAAGAAGATGCAGAAGGAGCCACCCTTGAGTGAGGGAGTGGCAGCAACCCACAGCCTCAGCCATGGAGGGAAGCCAAAGACTTGCATGGAAACCAGTTGTTAAAGGCTCATGAAACTCAAACTGTACTCCAGGCAAATTCATATGCCAAGGTTAATACTCGGTGAAAAGAGACCCAAATCATGATACCTGCACCTTAGTGCAGACCAGGTATCACGATATAGCAGTATTACAGACCACCCTGTAAAGCTCCCCATCCATTGTTATCCCCAGAAAGGAGAACCTGGACCATGTCCTCAGAAGTGACTGCACAGCTTTTTTATTCCATTCTACATAAGCATGGTGATAAAGGGCATGTCATTCAACTATGGAGTGAGGATGGCATTGCACATCACTTGAGCAAAGCCTCTCGAAGTGGATTTATTATATTTAATTAGACTCAGAAATACTAAGTGGGCCTTTCTGATGAGTGTCAATTTACCATCTTTCCACTTAGACTCTGCAGTAACTAACCTCTTTCAGTCATATAAAACGACAGCAGCTGAAACCAAAGCTCATTCTTATTTATGACAACTTCAGAAAGAAAAACTGCACAATATTAGAGTTATAGAAACAAACAAATAAATTCTATTTGAAGCTAATGTCACTGAAAATATTTTCAAAATGAATGAGAATATCAATACTTTTAAATATGTTCTAAAAATGTAATGTAACAACCAGTTAAAGCAAGTACATTTATTTTACGCTTCTCATTAAAATTTAATTTATTAAAAACTAAAATGCTAGGGAGGTAATTTTCTATACATATATACATATATTCTAAACTGAAATTTACCTACAAGCACTGTGTAAGAGTTTGTATCATGTTGAGAGGATTCTAGAAGACTTCATTTAGGTTAAACTATGTCTTCAGTTAAAATAATACACTTTCTATAAATTACAAAAATAATTATAACAAAACGTAAAATCACCACAACCCTCTGAGTCTTCATGTCCCCACTCCTATAAATGTGTACATTTCATTAAATGTAAGTTTTACATAAAAACTGAAATGCAGTATGGCTCTGTCTTTTTGAAAATACAAAGCTTGGGTGTCTTCCTCAGGAATATATCTGATTTTCACTGATTTGGTGAAGAGGCAATGGAGAATCCTCACCCTATGCAATGTTTCTAATTATTGTCAGCAGCCCTCAAGGTGTGCAGCTCAGGAACTCACAGAACAGAGGAGGGAAACGTAGTTACATTGATTTGTCACGGCGAGCATTCTAGCTCACCTGTGCTACTCTAGTGAGATGTGCTTAGCTGAGTCCTCTTTTGATCTTTACAAAGTGAAGATGCTTGCTACCTGCTAAAGCATTTCAGCTTTCCTGAAATGAAGAGTCAGGTAAAGATTTCAGCCAGTGTCTTATTCATCGGTTTCCAGAAAAGCTATCCGGTTAAGTCCTGGGTGGGTGAGTGAATCTAGATAAGCGTGAATAGACAAAGTTTGGATACCTCATTCCTTCCTAGCAGAGAAGAGCGGACTGGATTGTATAATTTTGAAAAGGCATCACTACTAAGAGTATCTTTTACACTATTGTGAAATATATGCCAAAAGAGGAAGCAGTTACAAGAGGGTAAGGCAAGAAGACCAAAGGAGGTCAACAGGCATAGTTAGAACAGCAAGTATGGGAGGCAACTGAGAAGTAGACAAGAAATCCAGTCACAGAACCTTAGGCTGAGGTGCCACTTCCTTCTGCTGTGTTCTGATCAGCAGTGAGGTCTGTCATAAGCATGTGTTACCAACAGGAGTGACATTTTGAATGACTGACGTTTACATTTAAAGTAGACTCCTCTGACTCCCTCTATTATCTTTGATAGAAAGTACATTTGGTATCACTGTCTTTAAGAGGAGAAACAGTGAACTTACTGAGAATTGCCAGCAAGAGATTCTCCCTTGGAAGTGCATCTGTCATGGGCACTCCATGGAGAAAAATATTGAGAATTTCTATTTTGGAGGACATATGCCCTGCGGTCCCCAGAGACTTCTTATGAAGCAATGCACTGTGAGATACTAGGTTAAAGCAAAACTGAAGATATCTCTCCTTGGAACTTGCAGAGGTGGGGTAGAATCAGAAGACGGAGAAGCAAAGATCAAAGTAAAGATCAAGTCTGCCTCATCCAGGGATTTTACATCCTTGGGGAAGCAAAACTCCATTACAGTTACATGGAGAATGTGAATCTTTAGAAATGCCTTTGTGAAAGCCTATGTAAGCGGGATGAGAGATTATAGGTAGAGAGATTTTTCAGGGAAAGGAGAGTGGCAGGGCTGGGAAAGAAAGTACAGTGCAATTAAAAGGGTGAGGATTGCAGGGGAAGGATGCAAACCAGGCAATGAGAATCTCAGAACTGGTTCATTGTCTCATGGAGTTGCTAATGACTTAGTGGTTACCTGTGCTTGACACATCTATTGTACAGGAGACAACTGGAGAGAGCAGTAATTAATCAAAATAAATTGTAACTGAATGCTACAATTTAAGGTGCAGGGGCACCTGGGACATATTTAAGCATAGAGAAGCCTTCCAGTTCCGAAGTTCCAGGCAGACAATTACCAACCCCCATTATACTTTCTGTCATCTTCTTCTCTTTCAACTGTTTCTGTTTTTTTGTTCTCATCACAGATCCACTTTCTCCCTATTCTTTCTGATTCCTCTCTTCCTTACTTTTTCTCTCAGTCAATCTCTCTCAAGAAATCTTAAGTTTTAGCAGATATTCCCTTAGAGCAATTTTCTACATCAAATTTTGGAGTGAAATGACAGAGAGAAGAGAACCCCTAATAACACCAGAGTGACTCACTGCTCAGTCCTGAGATGCTTTATTTGGAGAGTGGGCACTTTTGTCATCATGGAAAGATTGCCAGAAAAGGTTACATTTTGATTTATTCCAAGAGGAATAGTATTCTGGCACTGACTCATGATGGAAAGCTCTACCCATCTATCAGACACAGAGTTCGGCAAAATGAGAGATCAAAGGAAAAGGAGGTCAGGTTGCTGGATCAGAAAGGATTCTTAGATGTAAATACTAGGATCCCCTCTCATTAGTTTAAGCAGAAAGAAAGTTACTAAACAATATTGGTAGCACGCAAGACTTTCCAGCAGGGTCAAGAAACACATCTGGAGGCTTACACAGCTACTTAAATGCCCAAGTCACACTGGCTGACTGGTGGTTGTCGTCAATATCATAGGCACTTGAACTAGCATTGCTAATACTGAGCAGGGGATTCCTCTAGCAGGACCTCTCCTGAAAGGAGAGGCCTTGAAAGGACCTGCCTTGAAAAGGTAGATATCCCCACCACATGAGTTCCTCCTTCTTCAGCTCACTTTCTGCTGAAATAAAATTTTGGTCAGATGCTTCTAAATGATGGAGCCAATGTCGTGTGCTAAGACCCAGCTGCAAAGGAAATGGGAAAGTGAGTTCTTAGCTCCTATCTTGAGGACATGGAACCCATAAGCTGGAAAATTTTCACATAGGAGAGACATTCAAGTAGTGCTACGCATCTAAAAACATATGCTAAATGTCCGCTAAAGTAAGGAAGGCTTAAATAAATACCGCACGACCCTCTAAACGCTTTCACAAAATATTAAAATGTGAATCAACTATCTGTGTATATCACTGCTTTCTAGTTGGTTTCTCTGATGATGCCCTATGCCTATATTTGATAATGTGTGCAAAATTTCTAACATCTAGTAACAACCAAAATGGTCATCTCAGAACTCCAGCTTATCTTTTAAAACTGTAACTAGGCTTAGAGACCCTCTAAATCAAGTTACTTCATTTGATACATGTGGAGACTGAATACATTAGCAAAGATGACCCAAATAAGCAGTTGCAAAACTAGAACTGGGATGATGCAATTATGCTGCTGAACGTGACCTTCACATTTGCTTTTCCCGTGTGCTGGTTGAGTCAGGCTGACTACTAGTGTTAGCGCAAGTTTGTGTGCCCGATACATAGTGAGGCCAAACCGATATGTTGGAGTTTGGAGCAGAGAAAGGTTTATTGCAGGGCCACGCAAGGAGACGGGTGGCTCGTGCTCTAAAATACCCCCTGAGCTCCCCAAGAGTTTCAACAAAGCATTTTTAAAAGCCAGGTGAGGAAGGGGGATGGACTCAGGGTATGTGATCAGCTCGTGCACAATTCTCTGATTGGCTGTTGGTGAGGTAACAGGGCGGTGTCACAGGGGTTAACATTATCAATCCTTAGGATCCAGGAGGCCTGGGGCTATGTGCTCATGGTCATCAAATAGTTCACGTCTTCCATTTGGTGGGGGGTTTTCACATCTGTAAACCAACTCAGGAAATGTGCATCAGGTACTGTTATGTAGGTATTTCAGAGAGGAGCTAAAGCAGAGGATATGGGGGAAGGCCTGTCCTCGGAAGGCCCCATAGGGTCCTGCTCAGTTAAACTGGATTCTATTTCCATTTTCATCAGCTCTATAATCCCCGAATTCCCTATTACTTAGATGAAATCCTGCTCAACTTGTTTTTAGCTACACCATTTGCCTCTTACGCAACCACTTCTTTCTCTAACCAAGTTTGGTTTGCGGACCCCAAATTGTCCACACACTTGTAGGCTTGTGAACCTTGGTTTATGCTGTTTCCACTCTCTAGAATATCCTTCCAGATTTTCTGATTGAAAATAATCTACTAGTTCTTCAAAGGTAAATCAAGTATAACCCTAAATATATTCCAGCACGCCAGACCTAAGCATAACAATGGTTTACTAAATGTGTGTGTATTACATTATATCTCCATGATTTATTCACACATATGCCCCTTTCAACGTTTCAGCGGCATTGCCTTATTCATCTTTGAATCCCAAGTAATTAAAATTTGCTTTATCCATAGGACCTCATTAAATGTTTGATGACTGAATGATTCAATCCTTACATCCATCTTAAGTGTGAAACACCTTCAAAATAAGACTCTGACCATATAACGACATAAATACTAAAATATTAAATATTTTGTGAATGTGATTTTGAAAACATCTTATTTTTACTAACTCATATGTCAAGAGGTGTTAGAGCAGGATTTCAGTATACCTAATTTTCCGGGGTACTTTAATTTGGGGTTCATTTTTAAACCTTGCCAATAGCATTGGTTGAGAAATTAAAATACAGTTGATTATGTAAATTTGAATTCTCTTAAGACTGTCTTTCAGTTCATTTTTTGAATAAAGCTAGTACCTATCCAAAAATCTTATCATGGAAATCCATATAGGCATTTGAAAACTGCGGTTTTGTATCCATATCATGAATGAAAGAAAAAATGAGTTAGAGATGCAAGGCTTGGATAAATCTTAATTGGAGAGTTTACTGGGCCAACTTTCCCATTCCAGTCTGATTCAATAGTCATATTGCAAAATAAAAGAGATTGAATTTCTCAGGACCAAATTAAGATTGTATAGAAAATTACTGATATGTTCCTAATGTAGGGCTCTCAAAATGTGTTTAAATAATAACATTATTTCATAAGGCAATGATATATCAACTGCTGGGCATTAAACTTTGATGTATAAAAGTTTAGAAACATCACTGTCCTGAAGCTCTGTATTCCTGTAATGAATTTCTGCCATCACCTCCACTTTCTGCAGAATTTAGAGAATAAGGTAACATCTTCAGAGTGCAGCCCATTCCTATTAGATGGAAATCTTTGAAGCCTTGACAGGATTTCACCTTGATGCCTTTAACTCAAAAGCTGATTATAAGAGATTTCAATGGAGCTAGATATTAAATTAATGACTGCATTCATCACACCAAAGGGCTTTTTGCAATTAAGCAGAATTCAAGACTGGCTGGATTTTTTTAAGAGTACCCTTATTCCATCTTTAAAGGTAAGTCTTGTGTTTGCAAACCTTGTTAAGCTTTACTACCTTTCTAATATGAGAAGGGAAGCAACAGGTAAAGGATAAAATGTAAATCTGAACAAAAGTCTGTTGGCTCAGTTTATACACTGAGAAACAGAAAGTTATTCCTGTGCTTCTGATTTAATTTAGACAAAAATAGAAGCATATAAAGGGGAAGGAGAAGACTTGGAATCTTTAAAGATCAAAGAGTCTAACATTTAAAAATAGGCACTTGAACTAGCATTGCTAATACTGAGCAGGGGATTCCTCTAGCAGGACCTCTCCAGTTGCTGCCTTGAAAAGATAGATATCCCCACCACATGGGTTCCTCCTTCTTCAGCTCACTTTCTGCTGAAATAAAATTTTGGTCAGATGCTTCTAAATGATGGAGCCAATGTCCTGTGCTAAGCCCCAGTTGCAAAGGAAATGGGAAAGTGAGTTATATTAGTTATATATCAACAGTTATATTAGTTTGCTAGGGCTAACAGAACATCACAAACTAGGTGGCTTAAACAACAGAAATATATTGTCTTGTATTTCTGGAGGCCAGAAGGCTGAGATCAAGGTGTTCTAGGGCTGGTTCTTTCTGAGCGCTGTGAGTGAGGTATCTGTCAAGTCTTCACTCTTTGGCTTGTAGATAGCCATCTTCCATCTGTGACTCTTCACAACATCTTCCCTCTGTGCATGTCTGTCTCTGTGTCAAGTTTCCCTTTTTTATAAGGGCACCAATTATATAGAATGAAGATCCACCCTAATGACATCATTTTAACTTGAGCTCCTCTGTAAAAACTCTATTTCCAAATAAGGTCACATTCAGAGGTACTGAGGGTTAGGACTCAAACATATCTATTTTGGGGGTACACAATTCAATGCTTAATAATAGTTGCATGTGATAAGCACTTTGTCTACAAAGCTCTTCAACTTGAACTTTGCATTGTTTCTACACAATGAGAGCATAGTATTGTCTCCTACTCTCTCTTCCACTGTTACAATCTTAGTGAAAACTCAAGCTCTCACACTGGTTATTACAGTAGTGTCTTATTTAATGTCCTTCCTTGATCATTGTATTTCCTCCAACTCACTCTACAAAATACTGCAACACAAATCCTCTTAATATTTAAACCTGGTAATGCCATTTTCCTAATAAAAGCAAAATAAAATGGTAAAAACACTCATGGCTCTGTATTGCTTATAATGTAAAGTCTAGATGTCCACGTTCCTTTATGATATTAAAGCATTTGAGTGATTCAACACCAACTAACTTTTGACCTTATCTTTTTCTTTGTCTTCACATCTATCTCCAGCTCTATTCAATTCTATATCCTGTTGTAATGGTCAGGCCACATTAGGTTTTGGTGCTGTAACAAACATATCTCCTCCCCCCAAAATCTCAGTGGATTAAGTCAAATAAACTTTATTTCTTTTTCTCACTTCATGTCCCCTGTGGATTTGTTAAGAGAGTCTGCTGATCATAATCAATCAAGAAACCGGGTCAACAGAGCAGTCACCATGGCAAACATTATTAAGAAAGAATGTGGAGAATCATGCAATTGCCCTTAAAGTTTCACTTGTTCATCACATGAGCATACCCACCTTCTGCAGGGTGCAGAATCCTACACGTGCAGGAAAAGCTGGAGCATTTATAATCAGAATTAATGACTTTTCCATCAGCCTAATTGAATTTCTTGCTTGGTTGTTGATTAAACATTTCCCTCCTTTGAAATGCCTGCTTTCTCCATACAAACCTCAAAACCTACCCATGAAGATACCTATCAAGTATTATCTCCCCCACAGAATTTCTCATTGAACTGCCTCCAATCTTATGTTAACTTCCCTTCTCCAAAGTCCTTGGTAACCAGAACCTCTCATAACACTCAGCACAAATTATCTTATGTTATAGTTATTTGAGTAATTTTATTTTCCCAACAAAACTACTTGCACTGGGGGCAGAATAAAATATCATTCATTGCAAAATTCATGGGACAAAAAACAAGTGTCATGCAACTTGTGTGCTGAACACTCTTTAATTGTTAGGTGGTAGAGGCTACCTTTATCATTGGATAGTAGCATTAAGATAATTTTTATTTTTATTTCATTTTTTTCTGCTTTCCTAAATTTCCAAACTTTGTAGAAATATATTTTTTCTTATTATAAAAATGCAATAACAAAAGTAGCTCTTTAAAGTTGCATACAAGTGAGCAGAAGCAAAGCAAAAATGCCATTTTGAATAAAGCTTATTTTTCATAAGGAACTGAGAAATCTGAGAAGATATAGCACGATGAACTATGTTGGCCATCCTGTTGATGCAGTTCTCACCTGAACTCACATTGTTTGATATTCACATCCTTAAGTTATATAGTGTATATTTGAATAGTTCCTTAAAATACAGTTAGAGCTAGTTAGACCTATTTTAGGTATACACAATAGACATATTAGGGTCCCAATGACATCACTCAATTATTTTCATCAATTGTAAAATATGCTTTTTTAATATTCTAACTTCTTTGACAGCTGAATGTGTCTTATGGTCAGTTTCTTCCAGTTGCTACTGTCTATGCAACAGCTGAAGTTGTCTGTAAATGCTTAAACTTGGTCAGAGTGGTTCAATTGTTAACTTAATTCAGTACTGTTCATTTTTGGTAATACCTGTATGATTTTTACATCCATTTAAAATGCATTCTAAAAAATTACATTGTGATTTCAGCATTGAATCATGAGTTTACTACTTAAGCTGAAAGGCACAGAAGCAGAATAGTAGGGCATACATTCTGTGAAAATGAAACTGATCATTGGAGGAATGACCACAATTCCATATTTTCTTTTTGTAACTTTTTCAGTTTTATTGAGATATAATTAAAGTATAAAATTCTATAAGCTTAAAATATACAACACAATGACTTCATATATGTATACATTACAAAATTATTACAATAAGCTTAGTTAACATCCAACAAGTCACATAGTATTTTTTCCTTGTGATGAGAACTTTTAAGATTTACTCTCTTATTTCACACCTAATCTCCCAATGCATCTCACCCTCTCCATCCCCCCTGTGTTCACACATCCGTTCTCTACATCTGCATCTCTATTCCTGCCCTGCAAATAGGTTCATTCGTACCATTTTTCTAGATTCCACAGATATGCCATGTGTAAAATAGATGGCTAGTGGGAACCTGCGGTACAGCAGTGGGCGCTCAGCTCGGTGCTCTGTGATGACCTAGATGGGTGGGATGGGGGGGTGGGAGGGAGGTCCATGAGGGAGGGGATACATGTATACATATAGCTGATTCACTTCGTTGTACGGCAGAAACTAACACAACATGGTAAAGCAACTGTACTCCAATGAAAATAAAACCTAAAAAAGAAAAAAGATCTACTCTCTTAGCAACTTTCAAATATATGAAACAATATCATTAGCTATAGTCATCATGCTGTACATTACATCCCCAGGACTTATTCATCTTACGAAGTTTGTACCTTTTGACCACCTTCACCTGTCTCGCCCACCCCTCCATCCCTTGCCTCTGGTAACCACAGACTTCACCTCTGTTTCTATGAATTCAGTCTTCTTAGATCCCACATATAATTTAAATCATGCAGTATTTATCTTTCTCTGTCTGACTTATTTCACTTAGTGTAATGCCCTCAAGATCCATCCACATTGTTGCAATTGGCAAGATTTCCTTATTTTAAAAGGCTGAATAGTATTGCATCAAATATATCTATATAGGTCACAACTTCTTTATCTATTCATCCATCATAGAACTCTTAGGTTGTTTCCATGTCTTGGTTATTGTAAATAATGCTGCAATGAACATGGGGGTAAAAATATCTTTTCAGGATAGTGAGTTTTTTCATTGGGATATACGCTCATAGATATTCTCTTGCAAAAAAAGAAAAAAAAACAAAAGAGCTTTATTGAATCTAAGGAGGACAGAATTCACAGGAAGAAAAAGCTTTGTTTTTGTACATAAGGACCGCCCAGCACACTCCAAGCAGTGCAACTGAAGGCAAGATAAATATCAGGTTACACCCCTAGAAAGGATCAAAAGAGATTTCAAACTAATGAGAGGCTGGTGTAAACAGTTAACAATTAAGTGTTAAAAAACTCTTACAAAAAGCATAAAAGTCTTGATGAGAAGGTATGATTGTGTCATAGTTTATTTGGAAGTGCTTTTTTTCTTTCTTTCTAAGTGGAAATAAAACAAACTCACTCTTATAATTCATGGCAGCTCAGATTGAATGAAATACAGTAACAGCCAACAGCTAAGGAGATATTTGAAGACTAACAGCCCTTTTTCTATTACTCTTGGAGGATGAGGAGTGTTCCAGGGCAGTATTCAGCATGCTGGATTCACCACAATGTCTCAAATTCAGCACAGTGAATTCTCCGCAAAGGCTTCCTCTCCCGACTTCTCTGTCTCCGCTCTCTCTCATTTCTTGCTGGCCCTTTCTGGAGCATCTACTGTGAGCCCCAGTTATGAGAATTCAGAAATCTACTTACCCTGCCTTCCAGGTCACAGGCTACACCTAGTTGCGCTCAGGGCTACCAAATATTGACTTGCAAATGTAAAACTGCCACCTCTGTTCAAGGGTCACGATTCTCTGGGTGCTTCCAATAAAAATGGAATACATATTTTTAAGTGACTGCATGATACTTTTCATCAAAAGAGGATTAATTTTCAACTGACAGTCTAAATTTTGACAATTCACCAAATTTTAGAGAGTTTTATGGTTTCTCTTTCGTTTCCTCCGTGATTAATTAAATGAAACTTACTTAGAGCATGGGAATGTTCGTCTTTCATGTAGCTTCAAAGCACCAACAAAAAAGTTGCAATTCGTGGGCACTGATTGCCAAGAAATATACCTATCTCCTGAAAAAAGCAGTGTTGCTGTTTCTAATTTTTCCTTATCTTGTTTCCAGGCTTGGCTTACAAAGTACACACAGATGTTAAAATTACTGGGCTGGAAGAAATGAGAGGTGGAAAATCCTACACACTCTATGTGCACCCTGCCTGAGGATCAAGGGAGAGAATTTGCTTAGCAATCAAATGCTTGGCTGTAGAACAAGCTTTGGAGCTATCACAGCATCACACTGGAGATCAAATGTTTAACTTAATAACTAGACCTGCAGCCTCAACCTGAATATTTTCTGCACCAAAACTTAATCCCCATTCAGTGCACTCAGTCTAATCATCCTGCAAACATTTACTTCTGACACAAAATCCTGAAAAGTAGAAGTGCAACAATCTCTCCAATACACATTCCACAAACAGAAAAGTATCAGAGGGAGGAAGGTACTAGAAACACCTTTCCTCATAAGGATCTAAGTGTCAGAACACTGAAGGGGTGAATTTTATGTTGAATGAAAGTCAAAGAATGCAGTCATCCAAAAGATGAAACACAGATTGCTGATGCCGATTTTTATGCTGATGAAATTAAATACTCAGATCAAGTAAATACACATTTACTTTCTCTATTTGAATAGCCTCTGCTCTCTATCAATACCTTTCATTCCCCAATTTGAAGAAAGTCTTTCCAGAAATGGGCACTTGAAAAATTCTAAAAAATAAATCAAACTCCAAAAAGCGTTAAAGAGAAAGAAGATGACATTGTAGGAAAACGGAGAAAAGAACAAAATTTTATAGAATCCTTGTTAAACATTTGCATTATTTCCCCAGATTTTCTGCCTAAGCAGCACCATTTCCTCTGCTCCTTGTCACCAGCCATGGTTCTTCTCCTCAGAAGCAGCCCACCATTCTTCTCATGTCCTCAAGTTGCTAAGAATACTGACTGTGGTTCTATACAGATATGGGCAATAATCCCACATGCTTCTGCAGCTATAATATTTGTTAATATTAACATAAATAATAAATAATAACAATACCATAATAACATGAATATCAACATAACAAGAATAACATAAAATGTAAACGTTTAAAAATAACCTTGAAAAAAGAAAAGATTGTGTGAGGCAAAAGACATCTGCCTCAGTCCAGCCCTACTACTTACTGGTGTATGATCTCAAGCAACCTATTTAACTTCTCTGAGGATATTTCTTCATCTTTCAAGTCAGGATGCTTCATGGAGTTGCAGGGAGAATTATATTATTATAAAATACTTAACAAACTAGCACATAACACACGTGTTCAATTAAAAAATATATAGTTAAAACACCTTCGTTCTTTATTCAGTTTTTCTTGTAAGGTGTCTTTTCAGCTAAGACTTCTTGAAAAGCCCATCCTAGACTCACCTCCTTAGATGTGTCTATGAAATGTATAATTAAGTTCTCTATTTACAAACATCCACTATCTCCTTTGGCAGAATCAGACCACAACAAAGGCAAAAGAGGGGGTAAGAGAGTAAAAAGGTTGGTCCATCTTAAAAACCTGATAGAGAATGGCTTTCTGCCCCTTCCCAGATTCTGATAAACTACCCCAAGATCCAACATCTAGGAAATGGAAGGAGTCTGTTCAGGTTGGGACACAACGTAGCTCTACCTGTGTCAGGGGCCCAGAATGAAGCAGACATTTGAAAAGCTCTTCAGGTGATACTGATGTATTGTCACCCTTGAGAACCCCTGACTCAAATGAAGAGTTGGACACATGCAGAATTATTGTAGCTGATAATGACGATGCTACAATAGAGTATAAAGCAGAACACAGAGGAGAGAAGGGATTCCGCTGAGAGTATCCACAAAAGCTTCAAAGAGGAGATGACATTTGGGCTGAATTTCCGGGTGTGATCAGCCCAACAAGATATACCCAAGCAAGAAGTTCAGACTGAATAAATTTACCATTAAAGAAAAAAAAAAAAAAACAGTCTAGCTGGATATGAGACCTTGGTGTTTAGAATAACATTAACAGTTTATTTTTGCATCGATGTAAGTTTCAAAGATATTAACAAGACATTAAGGCATTGGCCTCAGGCAAAATGTAAACTCATTTCTTCCCAGACACCTGGCAAAAAAAAAAGATCATTCCCACTTATAGCTCTTCGTAGAATACTTCTGTTTGAGCTTTAATGGTTTTGGTACTTACTATTGTAAAAAATGAATATTCTTGAATGCAATTAGGTGAATATATTATGGTCTTCCAGAAAAGCTATAAATTAAAACCTAAATTCAGAAATTCTTCATTGCAATGTAAATAGGTATACATTAGGGACTTCCAATTCATGTAAACAATTTGTTCCCCAATAAATTCCTTTCTGGAAGAAGAATGATTACAATGGAGCATATACTTCTCAAAATGCATTGAGCTGGGGCAGTACCTTCATGGTGTGTGCAACATTTTTCAATAAACAAAGAGGTGTTACTGAAAGGACATAGTGGTAAGTGCTTTACTGGTTTTATGTATCTAAATGTATACCTATATCTAAATCTATACCTATATATCTCTATCATCTATCTATCTATCTATCTATCTATATATATATATATATATCAACAATGTGGGCTGTTTTCAAATTTAGGCTGAATAATATGTAAATAAACTCAAACCACTCATCCAAATTGTCTATTTTCTCAGTAATAATATGTTTTTATGGTATCTGTGTAGTCTGTTTTATTGATAATAAACTACACAATTCATCAGACATCACAGTACCCCTCACCTATTTTAATTATTAATGTCACCAGCCTTATGATCAAACTTAAGCCCTTAGAATACGCCAAGGGTGCACATAGAAATGATATTAGCACCACAGTCAAGAAGGACAATGGGGGAGGAAAAAAAAAATGTAGCAATGGAAAATTTGCAAGAAGACATACTTCATAACTTTACTTCCTGTGAATGGCTATAAGCAAAAAGACAGATAATAACAAGTGTTGGTGACAATGTGGAAAAATTGGAACCCTTCTAGATTGCCGGTGGGAATGTAAAATGGGCAGCTTCTTTGAAAACTATTCGAGAGTTCTGCAGAAAGTTAAACAGACAGTTACTATGTAACCCAACAATTTTCCTTCTAAATATATGTTATGGGCTGAATTATGACCCCTCAAAATTCATATGTTGATGTCTTAACTCTCAGTACCTGAGGATGTAATCACTTTGGAGATAAGGTCTTTAAAGAGGTAATTAAGTCAAAATGAGGTCTTTATGGCAGGCTCTAATCCAATATGACTGGTGTCCTTATAAGAATAGGAGATTAGGACACAGATAACACACAGAGTGAGGGATGACCATGTGAGGACACAGTAAGAAGGTAGTAATCTGCAAGCCAAGGAGAGAGGTCTCAGAAGAAACTGACCCTGCCCACACCTTGATCTTGAACTTCTAGCCTCCAGAACTGTGAGAAAATACATTTCTGGTGTTTAAGACACCAAGTCTATTGTATTTTGTTATGGCATCCCTAGCAAACTAATATAGTATATATCCAAGATAAATGAAAACATATGTCCACACAAAAATGTGTTCATGAATTTCAAAGTATCATTATTCATAATAGCCAAAAGGCAGAAACAACCCAAAAATCCATCAACAGAAACAGCACAATTATCTATCAACTGATGAATGGATAAACAATATTGTATATCAATCCAATGGAATATTATTCAGATATAAAAATGAATGAGATACTGACATATGCTGAAACATGGGAAAATTGTGTTAAATGAAAAAAGCCAGATATCAAGCAGAAGATGACATACTATATGGTCCCATTTACATGAAGTCTCAAGAATGGGCAAATCTAGAGAAACAGAAAGTGGACTGGTGGTTGCTAGGGGCTGGGGAAGAGAGGAATGGAGAGCAACTCCTAATGGGTATAAGGTTTATTTTGATCAAATGCTCTAAAATTAGATAGTTGCACAACTTTGTGGTATACTAAATCCACTGAAATAACATGTACATTTTAAAAGGGTCAATTTTAGTTTTATGAATTATGTATCAGTAAAGTTGCAAAATAAAAAAAGGAGAAGTAAAGGAGAACGGTCCTTGCTTCTCAATACTTTAGCCAGAAGGAAGACGGTCGTTTCAAAAGAGCTAAAGGAAAGGAAAAAATCACCCACTATAACATTTGGAAGTGCAGTGCAAAATTACAATAGACTAATGAGATTATGACTTTTTATTTTATAAATTTAAAATAATATGTTAAGAGTTTTCTTCTTTTTGTTTTAACAAAATCACAAAAGTAAGTGTGAATTACTAAATGTACCAAAATGTACTAAACAAAAACAAACGAACAAAAACAACTTTACTTCCTGTGGATGTGAGATTCTGACACTACATAATAAAAGGAATTGAAGTAAGGGAATGGATATTTGGGGTAAAAGAAAAAGCTGTAAAACCGAAATGAGAATATCAATCACTTATTATTGCGAGAGATGGTGAGATGCTTGACTGGGCTTTGTCTTAACAATAAAACACAAATCAGGTGCTTATCTTCTTCAAACTGGGAACTTCTGCAAAAGCAGTGACTTTGGAGTCATTTATGAGGGCTTAGCATGGCTACTAGACAGCATCACCTTGCCCTCAAGGTACCCAGACAAAATAAAGACCTGCAGACTCCTTGAGGGACAATTAGCAGGAAACCACCAGTCTCTGTGGTGCTCCCATTACCATAAATCAATCCTGGGGATCCCAGCTCCCTCCACCCTGTCTCTCTGCCCTGGCATCCTTGCATAAGGTCATATTAGGCCTCTCTGTGTCTTCTCCAAATTTGGCTGCTCTGAATTCCTCCCACCAGGGCCAAGCATGTTACTTTCCTTGCCAATTAGACACTTCTTTTCCAAATGATGGCTGCCTCTTGGGGTCACTGTTGATGTTCTGGGGTCACGGCTGCCATCTTTGCCTCAGCCACCAGCAGGCATGTGGCACTGCTGTGACTGGCCTGGGACAGGGCCACTCTCTTTTCAGTTTGGGGGTCTTACTCTAGTCCAGAGTATCAGTTGTATTAATATCCCCAGCTCCTCGTCACCTCTGTCCCACTTCCGTATCTTCCTTTCTGGGGACAGCTTGCCCCACTGTCCATATATCTCCCTACTTGGCCCACACTTCAGAAAAGACAATAGTTTCCTGCTTTTTCCTAGACTTCTACTTCTTGATAAATGTCCCCTTCCTCGCTTTCTTTCATGTCTCAAGAGCATTTCTTCATACATCTATGAGTGACAGTGCACTTAAAAACAGTAAGAAATCTGAAAATGTTTCATGAATCCAGAAATGGTTATTTTTTCTAATATTCCTATTAAAACAAACATTTCACTCTCCATTTGCCAAAAACTAACGAAAATTAAATGTTATGTATCAGACATCAATGCAAGGTGATTATAGCATACCCTAAATTTTTAAGAAATTCACAGGATATCTTTTATTTTCTTTTTGGTGTAGCATATGGTTAAATTGTGTCTTCTTTTTTGCTATTATTGATTTCTATTATAAGATGCTAAGGGGTGTTTATATGATAAGTTGCCTTATAAATGGCTTTGTACTCAGACAATGAAATGAGAAATGTTCATCTATAACCATAGTCCAGATGCTTTCTTGAAGATGCTGAAAGATGTTACATTTAATACTGTCAAAAAACTTTGTTTCAGGAAAAAAAACAAAATAAAACACAACAACCGGGACTTCCCTGGCCATCCAGTGGTTAAGACTTTGCCTTCCAATGCAGGGAGTGCGGGTTAGATCCCTGGTCGGGGAGGTAAGACCCTACATGCCTTGCGGCCAAAAAACCAAAACATAAAATAGAAGCAATATTGTAACAAATTCAATAAAGACTTTAAAAAAAAATGGTTCACATCAAAAAAAAAATCAAAAACACAACAACCAATTTGTTCCCTTTAATTGACATACCTTGTCTTACGAAACCAGTGTCATACAAACTCTAAAACTGCATGAAAGAAAATGCAATTGCCACAGCAGGCGGGGGAAAATAAAAACCTAAGAGAAAATCCTAATATTGAAATATTTAAATTCTGATTTAAATTCTGGTTAATCAAATTTTACCCAGTTGTTGACATTAAACTCAGTGTTAGCACTGTGTAATTTACAGCCACCAATATAACTCCATATGTAATGCCCAGATACTTTGATGGCCAGAATTAAATTATTTTTCACTTAATTATTTGCCAGATCTCTTCTTGGATTATTTCAGAACTAGACGGATTGTTTAAGCTGCAGGTGCACTGAAAAGATTGAGAAGACTCTAGATCCACAGCACGCCATAACTTTTAACATTTTAAGAAATCCTTCCTCTTACAGAAGCGGTGACCTCCCCATGAAGAGCAGAATAGAGGAATTGGTTTGTCATAAAAAGCCTGCTTTTATCTGAGAAGATAACCAAAAACAGTGAATCATATAGTTATTTGGCTATTATTTCACTTAAAAGTATGTGAAAATCTATTCTTGTTTCCTCTTTTCATGGTCCAACACACTGAAAGAAGCCTATCCCAGGATTCTGAAGCACAATGACAAAGTGTATTGTCCAAAAAGTGTAAGAAACATACCAAGTCCTCGTTTCTTTTCTAAAACTGAGAACCTTCCTACCATATACGGCTAGGTTTTGAACTGACAGAGAAAAGTAAATCATTGCAGATCTCTTCTTAATGGAACAAGGAAAGGACAAGGGAAGATGTGACTTAATAGAGGCTTGGTGTCATTTCCTAAAAGTGCAATTTCCTTCTCTATCTGCAGATCCCAAGGGATGACTATAATGCCAGTTGTGAGAGATGGAATAATAATAAAAACTAACATACAGAGTGCTCCATATACATTAACTAGTGCATTATTCATTTAATATATTTAATATAGAGAGGAGAAAAACTTAAATGAATTCTGAGTGAGCCAGTGGCCAATGTGTGAGTGCATATTAAAATCACACACAGGGACTTCCCTGGTGGTGCAGTGGTTAAGAATCCACCTGCCAACGCAGGGGACATGGGTTCGAGCCCTGGTCCAGGATGATCCCACATGCCACAGAACAATTAAGCCCCTGCGCCACAACTACTGAGCCCGCGAGCCACAACTACTGAGCCCACATGCAAAGCCCATGCGCCTACAGCCCACACTCCACAACAAAGAGAAGTCACCACAATGAGAAGCCTGTGCACCGCAACGAAGAGTAGCTCCCGCTCGCCGCAACTAGAGAAAGACTGCGTGCAGCAACGAAGACCCAACGCAGCCAAAAATAAATACAAATAAATAAATAAATTTATTTTTAAAAAGTCACACACAGACACATCCACACACAGACAAGTTTAAGGAGTGACAATGAAATGTATTATAAATTTCCTAAGTCCAAATCAAGGGCCCTCAGAAGATTGAATGATAATGGAGACTCTTGAGTGATATATGACAAAGAAGTAGGGAATGTTTGGTATGGCTAGAAGGCCTGGGCTCTAAAGAAGCAGCATGCAAACAAGCCTTGAACTACAAAGACAGTAGTTTTTAAAAACCTAAAAGTATAAAACATAGTTTTGTAGATTAAAAAATGGAAGAAAAGGGCAAAAACGCAGAGGAAGGGCAAATTTGCTCTTCCTGCTTGAGCTGACACATCTATTTCCTCCTTCCCTGGAGCTCCTGGTTCTAAAGCTTTCAGACTCAGATCAGGACTTAACACCATCAGCCCCCATGATTCTCAAGCCCTCATACTTGGACTGAATGACACCACAGGCTTTACATGTCTAGCTTGCAGACTGCAGATCCTGGGACTTCTCAGCCTCCATAACCGTGGAGCCTATTCCTACAATAAATCTATATATGTGTATGTGTACATGTATATATAGATTTGAGCCTCTGGTTCAAGGTCTCCCACAAGGCTGCCATCAAGGGGTCAGCAGGGACTGGTGTTATCTCCAGGCTGACTGGGGAGGATTCTCTTCCAAGCAACACTCACATGGCTTTTGGCAAGGCTTAGGTACTCACTATCTATTGGCCAAAGACATCAGTTTCTTGCCATATGGGGCTCTCCATCAGACTACTTGCAACATGGCAGCTTGCTTCTTCCAGAGTGAGGGCACTGGGAGAGAGAGAGAGGAAGAAAGGACACGCAAGACAGAAGTCACATTCTCTTATAACCTAATCTTGGAAACTACTCTCAAACACTTTTGCTGTAGTCTCTTGATTAGGATCATGACTATAAGTGCAGACCACTCTCAAGAGGAGGGGATTACATAAGGTCATAAATACCAGGAATAAGGGATCACTGGGGTCCATCTTAGAGCCTACTCACCATTCTCCTTTTGCTTCTCTCCCCTTTTCTCCCTTCTCTCCACCTCTTTTTTTTTTTCCTTCATCTGGAACCAACCAGGACCCTGTGGGGCCTTCCGGGGGACAGACCGCTCTGTGTCCCCTGCCTCTTGTTTATAGAAAATCTTTAGCCTCCTAGGACTTATCCAAGTTCCAAAGAGCAAATTTAATCATAGAAGTAAAAAAATGCAGAAACAAGGAAACAAACAAAGAAAAATAGCCAGCTAGGACAAAATTGTAATAGTTTAGCCATTAAACAAAGTCAAGGACTTTTAGTTACTCCTCAAGCTCTGTAGATAATATCCTGAGACATATCCTTGAGTTGTTTTGCAGATACTAAAACCCCAACCAAGTGGAAGAAGTTAACTGCATGCTGACCACCAGCACATAGACCCCAAATTAGTTGGAATCAGAGGTTGATAATTGAGATTCTGGAAACACCACCCTGTTACTTCACCACCAACCAGTAAGAAGGATGTCCACAAGCTGATCACACACCTCGCGACCATCTCCCTCACTTTGCCTTTAAAAACTCTTTTCTACAAGCCATCAGGGAGTTCGGGTCTTTTGAGTATCAGCTGTGCATTCTCCCTGCTTGGCCCTGCAAAATAACGCTGTACTTTCCCCGGTGTCAACCCGCTGTCAGTAGATTGGCTTTGCTGCTCATCAGGTGAGTGAACCCATTTGTTTCAGTAACACATCAAGAATTCAAGTTAGCCCACTGATCCACACCGAATAGTGAATGAGTGTGTGGGGAAATTTGGCCAAGGTCCATTCTCTTAGGGTGACTCTCTTCAAACCACCAGCTTTTTATTGTAGCATCTCAACATTTTCCTGCATCCTTGTTGACAGGAGAGTATGGAGTGAACCCTTCCTGAAACTCTTTATCAACTACTCTGTAACATAACATGTCCCCTGGGTGCCTACCCTAAAACTGCAACCTTAATAGGAAAGAAAGGGGAAGAGGGAGAGAAAGAGGGAAGGAGTCATCAATAGAGCTAGAGCTAGAAAGGGTTAATGAGTGAAGCAACTCCTTTCAGCTGCTCAACCAAAGACTTTTTTTCACTGTTTTTACAGACCATTAAAAATAATTACCTGCTTTAATATATGTCTCAGAAAGAGAAGGGACATTTTTGTACTGTTTAATTTATGTGCTTTAGTATCCAATTTCCTATTCAACTCATCACTCCACAGTGGATCTCTGAGAATCTTCCAGGTCACTAAAATTTATATTAAATTAGTACATGTCCAATTTTTGTGACCAGCTGCCTCCTCGCAGCTCCTTGCGGTGTCATTAGCACCTCACTGCCCCACACTGATAGACTAGAAGAGGAACTTCAACATGACCAAGATCAATTTATATTATTGGCACTGTAACAGCTAATTTGTCTTCATGTTCTAGCAACTACCACTCTGGCAACCCTTCTCCTGTCTGGTTGTCCGGTATTGGCATTTGGTAAACATATATTTTTTTATAAATGATTTGCAATAAAGAACTGACTATTGAAACTAAAATCCAGTAAGTTTTTGGAGGTAAAATTTGGTGCTTAGCCTTTGGGAAGCCAACAAAACAGAGTGAGACATGTTAGCACATATTCAAAGATCTTTTTGAAAATATGCTAATGATACATTTATAAATTTGCTAGTAAATAATTGCTGTTTATGATACAAAAACTTCTCTTAGTGTTTGCATGCACTGATAAATGAGTGATATGTGAATCCTAATTAATATATCTGATAGGGAAGTTCATCAACTACTGAGGCATTTTTATCTGATGAATGGCATGAAATGTTGCGTATCCAAATATATTTTGGAGAAGACAAAAATTGTAATTAAGATTATTCTCCCCAATTAATCCTGACCAAATATTTTCCAGTGCTGACCTTGCCTCTCTAATCTTTTTGGTCCTTTACTAGTGAGTAGAAATGGAGGGAAATAAGGAAAGGCAAGAAAAGGAATGTGGAGCAAAGAAGATGAAAGAATAAAAGGGCAGTTTGTAAAGTAGAATTTTTTTCCCAGAGAGCAATCAAAACCTCTATGGGAAAAAAAAAATGATGATTAAAATCCAAAGAGTTGCATTTTACTTCTTTTGAGCCTCAATTTTCAGTGCAGAATAATTACACTCAGATATTTATTAGGAATATCAAAATTATAGTTATAATTGTGAATCTTATGTATTATATAATAGATGGCCTAGTCCTGTTTCCACTGATTGTTATGAAACTCAGAAATAAACACGCAGCACACCTCTAAGAAATACACACATTTTGTATGGTATACATTTTATATATATTTTATTCTTACTTTTCTGCTGGATTTAGCTTATTTTTTTCTACCTCTATTTTCACCTGGTGGGGAGGGGGGCGGGGAGGGACAGTAAGAGAGGGCTTATATTTGATAACTTTTTTTGGAGCAGTTTTAGATTCCCAGCAAAATTGAGAGGAAGGTACAAAGATTTCCCATTTACTCCTGTTCCCACACATGAATAACCTCCCCCATTGTCAACATTCCCCGCTGGAGGGGCACTTTTGTACAATTACTAAATCTACAGTGACACATCATAATCATCCAAAGTCCATAGTTTACATTAGGGTTCACTCTTGGTGTGGTACATCTATTGGTTGGACCAATGTATAATGGCATCTATCCATTATTATGGTATCATACAAAGCATTTTCACTGCCCTAAGATTCTTTTGTGCTCCACCTATTTATGTCTTCCTTTCCCCCAACCCCTGGTGACCGCTGGTACATTTACTGTCTCCATAGTTCAACATGGCTGTACCAATTTTGCATTCCCACTAGCAATAATGAGAGTTCCTCTTGCTCCACATTCTTGTCAGCAATTCGCGTTTTCAGTGTTCTGGATTTTGGCCATTCTAATAAATGTATAGTGGCATCTAATTTTAATTTGCATTTCCCTGATGACCTATGATGTTAAGCATCTTTTCATATGCTTATCTACCAACCGTATATCTTCTTTGGTGAGGTGTCCGTTAAGGTCTTTGGCCCATTTTTTAACAAGGTTGAGTGTTTTCTGATTGTTGAATTTTAAGTGTTCCTTGTGTATTTTGAATAGCAGTCCTTTACCAAATGAGTCTTTTGCAAGCATTTTCTATCTGTAGCTTGTCTTCCTACTCTCTTGAAATGTCTTTTATAGGGCAGAAGTTTTTCATTTTAATGAATCCAGCTTATCAATTATTTCTTTCAAGGATAATGCCTTTGGTATTAAATCTAAAAAGTCATTGCTATACCGAAGGTCATCTAGGCTCTCTCCTATGTCATCTTCTAGGATTTTTATAGTTTTCCATTTTATATTTAGGTCTATGATCTATTTTAAATAATTTTTGTGATGGGTGTAAGGTCTCTGTCTAGATTTTTCTTTTTGCATGTGGATATCCAGTTGTTATAGCACAATTTGTTGAAAAGTCTATTTTTATTTTTGTTCAATTGTATTGCATTGCTTCTTTGTCAAAAATCAGTTGACTATATTTATAAGGGTTTATTCTGGGATCTCTTTTCTGTTCCATTAATCTATTTTTCTATCCTTTTTACAATACCATGCTGTCTTGAGTACAGTAGTTTTATAGTATGCCTTGACTTTGGGTAGCATCAGTCCTCCAATTTTGTTCTTCTCCATCAGTATTGTGTTGACTGGTGTCATTCTAAGAAGGGGAGACTAGGACATAAACACGAACAGAGGTAAGACCATGTGAAGACACCAGAGGAAGACTGCCATATGAAAACCAGGGAGAGAGGCCTCAGAAGAAACCAACCCTGATGAAACCATAATCTCAGACTGCTAGCCTCCAGAACTGTTATTAAACACATTTCTGTTGTTTAAGCTACCTGGATATGCTACACGTTCCATGATACTTTGTTGTTAGGACAGTCCCAGCAAACTAACACACCTCTTTCAAATCAATGCACAAAAATGGAGCTCAGATTGGGAATGATATTCTCCCTCTTGGGGTGTTTTCTTGAGGCTGCTGGCACAGACATGCCCCTGGGGAACAACTATGAGAGATTCTATATTTTATTCTCTCTTTGTAAGTTATCATAACAAACTTTGCTGTTACCAGCATCATGTGTTTGGGGGGCCTGGGTAATCATGCATCTTGTGCAACAAGATAGATGTTCAATAGATCTTAATTGCATGGATAGAAAGACACATAAAAAAGGTAGTGCGTAAAACTGGAAATTGGAAGAGGCCATTCTGGTATGTTGTAATTGATCAAGAAAATGGATAGGAAACTTTTCAGCTTTCCCAAAAGCAATATTTTAGTTACTTACTTGAATCCTGATTTGCTCTACCCTGCAAAAAGACATTTTTGATTTATGCCTTTAATGAAACCTGCACTGAAGCAGAAGAGTAATATCTCTGCATGAATTTTAAAAATCTGCTTCATAGGATAAAATGGAAGAAACTTGAACCCTACATTTATTAGAAAATGATAGATAATCTTAATAGATAATATAATGGTACTATAATAAACTGGGGTTCTTCAGAAAAGCACGAATCAGATAAAATGTTTCCCATAGGATTAGTCAGTGAACTAAGAGGAAGTACTGAATCAAAAATATACAATGGAGTAAAGTATATAAATTATAGAAGAACATGTATTCTCCATGCTTACTTTGCAGCGAGGAAACATATTGTAAAGTAGAATAATGAACTATTATTAGCTATGATTAAGTAGACATAATAGTGAGGTGTTATAGAAAAGCTTTAAAAAAATACCAGGGGGAACAAAGTGCTGTCATTGGGATTCCTCAGGAATAAACTCTGCAATGGAGATTTGCATGGAGGAATTTTATGAAGGAGTGTTCTTGGGAGCAGCATATGAGAGAGGGAGTGAAGGAAATAAGGGTAGACAGTGAGAGAAATCGAACACACTATCTGTCACCCTCCTCGAGTATTATGACAAAACCCACAACTTATTGACAGATACTAGTCAATCATATAAGAGGAGATAAGTCATAACAAGGTAAGCATACTGGAAGGTGTGCTTGGATAAACCAAAGCATAGCTTAAATAAAGCACCTAGTTTACACCTAGATTTCATAGCCTATGAATGCCTTGAACTAAATCTAGCCCACACCCCTCCCATCATACTAGCACGAGCCAATCAAATAAAACATTCACCTAACATTTAAAGTATAGAGGATAGAAATTTAAATACTAATGACGCTATAGAGAAAGTACCGTAAGGGAATGATGAAACATTAAAAGTAACAAAAAGCAAAGCTTACCCCTTGTACCATTTGCATAATGATTTAACTAGCAAAATTTTAACAAAGAGAACTTAAGTTAAACCACCTGAAACCAGACCAGCTACTTATGAACAGTTACTAGAACGAACTCATCTATGTGGCAAAATAGTGAGAAGATTTATAAGTAGTGGTGACAAGCCTAATGAGCCTGGTGATAACTAGTTGTCCAGAAAAGGAATTTCAGTTCAACGTCGAATACGAAGAACTGCTTATAAGTTTCAATGTATATTTAAACGTTAGTCTAAAAAGGTACAGCTTTTTAGAGATGGGTACAACCTTAACTAGAGAGCAAAAACAAACGGCATCATAGTTGGCTTAAAAGCAGCCACCAATTAAGAAAGTGTTCAAGCTCAACAATAAATATATCTTAATAGCAATATTAAATAAATTAACTCCTAGTCTTATTACTGGACTAATCTATAAAATTATAGATGCAACACTGTTAATATGAGTAGCAAGAAATATTTCTCCTTGCACAAGTTTACATCAGCAACTAATAATATACTGAAAATTAACAGTAAATAAATATAGCCTAACACTAGACTATCTATTAAACATACTGTTAATCCAACACAGGTGTGCACCCAAGGAAATATTAAAAAGAGTAAAAGGAACTCGGCAAACACAAATCCCCCTGTTTACCAAAAACATCACCTCTAGCATCACTAGTATTAGAGGTACCGCCAGCCCAGTGACGACTGTTAAACGACCGAGGTATCCTGACTGTGCAAAGGTAGCATAATCATTTGTTCTCTAAATAAGGACTTCTATGAATGGCCACAGGAGGGTTTTACTGTCTCTTACTTTTAATCAGTGAAATTGACCTCCCCGTGAAGAGGCGGGGAAAACAAAATAAGACGAGAAGACCCTACGGAGCTTCAATTAGTTAATCCAAATAATAATAATAATAATTAAACCACCAAGGGATAATAAAATTTCACATGGATTGACAATTTTGGTTGGGGTGACCTCGGAGCACAAAAAACCCTCTGAGTGATTAAAGCTTAGACCCACTAGTCAAAGCATAGTATCACTTATTGATCCAAAAAATTGATCAACGGACAAGTTACCCTAGGGATAACAGTGCAATCCTATTCTAGAGTGCATATCGACAATAGTGTTTATGACCTCGATGTTGGATCAGGCCATCCCAATGGTGTAACCGCTATTAAAATTTCATTTGTTCAATGATTAAAGTCCTATGTGATCTGAGTTCAGATCAGAGCAATCCAGGTCAGTTTCTATTATGTATTTCTCCCAGTACAAAAGGACAAGAGAAATAAGGCCCACTTTAAACAAGCGCCTTTAAAGCAATTAATGATATAATCTCAACTTAATAAGTAAACACTAAACAACCACCCAAGACCAGGGTTTAGTTAGGGTGGCAGAGCCCAGTAATTGCGTAAAACTTAAGCCTTTATACCCAGAGGTTCAAACCCTTTCCCTAACAAAATGTTTATAATTAATATCCTAGTGCTTGTTATTCCTATTCTTTTAGCCATAGCATTTTTAACATTAGGAGAACGAAAACTCCTAAGCTACATACAACTCCGAAAAGGACCAAACATTGTAGGACCACATGGCCTACTTCAAGCCATTGCCGACGCAATCAAACTATTCGTTAAAGACCCACTACGACCAGCTACATCTTCCACCTCCATATTCATCGTTGCACCGATCCTAGCTCTGACCCTAGCCCTAACAATATGAATTCCCCTACCCATGCCATACCCCCTCATTAACATAAACCTAGGGGTGCTATTTATACTAGCCATAACAAGTCCAGCCATGTACTCTATCTTACGGTCCGGATGAGCCTCCAACTCAAAATATGCACTAATTGGGGCTCTACAAGCAGTAGCACAAACAATCTCATAGGAGGTAACACTAGCAATTATTCTTTTATCTGTACTCCTAATAAATGGGTTTTTCACCCTATCAACCCTCACCACAACACAAGAGATGGTTGATCTTCCCATCATGGCCACTGGCCATAATATGATTTATTTCTACCCTAGCAGAGACCAACCAAACCCCGTTCGATGTAACAGAAGGAGAAACCGAGCTCTTATCCAGCTTTAATGTAGAATACGCAGCAGGCCCTTTCACTATGTTTTTCTTAGCAGAATTCGCTAACATCATTATAATAAATATACTCACAAAAATCCTGTTCCTGAGAGCATTTCATAACCCACATACACCAGAGCTATATACAATCAACTTCATCATCAAAATATTGTTATTAACAATATCCTTCCTATGAATTTGAGCATCCTACCCTCGATTCTTTTTTTTTTTTTTTTTAAAGAAATTCACGTTCTTTTATTTATTTATTTATGACTGTGTTGAGTCTTCGTTTCTGTGCGAGGGCTTTCTCTAGCTGCGGCAAGTGGGGACCACTCTTCATCGCGGTGCGCGGGCCTCTCACCATCGCGGCCTCTCTTGTTGCGGAGCACAGGCTCCAGACACGCAGGCTCAGTAATTGTGGCTCACGGGCCCAGTCGCTCCGTGGCATGTGGGATCTTCCCAGACCAGGGCTCGAACCCGTGTCCCCTGCATTGGCAGGCAGATTCTCAACCACTGCGCCACCAGGGAAGCCCCCTCGATTCTTATATGACCAGTTAATACACCTTCTCTGAAAAAATTTCCTGCCTTTGACACTAGCCCTGTGCATATGACACGTATCACTACCCATCATAATGGCAAGCATCCCCCCACAAACATAAGAAATATGTCTGATAAAAGAGTTATTTTGATAGAGTAAATAATAGAAGTTTAAGCCCACTTATTTCTAGAACTATAGGAATTGAACCTACCCTTGAGAATTCAAAATTCTCCATGCTACCATATTACACCACATTCTATAGTAAGGTCAGCTAAATAACGCAATGGGTCCATACCCCGAAAATGTTGGTTTATGTCCTTCCCGTACTAATAAACCCCATTATCTCTATCATTATTTTAGCAACTGTCGTCTTAGGGACTATGGTTGTAATAACCAGCTCTCACTGATTACTAGTCTGAATTGGGTTTGAAATAAATATGATAACCATTATCCCCATTATAATAAAAAACTTCAACCCACGAGCCATAGAAGCCTCCACTAAATATTTCTTAACACAAGCCATCACATCCATATTACTTATAATAGCAGTCATCATTAATTTACTCTATTCCAGCCAATGAACCATTACAAAAATATTCAACCCAGCAGCATCAACAGTAATAACAATAGCCCTGGCCATAAAACTAGGACTATCCCCATTTCACTTTTGAGTGCCGGAAGTAACACAAGGCATCCCATTAATGGCAGGCCTAATCATGTTGACATGACAAAAACTTGCACCTCTATCAGTCCTTTACCAAATCTCGCCATCAATCATCCTAAGCCTAATACTATCCGTATCCATGTTGTCCATTCTAATCGGAGGGTGAGGTGGGTTAAATCAAACCCAACTCCAAAAAATCATGGTCTACTCACCAATCACCCACATAGGAGGAATAACAGCCATCTTACTATACAACCCAACTATGACAACTCTAAACCTAGTAATCTACATTATAATAACTCTCACTATATTTGTATTATTTATTCCCAGCTCAGCCACCACTACATTATCACTATCCCACATATGAAACGATACCTATTATCACAACCCTTACCCTAGCCGCCCTGCTATCGATAGGAGGACTCCCGCCGCTATCAGGATTCATGCCCAAATGAATAATTATCCAAGAAATGACAAAAAACAATAACATTATTTTATCCACACTAATAGTTGTCACAGCACTACTTAGCCTGTATTTCTACACGCGACTCACATACTCCACAGCACTGACCATGTTCCCCTCCACAAACAACATAAAAATAAAATGGCAATTTGACTCTACAAAGCAAATAAACCTCCTACCAACCATGATCATAATATCCACAATACTCCTGCCCCTCACACCAATACTACCAGTGTTGGAATAGGAATTTAGGTTAAACTAGACCAAGGGCCTTCAGAGCCCTGAGCAAGTATAATTTACTTAATTCCTGCTTAATAAGAATTGCAAGACTATATCCTACAATTGAGTGCAAATCAAACACTTTAATTAAGCTAAATCCTCACTAGATTGGAGCGATACATCTCCCACAATTAGTTAACAGCTAAATACCCTAGTCAACTGGCTTCAATCTACTTCTCCCGCCGCCCCAGCAGAATTGAAGCTGCTTCTTTGAATTTGCAATTCAATATGAACAATTCACCACAGGGCTTGGTAAAAAGAGGACTTAACCCCTGTCTTAGATTTACAGTCTAATGCCTACTTGGCCATTTTACCTATGTTCATAACGCTGATTATTCTCAACCAACCACAAAGACATCTGTACTTTATACTTGCTATTTGGTGCCTGAGCCAGAATAGTAGGTACCGGCCTGAGCCTACTAATTCATGCTGAACTAGGCCAGCCCAGAACACTGCTCAGAGACGACCAAATCTACAATGTGGTAGTAACAGCCCATGCGTTTGTAATATTTTTCTTTAGAGTCATGCCCATCATAATTGGTGGCGTCAGAAATTGGCTGGTGCCTCCAATGATCAGAGCATCAGATATGGCTTTCCCCTGTGTAAATAACATGAGTTTTTGACTACTCCCTCCTTCTTTCTTATTATTGCTGTCATCGTCAATAGTTGAAGCCAGTGCAGGTACAGGCTGAACTGTGTATCCTCACTTGGCCGGAAATTTAGCACATGCAGGGGCTTCAGTTGACCTTACTATTTTTTCCCTACATTTAGCTGGTGTGTCCTCAGCTCTAGGGGCTATTAATTTTATTACCACTATTATCAATATAAAGCCACCTGCTATGTCCCAGTATCAAGCACCACTATTTGTACGATCAGTATTAATCACAGCAGTATTACTTCTATTATCCTTCCCTGTACTAGCAGCCAGAGTCACTATATTACTAACTGAAACTTAAACACAACCTATTTTGACCCTGCCGGGGGAGGGGATCCAATCTTGTATCAGCACCTGTTCTGATCCTTTGGACACCCTGAAGTATATATTTTAATCCTGCCCAGTTTCGGTATATTTTCACACATTGTAACCTATTACTCAGGAAAAAAAGAGCCTTTCAGATATATAGGCATGGTGTGAGCTATAATATCAATCGGATTCTTAGGCTTCATTGTATGAGCCCACCACGTGTTCACAATAGGTGTAGATGTTGACACACGAGCATATTTTACATCAGCCACTATAATTATTGCTATCCCAACAAGGGTAAAAGTGTTTAGCTGAATAGCAACACTCCACTGGGGTAGTATTAAATGGTCCCTAGCCATGATGTGGGCCCTAAGTTTCATCTTCCTTTTCACAGTCGTCAGGCTAACAGGTATTGTCCTAGCTAATTCATCATTAGATATTATCCTTCATCATACCTACTACGTAGTCGCACATTTTCACTATGTCCTCTCAATGAGAGCTGTCTTTCCTATCATAGGAATGTTTGTACACTGATTCCCACTATTCTCAGGATATACACTCAAATCAACATGAGCAAAAATTCACTTCGTAATCATATTTGTAGGCATCAACATAACCTTCTTCCTACAACATTTCTTAAGTCTATCCAGCATGCCTCGACGATACTTCAACTACACAGATGCCTACACAACATGAGATACTATTTCATCAATAGGCTCATTCATCTCACTAACAGTTGTCATATTGATAATTTTCATTATCTGAGAGGCGTTCGCATCCAAACGATAAGTCCTAGCAGTAGAACTTACTACTACAAACTTAGAATGGTTGAATGGATGTCCTCCACCATATTATACATTTGAGGAACCAACTTACATCAATCTAAAATAATCAAGAAAGGAAGGAATTGAACCCTCTTTTATCGGTTTCAATCCAACACCATAACCACTATGTCTTTCTCCATAAACGAGGTATTAGTAAAAATTTATGTAACTTTGTCAAAGTTAAGTCACAGGTGGAAATCCTGTATATCTCTATGGCATATCTTTTCCAACTAGGATTTCAAGACACAACCTCACCCATCATGGAAGAATTACTACACTTTCACAGCCACACACTAGTAATTGTCTTCTTAATTAGTTCTCTGGTTCTTTATATCATTTCACTAATGTTAACAACTAAGCTAACATATATCAGCACAATAGACACACAAGAAGCAGAAACCATTTGAATGATCTTACCGGCCATTATTTTGATTTTAATTGCCCTGCCATAACTGCGAATCCTCTACATGATAGATGAAATTAACAGCTCATCTCTTACTGTAAAAACTATAGGTCACCAGTAACATTGAAGTTATGAGTACGCTGACTATGAAGATTTAAGTTTTGACTCCTATATAATCCCAACATCAGACTTAAAACCAGGGGAGTTATGACTGCTAGAAGTAGACAACCGAGTAGTGTTACCCATAGAAATAACAATCGGAATACTAATCTCCTCTGAAGATGTATTGCACTCATGAGCTGTACCTTCCCTAGGCCTAAAAACAGATGCAATCCCAGAATGCCTAAATCAAACAACCCTAATATCAACACCACCAGGTTTGTATTACAGACAGTGTTCAGAGATCTGTGGGTCAAACCATAGTTTCATGCCTATTGTCCTCAAACTAGTACCCCTAAAATACTTTGAAAAATGATCTGCATCAATATTATAAACTCATTAAGAAGCTAGGCAGGGGGCTTCCCTGGTGGCACAGTGGTTGAGAATCTGCCTGCCAATGCAGGGGACATGGGGTTCGAGCACTGGTCTGGGAAGATCCCACATGCCGTGGAGAGGCGAGGCCTGTAAGCCACAACTACTGAGCCTGCGCGTCTGGAGCCTCTGCTCCGCAACAAGAGAGGCCGCGATAGTGAGAGGCCCGTGCACCATGATGAAGAGTGGCCCCCGCTTGCCGCAACTAGAGAAAACCCTCACACAGAAACAAAGACCCAACACAGCCAAAAATAAATAAATAAATAAATAAAATTTAAAAAAGAAAAAAAGAAGCTAGGTGGCGTTAATCTCTTAAGTTAAAGACCTAGAGCTAAGACTCTCCTTAATGGTATGCCACAATTAGATGCATCAACATGATTCATTATCATTTTATCTATGTTTCTAGCACTGTTTATTATATTTCAACTAAAAGTCTCAAAGTACACTTATTACTCCAACCCAGAGTCAACACACACCAAAGTGCAAAAACAGTCCACCCCTTGAGAAACAAAATGAACGAAAATCTATTTGCCTCTTTCATAACCCTGACAATAATAGGTCTCCCTGTAGTTATTTTAATTATTATGTTTCCAAGTATTTTATTTCCAACATCAAATAGACAAATTAATAATCACATAATTTTTCTTTGACAATGATTAGTCCAACTCACATCAAAACAAATAATAAGCATCCACAATCACAAGGGGCAGGCTTGATCATTAATACTAATGTCACTCATTATATTTATTGGGTCAACCAACTTTCTAGGGCTACTACTCCACTCATTTACACCTCCCACACAGCTCTCAATAAATGTAGAAATAGCAGTTCCCCTATGAGCCGGCTCTGTGATTACAGGTTTTCGTAACAAAGCAAAAGCATCTTTAGCTCACTTCCTACAACAAGGAACACCCACTCCCTCATCCCTATACCAGTAATTATCAAGGCTCTCAGCCTATTTATCCAACCAGTATCACTAGCCGTGCGATTAACAGCCAATATTACAGCAGGAAACTTGTTGATTCATCTAATCAGAGGGGCAACTCTAGCATTAATAAGTATCAGTACTGCTACAGCTTCTATTACATTCATCATTCTTATCCTACTTACTATCCTCGAATTTGCCATTGCTATAATTCAAGCCTTTGTGTTTACCCTCCCAGTAAGCCTCTACCTACATGACAATGCATAATGACCCACCAGACCCATGCATACCACATAGTAAACCCCAGTCCTTGACCTCTTACAGGAGCCCTTTCAGCCTTCTTAATGACATCGGGCCTAATCATGTGATTCCACTTCAACTTGATAATATTATTAATATTAAGCCTACTAACTAATACTCTAACAATATATCAGTGATGGCGAGATGTCATTCGAGAGAGTACCTTCCAAGGCCATCACACACCAATCGTCGAAAAAGGGCTTCGATATGGGGTAGTCCTCTTTATTATCTTAGAAGTCCTCTTTTTTACTAGCTTCTTTTGAGCCTTCTATAGCTCAAGCCTCACCCCGGCACCTGAATTAGGCGGGTGCTGAGTGCCAACAGGCATTCGCCCTCTAAACCCTCTAGAAGTACCGCTCCTCAACACTTCCGTGCTACTAGCCTCTGACGTATTACTTGAGTCCACCACAGCCTTATGGAAGGAAATCGCAAGCACGTGCTCCAAGCCCTCTTTATTACAATCGCCATAGGTGTATATTTTACACTCCTACAAGCCTCAGAGTACTATGAAGCTCCAGTTACAATTTCAGGCGGAGTATATGGATCAACTTTCTTCATGGCCACAGGATTCCACTGACTGCACGTTATCATTGGTTCCACTTTCCTTATTATCTGTTTCCTACGTCAATTAAAATACCACTTCACATCCAACCACCACTTCGGCTTTGAAGCCACTGCTTGATACTGGCATTTTGTAGATGTTGTATGACTATTCCTTTACATATCTATCTATTGATGAGGCTCATAATTCTTTTAGTATTAATTAGCACAACTGACTTCTAATCAGTTAGTTTCCGTATAGCCCGAAAAAGAAGAATAAACTTAATACTGGCCCTCCTGACAAACACAGCACTGGCCTCATTGCTCGTACTCATCACCTTCTGACTCTCCCAGCTGAATATTTACACAGAAAAAGCAAGTCCCTATGAATGTGGGTTTGACCCCATAGGATCTGCCCACCTGCATTTTTCTATAAAATTTTTCCTAGTAGCAACCACATTTCTTCTCTTTGACCTAGAAATTGCCCTCCTACTTCCCCTCCCCTGAGCAACTCAAACAAATAATCTAAAAACAATACTCACCATAGCTCTGCTCCTAATCTCATTATTGGCAATTAGCCTAGTCTATGAATGAACTCAAAAAAGACTAGAATGAACTGAATATGGTATTTAGTTTAAAATAAAACAAATGAATTCGACTCATTAGATTATGACTAAACTCCTAATTACCAAGTGCCTTTAGTATACACAAATATTATTATAGCTTTCACAGTATCCCTTGTAGGACTTCTAATACATCAATCCCACTTAATAGCCTCACTGTTACGTCTAGGAGGCATGATGTTATCACTATTCGTCATGGCAACTGTAATGATCCTAAACTCACACTTCACCTTAGCCAGCATAATACCAGTCATCTTGTTAGTGTCCGCAGCCTGTGAAGCCACACTAGGATTATCCTTGTTAGTAATAGTATCAAATATATATGGCATCGACTACGTGCAAAACCTTAACCTCCTCCAATGCTAAAATTTATTGTTCCTACAATTATACTAATACCCCTGACTTGATTATCAAAAAATAATATAATTTGAATTAATGCTACAGCCCATAGCTGCTAGTTTGCCTCAGAAGCCTGCTTCTCCTTAATCAGTTTAATGATAATAGCCTTAATTTCTCATTAATGTTCTTTTCCGACTTCTTATCTGTACCGCTATTGATCTTAACAATGACTCCTACCACTAATATTAATAGCCAGCCAATCTCACCTGCTCAGAGAATCACTAACCCTAAAAAGCTATACACTACTATACTAATCGTATTACAAACACTTTTAATCATAACATTTACCACCAAAGAACTAATTTTATTTTACATTATATTCAAGGCTACACTAGTTCCTACACTCATCGTCATCACTCGATGAGGTAACCAAACAGAACAGCTCAAGGTAGGGCTCTATTTTCTATTCTGTACACTAGTCGGATCACTCCCACTTCTAGTAGCATTAGTATATATCCAAAACACTACGGGGTCTCTACATTTCTTAGTACTCCAATACTGAACCCAAACATTACCCAACTCCTGATCCAACGTCTTCATATGACTAGCCTGCATAATAGCTTTTATGGTAAAAATACCCCTCTATGGCCTCCACCTTTGACTACCCAAAGCACACAGAGACGCCCCCATCGCAGGCTAGTCCTTGCAGCCGTATTACTAAAACTCGGGGGCTACGGCATGCTACGAATTACAGCAATACTCAATCCCCTGACAGAATTCATAGCATACCCTTTTCTTATGCTTTCCTTATGAGAATAATCATAACCAGTTCAATCTGTCTACACCAAACAGACCTAAAATCACTTATCACATATTCTTCCGTCAGCCATATAGCACTTGTCATTGCAGCTATTCTCATCCAGACTCCTCGAAGTTACATAGGAGTCACCACTTTAATAATCGCCCACGGCCTCACATCATCTATATTATTCTGCCTAGCAAACTCAAATTACGAGCGAGTCAATAGCCGAGCAATAATCTTAGCCTGAGGCCTACAAACCTTCCTCCCACTAATAGCCACTTGGTGACTGTTAGCAAGCCTAACAAACTTAGCCTTACCCACAACTATTAATCTGATCAGAGAACTGTTCGTAGTTATATCGTCCTTCTCATGATCAAATTTTACCATTATCTTAATAGGAACCAACATTGTAATTGCAGCCTTATACTCTCTATATATACTAATTACAACACAGCGCAGTAAATACACACACCATACACCCTCTTTCACACAAGAAAATGCCCTTATAGCCCTCCACATTCTACCCTCCTACCCTTGTCACTAAACCCCAAAATCATCCCAGGCCCCCTGTATTGTAAATATAGTTTTAAAAAAGCACTAGAATGTGAATCTAGTAACAGAAGACTGAAACTTCTTATTTACTGAGGAAGTATGCAAGAACTGCTAATTCATGCCCCCATGCCTAACAGTATGGCTTCTTCAAGCTTTTAAAGGATAGTAGTTATCCTTTGAGATTAAGTCACAACAAAGGACTCAACTGATCTTAGGGAGAGCTATGGAGCTAGGAGGGTCCTTAGAGTTGTTTCCCATTGACAAAAGGAGACAGAATTTTTATCTTCTCACAGTCACTGGACATAAGCTTCCCCTGGGGGTGGGGCATAACCTTAGAAGAGGCAGCTCCTTCGGCTGAGGGCAAGTCCTCAAGAGGGACTCAGATGTGAATCTTTGGCAAGCATCAGTCTCAGGAACTGGAGAAACGAAAGCCTTGGTTCTGAGGGGGGATCTGGGCAGAGCACCACGTAGCCAATCACAGTCTACCCTGGCACTATTAATTGCTATTTGCCTCATAAACATCTTATCAAGGAATATCTCCTCCAAGGAATCAAGGAATATCTCCTCCAAGATTCAAATTTGTCTCTTTTCCTACAGAAAATTACAAGAGAAAGGATAGAGGGGTAAGCTACGTCTTCTGCTGCTGCTAGTCTATGGGGGCAATCAAAGGAAAATATTACAAAAGAAAATTACTCAGATCAGCACGTAACGATATTAAAAACTTGCGCCATATGTAAAGTATATAACAGGCAATAACATTCATACACAAAACAGATGTCCACTAGATTCTGAGTTCTTTGAAAGCAGGGATTACGTCTTATTCATCTTTGTATGCCAAACACCTGCAAAATGCCTTGCAAAGAAGAATGCTTGATAAATATTTTATGACTGAGGAAGCCAATTAATTAAGGAATTGGTGAATATAAATTCTGTGCTTACATTCAAAATTAATTTCAACTGTCTAGTAAATGATTTGTCTGAGGTTGACTGAGATACGTTTTAAATAAAGTTGCGAACATAAAAAGTATCCTCACAGGATTTTATCATATATAGCAGCCTGTGTTATTCAACAAATACTATTAAAGCTAGCATATATTGATTAAGGATAAATTACATGACAAGATGCTGCTAGGTGTTAGGAAGTAGGATAAATAATGCATAATTCCTTCCTCCAAGGAACTTATAGTTTTCTAGTGATGGTAGCATTTATGTGAAAACTAATTTTGATCAGACAAAATAACATAAGATTTAAGTAGCAGTATGTGGTTGAGAGTGATAATTATTTACTCAGCTACCATTTTTCCCTCCTTGAGTGACAGAACCAATTTTTAGCTGGATACACAACCCCCCAGAGTAATTGTTCCCCAGCCTCCTTTATTGCTGCAGTAGCCATGTGTTATGGACTGAATATTTGTGTCCGCCCTAAAATTCATACTTTGAATTTTAACCCCCAATATGATGGTATCAGGAAGTGAGGCCCTTGGGAAGTGATTAGATCATGAGAGTCAAGCCCTAATTAGTCCCCTTACAAAAGAGATCCCAAGAGCTCCCTCACCCCTTATACCCTGTGAGGACACAGTGAGAAGATGGTGGTCCACGAACCAGGAAGAAAGTTCTCACCAGACACTGAATCTGCCAGCTCCTCAACTTTGCAGCCTTCAGACTGTGAGAAATAAATGTCTGTTGTCTAACCGTCTCAGGTTACGGTATTATTGTTATAGCAGCTAAGCTAAGACACCATGTGACCAATCTCTGGGGGATGGAGTGTTAACAAGTGTTCTGTGAGAGTCCAAGAAAGTCTTTTTAAAAGAAGCTGACTCCTTCCCTCCAGCTGAATCCCTAGAATGGGGACATAATGAGCAGAGTTCCAGAAACCGTCATGTACCATGACGTAACCGTGAGGAAGGAAGCCACATGCTGAGAATAGTAAACAGTAAACAGCCTGAGTCTCTGGTGATTATGAAGCCACCACACTATCAGTGGGGAAAAAAAAAGAAACTTCTGTCATTCTTAATCCACTTTATCTTGCTTATATTTGTTTGTATACTTTATTAAATAAGGGCAAACCTAGGATACTAGAGGAGTGAAAAAGCAATCATTTATTCTTATAGGAGAATTGGGAGTTTTAGGGAGGAGGTATCTTTTGAGCTAGACCTGGGAGAATGAGAAAAAGTTGTTCGTCTATAAATTCTGAATTCAATTTTTATCATTAGCCTGAAAAAAATTGGAGGTGTATGTTAAGATATTTGCGTACAATGCATTCTGAAGGAATAGTCAGTAATAAGAGATCTATTTATTGAGGTTCAGTTGTTCCAGGCTTCTTAATTAGCTATGGCTATATTGAAAAGTGTTCCTTGAATCCCTGAAATGAAAGCCACAATTTCTTTGCCTATGAAAGACAAAAGTATCATACAACAACTTATAATTTTAAAATCACACTTTAAAAATATACATAACAGCCAATTATGCTTTCAAAACAATTAATTTTGAAGGCAGAAATACATAAATGTATATTTTCATGTATATATGAAAATGAGCTACTTAGACACCATTAAATATAGAATGCATTATTTTTGCATCATATTAAATATAATAAGATGTGGTACAGAGTCTTCTGCAGATACCTGTGCAAAACTGATAGAAGAATCTTTCACTCTGTTGACAGTTATTTGTAGACTGCAGCAATTTTTGTGAAGTAGGTTACTACCTTCCTTGACATATATTCCTAAACATATGAATACATAGGTTGACATGCATTCCCAGAAAGAGTGCATATGAGGTTTGGAAGAATGAGGAAGGAGAATATTGGGGAGCTATTGCAAATTACATAATATTGTAACTAACCTAAATATGTTCTTGGAAAGAACCTTAAAGTGAATATTTTGGTAAAGCAAATAATGTTTCTGTAATTTTTTGAAGTCGTTTGTCAAAATCTATCAAGAACTGCGTAGAGTCTGAGATTTACCCTTCTTGCCAGCTAACAGGTTGCAAGGTAACCAGTTTCCTCAATGCTGATGGAAGAACAGACACTCCTGGTTCAGAGACAAAGGGTTTTATTAGTCATGGCCCTGAACCGCAAGCAACATGAGCTTCATGCTCACATACATTTCTCTTCCCTCAGATCCCATGGAGGCAATGCAGAAGGGCACAGGGGGATACTGTACACACAGTAGGCTGGTGTCACAGAACCCAAGTTCTTTATAAAGAAGTGAAAGCAAACTTTCCCAACATTGGCCAAAGAGGAATATATACTGGACAGTAAACAAATCTGCTCTGCTGTGGAGACAGAAATACCTGTGTCTTCTGAGGCTATATAAACATCCTTAAGAAGACAGGCAGTGCTTCTGGTTACAAGATGTGCAGAAGAACGAGCAACCCAGGGAATATGCTCAGAGCAGTACATGCCTCTTGGAACACACAACAAAAGCCAAGTCTCTAGGAGAAGAATCAGGCTGCAAGTATAAGGAACGAAAAGGAGGCCAGGAAATCTCTATCTGGAGCAAGTTAGGAAGGAAGAAAGCATGGAATGAGACAAAGTTAGAGAAAGAAGAAGAGATGGATTATGTTGGGACTTTTAATCCATGGAAAGAAAGCAGGATTTATTCTGAAGACAGAAGGGAATCACTGAGTGTTTTCAAACAAGGGAGGATCACACTCGACAGTGTAATTTATATTTTTTAAATATTACATCTTAAAATATTATAAGTATTGGCCAACGTGTACAAAGCTTCAGTTCAAGATCAATAAGCCCTAGAGATCTAGTATACAGCATAGGGTCTATAGTTAACACTACTGTATAGTGTATACAATACTTAACATTACTGTATTGTTTAAATTTTATTTAAAATTTTGCTAAGAGAGAAGATTTTATGTTAAGTGTTTTTATCACAAAATAATAATAAGTACAAAAGGTGGGAGGAAGTAATGGGAAAAGATATTGCATTGGCTGCTGTGTTGGGAATCCAAGAAGAACAGGAAGAGCAGCCGGCAGATCAGTTATAAAAGGAAAAAAGACTATGGAGACAAGGACTAGCATGGCTGTGTGGGTGGTGGAAAGATGGGATCAAAGTCTGTATCAAGTCTGAAGGTAGAGGGGCTTCCCTGGTGGTGCAGTGGGTGAGAATCTGCCTGCCAGTGCAGGGGACACGGGTTTGAGCCCTGGTCCGGGAAGATCCCACTAAGCCCGTGCACCACAACTACTGAGCCCGTGCACCACAACTACTGAGCCCGTGTGCCACAACTACTGAAGCCCGTGCGCCTACAGCCCGTGCTCCGCAACAAGGGAAACCACCACAATGAGAAGCCCGCACACTGCAACGAAGAGTAGCCCCCGCTCGCCGCAACTAGAGAAAGCCCGCGTGCAGCAATGAAGACCCAACGCAGCCAAAAATAAATAAATAAATAAATAAAATAAGTTTTTAAAAATTAAAAAAAAATTTTGAAGATAGAAACAATAAATGTTAGTGATGACTTTCGTGTGAAGCACTGACTAAGAGGAATAAATCAATAATGGTGCTTAGTTTTTTGCCTTGATAAAGTATCATAAATGATGATGACTTCGATTTGAGTGAGGGAAAGAACAAGGATTTTGGAGGGGATGGTGGGAATTAAGAGCTCTATTTTGAAAATATTAAGTTGGGGATCCTCACTGTGCTTTTTAGGGAAGATTATTAGATGGACAGTTGGAAGCATCAGATAGATCAGGGGCTAGATTTGGGCAGAAGATATGTATCTACTGGGAAAGCATAAGCAATATAATATGTAAAGATATAGAAATAGCTGAGGACACTATATACAGAAAAGAATAGAGAAGGTAACGCTTTGGCAAAGAGATCGACCTGACCAGCTAGGATAGAATAGAAGGAAGGAAAGACAAAGGAGCAAGAGAAGAGACCACAAATTAGGTAGATGGATGTGCAAAATAGCATGTTGTCATGGAAACGGAGAAGAGAATATTTCAGATACCTGTGTCACAAGCTTCTGAGAAGTCAGGTAACACAAAGATATAGATGTGCCCCTGGGATTTAGTAACATGGAGTTTTCTGATTACCTGAACAAGAATGGTTTCACTGGAAGCCAAAGCCAAATTAAAACTTGATTTAATAGTTCCCACCACCAGAAGACATTATAATTATATGACACGATAGAGGTATTAGCTAATGCTACAATGGCAATCATATTGCAATATAAATGTATCAGATCAATATGTTCACCTTGAACTTATACAATGTTATATGTCAATTATATCTCAATTTTTTAAAGTGAGAAATTTGGTAAAGTTTAAAAATGAGCATTCAGTCATTCAAGGGCATTTCCATTTAATACATTATAGAATATTGCTTATTATGCTATAATCCTATCTGCTTTATCAGTAAACTAAGAGATCTTGGAGAACAGAGGCAGTGCCTTTCACCTTGGTATCCAGGGATGTGTAATATGCATTTAACAAAGAATTAAAATAAACTGAAAAAAAGAGCAAATTGAGGAGGAAATGATAAGTACTTAGGTGCGGACTGAAGAATGGTAAGCATAGATGACTCCTTTCTGGGGATCTGCTCTGACACATGAAAGAGATACAGGGCTAGAGGAGTGTATGAGGTCAAAGAATTTGTTTTTAATGGGAGATGGTGGAGTATATTTTATATTATTGGGAAAGGACCAAAAAAGGCTGTGATGCTGAGACAAAATGGAGGTCAGTCTTTGGAAAGGCAAAGAGGGCAAGTGGGGAAATGTACGTTCCAAGGGCTCAAAGGTAATTCTTCCACAAAATAGAAGGGTAAATGTAAAATCTGTGCATAGGGGAAATCATATTTGTAGATTTGGCATAAAGAGAGAGGAGTTCTACCCTAATGAAACTTCTATTTTCTCAATGAACTATTGTTCCTCATGTTTCTTCTTAACAAAGTGCCTTATTTTCTCAGTGTAAGACGGAGGTCAGGAGTTGAATGTAGAGATGAGGGAGATATTGGGACAGGTTGGAGGATCGAGAAAAGAGGAAAAAGATAGGAAAAATGAACGTACTAGCAAGAGTAGCTCTTTTAGAAGGCTATGACTTTGTTCCTAAAGAATGAACATGAGGGACTTCCCTGGTGGTCCAGTGGTTAAGACGCCACGCTTCCACTGCAGGGGGCACAGGTTCGATCCCTGGTTGGGGAACTAAGGTCCCGCGTGCCAAAAAAAAAAAAAAGAATGAACATGATTCTAAGAAGGCTGTGAGTAGTAGAGAGTATAAAGAGAGCGTGGTTCAAAGTGAGGAGTAATTAGGAGGAGAGCTTGATAAAACAGGTTGTGTTCACAAGCCTGGCTACACTATGTTAGGTGCCTAATGTGTATTATTTTAATTCTCAAAAATCATGAGGCTGTATTATAGCTATATACAACCATGTAGAGAAGACCAAAAGGAAACATATAAAATAGTTTGTAACTTATTTAAGGATAGTGGGATTACATATTTCCCCATCTATTTTTCAACTATTCTGCACTATTGTCTTAATGCTTTAATAATATAAATGTTAATTCATAGTATTAAAAAAATCATCAGGAAGGTATGATTTTCCCATTTTACAGTTGAAAAGACCAAGGCTCAGAGATGTAACACAGTTTTCTTAAGGTTAACCACGACCAATAAGTAGCAGAGTTTGGATTCACGATCAAGTCTGAATCCTAAGCTCATGTTCTTCTCCCAGCAGTGGAGAGCATTAGAGACCTTATTCAAGGAAGGTATGTGAAGAGATCTCTGTTTCAGGTAGACAATTTTTGTAAAATTGTGGCTAAATTGGAGGAACAGAGACAAGAGGTAGCAACGAGCTTGGAGAGTATTGCAATTGGCCAGGTACTTGATCAAGGCATAAAGGGAAAGGATATCCTGATGGAAGGGTAGAGACTAGAGACCCATAGGTATGTTACCCATAGGTATTGAGGTGATAGACACAACATCTACCTAATCATTTCCTCTCCACCAATTTACTTCTATTCTGCTATGGATGGTTTTAAAAAGGAGACGTTAGTGTCATTTTTCTCTCCCTTCCCTTTTCACCTTCTCCCACAACTTCAGAGTAATTGGGGAGGAGGGAAGAGGAGGGCAGGGGGGAGGGATAGGAGGAGAGGACTTCCAAGGCACTGAGGCAAGCTCAGTCACGCTGTCCCAGGAAGTTTCAGGAATAGGTTAGCATGAGTGACCTGGAGTGATTCTAAGCTCTAGAAGGGAGATGCTGGCGCCCCAGGACGCTGGCAAGACAACTGCACTTCAAAACCATCCTCCTCATGGTCTTGTTTTGCTTGAAAAACACATTCCCCGTTCACTTTGTGTGTGTATGTGAGGACTATGGAAAACTGAAGAGAACACTATTTGAAAACAAATGATCCAATATTACTTTAAAACCAATTGCCTTATGTGGGCATATTCTCAATCTTCTCCACATGTTTGTAATAAGCAGAAACGTTTTCCTAACAGGTGCAGTTGCCACAATGAATGTCACAGCGGGCACATGAGGTGTTTTATCTACAGCTGGGTCATTGAAGCAAAGTGCAGAATAATGAAAATATATGCCTGCTCAGATGTCTTCAGAACAAATCATTTGCCCGTTGGTAACTGATTCTCACTGAGGGCAGGGGAACACAAGGAAAGTGCTGTGACTCACTCCGTATTTCTGTTGCCACCCATATAGCTACTCCACAGAGTATAAATAAAATGTGAATTTGTCTTGGGGCAGTATATAATTTCATGTAATTTTTCTGACTCAGGTTTTCTGTTATTCCTTTTTCACACAACAGCTTTCTTTGATTTTTTTTTTTTTTAATGTGCCATGTAGTATACATTTGTTTCTCTTTTTTCCCCTCATGGTGTGAAGGAATATCCCTGAACAGATGTTGTGTGAAAATTGCCAAACTCATTTTGCATTTGATGTGCCATGTTCAAAGCTACTTTTTGGAGAACACATTGGAGGAATGTACTCCTTGTTGTGTACTGTACATTTAATAGCAGGAAGGCAGCTGGAAATGCATTGTAACACAGCTCTTGAAAACAGCAGTGTCCTTGAGCGCTCCGAGACAGGCAGAAGGAAAAATCTGGCAACAGAATGAGACACAAAGTTTGCATTTACAAGTTTGTTAACGACTAAGCATAATATTACATATTTTTTAAAAGATATCCATAGTAATGAAATGCTCAGGGCAGGGAGGATTTTAACAACGCAAGGAGGCAGTTTCAAAGCATTAAAAATTAGAAAAAGTGCAGGGAAAAAGTAAACAACAAACAATTAGTAGCAATATTTCCCCTAAAACCAGCTGGCAGTGAAACTTCATAGGTTAGGTCCTCACCCTCTTAAACACAAACACAAATACACACACACACACACACACACACACACCATTTTCCTCCTACCTAAGCTGATATTTGATACTCAAAGCTGTGATAAGAATTAACTGAACTTAACCATTGTATAACCACCTTATACATTGGTTTTTATTCTCTGTAGTGAAAAGCAGGAGAATAAAATGGAGCCGTGTTGAAACACAGCCTATCCTTAAAAGGAGACCCTGCCAGCCTGGCCATTTTTAACCTGGAAGATGCTGACATGATGAATAGAGATGGGAGATATAGGGCTAGATTAAGGGTACCTACAGGTTTTATGGGGAAATGTATTATACACACAGGGAACTGAAAACATTAGAATAAAAGGAGATGATTACAGAATGCTTTTGAGAGAGAACTAATGGTATTCCAAAAGTACTGAAATGGTATAAATGTGCACTATAATAGTTTGCTAAGGCTCCCATTACAAAGTATTACAGACTGACTGGCTTAAACAACAGAAATCCATTTCCTCACAGTCCTCTAGTCTGAAAGTTCAAAATCAAGATGTCAGCGAGGTTGGTTTCACTTTGATATCTCTCTCCTTAGCTTGTAGATGGCCATCTTTTCCCTGTCTTCACATGGTCTACCTTCTGTGCTGTATCTGCGTCCTAATCTCCTCTTCTTAAAAGAACACTGATTACACTGGATTAGGACCCACCACCAAGAACCTCATTTAGCCTTAATTACCTCTTTAAAGACCTTATCAGTCACATTCTAAGGTACTAGTGGTTAGGGCTTCAACACATTAATTTTCTTTTTTTTTTTTTTAGATTTTGTATCATTTTTATTATAGAAAGATAGAAACTCTGACTGGTATAAAAATTATACAAGTTTCCTGTGGACACTACCGCTCCCTGTCATTATCAGAAGGTAAAAAAGTCTTCTTGGATCTCCTACGTGTCATCAGGAAGTAATTTTTTGAATAAGAATGATACCTGTACCTAGAGTCTGTCATACAGAGCGAAGCAAGTCAGAAAGAGAAAAACAAATACCGTACACCAACACACATATATATATATGGAATCTAAAAAAGAAAAAAAAGGGTTCTGAAGAACCTAGGGGCAGGACAGGAATAAAGACACAGACGCAGAGAATGGACTTGAGGACAGGGGGAGGGGGAAGGGTAAGGTGAGATGAAGTGAGAGAGTGGCATGGACATATATACACTATCAAATGTAAAATAGACAGCTAGTGGGAAGCAGCTGCATAGCACAGGGAGATCAGCTCGGTGCTTTGTGACCACCTAGAGGGGCGGGATAGAGAAGATGAGAGGGAGACGCAAGAGAGAGGAGAGGATATATGTATATGTATAGCTGATTCACTTTGTTATAAGGCAGAAACTAACACACCATTGTAAAGCATTTATACTCCAGTAAAGATGTTAAAAAAAAAAAAAGAATGATACCTGTTGAGTTTAATGCACTGGGGTTCATTTTAATGCATTTAAAGTTAAAAAGAAAACTTAGATGTAATAACTTACAGAAATCTGACATGTGTTGGCATTTCTCTGAGTAGCATTAGAAGAACTTGATTTTTGACTTGTAAATTTTCCATCTCTGGTCAAATTCAACATAAAATGTTGTGGTTTCCCCCCCCACCAAGTCATTCCACAAGTATTTATTTGCCTACAGTGTTTCCAGCAAAGAGGATACAACAGTTAACAAACCTAAGACCCTGTTTTCATGAAGCTTATATTCTGGGGAGATGTAGGGGAAGTGAGCCTTAAACACACAAATAGTTGTGTGGTGTAACAGGGATAAGGGCGTGAAGAGAAGTGAGGTGAGGCAAGGGGACAGAAAGTGAGGAGGTGGATGGAGGGAAGGGGTCTTTCTATTTTATAAAGGAGGTCAGGGAAGCTACTTTATAAGGTGAGATGTGAACAAAGACTGAAAGGAAGGGAGAGACATGATGCTAAGGCCATGGTCCAGAGCATGATCCAGATGCAAGGCCATGCCCAGCGGGGATGCCCAGGAGCAGCAGGGGGTCTGGAGAGGGGGGTGAGGGAGCAGGAGAGGTGAGGCCTGAGACGTGGTCGTGGGAGTCCTGGTGACATGGGGCTTATGAGCTGTGGTAAGAATTGGCCTTTTATTGACTGAGAAAGCAAGCTCCTGAAGGGTTCCATCTGACTTATATTTTTATTTATTTTTTATTTATTTATTTATTTTAGACTTAATTGATCATATATTTTTATCATGCATCAGTCTTTTGCAAACATAAAAAGGAAAATGTGGACCAACCAAACTGGTAAAGCTTTTCCTAAAGCGTCTTTGTACTCTTTTTTTTTTCTTAATCTCTCTCTTAATTCTTTTTTTATACAGCAGATTCTTATTAGTCATCAATGTTATACACATCAGTGTATACACGGTAATCCCAATCGCCCAATTCAGCACACCACCCCCAACCCCTGCCGCTTTCCCCCCTTGGTGTCCACGTTTGTTCCCTACATCTGTGTCTCAACCCCTGCCCTGCAAACTGGTTCATCTGTACCATTTTTCTAGGTTCCACATATATGTGTTAACACACAATACCTGTCCTTCTCCCTCTGACCCACCCCACTCTGCACGACAGTCTCCAGATCCATCCATGTCTCAACAAATGACCCAATTTTGTTCCTTTTTATGGCTGAGTAATATTCCATTGTATATATGTACCACAACTTCTTTATCCATTCATCTGTCGATGGGCATTTAGGTTGCTTCCATGACCTGGCTATTGTAAATAGTGTTGCAATGAACATTGGGGTGCATGTGCCTTTTTGAATTATGGTTTTCTCTGGGTATATGCCCAGTAGTAGGATTACTGGATCATATGGTAATTCTATTTTTAGTTTTATAAGGAACCTCCATACTGTTCTCCATAGTGGCTGTATCAATTTACATGCCCACCAACAGTGCAAGAGGGTACCCTTTTCTCCACACTCTCTCCAGAATTTGTTGTTTGCAGGTTTTCTGATGATGTCCATTCTAACCGGTGTGATGTGATACGTCATTGTAGTTTTGATTTGCATTTCTATAATAATTAGTGATGGTAAGCAGCTTTTCATGTGCTTCTTGGCCATCTGTATGTCTTCTTTGGAGAAATGTCTATTTAAGTCTTCTGCCCATTTTTGGATTGGGTTGTTTGTTTTTTTAATATTGAGCTGCATGAGCTGTTTATATATTTTGGAGATTAATCCTTTGTCCATTGATTCGTTTGCAAATATTTTCTCCCATTCTGAGGGTTATCTTTTTGTCTTGTTTATGGTTTCCTTTGCTGTGCAAAAGCTTTGAAGTTTCATTAGGTCCCATTTGTTTATTTTTGTATTTATTTCCATCACTCTAGGAGGTGGATCAAAAACGATATTGCTGTGATTTATGTCAAAGAGTGTTCTTTCTATGTTTTCCTCTAAGAGATTTATAGCGTCCGGTCTTACACTTAAGTCTCGAATCCATTTTGAGTTCATTTTTGTGTATGGTGTTAGAGAGTGTTCTAATTTCATTCTTTTACAAGTAGCTGTCCAGTTTTCCCAGCACCACTTATTGAAGAGACTGTCTATTCTCCATTGTGTATCCTTACCTCCTTTGTCATAGATTAGTTGACCATAGGTGCATGGGTTTATCTCTGGGCTTTCTATCTTGTTCCATTGATCTATGTTTCTGTTTTTGTGCCAGTACCATATTGTCTTGATTACTGTAGCTTTGTAGTGTAGTCTGAAGTCAGGGATTCTGAGTCCTCCAGCTCCGTTTTTTTATCTCAAGACTGCTTTTGCTGTTCAGGGTCTTTTGTGTCTCCAAACAAATTTTAAGATATTTTATTCTAGTTCTGTAAAAAATGCCATTGGTAATTTGATAGGGATTGCATTGAATCTGTAGATTGCTTTGGATAGTATAGTCATTTTCACAATATTGATTCTTCCAATCCAAGAACATGGTATATCTCTCCATCTGTTGGTATCATCTTTAACTTCTTTCATCAGTGTTATATAGTTTTCTGCATACAGGTCTCTTCTCTCCCTAGCTAGTTTTATTCCTAGGTATTTTAATTGTTTTGTTGCAGTGTAAATGGGAGTGTTTCCATAATTTCTCTTTCAGATTTTTCATCCTTAGTGTATAGGAATGCAAGAGATTTCTGTGCATTAATTTTGTATCCCACAACTTTACCAAATTTATTGATTAGCTCTAGTAGTTTTCTGGTGGCATCTTTAGGATTCTCTATGTATAGTATCATGTCATCTACAAACAGTGACAGTTTTACTTCTTCTTTTCCAGTTTTTATTCCTTTTATTTCTTTTTCTTCTCTGATTTCCATGGCTAGGACTTCCAAAATTATGTTGAATAATAGTGGTGAGAGTGGACATCTTGTCTTGTTCCTGATCTTAGAGGAAATGCTTTCAGATTTTCACCATTGAGAATGATGTTTGTTGTGGGTTTGTCATATACGGCCTTTATTATGTTGAGGTAGGTTCCCTCTATGCCCACTTTCTGGAGAGTTTTTATCATAAATGGGTGTTGAATTTTGTCAAAAGCTTTTTCTGCTTCTATTGGGATGGTCATATGGTTTTTCTTCTTCAATTTGTTAATATGGTGTATCACATTGATTGATTTGCGTGTATTGAAGAATCCTTTCATCCCGGGATAAATCCCACTTGATCATGGTGTATGATCCTTTTAATGTGTTGTTGTATTCTATTTGCTAGTAGTTTGTTAAGGATTTTTGCATCTATATTCATCAATGAAATTGTTCTGTAATTTTCTGTTTTTGTAGTATCTTTGTCTGGTTTTGGTATCAGGGTGATGGTGGCCTCATAGAGCGAGTTTGGGAGTGTTCCTTCCTCTGCAATTTTTTGGAATAGTTTGAGAAGGATGGGTGTTAGCTCTTCTCTAAATGTTTGATAGAATTCACCTGTGAAACCATCTGGTCCTGGACTTTTGTTTGTTGGAAGATTTTTAATCACAGTTTCAATTTCATTACTTGTGATTGTTCTGTTCATATTTTCTATTTCTTCCTGGTTCAGTCTTGGAAGATTATACCTTTCTAAGAATCTGTCCATTTCTTCCAGGTTGTCCATTTTATTGGCATAGAGTTGCTTGTAGTAGTCTCTTAGGATGCTTTGTATTTCTGTGGTGTCTGTTGTAACTTCTCCTTTTTCATTTCTAATTTTATTGATTTGAGTCCTCTCCCTCTTTTTCTTAATGAGTTTGGCTAATGGTTTATCAATTTTGTTTATCTTCTCAAAGAACCAGCTTTTAGTTTTATTGATCTTTGCTATTGTTTTTTGGTTTCTATTTCATTTATTTCTGCTCTCATCTTTATGATTTCTTTCCTTCTGCTAACTTTGGGTTTTGTTTGTTCTTCTTTCTCTAGTTCCTTAGGTGTAAGGTTAGATTGTTTATTTGAGATTCTTCTTGTTTCTTGAGGTAGGCTTGTATAGCTATAAACTTCCCTCTTAGAACTGCTTTTGCTGCATCCCATAGGTTTTGGATGGTCATGTTTTCATTGTCATTTGTCTCTAGGTATTTTTTGATTTCATCTTTGATTTCTTCAGTGATCTCTTGCTTATTTAGTAACGTATGGTTTAGCCTCCATGTGTTTGTGTTTTTTACATTTTTTTCCCTTTAATTCATTTCTAATCTCATAGCGTTGTGGTCAGAAATGATGCTTGATATGATTTCAATTTTCTTAAATTTACTGAGGCTTGATTTGTGACCCAATATGTGATCTATCCTGGAGATTGTTCCTTGCGCACTTGAGAAGAAAGTGTAATCTGCTGTTTTGGGATGGAATGTCCTATAATGATCATTTAAATCCATCTGGTCTATTGTGTCATTTAAAGTTTCTGTTTCCTTATATATTTTCATTTTGGATGATCTGTCCATTGGTGTAAGTGAGGTGTTAAAGTCCCCCACTATTATTGTGTTACTGTCGATTTCCTCTTTTAGAGCTGTTAGCAGTTGCCTTATGTACTGAGGTGCTCCTATGTTGGGTGCATATATACTTATAATTGTTATATCTTCTTCTTGGATTGATCCCTTGATCATTATGTAGTGTCCTTCCTTGTCTCTTGTAGCATTCTTTATTTTCAAGTCTATTTCATCTGATATGAGTATTGCTACTCCAGCTCTCTTTTGATTTCCATTTGCATGGAATATCTTTTTCCATCCCCTTACTTTCAGTCTGTATGTGTCCCTAGGTCTGAAGTGGGTCTCTTGTAGACAGCATATATATGGGTCTTGTTTTTGTATCCATTCAGCAAGCCTGTGTCTTTTGGTAAGAGCATTTAATCCATTTATGTTTAAGGTAATTATCAATATATATGTTCCTATTACTATTTTCTTAATTGTTTTGGGTTTGTTTTTGTAGGTCCTTTCTTCTCTTGTGTTTCCCACTTAGAGAAGTTCCTTTAGCATTTGTTGTAGAGCTGGTTTGGTGGTGCTGAATCCTCTTAGCTTTTGCTTGTGTGTAAAGCTTTTGATTTCTCCATCGAATCTGAATGAGATCTTTGCCAGGTAGAGTAATCTTGGTTGTAGCTTCTTCCTTTTCATCACTTTAAATATGTCATGCCACTCCCTTCTGGCTTGTAGAGTTTCTGCTGAGAAATCAGCTGTTAACCTTATGGGAGTTCCCTTGTATGTTATTTGTCATTTTTCCCTTGCTGCTTTCAACAATTTTTCTTTGTCTTTAATTTTTGCCAATTTGCTTACTATGTGTCTCGGCATGTTTCTCCTTGGGTTTATCCTGTATGGGACTCTCTGTGCTTCCTGGACTTAGGTGGCTATTTCCTTTCCCATGTTAGGGAAGTTTTCGACTATAATCTCTTCAAATATTTTCTCGGGTCCTTTTTCTCTCTCTTCTCCTTCTGGGACCCCTATAATGCAAATGTTGTTGCATTTAATGTTGTCCCAGAGGTCTCGTAGGCTGTCTTCATTTCTTTTCATTCTTTTTTCTCTATTCTGTTCTGCAGCAGTGAATTCCACCATTCTGTCTTCCTGGTCACTTATCCATTCTTCTGCCTCAGTTATTCTGCTGTTGATTCCTTCTAGTGTATTTTTCATTTCAGTTATTGTATTGTTCATCTCTGTTTGTTTGTTCTTTAATTCTTCCATGTTTTTGTTAAACATTTCTTGCATCTTCTCGATCTTTGCCTCCATTCTTTTTCCTAGGTCCTGGATCATCTTCACTATCATTATTCTGAATTCTTTTTCTGGAAGGTTGCCTATCTCCACTTCATTTAGTTGTCTTTCTGGGGTTTTATCTTGTTCCTTCATCTGGTACACAGCCCTCTGACTTTTCATCTTGTCTATCTTTCTGTGAATGTGGTTTTTGTTCCACAGGCTGCAGGATTGTAGTTCTTCTTGCTTCTGCTGTCTGCCCTCTGGTGGATGAGGCTATCTAAGAGGCTTGAGCAAGCTTCCTCCAACATATGAATTTTGGAGAGACACAATTCAGCCTACAACATGTACAAATGAATTGACGTCACACTGAACACTTGTTATGTAAAGAACTGACATGCCTGTTCCTTGTCTCCAAGGAGCTTACAAATGAGTGTGACATATAGTGCCTATAGATCCCTATAATAAAGTATCCTTCACAGAGCACTAGAACATACACGTTAAAGGACTACAAATGATTGAATAACCAAGTCGATGAAATCAAAGGAGACACACAGAACATGTGACATTTGATCTGTGACTTGAAACATGATCAGGAATTCACTAAAAGGGGAGGTATTATGAAGACTATATCCGAGGGAACCATGGCAGCCTGGCAACGGCATAGACATTTCAGAGAGACTTAGTCAGGGCTTAAGATATCCCCAGGCACAAACGGTGAATTAATACAAATGTCATTAAAACTGCAACCTCTAAGAGCTATAATATATTCCAGAAAATGAAGGGAAATCCTATATTATGTATAAAATTTAACTTTAAGGTTGGGTCTTCATGGATTTTTGTACCAAGCTATTGCTCCAACCTTGGAGTCTTAAAACAGTATTCAAAATTTGACATTGGGAATTCCTGATCCACCAGGAGCTTGGAACAGAGATGCATTTAAATCAGAATTAGGATACAAGCTAAAACAATCACACATATGTGGGAAGGTGGCTTTATGTACACAATGGACTTATCTACCAGGGACTCTCATCACGTGTAGATGCGGTTCAGGAATTTTTGTGACATTTTCTCTCTCATTCTTCTTAGAAAACTCAAGATTTGACTGCCTCATTAACCAGAAAGATAATTCTTTTAGTAGGAATGGTGGATATGACCATCCTATGTGACTGTGTACATTTTGTAAAATCATCAACTAAGGACATACTCATCTTTTTAGGTTAATCTATAACAACTCAGTTTATTTCTCTAGCCAAGGTCAATCACACAGTCCTTGGAATGCTATTGATGTAGCTTAAATGGAATTCACAGAAGTGGAAAAGAATAAGCTTCCTGTTGATATGTGATGTACATCTGATTCCTGACTTAACAGTGCTCATTAATTCACACATTCTACCTCAATCTCTCAAAAACCACAGTATTTATTTGTAGCACACCTTGTGTTGTAACACCCTGAAAAACAAAAAAACCTGGTTACTAATTCTAGACAAGGAGCTACCTAATTATTTGTCTATTCTGAGGTGTGCAATCCCTAATTGTGTGCCTATCCTTGTATCCATTCAATCCATAGATAGTAATAACTAGAAAGATCTTCTCACCAGAACTCTGTGAGGTGATAAATAATAGGTTGAGAATAGCTGAGACCACCGTGCCCACAAATATTCAAGCACTACAAACCAATAAGGATATACAATAGATTCTGATATTAGTCTCCATGCCCCTTTTAAAAAACACTGTGGCTAAGGAAAAAGTTTTGATGCTGGGTGTCTTCTGTTTTCCCATTCCCAAGCCATCTAAGTGAGATGCAACCTTCTTGCTTCAGGACCTTTTACTGAAGTCTTAGATTTTGCAGATGTACTTGCTCAAAAGGTAACTTTTGATTATTGGGTGTCTATCAGCTGATTTTTTCAGGATAGCTTGCTTTCATTTAGTAAACTCAGCAAACTAATACCTGTGACGGTATGGTACCGTGATGCTCTTTCTCTCACCCAACCCAGTGGATCTGGGTCTCCTAGACCTGGCAACAAGGTTAGATAAGCAAAGAATAACAGAGAGTTGTAGCAATGAGGAGCAAAGGATGACAGTTGCTGAAAATCATCTTTAAGATCTGACATTTTCTATGTGCCTCATTAAACATGTCACCGGAAGTATACCACAACTTCAGTGTTTAAATGTCTTGCCCAAAGTGAAGGGTCTATCTCAGCACTAAGGCTTAGTATACATTGTATTCAGCAAGCACAGACTGATTTTCTTTAACTTTAGATATAAATTATGATGACTTACATAAAAAGAAGCATTCCAAATATTTTTTATGTTAGCAGAAAATCCTACCATCACCTAGCTAGTCTCTAATTGTCCAAACACAGGACATTTTAAAATGCTAACAATATTAACGGTATTTCGAATGCAATGTAAATACTGTACACACATGTATATGCACACAGGTAATTATGTATTTTAAACAGTAACAATAGTTATTTTATTGATCAGAAGAATAATGTTACCTTGCTAATTAACCAGTTTCCAGAAATATGGGGATTTTATTTTTTTCATTTACTATGTTACTAAAAATGATTAGAGATTAGTGCTACTTAACCACTAAGTAGTCAAATCAACTATTTGAGAACATGGAATAGAAAATGTAATAACATCCCAACTACCTGTGTAAATGGTTTTCTGATTTGTGCTATTATCCATTTTTTGCACCCATTATTCTAAAGTTGCATTTTCACTTAAAAAAAAAGAAGAAGAAAAATGTGCTAACGGGTAAGCTGAATTAAAGGAATGATGCGATTGGGAAAGTTTCTAGTTGCTAGGGAAACCAGATTCTTTGTATGCCTATTTAAATGGCCTTTTTCTTGGTAAACTGAGACTGCTCTTGTGACATTTAGTAAAAAATAAAAGTTGAAATTATAATAGGTAAATACACATGTATTAAATAAATAGTACAAAGTTGTACTTACAAGCTATGAGCATTTATATTCAGTCAGCACATTGATTAAATTATCTCACTGTTATTCATAAAGATAATACTAGTGGGCATAGCAGATAATACTAGAGGGCATAGTAGATCATACTAGTGGGCAAAGATAACACTACTGAGCACAGCTGAAAATATCAAAGCATTATTAGATGTTATTTTATATCAAAAATGGGTAGGGCTTCCCTGGTGGCACAGTGGTTGAGAATCTGCCTGCCAATGCAGGGGACACGGGTTCGAGCCCTGGTCTGGGACGATCCCACATGCCGCGGAGCACCTAAGCCCGTGCGCCACAATTACTGAGCCTGCGCGTCTGGAGCCTGTGCTCCGCAACAAGAGGCCGCGATAGTGAGAGGCCCGCGCACCGTGATGAAGAGTGGCCCCCACTTGCCACAACTAGAGAAAGCCCTCGCACAGAAACGAAGACCCAACACAGCCATAAATAAATAAATAAATAAATAAATAAATAAATAAAATTTTTTTAAAAATGGGTAAAGTTTATTTTTTTCAAATGGCAAATATCTCTGAGTACCTATTGTGTGTAGGCACAGAATTAACTGTGATGTTCATGATTAATATTGCATTTTACAGGACCTTCTTTACACCAGCTACTCACTATCAAATAAAGTACAACATAGAAGAATTCAGGGCCATATAAAACCATTATGGGCATCACCCCTTAAAGCACAGTTAGCTGTTGTCATCCCTATTTTACAGGCAGGAAAGCAGATGGTCAGAAGGATTAAATACCTTAACTAAGGGTCCCTCTAATCATTTTATGTGTTTTAGATATTTTTGCAACTAGACTGTATGACTTTGGAGAGTATGAAGAATGACTTACACTGGAAAAAAAAAAAAACAAGGAAAGACATCACAATAATATTCAACAATTTGTTGCCGTTATAGTTATGACGCAAGTTGTGGCTTCTGATAGTATGTCTCCTCTGACGGTTGCATCACAGATTCAGTCTTGTCCATTCAAGACTGGAACTAGCCATGATCTGTTGCTTCTTCTCCTCCCTTAATTCCCTTCACATTTCCTATCCACTTTGTCTAGCTCATCCTGTTTGATTTGAATACATAACTTAACACGTATCATCATTTGCTATACTTTTATTCTTCAGACTTTTACTTACTAAAAGGAATTGCAGAGTTTCACATTACATAGGTCTGCTCTCAGAAGTTTGAAGCAATAAATAATTCCCTCCTAGTGTTCTCTCCCCTTTTGCCCTAAGATTCTTCATTCTCAGGGTGATGCGTCTTCTGCCTGATCCATAAAATGCTCTCCAAGCCAAGGATGGACTTCATTTGAATTCTTCACCTGAGATAAGTGTTGTTTACATTGATAATTTGGGTTTTCTTGTGAAGAAAAAAGCTTTGTATGATTTGAGGATCATTATTGTTGTTACACTCTATTCAAATGAAGTCTTACAATTATCAAATTAGATTTGGGGGAAGAAAGTAAAAGTCAGTCCATTTAGAACAGAGGTATTTGGGTCTGTTTGAATGACTTAAGTTTCTGCTCAAATGGACCAAGGTTCTAGTATATTAGATCTCTAGAGCTTATTTACTAATTATCACTACAATACAATCATACTACAATATACAAATGTATCAAATTAAATGTTGTGCACTTTAACTTTGCACAATGTTAAATGTCAAATATATTTCAATTAAAAATAATGAATAAAAATTTTTAAATTTCTTCTGTGTGAGGGGTAAATTGTTTCTATCTGAGAAAAAAGAAAAGACTAGAGAAAAGAAAACAAAAAGAAAAAAGAGAAGAAAGTAATAAATAAGAAAGCCAGTGGTAGGTCATTCATACAGTGAAAAAATTGGCCTTATGTGGTAGAATTATTTCTCTCTTTTTGCTGTGTGACTTGTCAAGAATAAAAGGAGTTGTGAACAAGGAACTTGAAGGAAAAGAGAGAAACCTTTCTAAGAATAACTTGTAATCAGGAAATTGTCATGTTTTTTTCTCCATGAGTGGAAGGATTTGGCACACTGAAATATTATTCTGGCATGCAGAAGGATTTGACAAAGAATTTGACAATCCAAGGTGAGCTGATACCTTCAAACTGGGGAGGAAAATGAAGAAAATTAAATTCTATAAAGCAGTAATTACTTAAAATATAATTTGCAATAGTAGTGTATTTTAAACATGTTTTCCCTTCTGCATAATTTTCTGTAACTGATTCATTCTTCTTATAACTGCAGTATTTTCATACTATGCTCATTTCTTAAATAAAGAATTATGATATGTTTTTCCAAACAATAATTAAGCAGTTAATTATTACGTTTCAGTTAGTTACTATGGGAGTGTAGTTGCTATACCAGGATGTTATGATAAAAAATGTGTCGTCCAACCCCCGATAGCAAACCCTAATTATGGAACAATCAGAGTGGCATAAACTGCCTCAGGGGTACCAATGATTCAAATTCAAGACTGGGAAGTAAAAACAAACATTACACAGATCAAGTTCTGCTCTAAAGCTGAAAATGTATATGGTACAGAAAAATTGCTGTGCAGTACCTAAAAGCAGCAGAAGTACTGAGCATTCCTGGTCTCCAATGATGTCATATTACTGCACCTGTAGCATTTACTTCACCACTACTTGGGCATTTATGTAAACGCTAATATTACTTGAGCATTTACTTGACCTTGACACTTAAGGTGTCAAGGTCAAGTTAGGAGAGTTGTATTTCTACAGCTATTAACATCTAATTAATGTTCAATGAACTTTGAATTACTTGTAGGAAATATTTTCTCATAAGAAAAAAATATTATTTTTTTTCTTTTTTTTTTTTAGTGGATGCGTGTGGCACAAGCCATGTGCTAGTAAAACAGAAGACATTTTCTAGATAAAGGTAGCAGATTTAATCATGGACAGATGTTCTATGTCTCAAATATGACATGATACTATGAAAGATACTAGAGAGTTTTGAGGGACAGGTCATGGGTAACCGTAAAATTATTACTGGAGCCTTACAACATACCTTGTTTAGAATTGTCAAAATCATTGGCAAAGAGTAAAGGTCCTAAGAGCCTTCTGATTATTGAAACATTGCTTTGTGCCTCACACTTTAAAAAGTACCATTTTTTGTGAACCATGAAGTGCTTTACACATAAACTACAATAACAGTAACAACCATCCAAGGATAATTTTTCTTAGTTCACAGATGTGGAAAACTTCCCGAGGTTTTCACATAACTAGGGTCATAGCCATATGCCTGGAGACAGAGATCAATTGTTCATTCTTTCCCCAGAGACCTTATACAATGAGGTCTGGTAAATTCCTTCATGTTCCACATCAATCAACTCCTTGCCTGTAATTTTGTCTTATGGTATTGTAACAGGGAAGAGCCAAATCTGACTACAAGCTGGATCTGTTTCTTTTACTTTAACCTTTGCTTTCCGCTGCTTTTGTTCACTAAAAGGATACTGTCTACATCATGGCCTGCTCAGGGAACCCTGCCCCCTGCCTGAATGTTAAACCAAAGGACCTTTGTTCAGGGAAGCATCCGGCCCCTGTGCACCTGTGGACGGCTACAGGAAAGAAGGAATTAACACATCCCCTCCCCGAGGCTGGCCATTCCAGAGGATATTTACAAAACTTATGGCCTTTTTACTTTACTTCCTCATCTCCTCCCCATGTTTGTTCTATAAAAGAAACTGGCATCCAAACCCTGATAAGATGGTGTTTTTTTTTGGAAACATTAGTCTGCCATCTTCTCGGTCTGCCGGCTTTCCAAATAAAGTCGTACTCTTTGCCTCTACACCTAGTCTCCCGATTTATTGGCCTGTCCTGTGAAGAGCAGAGCGAGCTTGGACTCGGTAACAGTATCACCGTTAAGTATTAATCATAGTGATCTCTGTTTTCAGGAACCTCCCATCCATCCACCCAGTACTCTACATCCTCCTGATCTCTCGATCCAGGTTTTTACTGGGAGGTCTGCACCTTTGGTAGAGCTTCTCAGTTCTGGGAGCTCATTTAACTTCTCTAGGAAAGATTATGGTTACTAGTGGAGGGTATAATTCTGTGTCTGTGGAAGTGTACATAGCTGTCTGCTGCTACTCCTACAACTTTCCATTCTGAAGCATATAAATGTTTAAAATGTTTAGTCTCAATTGAGACTAATTTCTGGTGTAGTAACCTAAAAAACTGAGGAACTGGTTATTGCTATGGGAGACTCATAAGAATGTATTATTTATTTTCCATTATTCTGAAAATTAAGTTACCTTGGACAGAAATACTTTGCCACTTGGTGGGATTCTTGAGTTGGTAATAGCATCCTTGGGAATTCATCTGTATCTCCAAGAAAAGTGTCAGGGAGGAAGAAATATCCCTCTGCCCTTCTAGGTTCTTCTGGTTGGTCTAAGAATTAACTTGACATGAAATAGATTAACAAGAGAAAATCAAACAAAATTTTAATACTATGTATACATGGAAGAGACCCAGGAAAACTGAGTAACTCGTCAAAATGGCTGAAACCCATGGATGGACCTAGAGTGTGTCATACAGAGCGAAGTAAGTCAGAAAGAGAAAAACAAATACCGTATGCTAATGCATATACACGGAATCTAAAAAAAATATGGTACTGATGAACCTACTGGCAGGGCAGGAATAAAGACGATGCAGACGTAGAGAATGGACTTGAGGACATGGGCAGGGGGAAGGGTAAGCTGGGACGAAGTGAGAGAGGGGCATGGACATATATACACTACCAAATGTAAAATAGATAGCTAGTGGGAAGCAGCCGCATAGCACAGGGAGATCAGCTCGGTGCTTTGTGACCACCTAGAGGGATGGGATAGGGAGGGTGGGAGGGAGACGCAAGAGGGAGGGGATATGGGGATATATGTATATACGTATAGCTGACTCACTTTGTTGTACAACAGAAACTAACACAGTATTGTGAAGCAATTATACTCCAATAAAGATGTATAAATATACATATATATACGTGTGTGTATATATATATATTAATACCACCTTCAGCTAAAAACAAAAGAGGGCGTCGGGGGTAGTGGTCTGGGGCTTCAAAGGAGAGAAAGTCAATTCCTGTGGAGATTAAAAGCAAATGTTTGGTAAACAAATATTTGCTGGGCCTGCAGAGACAATGGGACACAGAGTGGGCTCTGATCTCTAGGCCCTGCTGAGTTTCCCTCACCACACTCAGCCCTATTCTTTGCAGATATCTCTGGTGGTAGCTCTATTCTGGGAATAGGCCCTCTATTTAAATTCTCTTAGGCGGTTAAGGAGAAGGTCAAAGTTTCTTCCTGAGTCTTTTGGGCCTTGATTGTTTTCAGCTTGAAATAATCTGCACAGCCAAGAGACATTTTGGGGTGGTAAATTTTGCTCCCCTTTGAAAAGGAAATATTGTTCTGCTCCTGAAATTTTACCAGCAATTTTCTTACCAGGGGAAAGAGAAGTATAGTCATACAGACGGGTTGTACTATCCTTTCTTTTCCATTTCCTACCTGCAACATTAAGAAAGTTACCTAACATCTCTAAAGTTCAGATTCAACATCTGTAAAATGATCCCTCCCTCACAGGATTAAATGATGGATGATATATGAATGAGTCTAGTACAGGTACTGTCATACCCTTTTTATAAATGCATCTACAGTTAACAATTAATATGTTATTATACCTTGTTGACTAACCTTATTATTCCAGACAGATGGAAAGTTTATGGATAACAATCCATGTCTCAAAACTCTTGAATATCTCATAGGACACTGGGATACTGCTGGGTATAACGTAGGCGCTGATAAACTCCCAGTAATTGGCAAGTTCAAACAGAAGGCATCATAACAACTCAGAGTCTCCTAATCCCTCATGTATACCATTACTTTCTTCTGCATCACTTCCATGGACTCCTGAGAAATGTCAAAGAAGTTACTGGGCTATTCATACGGGAAAGAAATTATAAGAAAAACTTGGAAGGGCAGAATCTGGAAAGTTGAAGTGATCAGCAGTTTAGGCTAACACTGTCAGTGCCTGTAGGAATAAACAAAAAAGAATTAGGTGTTTAAAACCTCCAAGATTAAAAAAAAAAAAAAAAAAAAAAAGCCTCCAAAAGACTAAGAAGGGTGATGGAAGGGCACCCCCAGATCAATTTTCAAGTATCACATAAATGTGCCCAGTACAACCTCAGCTCTGAAACAAGAGGCTTCTAGGGGCACAAAATGATAGTCTTTTCCCTCAAAACCTTTTTTTATCTTATTAGTCATATTCTTCAATTATCCTCATAAAAGCTGGTAATAGTAATCCCATTCTGAAAAAAAATAGTATTAATGGCAACATATTTTAAAAGAAATGGAGAATCTGAGGAACACTGATATTGCTTTCCTTCTTCAAGGTCACTGAAAAGTTGAGACTAGAACCCAAAGGGTTTCAGCTTTCTAGGTCAAATTTTTCATTATCCGTTTCAGTATAAGCATTAGTTTGGATGACATTAGTACTAGAAAAGCAATTGGAAGATTTATAAATATCCTTAAAATTTTGAATATATATGTATACACACAAATATACACTTATATATACATATATACACACACATCTATATACATATACACACAAGTATATACATACATATATGTACACACATGCATAAATATATGATTAAAAGGGAATCAATTATGAGTTTCCATAATAAATATAATAGTCAGATATAGAAAAATAATAGCCACTCTAAATCATATGGTGTCAGTATTCACTACTGTTTAAGTAGGTACTACTATTCCAATGAGTTATTTCATAGCAAATACACTCCACTGATTTAATTTTTGCATATTTGTTTCAAAAATAAGTTTAAAAAAAAGAAAAAAAAATCAAGTTACATACAAAACATTTTTCATACTAAAACACAGAAACAAAAATGTGTTTTCAATTAGCTGTTTTTCAAAAATGTTTCATTTTATTTTAGAATCAATCCGATTTACAGCAAACCACCCTTAGCAAATTTATGAATGTGACAAATTGTATTTTATATATAGGTGATTGTTATTTGATATATTTAAAATCACCTTTTAACTATACTTCTTTAAACAGAAAAAAAGTCATAAAGTATATGAATCATAAATCAACTCTAAATTATAATTTCCCTTGGCATGTCACAATCTCAGTTTTCCCACTTTTTCTTCCCCAGGAGCAGCTGATACAAATATAAGGAGAAGATTATCTCTCCTCTGCAGCTCAGTGACTACCACATGCTCACACCACCACCATGTCTTTAAAGGCCTCAAGTTCATGTACGTACATAATGACCAAGCCTCCTGGCTTAGTGCATTCCTGAAGTTGGTGTAAGCTACAACTGACTGTGACCGTAACAAGCTAGTTAACTTCTCTGGACCACTTTGAAAAAGTTCCCGAGGAGTTTTGGGGAAAGAAGTAAAAGGCAGACTGGGTTACTTAGTCCCCAAACTTTCCTCAAACCCTTCAAAATTCACCGCTCCTAACTGAGGACAGAGCTAATGTCTGCAGAGAACCATTTGCTCTCTGATTCAGGAGAACATCAAGAGAAACTTTCTGTTAACAGATGCTCTGCTGTTATAAATTCATTGCAAAGATAGCTAAAACCCTGAAAAAAAAAATGTAGGAAATTTGCTAGCTTCTAAGAAGACACATGAAGCCAAAAGAAACTTCTCATTTGACTGGAAAAATTCCAAACACCAAGAGACATTCATTTTAATGAGTTGTCATGAGGTGTTAATAAGTATAGAGATCTGTGCAATGCCAAAATTTACCCTTCCTCCATATTTCTCCTTTTTTCCAGAGCTTGTTCTGTTGGGGATACAAGTTCTCTCTTTTAGACAGTTGTTTTTCATCTCGTTTTGGTAAAAAAAAATTCACTCCTCTAGAAAAAATAGTGTATCTCACAAGCTATAACTTAGTTATAAAAATCTCAAACTTCTGCTCTATACTTTTTGCATAAAATTTACTTCTGCTTTCTTCTTTTATGTTTTGAATAATAAATTTTATAACTACCCTTTTCCTATTTCCTATGTGAAAAACCAGACTATGTATTAAGATCCCCATGGAACTGAACTACATCCTTTGTGATTAAGTCCTGGAATTGCTTTGAATGTTGCCCATATCATTCTCACTCTTGGCTCTTTTAACCACTCAACAGCATTTTTTAAGCACTTAGGATGTGGAAAGCACTATGATGGAGTCAAGGAAGTGCTTGCACTTAGAGGAAGGCCAATCCTGCAGACCACCATTGAACTAAATCCAAGAGCATGAAGGGCTTGCTTGTGCAGAACTCCAGTGGGAGACCAGAGCTCTTCCTGCTTCTGTCAAGTTGCCTCTGCATCCCTCCCTCCCCTCAGCCCTCATCACATCTCCATCACTCTGTACCTTGGACCAACTGGACCAATCTAATTGTGTGCTTTATTCCTGTTCATCTCAGTCACTACAAAAGATCCAGGACTCCAAGTTCCTTCTTCATCCCCCAAAGGTTAATCCACATCTGGCTCCATAACTGCCTTTTCTGATTCTGTCTCCCACTCCCCACCTCCTGAAACCTTTCATTCACTGTGCCCCTGAAACACTAAGCCAATAACCAGTCCTTTCCCTTAAGCTCAGCACCTTCCCCCAAAGTCCCCATCACATTCTTAACTTGACTGAAACCTGGCTGCCCCTGAAGGCACTCATTCCCTTCCAGCCCTCTGAGCAGTGGCTGTTTGCCTCCCACTCTCCTTGTGTATGGGGTCTGGAGCTGGAGTGAGTGTCCCCTTTGTTCCTCATCGTTTCCAGAACTTTCTCTCTTGTCCACCAAAACTCCCAGCACTGAGTCATTTCATAAGACACTTTGCCTCCCTGTTGCCCACAGGACTCCACTTCCCTTTCTTGCCAGAAGAGTTTAGTTTCTGGCTACTGTCACTCTTCCCAATATCCCATTATAATTAAAACCCACATTGGTCATCCTTCCAACAACCTGGCCTCTCAATTCCCTGAATTCCTCTCTTCTAAAGATCTTTTTTTTTTTAAACATCTTTATTGGAGTATAATTGCTTCACAAGGGTGTGTTAGTTTCTGCTTTATAACAAAGTGAGTCAGCTATACACATACATACATCCCCATATCCCCTCCCTCTTGCCTCTCCCTCCACCCTCCCTATCCCACCCCTCTCGGTGGTCACAAAGCACCAAGCTGATCTCCCTGTGCTATGCGGCTGCTTCCCACTAGCTATCTATTTTACATTTGGTAGTGTGTATATGTCCATGCCACTCTCTCACTTCGTCCCAGCTTAGCATTCCCCCTCCCCGTGTCCTCAAGTCCATTCTCTATGTCTGCATCTTTATTCCTATCCTGCCCCTGGTTTCTTCAGAACCTTTTTTTTTTTTTTTTTGGATTCCATATATATGTGTTAGCATACAGTATTTGTTTTTCTCTTTCTGACTTACTTCACTCTGTATGACAGACTCTAGGTCCATTCACCTCACTACAAATAACTCAATTTTGTTTCTTTTTATGGCTGAGTAATATTCCATCATATATATGTGCCACATCTTCTTTATCCATTCACAAAGATCTTCTCTTTAACCCCATCTTGTCAACTTATTCCCATGGTCATATCTTAATGTTACATCAATTTCAATAATCCCCCAAACCCTGATCACTAACTCTTAACTTTTAGCCCACACTCTGTATTAACTGAAGTCTAAGGTTATGGATTAAATGTTTGTCACCACCCCAACCAACACCCACACCACCCACCATGCTCCTCTCCACCACGCGGGGGAGAGTTTATATATATAACTCATATATTAAAGCCCTAACCTCTAATGCCATGGTATTTTAACTGAGCAGGACCCTATAGGGCCTTCCTGGGACAGACCCCCTACCCCCCACCAACCTCCATGTCCTCCGCCTGCCTCTTGTTTGTAGAAAAACTTTAGCCTCCTAGGCCTTCCCCAAGTTCCAAAGAATAAACTTAATCAGAGAAGTGAGAAAATTCAGAAACAAAAGAAAACAGTCAAGCAAGACAAAATAAGAACAGTTTAGCCATTTAAAAAAAAAGTCAAGGATCTTTAGCTCCTTCTCAAGGGCTATAGATAATATTCTGAGCCATATCCTTTGAGCTGTTTTGCAGATACTGAAACCCTCACCAGGTAGAAGAAGCTAACTGCATGCTACCCACAAGCACATAGACCCCAGACTGTCTGGAACCAGAAGGTTGATCCTGTTGACTCCTGGTTACCTCACCACCAACCAATCAGAAGAATGTCCACAAGCTGATCACACACTCTGAAACTCTCTCCCTCACACTGTCTTTAAAAACCTTTCCCTGAAACTTTCAGGAAAGTTCAGGTCTTTTAAGCACTAGCTGTCTGGACTCCTTGCTTGGTGCCTGCAATAAACGCTGCCCTCTCCTTCACCACAACCCAGTGGCAGTAGATTGGCTTTACTGCATATGGGTAAGTGGACCCAAGTTTGGTTCAGTAACAGTATTTGGAGTTGGGAATTTGAAAGGTAATTAGTTTTAGATGAGGTCATGAGAGTAGGGCCCCATGATGGGGTTAGTGTCCTTAGAAGAAGAGGAGAGACCAGAGCTCTCTCTCTCCACCATGTGAGGACACAGCAAGAAGGAAGCCTGTTTACAAGCCAGGAAGAGAGATCTCACCAGAAACAGAATCTTCAGGCCCCTTGATCTTGGACTTCCCAGGCTACAGAACTATGGGAAAAAAATGTCGATTGTTTAAGCCACCTAGACTGTGTTTTTTGTTTATGGAGGTTCAAGCTGATTAAGACATCTAACAATTCTTCAAACCCACCAGGACCTACAACCTATTGATTCACCATGTTTTTACTTTTGCTCACCCATGATTTCCTCCTCTCTTCTTTCCTTATGCAGCTTAAGTCCCATGTTTGTTTATCATAAACACTTGCCTACATACACCTTTATCTCCCTTACTCATCCCCTGCTCTTGTCACCAGTTTCTTTCCTCCCATTCTTTCTTGAACCATTCACATCATGTTTTTGCCTCCACCACTCCATAGAAACTGTTCTTCTTGAGGTCACCATCATTGTCATTTTGCTAAATCTATTGGTCGTTTCTGAGTCCTTATTTGTCATGATCTATCAGCAGAATTTGACAGAATAGATCATGACATTATTTTTGAAATACTTTCTTCTCTTGGCTTCCAGAACATCTAATTTGCTTTATTGTTCTCAGATCTCTCTCCATCTCCTTTGCTATTTTTTCTGATCCTCAGTTTCAAAAGGAGGATTTCCCCAGGGTGTATCTGTTGGGCCTCTTCTATACACACTCCGCAGTTGATCTCATCCACCCTCATGTCTTCAAGTATCATCTATACACTGACGGCTTCCGATCTTACATATGGAGCTCCAACTTCTTCCCTGAAATCCAAACCCACATCTCCAATTATCTGCTTGATATCTTTCAGAGCATATTTAGTAGACTTTTCAAATTTAACGTGCTCGAAACTAAGCTTCTAATATTTTGCCAAAACCAACTCCTCCTGCAGCTTTCCCCATATCAGTTCATAGTAGCTCCATTCTTCCAGCACACAAGCCAAAAACAGGTAGTTATATTTGTCAGGATTTTTTTTCTTCGCCCTAGATGTCCATTATGTCCAAATCTCTGTCTGTTCTACCTTCAGCGTACATCCATAGTTTGACCATTTCTCATACCTCATTATCCACTTAGTCAAAGCCACCGTAATTTCTAGCCTCGTTTACTATAGTAGCTTCCTATTTAATCTCACTTCTTCCATCCTTTTCTCTCTATAGTCTATTTTCAACACAGTATCAAGAGCAGCCTTATTAAAGCTGTAGCAGGCCAGGTCCTCCATTTACTCTAAAACCTCAAATGTCTTCACATCTCACTCAGAGTAAATAATAAAATTCTTATCACTTACAGGTTCATATACTATGTGACTCCACGTTACCTCTCTCTCTGATTCTCCTACTCTTTCCTCTCTCACTCCTCTCTCCACTACGAAGGACTTGATGTTCTTCAGATGTACTTGAGATGCTACAGTCTCATCTCAAAGACTTTGTGTTTGCTCTTCCACCCACCTGAAACCCTCTTATTCAAGATATCTGCCTGGATATCTCTGTCCTTTCCTTTATTCAAAGTCTTCTCTCAGGGATGTCTTTTCTGCCATCCTATATAAATTTCAGTGCTGTCTCATATTTGTTTTCTGTGTCACCCCAGATTAGGGCACTTGACTTGCTTTCGGCAGGAGCAACCCTAGCAAGGGTGATGCTATTTACATGGTCATTGATCCAGGTTGCAGCAGTTGCTGTAGATCCAGGAACCAACTGCAACAGGAACACCCAGTCCCTCCTGTTGCTCATGGCTACTGCCCATCAACATCTTGCCTTTTTCCCTTCATACACTTCTTACCTCCTGCCTTGCAACTTCTATGCAGCCACTAGAGCCAGAGACAGCACAGGAGCTGGTCAGTATGCTGCAGGCACAATCTTAAGCCATCAGCTAACTTCCTCTCCCTTTTTCCTCCCTGACATGCTGCTCAAAGACACAGTAGCTTCACTTATGCCCTCTGAAGAGGTGCAGGGAGAGCAAATGACTGCTTATCCACAAACAGTGGCAAGTGTGGTAACACTTTCTTATATTTGCTCTCCTAGAATGGTCCGTGTTATTGATATTTTCCAAAAGCATCATTCTCAGTGCATTAGTCTCCTGGTTTAAAACCTGTCCATAGTTCCCCTTTGCCTATAGAATAAACCACTAGGTTCCTAAGGTAGTATTAAAGTGTGGTAACAATCTGAAGTCTTGTCTCTTGCTTGCCCTATGTTCCAGCCAAAATAAACCAATCACCATCCCTAAGCTACATCCAAAATTTCCTAACTATGTGTCTTGGCTCAGAATTTCACCTCCTCCAGGAGCCCTAAGGCCCTCATTTCTTCCTATCAAAATTCTTTCTATATTTTCATGATCCAGATCAAATGTTACTTCTTTCTTGAAGACTTCCTTGCTCCTCCCCAAATAAAGGATTCACAATTCCCTGTGTGACAACTTATCCTGGTATTCTTGTTATTTGTGCATTCATTTCTAATTGCTCCTTGAGGGCAAAGCAGTATTATCTATCTCTGTCTCCCCTGCAGTAACTAATTAAATGACATGAAAGATTATATTTGCTCAAAAAAATGTTAACTCTAATCAAATAGCAGGGCAAGCTATCTGGCAATACCCAAAGAGACCAGTGTGTTCTAGACAATATGAGGCCCAGGAATGCCACAGAGAATTAGAAAAGAGCAAGAGACCTGGGGTCGGGTTGAATGAATCTTGAGTCTGCTATTTAACACCTGTGCAGTCTGGGGCAAGTTTTCTTTCTTTTTTTCTTTTTTTCTTTTTTTTTTTATGAATCTCTGGCCCCTCTTACTACATGTAGTGAATATATATATTTTTGAGTTTTCATTGGAGTATAGTTGCTTTACAATGTTGTGTTAGCTTCTACTGTACAGCAAAGTGAATCAGATATACGTATACATATATCCCCTCTTTTTTGGATTTCCTTCCCATTTAGGTCACCACAGAGCACTGAGTAGAGTTCCCTGTGATATACATACAGTAGGTTACTTGTAGTGAATATAAACGTAGATACCACATGTAGATAATCGTATCTACCACATATGGTTGCTTTGAGGGTTGTGTGCCTTTTAAAGTCCCTGGCCTGAAGTCAAAGATTTGATTCAGAGTCCAGAGTGCTAACCATTCCACTGTGGAACCACCACAGGAGACCTGATTCAAAGCCCAGGTCTCCCAGAGGTGAGAGTTTGGCTTGCACTACTGTAGCCCTTATAGTCTCAGAGTTTTCATTATAAAATAACAGAGCTTGACTTGATGTCCTTAAACATTTTTTAATTTTATTGAGGTGTGGTTAGTTTACAATGTTGTTTTGGTTTCTTCTGTGCAGCAGCGTGACTCAGTTGTACATATATATGTATGTTCTTTTTCATATCCTTTTCTGTTATAGTTTACCACAGGATATTGAATACAATTCTGCAAAACAGTGCATCTGCAAGCTAGATGAGCCTTTACCAAACTGTATTTCCTGAAACAATGCCTCCATGAGCTGCTTTGTGAAAAATGTTTGATCATCAAATAATTTGGGAAAATTCTGAACTCTCAAAAATAAAATAAAGTAAGGTACCTGGCCTAGGACCCCAATCCTCATGTCCTGATTCCGCATTCTAAGCACCAAAGGCGCAGGTCTCTCTGTGTTACCTCTGAGGAAGCAGCCTTAGGTCACGAAGGTGATGACACACAGAGGCTCTTCCCCTGTTGGACAGGGAATGAACCATGCTGGCTGGTGAGGCTCCAGGCAGTGTCTTTTCTCCAGACCCACAGGGGTCTCATGTCACAAGACTGACCAGTGACAGCAGAGGGTGGCTTGAGCGTGAGAAGCCCTTCTTATCTCTCCCTGTTAAGTTCTACGTAGAACCGTACGTCCTGTGAGATGTGGAGCTGAAAAAAAGAGGATGTGGCTTTTGAGGCAATCAACTGAGCAGAGAGTGTGGAAAATAAACCCTCAAAAAGAGGAGGGTGACGTCACCATGTTTTCCATGTTTATTTCTCTCAAAATGGCTCAACACTCAGAGAATTATGCAGAATGTCTAGAAGACAAAAGGAAACTGAATAATGCTGGTACAGAGTATGAAGTAGAATGAAAAGAGGAAGGAGTTATTTCCTTGTCTATAAGAAGAATAACATTAGACCTGCTTTTGCTTTCGATAATAATGTTAACATGCCAATATAAATGCATCTTGTCTTCAAGCTTGAGATTTCATGTCATAGTGACAGAGGTTTAAGCAGTGTTTATAATTATACAAAATTGCATGACTGAGAGTGGAAAGAGCTAAGGCAGACTTCACCGACAACACAGAAACTATGCATTAGGAATCAATGCAACCCTCATGAAATAGAGCGTTTCACACACAAGCACGCATGAACCCAGCCCACTGATGATATGCTACTAATGGCATGGTAAAGAACTGTGTCATTTTGTTTTGAATAAAAAAACACTTCTGTTATTAAACCTCAAAGATGTCATTTTAAGTAAAAAGAATACTGTATTAAAGCAACTCAGGTAACCCTAAAATTCACTTCCTGAAACAAAGATTTTACCAAAAACAATTAACAGCACATTTCCCAAGTTACTTTCCTTTGTAAGGAAGTGGCTGACCTATGTGATTATGCTTTATAGACTCAAAAAAACCTGAAGTTGTTGCCCAAGAATAATGTTTGAGTAGAGAGAGAAGCTTAAGTATTTTTATTATATTACATTTACACATAGTTAGTATATATATATATACACACACACACACACCCATATACAGTCGGTCCTTGTTATCTGCAGGAGATTGGTTCCATGACCCACCAAGTATGCCAAAATCCATATATATATATGGAGGTATACTTATACCTCAGACTTGCTCAGCCATTGACTGATACCACATATAATTTATGCCCTATTTATCTTGTAATCCCAGCATTCAGAACAGTATATGGAATGTAGTAGGTGATACATAAATTTGTTCCATTGACCTGTAATCTTTACAGGTTAAGTACCATCTTGGGATTTAATAGATTCAAATATAGAAAATCTCTTAGCAAAATAAGATCAAAAATTCAGAAAGCTGACCCTGCCAAGGAAGAAAGAATTATATTCTTTTTTAAAGGAACAAAGTCTTATGAGAGAGCTAGGTAAAAAGCGAGTCCTAAATGTGCCATAAATATTCTTCTAATCTATTAATTTCTTGTTCAATAAAAACTAGCACCCAGAAAATATAGTTTTGCCACCCAAAGGTAAGCTAGATTAATTCCTGAAGAAACCAAGAGACAGAAGCCATACGTGAAGACCCTCAGTCGGTGTACAGTGAGCCCCAGACCAGGTATCATGGAAGGACAACACCACCCATGATCCCTCCACTGGCTGACAGAAGGGGATGCCCGGTGGGAGTGCAGGTGTGGTCAGCACTCATGGGAATGGCTATAAAGGCAAAGTAGTCACTCATTGTTCGGTTTTGCATACTTATTATGTTCCAAGTGAGATGCGTTAATAATCCAAATTCTCTGTCATTAGAGTCTAGTGAGGGGACACAGGCAATGAAATATAAATACAATCAATAGCTTAATTACATAGTGAATTAGAAGGTGATGATTGTTATGGGAAATAGAGCTGGGCAAGCGGAACCAGAAGGGAGGTAAGGATGGGTGCAAACATCAATATCATTGTGTGATCAAGTCAATGTGCTCAAGACGGCAGCCCTGTGAACAAGCACATAAAAGAGTAACAGACCTGGGGATGAACTAAGCGTTAAGAGGAAATGATTAGCTAAAAGAGATGAACATTTGGATATAGACATACAGCTATAGCTGGAGGAACTGGAAAATCAACAGAAGAAAGATTTAAAGAAAAATTGGAGAGCGCTGAAATAGTGAAACCTGGAGCTGGAACACTGTATAGGAAGGATGTCCTGAGTTGCATGTCAGGAAGGGTGTGGTGAGATGGTTCTTATTTCCCCTAGTGAGACTCCCAGGACAGAGGACAAGGCACTGCAGGGGACCACTTAAACATTCATTTTGGTTTATAGTCCTATCAATATTAATTGAATGCTTTGAAAATTATTGCAGAACTAACTTATATGTACTCTAGGAAGCCTGGATATGTCTGCACAGCATGATAATTAAAAGAGGAGGAAAATGAATACTGCTGAAGGCTGACCCTTCTAAAAGAAGTGCCAGCTGACTTTAGGGTGGAAGGTCAGTGGGTCTCAGGGCCCTGGGCTTCTATGGACTTTTTATATCTTTCCATCCGTGTCCTTCATAGCAAGCAAGAGTAAATTCATCTGTTCCCTGCCTGGGCTGGTGTCCTCCATAATTTTTCTAGCAGTGTTCAAAGGTTAATTCTGTATCTATCATTGTGAGGCTCAGATGACACTACAGTTACTGTTTTCAATTGTCAGTGTGGTTATCATGGAGAAGGACAGAAGATGGTGTCTAAGGGAACCTGGAATCTACATCTTGTTAATGAGGCTCCCTTAAGACTAACTGCAAAACCATAACCGCCAACAGATCAAATGAAGGAAGGGTATATACTGACGTTGCTGTTTATTTTTGAGTATCACTTTCAGGGCCTAAGGGACAGAGATGCAATTAGAATCTGGCCCATCAGACAGCTGACTTATTTGTTATGTATTTGGGGAGGAGCTAAGTGTGGAAAGTTAGACACAGACCCATGCTTGATTTGTCACAATCCAGTGAGGGTGTTAAGAGTAAGCATGCGCATACGAGTACAGAATACTACAGAAGAGGTGAGTACAGAATACTACAGAAGAGGTGAGTACAGAATACTACAGAAGAGGTGAGTACAGAATACTACAGAAGAGGTATGTTCAGAACATCAACAGTCATAAAGGGAGAGAGTTATAATGTGATAGAGGACAGGAGAGAGAAAAATGAAACAGAAGGTGGTCTTGATACGACTTGGAGAATAACTAGTTTACCAGACAAATAGAGAACATTCCAGAGTTGTGTCATTTTTGTTTTGAATAAAAAAACCACCTCTGCTACTAAACCTCAAAGATGTCTTTTTTTTTTTTAAAGCTTTATTATTTATTTATTTATTTATTTATGGCTGTGTTGGGTCTTAGTTTCTGTGCGAGGGCTCTCTCTAGTTGCGGCAAGCGGGAGCCACACCTCATCGCGGTGCGCGGGCCTCTCACCATCGCGGCCTCTCTTGTTGCGGAGCACAGGCTCCAGACGCGCAGGCTCAGTAGCTGTGGCACATGGGCTTAGTTGCTCCGCGGCATGTGGGATCTTCCCAGACCAGGGCTCGAACCCGCGTCCCCTGCATTGGCAGGCAGATTCTCAACCACTGCGCCACCAGGGAAGCCCAAAAATGTCTTTTTAAGCAAAAAGAACACTGTATTAAAGCAACTCAGGTGATCCTAAAATTCACTTCCAGAGACAAGGATTTTATCGAAAACAATTAGTAACACATTTCCCAAGTTATTTTCCTTTGTAAGGAAAGTGGCTGACCTATGTGATTATGATTCATAGGCTCAAAAAGACCTGAAGTAGTTGGGCAAGAATTAGGTTTGAGTACAGAGAGAAGCTTAAGTATTTTTCTTGTATTACGTTTATACACAGTTACGTATATACATACATATGTACTTGCACATATATACATATATATATATATATATATATATATATATATATATATATATATATATATATATATATATATATATATATATACACACACACACACTCATACACAGTTGCCCCTCGTTATCTGCAGGGGATTTGTTCCAGGACCCACTGAGGATGCCAATGTGTGTATGTGGGGCAGGGAGATTTTAAGCACAGAGACCAGAAAATGCATGACTGGAGAAAAGTTAAAGGGTTTAGTAAAACTGTTATTCATGTTGTTTCATTTCATAAATGTTATCTAAAGAGCTTTGAATAGATAGGTGTTTGAATTTTATTTTTAAATTAGTAAAATATTTTTGATGCATGTTCAAAGACATTCTGTGTAAGTGTTAATAATATGTTTCTCCAAAATGAGCAAACTTTCAGAATTTGGAACAACAATGTTTAGCACTGAAGTTTTATATCTCACAGAGCCCCAGCTAGTTAGAGAATGAACTCTGCTCCAATCCATCTTGTCTCCCACTTAGTCTGGTTGATAAAAGGCAAGACATCAATCAGGAAAGAGCATAACTATCTAGTGCTTTAGGGAGAAATATGGACACCTTAGCAAGAACATGAAACCATTACGGAATAGTTTGAGTTTGGATGAGCATAGGTCAAAAACATAATTTCTTGAAAAATGTCATTGGCATTGAAATCAGACTCTATATTGAAGGGGTATAGTTCCCTAAAAAGTTACAAACTTTCTTCCTTTTAAGATACCTTAAAAACTATGCTGTTTAGATGCACAAAATCAAAGTGTTCAATACAAAACAATTTCATTTGCATAACACACATGCCCAACAAATCCATCTGTTCTATTCCCTTCTCTGTAACCGGTGTCAGCATTAATCCAGTTAATCAAGGAAGGTGACCTCCAGCATCACAGAATCACTCCTCTTCTTCCTACAGCCCTCCTACCTCCAACCGAAGTCTCTCCTCCTTTCCATTCCTTTTCAGGGCATCATCTCCAGGTAAGCAAAGAAGGCAATGGATGTGGAAAGCAGATCAGTAAGGTGGTTAAAAGCCGATGTTTCTGGATTCTGTAAACGTGCATTTGAATCTTCATCTGCTACTCACCCACCAGCCATGTGACCTTGAAAAGTGACACCATCCCTCTTAGGATGGGGATAAAAGTAAGCAGGTAAGGAAGATTTCATTCAGGCGATTTCAATGGGGATAGAACCTAAAGGAACTAACTCCACTGAAACAAAAGGCAGGAGGGTTTTTAAGCACGGGGATGAGCTGAAGGAAAAGCCTGGAGGGCAGGCCTGACGTTGATCAAAGGGATGACCTGAGCACACTGAGCTATTCCCAAGTTTGTCAGTGGTTTTCTCGGTAATTATGCCATCAGTTTGTTAATTGCACCCATCCAAGTTAAGCCCCTACCTCCCACACAGACAGGCAATAGGGACACAGAGGTGCTTTCTTACTTGATGTTTAAGTTTCAAAGAGATGGTTCTCAGGTCCTTGAGAAAGACATTTCCTGGGCTGTGAAACTGGGGAGAAGCTGGGCGAAGATTTACATACCTGTCAAGTAGCAAAGAATTTACAGCTGCTAGTTTTCTAAAGCACATGCTCTAAGAAAAGGTACATCAGGGGACTAGTGTCAGAAAGAAATCTGCCTAAAGTGTAGCCAAGTGAAGGAAAACATTAAGTCTGTCCTAGTCAAGGTTGTATCATTAGAACAGCTACAGACACAGACATTTCGGTCACTGGAGTTGCCGACTAGAAGATCCCATTATTGAATTCCTGTTCTCATTTCCATAAAATCATCCACTGTGACGTGAATGTATTTGTGTGTGCATGTGTCTTTATAAAGTACCACTTGAGACTTTGAAAGGATTGTTGCTGTTTTTCCTGCTAGCAAGGGACTCAACATTTATGTCCCCCCCAAAAAATATGTATGTTGAAACCTTAACCCTAATGTGATGGTATTTGAAGATGGGGCCTTTTGGAGGTAATTAGGTCATGAGGGTAGAGCACATGATGGGATTACTGACCTTATAAGAAGAGGCCAGAGGCCTAGCTCGCTCACTTTTGGCCATGTGAGGATACAAGGCAGTCTTCAACTGGTAGAGGGCTCTGACCAGAACCCAATCATGCAGGCACCCGGATCTGGCACTTCAGCCTCCAGAATGATGAGGAATAAATGACTGTTGTTTAAAGCACCCAGTCTACTGTGCTGTAACAATGTTTTGTTACTGTATCCCAGGTAACTAAACCACTGCTATAAGCTCCAATGTTGCCTGATTTACAGTTATCTTATCTTCAATATTATCACCAATATTATCATTAATGTTATCAGTAAGTGGGCTCCTGAAGTGGACTAACAGGCTTCATTTAGTAATGATCCATAGCAGGAATTTCAAGAACAGCAACAAACCTTCCACTGAATCTCCTCTCCTCTACTGCACCGGACCTGTGTCTGTGCATGTTGATTGTAAAAACTATCAATGGAATTTAGAAGGCTCTCCCTTGATCATCATGGGTCTTGCATCTCGTAAGACTACATTCAATTAGCTTTCTAAAATTGAAAAGTCACTGCCAATTCTGTAATTTAAGTAATTGAGTGCCTGAGGAAAGAAGGGACACTGCAATAGGAGGGGAATGCAGTGCTTCACGCTGGGCTATAATTTTGGCTCAGCCGATGCTCTAGAGATGACATAATTGTGATATCTGCCCTCTTGCTTCTTCAGAGAAGTCAGCAAGTTTGAGAATACAGTCTCTTGGGTTCGCAGAGCACAGAACGAAGCCAGCTGAGACTTTGATTGCTGACCTCATTTTCTACCTACTCAATAAGAAAGGTAATATACTCTGTCCTTCCAAATTAATCTTCTAAGTCATTAAAAAAAATAAATTTCATGAAGGCATATCTTCAATGTAATGACAAAATTAACTGGATAAGCATGAGGGAGATAGGTTCTCAAGATCATAAGAAAGAAATGAAAGGCAATATACCAGTGGCAGCGATATATTGATATATATACACACACATATATCTTTTCTTATAACCCCAGCTCGTCATCAGTGGCAGTTAGAGAGAGCACTTTTCACCCATTAGCTAATTAATTCTCACTACATCCTTTTCAGAGATAACCATCCCCCCCAGTCCTTTGTACCTGCCCATGTGGAGACAAAGCTGGGTTTTCAAAATGTACTCTTAAAAAGGTAAGAACTGGAAATAGAATTAGATATTTATGTTTCCACCACCTCATTGAAAATTCAGATTTTCATTTTAGGAGGTCTCCTGAAATTGGACTTTCCCAAAGCTTACCTTTTCAAAATTGTAAAAATTGACACCAAGTGGGATGAACTGAAGCCACCAGGAAATAAGCTACTTAACGATGAGCAGAATTTTGCTGAGTGTAGAGTTCCAATAGACCTTTTATCTGTATTACTCCCCTTTTTGAAAATAATAACTAACCAGCTGCTTGTCAATACAATAGGCTATATAAATCTTCTATTTTCTTGCCAGTTTTCTTCCCCAATAATAACAGCATTTAAACATCAATTATACCATCACTTTAAATGAAGCAACAGCTGTGAGCAGCAAAGTTAGAACAGGTACACATTACGTATGGCTTTGGGGTCAAGATTTTACCTTGCCTAAAAATTGTTACCTTCAGATAATATTTACCAACTGTTGTAAGATACTAGCTTTCTGTTAAGCATATAGAATTATGTAAATCATGTAAAGGTATCCAACTCTGCCTGGGCTACCAAATTTAGTTTCTATCCTAAGTCATAAACTTTATATTAATTTTGTATAATTTTAAAAATTGGAATATAGTCACATCATTCAAAAATAGAAAATTTTTTTTAACATCTTTATAGTAGTATAATTGCTTCACAATGGTGTGTTAGTTTTTGCTTTATAACAAAGTGAATCAGCTATACACATACATATATCCCCATATCCCCTCCCTCTTGCCTCTCCCTCCATCCTCCCTATCCCACCCCTCTAGGTGGTCACAAAGCACCAAGCTGATCTCCCTGTGTTATGCGGCTGCTTCCCTCTAGCTATCTATTTTACATTTGGTAGTATATATAAGTCCATGCCACTCTCTCATTTCGTCCCAGTTTACCCTTCCCCCTTCCTGTGTCCTCAAGTCCATTCTCTATGTCTGCGTCATTATTCCTGTCCTGCCCCTAGGTTCTTCATAACCTTTTTTTTTTTTTAAGGGTCCATATATATGTGTTAGCATATGGTATTTATTTTTCTCTTTCTGACTTATTTCACTCTGTATGACAAACTCTAGGTCTATCCACCTCACTACAAATAACTCAATTTTGTTTCTTTTTACGGCTGAGTAATATTCCATTGTATATAAGTACCACATCTTCTTTATCTATTCATCCATTGATGGACACTTAGGTTGCTTCCATGTCCTGGCTATTGTAAATAGAGCGGCAATGAACATTGTGGTACATGACTCTTTTTGAATTATGGTTTTCTCAGGGTATATGCCCAGTAGTGGGATTGCTGGGTCATATGGTAGTTCTATTTTTAGTTTTTTAAGGAACCTCCATACTGTTCTGCATAGTGGCTGTATCAATTTATATTCCCACCAACAGTGCAAGAGGGTTCCCTTTTTTCCACACCCTCTCCAGCATTTATTGTTTGTAGATTTTTTAGTGATGGCCATTCTGACCATTGTGTGGTGATGCCTCATTGTAGTTTTGATTTTCATTTCTCTACTGATTAGTGATGTTGAGCATCCTTTCATGTGTTTGTTGGCAATCTGTATATCTTCTTTGGAGAAATGTCTATTTAGGTCTTCTGTCCATTATTGGATTCGGTTGTTTGTGTTTTTGATATTGAGCTGCATGAGCTGCTTGTAAATTTTGGAGATTAATCTGTTGTCAGTTGCTTCATTTGCAAATATTTTCTCCCATTCTGAGGGTTATCTTTTTGTCTTGTTTATGATTTCCTTTGCTGTGCAAAAGCTTTTAAGTTTCATTAGGTCCCATTTGTTTATTTTTGTTTTTATTTCCATTTCTCTAAGAGGTGGGTCAAAAAGGATCTTGCTGTGATTTATGTCATAGAGTGTTCTTCCTATGTTTTCCTCTAAGAGTTTTATACTGTCTGTCCTTACATTTAGGTCTATAATCCATTTTGAGTTTATTTTTCTGTGTGGTGTTAGGGAGAGTTCTAATTTCATTCTTTTACCTGTAGCTGTCCAGTTTTCCCAGCACCACTTATTGAAGAGGCTGTCTTTTCTCCATTGTGTATTCTTACCTCCTTTATCAAAGGTAAGGTGACTGTATGTGTGTGAGTTTATCTCTGGGCTTTCTATCCTGTTCCATTGATCTATATTTCTGTTTTTGTGCTAGTACCACCCTGTCTTGATTACTGTAGCTTTCTAGTATAGTCTGATGTCCAGGAGCCTGATTTCTCCAGCTCCGTTTTTCTTTCTCAAGATTGTTTTGGCTATTCGGGGCCTTTCGTGTTTCTATGCAAATTGTGAAATTTTTTGATCTAGTTCTGTGAAAAATGCCACTGATAGTTTGATAGGGATTACATTGAATCTGTACATTGCTTTGGGTAGTATAGTCATTTTCACAATGTTGATTTTTCCAATGCAAGAATATGGTATATCTCTCCATCTGTTGGTATCATCTTTAATTTCTTTCATCAATGTCTTATAGTTTTCAGCATACAGGTCTTTTGTCTCCTTAAGTAGGTTTATTCCTAGGTATTTTATTCTTTTTGTTGCAATGGTAAATGGGAGTGTTTCTTTAATTTCTCTTCAGATTTTTCATCATTAGTTTATAGGAATGCAAGAGATTTCTGTGCATTAATTTTATATCCTGCTGCTTTACGAAATGCATTGATTAGCGCTAGTAGTTTTCTGGTAGCATCTTTAGGATTCTCTATATATAGTATCATTTCATCTGCAAACAGTGACAGCTTCATTTCTTCTTTTCCAATTTGGATTCCTTTTATTTCTTTTTCTTCTCTGATTGCTGTAGCTAAAACTTCCAAAACTATGTTGAATAATAGTGGTGAGAGTGGGCAACATTGTCTTGTTCTTGATCTTAGTGGAAATGGTTTCAGTTTTTCACCATTGAAAATGATGTTGGCTGTGGGTTTGTCAGATATGGCCTCTATTATGTTGCGGTAAGTTCCCTCTATGCCTACTTTCTGGAGGGTTTTTATCATAAATGGGTGTTGAATTTTGTCAAAAGCTTTTTCTGCATCTATTGAGGTGATCATATGGTTTTTATACTTCAATTTGTTAATATGGTGTATCACATTGATTGATTTGCATATATTGAAGAATCCTTGCATTCCTGGGATAAACCCCACTTGATCAGGCTGTATGATCCTTTTATTGTGCTGTTGGATTCTGTTTGTTAGTATTTTGTTGAGGATTTTTGCATCTATGTTCATCAGTGATATTGGCCTGTAGTTTTCTTTCTTTGTGACATCTTTGTCTGGTTTTGGTATCAGGGTGATGGTGGCCACACAGAATGAGTTTGGAAGTGTTCCTCCCTCTGCTGTATTTTGGAAGAGTTTGAGAAGGAAAGGTGTTAGCTCTTCTCTAAATGTTTGATAGAATTCGCCTGTGAAGCTGTCTGGTCCTGGGCTTTGGTTTGTTGGAAGACTTTTAATCACAGTCTCAATTTCAGTGCTTGTGATTGGTCTGTTTATATTATCTATTTCTTCCTAGTTCAGTCTGGGAATGTTGTGCTTTTCTAAGAATTCATCCATTTCTTCCAGGTTGCCCATTTTATTGGCATAGAGTTGCTTGTAGTAATCTCTCATGATCCTTTGTATTTCTGCAGTGTCAGTTGTTACTTCCCCTTTTTCATTCCTTATTCTATTGATTTGAGTCTTCTCCATTTTTTTCTTGATGAGTCTGGCTAATGGTTTATCAATTTTGTTTATCTTCTCAAAGAACCATCTTTTAGTTTTATTGATCTTTGCTATTGTTTCCTTCCTTCCTTTTTCATTTATTTCTGATCTGATTTTTATGATTTCTTTCCTTCTGCTAACTTTGGGGTTTTTGTGTTCTTCTTTCTCTAATTGCTTTAGGTGTAAGGTTAGGTTGTTTATTTCAGATGATTCTTGTTTCTTGAGGTAGGATTGTATTGTTATAAACTTCCCTCTTAGGACAGCTTTTACTGCATCACATAGGTTTTGAGTCATCGTGCTTTCATTGTCATTTGTTTCTAGGTATTTTTTGATTTCCTCTTTGATTTCCTCAGCAATCTCTTGGTTATTTAGTAGTGTATTGTTTAGCCTCCAAGTATTTGTATTGTTTACAGATTTTTTCCTGTAATTGACATCTAGTCTCATAGCACTGTGGTCGGAAAAGATACTTGATACGGTTTCAATATTCTTAAATTTACCAAGGCTTGATTTGTGACCCAAGATATGATATATCCTGGAGAATGTTCCATGAGCACTTGAGAAGAAAGTGTATTCTGTTGTTTTTGGGTGGAATGTCCTATAAATACCAATTAAGTCCATCTTGTTTAATGTATCCTTTAAAGCTTGGGTTTCCTTCTTAATTTTCTGTCATGATGATCTTTCCTTTGGTGAAAGTGGGGTGTTAAAGTCCCCTACTATGATTGTGTTATTGTCAATTTCCCATTTTATGGCTGTTAGCATTTGCCTTATGTATTGAAGTGCTCCTATGTTGGGTGCATAAATACTTACAATTGTTATATCTTCTTCTTGGATTGATCCCTTGATCATTATGTAGTGACCTTCTTTGTCTCTTGTGATAGTCTTGATTTTAAAGCCTATTTTGTCTGATATGAGAATTGCTACTCCAGCTTTCTTTTGATTTCCATTTGCATGCAATATCTTTTTCCATCCCCTCACTTTCCATCTGTATGTGTCCCTAGATCTGAAGTAGGTCTCTTGTAGACAGCATATATACAGGTCTTGTTTTTGTATCCATTCAGCAAGTCTGTGTCTTTTGGTGGGAGCATTTAATCCATTTACATTTAAGGTAATTATCAATATGTATGTTCCTATTCCCATTTTCTTAATTGTTTTGGGCTTGTTATTGTAGGTCTTTTCCTTCTCTTGTGGTTCCTGCCTAGAGAATTTCCTTTAGCATTTGTTGTAAAGCTGGTTTGGTGGTGCTGAACTCTCTCAGCTTTTGCTTGTCTGTAAAGGTTTTAATTTCTCCATCAAATCTGAATGAGATCCTTGCTGGGTAGAGTAATCTTGGTTGCAGGTTTTTCTCTTTCATCACTTTAAATATGTCCTGGCACTCCCCTCTGGCTTGCAGAGTTTCTGCTGAAAGATCAGCTGTTAACCTTATGGGGATGTCTTTGTATGTTATTTGTTGTTTTTCCCTTGCTGATTTTAATAAATTTCTTTATATTTAATGTTTGATAGTTTGATTAATATGTGTCTTGCCGTGTTTCTCCTTGGATTTATCCTATATGGGACTCTCTGCACTTCCCGGATTTATCTGGATTAACTATTCCAGTTCCTGGATTAACTCTTTCCTTTCCCATATTAGGGAAGTTTTCAACTATAATCTCTTCAAATATTTTCTCAGTCCCTTTCTTTTTCTCTTCTTCTTTGGGACCCATATAATTAGAATGTTGGTGCATTTAATGTTGTCCCAGAGGTCTCTGAGACTGTCCTCAATTCTATTCATTCTTTTTTCTTTATTCTGCTCTACAGTAGTTATTTCCACTATTTTATCTTCCAGGTCACTTATATGTTCTTCTGCCTCAGTTGTTCTGCTATTGATTCCTTCTAGAGAATTTTAAATTTCATTAATAAAATTAAATAAATAAATAAAACCGTGTTGTTCATCACTGTTTGTTTTCTCTTTAGTTCTTCTAGTTCCTTGTTAAACGTTTCTTGTATTTTCTCCATTCTATTTCCAAGATTTTGGATCATCTTTACTATCATTACTCTGAATTCTTTTTCAGGTAGATTGCCTATTTTCTATTCATTTGTTTGGTCTAGTGGGTTTTTACCTTGCTCCTTCATCTGCTGTGTGTTTCTCTGTCTTCTCATTTTGCTTAACTTACTGTGTTTGGGGTCTCCTTTTCGCAGGCTGCAGGTTCGTAGTTCCTGTTGTTTTTGGTGTCTGCCCCCAGTGGCTAAGGTTGCTTCAGTGTGTTGTGTAGTCTTCTGGGTGGAGGGGTCTGGTGCCTGTGTTCTGGTGGATGAGGCTGGATTGTCTCTCTGGTCAGCCAGACCACGTCTGGTGGTGTGTTTTGGGGTGTCTATAACCTTATTAAGATTTTAGGCAGCCTCTGTGCTAATGGGTGGGCTTGTGTTCCTGTCTTGCTAGTTGCTTGGCATAGAGTGTCCAGCACTGTAGCTTGCTGGTCGTTGAGTGGAGTGGGTCATAGCATTGAGATCGAGATCTCTGGGAGAGCTTTCGTTGTTTGATATTACATGGAGCTGGGACGTCTCTGGTGGGCCAATGTCCTGAACTCTGCTCTCCCAGCTCAGAGGCACAGGCATAACGCCCAGCCAGAGCACCAAGACGCTGTCAGACACACAGCTCAGAAGAAAAGGGAGAAAAAAACAAAGAAAGAAAGAATGAAAGAAAAGAAAGGAAGAAAGAAAGAAAGAAAGAAAGAAAGAAGGAAAGAAGGAAAGAAAGAAAGACAAAGTGAAATAAAATAAAGTTATTAAAATTTTAAAAATTAATTAAAAGTTAAAATAATTAAAAAGTAATAAAAAAAGAAAAAAAAAGACAGAAAGAAAGAAGACAGCAACCAAACCAAAAAACAAATCCACCAATGATAACAAGCGCTAAAAACTATACTAAAAAACAAAAACAAAAACAAAAACCCAAAAACGGACAGACAGAACCCTAGGACAAATGGTAAAAGCAAAGCTATACAGACAAAATCACACAAGAAGCATACACATACACACTCACAAAAAGAGAAAAAGGAAAACAATATACATATTTGCTCCCAAAGTCCACTGCCTCAATTTTGGGTTGATTCATTGTCTATTCAGGTATTCCACAGATGCAGGGTACATCAAGTTGATTGTGGAGATTTAATCCGCTGCTCCTGAGACTGCTGGGAGAGACTTCTCTTTCTTGTCTTTGTTCACACAGCTCGTGGGGTTCAGCTTTGGATTTGGCCCCGCCTCTGCGTGTAGGTCACCTGAGGATGTCTGTTCCCTCTCAGACAGGACGGGGTTAAAATAGCAGCTGATTAGGGGGCTCTGGCTCACTCAGGCCCAGGGGAGGGAGGGATACGGAATGTGGGGGCGAGCCTGTGGCGGCAGAGGCCGGCGTAACATTGCACGAGCCTGTGACACGCCATGTGTTCTCCTGGGGATGTTGTCCTTGGATCACAGGACCCTGGCAGTGGAGGGCTGCACAGGCTCCCGGGAGGGGAGGTGTGGATAGTGGCCTGTGCTTGCACACAGGCTTCTTGGTGGCTGCAGCAGCAGCCTTAGCATCTCATGTCTGTCTCTGTGATCCATGCTGATAGCCACGGCTCGCGCCCATCTCTGGAGCTCGTTTAGGCTGTGCTCTGAATCCCTTCTCCTCACGCACCCCAAAACAATGGCCTCTTGCCTTTTAGGCAGGTCCAGACTTTTTCCCAGGCTCCCTCCTGGCTAGCAGTGTGCACTAACCCCCTTCAGGCTGTGTTCACGCAGTCAACCCCAGTCCTCTCCTGGGATCTGACCTCCAAAGCCCGAGCCTCAGCTCCCAGCAGCCCCTGCCCCAGCGGGTGAGCAGACAAGCCTCTTGGGCTGGTGAGTGCTGGTTGGCACTGATCCTCTATGTGGGAATCTCTCCATTTTGCTCTCTGCACCCCTGTTGCTGTGCTCTCCTCTGTGGCTCCAAAGTTTCCCCCCTACTACACCCTGTCTCTGCCAGTGAAGGGGTTTCCTATTGTGTGGAAACTTTTCCTCCTTCACAGCTCCCTCCCAGAGGTGCTGGTCCCGTCCCTATTGTTTTGTCTCTGTTTTTTCTTTTTTCTTTTGCTCTACCCAGGTATGTGCAGAGTTTCTTGCCTTTTGGGAAGTCTGAGGTCTTCTGCCAGCATTCAGTAGGTGTTGTGTAGGAGTGATTCCACATGTAGATGTATTTCTGATGTATATGTGGAGAGGAAGGCGATCTCCATGTCTCACTCCTCTGCCATCTTGAATCAGGGCCAAAAATAGAAAATTTTTAAAAATACATATTAAAAGTGTCCCTCTGACTCTTGTCTCAAATCCACCCAATTCTTACCAGCATCTTGCATAACAGGATAATTGCTATTATTAGTCCCTTTGTATCATACTAAAGGTTCTTTTTGCATATCCACTATTGATTTTAATTTAATAAATTCTTCTCTGCTTAAAAAGCTGGTGTAAAACAAAGAATAGAGCAAAATTTCAAGAGAAGGAAAAACTAATTTGATGACAAAACATTCTTTTATTAAAGTAGGTAAACTTTTTCCACACTTTTTCGCCTTAATACAGCTGAAGCTTTACAATTCTTACTTCCCAGTACTTCATTTTTAGCTAGTGGTTCAATCAAGAAACATGCCCATTTGTCAGGTAGAGTTTGGCAAATAATTGTGAGTCATACCTGAGAGATGATCTATTTTCTGGATAACAAGCATAAACAGAAAAGAAATGTGCAATGTTATTCTGTATTCTAGCATTGGTGTTTCACAGGGATCCTAATTAATTAGAGCATGAGACCTTATCAGACCTGAAAAATTCTTTGAGATTTTGTCTCAAAATAGAGTTCTAACTTTCTCAGTTACTCTAGTAACTGAGATTGCAACTGCAGAGGAGGTTAAGAAATTATTGATAATTACTGGCAAAAATTATATAGGAAACAGAATTGTCATATAAAGAAAGTAGGACAATTTTATACTTCATTGTCAGTAAATTTTTTATTGGGCATTAATTTGATGTCCTATATTTGTTTAAACCCCACTCTTCAAATATTTTTCGTGACTTCCAAAGAATTACAATCTAGATCAAAGCAAGAAAAACTAAAATTAGTACAAAAGTCTAACAACTTGTCAAAATTAAAATGTGCCATAAAACCACATTGTTCACTCAATTAGTGATTGTATTAGTCAGCTACTGCTGTAATAACCTTGTGTAACAAAGCTTTCTCAAATTCAGTGACATAAGAGCATTTATTTTTCTTCCTTGTATTTCTGCAGGTTGGTTAGGATGGCTCAATTTAGGCTGTCAGTGAGATGAGATTGGCTCCAGCCTGCAGGTTGAATTCAGATCCGTGTCATTCATCTCTTCCTTGTCCTTAGGTCACATGGCAACCCAGGACATGTTCTTCTCATGGTAATTGGCAGAGCACAAGAAAGCAAGGCAAAATAACATCAGCATATTTAAGCCCTCAGCTTACAAGTCATATGGGTAGCATCAATATCAATGGAGCAGGAAAATATATTTTGCCCACAGTGGAAGGGCACTGTGAAGTTTCATGCGAAAGATGTGGGTATATAATTTATAACAAGATAGTGAAGAATTGGGGGCAATATGACAATCTACTACAGTGGTAAAGAGAATGAGCATTATATCTTCAAAGCTTAAAGAGTCTGGCAAAAGTTTGGGCAGACCTTGACTGTATAGCTAAAGAATAATACCAAAAATTGCATATAGGAAGCCAAGTTTAGGCTAAACACTACCTTTGATCTGAAGGTATATTTATACATTTATTTAGACACTTGCTTTTCCAAAAAGTTCCCAAAACAGCTATTGTTTCTGTTTGTTGTTGTTATTGCTCTGCTGTTCTCACTTTATATACTGATTTTCCTGAACTAACTATGTAAAGTCTGTTTCTTAGTCATATGTGGCCACTAAAGTCTCTGCTTAGTTAGCATAGTGGCTACCTAATGATTGAACAGAGATTTCCTCAAATTCCTGGAACCAGTAAGTTTCCCAAGCTTTGCCAAGGAGCTCTGTTTGTGTGTGTTGAGACATGCCTCGGGCAGGCAGTTCACAACTCTACCTTAGCCCTCACTTCCTGCTTGCCAAGAGCCTCAAGGTCTGTCAGAGGTGAGAACTCAAGGCCTTCTCAGGCGTATTCTGAGCATACACATAGCCCTATATATGGTCATGGCCTTCCAGATTTTCCTGGAATATGTTGGAGCTTTGCAAAGCATCTAATTCCTTAAATTTTCCATTAATTGTGTTTGTGTGTGTGAGCTTGTTATTTGTCCCACTGTTATCACTGTTACAGGAAACTCTGATATTAAACAATTGTATTCTTTTCTTGGCAAACACTCCTTAGAAAAAGGCTATTTGCATTAAGTAACTTCTGATTCAATTCAAATAAAGACAAGCCCTGCAAGTGGAGTTTCCTGGGGAAGTACCAGGAAGGTAAAATAATGACAATTCTCTGGAATTGGAGGTTAAAAGGAGGGCCAAGCCTCCTCTGTTCTATTCCCTTCATGGTTGCTAGTTTTCTGGTTTTCACTGTGACTACAGAGCTGCTGGGTTTCAAGGTTCCCACGTGCTCGTGATAGGGGCGTGGAAAGAGGTAAGTTAAAGCATCATTATTAATCAAAATGTCAAAAGACAAAGACAGTCATGAAAATAGCAAGAGAAAAGCAACTCATCACATGCAAGGGATTCTCCATAAGGTTAACATCGGATTTCTCATCAGAAATAGTGAAGAAGAGAATACAGTGGAAAGACATAAAGTGCTGAAAGAAAGACTATCAGACAAGAATTCTATATCCAGAAAAAATATCCTTCAAAACTGAAGGAGAAATAAAGATATTCCCAGATAAACAACCTCTTGCCCACTTTCCAGAACTGAGTCAATTTAGACCCAGAACCCATTACCTACAAGGACAGCCAAGTCTCCAGAAGAAGGTCCTTGCTGCATCACAGCAAGCCCTGCCATAAACTGTACTGATTGCCCTACTCTTTCCAAAAGGAGCCTGAAGCCATTTACTCAGGTAACTGCACTGAGGGAAGAAGAATACCTAGACATTTTGAGGGCTACTGGACACAGATTTTGAGTTGACAAGCTTCATGCTTGCCATAAGAACCTAGCCACATGAATGTAGTGATTTCCCCCAACTAAGAGGAAGTAACTGAGCTAATAATAATCATATCCTGGTCCTCTGAGTGGGTCGTGGCAGGAAATCTCAGTGAGGAAGGGTCATTGCCTCTGATGTAATAGCCTTGGGAGAAGACCAATCAGGATCAAGTCTGATTCCAATGGATATATGTGGAGGGAGGTGGAAGTGGAGGTGGGAGAAGGGTATAGTGATAACAGAGCAGGGAGGGAAAGTGTCCAGCTGGACACTCAACTTGCTTCTTTAGATGATACTCTGGGTCCCTATTTAAACCTAATGACTTTCCTGTATGAGAATTCAAACAACAGAAACAGAAAAATGACTGTAGCTAGGCTTGGTGTGAGGCCACTGACTTCTCATCCATTTCCAGACATAAGCATTCTCAGAGAGGACTCCTAAACCGTGTGTTAACTAAAAAAGTATACTCACAACGTAAAAGTTGAGAGGTATGTTTTATTTGATGAGAATTTTTAGGACTTCAACCCCGGGAGGCAGCATCTCAAGTAACCCTGAGAGAACTGCTCTGAAAAGGCGAGGCAGGGGAGCAAGGATATATAGGAGTTTTGCAACAATGGGCAGGTAGTCTGAACATCAAACGATTATTGTTAATTAAAGAAAACCAGACATCTCAAGTTAAGGAATTTGGCACTTTCCTATGTATGGGAAGATGCAAGAGTCTGGGCACACTGAAGTCATTCCTTTTTTTTTTTTTTTTTAATTATTATTTATTTATTTTATTTATGGTTGTGTTGGGTCTTCGTTTCTCTGCAAGGGCTTTCTCTAGTTGTGGCAAGCGGGGGCCACTCTTCATCATGGTGCGCGGGCCTCTCACTATCGCGGCCTCTCTTGTTGCGGAGCACAGGCTCCAGACACGCAGGCTCAGTAACTGTGGCTCACGGGCCCAGTCGCTCTGCGGCATGTGGGATCTTCCCAGATCAGGGCTCGAACCCGTGTCCCCTGCATTGGCAGGCAGACTCTCAACCACTGCGCCACCAGGGAAGCCCCTGAAGTCATTCCTTTGATGTGCACCTCAGCTATCTGGGGCCAGTATCCTGTGCTTTCCCATCCTGAGTCTCCTCAGGGCTCACCATGGAGAGTGGCTGCAGTCTGATGGCTGCTAGATGGAAGGTACTCTTTTCCTTCCTGAGTTCCTTCAGGGCTCACCAGCTCACCATCTGTGGTGGCTGCAATCGCTGATGACTGTGATGTCCTTTGTTTACTGATATGGCAGGCATATTCCATTTCTCACATGCAAGTAGTTTACTCTGGCCCAGGAGAAGGAAATACAGGTATGGGCAACTCATATCTTTTCCTTCTCTGTCTACAACATCACAGAATATTCCTCCTTCCTTTAAAAAAAATGTTAAGTAGTCAGTCATGAAATTTCAGACATAAACTAGGGGGAATTTAAATAAGCCTGACTTGAATGTCAGAAGCTAGTCTTTAAGCAATTCTATTCCAGTAACTGAGTGAAACTTAAACTCTATTGGATTAATTTGGTTGTATGACAGACAAGAGATATTAGGATTTAGGTGCCAAGTAGATTAAATGCATCACAAGGTCATACTTTGCCAAGTGGCCTGTCACCATTAAGATTCATCCAGAAACTTTCCATGTAGTGACTGGCACTTGATTTTGGCCTTGGGAAATGTGTAAGGTTTTAATGGGTGTAGAAAAGATGAATATTTTACATGAAAAGAGTAGGATATAAGCAAATTTAGAGTCAGGGAAGTCAATTAATCCCTGGACTGTTGGATAGGGATGAGTTATAACTGATAGGAGATAAGATTCAGGAAGGAAACATTTTTAATTTGATAAATATTAAATTTTTAAACAAATATTATTCTATTTAATTTTATTTAATTCTTACAACTAAGGTAGGTAATGTCAGCTCTCTTTTAAAGATAAGGAAACTGGGATTCCAAGAGACTAACTAACTGTTCAAGATCACACAACTAGAAGGTTGACAGGCTTGAGATAAAAACCTAGAACAAACAGCTAAATCTGCCCCACACATCCTCCATGAAATGAGTAGGGGATAAAATCATAAAACAAATTTAAGGCCACATAATAAAGATTTTCCTTTGCTAGATAAAGATAGCGAATTTTATTCCATGGGCTAAGGGCCACCAAATTTTTGTGTTTCAGGAGTGCTGATTAATGTGATATGTGGTTCTGATGGGAAAACAGGATGGTTCGTTGGAAATGAAATGGTGATTCTCAGGTGAGAGGTCTTCATCTGAAACATGGTTTCCCCTCTTGGTCTACTCACTTCACCCTGTTCTTTTTATCCTTGTGGGGGAGATAGAAGCCTCCCAAACATGCAGCCCACAAATGCATTTCATTTCTCCACAGCTGTCTTTTTGTTTTTCTTCAAAAAAGGATAGACAAAAGACACCTTGGAACTATATTTTTTGTCTTATCTCCCTAATTCTCTTCACTTGTGGAGTCTTTCTAGTGCCATTTATTTTGCATTGATTTCCAAATATTATATTATAGGCTAGGAACTCTTCTTAAGAGGAGTCCTAAAGGATCTCTAGCTGTAGTTTGTCTCCAGAACATTTGACACACATTTGTGTGCAAATGTGCAAAAGAGAACCCAAAGGACACACTCATGTTCATCGTAGCATTATTACAATAGCCAAGAAGTGGAAGGGATCCACATGTCCATCAATGGATGACTAGAAAAAGAAAATGTGGCTTCTACATACAATGGAATATTACTTAGCCTTAAAAAAGAAGGAAATTCTATCAAATGCTACTACATGGATGTACCTTGAGGGCACTATGCTAAGTGAAATAAGTCAGTCACACAGAGACAAATATTGTATGATTCTACTGATATGAGGTCTCTAAAGTAAAACTTCTAGAAGTGGAGAGTAGAACGGTGGTTGCTAGGGGCTGGAGAGAAGGAGAAATGGAGAGCTGTAGTTCAGCGGGTATAGGGTTTCCGTTCCATGAGATGAAAACATTCTGGAGATCTGTTGCATGATAATGTGAATACACTTAACACTACTGAACTGCACACTTTTAAATGGCTAAGACAGTAAACTTTATGTTGTGAGGGGGTTTTTTTTTACCACAAGTAAAAAATTTTAAAGATTCAAATGGAAATAAAACTTTATCACAGCAGCATATCCTTGAATAACTATTTGATGATTAAACATCATGCCAAATAGGATAATAAAAAGTTCTTATTGAGCAAAAAAATAAAAATAAAAGGGAACTCAAAAAAGCTGTTGATGGAGCAGAACTTTTGCACCTCCCTTGGGTCCAGGAAGGTACCTGATGACAGACTCAGGTGTAAGGAGGACAAAGAGGTTCAGTCAGAGGTTAACAACCACCGCGCTTACTGTTGTGTCAGTCAAGCCTTCAGCGCTTTTCTTTGCTTTATTGCCTTTTTCCTTTCCCTAGACCCTCGGCCTAAAAGCAGACATGATGGATGCCCCTGTCATAATGTAAGCTGATAACTGTCACACTTCCCCTCCTGTTCTTACTATAATTTCCTGTAGGAGGTTTGGCTTACTACTGGATGAGTTCAGAGAGAACCATTCTTGTCAAACTTAGGAGAAAAAGACAGAGAAGAAATATGGATTTGTGACTCCAGTTTAAATGAAGAGGTGGCACCTTCCCTGGAAATATTAAATTAGAGGCTGTGATTCAGGCTTCCGGGTCTTACTCTCCTTACTCAGCTTTCTCTTAAAAGCAGGACTTGGAAGAAAAAAAACATGATCTCAATATTTATGAAAAAACTTTCTGGGAAAATCATTCCAGACCTCCTGAGAGGATTAACGAGAAATGGCATAAAAGTACATTTTATTTCACAGAATGCCAAGTATCTCAAGTGCCCAAGGCCTTTGGAACTATTTATTGTGAGCATGGCCTTTCTAGGGGGACTATGCGAGCTTAGGAAAGAAATGTCCATAGGGTACGTTTGGCCAATCACAAAGCAACTGGGAACATCATGGAGGGCATAATTGATGGAACCAAACATAAGGCAAGTCTTGAAGGCAGATCAATCGATCTCATTGAGAGATGCAGAGCATCTCTGACAACCAGTATCAAACTGACAAAGTAGGGAAGACAAAGGTGAGTTTGATTCTGACCTAAAGATGTTCTGAAAACTAATCGAATGATGTTCAACATCAACAAGTGCTTACAATTTGATGTTTAGTTGCTACTGACACATGTCTGTGAGAAGTTAACAAATGCAGAAGCTATGTGGACGGTCACTCCAATTCAACCGTATCAGAGGACCCTGCTTTAAAAACCTCAACTTATTCTGTTGCCTCAGAGGAAATGTCAGCTTCCAGGTACCCGAGGCAGGAATGCTGATCCTTTAGAAGGGGTAACTTCAAATCGAAGGGGTAATTTTAAAAGGCTCAGCGTGTTTGTCCAGGTTAAGCTCCAGTGAACACCATCTCCATCCCTTTGGAGAAATAAAATTAGGCTGCAAACCTCACCTAGAGGAAAAAAAAAATCCCAGGAAATGACCTATCTTTCATTTTTTTCAAAACTTGTTCTGTTTCCTAGAACTGTACAGATTTTAACTCAGTGTGGACATAAAACACGAATATCAAAGTTGAGTTCTTAGAGGGGAGAGAAAACTTTGCTTCGTTCTCTCTGTGGCCCTGTGATATTGTTACACAATTAAACATTGAAGACGCTATCTCAAAGGCAGCCATTTTATTATGACTGCCTTTTGAAAGTTCACAGAAGGCTGCCATCATAAATGCCATTTTCATTAGAATAATGTGAAAGGTTACATGCCACACAGAATATGACAAGGCCCGACCATCAGGTACCACTCTTGGAATTTTCCAGTTTGCATAGATGTTCCTCAGACCCTAGAGCCACAGCACCTCACAGGCAAACCAAGCTGAATAGACATAAAAGAAAACTCTAATGGGCAGAAAACACAGTGTCTCAGCTGCAGAAATCCTCCAGAAGTGAAACAGTCCCTCAGTTTAAACAACAACAAAAAACTTGCCCAGTCCTCAGCATTATCTCTGGGAACACACACCTAAATCTGCAATATATTCTGAGCCAAACAATAAAGGACCAGCAAGAGCTCTCTTTTCGGAACACATGAGGTCATTTAAGACCACAGAAAAGACCATCTCAGGAAGGAAGGGGAAGTGTGTGTGTGGGGGGGGGGTGTGGGTGTGTGGGTGTGGGTGTGGGTGTGTGGGGGGGTGTGTGTGTGTGGGTGTGTGTGTGTGGGTGTGTGTGTGTGGGTGTGGGTGTGTGTGTGTGGGTGTGTGGGTGTGGGTGTGGGTGTGGGGGGGTGTGGGGGGGGTGTGGGTGTGGGCATGTCAATGTGTGCACACTCAGGTGTGTGTTGTGCATTTACGGGGAACCCTGAAAAATTTTAACTCTAAAATGTCACGCAAGTTTGATTTCTTGCTTATCATTTTAAACAAATAAACGGTACCAGGATTCCAGGGTGAAATAAAACTTCTGTGGCAGAACCAAAGTGAGGGAACGATGCTGGAGGCGTCATTGTGATGTTGAGAAGTGGGACTTCATAAATAATTCTGTCATCATTTTATTTCTTTATACGATACTTTCTATAAAGCATTTTAAACAACCAAATGGCTTAAAGTACAAATCTCAAGATCTTAAGAGAAACTACGGAAATAGAGCGACTTACGAAAAAGGCATAAAATTATTATTAAAGCATAAGAAGATCCTTGCAAATGACAACCAATGTGTGTCAGATGCTCCCATCTCAAGGTCATCGCTCAGGCTGGCCCTCTCTCTGGCTATCTGTCTTCAGCATCTGCATGTTCCCTCTTTCAGCTTTACTTGGATCTCAGCTCACATGGCACCTCTTCAGAGAACTCACCGATGACTCTCTAACAGTAGAGGATGTACCTCTCCTATGATGGCTACTTTTATGGATCAACCTGGCGAGGCTTTGGTGCCTGGTTGTTTGATCAAACGCTCGTCTAGATGTTGTCGTGAAGGCATTTTGTAGATGTGATTAACATCTACAATCAGTTGACTTTAAGATTACCCTTGGTAATGTGTGTGGGCCTCATCCAATCAGTTGAAGGCCATAGGGTAAAAACTGAAGTTTCCCAGAGAAGAAGGCATTCTGTAACTTAGAAACCCTGCCTGAGTTTCTCGCCCACCAATTTCCCACACAAATTTTAGACTTAAGGCTGGGACATCAACTCCTGCCTGAGTTTCCAGCATGCCCCACAGAGTTCAGACTTGCCAGCTCCCACAATTCCACAGTTGTGTCAGCCCATTCCCTAAGATAAATCTCTTATATAAATATATATGTGTGTATGTGTGTGTGTGTGTGTACATCTCCTTTCCCACTCCCTTTCTCTACACCCTCATTCTTCATAACAATTGTCAGTACTACTTAAGATACATAAGTACTCATTGGTTTATCTTTCACCAGTACCTAGAGCAGTGTCTGAGACCCCAGGCACTCAACACACATTTATGGGTTACATCAATGGTGTGCTGAATTTTGCCAGTCACTGCTCTAAATGCTTTGCATAGAATAACTCATTTACTACTCCCAGCTAGCTATGTTGACAGTTGAGGTTGATGCTATGTTTTGCTCCCATTTTACAGATGCTGAAACTGGGCATAGAGAGATAAAGGTACTCTGCAAAAGTTGTGCAGCTGACACAAAGTGGAGCTGGTCATTGAAACCAAGCAGCTGGGCCCCAGAGTGCAGACTCACAAACTCCACATTCTAAAACCCCTCCTGGAACTTTGCAGCTTCATAAGGATATCATTTGGCTGGAGGAAAGTCTCTTTTAGAAAGTATAACAATTAATAATATATAATAATAAAATTAAAATAATCTATACATCTGTGATCTTGTGACTCCATGTGATTTGGGGGGATGTTACAAACCGCTCCATCAGACTAGAAACAAGGGATTTTTAATTTAAGGAAGAAAGAGGGAACTCTGCTCAATACTCTGTAATAACCTAAATGGGAAAAGATTTTGAAAAAGGATAGATACATGTATACGTATAACTGAATCACTTTGCTGTACCTCTGAAACTAACACAACATCATTAATCAACTAGACTCCAATATAAAATAAAAATTTTTAAAAAAGAAGAAAAAGGAAAAGAAAGATAAAGAAAGGGAACACTGAGAATCATCAGATGTTTCATAGACTTTAGTAAAAATAGATTTCAAAAGATTCAAGTAGAGTAAACTGGTCCATTGCAAAGACTCTAAAAAGAAACACAGCTGAAAGATCATGGGAAACATTTTAAAACCACATTTATGTCATCACAAATATCCTCGTGAAAAAGAAATCAAAAAGGTAGTAAAGAGACCAGAGAAGAGGCAGAAGCACAGAGAGAGTATAGTAAGCCCCGGAATATGAAGCAGGATGGAAATAATGACCACAATTGGAACACTTTCCCTCAGGCCACAACTTCCACCGGGTCCTATAGCTCAGATCCTGGTTCTGAGTCTCCAAGCCTGGCTAAAATCTGCCTAGAGTTTCTGGGACTCTGTCCCCACCTAGAGGTCTGACAGTGAATAAAATTAGATAATAATAAAGTGCCCAGAATATATCAAAACAGCAACTGTAGCTCTAATCATTGTTGTATGAGTCCTGATAAGGTAGCCTTTAAGTGTTTTGTAAGCACTTTGCAAAGGAAGGGGCAAAGCCGGGGAACCAGAGAGTTAATAATAAGCATGTCAGCCATATAGCTCTCTCTTGAGATACGAGGTCTTGATTTCAGCAAGATTTTCAACCAAAAAAATTACATAAATAGTTTTGTGGGCAATATAGTGAAATATGTGCTTGATTATTTGATGGTTAGCCTGAGAGCTAACTAAGCATGGTATACAACATTATGGATTGTATATGTTTACAAGCTGACACTGAATCTCAGTGGTGCTAGAGTGGTAAACCATGGACATTGCAAGGCTGCCACCGGATTGCCTATACCTGATTGGAATGTAGCATCTTCACCATTAATAGCTGCTCACTCTGAATGTTTCCCCCTCTTCTTCCTCTTCTCTTGGGATTCTAATTCCTTGGGCTCCTGGTAGAAAGGGAGGGGAGACAGCCTTCGTCGGAGAGGTGAACTTGCATATCTGGGGCACGTCCGCTTCTCAGATGATATCGAGCTATAGAGACCAAGGCTGTCAAGGCTCGCATGGCTGGTGTAATATTTGATGGTGGCAACTTAGGCCAAGACCCTCCACTAGCACTACCTATGAAGCCTTCTGACCTTGAGTGTCTACATGGGGGATTGGCGTGACCAAGCCTTCACTCCTAGCAGGGGGTCCACCCCAAAGCCTTTGAATGGGATACTTCTGTCTTTCAAGAGATTCAGTGAGGGCTGCCTGCAGATCCAGACTTGCCCTAGTGAACCTGTTGCCATGGGAAACCTAGGATTCCCTGTCTTGTCCATCTAGTACCCACAGAAAATAGGTAGGAGATGGGTCTCTGGGAATGGCTGTGGCCCTCCCGTAACCAGCTCTGCCACTTTACCGTCTTCTAGACAAAGGACTTCCCTGATGCACTGGAGCTTGTCTCTAGGTACTTCCACTGAACAACCACTAGGTAAAGTTGGAGCTCGAGCCCTACGTACAGAAACATCACAGTCTTTAGGGGAAATATGTCCAGTGGCTCTTTTCTCAGTGGAGAGAGAAAAAGGGTGACTCCCCACACCCAAATACCCTCTGAATACCCTCTATAAGAGTCTCTTCCTGAAGACCCTCTTCTTCTTTCCAAATCTCTTTTATTATTTTTTGTTTTTATTTTAATGTGGTAAGAACAGGTAACATAAGATCTACCTTCTTAGATTCTTAAGTGTGCAATACAATATGGTTGTCAAGCAGGTTTCTAGAACTTATTCATCTTGTAAAACTGAATCTTTTTTTTTTAAACATCTTTATTGGAGTATAATTGCTTTACAATGGTGTGTTAGTTTCTGCTTTATAACAAATCAGCTATACATATACATATATCCCCATATCTCCTCCCTCTTGGCGTCTCTCTCTCACTTTCCCTATCCCACCCCTCTAGGTGGTCACAAAGCATCTCCCTGTGCTATGCAGCTGCTTCCCACTAGCTATCTATTTTACATTTGGTAGTGTATATTAGTCCATGCCACTCTCTCACTTTGTCCCAGCTTACCCTTCCCCCTCCCCGTGTCCTCAAGTCCGTTTAAAACTGAAACTTTACACCCACTGCTTAGCAACTGCTCATTCTCCCTCCTCTCAGCCCCTGGCAACCAGCGTTCTGCCCTCCTTGGAGTTCAGGAAGATACAGTAAGTCAGCCGGCTTATTCAGCAGTGTTGGCTCAGGTTGGCAAAGTCTCCTTGGAGCCCAGACATTCAAGTCAGCACAAGAATAGTCAGGAGCAGTGTTTAATGTCTTAAGTTATTGTTCAAAAGAAAAAAAAAAAAAACCCTTTATAGCACCATGTTATACAACTTAATATAAGTCAGTAGTATGATATGCCTGGTCGTTAGTTTCATGCTGTAAAAATACTGAACTGCTTATAATCATCAAGGCTCTTCCACTCCCTGATCAGCACACAGTACTGTGTTGTATATGCCAAAATGCCTTTCCCATTAAGAAGAGTTCAAGAAAGCAGAGACTGGAACTTCCCTGGCGGTCCAGTGGTTAAGACTCTGCCTTCCAATGCAGGAGGCTTGGGTTCAATCCCTGGTCAGGGAACTAAGATCCCGCATGCCGTGGGGTGTGGCCAAAACCTTTAAATAATAATAATAATAACAAGAAAGCAGAGACTAGTTCTGGATTGGGTGGTGCTAACAGGAAGGGAAGGCGGAAGCAATTCGGTGATTGGATCTTGGTCATTTTCACCTAGGAGTCGAGAGGATTAAAGTGGGCTCCAGCCCCCTGCGCTTAAAATTATACAGCACAAGCCTAAATCCTATCATAAGCCTCTTCCACCTCCATTTTATCTAGATGTCCCATGGTTTCTGTGATGTGCACTTTCCCACATTGTAACAAGCTAAATAAACCTAACCTTGTTTGACTCAGGTGTATCACTGTTGACAGAAGAGGATGGAAAGGAAGACAGTGTCAATTGGGACATATTGATTAGAGAGGGTCTTTAGTCTTCTCAGACATCAATGTGCATATGAATCACCTGAGGATCTTCTTTAACTGCAGATGAGGACTCAGCAGGACAGAGGTGGAGCCTGAGATTCTGTATCTCTAACAAGTTCCAGGATGCCCATCCTGCCGGTCTGAGGCACACACATACGATTTAAGTAGCAAGGCCCTGGTCCACTGGCTCTCAGAAAAACAGACTACCACTTAAATCATCCGGAGAGCTGCAAAAAACACTGAAGCTTGGTTTTACCCTCAGAGGTGATTTCAATATAAAGCAAAGTTTGAGAAATATTTTCTACTACTCTACAGTAGAGAGTGGAAGGCATTAAAGAGTTAAATTCACAATTTTAAAGGAAGCTGTACAGGTGAGCCAAGTTATGTCAAGACAGAGAGACAAACAAGGGGAGAAAACAGGCAGAATTGGGAAATAGTTTCCATTCTTGGGATCACAGAAGCAAGTAAGGTGAGCCAGGAATAGTGGGACCCTGAGTAAGTAAGGTTATAAGTTTAGGGCTAGCTTAGAGTTTGTTTGCTCCATTCTGCGTTACCCTGATAACAGGGGTCTTACATTATGATAATGATATTATAATGAGTCCACATGTATATTAAATAAACAGTAATTAGAGACAGAGTTCTAATAGTCTAGTCAGCTCCACTGTGGAGAGAGGTCAGGGAGGACAATGGAGGTTTTGCGCCACAGAAAAGAATGAAGACATAAAGGAGAAGATAAATTATGTATGAAAGGGCTCGAGTGTGTTCCTGGAGAACTTCTGGGTTCTTCTGACCTATAGCTTCTCCCACTTCCTGAAGTCAAATCAATACATGTAATAAATTATGTAGTTGCATGCCCATCTTTCTACTTCTCACACCTGGGAAGCAAAAAGCATATGCCTCCCCGCTGGTGCCCAGCAAAGTTCTCTTGTTGACTTACTGCCTCAGTCTTTACCCTCACCCAGGGCACTGGGCTTGACCAGAGTAGAGATCTGAATCAGAAGTCAAGAGAACTATCACGAAATATAATGATGAATCCCCACTGCATGCACCTTGGGACGGCTACACCCACTCATGCAAAAGCCCAGTAGCTGTAGGAAGTTTCACCACCAGAAGAGTCTATGAGTTTTGACTGTCTTTGCTTAGAGATACCTGTGCAGGGGCCCCAAAGTGAATTGAACAGTAAGGAGCCTGTATTTTGAATCAGACCATCCTGAACACACACTCCAATTGCAGTAATCATCGATCCTGATTACTGAACTAAATGAATGAATGAATACAAATACATGGAGAACATTTTTATGTTTAATATCAGATTCTGATAGATATGGAGAGTAGCATTCACCTACCTCCTTCATGGGTCTTTCCTGGACCCTACCGAGTCTTAAACCTGTGCCTTCTCCTTATGCAAAACAACAAAAACAGGATAGTCTCCTTCAAAGGTGCTTACTTGCTCTCTCTGTAGAGCAGAATTCAACTAAATGATTTGCAAGGACCTCAGCCATGGAAGGGATATTAAAGGTGACATATTTACTCTTTACCATTGTTCTGCTCTCCAGTTCTCATTTTCTCGACTGATTACGTGTATAATCCCAGAAATAACTCCCATAGCACAAAGAGCTCTGATCACAGCTGCCAAGATCGAGGTTTATTTGTCTTTGTGGTGCTGGCAGGGATCGGTCAGGATGACAAGACCGGCCTCGTGGGGAGGCACAGATTGCGGCTGCCTCAGGTCTCAAACCCTAGAGCGCCCAGACCTCGCAGCTCCTTCTGGTTCATCCCTTACATTCCATTCTTGAATGACTGTCCCTCAGTCACATGAAAGCTCACATGAGTGCTGTATCCCTCTCTGTGAATTAAACATCTGAGCGTGTGTTGTGAATTAAACATCTGAGCGTGTGTTTGGATTTTCAACTCAGGAAAGGGAAAAAGATGGGCAGGTGCAGATGCGTGGGGGACACGGAAGGATGACTTCCTCTCACAAAGCGCCCGACTCAAGATGCTCCCGTGTGCTCTGTACACCCCTTAACCTTCTCTCTCCCTGGGACCCCTCCCATTTCTAACCGGATAAGAAGCAAGCAGAAGGGCCAGCAGACACCCCAGACTCCCTGGGAGGGATGGCGCCCAAGAGGTTTGGCAGACAGAGGTCACAATGGTGACAGATGCTGCCCATCTTCCCAGTCCTCCCAAAGGGCAACCGCTCAGAGTGCGCTGATTTTTCTTCCTTCTTCTCACCAGGCTTCGCGGCTTGTAGTTAACAGAAAGAGCAGGAGCCTTCAGAGCATAACCAGAAGTAAAAGTCTCGTCAGCATCTCTTCCTCAGCCCCCTATCGCTTCTCTTCCCCCTTTCTTATTGCACCCTGCTCACCTCGCAAGCCCTTCCCAAAGAGAACCACTAAAAATAGCAACAATTGTAAAGCCATGTTTTGTGTGTCATTCCAGATAAATATCTGCCACAGAGTAGGAAAAGCATTTCCAAGCATAGAAAAAAAGAAAGAGAACATAAAGATTGATGGCCTTGATCACATAAAAATTTTAAATGTTTACGCAACAAAAGATGCCAAAAGCAAAATCCCAAAAGCACAAACTAGAAGAAAATTGGTGCACCATAAATAACAGACAATGGGTCATTATTCCTAATACATAAAATGCTCCTCTATAGAAGAGATGAATACGCCAGTAGGAAAATTGGCAAAATGTGAAAAGCTGATGCACAAAAGAAAAAATACACACGGACAAAAAAAATATTTCTTAGAGTTCAACTTCTGTGCAATTCATAAACAGGGGCTTTACCACCAGTGCTATATTTACCCATCATAGAAGCAATTATTTTATGATAATATTCCGTATTAATGAAGCTATGAAAAAGTGAATATTTATAGGCCACTCGTGGGACTGTTACCTGCCACATTTTTTAAATAGGAAATACACCAATATGCATTAAAAAGCTTAAAAATCTATGTAATGTTTACATTCCTAATTCTACTTCCAGGGATTTATTGTGAGGAAATAATCAAAGATATAAACAATTATCTATTAATAAAGATGCTAACCTCAGTGTTATTTGTAAAGAAGAGAAAGAGATAAAAACAACTTATAAGTGTGACAACCTAAATGTCCAACATAAATATGATGAAATGTCCATAGCAAGGAATATTTGTCATTCATTATAATTTACATTTTAAAGAATATTTGATGACATGGATAAATAATCATATTATAAAGGATGAGTTAAAAAGTTATAAACAGTACAGACCATAAACTTATTTTTTGTATGTTTATTTGAATGTGTGTGTGTGTGTGTGTGTGTTTCCCGTAGAAAGCTCAGCACATACCCAGTGGTGACCCAGGAGTGGTAAGACCATTCAAGACTAAAGTTTTCCACGGGAGTTTTTTTTTTTCCTGTATTCTCCCAATCTACAATGAATATGTATTTCTTTTATGAATATTATCGAAAAAAATTTTATTTTTTAGAATTATGTATGTGTTTTTAATCAATCGAAACATCATTCTTCGTTGTATTCTGCAACAGATTATTCAATCCACTTTTTATTGCATTCATATCAAAATGCCCATCAAAGATGCTGCAACCCCGGAGGAAGAGAATAATTCGCTTAACGAACGCAGGAAACATTATGCCCACTGCCCGCAGTCACACCAGCAGATAATTCTTGAAATAATGTTTGGAGCAGTTAGCATCCAGAAAAGAAATGTGGGCTGCCCAATATCCAAGTTAAGGCCTGTGAATGACCATTATAAAGATCTCAAGTATTTTTGAAGCATTGTCTATTTAAAATCAAGTTATAACTGTAAAGTTTTTAATATGTGGCAAAAAATTTTTAAAAATTACAATACTTAGAAAGCGTATTGAATTCTATAGGATAAAAATACCCAAGGCCATCAAATTATGACCTATTTGTGTTTCCTCTTTATCTACGATTCCTCACCTAGAATTGTCAGATTTAAAGTGGTTCTGCTGCTGGTGAATTTAAGGTTATTTCTTTGTCACCAAAGAATTCGGAGATGAAGTGATAGGTAAGAATCAGATTTATTTAGAGAGGAACACACTCCACAGACAGAGTGTGGGCCATCTTGGAAGGCAAGAAGCAAGAGGCTTCGAAATATGGCATGGTTACTTTTTATGGGCTGGGTAATTTCATAGGCTAATGAGTGGGAGGATTATTCCAATTATTTTGGGAAGGGGGTGGGGATTTCCAGGAACTGGGCCACCACCCACTTTTTGACCTTTTGTGATTGGCCTCAGAACTGTCATGGCACTGGTGGGTGTGTCATTTAGCATGCCAACGTATCACAATGAGCTTGTAATGAGGCTCAAGGTCTACTGGAAGTTGAATCTTCCGCCATCTTGTACCCAGTTGGTTCTCACTAGTTCTTGTCATGTCCTATGGCTATGTCATTCTTTTAAAGGTTGTGCCCTGCCCCCTTGCCTCCTGCTTCAGTTCAGAGACTCAACCCTCAACGTGGTGAGGAAGCAGACTGTAAGATAGGTCTCGCATACACATGGTGTCTCTAAGCTGCATATGGCCAGGCTCAAATATGGAATTTTTTTACATCTGATCTAACTGAAAGATAGATATTATAAAATAATTCTACAGCTGGCAATAGCACATTTTCCACATGGAATTCTCCATCAGATGCCATTTAAGATGTAATTTCCCAGTTGGTCTAATTTAGTCTAGATTTCCTCTCAGCCTTTGTTCTTTCTAGAAATGGCAGTACCTTTGCAGTTTGTCTTTTACGGTGAGCTGCATCTTTTCCGAAATGCAGCAGTGCATGGTTCCCAAAAATGTGTTAATCTTGGTGAGATTTACCTTTCTCTCCTAGAGCCTTCACTAAATCACCACCCTACTTCTGGTGTTTATCATTTTAACAAGGAGCCTTGGAGAGTGGCTAGTCTAAACAGATTTTCAGTTAGCACTTTTAAAATAGCTAATGCCAATTCACTGATCCTTCAATATTTAAAGGCATTTTACTGGGAAAGATTTCTTGAGCCATTTCTAAAACTGATGTAAAGGCTCTGATTTTTGTCTCACATTGACAAAAACAGACTTGGTCTAATCTAGTCCCAGCCCCTCTGGGATTCATTTTCTTTCTCTTAAATATAAGAGACAATGTTGTGTGTGTATGTTGTGTGCTCTGTTTGTGTTGTACATTTCATTATATCAAATATATCCTAGGAGGATATATATCAACATGTCAGCAGTGATCCCCTTTGGGTAATGACACGATGGTGATTTTTTAAAATATTCTTTTCACAAGTATATGAAATGTTTAAAGAACTAAATAATAATAATAATAATAAATTTTACTTTGCACAACTACCCTAGATCATAAACCCTTTAAATTATTCATAAATATTCAATGTATTCATTAAAAAATATATTGTTTTGTCTAGAAGGTTTTAAAGATGGATGATTTGATAAAATAATAGGTTATATACAGTTTTTTTGTCTAGGAACAATACAATATTATAATTGTATAAATTAGTTCCTACACATGCAGAGCTCTGAATATTGAACAAAAAAATGAAAACCTATATGGGTGGGCTAAAATTTAAAAAGAAAACAAATAATTATACATACTGTCCAGAAAGAACAACAAAAATTTCTTTCTTTTCTTTTTTTTCTTTAATATCTCTGGTATAAGTTTTCAGAAAATCATCTCAAAGTAAAATCTGAATGAAGAAAGAATTTTTTTGGTATTATTCAGATTTAAGGGGATTTGACAAATTCTACCCCTCTTTCTTAACAAGTTAGGAACCAGTTTAAAACTAAGACAAAGCAGTAAGGCAGACAGATAAGCAAATTATTACCAATACTGCTGATAAAGCTGATATTGGATAAAATGGCCTAAGTCTAGTGTAAGTAAATTTCTAATGCTGAATCCCAAAACTGGGCTGACTCACACCCAATCCATTGCAGGACTCCTGGAGGCCAGGCCTGCAGCACAGGGATAGGGCTTCCCTGCTAAGCTAACTCATGGCAGCAATGATGGAGAATATTGGATCTCAGTGGACTGGTCAACTCCCAAGAGAAAAAGGAGATGAAGTAACCAGTGTCCATGCAATCTCCTCCTCTTACTAAACATTCCACTAAGGTACATTTAGGGAGAGGAATGGGGGAGGAGAGAAGGGGGAGATGTCATGAGTATTACACAGGAAATAATACAGCAAGGATTAATAAGTGTTCAGTATCCTGGCACCATTGATGATTAAAATATTCTGCCTCCATATATCTTCCATCTAGCTAAATCTTACTCACTTAATATATGGTTGGGGTATTACCCTAAAATGTATTTCTCCCTTTCCTGCTTTCTTAAATGGAGTTTAGCAAGGGTGATGGTAAATTCTTCTGTTCTGAATCCAAACTCCTGTCGACCTCTGTCATCACACTCAGGTTCCCATGTACTTCAGCCAAGTGGCTGCCCTGACAATACAGGAAGGCTTGCCTGTCATGATGGATGGGACGGGCCAGCGTTGAAACTTCAAAGTGGTCTTAACCGAGAGCCCAGAGAGGTTTGCAGAACCAGCTCCCCTAGAGCCTATTCCTTAGGGCCCAATCTAGCATGACGTCAGCTTTCTAGCTTCTACTTCCTTTGCAGAAGACAAACCAGCCCCAAACTGGACCCCGTCTTAATATTATCAATTAAAAGAAGAGAAGAATAAGAGAAGATACTGGATGCTTTCTCTCCCTAAAAAGGTCCCTAATAAAGGTGCCTCCTCCAGGACTCCTAGATTCATATCATTTCACTCCTCCAGCCAAAGTCATAACCATGGACCTGAACATGAAAAGGGGGAAACTCCTCTGTTCCCTGGGTGGTGGAGTTTTTATTTTTCCTCCTCATTTTTATTTCTCTGGTGCCTCCATTTTTGCCCTCGTTACCTACCAGGATCCCTCCGCTTTGTGAGAGTAGGAGAAATAGGGGAAGGTATAGGGTCATAGACTTGTTATTGTTCCAAGACCATTGTTATAAGCATCCATTACTATAATAGGTTATTTATGCTTTGTGACTTATAGAGTGAGGACCTCATGATAACACTGGGCAAATATTTAAATCCAGACAAACATGGAACCAAATTCTTTCTCCACAGATTTGTTCACGGTGTGACCAAGATGAAGTTAATGCAGTTCTTTAAGACCTTCTTTCCTCTTTTACAAAATAAAAGCATCCTCCTGATGATTAAATGACGTGGCTTTGAGCGTGCAGTAGAGCGCTTGGCGTGGTGCCATTCTCCCGTCTCCTTTACTTTCAGTGGTTATCAAAATAAACAGGTTGACTCTTCACATAACATGCTCAGCAGTACTGAATCTTTTATTCCTGCCTCTCCTTTTGTTGGCAGGTGTCACTTCTTGCCACTGCTGTGTGTCCCTTCAGCTTCTAGCCAGCGTCTCCACTCGACATGGCATCTGTTGACTGATGGCTGAGTGCCCCTGCCCTCCTCTCTTGGAGTAGAGGCATGGGCTTTGTGACAGCCTATCACTTTGTAGTGGATGTGGGTCATATCTGTGCTGTCCAGTGCCTTTTGAACATCTTTCCTGTGTTTCATTAATCCCCCTCACCTGGCAGTCGCTAAGGTAGTGTCTCAACTACAGATCAGCTCTTCTGTATTCTGTTTGGTGATGCAGAACCAGGACTCTCTAAACCAAACATCTGCTTCTCTTGCCGCTCCCTGTTGGGTTCTTCCAAAAGAGACCACAAGGTTTGAGGATTGGAAAGGAGCACTGTGCTGTCCTGTGCGACCCCTGCGCCAATGAGCCTCACTCAAGCAGCCTTCTTCACCACGGGAACAGTACCTCATTCTGCTTCTGGCGTTGGTTCCAGTTTGCAGTTTTTCCAACACTTGCACAGCTGGCCTCACTGCTCCCCTCAGGGACACAGTAAGCACCAGCCAGCCAGCATCCCCTCCGGACGTCTGGGTCCCCACCCAAAGGGACCCCTCCTCTAAGGATCTAAGTTTTAATAAGTCCAACTTCTTCCTTTGTTTCTCAAACCCTACGGGTGGTCCCCATTTCCTACAGTTGCTACTCTATGATACATATGTGGGATTTTTTTGCCAACAATTCCTTATACTTAGTTAACAATTTTTTTTTAATTTTTATTGGAGTATAGTTGATTTACAATGTTCTGTTAGTTTCTGCTTTACAACAATGTGATTCAGTTATACATACACATATATCCACTCTTTTTTAGATTCTATTCCCATATAGGTCATTACAGAGTATTGAGTAGAGTTCCCTGTGCTATACAGTAGGTTGTTATTAGTTACCTATTTTATATACAGTAGTGTGTATATGTCAATCCCAATCTCCCAATTTATTCCTCACCGTCCTTTCCCCCGTGGTAACCATAAGTTTGTTTTCTACATCTGTGATTCTATTTGTGTTTTGTAAATAGGTTCATTTGTACCATATTTTTAGATTCCACATATAAGTGATATCATATGATATTTGTCTTTCTCTGTCTGACTTACTTCACTCAATGTGACCATCTCTAGGTCAATTCATGTTGCTGCAAATGGCATTATTTCGTTCTTTTTTATGGCTGAGTAATATTCCATTGTATATATGAACCTCATCTTCTTTATCCATTCCTCCGTTGATGGACATTTAGGTTGCTTCCATGTCCTGGATATTGTAAATTGTGCTGCAGTGAACACTGGGGTACATGTATCTTTTCAAATTATAGTTTTCTCTGGATATATATCAAAATATCTCTGTTAAATTTACTGGTGTGATTGCTTAATCATAACAGGATCCTGACTGATAAATCCCCATCAGAAGTCCTGCTTCTCTAAGGGAGGTCTCAGGACTCACTTGCCCTGGGGTCATGACAGCTAGAACACAGGCCTGTGTTCATCTACCCACTGGCACACATGTCATCAATCCAGTGTACCTTGCAATAGTCAGAGGAGACCAATCAGGGATTTCAGTTGTAATTTTTCAGATTAGAAATCAGTTATATAGAAAAAGCCTGGCACCCTTTATTTTTTAACTGCTCTATTGAAGTATAATTGATATACAGAAACCTGCACATGTTTAATGTATACAATTAATGGCACACTTTAGTGCTCAACAAATACAGATATTATTCTTGAAATAATATATTAAATCTATGATGTAGGATCCTTGAGGGTAAGACCCATATTCTATATGTACTCTGTATTCCCAACATGACTGTCTTAGTCTGCTCAGGCTGCCATAACATAATCCTACAGACTGGGCAGCTTAAACAATAGACATTTATTTTCTCACAGTTCTGGAGGCTGGAAGTCCAAGGTCAAGGTGTGGGAAGGATTGGTTTCAAATAAGATCTGTCTCCTCAGCTTGCAGATGGCATCTTTTCACTGGGTCCTCACATGGCCTTTTCCTTGTACACACATGGAAAGAGACAGATCTCTGGTTCCTCTTTCTCTTCTTATAAGGACACCAGGCCTATTGGATCAGGGCCCCACTCCTATGACCTCATTTAACCTTAATTGCCTCCTTAAAGGCCTCATCACCAAATACAATCACATTGGTAGCTGGGGCTTCAATATATGAATTTTAGGGAGACAATTCAGTTTATGACATTGATCATAAATGAATTGACGAGTAGGAGTGTTATCTAAAATCTGTGGAATTCTATCTTTAAATTAATTGATATGGAATGATTAGGAAAATCCTTATTTTCAAAACCGTTTATTTTCTACTAATTTCTGCATATTAGACCTTACACCTTCCTCCCCACTCCATACCAAATAATTTTTTTTCTTCAGAGATTAGTTTGGGATCCTTATCACTAACACCTGAGTTGACATCACTTTTCTGGAAGAGTGATAGGTTTCCAGCAATTGACTATGAAGTATTTTTCATACTCTTTTAGCTGGTTGCAAGTAAAATTTAATGGCTTCATGTAATTTACAATCCTCATATCATGTGTTCAAAATAAACAGCATGGGCTTGCCTAGTTGGCTGTGAATACCTGTCTTGAACAGTTCCTGAAATTACTGAAAAGTACCACTGTCTATTATGGGAGCTGCTTTATTATGATTATGGCCTTACTTTAGGTGCCACTACATGGTATCTGTCAATGTGAAGTGTCTCATTAATTAATTCTTTCTGAGCTTTCAAACAGGTACCAAAGGACACCATCAGCAGGAAGAAGGAAAACAACTTATCCCATGTAAAATGGGGATAATTCCCACCCGTGCTGGTCTCATGAAGCTTAAAATGACAATGTAGACACACTAAAATCATTGGCTCATTTAAATTGAAGGTAAATCTTGGGGTATATATTTTGCAACTGAAAAGTGTGATGAAACTGCATTTCTGGCAAAGCAGGAGAACGAATGGTGGCCTAATTTTATTAATCATGTTTTTCTTAAAGATTAGGTTCTTTTTTTCATTATTGCAAAGTTGCCATGACAGTTCAAGAAAACTGAATCTCCTCAGGACTGAATGATTCATTAAGATGAGGGCAAAGCATAATGGTAGTAGGCACACTGGAATCACAGCCCCGGGACATTCCCATGTAGGAGATATGATTTGCCCATTAAGGATTTGCCCAGTGTGTTACCAACAGAAAGTTCTGACTGCTGTAGTCACCAATTTCACAGCTATTGTCTCGGCAGGGACTATTGCAACCCAATGATCAGATTACAAAATTATGAGTCAGTTAAACAATTTACTCAACTTAAAATTAGTAAAAATGCAGGTACTAAATATTAATTCAGGTCAAGGGGAGGCAATGCAAACAATTGCATTCAGTCATTTATCTGGCTCAGTTTCCCTGGCCTCTTTCAGCCTCAGCACACCCAGAGGTCCGTGCCGTGTGTGAGGTGGTTAACTACTATTCAGCATTGGGGTCTCAACTGAGATATCCCTTTCTCTGTAAAGATTGTTCTGGCAACCACAGTCTAGGAGAGGAATGGAGCCCCATAGTCCCCTATTCCATTCTCATTGTGGGTCTTCCTACTTCTCTGAATCACTCACTGGACTGGAAACTTTATGAAGAAAAAGAATATGTCTCCTTGCCCTCATTCATTCATTCACTACCCAGACAGTCAATAGATATACATGAAGCATGTATTTTGTGCCACAATCTGTTCTGGAAGCAGGAACACCACAGTGAACAAAATGACAAAGCCCCTGACCTTGCAAACCTTGCATTCTAGTAAGGAAGGCAAAAATTAAATACATAGGCAGTACAGGCGCTTAAGAAATTTATGAAATAAGGTGAGAGAAAATAATGAGGGTATTATTTCATACAAGGTGAGTAACCAAAGAAGACCTCACTGAGGAAGCAGGAGAGAGAGGTATGTGATTACCTGGAGGAAGAGTTTTCCAGGCAGATGGAAAAGTAAGATAGGAGCAGACTCCACGGGCTGAAGGCATAGCAAGAAGGCCAGTGTGATGTGAGAGCAAGAAACGAGGAGAAGTAGAGAGGAGCTCAGAGAACAGACCACATGGGGCCTTGAGGGCCATGATAAAGATATTGGATTTTACTTCAGTGGTGATAGGAAGCCCTCGTATATTTTTTACTGGCTGGGGATTAGGTTAAGAGTGGAGAAAGGAGACCCCTCAAGAAGCTACTACAGGAGTTCAAGCAAGAGGGGATTATGGCCTGAAACAGAATGGTAAGAGCGAGACCCATGAGAAACAGTCAGATATGGGATATATTTTAAAGGTAGAGCCAATGACGTTGCTGATAAATTGATAAAGGGATATAAGAAACAGTAGGAATTAAAAACGGCTCCAAGATTTTGGGTTTGAGCAACTGGATGGACAAAGATGCCATTTACTGAGATGAGGAACCCTGGGGAGGGATCAACTTTGGAGAGGGAAGAGGTAATCAGAAGTTCTGTCTTGAAAATGTTAAGTTTGAGAGTCCTATTAATAGATAGAGATATCAAATGGGCAATTGAATGTACATGACCAGACTGGGGAAATGCATGTATGAATCAGGAGAATTTAAAAGGCACTAAAAGCCACTGGTTTGAGATTACGTAGATCAAGATCCACAAACTCTGGCTTGTGATCAAATCAGGACACCTCCCTGTTTTGATTAAAGCACTTTATTGGAACACAGGCACATTCAAACATTCATGTATTGTCTATGGACACTTTTGTGCTACAACAGCAGAGTTGTGACAGAGCCTGTGTGGCCTTCAAAAGCCTAAAATATTTACTGTCTGGACATTTACAGAAAAAAATTGTCAACTTCTATCTAGAGATTAGTAGAGACGAAGAGAGGAGGTCTGAGAACTGGGCTGTGGGATCTTCCAACATCTAGGAAGTCAGTGAGAGCAGGCAGATGTAGAGAAAGAATCAGAAGGAGCAGTGGTGAGAGAGAGGAAAACGGATGCTTATTTTCTTTCACACTTGTATCCTTCACACCTAGAACAGAGCCTGCATGGAGAAGATGCTCAATGAATATTAATGGACATCAAGATAATGGATAAATAGGTAATAGAATTCATTTTTTTTAAATGATTGAAAATGTTTTGCTTACCAGTCTGCCAATACTTCAATATGCTTCTATGATAAAAGATTCTGAGGGTACCACAAAGTTTTCAGAGGAAAAATAATATTTTTAAACTCATATACAGGTGAGATCAAAGCAGCATACTCCAGAGTCAACTTTTGATCTTCCGTATTTCCCTTCTGATCCTAAAAATAGGTTCCGTATATTTTTATTGCAGTATCCAAAACAGAGAAGAGATTAACCAAAATGAAAGGGCTCAGACTAACACTGCCCTTCACATTCTATCACTGGAGAAGATGAGCATTTCAAAAGCCAATTTGTGTAGTGTAACTTATTCCAGCTGCCCAACAGAAATAAGTAATACTCTTAGGCCCTCTCATATTGAAAGATTTAAGCTGGACAAGCATTTCTCACATTTTCAGCTACATTAGATATCTAAGAGAAAAATCTATCATCCTAGGAAGTTATGTGCTCAACTTCCCAGGATCAGGCTTATCGTCAGATATTCTGTACAGCAGGTGATCTCTCTCCCTGCCTTCAGCTGATAGCCTTTCTGAAAAGTGAAGCTTTATGAGGATCAGGGTCAATAAGAAGGAGATCCCAGTTGGGGACCCCTTCAATCTTTTGTAAGCTATCACTATGTAATATCCTACTAAACTTTCTATAAGATGTAAGGAAATATATTCAATGTCAATAGTAATAATCATCAGGTTGCACTGAGCACTTGTTTTGCTAAATTGTCTCAGGAAATCCTCACAATAATCTTTGGAAGAAGCATTATGTTCTCTTTATAAAGAAAGTAACTTGGGCTCAGGCAGGCATGATAAAATTATTTATTATAACCCAACTTGTAATGTAAAGAGCCAGACTTTTAGTCTAAAATTTTGTATTTGGATTGTTGTTTTCTTTTTACATCACCCCATGCTTCCACGAGGCACATCACTGAGCTATAAATGAACGCAAAGGAACATAGACAAGATTTCTTAAGACGGAATTAAACAGTTTAGGTATCCACTCAAAGCATAGATCCCATTTCCTTCTGACTTGTGTTAAAAGATAAACTGAGGCACACTAAAATTTTCAAGTTTCTTTGAGCATGCATTGATTCAAATAAGACAATGCTAAACCAGAGGTTGTTGGAAGCACTCCACCAACAGTAGTTAAGGAAGAGGGTTTTATTGAGATATGGAAGCAAAGGAAGGAAGTTATTTGATTGGCTATAGCTTAAGTGGTTGTCTTATATGGGAAAGCCTGGTTGGCTGCTTGTGATGGGTTGTTCTTAAGTTTTATTTTCTCAGTTTCAAGTGCATTGACTCTGACTTAGGTTTTGGCTTGCTTATACAGGCAACCAAGACTTTAGAGCCACCCCTATCTAATGGCCTCCTTGTTTAATTACTTTAACACTTGCTTGGGTGGAGATAAAGCCACCCCAAGTCACAAGATCCAATGGCAATAAATTTGATGGTAATTAACTTAAGCAGTTTTTGAGACCCAGACAAGCCATCATTCAGTTGGACTGGGTAAGATCAAATAACAGTGTCTGATTTAAAAATCATGCATGGTTACATTGATAAGCTTTTATTTCTACTGAAAGTCATGCCAAGTAAATACTATCAACCAAGAAACTTCAGGGTGCATTTCCTTAATCTTTACTAATTATTCTGTTTACTAAGCGAAAACCAAAATTCTTATCCAGAACAAGCACTTTCTAAAAAATATCTTGTTCTCTGCAGCGTCTTTCATGTACAGTAGCAGATGTCTCACCTGATAGTCTTTGGCAAAACTTTTCATCTTTAATCTGCAGGTTTAAATCCTGCCATGCTGTTTTTTAATCATCATTTAACTTCTGTTCTTACTGTTTAATTTATCCTGCAGTGCAGAGTGGAGCTGTGAGATTCTGCAAATAATATTCCCTTGTGTGTATTCATTTTTAAAAAATAGGAAAAAAATACTTCCTCCTGTTCTTAGAACTTCTAAACTATTCCAAGGTACCTACTTGCTCCCTACCCTCAAGAAACACAATTTTGTACCTCTGTCTCTTAACATAATAGATTTTCTTCACTATTCCTCATGTATTTATCAGTCCAGTCAACAGTGGCTAAAAGAAAAGAAGCAAGGACTCTCTTCTCTCTTCTATATTCTGTTAGATTTTGTTAAATTCTACAAGACTTTATCAGGAATCTATGGTGTACTTTGTACAGGGATAGGTAATTTTGTGGGTAAGAAATAGGTGTATTTCATATACACACATGTGTATATATTGCTATAGGCAGAGTTTTTGTCCTTGCAAAATTTATATGTTGAAACCCGATCCCCAATGGGATGGTATTAAGAGGTGTGGCATTTGGGAGGTGATTAGGTCATAAGGGTGAAGCCCTCATGAATGGGATTAGTGCCCTTATACAGAAGGCTCCACAGCACCCCCTCACCCCTTCTGCCATATGAGGATGCAGAGAGTTGGAAAAGGAGAGAAAATAGATTCTTCACTAGGGCCTGCAGAAGGAACACAGAGTTGCCGACACCTTGAGTAAGATCCGCTTCAGACTTCTGACCCTCAGAACTGTAAGAGAGTAAATTCATGTTGTTTTAAGCCACCAAATTTTTGGTAGTTTGTTATTGAAGCAATAGAAAACTAACACAGAAGCTCACTAGGATAATTTAGATGGATCTTACAAATTGTTGGTTTCCAAGGATAAATTATATGCTTGCTAGAGAAGTTATATAATAGCTATATATAAGTGCTTAGATTCACTTTGTATGCCAGTTATGTTTTAAATATTTATAATCTAATTTTGATTATATGAGAGCAACAGCAAGGCCATCCTAATTAGCAGATATGCTTTGCAGATCAGAGCATAGTGTATCTACTATTGCAGGATGATTTATTTGTTGATTGGAGGTAATTTTCCAGAGCAAATCTGTGCTTAACATTAAGATGAAAAATATCACACATCAACTGTGTATTTTGATTCAGTCAAACCAGGGCTCAGTCACTCCTGCATTTGTCACTACTCATGCTGGGTCCAACAGTAACAATTCACTCAACAAATATTGATTGTATTGTATGGTTCTAGATTCTGTGCTGGAGACAAACAATATTCTTGTCCCCATGTAGCTTACATCCCAGTAGAAGTAGACTGTCAGTGAAGGAAGCAGACAAGTAACTGAATAATATTTGCCTCTCAGGCAAAGCGTGGTATATTAGTTTCCTGGGGCTACCACAACAAACTAACACAACTGGATGGCTTTAACAACAGATATTTATTGTCCCATAGTTCTAGAGACTAGAAGTCTGAAACCAAGTGTTGACTGAAAAAAATGCACAACCTAAAAGTTGAGAATTATGTTTCATTCAGAGAACTTACTGAGGACTATAGCTCAGGAGACAGCCTCTCAGATGGCTCTGAGGATCTGCTCCAAAGAGGTGAGGGATGAGCCAGGATACATAGCTTTTGCTAGGAAAAAAAATAAAGACATGTAGTCAAACATCAAAAGATTACTGCTAATCACAAAAAAACCCCAGACATCTCAAGTTAATGATTTTAGTGCTTTTCTATATATGGGGAGATGCAAGAGTCTGGGTTCAATGAAATTATTCCTTAGATATGCACCTTAACTATCTATGGCCAGTATCCTGTTTTTCTCCATCCTGAATTCCCCTCAGGGTGCATCATCGGGGGCAGCTGCAGTGGCTGAGGTCTTTATGGCTGCAACATCCTTTGTTTACTGAAATGGCAGGTGACATGTTTTGTCCACAGAAGGTTTTGACAGGGTTGGTTCCTTCTGAGGGCTGTGAAAGGGAATTTGTTCCATGTCTCTCCCCTAGTTTCTGTTAACCTCAGGTATCCCTTGGCTTGTAGATGTCATTATCCCTAAGTTTTTATATCATATTTCCTCCACACTTGTGTCTCTATATCCAAATTTCCCCTTTTTATAAGGACATCAGTCATATTGGATTAGGGCCCACCCAAGTGACCTCATCTTTACTTGATCATCTGCAAAGATCCTATTTCCAAATAAGGTCACTTGAAGTACTGAGGGTTAGAACTTCAATATCTTTGTGGGGAGTGACGGGGGCAGAGGGGGACACAATTCAACCAGTAGCAGGTAGGAGGAAAGGCTCTGAAAACCAACTAACTGGAAGCACAGAGAATTTATCCTTGGGAATGTCTCCAGCCAGCCCTCCCGGGTGTTACACCAGCTCCAGCTGTTTTACCATGATTATTCTTTCACTTACTCATTCACACTCTCCCTGGCATTAGGTTCTCTCAAATTTTTAGAATCTCTTCTTCAAATTACCGAGTGGTCTTCAGCTTCCTTGATTTCACCATTATTCTGGATCTGCATTATAACCTTTAACCTGATCATCTTCCCCTGCAGGCAAGTCTTTTGCACCCAGGTCATTCAGATCACAATTGACTTAGGTTTGGCTTAAATTATGGTTGGCTTAAATTATGTTTTCTTTGAGCATTTACAAATAATTTTTGGTCATATCTGAAAGTGAGAGGACAATAAAATAACAATGCACATATTTCTGTATTGCTTTATAAAGAGCTTCCCCATAGATATTTCATATTTCGTCTGTCAACAACTCTATGAGATGTAAATTAATGTCCTCCTTCAATGCAGACAATTAGCCTCAAAGATCACAAACTCCTAAGTGGTAGGTGTGGGATTCAAAGTCAAGCTGGGACAATTTTGCTGCTAAAACATGGCTTAAGATCATCTGTCACTTGAAATTATTTGGAATTGGAAAATATGGTCATGATGAAGGGTGAGAAAATACAATAAAGTTACTGTACTATTCACGAGATAAAATTTTCACCAAAATTATTTATTCCTGGTGCATCACACTCTCTTTAGGTGAATTGAAGAATCACCTCTTCAGGATTTAAGCTCCCTCGTGACTGTAGAGCCGATAAATCTTTCTTCCCTATGAGAGACACATGGTAATCAATATTTTCCTGCATTGAGCAACTCTATGTTTTATCACAAAAGATCTAGCTTCTAACTTAATTCCACTTAGTTCACTTTCATTGTCCTCTTATTCAGGTTTTAAAAAATACATATCGAACGGAGTTTTCAGAAGGCAAATTATCATTCTCACATGGGGAACTGCTCTAATGTGCTTCAAAGAGAGCTTGACGCTGCCAAAATCACTCAAAAGGCTAACCAGTCAGTAGGTGGTTATTAATTGAGAAGAATATGGTCTGTGTGCTCCAAAAAAGGAAGAAAAGGCTCACTTCTCATTAGAGCTCTATCCTCTGTTTTCTCCATGGCTTTTGTTGGAACTGCTAGGTGACAGGGCAGTGCATGGGCTTCAGGCAAAAGGAAGAGAATACTTAGCATGAATAGGTCAAAAACTACACCCCCTCCTAATGAAATCTCAGAGAGGAGTACTTAATTCCAATGCTGGAAACTTTGAAAAGGTTAATAGCAGGGAAAATCCATGACCAGCAGACAGTCAAGTTCACACCTGGAGAGTGCGGTGCGCTTATGTTATCTGAGAAGAAAGCTTTGTCTATCAAGCTACAGTGTGAAAGTGAGGAATCAAATCTCTGGCATGATTCATGCTTCTTCATTTCCTTGATTGTCGCCCAAGTTGAATATATTCTTTGGCTTAGTTGGCTTCTCAGCACTCATTTTGACAAAATTACATGACTTCTACTCTGAGATTTCATTGGTTTCTCCATTTTTTTTATGTTCTGCCATGTCATGCTAATAAATCAGACAAGAACTTCTGACAAAGGATTTATTAGAAAGTTTTACAAGCAAAAACCTACTTGTCATAAAAAAACATAGCTGCACTGGAAGGTTTTCAAAAATGGCCTCTAGGTTTCCCTTGAAATTGTACTAAATAGATGATAGGAAATGTAATCTTGTCAACTCTATAGGAAGGAAAGCTGATCGTAAGCCAAGAGCCATGACTTGCAAAGATCTCCTCAAATAGTGTGCAAATCACCATGATATTTAGAATGTGACTTTTCAAGAAGCAACAATGACATCCAGTTAAACTCTGGCCTTTAGAGAGCTAAGCAATTAGAGATAGTTTTTCAGAGTTCAACAACACTAAGCAGAGACTGTCTTATATCTCTGTAGCTCTTTACAGATTACAAAGGACCCATATGGCATCCTCTGACTCCCCTTTTATAGAGTAGGATACTGAGGCTGAGAAAGCCAACACAACTTGCTTCCGTTTCAGTTAGTCTGTCACAGCTGGGACTCTGGTTCTTTGTCTAGGCTACCTTGCAACTCACTGATTAAAAAATATTCTCTTAGCAAAAGAGCTAACACATGCTTCCTACATCATCTGTTGCTTCAGTGACCACATAAAGACTGATTATACCCAAGTCCATACCTGTGAGCAGACCTACACACTGGGCTTCCTACCGGATATTTACTCTTGGATATTCCACCAGCACCTCAAATTCAACATATTGAAAGCTAAGTGCAACACTAAATGGGCTCCTTCTCAGTGCTCCACCACTTGGTGAAGATAGATGCTGCAAAGGAATTGTTGCAGGAACACTAGCCAAATGCAACACGTTCCAGAGCCGCGCTCTATGGTCTCAACACTTACAATCTGTAGTATTTATAAATGCCATTACGTACCTCCCCACATGCCATTGTGTGCTTACATGTATATCCCCCTCAATATTTTAAAGTCATTGAGGGCAGGGACCATGTACCTAGCATTTGGTGTGCATGCCATGTATGTTTGCTAAAATTGATCTGAAATTAACATAACTTTTAGATTAGAAAGTCTTTTTTAATGAAGTTTTCATTTCAGAATAGTTTTAGATTTAGATAAAAAGTACAAGAGTAATACAGAGCGGCCTCACATGCCTCACGGTGTCCCCTATTGTCAACACTTTACATCAGTATGGTGCATTTGTCACAGTTAAGGCACCAACGCTGATCACTATTAACGAAATTCCATACTTTATTCTGATTTCTTTAGTTTTCACCTAATGTCCTTTTTCTGTTCTAGGATCCCAGGCAGGATTCCACATTACATTCACGTGTCATGTCTTCTTGGGCTCCTCTTGGCTGTGAGACTTTCTCAGACTTTCCTTGTTTTTGATGACCTTGACAGTTTTTAGGGAATATTGGCCAGGTATTTTGCAAAATGTGCCTCAGTGTGGGTTTGTCTGATGTTTTTCTCGTGGCTAGACTGTGTTTATGGGTTCTGGCAGGAAGACCAAGGAGGTATAGTGCTATTCTCATTGCATGATATTGGCACAGCAGGCAGGTAGCTAGCTATGAGCAGAGAAATGCGGGCAGGGGCTAGGTGTCGGGAAATCACGCATTTTATAAACAGCGGGGGTCCGTGGGCAGACAAAGAAAAGCAGGAACCTCCAGACTGACAGGAAACCACACATTTTGGCTGTTAAGTGTACTGAAGGCAAAGAAGGGTGAGGAAAGGCCGGAATCTCCACAAATGTAACCTGTTGTTCATTATGCTCTCATTACAATAAAATTAGCCTTGCAGATAAGAAGTACCCACCATGCACCGACACCATGAGACCTCTGATCTAAGTTAACTAAGGACAAAAATCCCTCCCCGGGGCTTCCCTGGTGGCGCAGTGGTTGAGAATCTGCCTGCCAATGCAGGGGACACGGGTTCGAGCCCTGGTCCGGGAAGATCCCACATGCCGCGGAGCGACTGGGTCCGTGAGCCACAACTACTGAGCCTGCGCGTCTGGAGCCTGTGCTCCGCAACAAGAGAGGCCGCGATAGTGAGAGGCCCGCGCACCGCGATGAAGAGTGGCCCCCGCTCGCCGCAACTAGAGAAAGCCCTCGCACAGAAACGAAGACCCAACACAGCCATAAATAAATTAATTAATTAATTAAAAAAAAAAATCCCTCCCCCCACCTCGGGAAGATGAGCTGGGATGAAAATCAGGGAATACGACCCCCAAACTCCTCCTTATAACCAGCTTGCCAAAGAAACGCAGGGCAGCAGCTTCTCAGCTGTCTGCCCGCTCTCCCTCTGAGAGCGTATTCCTGCTTAAACAAATCCTCACTTTACTTTCTTAACCTCCCTACCTCGTCTCCGAATTCTTTCTGCAGCAAGGCAAGAACCTTAAATTCACTGGGAACAATATCAATGGTACATACTATCCACATGACTTATTGCTGTTCACCTTGATCACCTGGCTGAGGTAGTGATTGTCAGATTTTTCCACCATAAAGTTATTCCCTTCTTCCCCCTTCCATTCTGTGCTCTTTGAAAGGGTGTTCCTATGAGCAGCCCACACATAAGAGGGGGAGTTATGCGCACTTCCTTGAGGGCAGAATACCTACATGAATTATTTGGAATTCTGAACAGATCTGTCTCTTCTTTCCCATTTATTTATTAATTCGATGACTTTTTATGTCAGCATAAACTCATGGATATTTATTTAACACTTTGAGTTACAGTCAACACTTTTCAATTTATTTTCTTGCTCAAATTGTTCCAGCTTTGGCCACTAGGAGTTCTTTCAGTGGGAAGAAGTCTTTGTTCATAAAAATAAAAATGCCATATATGGATGCAAGCTGGTTTTTACCATTTGAGAAAATAACCTAGGCTATGTAATTTAGACGCTTAGGACCTGATTTTAATGAACAAAAATATTTGACTTTCTGTTCTTTTTTCATTCTTTCCTCCTCCTTTTCTTATTTTAACAGTTGTAAAAATATATAACCCTTATTCATCTTCATATTGTACCTAACTAATCCCCACATCCAGCGGGGCACGCTAATAAAGGAGTTTTATCTCTGTTTTACGGATGAGAAACTAAGACACAGAACAGCTAAATGGCATGTCCCAAGGCTTTGCATGCCACACTAGGGAAATCAAATCTGTAATTCATCACGCCCAACCATCCTGCAGAGAGCTGGGCCACCATTGCCTCCCTCCCTTCTCCAATTATCTTGGGCTTTGCAATCAAAGAGGTGGTTATCATGCCCTTTTCAAAGGCTCAGGCTCTCCAGCAAAGGTCAGCCAGTGTTGTGTAGCTCCTCCGGCATGTTTTGCCTTCTTCTGCACGTAAAGCCCAGCAGAGCAAGGAAATTTCTGCAGCTTCTCAAGACCACCTGGAGTTCTCAATGCCCAGCTTCCCCAAGAAGCTTCACAAATAAGCTCCTTGTTTTTGACATGATCCCACAAGACCTTTAGTTCAACATCCAGTTGCCTGTTAGGTTTAGCTTTCTTTTCAGAACAAACAGGACTCATTTCTGTTCTGAAAAGCTAAGCTCTCTTAAGCCACTGTCCAACACTGACCGGAGACGAGATTTTGCGTTCCCAGTGCTGGATGACACAGGGATTGAAAAGGAGGCTGAAGAAGAAAAATTGCACAAACGTGGTAAAACAAAAAGTGCCTGCGGTTCTATTCAGGGCTTTGCCTGTAATTAGCTCTGTGACCTCAGGCCACGCCCTCACTCCTTCTGGACCTCAGTCTCTCCATCTGTAACATGAAAAGGTTGTGGAGATCAGAGCCTTTGTATCCTGGCAAATTAAAGCCTTCACAAGCACAATTTCATTTTATACATACATAATTGAAACAAAAGTTTCAGTAGCCCGCCCTTTGCATGTGTGGCTATTCTGATATTTTACATTCTATTACATATCTTTTTTTTTTTTTTTTAATGTAGGTGATTTGGGACCCAGTAATGCTGATGTCCTGACCCATGAATGGATCATGGGCTGCTGTTCTAAAGATCCTGGGGCTAGATGCTCTCTGAGATGCTGCCCGGCACTTATTCACCAAACTTCTAAATCAGGGCTGGAAGGGATACTTATTGTCAGTCACTCGCCACATCCACAACCCTGTCCGCTTGCCTTGGATTTTGTCCTGACTCTGCATTAAGCTGTGTGACCTGGAGCGAGGCGTTCAATTTTCTGAGCCTCGGTGTTTTCATCTTTAATAAGGCTTGTTGTTAGGACTATAGTCGATAATACAAGTGACAACGCCTCAGTATTTCATGCAAAATATATGGTGTTGTTATTATTATAAAAGGCTGGAGGAAAAAAGTCTTCTTATCTAGGATGAGGCATCTTCCATGAGGAAGGAAGGTGAGCAGTGCAGACTTCCCAGTGGAGGGATCGTGGGGAACCAGGTAAATTCTTGTACACTTTTGGGCATAGTTCTCTCTCTCAGTTACGCCCATTGGCTGTATCTTGAAGATGCCGTAGGGTTTCATGGATGCTGAGAGCTAGTCAGACTCTTAGATACCCCTCAAGTGTATACACAAAGTTGCCGTCAAATTGCAAAAACAATATTTAATTTTATCATATAATTGTCTTATAAAATAGAGACATGTTCACAAAAATAAACAACAGAATCACTTTCAAATCCCTTTTTACTCTGCCTGGAAATCTCTCACGAGGAATTCTTCGCTCTGTGCAAGTGTGAATTCTTACATGTCCCGACCTGACCTCCGTATCCATCCACTCTACACCCAGCAACCTCCAGATTCCTCAGCTGTCCAGCAGTGTTTTCCAGCACAAGAACAGGCCAGCCCAACCAAAGCAACCAGGCTAGCTCCTCAGCAGGTGTCATCTTTAAATAATGTCTTCTACAAGGAACAAGGATTGTTCTTACTCTCCTGAAACATAGCAGATCAAAGGGCAAAGAAGCTCCTCCCTCCTCTCTTTTCCTAGAGCAACTACTTTAGGGTAACTGTAAGCTCTTTATCTCTTTGAAATGTATGTAAATCTTTTTAAAAGCTAAATAGGAGTCTTAGCTTTAAGTCCCAGAAATTTCTTTCTCAAGGACCTGGGAGCCATGTCTTTGAAATGTGATCATCAAAGGAGCTAGAGCCTTAGAGCCACACCTGCCGGTCTGTGGGGAGGCGCCGGGAGGGTAGGAACTGCAGGGAAGGGGGATGGGCATAACTGCACAGCTTCTCCTCTCAGTGAGGTGTAGACGCCCAGGAAAGTGGCCAGAGAAAAATCAACAAGTGCACTGATTAGCATCCTGCTACAGGAGCTAAAATCACCTGTGAGGAGGTGAGCTGGGTTTTGCATTAAAGGCCATTGGAATCCCTTTGAGAACTTTATCCAGTCCCTTAGAAGCACATGAAAAGGAACCTCCCTTCTCCCTTGCCCCTCTTCCAGCCTCTTCTTTACCTGAGAGGGTGGCATCACATGGCAGGGAATGTTGACGGCTATGAAGAACTCATTTCAGAAGTGCGAGCAGACACAGAGTGTGATATCGATCCAGAGGTAATGCTGGGATCAAATAGAGATTCAAAGTCTGGGAAAAGGACTGCAATGGGCAGGTGCCAGTTCCCAGCTGGTGCCAGGTGCCTGGTAGAATAACGGCAAACAGCCATTGAATGCTACCTCTGTGAAATACGCCATGCTAGGTGTTATTTGATTGTCACAATAAACCATGAGATGGAACTGTTAGTCCCATTTTACAAAAGAAGAAACTAAAGCTTAGATCCCTTAAGCAACTGGTGTGAGTGAAGATTCTAATCCCAGGCCTGGTGATTTCAAAGTGCAGACAGTAACCTCTGTAGTACAGCACTAAGATTCAGAGATGTGGGTTCTTTCCTGCTCAGTGTGAACTTGGAAAAGCGTTAAACATCTCTGACCCTCGATATGTTCGTCTGAAATGAGGTTTATTAACAAGAGTCCTGCTGCCTCTGAGAATCAAGGAACATGGCAGATATGAAAGTGCTTGGAAAGGTCTAAAGTACACGATGCAAGTGCAAAACGTTGTTATTTACCCCGACAGTTGAGGGGGCAGGAAATTAGGAGAGAGGCCTGAAATTTTTATTAACACAAGGAGAAAACAACAGAGTGAAGGATTTCCTGGAAAGCATCCCCTGGCTTCCTGGGCACTGTGGAACTGCAGAGCATATTCAACCATGGGGCCATGTCAGGTCCACAGCTCCATCAGAAGAAGCTTCCAGAAGATTCTTCAGTGTGCAAATCACACGAAAGATCTGACGGTCTGGGAAGATCAAGGTTGTCACCTTGTGACAGAGTCTCTCTTACATCTGAGACCTGGCACGTGGTTCCTTTTCAGAAATACAGGAGGACAAACATGAGATTCCCAAAGACACCAGTGTAGCATGTTTCAGAGTAGTGAGAGGGTCCGATTAGGCCATGGAGGGAGTGAGGTGGAACTCGAGCAGGTGGCCCTCAGCTCAGAATTCTGTGGCCTGGCCTGCCGTAGTGTATATAGGCTGTTTATTAATTATAAACCATTTAGTGGCTGACTTGAGATTGAAGGTGTTTCTTATCCATGGGATAGTCTAGGAGGAGGCTTTCCTCCATGGGGATCCAGCCTGGAAGGGCAATTCAACATAGTGGTATGCTGGTAAAAGCTTACAACCAGCACGCAAAAAATGAAACAAAACAAAAAATAAATAAATAAAACAAAATCCCTGATACATAGTATTTGCCAATTTCCATGGTGTAAATACTCCAGCACGACCAATGCTGAGATACCAACAAGACACTACCAACTGCAGAGCAGGAAGGAGACTGCACAGTTGGCTCTTGTGCGCCTTACCAGCCAGCTCCATCCCATTACTACTCTGTAACACCATCTTCCAGAAAGCAGCTCCAGCTTCTGCTATTTCTCAGGCGATGGAAGAGGAGTGAGGGAGAGTGACCGTAACTATCTTCATTATAAAAATGTGATCTCAACGTTGTGATCACATCCCACTGGCTAAAACAGGGTCACATGGCTGTGCTTAGCTGCACAGGAAGCTTAAAAATGTAGGAGTCTCCAGATGGAGGAGGTGTTGCTTGTACATACTCAGTTGAAAAAGAGGCAACATATATTGCCCTCTTTTGCCTTAGCCCTAAATCCCCTAAAATGACAAGTTTCCTTCCTTTCCCACCCCTTGCCTGCAGTCCAGTGAAATTCTGTGAATGTCTGCCACGTGATGACGAAAGTACATCATCTTACCTCCTCCACCTAAGGAGTGAGGAGTCCCAGGCTGAAATGAGTTTCATGGGCAGGATTATCAAGTGGCTCAAACAAGAAAACATCCATTTAAACATTGGAAGCTTTTACTTAAATTCATTGAGGTAGAGAAATATGGCTGTGACTATGTAATGTGAGAACTACAAAAATACAGTCAAAAAAACAGATATTGCTCCTAATTTGGATGTTGGATAAATCTACAGTTGAACCATTTTTAAGCCAGTGGTTTTCCACTTTTCCTCCCCATGTACTTATCTTTGATACAGGTTGAAGGTGGGTCCTCATAGAGAGATACGGTGTCACTTGTAGGTTGAGTTCACATATCATTCATTTAATAAACTTTTCGAGCATCTGTGGTATTCTGGGTTCTTAGCTGTGCACTAAGGCCATAGTGATAAAGATAAGACCTCCACATCAGGTGTTCATAATGCCTTATGAAGCTCAGGTGTGCAATAATTCATCAAGTCTGCTGAGAAAAGTCACTAAAAAATAATCAAGTTGGGCAACATATGTTGAGGGTTTTACACGCAGTATTTGCCAGTGGAGGTTCTATTGACATTTGGTTGTTGTTATGGGCTGAATATTTCTCTCCTCCAAAAAATCCATCCCCAAAGTGATGGTATTAGGAGGAGGAGACTCAGGGAGATAATTAAGTCATGAAGGTGGTACCTTCACAAATGGGATTAGTGCCCTTATAAGAAATGACATGAAAGTTTGCTCTCTCTCTGCTCTCTACCACATGAAGATACAAAGAGAAGACAGACACCTGCAAACCAGGCAGTGGGCTCTCACCAGACACCACATCTTCAGGCACCTTGATCTTGCACTTCTAGCCTCTAGAACTATGAGAAATAAATATCTGTTGTTCAAGCCACCTAGTCTATGGCAATTTATTAAAGCAGCCTGAACTGACTTGTTTTAGACCAAACTGATTTTATTTTTTGTTTTCTCTTTCTGAGTAACAAATTACCAGGAACCTAATGACTTAAAACAAAACACATTTAGTTCTCACAGTTTTCTCTGGGTCAGTAGTCTGAACACAACTTAGTTTGGTTCTCCCTGGGGCTACAATCAAGGTATCAGCAAGGACTGGGTTCTCTTCTGAGGCATGCCTGGGGAAGGACCCCCCTCTAAGTCAACACGGTTGTTAGTAGCACACAGTTTCTTGCAAGTTTCCAGTGTGAGGGCCTCAGTGTCTTGCTGGCAGTTGACCAAGGCCACTTTAATTTCCTCCAACACATGGCCCTCTCCATAGGGCAGCCCATAAAATGGCAGCTACCATCTTCAAACTAGGGAGAGGGTTCCTAGCAGGACAGGTATTATAATCCTTTATAATATAATCACATATGTCTAGCCATACCATCTGTCACTTTTGTTGTATTCTACTGGTTAGAAGCATGTCACACGTCCCTCCCTCCCACACACAAAGGGTGGGGATTTCCTAAGACCGTGAATCCCAAGAGGGGTCACAGAAGCATCTTAGACTCTGTCTGTCACAGGGTAGGACAATTATTCCTGGGGACTTACTGTCCCCTACACACAAGATGGTTAGCATCCCGCTGCCCTGCATACAAAATGCCAGAGTGCCCCCCCAAGTCATTTTGACAAAATTGTCCCCAGGCATTTCAAAATACATGTCATATGGCTGAGAACCACTGTAGTCTCTGATTATCAAATTCACCACAAAATTGCCAAATTTCTCTTCACTTTGTATTTTATGGATGTGACCAATAACTAACAAGAAAAGGTGTCTTCATGTTTTCACCTCACAAGCAACATAGACAGTATAACCACTCCACCCAACCATGAGCTACATTAAATAAAATTTAATTAGAAGAGAGACCTTTAAATAAAAGTCAGCTTAAAATATATATATTGGTTATTTCATCATGAAAAGCATGGTTTTATGTAAGTGAAACATAAAAGATAGTATACTCAAAGAAGTCTTAATTCATGAAACATTCACAAACCTAGAACCACCGTTCTTGTGGTGAAAAGCCTCTGTAAACTTTTACTTGATTCTTTTGAAACTAAAGTATTCACTTCCTCCCACAGTATGGCATCACAGTTGGTAGACTACAGGTTTAAGTTCCCCAGAGGATAGACTTCATTTAATGTCTCTCCAAACTTTTCTCAGAATCACTGATACAAGAAAAGATAATTGTGTCATTTTCCATTCTCATTACACTTCCAAGATCGTTCTGACAATGGATTTATTTGATGCCTTTCAGAGCTCTCCTCAAAGATACAATCAAAAGAAGGAGAGTGCATCAAAGAATCTGGGGCATTTTTTGTTGTCCTTCATCCTTCATGATGAGACAAATTAAAAACAGAAAGAGACTCCAAATGAGATCTATTCTTGTTACCTTAGGATTCTTCTGGGACTGGTTTGCTAGTTATAAAAGCCACCTTTCTTTGTTGAAATCTAACTTCTGCACACGTTGAAGTTTTTTGAAAAAAGTACACAGGACCTCATGACCTTTTCTAAAAGATTGTTGCTCTGTAAATACACTTCATATAAGCTTTGCAAATTTAGAGGAAATTTAGGACCATCTTCGTTTCAGAAACTCATAGAATCTCAAGCCTGATAATTCAACTTTAAACAAAGTCTTCTTCTAGGATAAGGTGAAACAAAGATTAAGACAACCCCGGTTTGAAAGTCTGATCTCTTAAGGACATCTCTCAAACTTTAATGTGCACACAAATCACTTAGAGAGCTTGTTAAAATATAGATTCTGATTCAGTAAGTCTGGGATGGGGCTTGAGATTCTGAGTTTCTAACAAGCTCCCAGGAGATGCTAGGGCTCTTGATCAGGACTTAGGATGAGGGAAATGAGGTACTTGCTTCCAGCACAAAAGTTAAGGATTTGCCCCAAACCTCTGCAATCAAAATAAAAAAAATTTTAAGGCAATATTTTAAACAGTCAAAATGAATGCAAAAGTAGCCATGATCAAAATATATCAAATATTTTAACAAAGACAGGCAGTAATATTCTTTACAGCCCTACATTATTTTATAGCAGGAACACGTATTTCCAACCCATGCTACCTTGCAGGCCTCACCACCCAAGCTTAGGAGGGATAACAATTGGGTGGAAACAGATTGGGTATGCTGGGGTTTAATATATTGTCATTTTTCTTTAATTGTAGAGATTTTATTAACTTTTTCCACTTGTTTTGAAATGTGGTAGGATATTTGACAAATGTATATAGGGGCACATTTTTCCTTTGACCTCAAGCTCTACCATGGCTTGGCAAGGCACTGCTGCTGGTCTTCAGATCACTCTTGGAGCAGCAAGGCTGCTATGGCTGTCTGAGAAAAGACCCTGACTCTCGGTCTACAGCTGAGACCTGGCTACTCAACATATGGACACCAGCAGCAACATGGACATCATCACTGGGGAGCTCTGTAGAAATCTGGACTCTTAGGACCCTCCCACTCCAGAACTTCAGAATCAGGATCTGCACTTTAACATGATCCACAGATGATTTTATGTATAATAAAATCTGAGAAGCCTGGCTTTGTAAATTTCCAATCATCTCTCTCATCAAGATGTGAACTCTTATTTCTCTGTCCCTTGTGTGTGTCTTCTCAGTAGTTCTGAGCCTGTGTATTTGGGTGGTTTCTGCATGTCTTAGGTAAAGAAGAAAGCAAATTTCCTGCAGTATCCTTTTTATATTCCTTATTGTGTTTCTGAGCCAACAATGATAAACAGCCTCTAGGAAGAATCCTATTCTCGTGTGGAAGGAAGAGAAGGGCTTTATGGCCAAAGGAATGTTTCACATCTACCCAGTACCAACTGTTCTCTTGTAGAGAGACAGGTAATTTTTTAAGAAGAATGTCAGGATTGACTGCATTAACCTTGAAACATCGGTCCCTTTGGGTTGTAAAATTCCTGCAATCTCACCTGTGAGGCTTTTTGAAAGAGAAGAGCAGAAGGGAAAGGGGTGGGGATGGAGGAAATAATCCTGCCTCAGAAGCAGAAAGGAAGGTCTCTGAAACTAAAATTTGGGCAGTCCCGTGGCCAAAAATGGCATCTATCTCTACCATTCTCCTGAATGAAATGTATAGTATGTTCCTTAGGTAGAAATATGATCATCTACAACTCCCTCCAGGAAAATATGTCTTACTAGAAAAGTTTAAAATAAAAAGGCATTGACTCCTTTTCACCAGTGGGGAACTAATGTTCTGAAGAATTAAGCAACCTAAAAAATCATGGATTACAGAATTTTGGTGTTGAAGAATGCTTAGATAGCAATCTGCCCATGATTATTTACAATGCAGGAATCTCCTGAAATAAAATCTTGGTGTGACGTTATAGAGGATCAATATTTCTTAGAGTTCATTGAGAAAAGTGCTATTCAAACAGTGAGATGGAATATTATATTGACTCCTCAATCCATACTGAAAGGACTAGCCACAATGACACCAGGTGAATATGTGAAGGAAAGTGAGCAAAGACGTGAAACTAGATACATAAGGAAGCTGTGGTGTGGGGGGGTGTGAAATCAATGAGGTTTTGGATAGAATCTATTTCTCCTGATGAAGAAGTACTGGACATTGATGAAAAAATAATTTTATATTGTATAATGTGTCCCCAAAGCCACAATTCAATTGGTGCACAATTTTTAGAGACGCTCCCTCGCTGCTGTACTTGACATACATTGGTTCATAAAACTTAATATCAGAAAGTAAGAGTTAGCATAAAAAAAATCATCTTCCACTTAAATAGCTGTCTGTCAAGGAAGGGTTAAGTTTCAGAAATCACAGCTGAAAAACACCACTTTTTCTTTTGACAGTTGAGGTCACTAGCACTGCCGTTCGGTAACTCCACATTTTAGACCTGTAAAATCATTCTTCCCCTCCAGTGTTCTTTCTTTTCATTGCAGCATATATGCCACTCAGTTTGCTTTGTCTGATATTTGCTTTGACTGTTATCCACTTCATTTCTGCCCTCTCCTTCCTACTTTTTTGAGGATTTTTTTGGTGCTTGCTGAAGGAGTTGGATTGACAGCCCAAGAGACCATAATCCTCTGTTTATCCAGAGAAAAGGTAAAGAGAAAAGCAATGAGATTGTTAGCTTCTCTGACAACCAGGGTGGCCTCAGTTTTACTGCTGAGCCCCCAGCTAACAGGAAGCTCATCCACTGGGCCCTCTTTGGTTCTCCCCCAAGGTACTGGTGACCTGTGGGGCAAGGCACAATAATACTAACTTCTAGGGAACTACCTGATATCTTGGTATTTAATGTGGGTGGTAAATGAAATCTGCAAGAAGATAACGGAACGCATGGGTCTCTTAGCTGTGCCATTCCTTACGCCCAAACTGCAGTGGGTTTGGCATAGCTTGTAGCAAGCTTGCAAAACTCAGTGAATGCATGTGTGCACAGGCAATGCATACAGGCATGCATGTGGGCATGTATGTACCTGTAGGGATTTCTCAAACTTTCCATCTATTCTATCACCTGGAGATCTTGTGGAATTTCAGACTCTAACTTAAATGTTCTGATATGTGGCCAGAAAGTCTGCATTTCTAATAAGTTCCTAGGGTGCTGCTGGCCCAGGGACCATATTTTGAGTGACAGGGTTATATGTATTTGGGAAAGGCCAAGAGGTACTTGTCACCAATCAAGTGCCTCCCTCTGTTATTTCTAGAGTTGATTTCCTGATAAAAATAAGGAAGTTACCTTGATACCTAAACCACTAAATCCCCCCAGAGCGAACATCATCAACTTCTGCGTCAGTTCATTTCATTGTGGTAACGAACACTGACGGGATAAGGAATCCATGATTCAGGAAGAATCTACATTTGTCTAGTAAATACTCTATCATGTATAAAGCACTGGACTAGGAATACTAGACCCATAAACTTGTAGAGTAGAGAATGCTCACACACTGCCTTCATCCTTAAACTTGGGCTGTATGTTAATTGGTAAAAGCCCTCTGCTGCCTGGGAGCTTCCCCTAGGAGTCTCCAGCTGACATGAATCATGTATTACCCCACCTTCAACTGGAGACTAGACCAAATTTTATTTTCCAAAAAACTGTGTCTTCCTGTCTGCTTTTATCATAGTGGTTGATCACAATATTCTACCACTTTACACAACAATGAGAAATATGTGTACATTTTTAAAAATAGCTAGAAATGACTCGTATCCAATAACTAAAGGTTCATTTTTAATTTTGGGAGAATTCAATACCTAGTCTACAAGTCCAAACTCAAAGCAAAACCCTAGGGCATTTGCTTATATAAAGATGTGACAAGGTCTATATTAGCATTCTCTAGTCAAAATTTTAAACGTGTTTCCTCATAATTGTGGGCCAGAACAGAAAGTCTGACCCATAATAGAACTATTCCGTGAATCTCCAAGGAGTTCCCTTTCCAAAGTGGTATAAAAATCTATCAGTAGAAAATGCACATTGAGGAGAGAATGTTTCATAAGGAAAATTTATTTTTAAGGTTGGAAGTTGAGAGATTCTGAATGGAAAATTATCAAAGCGTATCACAGTTGGTGGACCCTTTTTAAAACATAATAAGACACATTCTCTCTCTTCATGTCTATAAGCATCAGAAACCCTTACACATATTTATGCAGTGAGAAAACAAGATCAAAAAGTAAGCAAAATTTCATGTCTTTCTCCCTTTATTTTTAATTTTTTTTGCTGTTATTCTTATGTTTTTTCAATTCACCATCAGTTCAGAGCCTGATCAACAAGACGCCAGTCATTTCCTTAAATCCTCCCAGTGCTATAGCTCACATCCCTGTATTACCGCCTCTGGGTCTGTTCCTCCCCATTTTTTTATGCTCTCTGAATGTGACATTATCATACATTTATGGCAAAAGAGCTGACGTGGCCTTCTCTCTGCTCTAGAAAAACAAACATTACATTATTTTGTTTGAGGGTTTCTTCTCAAATACGCAGACCAGATTTTGGCTCTTTAAATTCCTTCTAATTTTGTGTTTTAAGACTTTTTCGGAAAATTAAGAGAAACACCTTCTGACTTGTGCAATAAACCCTGTTAAGAATAAAGCAATGGGTACTTCCCTGGTGGTCAGGTGGTTAAGAATCCGCCTTCCAATGCAGGGGATGCGGGATCAATCCCTGGTCGGGGAGCTAAGATCCCACATACCGCGGGGCAACTAAGCCCATGCGCCACAACTACTGAGCCCATGCACCACAACTAGTGAGTCCATGCACCACAACTAGTGAGTCCGCATGCCACAACTACAGAGCCCACATGCTCTGGAATCCATGCACCACAATTAGAGAGAAGCCTGCGTGCCACAACTAGAGAGAAGCCCATGCTCTGCAACGAAAGATCCCTCATGCCACAACTAAGACCCGACGCAGCCAAAAATAAAATAAATAAATAAATATTAAAAAAAGAATAAAGCAATGATCACTTTTCATATTCAATAAGCATAATATTTATTTTCAGAAACTCCAGGTTTGAGATCACTGGGTTACTGAGGTTGTAATACTCTACAGTAAGATCATATTATACCAAAAAGGAGCTATACTCTAAATATAAATTGTGGGGCTTCCCTGGTGGCGCAGTGGTTGAGAGTCTGCCTGTCAATGCAGGGCACACGGGTTCGAGCCCCGGTCCGGGAAGATCCCACATGCCGCGGAGCAACTAGGCCCGTGAGCCACAATTGCTGAGCCTGCGCGTCTGGAGCCTGTGCCCCGCAACAAAAGAGGCCGCGACAGTGAGAGGCCCGCGCGCTGTGATGAAGAGTGGCCCCCACTTGCCGCAACTGGAGAAAGCCCTCGCACAGAAACGAAGACCCAACACAGCCATAAATAAATTAAATAAATAAATAAATAAATAAATATAAATTGTGCTATCTTAGAAATTGTCATTCACTTAGGCCTAAGATCTCTAAGTCCTTACTTTATCTGCCTACTGCTCTAAAAAAGATGATGTATCTCAAAAAGTTGCTAAGAGGGATGCTTAGAACTGTTTTCCCAAATCGTGCTCCTCATAACAATATTAGCAATAGGTATTATTCTAAACACTGAAAATTGTAATCAAGGAAGTTTAGAAAGCATGAAGCCAAACGTAGTTAAACAGATTTTTTTTTTTTGCAAGATTTCTCTGAGCTTTTAGAGTTCCGCAGCAGAGACTTGCTAATTGCTGTCCACTTCTCTTTTCTATACCTAGACAGATAGGATTGCCACATTTCCCAGCTGCTTTATTATTAAGGTTGGGGCCATGGGACTGGTTCCATCCAATAGAACATGGTCAGAGTGATATGTGCCATTTCCAGGTCTGATCATCAAATGTCCCACCTCATTTTCCTTACTTGCTTCACTCCTTAAGAAGCTGAAGGCAAAGGGTCTATTAGGGACCCCCAAGGAAGCTGTGGATGTTGGCACCCAAAAAGGGAAGGAACCATATCTTAAATCACTACATGGAAGGCCACTTAGCAAACATATAATCCTATTATGAACTAAGTGAAACATCGCTTGTATGAAGCCACTGAGATGTTAAGGATTGTTGCCTGTCTTCTGCCAAGAAATTATATTTCATAAATTACTTTCATCTTTTACTTTCCTGTTCAAACATTTTTGCGGGCTTTATGTTAACCTTCTGAGAGATTTGAACATCTTTATTCAGCTTTAAAGGCCCTCCTCCACCTGGGTGTAACCTGATAACCTTCTTCTCTGCAGGATGAAACCTCTGCTCCAGCAGATCCGCTGTAAAGCAAAAGGTCATGTCCAGGCTCCTTTCCATGACTAAATCCCTCTACATCATACTCATCCATCAAGGTTCAGCTTGAAAACCTAATACAAAGGCATGGTTTAAAGCATTCTAGTTCATAGTGCTCTCTCTTTGCTTTAAGTTGTTTCTTTCCTTTCATTTTTTATATTCACGTTTTATTTTTTTTAAATGATAATTTCCAGTGTTTGTTTGTTTTGGCTGCACCGGGTCTTAGTTGCGGCATGCAGGATCTTTTTTCAGTTGCGGCATGTGGAAGAACTTCTTAGTTGTGGCATGTGAACACTTAGTTGTGGCATGTGTGTGGGATCTAGTTCCCCAACCAGGGATGGAACCCAGGCCCCCTGCATTGGGAGCACAGAGTCTTACCCACTGGACTACCAGGGAAGTCCCTCTATTCACATTTCAAAAATGTGAATATAGGGACTCAGTCAACCAATCAAAAAAAAACAAAAAAACGCTTATTAAGCATCTATTAGGTATCAGGTATCATACTAGGCCCAAAAGATATAGTAGGAAACAAGGATCTGATCCCTGCTCCCCATGAAGCTAACATTCTAGAAATAAACTACAATTTCCCAGAGGGGACAATGTCTTATTGGCATTTTTTAACATCTAGTACATACTATAATTCATTGACGGTACTCAAAACATTAAAGTGTCATTGCAGTATTGTCTTGGTATGCTAATGACTTTCCCTTAATTATATATTATCTTGCATATTTTCTTTACATTCTTGTATTTTTGCCCAGGAAGACTGTGGTAGTCACATATCAAAAGATGTCTCCAGAAAATCCCCATCCGTTGGTTATTCAATTAAAACACTAATCTAGGCACCATTCTGAAGGATCTCTGCAGATATAATTAAGGCCCTGAACCAACTGACCTGAGATAGAGAAATTACCCTGGGCCATCCTGGTCTGCCTGGTATAATCACACAAGCAGTAGAGGGCAGAAAAGCCAATCTGCATCAGAAAAGATGCAGCAAGGGGGAAGTTAAGGAGATCTGAAGAATGAGAAGACAGGACCTGCCAGTGCTAAAGGCAGGCCACCTAAAAGGCAGGAAAAAGATGGTGGTCAGCCTATAGGAGCAAGAATGGGACCCGAACTCTTAATCAGCCAATGACATGAAGGCTCTTGGAAGCAGATTCTTTTCAAGAGTTTCCAAAACCCTGATTTTGTCCTTGTGAGACTCAAAAGAGAGGACAAAGCTGAGCCATGCTGTGCCTGGACTTCTGACCTACGGAGCTGGGGGTAATACATCATGTGTTTAAGTCACTTGCTTGTAGTAACTTGCTATGAGTGATTGAAAACTAGCACAGAGGTTTATACCATAATATATTTATTCTTTCGACCCACACAGGTGGAGTGATGAGTCTGAGCATGACTGTAGGTAGTAGAAATACAAAGTTAAAGAGACACAGCCCTGGGACTTTCATGCCCATAGCCATTGCCCCACCCCTGCGTGTCACAGGTCACCTGGCCATCCACCCTCCACTGGCAGTCATGAGGTGTCCCTCTGTCCCTGTTGGGGTGGTGTCAGAGGAGACCTGGTGAGGAGTCAGGATTTTCCCCAAGAAAATCCTGCAGTAACGAGGCCACCGCTACTGTGGCGTTAGCAGTGACCACTTGGGGATCCCAAGCTCCCAACCCCAGCAGCGGTGATGAGGAACCCCTTTCCACAAGGGGTCAGCGGAGACCAAACAAGAAACCTGAGCCAAGAGGAAGGTGAGCTTTAAAGTAGAATAAAACAGTTATTCATATATTGTACATGTGTCTATTTTTCAAAATTTTTTCCCATTTAGGTTATTACAGAATACTGAGCAGAGTTCCCTGTGCTATACAGTAGGTCCCTGTTGGTTATCTATATTAAATATAGCAGTATAGAACAGGGAACTCTGCTCAATACTCTGTAATTACCTAAATGGGAAAAGAATTTGGAAAAGAATAGATACATGTGTATGTTTAACTGAATCACTTTACTGTACACCTGAAACTAACACAACATTGTTAATCAACTAGACTCCAATATAAAGCAAAATTTTTTTTAAAAAATAGAATAAAACTGTCCAATGTGGCAGAAAAATCAAGTGAAATCATGGCTTTAAAAAGTGTGCACTGTATGTTACTTGGAGACTTTTGATGACTTTAGACGTGAAGCGATCTGCAGTGGATAGTGAGGGGTGTAAGTGGATAATGTTGTAAGTGTAATGAATGTTACATGAAATGTAAATACAGGATGTAAAGTGGTTTGCCTTCTTTTTTTGTTGTTTGTTTTGTTTTGTTTTTAGGGGAAAAGGAAAGGCATAAGGATATAGCTAGAGGTAGACAGAGGGATGTTTGTTAAACAAGAAAGAGGAATTTAAATATGCTTCCACCAGGAAGAGAAAGGTTCTTTAGAGAAAAGGGGATGAACAACTGCAGAGCAGGATTGATTGATTGTAAAAGTTCTCCGGGAGACCATGGGACTCCAATTACCAGGGGATTAGCCTTGGATAGGAAAAGGCTTCCATCATTTTCAATATCTCAGAGCAGAAAAGAGGGCTGAGCAGAGAGATATATGTTTTTAGTGACAGCAGGTCCAATCAACAGAGTGCCCCCTCGATGGTTTCGGGATTTTCTCAGTAGGTTAGAGGTACTGTAATCTGCAAATAGTAAAGAGGAGATGTAAGTGTTTTTAGGATAGTCCAGGGCAGTTACACTGAACCAATATAATTAAGAAGTAATTCTTTGATCAGTAACTGTAATAAATTAAAGCAACAGTGTCTTAGGTTTTTTTTTTTTTGAGCATTCACATTATTTTTGAAAAATCATTTCTCTTCTTCCTTTGTAATAAAAATAGAACATTAGTAAAATTGCAATGCTTTGCTAGTGGTTTTAAGAAGTGAATTATACATTAAAAGGATCATACACCATGATCAAGTGGGATTTATCCCAGGGGTGCAAGGATTCTTCAATATACGCAAATCAATCAATGTAATACACCATACTAACAACTTGAAGAAGAAAAACCATATGATCATCTCAATAGATGCAGAAAAAGCTTTTGACAAAATTCAACACCCATTTATGATAAAAACTCTCCAGAAAGTGGGCATAGAGGGAAGCTACTTCAACATAATAAAGGCCATATATGACAAACCCATAGCAAACATCATTCTCAATGGTGAGAAACTGAAAGCATTTCCTCTAAGATCAAGAACAAGACAAGGTTGTCCACTCTCACCACTATTATTCAACAAAGATTTGGAAGTCCTAGCCATGGCAATCAGAGAAGAAAAAGAAATAAAAGGAATCCAAATAGGAAAAGAAGAAGTAAAACTGTCACTGTTTGCAGTTGACATGATACTACACATAGAGAGTCCTAAAGATGCCACCAGAAAACTACTAGAGCTAATCAATGAATCTGGTAAAGTTGCAGGATACAAAATTAATGCACAGAAATCTCTTGCATTCCTATACACTAACAATGAAAGATCAGAAAGAGAAATTAAGGAAACAATCCCATTCACCACTGCAACAAAAAGAATAAATACCTAGGAATAAACCTACCTAGGGAGGTAAAAGACCTGTATGCAGAAAACTATAAGACACTGATGAAAGAAATTAAAGATGATACCAACAGATGGAGAGATATACCATGTTCTTGGATTGGAAGAATCAACATTGTGAAAATGACTATACTACCCAAAGCAATCTACAGATTCATTGCAATCCCTATCAAATTACCAATGACATTTTTTATGGAACTAGAACAAAAAATCTTAAAATTTGTATGGAGACACAGAAGAAGACCCCGAATAGCCAAAGCAGTCTTGAGGGAAAAAAACGGAGCTGGAGGAATCAGACTCCCTGACTTCAGACTATACTACAAAGCTACAGTAATCAAGGCAATATGATATGGTACTGGCACAAAAAAAGAAACATAGATCAATGGAACAAGATAGAAAGCCCAGAGATACACCCATGCACCTATGGTCAACCAATCTATGACAAAGGAGGTAAGGATACACAATGGAGAATAGACAGTCTCTTCAATAAGTGGTGCTGGGAAAACTGGACAGCTACATGTAAAAGAATCAAATTAGAACACTCTCTAACACCATACACAAAAATGAACTCAAAATGGATTCAAGACCTAAATGTAAGACCAGACACTATAAAACTCTTAGAGGAAAACATAGGAAGAACACTCTTTGACATAAATCACAGCAATATCTTTTTTGATCCACCTCCTAGAGTGATGGAAATAAAAACAAAAATAAACAAATGGGACCCAATGAAACTTCAAAGCTTTTGCACAGCAAAGGAAACCATAAACAAGACAAAAAGACAACCCTCAGAATGGGAGAAAATATTTGCAAACGAATCAATGGACAAAGGATTAATCTCCAAAATATATAAACCGCGCATGCAGCTCAATATTAAAAAAACAAACAACCCAATAAAAAAATGGGCAGAAGACCTAAATAGACATTTCTCCAAAGAAGACATACAGATGGCCAAGAAGCACATGAAAAGCTGCTCAACATCACTAATTATTAGAGAAATGCAAATCAAAACTACAATGAGGTATCACCTCACACCAGTTAGAATGGGCATCATCAGAAAATCTACAAACAACAAATGCTGGAGAGGGTGTGGAGAAAAGGGAACCCTCTTGCTCTGTTGGTGGGAGTGTAAATTGATACAGCCACTATGGAGACCAGTATGGAGGTTCCTTAAAAAACTAAAAATAGAACTACCATACGACCCAGCAATCCCACTACTGGGCATATACCCTGAGAAAACCATAATTCAAAAAGATACATGCACCCCAATGTTCATTGCAGCACTATTTACAATAGCCAGGTCATGGAAGCAACCTAAATGCCCATCGACAGATGAATGGATAAAGAAGTGGTGGTACATATATACAATGGAATATTACTCAGCCATAAAAAGGAATGAAATTGAGTCATTTGTTGAGATGTGGATGGATCTAGAGACTGTCATACAGAGTGAAGTAAGTCAGAAAGAGAAAAACAAATATCGTATATTAACGCATGTATGTGGAACCTAGAATAATGGTACAGATGAGCCAGTTTGCAGGGCAGAAGTTGAGACACAGGTGTAGAGAACAAACGTATGGACACCAAGGGGGGAAAGCCACGGAGGTGTGGGGGTGGTGTGCTGAACTGGGCGATTAGGATTGACATGTATACACTGATGTGTATAAAATTGATGACTAATAAGAATGTGCTGTATAAAAAAATAAATAAAATTAAATTAAAAAAAATTTTTTAAAAAAGAAGTGAATTATAGCTCTTCCATCTTCCAGGTATTTTCAGCCAATTTCTGCAATTTATTTGGTAAGAGAACCAAAAAAAAAGCCATATTTTCAACTACACAATCAGGAAAGAAAAATCACTGACTAATAACATTTCTCTGTTTCAGTAAGTGCTAGGCTGCATCATTACTTATTTGTAATAAATGTCATTGTATTCACCTTTTTTACCCCCTCCTCATTTTCCTCCTTGCTGTTACAAACCAAGTGTGGATGTGCTTTTCTATCCTAGAGGAGAGGGGTCCAGCCCTATTCTCAGGAACTGGAGAGACACAGCCTGTTCTGCAAGTGTCTGAGAGGCAGAACCAAGATATGGGAGCTCAGAGACAGGGAAGGAGGGAGGGGGCGTGTTACCATCACAACAACCAGTCTTATCAGTAAGCCCCAGGAGAGGACTGAACGGAATAAAAATGTGACCCAAGACATGTAAGACAGCTGAAGCCTGGTTAGAAAGCCCTTCGACTAAAAAAGACAAGGAAGTGCTGATGCTCTGCAATAGCACAGAGGTGACTTCTCCTATTGCCCTGTGGCCTGACTGTGCTTGAAAGCAATTCTATATGCATCTCCAAACTATTCTGTCAGCAGGATTAAGTACATCAGGCAAGTACTAAGATGTGCCAGACACGGTGCCATGCTTGGTACAATTGCTCTGTTTGTAACCATGGGTTATAATTGAACACCCACCCTGAAGTGAAGTAACGTGGAGAAGACCTAGAGGCAGGCTAGAAACAGGAAATTCTTGTGTGTTATTCCATAAGGTAATAGAGCACCTATTTGTATTATTACGCTTTCCACTTCACACACCAAAAAAGGAGTCACTGGATGATTCTGGAAAAGAGCCAAGTGATCCTTGCCCTAAGCCCACCACAATTTGGTTCAAGGCTTCTTCAAGTAACTTGGCCTCTTTAGAGCTCAGACTTTCTTCAAAGGGGAAATTAAACTAGATCTATGATTTGCTGAGGTCCAGACACATTCAAGAATCTAATGAAAGTGAGGGATCCCGCCCCTGAAGTATGAACTAGTGTGTAGACCCATAGATTTCAGATATTTCATGAGCCACTGCAGTCCAGCTATGGACCTTATTGTGGGTTGAATTGTGTCTCCTAAAAAGACATGTTTAAGTCCGAACCCCAGGTACTTGTGAATGTAACCTTGTTTGGAAACTGGGTCTTTGCAGATGTAATCACATTAAGATAATGTCATACTAGAATGGGAGAGAAGAAGTGGTTTGTCCTAAATCCAATCTGCTGGAGTCCTTATAAGAAGAGAAGAGGCACAGATATACCATGTGATGATGGAGGCGGAGATTGGAGTGAGACATCTCCAAGCTAAGGAATGCCAAGTATTGCTAGAAACCACCAGAAGCTGGAAGAAGCAAGGAAGGATCCTCCACTAGAGACTTCAGAGAGAACATGACCCTGCTGACACCTTATTTCAGACTTCCAGCCTCCAGAACTGTGAGAGAATAAATTTCTGTTGCTTTAAGCTGCCCGGTTTGTGGTATTTTGTTACGAAGCCCTTGGAACTAATACAGACCCCGCGCGATGTGAATCCCCAGACAAGGTGACTTAGTTCTCTGTCTCTCACACTCACACACATTCTGTCAGCAAATCTTGGTGGCTTTACCTGCAGATTATATCCAGAGTCTGACCATTTCACTACCTCCCACTCTAGTTTGCTGGTCCAAGCCTCTGTCAATCACCTGTTGCTTAGATATCACAACATTTCTCTACCTTAGTCAGTGCTAGGCTGCAGAATTTCCTATTGCTAATAAATGTCATGTTCCCCTTTTTCATCCACCCCTTCATTTTCTTGGCTCCCTGTTACAAATCAATGTAGACATGTTTTCCTGCCCTTGGCACGCGCATCTCTTTCTTCTCAACTAAAGAGTGGCAAACTAGGGCATATGGACCCTGCCCCAAATAGAGATTCTAGTTAAGGAGATTTTCCAGGGGAACTCCATGATCCACTTGGCTTTTATCTGCCATCTCAGCCAGTGTCAAGGCTCTTAAGAGGTTACACAAGAGCTGCTTCCTGGAACTCCTTGTGTTTACAAATAAACTTTGTTTTTGTTTTCTAATTAATTAATTAATTTATGGCTACTTTGGGTCTTCGTTGCTGCGCACGGGCTTTCTCTAGTTGCGGCGAACGGCGGCTACTCTTCGTTGCAGTGCACGGGCTTCTCATTGCGGTGACTTCTCTTGCTGTGTAACACGGTCTCCAGGTGTGCAGGTTTCAGTAGTTGCGATGCACGGGCTTAGTTGCTCCGCGACACGTGGGATCTTCCCGGACCAGGGCTCGAACCCGTTTCCCCTGCATTGGCAGGAGGATTCTTAACCACTGCGCCACCTGGGAAGTCCCCAAACTTTGTTTTTAAATAAAGTGTTATTGGACACAGCCATGTCGATTCATTGATGTATTGTCTATGGCTGCTTTCATGCTACAACAGCAAAGCTGAGTAGCTGCAACAGAGACTAGATGGTTCACAAAGCCTAAACTATTTACTATCTGGCCCTTTATAGAAAACATTGGCTCCCTGTTCCAGGCTATCTAGGACTTTGAAATGCTCTGTCCAAAAGGCTCGGAGTCCCCTCCCAGGGGCTGCACGAGCTTCTGCAGCTTCAGGTTCATCCTCTCAAGGACAGATTGCACCTCAGGTGAGTACGCTCCCGTGCTTGGCAGAAGCGGTCAAGGATTGGTGATTTGCTGGGGTGTGGATTCTTTGGGGGCATGCAAACTTCTGTATCCATACACGCAGGCTTAAGTTACCCACATTGGAGGATGGAGTGAGGGCTGGGAAGAGAATGGCTTCCCGACGCTGCCATGTTCCATGAAGAAAATTAAGGAGCCCAAGAATTCTAAATCGGAACTTTATCTTCTTGATTGTTATGAAGACAAATTTGTCAAGGTCGGGGGAGAGAACAAAGTTTATTTAATATATTTTAGCATGATGTATAACTTTAAATATATAGACATGTGGGACGTGGACCTCTTTTTGACTTGTGTGCTGGTCCTGCCAAGTGTTAACGGTACTACATTAGGGAAAGATGCTGGTAAACTTGAATTTCCACTTTCTGTGGGTTAGTTAAACTGGAAGTTTCATTCAATAACACATATAGACACATATACTTGTGCACAGATATTTTATAGTAACCATGAACTGGCCAGCTCTGGGCTAAGGAAAGTGAAACCCCACTATTTCATATAAGTTCAGGAATCATGCTACTTGCCTTACCAAAAAAAAGTGTTTGTGATTCATGATTACAGATAATGATATCTGGCAAAGTTGGAAGATGTTTGATCCCAGAATTAGGGTCTGTTTATCTACAGATATTCTTTAATTCAACTGGTATGGATAAAGCCTAGGAAAAAGATGGTTTTAACTAATCTTCAAGTTAACTTCTTGCTTTGTTGAAACCAGTGGCCCTTCAGCAGCCCGTCAGAACTTGCCAGATGGTCTCCCAATTCTTGGTACAATAAAATCAGCAATAAACTATGAATATAAAGTCTGAAGAAACTTCATTTAAAATTTATTCTTTTTTTCACTCTGTTTCTCAACTAGCCACCAGGTAAAGTTAGATATACATCATTGTGATTATTATGCATATATAAAACAAACACGTAGACTTTGCCAGTGGCTACCCTTACAAGTTGCTCTGGTGAAATATTCCTGACATTTGCTATGACAAGAGTCACTCTTGCTTTTTCAGCCATAGACTCTCACAACATTCATCCAACAGATTTTCAACGATGATGATATCCAAGCTGTGCACAAAAATAGAATTGTTAATTATGTAGCAGTGGGGACATATCACTGAATGATGTAGATGTACTCCATGCTGGCATGAAGTGTACAGCTAAGTGGGTAACCCAGAAATCAAACAAACATTAGTATAAAAAATACTTACTTGAATTTTTCTTACATGCTAGGAAGGACAGTGAAGGGGCGGCAAAGCAATTAGAAGAGGTGAGCCAGCCTCAGCGGGCGGGGAGGGAGGAGATCACAGGAGGCTTCTTTGAGGAAATGACATTTAAACTGAGCCCAGTAGGATGCATAAAGGTTAGCAGAGCAAAGACGGAGCATTTGCCATGGCCCTGAAGCAAGGGAGAGCTTTGATAAACTGTAGGAAGACCAGTGTGGCTGGAGTGAGGTGGGCAATGTAGAAATGGTGTTAGACTAGACTGAAGAGGCCTGCAGGTGTCAGATCAAAGACAGTCCTCTACACAGAGTTGGCACACTTCTTCTGTAAAGGGCCAGCTGGTTAGTATTTTAGGCTTTGTAGAACAAGTAGCAAAATCAAGGACATGATGCAGGTACTTGGTATCAAGGAGGAAAAGGAATTCTTTTTATTGACAAAAATAAAAATACAATAATAATAATAATAATAATAGGGTACAATTTTTACTAATAAGAAGAATGGAATTCTTTTGGGGGAGGATATCATTTGGCGTAGGGCTTCAGAGTTAGTATTTCCTATGATTAAAATTGCTTAGCTTTTATGTGTTTCATCTCTGGGAACGTCTTTTCACACATATGGGTACTACCAAACACTGATATAAATCCCTGAGCATATGATTTCACTTGAGTGTGTCTGTCACTTGGAATCAGGCATTTATAGAATTCTATTAGATTCTTCTCTTGATATTTGCCTTTTAGCATGCCATTATGTTGCAGATTAATCAGTTCCAGCTGAAAGTTAGGTGGAGCCTCCTCAATTGCACGGTTAAATGGATTTTGAAATACAAAATTTCCTTTGCACATGCATTGAGGTCTGAACAGCACTTCTGGAATTGTAGATAGACCTGCTGAAAGGTCATTTGCTTTATTATATTAAATGATGCTGGATGATCTTTCTTACCAAGTTGTAAGGGGATAAAGATCTAAGATTCTAGACCACAGTTAATTGGTAGTTTTGTTATCTTATGTGATATGCAATGTTGTCTATTAATAAAATGTTTGCCTTATTCCCTCAGTAGAAACCAAAGCTTTGGCTTTCCACAATCCAATTTACATATTTGGTGTATTTGGTTTCAGTTAAGATTTTTGTATATATATTTACCAGTCCTGAAGACAAAATGATCAGGAAACATAGGATCAACAATTCAGTTGTGGAAGATTTGAACAGGAAATATGTAATCTCCTGGATCCACTTCTTTCTTTGCTATTCTTAGAGAGTTTCTCACCATAGGTGAGTTCTTAGTACAGATTATCTTTTACTCAAAATTCTGTTTCAAGAACTTCAGAGGAACTTTCCACCAAATTATTCTAAATGCTTAGACTGCAATAAAGACAGCAAGCAAGTGTTCATTATAACAGTTTCACAGGACCCAATCCTACAGACCATAATGAAGAAGAGAATTTAATGAGTTTTTTTCAGTCTGCTGAGAAATCATCCCACATACTGACATGACTGGGTGGAGAGATTTACTGTGATTCTGCTTCTCACTGCGCCAAATCCCGCTCCCTTCAAAGACAAGAAAAACCAACAACTAAAACAGCATTGGCGGATGGACTTAAGAGCTGAATGCTAAAGAGAGTGATCCTTAATAAATACATACCTGTTTTCATTTTCTAGTGCTGCTTAACAAATTACCATAAACTCAGAGCTGTAAAACAATACACAGTTCTGTAGAAAAACCTAGCATGGTGTGACTGGGTTCTCTGCTTAAAGCTGAAACTGATGGGGTGAGTTCTCATCTGGAGGTTCTGGGGGGAAAATCTTCTTCCAAGCCCACTCTTGTTGGCAGAAATCAAGGACTGCAGGTTGAGGGACCGAGGTCCCCACTTCCATGCTGGCTGTTAACTGGGGTCACTCCCCTCAGTTGGTAGAGGCTGCCACATCCCTCAACAGGTGACACCCAGTCAAGCCTATCCAGATAATCATTGATTGTGCCATAAAACAACCTAAGCAAAGGAGAGAAATTCATCAGATTCATAATCCTGGAGATCTTGAAGGGTATGTACACAGTGGGAGGGAGAATTTGGAGGGCCATCTTAGAATTCTGCCCATCACAACATCCAATGAGATTCCAAGAGAAAAACCGAAGTTCAGTACACATATAGGTATGCAGACACCAGGGTACAATTCTTTTTCCCTTTTGACTTTTTAGATTTCGTTTCTGAATCTCAAAAAGTAATCTTCGTACTAGAAATGGTTTTGCAGTACAAGATTTGTAGCTGAGTACTCTGATGATTCCATAAATAAAAACGATAAAATATCAGAGGGCAGAAGAGCTTTGTGGACATGAGAGCTCAAACAATAATTTCATTTCTAAAGCAAACATCACTCTTCTGTCAACCAAAAATTTCCTTCTCACCTAAACATTTTCCATTCAAGGATTACAGTAGTTGAGAACATTTAGCTACAAGTATACAAGGGTGAATATTTGTGAGTGTAATAGTCAAAATATTCAAATATTCATAAACTCATCTAATCCTGATTTTTTTTCAGGAGAATAAATATTTTTTGAGTCATAAAAAGTATTCTATTATGGGGAATGCTGTGTATTGTATAAAGCAAATCTATTACTTCCCACAAAATACAAACTTTTAACAGAGAGAAAATTAAAGGTAAGGGATTTTAAATTACTGGTATCTAACAATTTAGACAGACAATACACTTATACATGTACCTTCATTTTCAAGTCTGAATTCAAGGATCAGCCAGTGTACAAAGGATCTTCTTATTCATGTGCCACTTAAATTCTTATATCTCCTTTCTAAACTATGTGTCAGAAGAAATCAAAGTTACTTAATTTTACATATTAACTGGCTCATATTTGATATTCAATGTCAAAAATATTGTATTAATTTATTATTTCAGGACTTAGACTGTACCCAACACACTTCAGGTGTTCAAAGGTAGTTTTGTAGCTGAACAGAACTGAAGAGATTTTTTAAAATGGTAATCTACTATAAGACCACTAAGAAATTTTTGAAACATTATAATAGGAAATATATCCATATACATGTTTTAATCAATGGAATCAGTCAAAATGCTTCTTCATATAAAATACTGTACAGAATTTTTGCTATGATTATTCAGATTCTCTGGGGGAAAAGATCAAGAAATCAGGAAACATAAACATTCAAATCAGAAAGAATTTATTTATAGAAAAAGAGAAAGATCAATTAAAAGCAAAGAAACAGTGTATAAATCAATTCAAGACGATATGGATTGGCTGCAAGGTTGTTTTGCTTTCAATGTGAAGTTTAAAAACAAGACATTATCTCAGCTGCCATGGAAAGTCAGCTTTTCTGTGCTGACATTTGTTTGCAATCTATTTGTTTTTCTGATTGACATACTCTCTGCTAATATAAGGAAAGTCTAAAAAATTAGCTTTTTGGAGTGAGAAAGAAAACTATTATTAGACTTCTTTAAATTGACTAGGATAAGTTATTCTTTTTTTCTTCTCCAGAAATGAAACCTATCCCAATCAACTGACTGCCAATTCCTCAGCTTCTAATCTGTTCCAGCTATCCACTGCTGCATAAAGTGTCAGCCCAAAATTTAGTCGTTTAAGAAATTAACACTTTCATTAAGCTTATGCGTTCTATGGGTTGGTAATCCAGACAGCATTTGATGACAGTGACTTATCTCTATTCCATTGTCTGGGAACTCAGCTGGGAAGACAAAAATGACAGGGGGTGACTCAACTAACTAAGGGATAGAATCATCTGGAAGCTTCTACACTCACTTATCTTGTTCCTGGGCTTGAATGATGTGAAGGCTGGTGTCAGCTGAACTGTCTACACATGGTCTCTCCATGTGACTTAGGCATCTTTCATAGTGTGGCAGCCTCCGGGTAGTTGGTTTCTTCTATGGCAGCACAGGGCTCAAAGAGACAGCACTCTAGCAAACGAGGCAAAAGTTATATAACCTAACCTCTGAAGGAACATAGCATCATTGCCTCTATACTTTATTGGCCAAAGTAGTCATAAGACCACTCCCCAAGGTCAAGAGGAGGAGACATACACCCATATCACAATGGGATGAGTGTCAAGGAAATTTTTGCCATGTTTTAAAACCAACTCACTGTTCACCATTATTACTTTCCTATTAATTTGCCATTGCCATGATTGTTAAAACGAGTGCAAAGAATGACAGAGGTCTATGTTTATCAACAGTACAGCAAACACTTTACTGTTTGCAAGTTCCCAGAAGCCTGGCTAGGTCTTGAACCTACACAATCTGTTTGATTGCTTTGACTAAGTGATTCACGTGAACTGAAAATGATACAACAACTAACATCAAAATAAGTTAGTATGTGATAATGGATGGGAGAGCTCTTAGCATATAATAGGGAGATTAAAAGCAAATATTACCTAAAAGAAAAAATAGTAGGCATTCAACAAATATTTGTTGAAATAAGATTCATATGTCAATATTACGTCAGCTGTATTTGAACTTCTTTTCAGAATGACCCTGGATCAGATGACAACTAACTACATTGTGACCTTCATCCTGCCAGTTCTGCATTTTCAGAACCCTTGCATGGCATGAAACCAATAGAAAGTGAACTAGGTTTATACTAAGATATAGATCCTAGTCTGCTTCCATTTATTATTAGCCATGGTCATGTCATTTACCTCCTTGGGCCTCAGTTTTCTTATCTATAAACTGAAATAGCTGAACCTTGAAAACCTATGAAATTCCTTCTAATACTGAAAGTTTGTATTAAAGTATTTTTGTCTCTCTTTCATTGACTGGTTGTTATATAATTTTTATTGACTTGTTGTTATATAACTTTATGTATGGAAAGCTGGTAAATCAAAGCCATATTTTTGAAATGGGTTCACCAATAGAAATGATAGTAGATAAAAATGGTTCCCAAGCTACCCCACTCAACCCAGTTGTATAGTATTACATTTCAGCCATGTTATGTGTATAATGGTTTATTTATGTCCTTCTTTTTGGGGTAAAGAGTGAAGGGGCGTTGGTGGACTAAATTGGAAACCTACCCACCATTAACAATATGTGTCTTTGAGTGACTGTGCTCCAAGGCAAAACTTAGGACACGTAAAACATACTACCTGACTTCCCAATCCCCAGCCATATTTGCATCAAGATCAGGATGTGGTTGCATGCCCTTGGATTTTGGTTAAAATTTGAGTAAGGCAAAAGCACTGAAAATGACCCTCAATCCAAACACTCAGATTTCACACAATTTAAGACACCCCCAAGCTCAAAGTCATGTGGGAGGAATGGCTAACACGGGCACTGTACCACCACCTCCCACTTGTACCGTCTTAAACTGCAAACTGGATAAATCCAAATGCCCACTTTAATGTCTTCAACAGAAAATTTCGGCATGTATTTCTGGTAGTCCTTAAAACTGCCCCTTACAGAGGCAAATTTTGCCAAAACCATGAGAAACCCTAGAAGAAATAATCTAACTATCCAGTAAAAATCACAGTCAATTATTCTAGGCAAACATACCCGCTAATTGCGCCTACTTCAATAACAAATCATAAAGTACCACTTTAATTGAATTAAAAGCATTTTGCTATCACAATGTAGAATAACACGTCAATATCTGACCCTTTCATCTAGTAGGAATTTCGTGTAACAGTGTTAACATTATAGTGAAATGAAAACCACAGATGCATACTTAGTGTGTGGGTAATGCCATATTAGTGAACAGGTGAGACAGAGACAATTTTCTTTCTACCAACTTTTGAGCTTCCTCTCAAGTTCCTCTCAAGCTTCCTCTCATCTCAGTGAGTTGCCATTGCAAGGTGCCTACCCATTAGGAGCTATAGTTCCCAACTGCTACCCTGTCCCCACCTTGCACCCAGGTAGCCATGTTCACGTTGCATATTCCAAGTCCCACCTAAGGAATGCGAACCCAAGTGCTATGTGTCACTCTTGGGCAAAAGTATTTGAGAAGAATTTTTGTCTTCTCTGTCCTCTCTTTCCCTCGATGCCAGATGAATGCAGAGGACTCCGAGGCTGTAGGAGGTGACTGGACCACAGATGAGATAAATCTGGGTCACGGAATCACTGCAAGTAGACAAACTGACCAGGAGCACCTACACTGATTTGTTACACAATGAGAAATCAACTTTGTCCCTGAAATCACAGGGGTTATCTGTTACAGCAGCTGGTGTTACCTTAACTAATAGATTTTTTAAATGAACACGATTGCCTTATCTCAATTTCCTTACCAGTGATGCAGAGACAATAAAATCCACCTTGGAGTAATGTTGTGAGAATAAACGAGATAATATATATAAGCAGGCAGCCCAGTTCCTAGCATACTGTAGGTGCTCAGTAAAGAATAGTTCCAATGCCACCTGTGTCCTTAATTTTCCACCACTCTTTTTCCCATCTAGTTTAATAGAAATCCTTCAAAAATAATTACAATTAATTTTGTGAAAAAAATAGTGTTTAATTGCTATGATCCCTTGCTTTTCTCACATTAGGGAGAAATGTTAGTTTAAAATAGCAGACCACCACCTGCTCATCCCACACACACACATATATACAAACAACATCAGCATAAAACCTGCCTTTTCCTATAATGGTGTTTTCAACTGCCAAAGGTTTGAACTGAAAATAGGAGTGAACGTTTAGAAAAAGAAATAATAGAATGCTCACACCTACTAACTCTCTTATTATTAGTTTCCCTCTCATTATTGTCACTCCAAGGTATTTCTGCCTAGGGCTTAACACTAAAACACATTCACCCATGCAAAAAAAAAAAAAGCCATGAAATAAAATTTCACAACACAACCACCAACTAAAGATTGTTTCCTTCTTGGTCTTGATTGCTGTAACTACACCCATCTGTCTCAGTAGCTTCAATCAAGACAACTAGTTTTGTGAGAAAATTGTTAAAATATAAATTCTTAAGCTATTTTGAGAGGCTGTATGCCCAAGCAGAGTACTTCTAAATTTTAAATTTATGCTAATCAAAAATTTATCTTGCAACACATAACCATTATGGTATACAGAATTCGGTTTTTAAGTTGCTTTTAGTCAGTCCATTTTGAACCCAGACAATGAAACCCATAGACCAGCAGTAAAACCAGGCATTGCCTTGTCAGTCCTTTGCTCAGTTTACTGCAGGCCTGGAAGTCAATTGTCCCCTGCAAGGATGGCTCTCCCCCATAGGCATGATGGGTTTGGCAACTGTGATTGATCAAGGCCCAAACACATCTGGTTAGTCAAGCTAAAAAGGGAAGATACTATGTAAATTACACACAGAGCTGATCCTTATAAGGTATTTTAATTTTGTACTATTTTCAATTTGACTATAGTATATATTAAGTAATTTAGAAAATAAAAAGATGAAAAATAAAATTTCCCACTCCAATGTCACTACTGCTAGTCTGTTGGAATTTTTTCTCACTATGTCCATGTTTGTAAATGTAGTGTATATGCAATTTTACACTGTGATATATACTTTAAAGTCACAATTAGGTGCTCTCCAAAGATTGCCTTAGCAGATGGTTTACAATTATTCTAAGAGTAAGAAATTTCCTTTCCAGAGTCACTTTGTGTGCCACCAGCAGAAGTGGTATTACAGAACTCATGCTGTGTGGTTGAGGGTTTTCCATTTTTTGAAAAACCCTGCGATAGAAATGTTATATCTTCTGGCTTGGCATCACGCTGGGTGAGGTCAATTTCTCAGGCCTTTCTCCCCACGGAAAACTACCAGATACCATCCCCTATGGATTCACCTGAAAAATACATGTTTATATTCTCTCTCCAGACATCTTCAAAATAATTGTGTATGAAAGAAAACTTTTCAGAACAATTCTTCTTGTTTTTCAGGTTCTATGCTGGTAAACAAAAGAAAATGATGTTCCTAACAGTAATAAATGCCCAGAGAAGGAGAAAAATCCTCTGTGTGCAAAAATATCAAACAATGGTAGGTAGTATCTTTAAAGCAAAAGAAACTGAACTCTAATGAGTAGAAACTTAGGAACATTCTGCGTCACATAGATATCCATTTAAAACTAGGGATTGATTGAAAACCACTAAAAATCTGCAAAAGAAAACAGTATTAAAACAAAATATTACATGATTGCATTGTACAAGATTACTGAAATAATTATGGATAATCACTTAGGTACAAAAGATTTAAAAAATTAAAGAACCCACATGTATTAGCTTCCTGGGGCTGCCATAACAAAGTATCATAGTTTGTTTTAACAACAGAAATTTAGTCTCATAGTTCTGGAGGTTAGAAATCTGAAATCAATATGTTGGCAGAATTGGTTCCTTCTGACGGCTATGGGGGAAAACTTTCTTCCAAACCTTTCCTCCTAAATGCTATTATCCTAAGTTGTTCCTTGGCTTGTAGATGGTATTATCCCTGTCATCACATCACCTTCTCTCTATGTGTGTCTGTCTCTGTGTCCAAATTCCCGCTTTTTATAAGGACACAATCATATTGAATCAAGGCCCACTTTAATGACTTCATCTTAACTTGATTATCTACGAAAAGATCCTGTTTCCAAATAAGGTCACATTCATAGGTACTGGAATTTAACCATTCTCACTTTGAGAATCAGTAAAATATCAGTAAAGAAAAAAAGGGGAATCAATACCCATGGCATCGCAATACCTGTTTTAAAGTATTATATCATAGAACTAGCACATTGTCTGCATCAGTTTATGTAATAACCCAAACCACAAGCCTTAAAAGGAGCTTACAGAACAATAACCTAAGACACTTTATGCTGCTTTTTACCTGTTAGTTACATCACCTAGAGGACAAGTTTGTTGACAAGTTATTAATTCAGAAAATTACATGTATAACCTATCATAAAAGTTTTCTTCTTTTATATAGCAAGCTGAATTTTAAAATGTTTTTCGTGGACAAACTGTCAGCAGTTCCTACACATAGCTTTTGAAAATTCAAGGTCTATCTGCTGTCTTTATCGCAGCGATTGTTTTACTAATACGAAGAAATGAATTGTCAAGTGGTTTTACTTCTACTTATGGATCTGCACGAACAGCATTATTCTAAAAAGGGATTTTGACTTTGGTTTAGGAAACATAATATTGAAATGGGGCAGTCAGTTTCATTGGTGCTCAACAGTACTTAAACAACATCTGTTATTACTCTCTTAGTTTATAAGCCAGCTGAATCCTCCATTAGAGCTTGACCCAGAACTGGAACACCAGGGTCTGGCAGAGTCCTGAGATCTCTGCTCCATGGGATCCTGAGAATACACTTCAGTGGGGAGCAATGAATTACAGTTTGCTTTTGTTGCACGCTGACCCTAAAATCTAGAACTTAGTACAGCTCTCCTAGTTTGTGTCAGTAAAGCCTGTCAAACCCTAGACAATGTGGTACTTTATGACTTGCTATTATAAAGGTTATTTTATAAGAGGAACTGTCTGAATAAACTTGCATCCTTCAGAGCTGCAATTATCTCAATTCTTTCATAAGCTGAAAATCGTCAGAGAAAAATCATGAATCATTTCTTCTGGAGGTGTTTAGAAATTCTATTATGTGTGTGTGTGTGTGTGTGTGTGTTGTTATCACTGTTATTACAGAGGCACAGGTACACACCCATATACACATATACAGCAAAGAAGAATTGAAAAGGATGGGATGGGAGGGAAGGGCAAGAATGGCAGACAAAATTCTGAGAAGGAGGCAAGACTTTCAGGACTGGCAGATTCGCAGATATAATCTCCTCTCCCTGAGTGAAGGCAGAATCCATGAATATGTTGGGATATCACCTCCATGATTAAGTTACCATACAGGACAAAGGTGAAAAAAAACTAGCAGATATAATAAAGGTCCCTAATCAGTTGACTTTGAGTTCATCAAAAGGGAGATTGTCCTAGGTGGCCAGACCCAGTAAGGTGAACCCTTAAAAGGGACTGGGCCTTTCCTGGAGTCAGATATTGGAAGCATAAGAGAGATTCTTCTAGCAGCCTTAAATAAGCAACTGACATGTTGGAGAGAGGGCCTGTGAGAGCTTCATGGAGGAGGGAATGGTGGCCAGCCCCTAGGAGCTGAGAATGAATCTCAACTCACAGCCAGCAAGAAGAGGGAAGCCACAGTCCTACAACTGCAAGGACGTGAATTCTATCGACAATGTAGGAGCTCGGAGAAGGACCCTGAGCCTCAGATCAGACTGAACCCCCGCTGACACCTTGATTTCAGCCTGGGAGACCCTACGCTGAAAACCCAGTTAACCTTCATCTGGCCTCCTAACCCCTGGAAACTGTGCGATAGTAAGTATATGTTGTTGGAAGTCCCTCAGATTATGGTTCTGTTAATGCAATTCTGGACAACCAATACAGGATGTAATAGAAGGAAAGGGTCCTGGAGGAAAGGAGAGAGAAAATTTAATCAACAGATGAGGTTTACCTTCTTCTTCTACTCTGCTTTAAAATTGTTCACTATATGGCAGACTTTATACAGCCTGGTCTGGAGGAACGCACCTGAGGATCTGGAAATGGCTTAGTGTCTCACTCCTTTTGTCCCCATGGAATTTTTCACAATGACTAATGTTGCTGTGGCAACCATGGGCTTCCAAATGATTTCTTCTAATTCACTGAAGTAGTGAAATAGGGCATGCAGTGAGCAACACTTAGGCTCAGTGAGAGCCTCCGGTCACTGGCTGTGATAAATGTGTTTCCATTAGTCCACCTGCTACCGGAAAACATCCCAATAAAAATTTCAAAAGACGGAATCGTTTTTACATGTACGAGAGTACCCATTTCCCACAGGAGAAATTCAACTGTCCATATTACAGGTAGCTAACTATAATCACGGAAATTATTCTTCATTAAAGCTCTCTTAAAACTAAACTCCAGTGAAAATCTTTCAATTCTGTTAACTATCAATACAGACACAAGTAAAAGTCACTCAGGTCTTTTGCCTTTAGCTAATTGTTTCTGTTATAAAATGAGCATTTTTATTTGAAGATTTATTTAAAGCAAAACGAATAAAGTTTGGCCATAGTCAAAGGTTTAGAAAAGTTAAATGGAGCTCCCAAACAAATGAGGTGTCATTTTGGATGGTGTTTGAGCACAATTTAATAATCGTTCAACCCTTAAAATGTCTTTAACCATCAGACTGGCGAGGAATAAGAAAGCTGGAAAATCTCTAAGAGCCTTCATGTAAGCAGGTACTACTATGTCACATACCAAATAAAACAGTAAATATTGAGGCCTGTGATGTGGGTTGCTTACCCATCAGTCACTGCCCACTCTTTTTCTGTAAACCAAATCCTGATTTTGTCCAGTGTTTTGTGACTGTGCACTTCTGGGAAAGCTGTACTTCTCCCTATCCCAGAGGGTAAATCGGCATTCAGTCTAAGCCAATGGTTCTCAATCTTTATCTCTCATCAGTTTCACCGGAGGGCTTGTTAACACAGTTTGCTGAGCCCACCCGCAGAGTTTCTGACCCGTAGGTCTTGGATGGGGCCCAAAAATGTGCATTGCCAGCAAGTCCCCAGGTGATACTAACACTACTGGCCAGGGGATGCCAATGTAAGAACCAAGCCAACCATTTCTCTCCCTAGTGAATGATTTGTTTAGATGGGGGCCAATGATACCATTCTGAGCAATAAGCTGAGAGGGGAAATCTGCTGAGGACTTTGGAAAGATTTTCAATGATTTTTTTAAAAAGTACACCTGAAACTAATATAACATTGTAAATCAACTACAGTTCTAATTTTTTTCAATAATAAATAAATAACACAAAACAATATGAAAAAAACAAAAATAAAAACCTGAGATATACTAGCAGATTGCCTCCCTTTTCTGCTTCTGACCTTTTTAAACTTTATCTGATGCTAGAACTTGGGTGATTATCTTACAAGTAGACAGCCTAAAAGAACAAGGCAATGTGACAGGTTGGAAAGTTACAAAGAACCTGGATCATAAAGCTGGTGAGTTGCTGAGCTAACCAGCCCTGGAGCAATCTCCTTCTGAACTTGTTATTGCACGTGGTTTATTAGCTTTAAGTCAATCTTGGTTCAATATTCTGTTACTTGGGGTCTAAATTCCCTTCACAGAACCATCAAAAGTTGGAACACTCTACTTGTCATTAGAGAGCTTAGATTAGATAAATAAGAAAAAATATTTTCATTAATAAAGAATTGTTTATTATACATTATTTGTGTTCTGGGTCTTATTGCCCTAGATATTGAAATAATTAGTCTCCTCTTATGAAAACTGGACAGATTCCAAACATTATTTTTGATAGGTCATGAGAGTTGGAGGGGAGAGGGTAAGACAAAAAAAATTATTAAAATGTAAAACCAAATTTATAAATATATTTCAAAATATTAGTATTCCAGACTTAATTCTAAGCATTTGCATTATTGCATTATTGTCAACAGTGAGTAGGTTAAAATGAGTTAACTGATTATAATTCAGTGGTTGAATAGTTGGCTTGTAAAAGGGTTTCTGTTGTCATTTCATTTTTCTTTTCTAGGTTAATTCTCTGTTTTATTCAGATATAGGTGAGTCAAAGGCTTCAGGCAGCCTATTTTGCAGGAGAATATTTAGCATCTGAGTGTCTCCCTATCCTACCTGTTCCTGCAGATGGAACATCACCCTTTAGGTCAAAATGGGGCTCTTCTCTGGGCTTTCAAATCCAGGTTGGGGCTGGCATCCCAGTTAAGGATTCTTTAGGCTGTAAAATTGACAACGAAATATTTGGCTTTGTACACTTTGGTGAGGACATGATACTGGGGACTCCAGTTCCTCCCCCTGGAGAAACCCATGTACTGTCATGGTTGAGTTCTGTAGGATCCAAGGACATCCTGGTCAACCCCTCTGGTGGAGTCTTTCCCATCCAAGGAACTCCTTTCCGGAAGTAACAGCAAACACCACACCTTTCACTAAGGTGTAAATGGGCTTATCTTTGTCCTCCCTGCCATGGGCAGGGCGCGGCGACTGCTTGGTCAGGACCACAAACAGCTCCCCAGCCAGCGTTAGAGTCAGAGCCTGCACCAGCACCAGGGCCAGCGCCTGGACTGAGACCTGTGAGGCCGACAGCGCTGCCGGCTCCCGGGATTGAGACCCGCCACGGTGAGGCCACAGAGCCTGGTGACATGTGGCCTGGGCAGTGGAGCCCAACGTTCCCACCCGAGGTCCCAGAACCCAGCCCCACACGCCTGTCACTTTGTCATTTTGTTTGAGCCTACTATGATAAAGCCTACATTGGCCATCCCAAGGCCTAAATGTTTGCAAATGAAAGTCCACTGGGAGATCAATTTATTACTTTAATTCGGTCAGAAAAGATCAAACCCCACCTATGAGAAAGAACTTACAAAGTTCATCATGAATCCTCCACTATGGGAAAGACAATGGAAACTTCAGCTTGAGCTCTGTCCCGGGTAATTGAGTTACTGCAATGCTACAAGGAACTCATTAGGGAGCAGCTGGAGGGTTCCCTAGACGGACTGGGCATACTAGACATACTAATTACTGTCCATCTTTTTAAAGAAAGGAGCTTAGCCATCTTGTTTAACGTCAAAAATGATGCAAATACACCTGTCTAAAGACAGAGGGATGGAGGAGTTGATCTCCTGATATACATTTAAATCAAGTTCCATCATTTTAAGAAAACAATTTACTCTGAAGTTTTCTCCTAGACAAACTCCCTTTTGATCTCTGCCTATCATTGCTTCTTTATTCTCTAGTGCAGTTTATTTTCATAGAATTCCCTTTGCCATACACAGAAGTACTGTACACAGTTATAAAGTACAGTGAAACTAGAAAAAAAGAATAGTCATTTGAAACAGGAGATCAGTGGTTTTCCAGTTAATGCTCTACAGAAGAGCTTAAGGTTTTCCCCAAAGAATAAAGTATTTTTCACCAAAAATGACTGTTTGAACTGCCTGAAAAGCCTACTCAGTGAGCCTACCATATTCATATATTAGGAATACGAATAAAGTTTCATTGATTTTTTAAGTCCACTGCTTAAAAAATGAAGAGAAAAGAAAACACAACCACAGCACCAAAGCAACAGACTGTTAGTCTATTTGAACATTAAACATTTTAAAGAGAAACTTTCCTTTAACTCATTACTCCTCTGGACTCCAGAGGCTTAAAGTTTTTCAGAATGCACCTTATTTCCAGGTTTTATACTTGTGCCCCTTCTCCCAGTGACTTTGGAAAGTATTGATCAGTTATTCTTCTCTAGGGAAGAAAACTCCATGAAAAGTATATTATTAAACTTAATTTGTTTTAAAATAAAATGTACTTTTTAATTTCAGAAGCAATATCTATAGAAAATTAAGAAAAAGTGGGAAATAGAAAGAGAAGAGAAGCATTCATATTTTCAATGCCCAGAGACACACAGTACTGATTCACATTTTGATAAATTCCCTTAAAGTATTTTCTTCTTGTTTTAACCTCTACAGTTTTCAAAATTTACAAACTTAGGTTTATTCTCTGGCAATGGTTTTTCACTGTCTTTAGCTCTTTTCTCTTATTGCGCCTGCCTGTTAAACTCTGGTATTCTTTCATTTCTGACCTTAATCCTCTTCTAGTCTCACCTGCTGCTTCATATAATCAATATGCCTGGCTTTATCCCATCTATGATCTGATAAATCCCAAATAAAGATCTTTTATTTACACAACTTTCTGATGATTAAATCCATGCTCCATTTCCTTACTGGATAACTCCACCCTAATGTCTTTAAAATTAAATATCTAAGCCTGCCCTTTCTTCTCTACTCTCTTAAGATTATTTTAGTTTCAAGTAAGAGAAAACCAAAGTCAAGCTTGTGCAAATAAAAGTAAAATGAAAAATAACGTATTGGTTCCAGGATAGGACTGGCTGAACACAGAAGCGCCAGCACTGATACCAAGTCTGGCTGATCCTCTTCCATCTCTGTTCTCCTACTTTCTTTTCATTTATGTTTTTTTTAAATTTCATCTTCAGATTGATAGCCATTTGTGACCACCAGATGGCTACCACCATCTCCCCGGTCTACATGCTTCCCGGTACTAATTGGGCAGAAAAGAATGAGCAGAACTATGCAGCTTCTGCTTTCATTCTTTTCCCAGGATCCCCACCAAAGTTCTGAGAGGCACTCAGATTAGACTGGCTTAGGTCACATGCCCAACACTCAACCAATCACGCTGACCAGAGAGACGCTATGGGCTGTTCTGTTTGGCCCTTGGTCTCATTCTTCATAGCGCTCCTGGGGACCTCCCATGGACTGAGGGTTGGGGAAGGGGAGACAGAACCTCAGATGAAACTCAGAGCTGCTACCAGAATAAAGCAGGCGGATGCCAGGCATTAACAAATACTATTGGACCCTCCTTTAGTTAATGACACTCACTTACCCAATTCCAGAATTTGACATCGTACAAGACACCTGTATCTCCCTCCCACAGCCAAATAGTCAACAACTTTGTCACTTCTATTTCTGCAGTTTTATTCAAAGCCATTCTCTCCCTGCATTCCCACTGCTACTCCCTCACACTTGGCTTTCTCAGATCCTCACAACTGATTCTTCCTGCCACTAGTCTTATACCCACAACATTTATTGAGCCACTGTTGGTTTATCTAAAATGTGTATGGGATTCTGCTACTTCACCATTTTAATGGTTTCTTTCACCTCCTACACAAGTGTAGCACCTTTGCACCTCCCTTCAGGTGTGGCCTCATCCAGCCTAGCAGCAAGCTTTTGAATACATTCCGATGGTCACTCTTTCTTATAGATACATTAGACAATTTTAAGCTCCCTAAACAGTATATACTCTCATATGTCTCTATCCATTCCAATTTCTATTTTCTTCCCTGGAATATCTTTCCTTCATTCCTCCTCCTTTACCACCATTTTCTACCACCAGCTGAGGCCATCTAATTTCCACTGGATTTATTTTCTGTTGCTCCTGTAAGAAATTACCAGAAACTTAGTGGCTTAAAACAACATAACTTTATTATCTTAAAGTTTTGGAGGTCAGAAGTTCAAAATAGGTCTTATGGAGCTCAAATCAAGGTGTCAGCAGAGCTGCATTCCTTCTGGAGGCTCTAGGAGAGAATCTGTTTTCTTGCCTTTCCAGATTCTGGAGGCTGCCTGCATTCCTTGGCTTGTGGCCTCCTTCCATCTTCAAAGCCAACAATGGTATCACTCTGACCTCTGCTTCCATCATCACATCTTGTATGAGTCTCCTGTCTCCTACTTTCACTTGTAAGGACCCTGAGATTACATTGGACTCACCCAGATAATCCAGGATAATCTCCCCACCTCAATAACCTTAATTTAAATATCCACACAAAGTCCATTTTGCCATATAAAGTAACCTATTAACAGGTTCCAGGGATTATGAAGTGGACATTTTTGAGGAACCATTATTTTACCTCTCTCACCCACATTTTCCCTAAGAACCATGTTCAGCCTGACCTGCTTTTAGACATGTGTTCTGGCCTTACGTCTCTTCTGGGTTTCTCCTCTTTATTTGCTTACCACCCTATACCCTTCACTCTGGCACTCAATATCCACTCTGTCTCTCATGCAACATTAAGAGTTCCCCATGCAAAATGGCTTTGATTTATCCATCCCTGAGTGATAATGTGTGTCTGGCACAGCCAAGGAAATTAATAAATGCATTATAGTTCCATAGTCTTCTAGCAACCTAAAAGCTTGATAGTTTTTGATCAGCAAATCTCAAGCTAATATCAATGTGTCCCAGAATGACTCACAATTGAACTATTGTACATTGAAATGGATCTTGACCAAAATTCACTTTATTTTCTAAATTTCAAACCAACAAATTTTATCTCTGAATTTTAGTGTTTTATATAATAATGTGTCATTGCTCTTGGTCAACTAAGAAACAGAAACACTAACTTCTTAAACAAAGCTTAAAGTTACTTCTTGGTTTCATCTTTTATAATGAAGTTGCAAGTGCTTCCTAGGAAAGAAGTTCTAGGAAAAATGAAAAAAAAAAAAAACTGTGGAAAGTACAGAGCCACTCTTGAATACACTCACTGACAGGAGTATGCCTTAACTTTTATACTCTATGTCACATTGCTCTGAATGTTCACTCTTCAGCCAGTCTTGGAGCTCTATTTTGCCATGTGCCAGAGTCGCTTTTCAACTCTCAAAGCACACAGCCATCTGAAGATGCAATGGGAGCCCTGCCAGTATCAATGTGAAGCCTCTGGCTGAACGACATATCAGTAGACATTCAATCACCGCCCCTGTGCCCTCCTTTTCAGTGGAAGCTGTGAAGTAATTGCACCCGTAAGGTAGAATATAACCACAATTCACAGAAGGACACTTAGAGCTCAGTAAGCCAATTGTCAAGTAACAGGAGAATTGACCCAGATGGTTTTGAGTAAATGAGAAGTTGCTACCCCGGGGGTTCACAAAGAAGGGGATCTGCCAAAAATGTGCAAGAAAGCTGTGCAGATGGCCACCTTGATATTTCAGTGGAAATACACTTCCTTATAGGTTGAAAGGCTCAGTGTGCTTAACACTGGGGACGCTGCTGGGTGGACAGATTTCTGTAGTGCCCTGCCATCACCACACCAGGGCACGGAGTCCACAAAACGGGATATGGTACAGTTGTGGGTAGGTACACATTTTTGTGGTTAATCTGCTTGGAATTACTCATTGCCACAGCATGAAAACATCTGGAACTCTTGTTTCTTGACTGTGATTATAGAGGCTTGAGGTATGGTTATCAGCTATTTGTTTACATTGCCTAATATTTGCTTCCACAGAAAACAGTAGATTTAGTGGTCTAGTCCTCCTTTGCTCCACTCATCAAACTAGCCAAGTATTTATCTCTCTAACGATGTGCATATGTGTTGTGTGTGTGCAGTGCTCTGGATTCAGCTCTTTGGCAATCAAGTAATACCTTATCTTATTTACTAGGATTCTGATCTATATGTACTGCCTCTTTAAACCTTCTACTTTGTTTTAATAAAATAGTATATATTTTTAAATGTGACTGAATTAGCTATCATTATTAAATTACATAACACATACAGGTAACAGTCAGTTAGAACTGAACTACACAGTTGTAGGTAAAACTCACCCCTATTAATCTGTCTCCTTAAGTTCTTTGGATGCTAACTGCTTACCACCAATATGACCTGCTTTTCTCACTTTGAAAACACTTATTGATAAAAGAGGCAAGAATACACAGCGGAGAAAAGACAGCCTCTTCGATAAGTCATGCTGGGAAAACTGGACAGCTACATGTAAAAGAATGAAATTAGAACACTCCCTAACACCATACACAAAAATAAACTCAAAATGGATTAAAGACCTAAATGTAAGGCCAGACACTATAAAACTCTTAGAGGAAAATATAGGCAGAACACTCTACGACATAAATCACAGCAAAATCCTTTTTGATCCACCTCATAGAGTAATGGAAATAAATACAAAAATAAACAAATGGCACCTAATGAAACTTAAAAGCTTTTGCACAACAAAGGAAACCATAAACAAGACGAAAAGACAACCCTTAGAATGGGAGAAAATATTTGCAAATGAAGCAACTGACAAAGGATTAATCTCCAAAGTATACAAGCAGCTCATGCAGCTCAATATCAAAAAAACAAACAACCCAATCCAAAAATGGGCAGAAGACCAAAACAGACATTTCTCCAAGGAAGATATACAGATTGCCAACAAACACATGAAAGGATGCTCAACATTACTAATCATTAGAGAAATGCAAATCAAAACTACAATGAGGTATCACCTCACACCGGTCAGAATGGCCATCATCAAAAAATCTACAAACAATAAATGCTGGAGAGGGTGTGGAGAAAAGGGAACCCTCTTGCGCTGCTGGTGGGAATGTAAATTGATACAGCCACTATGGAGAACAGTATGGAGGTTCCTTAAAAAACTAAAAATAGAAATACCATACGACCCAGCAATCCCACTACTAGGCATATATCCTGAGAAAACCATAATTCAAAAAGAGTCATGTACCACAATGTTCATTGCAGCTCTATTTACAATAGCCAGGACATGGAAGCAACCTAAGTGTCCACTGACAGATGAATGGATAAAGAAGATGCGACACATATATACAATGGAATATTACTCAGCCATAAAAAGAAACAAAATTGAGTTATTTGTAGTGAGGTGGATGGACCTAGAGTCTGTCATACAGAGTGAAGTAAGTCAGAAAGAGAAAAACAAATACCGTATGCTAACACATATATATGCGATCTAAAAAAAAAAAAAAAAATGGTTCTGAAGAACCTAGTGGCAGGACAGGAATAAAGATACAGATGTAGAGAATGCACTTGAGGACACGGGGAGGGGGAAGGGTAAGCTGGGACATAGTGTGAGAGTAGCATTGACATATATATTTTACACTACCAAGGGTAAAACAGATAGCTAGTGGGAAGCAGCTGCATAGCACAGGGAGATCAGCTCGGTGCTTTGTGACCACCTAGAGGGGTGGGATAGGGAGGGTGGGAGGGACACGCAAGAGGGAGGGGATATGGGGATATATGTATACGTATAGCTGATTCACTTTGTTATACAGCAGAAACTAACACAACATTGTAAAGCAATTATACTCCAATAAAGAAGTTAAAAAAAAAAAAAAAGAAAACATTTAGTTTTTTGGAGAAGGCAACTGCATTCGTCTCCATCCCAGTCACCTGCAAAAGACACTTATTGGATTGTGATTTTTACTCATGGCTGTCATTGTAGGAGACTGTAAATGGGGAAGTATTTTATTTGTTTGTTTTGTTTTATTCCTCAGAGATGGAAGGTCATTTGGTGTTAGTTTCTTACAAAGCTAAGCTAGTCGTACCATATGATCCAGCAGTCAAACTCCTAGATACAGTACTTACTCAAATGATTTGAAAATAAAAACTTGAGCATGAATGTTTACAGCAGTTTTATTCATAATCATCAAAACTGGAATCAAACAAGATGGCCTTTAATAGGTGAGTGGATAAAATATAATACATCCGTATAATGGAGTATTCTTCAGTTCAATGGAATATTATTCAGTGATAAAAAGAAATGATCTGTGAAGCTGTGTTAAGACACAGATGAATATTAAATGCATATTGCTAAGTGAAATAATTCAGTCTGAAAAGTCTATGTACTACTATATGATTCCAATTATATGACATTCTGGAAAAGGCAAAATTGTAGAGCGGGTAAAAGATCAGTGGTTTCCAGGGATTTGAGGGGAGAGTGGAAGGACTGAATGGGTAAAGCACAGGAGAGTTTTTTAGCGTGGTGAAATGAGTCTGTATCATCCTATAATGTATCCATGGCACTGCACAGCTGTCAAAACCCATAAATCTTCGCATTACAAAGAGTGAAACGTATGCAAATTTTGAAACATCATTTGGGAGTTTGAGGATTCTGGGATGAAACGCAGAATGCACAGAACAATGTAACTGTGTTACAAATGTATAAAACAACCTTACTGATTAGAGGAGCGGGGAAAGGTGCCAACCTAAGTAACACTGGAAAAGAGTAAAGACAAAAGAAACTGCATAGAAACGCTCTACTCCATAAAGTTTGTTTCCCATGGCGGGTGCAGATTCACAATTATGATACTGCTACACGTGTATACTAGAATTGAAAAATTAGATAAATGGACGGCATATAGTGGGAGTCAGGTTTCTCACTGTTGGAGTGGCAGATAGACGAGAGTCTAAGTAGACAGGAGGCTAGAATGACCCACGTGGTAATGCATTAGAGTCAGAGATATTAGTATAAACTCACACTTGACTTAATATAAATACAGATTGTTACACAAAGTATTTCTAGAGATGTATATATACACAGGTTAGAATACACATATACATATGCTTATTCTGTTCAGCTGAAAGGGCCTAGAAGCAATGACACACCAGCAATAATGAGCACACCTAAAACCCACATCTTAGTTTCTAATACTGTTCTCCAATAAAAGGAACCAGGATTCCTTAGAGAAAGAGCTGATTCTAGTACTGGGGTAGAAATATACATGATGACCCTGAGGCATCTTATAGTGCTGGAAAGTAGGGCAGTGCTTTAAAAAGTAAGAAGGAAGGAAAGAAGGAAGGAAGGAAGGGAGAGAGGGATGGAGGGAGAGAAGGAGAGAGGGGAGGGAGAAAAAAAATACAAACGCACAATGATGGAATATGGCAAAGAAGTATAGAAACCAACATAAAAGCTCCCAATGGCAGAAGCTTAAACAATTTAAGCAACAAAATAAATTAAAACAGCTCTGCACAGCAAAATAAACAATAAAAAAAAAGAAAAAGCAACCTACAGAATAGGAGAAAATATTTGCAAACCATATATCGTATAAGGGGTTAATATCCAAAATATATAAAGAACTCACACAACTCAATAAAAACAACAACAAAGCAGGCAATCTGATTAACAGAATGGGCAGAGGAACTTAAAAGACATTGTTTCCAAAGAAGACAGCCAAATAACCAACAGACACATAAAAAGATGCTGAACATCACTAATCATCAGGAAAATGCAAATCAAAACCACAATGAGATATCACCTTGCACCTGTTAGAGGGCCATCCGCGAAAAGACAAGAGTTAAATATTAGAAAAGGGCACCTTAAGCTTACACAATGTTATATGTCAATTAAATTCTCAATAAAAATAAATAAGTATTTATAACTCCCAAAATAAATACCCATGAGTGTGTACTGATTTCAATAAATGATTAAATAAATAAACAAAAGGAAGAGAATAGACACATCCCCCATACAGAAAGATTTTAAATAATTTGTGGTGGCACTCCACCCTCAAAGAAGTAGAAAATAGCTCCCCACTTTGTAAATGTGGCCTTTACATGGGGACTTCCTTCCAAAAACGTACATTGTGGAAATGGGAGAAAAAGTAAATTTACAGTGGAGAAATCTAAAAAATACTACCTCAGTCAGATGATCAAAGTAAACATCAACAATGATAAGTGATGTTGAGAGTACATACTCATAATGTGATGAAAATGATGCTTCACCTCGGTGGTCTTCTCCAAAAAAATACATAACCCCAGTCTAATCATTTAAAGAAAAAAAGTCAGGCAAATCCCAATAACGGAACTAACCAGTACTTCTCAAAACTGTCATGGTCATCAAGATCAAGTGAAGGCTGAGAAACTGTCATAGCAAAGAGAACTGTAGAGAGATGTGACAACTAAATGGGATGTGTCTTGGATGGGATCCTGGAATGGAAAATAGATAACATGCTAAAAACTAAGGAAACACAAATAAAGCAAGGACTTTAGTTGATAATAATGTATCAGTGTTGGTTCGTTAATGGTAACAAACGTACCATTCTAATGTAAGATGTTAATAATAGAAGAAACTGAGGGTGGGGAGATGGGAATTCTTCGTACTCTCTTTGAATTTTCCTGTAAAATCAAACCTGTTCTACAATAAAAAGGTTTTTTTTTTTAATATCAGCATTAAAATATAATTTACTTTCATTCTTATCCTAATCTTTCTCAATTGGTTCAAACTCAGGAGTTTTATTCATCCCCTTGCCCTCAGGGTCATCAAACGCCAACATTCAGCTTTACAGTAGAATCTACTTTTGTCTTCGATATGCATGAAGAATCATTTGTCCAGAGCATCTATGAACTATTTGCATTTTCAATCAGTTGAACCATTAACTCAAACAGTTGGACCATTATATCAAGAATTTCTAGTCATTGAACACTACAGATTAAAATGGAAGTTACAGATGTATGATGCAACTCAATATAGGGCACAGAAATTTGGTTTCCTGAAACAATTCAGTGCATTTTTTATACCTGTATTTCATTTTAAAGGACTGGACAAAAAGCTGAAATTTTAATCATCAGTTTTGATACAACACAAATATTTATGACACTGTGGCTTATTTCCTAGGTATCCAAGGTTTTAAAAAGAAATGCTTCAACAGACTTCTAATACCTAGTTCATGTTAATATCTGAAATTTCTTGTATTTCATTAAAGTTGATGTGCCTTTGGTACTACTTCATGTTTATTAATAACAATACATGCATCATGGCAAAAACTGTGTAAGTCACTTGATGCTGAGTTTGTGGTTGATGGTTTGAGTTTCTTGTATAATTATAAATTATATAAAAGATGTTTCTCGGCCTCAGTGGAGAGCAAATTCTGTAAAATTCTCCTGGGTATTTTTTTTAATGACATTATTGGACTTAGCCTTTCTTTACAAGAGTCCTGTTGTTACATTTGTCTTGTGCCTTCCCTGATTTGCTTGGCCTGTTTTTTGAAAGAAAAGAAATTCATTAAAAACACATTTAAATTACGTATGCTAAACTAGAAAAATGACATCATTTTCTCTCAGATCTAGAGAATAGCACGGTTGCAGTTTATTTCTTGCTTCAAAAGCCTCCCTCATTCTTATGGACAACCACGTATCAGTTAAAACATTTGTCAAGAATTACTGATAAGGTATCATCTAAGCCGCTGACTGAATACAGATTCGTTCATTACTTAGTCATGGACACAGGAATTTCAGCCTACTGGTGATTATTCAACCATTTAGTTTAGCAAACATCTGAGCATTTTCTTCTGTACCCTGCACGTATCAGAGAGTAGGAGTCAGTACACCCCTGTAAAGGGCCAGAGAGCAAATATTTCAGACTTTGTGAGCCTTAAAGAATCTGTCACATTTACTCAACTCTGTTGTTGTAGCATGAAAGCAGCCATAGAAAATGCCAATGAACAGTGTGGCGTGTTCCAATAAAGCTTCATTTACATACAGGTATCCAGTGCATCATGTCAGGTTTGGCCCGTGGGCTGTAGTTTGCCAATCACTGTCATAAAGTGTGGGAGAGAAAATGGAGATGCAGAGACTGGTCACTCTATGAGACCCAGAATGTTCTTTGCTTTCTTCTCTGACTGGAAAAGCTCCTCTCACTTTACCACACCAGCTCACACGTCCTTTCGTCCATGAAGTCATTCTCAGCTTCACCAGAGTTAGTTTTCTCTTTTTTTTGCACTATACTATCATGACTGTTAATTTTCACATCTTCCATTCTTGCTAAATAATGGGAAAATGCCACCTCTGTTGTCCAACTGAACTCGTACTGTACGTAACGTGGTCAGTTCCCATGTAGTTGAGCATACCTCATCCACTTCTGTATCCTTGTACACTGCAGAATGTCATTACTTAATGAACACATTAAATATAAATATAAAGAAGAAAGTGATGAGTAAAATGTGTGTAGGACAAGAGCATGCTACCTGAACTCAGAGGAAGTAGAGAGTACCTTCAAAGGGAGGGATGAGAAAAAGAGGTACAGGAGGCTGCGTATTGACACAGGGGTATGTGAAGGAGGAAACAGCATTTATTCTAGACCCTGTGTGTGACAGGCAGCCTCCAGCATGGCTCACATCATCCCCACCTCCTGATATTCATGCCCTGTGCAATCGCCTCATCTTGCTTGTTGGCAGGACGTGATGACTCACTTTTAATGCATAAAATACTACAAATGTGATGAGATGTGTCTTCCAAGTTCAGATCATAAGAATACTGTGGCTTCCATCTTGCTCACTTCTCCTCTCACTCTGAGAAAAGCTAGCTGACACATTGTGATCTGTCCTATGGAAGGACCTCATGACAAAGAACCAATGGCTCCAGTCAACATCAAGCAAGGACCTGATCCACAGGAGGGAGCTTGGAAGTGGATCTTCACCCAGCCCGGCCTTAAGGCACCTGCAGCTCCGGTTGACATTTTGATGCAACCTTGTGAGAGACCCTGAACACCCTGATGAGTTGCGGCTGGATTTCTGACTCATAGAAAATGTGAGATAATAAATGTATATTGTTTTATGCTGTTAAACTGTGAGCTAATTTGTTATACAGCAATAGATAACTAATATACAATGTCAGGTGTTTTAGATACATTTTCTCATTTAATCCTCATAATAAACCTATGGAGTACCTATTGTAGTCAATTTTCCTGAAAAGGAAATAAAGCCTCAGGAGATTATGTGATCTATCCAAAAATTCATGGTTAATGAGTAGCAAAAGTGGCATTCAGATCTTTGCTCCTTCAGTCATCACAGCAGTAAAAGCACGAACTAAATGAACAATACGGAAAGAAGATAAGAATAAGGAAGAGTGCTCAGGAAATCACCATGCATGGTCTGTTCTATTTCAGTAGGTACTGGAAAACATAGGTGATCTTAGCCAGTTCTCCACACACGCAGGACTTACCGTCATAAAAGCGATTATTTTTCTTTCTTAGGGGGTCTCTCCCTGTCTCTCCAGATCTGCTCAGCTGGGCCGTCCTTCTGCTCTAGAAAGAAAACTCTGCTGAGTCTCATAATACTTTGGGTCACTCTTAGGTAATAGAAATGGCTGCTTTGTCCCAGACACAATCTAAATTCAGTGATTAAAAGTCTCCAGTCTAATACACTGATCAGCCCTTCAACCTTTTTCCAGGTGTAACATCCCGCCCTCCTCTCCAGATGCAGAAGAGCTGCCTGGTGCTGGCATGTGGCTAACATTTCTCTCTATCCCATGGACCTCTGCCCCCACATACTAGCTCATATTTCTGATCCTTCGAGGGTTGAAGAGGACAGGGGTTTGAAAAAAGTCTTGACGGCTGGAAGAATCCATCCTTGTCTTGTACCGTTTTGAGATGGCTCAGTGATTTCTGGACCTAGCAGCTACTTCATGTTGATTCTTCTCACAGCACTTTCTCCAGAATCTCCTGTGGGTCCCTCTGCCTGCAGCATCTTTGAAAGGAGCTAGACCTCACCTTCTGCTAGCCTCTCACCATCCCCAGTCAGCTTCTATTCCTGGCAATATACTTCACATCATTTTATTTGAGCACCCACCCTCACATCTGTTCCCTTGGGCAGAAACCTTTTCAAACCATGCCAGGCTTACACTCCTTCTCAGAAGGACAACGGTATCCGTTCTGTGGTACCAGACTGCTTTAGCTTCCTCGCACAGGAGTCAGGCAGCATCCTGCTGTGTCCTCCAACTGCAGGGGACATGTAGCAGGGACTCTGAGTGGCCCCACTGAAGTACCACTCTTTAGCCTTGGAGGTCTCCTCATCTCTACCCGTTGCAGGAAGGTGGGACTCACAGCTCAGCTGTCTCCAATAATATCATCCTCAAAATCACCTACCAACGTCAGTCTCTCAACTCATCAAAACCACCCTTAGGAATGGAGAATTTCAGTGTTGTGAAGCTGATTCTCTGATATTTCCTTTGAAACTCTGCTTATGGTCTAGCTCCTTGCTGAGGCTTCAATTTTAACATCAAGTTTCAAGACAAGCAGAGTTTTGCTTTAAGGGGATTCATCTAGTGTATGCAGGTGAGACTGAAGTCTGAAGTCACTGAAAGAGAAAGACTTGAAAAGCAGCTATTAAATAATCTAAGCTACAGAGAAGTGAGGTCCTAACTAGGGCAGTTGTCATGGGAATAAAATTAGGAAGAATGTCTCAAGAGTCATGGAGGAGGTAGATCAATAGCAACTGAATGAATGTGAATAGAAGAAAAGACTTGAAAACTGGAAGAAAATTTTGGTCAATAATAGAAATCAGAATTCAGAAGGAATGCATTTAAAGGGGAAATGGGATGATCAAGCATGTGGCTCTTTAGGCACTGTGGCAATATTAGGTAGAGACGAGCATCAGGAAATTAGAAGACGGGTCTCGGAATTCATAATTGAAGTTTAGCATCATCTGCACAGAGATCATTATTGAACCCACAGTGGTCATAAGACTAACATTAAAAAGTAATAGAAAATGACTGAGAAAAGGAGGAAAATCTGCCCCTAGATATAGCGAGACCACTCAAAAAACTGGAAGCCCAGAAAAAGGCAGGCCTTTAATGAAGGGTAGTCATTAGAATCAAAAGCCGAAGACAAGATATGAAAGGAACTACTGAATATAGCCTCAGGAAAATGTCCATCACCACAGATTTTTTCTGTAGAGTTGTTGAAACCAAGCCCAAATTCCAAGGGTCAGAGACTGAACGAACAGTTAGGAGGTAGAGGCAACAGGTATAGAATAATCTTGGGGAATTGGTCTATGAGCAAGAAAAGGTCTCTTGAGAAGACAGAAGGGTCTAGGAGACATTGCAAAATTTGGACATGTTTATAGGCAAAGGGGAAAGAGCCAGTGAGCCAAAAGTGATTCAGAGGATCAAGAGAGAAGGGAGGTAACAGGGAAATAAGATCCCCCCAAACATGCAGCAGGACAGAAGGACAAGCAAGGGAAATGGGCTGCCCTTAAAATGACAGGGAAGCACGTCTACTAAACAGAAGAGAAGGAAAAGGAATATGGGGGGAAAGCCTGAGATGCAGAAGAGGAAAGTTGAGAGAGATCAAATTCGATGGTTTTAAACTTTTAATAAAGTACCTCACTCTTAGGGAGTGAGATAGATACGGGTTGGTTTCTTGCAAAAAAACCAAAAATTTTGAAGCCATTGCTTTGCGAGGCAGAATGTTAAGACAATCAATCAGATACAAATAAAGGATTGCTGATCCAAACTTAGGGTTCACCTGAAACTAAACTTTTCTTCCTCACTGCTCACTCCATTATTAATGTCCTTTTTCTTTAATGTTAACTAAATGGCATTGGGCTGTGACTTTCTTCAGACATGCTTGCCAATTCAAGAAATGCAGGAAATAAGCAACAAGGATTTGCTGTATAGCCCAGGGAACTATATTTGATATCTTGTTATAACCTATAACGGAAAATAATCTGAAAAATATATATAACCAAATCGCTTTGCGGTACACCTGAAACTAACACAATATTGTAAATCAACTATACTTCAATTAAAAAAAAAAAGTGCAGAGAAAGCAGATAGAGCAATTACCCTGGGCAGGCACTTGGCAAAGCTGTCGTGGACGTAGGTCAGGGTGGGGAGAGAGTCCAGGGTGAAGACAGGTGATCTTTAAGTGCTGGCCACTGGTCATGCAAGCAGACAAAAAGAAGTAGTGGGGTAGAGGGAATGGTGAAGATCACAGTAATGCAGGATGGAGGTGAAAAGGCAACAGGTAAAAACCAGAAAGAAGAGTACTGAAGGAAGGTGTCAAGGTTCCTCCTGTTGGTGGAATACAGAGATGCAAAACTAGCTGAGATTTATCAAACAAGGACAAAGACTAAGAAAGCTGAACTTGTAGCTGCTGTTAAGGGGAAGCTTTTGCCCAACTCCTAATATTTTTGTCCAGGTGGTCTCTCCCATATGTATTCACTCTGCCCCACTGAAGGTGGTGTCACTTTCCTGATTGCTAAATTGGGAAGAAATAATTAAGAAGGCTTAGATCAGCTTCTATCTCCTTCCTCTAGGGCAGTAGCTCCCCATTAGAAAAACACCATCCTCGCTGCTATTCCATGGTTGGAACACAGCTGGCATCAAGCATCTTCGGCAACTGGGCAAGTAAATGTAACCAGTCGGGGTTCTGGTCCATTTGACTCTCACTAAGCTACATCCTCCAGCTTGGCTGTTATCAATCATTTTACCCTCCATTGGTCACTCTTGAGGGAGGAGAAAGAAGGGAATTTTTCGACTAAATCTTCTGAGAGACCATAACAGCCCACTGAAACCTCCTGATGTCTGGAAAGCTTCTGGTTTATTTCAGTTACAAACTGAAACTATGAAAGAATCCCACTTAAAAATCCTCCTTGTTCCTTTCCATGCCTACTTCATGTATGTCATGAGTTTAGTCTGAAAGTCATGACTGTTTAGTTTTCTATGAATGGCTACCCATTCCTGGCAATGCAGAATGTCTAATCGAGCCCTGAAGAGTAAGTTGGTCCCAATTCTACTAGCTAAGAAAAGCTTACCAGTGTCAGAAAATTATAATTCCAGACTGGTTCTGGAGGAAAAAAAATGTGTGAAGAATTAAAATTGTTCATATTTTTTAGATCAAAATAAAATATTGACGTCTTGAAGGTTAAAAAAATAGAGTAGACCCAAGAAATTTAAATTTGATGTAATAAATAAAAAGAAATTTTCACATTTTAAAACCTAATTCCCTTGTGCAGATTCCTCTTAGGCCTTTGCTTTGGATGCGTGAATTTATAAACATGCAAAGATCATACTAGCCATCACCCCAGTTCCATATAAGGAAACAACTTCTACGTGATTGTCTTTATTTCTAACTTCAAAGGTATAAATTCCAATCCAATGCTTAAATTAAGTTTATATTATATGTATGAGTCTTTGAAAACTCTGTTTCTGCCTATGAAATAGTTGCCATAGTAACTAATGCACTTCCAAAGAGGGGAAAAATGTGCACCAATTTTTTTTCCACTTAAAAGGTAAAAATTAAACTAAATAACAACAGATAATGGCCGTGTCATTAAAAGGTTGTTCTCTCACATATAGTATTACAAGTCTCACACATTTCTTTGATGTAGAGAAATGATATTCTCTTCCCCACCCTTGTGTGTTCGCTCTCAAGGACAAAGAATAAAAAGTCCTTGAATGGAACACTGAGAGATTCATGAAGAACTCACTAAACAAACTTAATGTGAAGTAAATGATTGCATTGCATGCTGTATCTTAAATATCTTTTGTGAGATAGCTAATTCAATAATAATAACAATAATAAATAATAATAATAATAATGGTCACCCCATACATAAGGGAAATACATACACAGAATATTTAGGTGCTAAAATTTTATTAAGATCACTTTAAGCTCTAAATTTCAGGGACCTAAAAGAGATCTTGGACCACAAAAACAATTATATTCAGCATATGTCACTGAACATCCATAAATTAATCTTTTGCCTTTATTTGTTTGGCTGCTGTTTTTGGTGTAAAGAAAAGTTTTGATAAAATATTTTTTAATTGAGCTTATTAAACCAATTTTTTCTCTAGTCATGTTGAATCACTGTGATATGAAAGGTAAAAAGAAATTCATAAATTTCCACTTAATAAATTTTATCTTGTTAAAGTTTACTGACTTGTATAAGATAAAATGAGAGAGCAAGGGCAAATGTCAGAATTCAGATTTTGCTCACCTGAATATGTCCTTCTCTAACAGCCTACAATAAACAAATAAATTTAATGCTAACCCTGAGATTTAAAAACATAGTCTTTCTAAAGCTCAATATTAATTCTTTCATTTGATGTCCTCACTGCTATTTTGTGTCATTATCTTTTTTCCCATTAGGAAATAATGTCTCCAATAAATATTGGAAGCATTATGCTTTATATTTTCTGTAAGCCATCAACTTTGAAATCTGTGCAATAAAGCTATATATACTCCCTAGTAATCATTCCTGTTGGCATATGCAATAGGAAAATAAACAATGCGAAATAAACAGAAATAGGACCAAAAGAATTGCACATCAAGAGGTGTGAAAATATCATCTTTCTTTCATTAACAACTCCAAAGTAAGAGACAGAGTTCTTTAAACCAAATATTATAGGTATAACTTCAGACACTAAAGCAATGATAAAATAACACAAAGAGAAATGAGATTTAGATACCAAACAGATGGATGATACACAGATGTTCCTAGAATGGCTGCTACAACAATAATAGTTGAATAGTCTTTGGGAAAATTTAGGCAATTACTTTCCATTTATGGAATGAACTGTATTTAAGATTTAGATTTAATTAATACTGCTACCGTATGCCTGCATGTGCTTATTAGCCAAATCTGAAGTGCAGTGAATTGGACATTCATTTCAAAATGTCTGCATCTTATAACAATAAAGACGTTCAACCTCATGGTCACTGCTGTCATTATCAGATTATGTCCCTCAATGATCATAGCTGGCCATAGCTTTCCTGGGAACGATTCTACTCCAAATGTTGTTGATTATTATATACAGCATTCATTTGGAATGATTGATGGCTTCTGGTGCCATGTGAAAGCCACGTACCTTGGCTCCACTTTGCGGCAACCCAATCCATCAGAAATCCAGCCAGGCCCAGAAGACACTTTGAGTTTTGCCATGCATGCTGGAGAACTGACAGCTGATTGAGGACCAAAGCTCCATTTTAATGAGTCTCTTTGGTCCTGAATCCATCACTGCCAGACTGACAAACGTCAAAACTTGACACCCTCCATTAGAAACTACTTAACCTTTAAGTCTGTATGGTGTAAAGGACCGCCAGCCTAAACTTTGTAATAATGAAAACTTGCTTAGCTAAGCTGCAAGATCAGGTGATACATCTGCCTCACCAATGAGAACCTTGAGGACTGAGGCATTAAACACTGGTTTTCCATATTTTTAACCAGTATAGGTAACTATTAAAATTGTAGTTTTTACTATTGGGTGTAAGATAGGCTCAAGGATGTATTGTACAATACAAGGAATATAGCCAATATTTTGAAATAACTGTAAATGGAAAGTAACCTTTTAAAATTGTATAAAAAAATTAAATTTTTTATAAGTTTTTTCAAAAATTGTGGGTCTTAAGGTTACCAGGATCTAAACACTGGGTACAGAAACAAAGCATAAAAATCCATACATATAAACTATGTGTGTAGAAATTGGTATTTATAGAAACGAATGCAAATATACCCAAAACAGAACACAGACCTATCCAAGATAGCCTGGACGCTAAAGCAAAATTGACCCTTCACAGTAGAAACAACAATTGTGGATAGTCTAATGATGGAGTGAGATCACCCACCTATGTGAGGCATGGTCTCTAGGACATACGGAGAGAGACATGTACTGGTCACCAATGTACGTCTCAACATGACCCAGCCCCCTTGCAGGTGGCAGGAGCTGTGTGACTCTTCAGGACAATGCACTACGTGTAGGAATGAAGTGTGTCACTTCTGGTTTGAGGCATGTAAGACTGGGTGTGGATTTTCCACCCTCTTGTGCCCTGCTATAGTAAGCCACGTTTTGAGATGCCAGTGTCATAAAATAGTGGTGCTTCTGTGAGTCTGGGTCTCTGACCACCACCTGCAACTTGCACTGAATGTAGCTTAGGCAAGAAAAAATTTGTATGTATTTCCATCTGAGATATTGAAATCAATTTGTTGCTGCAGTATAAACTAACCTTACCCTGACAGAGACTGTTGAGAGTAAAAAGTTACCCTCAGGCCAGCAGTGCGTATCAGGAATGTTCTAGAAAATAGTAGTAGGTGATGTCTGACTACAAGTACGGCAATGAGCAGTCTAGGTACTAAGTGCATAAAGAGTTCTATGCTGATAAGTAGATGTAGGGCCTTAGTCATAGCACTTTCTGAAGCAGAACTTCATGAATGGGTGTATAAGACTTCATGATTGGAACGGGAATTGCAATGAGGGAATATGGTCACGGAAATAAGAAAGGTGCTAGTTTATTGGAATGGAGACACAATATAAGAATAGAACCATCTAAGCTACTGAAACAAGTCTCTGAAAACTGCCTGTGACTAAGGATAAGCCTTTTACCAAGGCATGAGATGGGGAGAAAAGTAAATCCCAGCTCTGAACAAAGAAGCTTAGTCTGTAGCAGAGAGCCAAGCTGGTCCTGAAAACTAATTCAAAAATTTTAATGGAAAAGTTTAAACAAGATGCATATGATGATCAATTCAGTGTTTGTTATTAAAAAGATCAAATTAAAAAAAAGAAAAAGAATTATTCTGTGTTCAATTGAATTGCATCAATGAAAATGAACACAAATCCTGGTGTAGAACCCTCAAGCTACCCCGAGGCCCAGTGGGGCAAAGCGGGGCTCCTGGAAATGCGTTTTTTTAATGATCAAATAAAATGATGGTGAGTCATTCCTCTCCCATGCTGTGTTGATTCTCATTAGGCCATGTGCCCTAAAAGGAAAGAGCTCAGGTAGCAGGAGCTGGTTCAAAGCCAGGTTTGTGCCAAGGCTACTTCATCTGTATATTAGCATAAAAGAAATCTCTTAGCCCTCCCATCTAAAAAACTTTTCATAGAAATTTAATGTCTTCTGTATCAATAATCGATTATATCTTTTGATGGCTTTAATAGAATAGTGCTCCTCAATGAAAATCAGTCCATAAAATTTCTATTTCCACATATTTTAAAAAATGTATTTTCAAAAGCATATCTGACTGCTTTTTGAAATATAGTGAAATATAGCAATGTATAAAATAAAGGAATGTCTTTACCTATTGGTTTTGGCAAAGGCAAGTAGAAGCCTCTATTCTTATGCAAAAATGCACAAATTTTGTTTTAGCCATTGAGCCTAAGCATGTCAAAAAAGAAAATCAGAAATTACAAAGTAAATTTAGATTTAGACTTTGTCCAGATACAAATTGATTTTGCTAAATTTGGAATCGTGAATAGAACTCAGCAAAACACCCATATTAGTCTTTGAAGTATTAAGTCAGCAATTTGACAGATGTGTTTTCTTTACAAATTTGCTCTGTCATGCTGCAGATAGAACCAGATCTAGTTTTGCAAACCAGGTTTCAGGTGATTTACAAAAGAAAAAAAGGGTTGCCAGCAAGGAACACCCCCCCGAGATTTATGAAGAAGAAGTATACATGAAAAGAAACTGGAATTTCATATGGAACTAAGTCTTGTGGTCAGTAGCTTAAATATTTTCTGCACATATACTTTGGCCATTATCTTGGCCAAATAACCACCAAATGGTTGACACAAATTGATCATTAAAGCAAATGTAAGAAGCTGTTAATCAGTTAGTTAAAACAATAATCAACCTGCAAATAATCAAGTATTTGATGTATTATTACACATAGACAAACTATGTCTATGTTCAAAAAAATTGTTTGATTTGATTAACTAGTCAACTAAATATTTAAAGTCATTTAAAGTTCTTTCTTGTAGTGTACGTTCTCTTACTGACTTAGTAAAAAAGCATTAAGTTCTTTTATTCTTTATTTATTAGTGCAATATTATATATCTCTGTCTTCTGAGCATAAACATTGGACTGTCACTCTGGTTGTTCAATAACCTGACGGCAAGTGCGTATACATGGTCATACCCATCACACACACGGAGCTTTAAAACAGCATCCCACTTAAATCAATAGTGTAAAATTTATTGATTTAATTCCATCTTGAAGAGATAGAAAAATGAGCAGTGGTGCTTCCTTACAATTTATCATTGTTCATACAGAGTTTCAAATTCCTTTATGGTTATAATGAAATCCATTTTCTTAAAGTCAAACTGATAAACAGGTAGGCCAGGGAAATTTCAAGGGAACCAGATCATTTTCAAAAAGTCTATAGATGAAAACATCAGAAAATATTTTGTGGTTAAAGAATTCAAGAACATTAAACTCTTCTAAAACCATATATTTTACTTTTTTACTAATTATCACAGTATCAGAATACTTGGGATTTTATTCAAAAAATGGGCAAAAATATGTATGTGCATATATGTTGTGCATATAGACACATAAGCTCAATTATACACACTCCCCTGACACACTCTGTTGTCACAACTTTCTTAAGCAAAGTTAATTTAGCAGATGTGTTCTAGAATATCATCAAATTATAAAATATATAAGTAATATAAAATAACAATAATACAAAAAATCCAATTAACTACCAAGTAAAATACTGGGGTACCTGATATATGCAACCTTCTCACAAGGATCAAACTTCCCCCTGTAAGTGGGTGGCTTAGTAACCAGTTTTCGGTGGAGCATCACTGAGTTTATCCTTTAAGTCAAGACTAGCTTCTCCACAATCCACGTGGACTCAAAATCCAAGGTTACAGATAGGCAGGTGGACCAGCTTGCCAGCTTTCCTGGGACAGGACTCCAGGTCTTGATACCTCCAGTCAGGAGCAACATGGGGCTGTGACCCAAGGGCCAAATAGAGAGAAGGTAGTAACCAGATGAGGAATATGATATGAAATACAATATATCATAAGAAAAAAGACAAAAGAAGGCTGGTTGAATTAAATATCCAGAAGAGGACGCAAAGGACCAGAATTGGTTACAGGCAGAGTCTATAAGACATCACTGACTTCTCTACTAGGAAGAAAATACATCACTCCAGGTGGGGAAGGATAGCCAGACTGAGTCCCTGAATTGAAGCTGAGAATCACGTTCCCCTTGGGAATCTCTCACAGTTCAGAGTTGTGTCTTTGTACTGAGAGTATAAGTGGGGTTTCTCCCTATTTTATATCATCCTAAGTGGAGATAAACCCCACCTTTCCCTTGTTTCCAGCTGAGACAAGGCTGGGGTTTCAAAGGTTTTATTAGGGTCTGAGTAGAAAACAAAAGGAAATTAAAATAGAGTGTCATGAATTTAGGCAATCTGACTTGCCAGGTAAAATAAGAGACTGAGTCCCTTAGGCCTTTTTAAGAATATGTGGAGTCAGGAATATTTATTTCAAAGAAGACTCTGATCTTGACCCACACTAGGTTCACCTGACCATCACAGACCTCAACAGGATTACCCCATCCTGTTCCATTCTCTCCTTTTTAAAGAAGAGCCAAGATTTAGTCTTTAAATGAATTCTGCTATAATAATTCAAATCTACATTGATTCTTTTGCCCTATGACTTAATCCATATATTATGTACATACTCATTTTGATGTTTAATTCTAGATTCTCCTAAATATTGATAATATTATAATTGATTAAATTTTTTGCAACAAGCTTTTTAGTTTGTCTGCACTGGTCTCAGCATATACTAGGCATTTAGTACACAATAAAATTGATGTATATGAGATTTAAATTCTCTACAAAAATTTACTTAAAATAATCATTAGCTATATTGCATGGTTGAGCAAAGCTTGGCAAGAGGATACTCTTTCCATGTATATTAAAATTATCTTATACAAAGCATATTCTTAGAGAATATTCTTATAGAATGTAAAAGGTGAGGCAAGAATTTTTTCATGTCCCTAGGAGGGCTTTTAACTAAGTACAATGACTATATCAGGTTTTATAGTCATACTTAGGAAATCTGACCTAAAAGTGGCTGACCATTTTTGGTACCTATGCCATAAGAAGAGATGATTTCACTCCCTTACCTCTTACCCAGTTGTTTTTACCTCGAGGTTCAAATATGAGTCAATCTTCTTTGTGTTCGGTCATTGATTCTATGATTCATTCATGCTATTTTGTGCCAGACACATGTTATCATATTCTCATGTTATATTCTAGTGGTAGAGATATAATTAACATATGATAAATAAAAAGGTAAATATAAACTGTGGTGGGTTCTAGGAAGAAAACACCTGAAATGGACAATAAGATGGGGGCCTAGTTAAGTAGGGTGATCAGAAATGACTGCCCTGAGATCTGAATGTTAAAAATGAACAAGCCGGGCTTCCCTGGTGGCACAGTGGTTGAGAGTCTGCCTGCCAATGCAGGGGACACGGGTTCGAGCCCTGGTCTGGGAGGATCCCACATGCCACGGAGCAAATGGGCCTGTGAGCCACAATTACTGAGCCTGCGTGTCTGGAGCCTGTGCTCCGCAACGAGAGAGGCCGCGATAGTGAGAGGCCCGCGCACCGCGATGAAGAGTGGCCCCCGCTCTCTGCAACTGGAGAAAGCCCTCGCACAGAAACGAAGACCCAACACAGCCATAAATAAATAAATAATTAAAAAAAAAAAAAAAAAGAACAAGCCATGCAATGAGGCTGGCAAAGAACATTCCAGGCAGATTTTGGTGTCCCCAAGGTTGGACCTTATCTTTCCTTACCTATTTGTACTAGAAGGGAAATCAGGAATACTTTAGCACATCAACTCTAATGATAGAACTTCAAGGAATTGGGTTGTTTTCTGAAAAGATATTTAAGTACCTTCCCAGCATTACTGAAATGACACCACAAGCCAATTTTGTACACATTTCCAGTCATAGTCATATACTCATGTGAGTATACACAGAAAAATACCTGCCTCAATATATTGACAGTTAATCAGAAAAAAACCCCACAAACCTCAATGATCTCTACATTATTGCCCAAAACAGTTTGATTAATTTTTCACTGAATGGACCAAATTTTTGTCTAAAATACCAGATATTTCCTTCCCACTCCAATCTAGACAACAATCTTCCTTATACTATTTATTTCCACAATTACAGTGACTAGCTAGCCCCAGGCCCTTCTTAAGGTCTCCCTCCTGAGGAATGACCTTAGGCCCTCCTGTTCTATGTCATGGAAGGAGCCTTCACTTCCGTGCCCCAGAGTCAGACACATGACTGAGCCACAGGTGGAAAGACACAAAGGCAGTGGGTTGCTCAGGGGCCTATGATGGCGACCACTCCATATAGCCCTGCCTAAGCAGAGTAAAGCTGCACTTAGCTAAGTTAACCAGATTCTCCCTCTTGGAAATAAACTGAGAAATAAATAAAGAATCAAATACTGAGCAGCAAGAGAGAAAGCTAAAAGTTACCAGACAAGCAAAAGTAATAAAGAGCCTACAAAGTCCTATGGTACCGGAGGAATAAAAACAGAGAAGGTGCTGACACCAAATAGTATCAGTAGGAAGACGAACATGCACAAAGAAGCAAAGACCAACAGAGCACATTAATGGTGGAACATTAGTATGGAGATCAGTCAGTTAGGCAGCTTAAAAGTCCCTGGAACAGCCTCAGATTCAGTTCCAGCCTCTGTTAGGCTTAGACACAAGGTTCCCATACTTGGAAACTGGAACATCCCAGATTCCCTTATTGCCAAATGGGTCCTCCCAATAAACACAGCTTGGTCCTCCCCAGTTCACTGAGCAGGAATGACCAAGATTATTCTTTGACACAGAGGATGCCTAACAGAAATATGCCCCATTACATCAGTCTTTTCCCCTTGGAAACAATGAGACAATGAACACACTATTTATGTAGTATCATTGCGGAATCTCCAGAGCCTACAGCAGTGACGGATACATAATAAGCACTCAATCCACGTTTGTTTTATAAATGAATTAATGACTGAGTGAAAGAGATAAGAAATAACGAGACATTATTCATCATTAAAAAATGACACTCCTCTCTTCTCAAACCAACTCCTCTAGAAAAAAATGAAGTTTTTAAAAAAACATAGGAATATCATTTTATATCACAATTTCTGCTAATAATGTACCTTCAGAGATGGAGAGAAACCTTAAGAAATCAGTTCAATATTTTTAGGTCTAAGCAAAGATACCAATAGTAAAAATGAGCCCCAGAGCAAAGTCTAATCTACTCCATTTCTATCATTAAATGTCCAAAAGATGTCCCTGACTTTCTCCAATGGTAAAATGTGGACTACTTCTAGGCAGGAAGGATGGAAGAAAGGAAGGGAAGGGGGGAAGGGAGACAGGAAGAGAGGGTGAGAGAGTGGGAGGGAGGGAGAGAGGGTAGAAGAGAGAGAGAGGAAGGGAAGAAGGAAGGATGAAATATCTCATATTTTCCTTTAGTCCCTTCCCCTTTACCACTTGCCTATCTTTTTGACCTCCCTCCTCTGAGAGCTTTTGATTGCACAGAGCAGGGAAATTGTACAACTGCCTTTTAATGGAGGCCTCTCACCCCAGAAGCAGAGATGTGTCCCCTTGCCCCTCAAAACCCTACTCCTCTCAGACTGCCTCACTTTATTCCCCTCAGCCTCTGACAGTTAAGTCAAGGTTGCACCCTAATGTAAATGAGAAATATAGAAATTGGAAATGTTGAATTTAGAGTGTTCAGATTGGAACAGACACTGATCTTTCTTCCTTTCTTCCTTTGTTTCTTAAATAATATTTCTTTGCACACACGGGGTAAACTAAGAAGGAAATCTCACCGTGTTCACAGTGAAACAACCCTGAGTTTAGAAGCTACCCCTTCATGAGGTTGATTAAGCTAGGAAAGCGAATATTCAAAGTTTAGATTCTTATGCTTATGAGTTCTATTCTTTAAAGAATTTTTAGATTAATTCAGCTGAAGGGTAGTATTTGACGGACAGAATTAAATGAAACCCACAAGGTATTAAGTAGTCCCTAAAAGATCCTTATGTCAAACTTGAGAAAAGAGTGGAGATTTGAGTCCATTTCATCTGAGCAATTCCTGCCAGAAGTTAACAGTATAAAAACAGGTGGGTAAGTTAGCATAAACAAAATTGTATTGGGATACAAATTGTCATTTTCTTAGCCACACTCAGTCCTAGATATCAGAGGTCTTCCTGTGGATGTTTAACATGATAATTAATAGCAGGTAATAAATAAGTATTAGTTACGCCTTGAACTCTCTGTGACTTGCTCTAATTGTTTAATTCTAAAATGGAATCAGTGCTATTTAGCTGCATCCAAATAAAAGATTTTACCTATTAATTATGGATGAATTGCTTCCATAATATTTCAGAAAAGACAAAGTTGTTTGTTAAAAAACGACTTCTTGTTTTTGTTCTCTACATGGATATATAAATCATACAATGTAACAAAGCCATTCTTTAAAGTTGCAAAGGAACAGCAATTTTAAAAAGTCCTCCATATTTATTTTTTCCCCTTTGAGCTTAAAAAACAACATGGTCAAACTAATTTTTTTTCCAAAAACTTGCTCCTGGGCTTAACAGCTTGTGTGATAAGTTACATTTCAGCCTTGGAGGGAAATTTGACAACTGACCTATACAGTTAGAAAAATAATGCTATAATGGAGAGTTTGAAGTTGTTAGCTATGACTGTACTATAGTATACAGCAATTATGAGCATTTTGTGTGCATTTCTTCAATTTGGTGAACAAAAATCATATCTATATGTGCAAATTATCAGTCTTTACAAAGAGCTCCTTTGGTTCACCTATATGTGCATATACAATGCTAAAGTAAATACTGTGCCATGAGTATCACTCGTTAAATACATACCAAAGGGGGGGAAAGGAGAGGATAGGGCAAACATTGTACAGCATTTAATGTTTTCCAAATAATGACCTGTTGCTATTGAGTTGAATAAGACAAAGGTAAGACAGTTCCTTATATGTGAACACACACAAAAAATAATAACAATAAAGACAAAACTCCCTTGGAAGGACTCATACCTGGGATTAGTACTCATACTTCTCAATGGCAACCTAAAGTTAGATAAACAACCTAAACTGGGCTCGTTTATAGCCCGAGAAGAATTTTCCATACTGCTTCCAGAGTCTTGCACATAGTAGGCCAGACAGTGTCCCACTATGGCGGACTGTAAAAGCCAAAGGAGGTTGGCTACAGGTCACTGCCAATCAGTGTCTCGAGGCAAGGGTGCTATTATAACTAAGGAGTGCTGTGGGTAACTTGGAAACATGTTGCAGCACCCTCTAAACATCTCTAAAGTAACTCCCAAACTGTGGAGGTGAGTTTTCTCAGTAATAGCTTGTCCCCATGAAAGAGTAGAGCACGAGGGTCCTAACCTTGCCCTAGAGGCGGATTGCGCGGGGTCAGTTGTAGCTCCTCCACACTAACTCCCTGACTTTGGGCAAGTTACTTAAACTCTGCTTGATTAAGTCTTTTCATCTGATTATGGTTGCAGTAAAGCTATGATAATATAGTGATACAACTTGTTTGCCTGTATGGCGGGCTATTTGATGATCAAGACAAAGACTATAATGTTAAATCAGAAAAGCAAAATGTAGAACAGATCCCAAACTCACAAATATGTATATATTCTATGTGTTTATAAACTTTTTTATAAATATCTTGTTAAAAAATACAAAAAAAAGGAAGTCCATGGCAGTCATGTCTAGGTGATGTGCGTCCTGAGTGAGGGAAAGAGATGTCAGAGGTAGTAGACTTCATGTAGGAAAGAGAGGCGAGCTTCTGCTGGGAGGAAGGAAACAATACATACAAAAAGAAGCTCTTAGAGACAGAAAAATGACTTTGGCAAGCTAATTTCATTGTGCGGGACGGAAGCCTGGAGGAGTAGAAGGTGTGAAGAGTCACAATTAGAAAGTTACTGCGACGTCAAGAGAGAATTGGGTAGGTAAAGAATCACAGGAATTTCCAAAATTCTCATCTATTATTTACCGAATTCTCTGAACGCACCATCCATTACCTCATCACCACCTACTCTTGTGTCTTGTTTCACTTACTTCCTCCATCCACGATGGTGAAGATATAAGTTATTTAGTTTGTATGATGGGTTTTGTGTTTCTTTAAATCAGACACCAACCCTAAGCAGCCCTCCAAGTAGTCCTGATTTTATGTAAATCACATATGAAAAATCATATTTAAAAGGTGCATTTTTATTTTTTGCATAAACAAAATCATACTATTTATTTATTTATTACATATCATGGGCATCTTCCCATATCAGAACTCATAGACTTACCCCATTATACACTTTTCCTTACTGCATAGCATTCCACAATGTGAGTGGACCAGGATTTATTTACACTGTTGCTGTGTTTCTTTTATTACAAACAATACCGTAATGTGCGTCCCAGTGAATGTACATCTGAGCTTATATGTAAGTATAATGAAGAGTCTAGCTCCACTTTTTTTTTTAATTGAAGTATAGTTGGTTTACAATATTGTGCTAGTTTCAGGTATACAGCAAAGTGATTCAGAAGTATACATAGTTTTTTCAGAGTAAAGAGTCTGACTGCTCACAGCTTTCAAGCCTCACGCCAGTCTCTTCTCCTGTCCACATGTGGGGAAGATGATGGAAAGCCCATGCTTTCCCTTCCTGGGTACCAGGGGGAAGGTCACACCATGCAGCCCCTGGCTCACCCTCAAGAACCCTCTTCCCAGTCCCACCCACTAACCACAATAAAAACCCAAACTCACTTCGCTTTGCTCTCTCAATCCACTTCAGACTTTCCTGGGAGCCTGCCCTATGTTCCCAGAAAGCCTCATTGTGTGAGTAATGAATTGTTCATACTCTCTCAGTGCATGTGTGGAATCTAGACATGTCACCAAATGCAGGTGGGTGGTTGATCCTCTCCCTCCACAGGGGAGTCACAAGACAGCAAGTGTTTATGTGAGACATATTTCTAGAAGTAGATTTACAAACACCAGCAGGCAGTATAATGTCCCATTTTCCCCATTCTTAATAACTGTAAGTGATTTTTTTTAATCTTTTGCATACTGATAAGCCAAAAAGGGAAATAGAGATAGAATTTATCAATAATTGCATTAATTTGTAATTATCTGATTAACAAGGAGTTGAATATTCTTTTCATTTATCTTCTGGCCATTTGTAATTCTTTTACTGTGTACTGTTCGCATTCTGTTCTTATTTTTCTATATGTAGAACCGTTTTATTAAGAATACTAGTCTTTATCTGTGGTATATATTGCATATATATTATCTCATTCTAATTTTTTTTTTTTTTTTTTAAGATTTTTATTGATTGATTGATTGATTACTATGTTGGGTCTTCGTTTCTGTGCTAGGGCTTCCTGTAGTTGCGGCAAGCGGGGGCTACTCTTCATCGCGGTGCGCGGGCCTCTCACTATTGTGGCCTCTTTTGTTGCGGAGCGCAGGCTCCAGACGCGCAGGCTCAGTAGTTGTGGCTCACGGGCCTAGTTGCTCCGCGGCATGTGGGATCCTCCCAGACCAGGGCTCGAACCCGTGTCCCCTGCATTGGCAGGCAGACTCTCAACCACTGCGCCACCAGGGAAGCCCTCTCATTCTAATTTTAATCGTTTAACTTTGTTTACAGTTTCTTTTTCTGTTCACAAGTTTTTAATCTTATATAAATAAATTATTCAGCCCTTTTATCTTTTTGGTATTCAGTCATGTTTAGGAAAGACTTCTACATCTTAAGATTATAAATTTATCTTTCTATATTTTCTTTTAGAATATTTATAGTTTTAATTTTTTTACATGTATACATTTAATTCATTTGAAATTACTATTTAAATATACTGTGATATAGTTTTTTTCTTAATAAATGCCTAGCTATCTTAATACCACTTAGTAAATCATCTGAATTTTCTTGGCTGAACTTAAAACATCAGTTTTATCATATACAAAATTCCCTTATTCCAAACACACACACACACACACACACACACACACAGTCACATATTTCTGTGCTTTGTTTTGTTTCATTGATCTATGTAACTATGCATTGCTTTACCAAAAAAAAAAAAAAAAATCTATCTTTAAAATTTAATTATAATCTATTAGGGCATCCTCCCCTCTGCCACAGAATTTTTTCCCAAATTTTGAAATTTTCTAGAGTATTGTTTGCAATTTTAGCATTAGTTTGTCAGATTCCACACAAGTTTCTTTAGTTTTTATTTCTATAACATTGCTTCTTTAGATTTTTTGAAAAATTGATATCATAATTATATTTAGTCTTTCCATCCAAGATATAGAATAGTTTCCTATTTGTTTAGGTTTTCTACAATTTCTGCAGTTACATGTCCTGTATTCAAATAGGTGCATATTTACACACTTTACTGTTTCTAAATGCAGAGCATATCACATTTATATTTTTTACGGTAGCATTTCACATGTATATATTTATGGTAACATTTCTCTTTGTTTTTTCAAAGTGCCATAATTAAAATGTAGATAGCATTTTAGAGTCAAGAAAATGGTGTGCCTTTATAATAGAAAAAAAACAACATTTCTTTACATGTTTTCAAAATATTATTAGATATTTTATGTACTTTTTGACACTGTTTTTGGTTTATATATGACTGCCTTCATAAGAGTTAGTGGTTCTTTTATTGTACAAAATCTATTTCAAAAATTTGAATTGTATTTCTAATATATTTGGTAATTAATATTTAAAATACTATGGAGAATCTTCTTATAATCTAACAATTATTTAGCAATCACTTGTTTTGTAAACTGGATGTGCATAGATCAGATTTTCTTAAATTAAAAATCTCCTGTACTCCTATATTAATATTTTTCTATCAGTAGTTAGCACACAAATCAATTTGTGTGAATCAGTTGACTCATTTGAATGTTATTAACCCTCAATATTGCAGTCAGGGGCACTAGTGTCAGGGAACAACAACTGTTTAAGGAAAGCAGATGCTGTGATAAGAACATCTGGGATTTGATGACAGGACCATCTTCATTAACAGGCTATTTGTCCCCACGTCAATGAGACCAAGAAAATCAGAAGCCAAGAGTCTATTACTAAGAGCAGTTAAGGCCAGTCAGTATCAATATATGGTAACAATATAATCTCTATAATGCAAATTTATCATGCTGGTTTTTAAATTTAAAAAAAAATCTTACATGCCCTTTTAAAGTTTCTCTGAATTGATGCCATAAGGGAGGTCTAGCATCTAGGAAGTAACAATAAATCTATTAAACAAATGGCATTATTTCATCCTTTTTTATGGGTGAGTAATATTCCATTATATATATGTACTACATCTTCTTTATCCATTCATCTGTTTATGGAATGATATTTGCAGCAACATGGATGGACCTAGAGACTGTCATACTGAGTGAGGTAAGTCAGACGGAGACAGACAAATATCATATGATATCATTTATATGTGGAATCTAAAAAAATGGTACAAATGAACTTATTTACAAAACAGAAATAGAGTCACAGATGTAGAAAACAAACTTATGGTTACCAGGGGGGACAAGGAGGGAGGGATAAATTGGGAGATTGGGATTGACATATACACACTACTATCTATAAAATAATAACTAACAAGGACCTACTGTATAGCACAGGGAAATCTACTCAATACTCTCTAACGGTCTATATGGGAAAAGAATCTAAAAAAGAGTGGATATATGTATAACTGATTCACTTTGCTGTACACCTGAAACTAACACAACATTGTAAACCAACTATACTCCAATAAAAATTTAAAAAATAATAATAAATCTATTATGAAGTATCAAGAAGTTGCCCAAGATCTCACAATCCAGGAGTACAAAGGAATTATGTTAATCACAATAATCCAGATATCTCAACCTCCTTAAAAATTCATCTACCTCTAAGAATTTCTGGAGCAGATCTCCCACATAGAGCCCATAGAGCCGTGAGTATTATAAATCCACTCAGTTACATGTAACTCCCACTGTTTCTGCTATCTGCCTTTGTGGGACTTTTTCTCCCTTCTCCCTCCAGGACTGCCCTGGGTGAGAGGGAGTTCCTGGAAACCTGACTTGTATGCCTGAGGCTAAGCAGGAAGACTGTGTTAGTCTCCTGGGATGTAAGAGGTAAAACTAGTTTTCAGCGGGTCAAGGTCCTATATGTGAACAGGAATGATACCGAGCAGGGTCCTGTGGGGCTCCTGGGCACAAAGCCTTTCTGTACCTCCCATTTCTTTGATTACAGGAAATAGGCTTCATTCAGCCTCCATGACCTTCCCTGAGTTCCAACGGGCAGATTCAAGCAGTGGTTCATTAGGGAAGGGAGGGGATGTGAGACAAGGGAGAAACAGCCAAGAGAAACAATAGTGCAGCCTTGGGGCAAGGTCCTGGTTCCCCATCAAGAGATACACACAACAATATCTTTGAGCTGTTTTGCAGATACTGAAACCCGCATCAGGTGGGAGAAGTTAAAACAGCATGCTGCCCCCAAGCACACAGACCCCAGACCTGTTGGAACCAGAAGGTTGATGATGCCGACTCCCACTTACCTCCCCACCAACCAATCAGAAAAATGTCCACGAGCTGATCACGCCCCTTTGAACCATTACTATAAAACTTCTCACTACCCTCTCCAAGGGGGGGACACACAGTTCTGAGGACTTAGCAGAACTGTGGCCCCCTTTGCCTTGCAAAGCAATAAAGCTATTCTTTTCTACTTCACCCAAAACTCTGTCTCTGAAATTTAATTCGGTGTCGGGGTACAGAGGCCGGATTCAGCTTAAAGTTCTTCTCCAGGCTTCCTTTTCTCTAAACCCAGGTATGATTTCTATCTAATAATATATTGAATATACACATGTGCCAGGGATTGTTCTAAGAAATACAGATGAAAAAATGAATAAGGCATAGGGTCTGATTTCCAGAAGCTCATGGTCTAGTAAATGCCTATTTTAGAAAACAAATACAGTATAGAAATAGACCAAAATTGCCTGATTGCTTTTGGAATGTTTGAAGAAGTCACCTCATTTTTAATTACCACTGCCTCATATTGTCTTGGATATGATATTACTATTTCATCAATATCTGTTCTTTGGATCCGTGGGAGTCTTTACCAGATGTGGTACAATTCAACCTTCAGACTCAAATCCAGACTTGGGCTCTGTTAATGCAGAAAAGGGAAAGCAAACCCCTCCCATCTGTCCAATGCTCACCTCTCTAGGCTTACCCTGCAATCAGGAGTTGCCAGAGAAAAGAAAAAGTAGTTTGACATTTCCAACATTCCTATATTCTGATGTATATTTCCATTCTAAAATAATCCCTTGATTTTCACACATATTATGTGCCTGGGATACAGGTAAATCTTATCAAATAGGAAAACATAATATCACGCAAATAATTAAAGAATACTGCTTTTTGTAGCCACTTATTTTCTCTCTTTTAATGTAGTAGGGGGAAAAAACAGAGACAATTTTCTAGTATCCATTTCCACAGTAAGGCGATAACTAGGGTTACCTAGGAGTCCATTCTTTACCACTCTTCAAACCAAGTTTAAGTGCTAACTCCAAATCTACTGCTAACATATTCAAAAACCTGGTCTATGGGGTTTAAGTTCTTGGCATGTGGCCTCCTCCAGATTCCCTAGACTCTAATTCCTCATCTACAATGCAGCTTCTGAAGAACAACTGTCAAAGCTTCATACACATTGGAAAAGAGATTTTCCATTCACTGCCAAATGAAAAGTTAAATACCTTATTGAAATGCATAGCAAAATCCTCTATCACCAGAGGGCAAAAGTTGCTTTCAGCACTTTATTTAAACTTACATATGTTATTACTGTCTGGCACATAAAGTAGCTCAAAAGCTTTTGAGATGTTTTCTTCACTTTATAGGAAAAAATGGTCTGTTAATGTTTTCTTTTTTCCACAGAAGCATCAGACTATAATTACACCAAATCTCCTTATGTTATAACTAGGGGAAAAGTATGGGGGTGTTTACATATTTAAATGAAATTCTTAATTCCTCCAAATTCTGCCATAATTTTTGAAAATCTGTTTACCTCATATTCCAAAGGCCCCCATGACATATGCTACCTATGAATAATATTTTTAAACCCACATATGCTAAATATACTGTTACTGTTCTCACATTATTAGTCAAGTAAAGTTCTTCACTAATTCTACATAACAAAATGTTCCCAACACTTGAAGACACTTGCAAATTATCATATTTTTTGAATTAATTTTTACCCTGAAGCTCACAAAATTAATTTTTAAATTCCTTGAGGAAAGTGTGAAACCAAAAGTAGATTTAAGTAGCAAAGTTTCATAACAGCCATTAGGCCTTTTAACCATAGCCCAAATTGACTATTTTCGTTCAATCTCTTGTTTTATTGCTGCATCAACATATATTCTGAGAAATGTTTTGCCTTCTCATTGGGCCTTTTTGCCTGCTGGCCTCAACTATATAACGGTCAACAACTTTTATTCCATTCCTCAAATAAAACTCTAAAGTAATCATGGCCAAGCTAAGTACGGAAAGATACAGAAATAGGAAAAGTCTTCAAATCCCCTCCTCTTTCTGCCACGCAATCTTCCAAAGCAACACTGTTTTGACCACCCCTTTCTGCCATTTTGAATACCTCTTATGACAATCTCGCCTCTTCTGGGCACTCAGTTTTGATTTTCTCATGTGTCCATTTCTATCGTCCTAACCTATTGTCCTATTTTATTTTTCACCTTTTCACTCAATTCCTCTCTCATGTTCTTCTCTCTTGTGAAATGGAGCTGCACCAGAAAAAAACAAGAACTAAATGAGAGAAAGTAAATGTCTGTCCTCGGGCTATTATCTGAAGTTTCGTTGACTTTTTTTTTTGCACATTTGTTCTTTTTTTCCCCAAATATCTTCAGGTTTGTGCTGCTTTTTTTTTTCTCTTATTCTCTTTCTACTGAACCTATGTCATTTCCTATCCCCTGAGGATCAACCCTCATTCTTTGTCTAGCAGATTCACCTACCCTGGTAAACCAAGTGTTCCCCGGATGATTATTAGCCAGCCATCCACTTCAAGGTAAGATGTATTTTAATAATTTTCTCTTGCCTTTGTTCTAAATCAAAGGAGTTACTTTAATTTGGGGAAGTTGAAGGATGTGTGAACTCCTTTGACCCTGCAGCATCTCCCCTAAAATAATGCCATGTTCTTATGTATATTACCTATACCTAGGGCACTGTGACAGATTCAACGTCCCCTCCTCCCTTCAAAAATAGTTATTGTATGCAAAGAAGATTAAGCCTTAATAATTCAAAACATTCATTCATTGTTCAACAATTACAGTTATGATATGGAAGCTTCCATATACCAGTTGTAAAGCTAGGCATGAGGGATACAAAGATAAATAAAAGGTAGTTCCTGCCCTTAGGCACAGTCGAGTGAGGGATGCGCACAGCACCATACGATCAGTGCTGTGGCCGTGACCATCGTATCCTGTGATGGCAACTGGGAGTAAGGTGCCTAATCCAGATTGGATGGAAGGAGTCCTGGAAGATTTCCAAGCAGCCAGTCTGGGCTGAAAGACCAAAATGAGACAGCCAGACATGAGAACGGAACTGAAAGAGGATGTGCCAGAAAAATGTGCAGTATTTACAAACATCCTGAAATTATGAGTTCGGATATTGGGAGCGGGGGGTATGTGTGAGGATGAGAGGGAAGATGAGGCTGGGAAAGAAGGAAGGGGCCAGATAATGAAGGGCCTTTCATGCCAAGGTAAAGGGTATGATTGTATCTCAAAGACAGTGGGGAATTACTGAATAATTTACAGCAGAAAAATAGCACATTCCTGTGTTAAAATATATTAAAGTTAGTGTCATGTAGGGGATAAAAACACCACGTTTGAGGACCTAGAGATCCAGGTGTGCATTCCAGCTCCATTCTTGCTTACCTGTGTGCTCTTGGACACATTTAAGGTGTCCGATCTCTGCTTTCTCCATTTATAAATGGCAACAGAACCTGCCAGGTTGTGGGGATAGATTACAGAGGGAACTTACTTAAAACATCTACTGTGTTACCCTCCGTGCTGCTTATTCTCTGCCTGCCCTCCTCCTCCCCTGTCTCCATCCATTCTCCACCCTTTGCTCCCTGCTCTATGCCCTAGAAGTCCGACCCTGAAAGACTGAACTGTCTTGGCTCGCTTGCTGTCTGTTTCTTAGCCAGTGGGAGGCACCAGCAAGAGATGGGAAGTGGGAAGACAAAAGGGCTGGTGCATTTCTTCTCTACTCTCAGTCCTTGCTTTGATGTTGTGGTTCTGATGGTGGCTGCAGCCTTTCAATACCAAGGCTTCTCCACAGCTCTCGTCTTCATGGGGCTCCAGGAATATTTTTTCTTCCCTTTTCCCTTCACGTTTCCCACTCTGATAGCCCCTAGGTGCCTCAACATCCTCTTTCGGTTTTCTTAACTTTGCTACAACTCTACAGTTTCTCATTAAAGTTTCTTTAGTTGATAATCTGAATTCTGTCCTCTGACGGAATTCCATCTGATATACCTTTTTTTTAAAGGGCCAGTGGCAACAATTTTATAGAGGACTCCAGAACCAAAGAGTGACGTGGGAATGGCATTCTTCTCATGTTAGCATGCTCTAAAATGTGCTATCCAAATAGAAAGCAACATGGTTATTTATTAGTGGTGGTATAACATGGATTGTTAATCCTTTTTCATTAGTATTATGAACAATGGTAAGCAGTTGCTAAGCAGTTGGTATGAGGTTTATTCTTCAAAATCGGTTACTTCTTTAATTTTGAATCCTAGGACTTTTTTCATGAAAAAAGTGGAACGACTCTACATGTGGGAGAGGTAAGAGTACATCTGCCATCATAGCTCTTTTGGTGCCAAAGTCCCTGCAGTGGGAATACTACAGTCTGTTGTAGCTATTAATATTGCAGAAGGAAAACCTACAGGAGAAGATATTTGCAGTCAAACACACTAAAGTCAGAATATAAAAAAGTTAAGAATTTTTTAGCCGTAGTGGCATACACATAATTCGATAGTGTCTTGGTTAAATATTAGTCCATGTTTAGATTATTTTCACCAGGTTTTTACAGCAAGGACATTTTTTTTTTCTTTTGGTGGGGAGGGAAGAAAAAAAAAAAACTCTAAATCATTTAAGAGCTTATACATTCAAGAGAAATTTTCTTTATTTATCAGAATATTTTTATTTCCTTATCTTAGAGTAATAGAGCATTTCACAAACTCAAGTATTGCCTCTAAAAAGATGGGAGAATGAAACACAAGGCTGTCTTCCTTTACGTAAAATCTGCCCCAGGGAAAAGGATGGACCATATAAATAGGCAACAATATTTTTGAGGAAGCACAGTGATTAAAAATTCTTAACAATGTTGGAGACTTTCTTAAAAAGTAAGCAACTGATTAATAATCAAGTAAATCTGTTATAGTATAAAATTACAGATATAGGCCAAGAAGGGTATTCTTTTCCATGTTATATCTAGCTTGTATCTTGTAAGTAAGAATATCTTAGTATCAAACAAATGTACCTTGTTTAAAAAAACAAAAACAACAATAAAAACAATGGTAATCCTGATTGATTAAAAGGCCTATAAAACAGTTAAATTAAGGGAATTATGGGCTTGTTCTTTATAATGCAAAAGGATTTGCCATTTTCCATAATGTTTTGCTTTCTACAATGTGTCCTACTAGGTCATACAAGTGTTTTCTAGATTACTAACCACTTCAAACTTAAGCTTTTCTGGAGTTAAACATAAGCTTTTCTGGAATTTAATAAAAATTTTGGTGAAAGTAGGCATCAAAACAACACACAAGGAGAAAGTCTTCTGCACAATGTCTGGTAGCACTAGCAACTAAAGGGAGTATTTGAGTCAGATATTGTGGGAGAAAAAAATAGGAAAACTTTCCATTCAAACGAGCTAACAGATCACACACATGTTTGCCCCTCTTTGAAACCAGGATCCCACTGTTGTGACTGAAGTAAAATACAACAGCAGGTAAGTTAAAGCTGAGTCAGAGAAGGGCTTCATCAAACCAAAACAAAGAAAGATTTCTCAAAGATATAAACCTGATGAAACCAAACCAATGATAAAACTCAACACAGAAAACTCAAAATGCAGGCGTATGATTGAACTAAGACGAGGGACATTTCCAAAGAGAACTGAGAATCACACCGACGGTCAGGGCAGAGAGCAAGGGAAGACTCTGAAGCCAGAACACCTGAATTCAAGGTGGTCCAGGTCCTACCAGCTCCTGCTCCCTCAGTGTCCTCAGCTGAAGCGTGAGAATGAGAATAGTATTTACCTCAAGAACTAGGTGTGAGGATTACACGCGATAATGGATTTAAGGTGCTTAGCCAGAATGTCTGGCTCACAGGAAGTGCTCAAGTATTCAGAACTCAACAAAAATAAGAATACCAAATATCAAAACCTAAAGAAAGCAGCTAAAGATAAACAGGAAAAAAGTCATAACTTTAAATGCCTTGTTACTCAAGAAGAGAGACTGAAATGCATAAACTAAATTGCAGCAGATCCTGTGGGTTCCTTGCCCAGATTCCCAGGGATACGGTCTTAGCTGTGGAATGTGCTCCTGCTGGTGACCTACACCTGCTCACTTCTGCAGCAGATTGCCCTTGGACAACTGCCTCACTGAGAGGTACCCGCAGTTATGTCCCAGCTCCCTTTGCTCTAGTGGCTGGTGCCAATGGCTGACTAATGCTGGAATGCAAGGGTCCCACATGTTTGCCTCAAGTTAGGACATGCTATGGTACCATTTGCTGCAGAGCTCCCCACAGGATCAGGCTGAGGTTAGAGGTCCCCATGCCCTCCCCGCTACCTCATTCCTTACAGGCTCTCATGAGCACTTCCATAACAAACCACTTTCACCAGAATGCCATCTCAGGCTCTGCTTCTGGGGACCCCAATCTAAGATGAAAGCCTTCAGTTCCAGAATCTAGAAAAAGTACTCTCCCCAAACTCAACCAAGATAACATATAAGCAAAGAAGTAATAAAATGAGAATGGAAATTAATGAAAAGGGGGAAAATGAGAGCTTGATAAATTGAACAAGAACTTCTACTTCTGAATACTTTTGAAATAGACCTCTTAACTGACCTTCACTTACCTGAGGCACTGGATTAATCACAGATCTCTCCATTCATCTTATAAATCATAGTGCTTTGTATAAAAAATAGGTAATTTGGAACTCAAAGTAGTTGATATATGCTCAAAGAAAGGCCTTGTCCCTAAACCAAACACTGTAAATGAATTCCTGTGTGTGCGTCTGTATTGTTAGAATAAAATGTTTCCAATCAAAAAGCATATCTGTTATGTTTCTGAACACTGTTTTTTTTTTCTTCAGTTTAATTAACCAACTGCTAGTACCAATCCCACTGGATTAGTATGCTTCTATTCGATTCAAAAAAGACTTCAGAAACCATAAGATAAGAAAGGAGAAGAAGAAAGTATACACGTATCTGCTCATTTGTGGAAGAATAACCCAGAAACTAATGTCATTGGTGGGTGGGTGAAAACAGGGTTGAAAAATGGTTTTAGGTATTTTTGCCATAAAAATCTTTGCCGCATAAGCAGTTTCCCTGTAAGCAGTTTCGTCACACAAGTAATTGGCTGTAAAACAATTTGCCATCAAAGATAAATACTGAAAATAAAATAAAAGAGGGACATATAAAAAGCTACCATGAAACATGAAAATTAATAATAAATTTTTTAAAAGATTTTATTGTAAAAAATAAAAATACAAAAAATATTTGAATACGTTTAACATGTGCTTAGATTCATGGTTACAGTTGTATTCGGGTATACAGTTGTCCCTCAGTATCCCTGGGGCATTGGTTCCAGACCACCCCTGCAGATACCAAATCCACGGATGCTCAAGTCTCTTACATAAAATGGCTTAATTCAGTCCCATATCCACAGGTTCCGCATCCAAGATGGGTTGAATCTGCGGAGGCAGAATCTGGGGATAGGGAGGACCGACATAATCTTAGAGAAAGGGAAGATACTTCCTTTCTCAAAGTCAATCCTTAAGTATTCAGGATCTAATGTTGGACGTAAGCTCTTTACAATATTAAAAAAATATCTGTAAATCTCTTCAGATTTCCCTGAAAGTAAGATGAACAGACGAGTGGTGCTGCTATTTCACATTGATATATGTAACATATTTAACTGATAGTACATATCTAAACTACATTTAAATGTTCCATCACATTCCCAGTCCTTATATTTCACCAAATCGTCTAAGCCAGATTCTGTGCCAAATACCAAAAACCTGTCTACCTCACGTCCTCCACTATCAAAGTGCAAGAATTGTTCACCATTTTCAAGAAACTTACACTCATCAGGGATCACATAACCATTTCTTTGGGAGGCGTAGGAGGAGCTTGATTCTTCTTTTGACTCCAACGTCTAACGTTGTGTGATAAATTTGGTAAAGATGCCTTAAGAGAACAAGCTGTTGTATTTAAGTTAGCTAAAGAATCGATCATTAATGATCTCAAAGACAGTTGTGAATTACTAGCCGCCTTTTGTATTTGCCATAGCTTGGTAAACTTTTGCTTTTGATGAGTGGGAGGGACGACTGCTCACGAAGGATTTGCAAAAACTGATATATGTTACCATTTTCTAGTATGGTATGCAATCTGGCTTTATACTCTCTTACTTCACACTTCCAGTAAGTTTTCTTATCACTGCATATTCTGTCAAGATGATATACGTAGTTGTTACCATCCACTATTTTAAGACCAGCACGTTTTCTTTTCACTGCACAGACCATGATGAGGCCTAAGATTTATATAATATAAAAAAAGGAAGAATGTATGCCTCAATGGAGAAATGAAACCAAACTGTCAACCAGTTGAAACCAAACTGTCAAACCAAACTGACAACCAGTTATTTTATCTTTTATGACAAAATTGCCTAACGGCCATTAGATGTGTGGGTAAACTACTTGCAGCAAAGATGTTTAAAGGGAGACCAAAATACCAGACACGGAAAAAATGGGGGAATGGAAATGGGGTAAAAGAGTGAAGTGGAGTCACTTTCTCTGAATGTACAGTTTTGTGCACCTCTGACTTTTAGAACCATTTTCATGTTTCACATGAATAAAATTAAATAACTGAAACTGAGTGGAATGTGTATGGGGGCTGGAGTGAGGGGGTCTCTGGTACAGGGTGGAGAGAGTCAACTGGGCTCTATCCTTGCAGGGTCCACCACGCCCAGGGGTAGGAACATATCTCTGCTGGCTCCTGCCTTCTGTCCAGCGAGGACAGTCCACAGAGCTCTGTCCCATAGGGTCTGAAGCTGAAATTTGGGCAGGAGGGAGAAAGGGGGCATCACTATGGCTTCTGTTCACCTCAAGTAGGGCAGGTAAAGTCAAAAAGTTTTCTGTCCCGTAGGAATTCCTCTTGGTCTTCTGGCTAGAAAAAGTGGGCTCTTCTGGGGCTTTTAATGTCTCCCCGCAAAGGCAGTCTGCTGTTCAGGTTGTTCTAGCACCCAGGCAGCGAAAAATGTAGGCAAAAGAAAAAATTCAAGAAACACTGCCAGGTCATTCCATAGGTCTAGAGATCCTTACCCAATATGCATACATTTTTCCACCTTTCAGAATCCTCTAATCGTTCAGGGTTATAAGTTGTTCCTAGTGAGAGAGAGAGGCGATAGGGTATGCTTATCCCATACTACCTGGAACCAGAAATCCAAAAAACTCCCCATTTTTTTTCTTTCAGAATATCAGATTTCTGCTGTTTGGCTGTTTCTGGTTCTGTCTGACCATTTTATGTCCTCTGAATTAACTTCCTTGCTTCTGTTCTTTCCTTTCAGTGGAGCTCCCATAGAGTAATATTGAGACTCTATTATTCCCTTCTCGTATATTAAATGAAATTCTTATCTGAAAAGAACTTTCTTTCAGCAGCTATTTGGTTCCCTTGAAATAGAGTATTTTTAGGAAGAGCCAATGAATATTTGATTCATTCCTTTTATTTACCATTTTTCAGAATAATGGGTTGTTGCCTTAACAACCTCCAATGATGAGACCAATGAAAGGGTTTTTTTTGGGGGGGACCCCAATGATGCCATAGATTATTACCTATTTGAATTCACTGTATTTCAATTCCTTGAATTGAATCCTATTTCAGTCCATCATAGGCATTATTTTTTTGATGTTCCCATTGTCCTACTTTTGGCTAGTAGGCAGCCCTTAAGGATGACTTCTTTATCCTTTTGACAAAATCCCCAGCAGTCCTTGATACTTTCCTTGCTTTTTAATGCAGCAAGATCTTTTAGGAATACCTTGTGCCGTTCCTGCCATCAGACAATTTGTTATACATTTCCCCCCAAGGAGTCCCCCCAAGTTAACTTTAGGGTCATGTGATATTTAGGAATGGAGTTTAGATGCTAGGGGTGCTCATTGCTACTGGGTTGTTCACAACTTCTGTTGCTTTTCTCTGGAAACATACACGTGGATGAAGAAAGATAAACCATGAGTTCACAGTGATATTTTTCATTTTATGATTGTATCTCTTTTATGCTGACATTTTTGGTTGCTAAGGACATTAATACAATTATATATTTGCTTTGTCACTAATATATTTGTTTCTAAAGAACAAAATTTTATCTATTTATTTACTTATTTATTTTAGGGTTGGCCTTCTGAATTTTTAGTTTTTATTTATAGTTATGTGAAACATTTTTGTGCTCCCAAAGTCAAAACTATTAAAAAAAAAAAAAAAAAAAGATACATTCAGAAAAGTCTAGTTTCCATCACTCCTCTCTACTCTTTTCTCCTGTGTTAGTCCATTCAGGCTGTTATAACAAAAATACCATAAACTGGGTGACTTAAACAAAAAACATTTGCTTCTCACAGTTCTTGAAACTGGGAAGTCCAAGATCAAGGTCCCACCAGAATTGGTGTCTGGTGAGACTTCTTTTCCTGGTTCATAGGTGGCCATCTTCTCACTGTGTCCCCACATGAGTGAAGGGATAAGGGAGCTCTCTTGGGTCTCTTTTATAATGGCACTAATTCCACTCACTAGGGCTCCACCCTTATGACTTAAGCACCTCCCCAAAGCTCACTTTCTAATACCATCACATGGGAGGTTAGGATTTCACCATATGAATTTTGGAGGGACAAAAATATTTAGTGCATAACACTCCCTCTTTTCAAATAAATAGCCACCACTGGTGTGGATTTTGGTCTATGTGTGTGTGTATATCCCCTTTCCTGAAATAAATGACAATATATTCTGTACAGCTTGTATGTCCATAATTTTTTACACTGACCTATGTACCCTATAGACCATACGTATCAGTACAAGAAGATATCACTCATTTTTTTTGCAGCTGCATCATGCATTTATTCAACTAGTCCTTTGATAGAGATTTGTGTTGTTTTCAGTCTTTTGCTCATGAATACTGCTGCAATAAACACCTTTATTCAGATGTAAATTTGCATTTTTTCCTGTTTGTCTTCAGAGACACTAGGGTGAAATTTTTCATACATATGAAATTTCTGGGTCAAAGGGTAAATGCATGTGTACTTTTACTAGATATTGCCAAATTGCTCTCATAAGACTGTCTATTGTTTCATTCCCACCAGCAATGAGTGAACATACCTATTTCTGCTTGCCAACAGATGATGTGTCAAACTTGTAGAATTTGGTCAATCCGATAAGTGAGAAATGGTGTCACAGTGTAGGCTTATATATTTATCCACTTTATAATGAGTGAGGTTGAGCATATTTTCCTGTTTAATGGCCATTTGCACTTCTTTTTCTATAGAATGTTTATATTTCTTGTTCATTTTTCTACATGGTGGTTGACCATTTTCTCCCCAAATTTTAGAAGGGTACTATATATTAGGGATAGTAACACATTTTCTGTGACTAAACTATAAACATCTTTTCCAGTTTGTCATTTGCCCAAGGCATTCTTAAAAGGAAAAAAGCAAACTGTACACGAGTATATAAAATATACTATTATTTTAGTTTTTAGAAAGTTTTTGTGTATAGATATAGTTATTCTATTCATATGTTATGTATAATATATTATACACCACACATTATTATAGTGTAAGCCCTGAGAGTTGGTTGGGTTCTTTTGTTTATTGTGTTGTGTAATTTTATTTTTTTGCCTGACTTAAGCTTTGATTGCCAAGGCATCTACTTCAAAGATGGCATCTACTTCAAAGATGGCATCTACTTCAAAGATGACATCTACTTCAAAGATGGCTGTCTCCAATAAACACAATGCCAGCCACAGACTAGATCAAGAATCAGGGTGCCTCCACCTCCTGCCCCCTCCACACACACACATAGTCTCCTTTGTCTTAAGAGGTCTTGGTTGATTTCTGTAATTGAACATTTGAGCTGCTTGTTTGTTTTTTCTCTTCCTACATTTTAAACTCTCACTCCTATGTTTTAAATTCACCAGTAAAAAGTCAACCTAGCAACCCTAGGCCCACACCCTCGATCCCAATAAAGACAGAAACCCAAATTTCTTTTCTCTCTCTGTCTCTCTCTCTCTATTTCTCCCTTGCTCTGTGGCCCCAAGTGTGGCCTGTATCCTCCAGGATCTGTGAGTAATAAAACTTTGTTCTTTTTTCAAAATGTCGCTGATAGTTATTGCTGAGGGGGTCCTGCAATTATAATAAGAACCCCAAAGGCTGGTCCAGCCACAACACTGGTTATCAATAGGCTGAGACCATCATAAAACAATTATATGTCATAATAGATGGTATATGGCATATATTATATACACCATATAATATAATACATAGTATATTATATATTCTATACCTAGAAGGATATACACTGAGCTGCTATTAGTGATTATCCTGGTAAATGGAAAGGTATTTAAAGGATGGAGGGGGAACTTCCACTTCTACCATATTAGCTCTGTTTTGTTTGAACTATTTTCAACAAGCAAGCACACACTTCTTTTACAGTTTTTGAACCAACCTAAAAGGAGAAGTAACTCTTAGTTTCTAAGTCAGTTTTCCTAAAATGCTTTGTCAATATCTAGTCCATTTATGTTGTTTAAGGAGAAAACTCTGCAAGTGAACACTCAATGTCCAAAGTTCAAGGTAAAGAAATGATGTAAGAATTTCAAAAGAACTGAGCTTTCCTCTTGACCTTGATTCAATTGCCTGAAGAAAGGAGAATTATATTAATTGCTTTCCTGACACGTTTGACTTCACCCCGTCTTTGCTGAACTTTGTTAGTACCACTTCCTTTCTGTGTATCATCTCTAATGGTTGCCTTCAGCCGTGAGTTGGAAATGGATTTTAATTCAGGAGGTCCATTTCCTCCCTGCTAATTTGATTTCATAAGGCACAGTAGGGACGAGTAATTTTTCTAGTGACAATATGAAGCTATAATGTATTTTCTCAAATACGTAATTAAAATGTTTCCCGCTTATCTTGGTAAACAAGCCAGGCCAACCAACTCAATCCAAATGATGAGGAATCCTTGTCTGTATTCGGGAAAGGTAACATCAGTAAAGACTTCATTTAGTATCGCCCCATGGAGACATAACATATGGGAATTACATCATACGATGTAATCTCTTAAGGACTTGAAACGCACTTGCAAATGTTCTAAAACTATAAAAGAATGATAGACGTGCAACTTGAGGCATCATGTCTAGACAAATGAATGGCCCATTCCTGTAGCATTTGTTTCAGAGATAATTAACACTCCCTTTGTATTTTCTGAGCTAGTTTGCAGTGTCAGAATTGTTTTACAGCATCATTAACAAAAATGACCAGGTCTTTATCATGTTATCAACTTGCATCACATCAACACTTTTGAGCTGAACAAAAACTCAGTGTAAGACTACACTAAGTTCTGCCACTTCGGTAGTGTTTGCTCCATTTACGGAAATATAAAATCACACCTGCACATCCAGGAACTATGGAAGGAATTGCATGAATCTGGCATCCATCTCTACTATAGGATCCCAGAGACTAGCTTCAGGGGGCCCACGTTTGGTGTCTGGAATGGATATGTGCACACTGGAGGGTTGGAGAAGCAGCAGCTCTCTGGAGATGCATACAAAGCACAAATCAAATCATGCAGCCCTGATGTTTATCAGGAAATATTTGTAGCTGACAAAGTCACCAGACCTGCTGCCAGGGCCTCAGTTATAATGTGTGAATATGACAAATGAGATACCAGGATGGTCCCAACCACTGTCTAAAAGTATTCTCCACAGCAGTTATGCACAATGCCTGCGGTTCCACCATCCCGGTCTTTCCTCCAGTTTCAACACAGGGCAAACACTCCTGGGACAGGAAACAGGACAGAAGTTTATCATTTCTTGAAGATTAGTATAAAAAAAATCCTCCAGGGGCTTCCCTGGTGGCGCAGTGGTTAAGAATCTGCCTGCCAATGCAGGGGACACGGGTTCGAGCCCTGGTCTGGGAGGATCCCACATGCCGCGGAGCAACTAGGCCCGTGAGCCACAACTACTGAGCCTGCGCGTCTGGAGCCTGTGCTCCGCAACAAGAGAGGCCACGATAGTGAGAGGCCCGCGCACCGCGATGAAGAGTGGCCCCCGCTTGCCGCAACTAGAGGAAGCCCTAGCACAGAAACGAAGACCCAACATAGCAGTCAAGCAATCAATCAATCAATAAATTAAAAAACTTTAAAAAAAAAAAAGAAATAAAAGTATATAAAGAAATTTCACTAAAAAAAAAAAAAAAAATCCTCCAGGTTAACCTATCCTCCAGGTTAACCCATCCTCCAGGTTAACCCATCCTCCAGGTTAATCTATCCTCCAGGTTAACCCATCCTCCAGGTTAACCCATCCCCCAGGTTAACCCATCCTCCAGGTTAACCCATCCTCCAGGTTAATCTATCCTCCAGGTTAACCCATCCTCCAGGTTAACCCAACCCCCAGGTTAACCCATCCTCCAGGTTAATCTATCCTCCAGTTTAACCCATCCTCCAGGCTAACCCATCCTCCAGGTTAACCCATCCTCCAGGTTAACGCATCCTCCAGGCTGACCCATCCTCCAGGCTGACCCATCCTCCAGGTTAACCCATCCTCCAGGCTAACGCATCCTCCAGCTGCTTTGAGCGTTGGCTCCTAATGGCTCACAGCTGCACCTTGTGCAGACAGTTCCCTCAGTCTTATGGCAGCAGCCTTGCCTGGGAGCTTAGGCAGCCTTCACCTCACCCCTGGGGCAGCCAATCACTGACTGATACGTGGTAGCAATGGCAGCTCTCATGCCTCAAGGTGAAGTGACCCTATGGCGCAGGTCACGCTTCACAGCATGCAGGCCAAGACCACAGCCATCAGCATTTTCCCGTCCCTCCCCTGCTTCCTCACTCCCCTCCTCCCGAGAGCCTCCCCTCAATACATCACATGCCTCTGAATTCCTGCTCTGCTTCTAGGGACCCTGACCTAAGACCCAGGAGTACAACCGAAGGAAGGAGAATAGAGAGGTGTGCCCATGGCAAGGGGGACGTGACTAGTTAAAGAGCTATCAACAGGTCTTTAGCCAGAGAATGATAACAAGGTGCTGGGAGAGTGAACCTGGAAGATAAAAGGGGAACAGAGGGGTAGATTCTGCTTTCTTCCCTCTCCTGACGGCAGCACACGGTGATCCCAAAGGAGAGCCACATTGCACAAAATAACACTGACAGCCTGAGAATGTGTGGAGCCGAGCCGTAGAGGGGTAACAGGCTTTGCAAACGCTGCCAGGAGCAGGAGGCAGGGATCCATGGCCACGTGAGTGAATGTCTTTGTCAATTCAGTTGCAAGCCCAGTACTTTTGGCTTCCATTGCATTCCAATGCTTTCTCCCCAAACTCCTAGCTCCATCTCCCAGACAAATTGCCTAGTGGCCTTCACCTCTCTAACGAACTCTTTTTTGATGGATTGGCCCCCTCTGGAGTGTAGTTTCTGCACAGAGAGTAGATTTGTTTCACTTGTCATTCAAATCTGTACTTCCTATAAGCCTGCATAACTTTCTGTTTCTCCTGTCCTGAGAGAAATGGACCAGCTAGAGAGCACATCCGTGATGCAGATGGATGATACACTCCTGGGGGCTTTCAACTTCCCTGTCTCTTGTCTTTGCCATATTAAGATTGTGTCAGTGAGATCAAGAGACAAGAGAAATGGAAACCCTGAGTAAAGCTTGAGGAAAGTGCAATATATAACTAGAGGAGGGGGTCTCTGAGTTGGACACCTTCCCTCGAGAGTTTGAGTAGGGGAATTTCTTAATAATGAAAGCAATAAAGGATTACCCTGCAGGGTATTTTATTTAAAGTAGGATAACTGTAGAATAATAGAAATAATATAAATGTGGTCATTCCATAGAACCATTCCTAGATCTTCCCCTCAGGGCTCCTTCCAAAATCCTTGCTTAGAGTTTATTAACCTAGATGTATCTAACTTTAAGAAAAAGAGAGACAGAGAGAGAGGAAAAGGGAAGTGTGTTTGTTTTTGTTTGTTTGTTTGTTTTTCTTGTTTTTATTCGGATTTATTGGATTTTAGCAACCACTTTCGATAGTATTTCTTCTATCATTTCTCATTTAATATTTGATCCTTCTTATATTTCCTCAATTCCATACACTAAATATTTAAGTTATTTCATATTTAAAATAATTCTAACATTTTTGGATCTCCTAAAGAATTAATGTTTGTGAGAAACGTTTTTTTAAATGTGAGTAAAAGACAAATATCATATGATATCGCTTACATGTGGAATCTGAAAACATGGTACAAATGAACTTATTTATAATACAGAAATAGAGTCACAGATGTAGAAAACAAACTATGGTCACCAAGGGGGGAAGGGGAGGGGAAGAGATAAACTGGGAGATTGGGATTGACATATACACACTACTATATATAAAATAGATGATAACTAATAAGGACTTACTATAGAGCACAGGGAACTCTCCTCAAGATCTGTGGTGACCTAAGTAGGAAGGAAATCTAAAAAAGAGTGGGTCTATGTATACGTATAACTGATTCACTTTGCTGTACAACAGAAACTAACACAACATTGTAAATCAACTAGACTCCAATAAAAATTAATTTAAAAATAAAAATAAAATAACATTGACTTAAAAACTATTAAAAAATTTTAAAAATAAAATGTGAATGAAGTCATCCAATTCTCTTTTAGCTACTAGAAAGTAATTCCTGAATTAAATAAATCAAGGGAGTGATATCTTTGAATGCAAATAATCACTCAGTTTTAATTTATGGAAGTTTAATTTTCATCCCTGGCTTGTGTGTTCTTGTTTTCAGATGATAAATGCCAGGGCAAGTACTGATTCCATGAGACAGTTGGAGCTAAGACAGTCTAACTTGGTTTGTGTTTACTGCCCTTTCTTGTTTTCACACCACAGACACAATATCTTTCTTTATTACAATATTATTGTGTGTCTCTGGCACTTAAAAACCTTTCAGTGTCTTCTCACTGTTTATGGAAGTAGGATGGATAACAGCCAGGCGCCGCCAAAATCTTTCTTCACCTCTTAACTTCTGCTTCACTAAGACCCTCTCTTTCTCCATGTCATTCCCAGACACCTGAAAAACACCAAATTCTTTGTCAGCATCTTCTTAAACATCTCCCTTCCATAGCTTTTTTAATCACCCCATCATTTATACCCAGTGATACTGTTATTCCAACTTACAGCACCACAAAGACCTGTTAGTACACTCCATCTTCTTCTATAGGGTAAACTCCTTAAAGGGTGAGTAGGTTTTTAAAATTGAATGCTTAGCACTTGTCACAGTATCAGGCATTAGCTAGGTGTACAATAAACATATGTGGAGTTATTAAATGAATTTCATATTAAATTGCAAAATATCTTCTGCTTCAGGGCGTCAGCAGAAATACAAGATTAAATTCTATTTAACCTACTCGAGAGCAAAATTCAGAAAGGCCAACTTTCTGCCACGTAATCTTTCCAAGTTAGAGTCAGAAGACTCAAATTTCCCCCAAGAAAAAAGGTAAAAACTTGACATTCTGGAATGATACACTGTTTGATGTTCAATATCTTGCTGGAAAAAAAAAATCAAAGTTGTAACATCAAAGCTGTAGCTCCTTAATTTCTAACAAATCACTGTGCTTTCATTACTTTGTCTCCATGGCAGTGTTGATCTAATGTAAATTGTATACTGTAATTTTAAAGGTCAATTCTCAAGTATATCAACGTAAAGGGAAATTGGGAGGAGAGTTTGTTTTTAATACCAGAAAACACCACAGTTTGATTTTAGTGTTTCTGTCCTCTTTTAGGTTCTGTCATTCTTTGTTGTAAGAATTTGAGGCAGATTGTGCCCTGTGGTTTTGGACTCAATAAGTAATTGATTTGAAAGAATCTCATTGTCTTCCTGCCTGTTGTTGCCCAATACAATATATTCTGACAAAAATCGGGTCCAAGTAAAAAGAAAGCCACACAATATGTTAAGTCTATTTTCAAGCACTGCAATTTATTTCCATGTATACCATGAAATTCTAGCTACTTCAGAGTTTTAAGCATTGCTTTTGAAGATATTAATGAATCACCTGTCAGTATGTCTGCTTCAGAAGACTCATAATGCTGAGAGACTCTTATTCTAGCTTGGAGACCTTAAATGGAAGCATGTGATTATGTTCCTCAATGACTTTGGAACCTGAACATGAATCCCTCACCACCTGTAACTAACTTGATATTAGGCCTTCGATGAGCCTGTGAAAATATAAAAACCCACTTTCCACCAACACTCTCAATAACTATGACGTTATGCAGACAAGTGCTCTGTGAATAAGATCAGAATAATAGTAGCTAAGATTTATTTCATTACCACTTACTATATACCAGCCACTGTACTGAGAGCTTCACATACTTTATCCCATTTAATTCCTTCAACAATCCCATACAGTAGATATTTTTAAGTCCATACTTTACCAATGAGGAAACCATGGCTTAGAGGGGCTGTGTATAACTTACCCAAGATTTTCTTTTTTTGTTTTTTGTTTTTGGATTTCAGTTGAATACAGTAAGACAGAAGACAGATTCACAAAAATATAAATGAGGAAATCTTATATTTTGAAATGCTATGTATTTGAGGAAAGAAAAATGAAGAAGAGGAAAAGGAGGAGGAGGACAAATGCAGTACTGGGGTTCCCCATATGTCCTTCTGACTAATAAAAGAAGTTTTCACATGTTGAGGCATGGGAAAATCATTCTGGCTTGTACATGACTGGACTTGAAGTTTATGCTAACAAGAACAGCCTGTCTTATGGCCTGTCAAACAGCATTGTACATCTGTTTTAACCATTTATTGAAGAAAAGAATGCAGCTAAAAATCACAAGTGGAGTAACTGTGGTTCTGGCATTCAAAATGGAGCCAGGTGGGCATAGTGGATGTGGCTTAAGATACTTTTTCTGTATCACTGGGAACTTGAATTTTCTGAACAGTATCAAATTCAAGGGCACCACCAGCCATTTTCAAAACAATATTTGCTATGGTTTTCTCTGGGTATATGCACAGTAGTGGGATTGCTGGGTCATATGGTAATTCTATTTTTAGTTTTTTAAGGAACCTCCATACTGGTCTCCATAGTGGCTGTATCAATTTACATTCCCACCAACAGTGCAAGAGGGTTCCCTTTTCTCCACACCCTCTCCAGCATTTGTTGTTTGTAGATTTTCTGATGATGCCCATTCTAACTGGTGTGAGGTGATAACTCATTGTAGTTTTGATTTGCATTTCTCTAATAATTAGTGATGTTGAGCAGCTTTTCATGAGCCTCTTGGCCATCTGTATGTCTTCTTTGGAGAGATGTCTATTTAGGTCTTCTGCCCATTTTTTTATTGGATTGTTTGTTTTTTCAATATTGAGCTGCATGAGCTGTTTATATATTTTGGAGATGAATCCTTTGTCCATTGATTCATTTGCAAATATTTTCTCCCATTCTGAGGGTTGCCTTTTTTGTCTTGTTTATAGTTTCCTTTGCTGTGTAAAAGCTTTTAACTTTCATTAGGTCCCATTTGTTTATTTTTGTTTTTATTTCCATTACTCTAGGAGGTGGGTCAAAAAAGATCTTGCTGTGATTTATGTCAAAGAGTGTTCTTCCTATGTTTTCCTCTAAGAGTTTTATAGTGTCTGGTCTTACATTTAGGTCTTTAATCCATTTTGAGTTTATTTTTGTGTATGGTGTTAGGAAGTGTTCTAATTTCATTCTTTTACATGTAGCTGTCCAGTTTTCCCAGCACCACTTATTGAAGAGACTTTCTTTTCTCCATTGTATATCCTTGCCTCCTTTGTCATAGATTAGTTGACCATAGGTGCATGGGTTTATCTCTGGGCTTTCTATCCTGTTCCATTGATCTATATTTCTGTTTTTGTGCCAGTACCATATTGTCTTGATTACTGTAGCTTTGTAGTATAGTCTGAAGTCCGGGAGCCTGATTCCTCCAGCTCCAGACACATGCACCCCAATATTCACTGCAGCACTATTTACAATAGCCAGGTCATGGAAGCAACCTAAATGACCATCGACAGATGAATGGATAAAGAAGATGTGGTACATATATACAATGGAATATTACTCAGCCACAAAAAGGAACGAATCTGGGTCATTTGTAGAGACATGGACTAACATAGAGACTGTCATACAGAGTGAAGTAAATCAGAAAGAGAAAAACAAATATTGTATATTAACACATATATGTGGAATCTAGAAAAATGGTACAGATGAACTAGTTTGCAAGGCAGAAATAGAGACACAGATGTAGAGAACAAACACATGGACACCAAGTAGGGGAAGTGAGTGCGGGGTGGGGTGTGATGAATTGGGAGGTTGGGGTTGACATGTATACAGTGCTGTGTATAAAATAGATAGCTAATAAGAACCCGCTGTATAAAAAATAAATTAATTTAATTAAATTTAAAAAATCTTCTAGTAGCTGCCAGCCATAACCTTATGGTCTCAAGGTCTCCCCTTGTAATTATGCAACCGTTTTGGACCCCAAACAATCTTTACTTAGTGAGCACCCCTACTTCTTGCCAACTCCAATCCTAATCCTTGCAAACAACATAAGTAACTTTGTGGGTTTTGCCTATATGAGTCTCCCCCATTTTGTAGTCTGGTGGAACACAATTCAAGTGCATCTTGAATCTGTGTCTCCAAGGCTATAGTCCTCTTTTTTAGTCCTATTATTGATTATTTGCATTGACACGACCAATCCCTTGAAAGCTGCGAGCCTTCACCCATTCAGCCTGAGGTGTAGGCAATCTAGCCTGCATGCCTGCCAGGAAGCTTGCAGGCTTCTGGGAGAGACTCAATGCTGTCTACACAAAATGCCTAACAGCAATCATGTACTTGTGTCTGAGTGTGTGCTGTGAACAATGTATCCACCCAAGCACCAGAAAAACATTAGTAAACAAAACAAAGTCCCTACACCCAAGTCACCTGCTTTCTGGAGTGGTTAGGCTTTCTGGAGGGGCCCAGGTTGTGTGGGCCTCTAACATATGCAATCTGGGGGGGGACTTTCTTAAAATAAGAATATCAAAAATTGTTAATATAAAATTAGGTACAAAAGTGAATATTAACTTAGAATGAAAACAATTTGCAACAAATAACAACTTGTAAAGCCTGACATATAACACAAATATCAAAAAAATACATAACAGTTTTGAAAAGATAACATAACATTTTAATTAATTAGCTGCTTAAAACATACACATAGTATTTTCTCCTATATTTTGACTGCATACTTTTTGATCACTTCTCACACGAAGATTCTTAAATGTCTTTTTCTTTAGACAGAATAGGAAGATAATCTAGTCTTTCCTCAAGTGTGGTTGATACAAATTGTTTTTGTTATTGATATTTTAATGAAAGTTTATTTCAGCTTCAGAACTTGTTATTGAGAATGTTATTTTTGTCAATTTGGGAAAGCTGTTATTGAATTTCTTTCATATATGAGCTGCTAGAGATAATTCTGCTACAGACGTGTGCCCTATGAATAGCAAAATTCTGCAAATGTCTACATTGTGTGATTCCCATCAAAAGAAAGAAGAAAATATATGGTACTGGTCATATTCTTGACAGGAGATAATTCTCATTTTGAAAATTGATGAGAAGTAAATCTCCCTTTGTCAATTTTTTTGATTTTTAAGAATTAGTAGAATTTTCCACTCACCTCTCTCTTCACACATTTCAACCCACATACTAGGTGCCACAAGACATGTTCATTTCAGGACATGACATCTGACCTTAACATCTGTGTGCCTGTGCCAGATGAGCCAGAACAATGGGCTGGAAAAGCAGTACCGGTAAAAAGCCTCTCCTTCACCAGGACACCTAGAAATAACTTCACTATTCAAGGAAGGGACTCAACACCCCTCTAAGCTCAACAAAACCAGTTTAAATATCAAACATGCCTATGGCCACTCCAACACAACCCACCAAGTGGGGAAATGAAGGAAAATTAGTAGTGGAAAGAGACTGCAGTCTTAACCAATTATGGTTAAAGTTCTTACGTTTGGAAATTTCACACACACACACACACACACACACACACACACACACCCGTGTGGACACAATGTAGTACCCCTCCCAGGGCCTTGGGAAAGAGCAGCTTTACAGTAAAGCTAGATTTAACATGGGTCAGACAAGTTCTCAAGAGGAAGGGAGAGTGGAATTTTCCCAAGGGACATTTGACAATGATTGGAGACTTCATTTTTGGTTGTCATAACTGGAGTAGGGGGTGGGAGGATTGCTGATGGCATCCAGTGGGGTACAGGCCAGGGATGCCACTAAACATCTTATAATGCACAGGAGAAACCCCCTCACCAACAAAGAATCATCTGTCCCACAATGTTAATAGTGCTGAGATTGAGAAACCTTCAGTTAGACAAATCAAACACAAGTAAGGAAATGAAAGAACAAAATCATTCAAATAGACATAAATGCTACAGAGGCATCAGGTCACAGAGTGTGTCTGGGAAAGGAGTGTGTCTGGGCTCCTCTAAATAAGTGATAAAAAAGGTGTTACCAATGAGACAGAGGTGGCTTTTGAGCTGAGCTCTAAACAGAGGAGCCAGGGTGAAAAGATTTGGAGAGAAAGCATTCCAAGCAGAGTGAAGCACAAAGGTCCAAGGTGGTGAGGGGCTTGGTGCACTAAGAAACAGAGAAGACGAATGTAACTAGGTCCTAGTGAGCAAATGATGGAACCCCAAAATGCAGAGCCTTGTAGACCAGGGTAGAGTTCAAAGGGAAAGTGAGGTGATCTGCCTTAAGCTATAAAAGGCTCTGCTGCTGCCATGTGGAAAATGAAGGGTAGAAGAGAACAAAGGATTCAGGGAGACAGATTGGCAGGCAATTGCAGTAGTCCAGGCAAGTGATGATGGTAGCTTGGGCCAGGTGATACAATGGAGAGGAGAGTAGTGAACAGAAGAGGGATTTACTTTGGAAATAGAGCTTAAAGTTCTTGCTGAGAGACTGAGTGTAAGGATGAATAAGGAGAGGACTAAAGAATGACCATAGGTTTTGTGATTGAGTAACTGGTTAGATGTTCTTGTGATTTTTCTGAGATGGGGAATAAAGATTTTGGAGGTTGGAAAAATCTAAAATTTCTGTCTGGTTATTGTACATTCGAAATGCATATTAGGCATTTAAATGGAAATAATCAAGAGGCAGACAATTGGATGGAGGAGTCTGAATTCAATGAAGAGATCAGAACTGGAGATATAAATGTACGAGTCATCAGCATATAGATGGTATGTAAAGCAATAAAAATTCTGTCAGCTACATAGGCTTAAAACTTTCATTCCAATGAACATTAACTACGATTTATTACATCTTATGTTTCATCTAAAAAGATTTGAACTGTGCTTAGTCAAAAACTGCCAAATGACTCTGAAATTCCAAGGACTCACAATTCAGGGACAAAATATCTACCAAATGAAATGACACTCATATTGCCAAAGACCTCACTCCACTCTCAGGAATCAAGAAGCTGAAAATCCTGAAGATCCCTAAGCCTACACCTCTATCCCAGAGCAGTTCCTTGAGTTCCAGACCCTCAAGTCAGACTGCTGACTCAACACCACTCAACATAATTGCCATCTTATAAGTCTTTCCAAAGACTTTCCTCTGAGCCTGGGTCCATTCCTATGTGTTCCCAAAATTGTCAATGGCATTATTTAGAGTAACTCTACCTGCTACTAGAAGAAAAATTTTAAATGTCAGGGTTGGTGTCCTGTTAAGGGGGAGGTGGAAGATCTCTGCTCCAAATAGTCCTTTAGGATTCAGACTATGAAAGACCCTGCCATTGTAAATATGCAGTTTCCAAAGTTACTCTAGAACTATGAAGCCTACAGGAGACAAGGGAGGAGAGACAGTAGAGAAACCACATTGGCCAAGAAGCAGCATGCATCCCATCCAATTACATTCCATTGATGAGAACAAGCCACATGGTCTTAACAATTATATATGCAAGGGGCACTGGGCAATGAAGTCTCAGGCCAAGAACCCACTTCCCAGCAGCAACTCTGCACCATGGGAGAGGACATAGATCTCTGATAAAGACCTATGGACATCTCCCACCTGTTTACTGCTCAGTCCCTACCTCCAGAGTGTACGCTTTCTGAGAACAAGGACCATATCTTGTTCAGCATTATGTGTCCAGCAGTTAATATAATCACAAAGAATGCCCTGATACACTGATACATGTGGATCCCAGTGATTACCTAAGCCCTAAATTATTATCCTATAGGGGCAGTGCATGAGTCTTTTTCATGGTTATGTCTTTTTTCGTGGTCATAACTAAGACTAGGGAAGAAGACGACTGCCTGCTTGTATCCTGAAATACCTATCATGGCTGATCCCAGATTACTCCACCAGGAACACTGACTTCAGCAAAAAAATTTAAGATTAATTAAATGGCATTATTATTCATAATATTAAACTAGGAGTAAAGGAATGACCAATAAGGAACTCAGGAAAATGGACTGGTTTGCAAACTGTAAACAAGAGCCCGCTCCCATGAATGGTGCCTGTGTGAAGCATGGCATTGCTTTTCCAAAGGGAAATTGTCGCATTACCTCTGCCATTCTAGCCCTCCATGTAGCGTCTCTGTGCATAAAAGCCTCGGCTGCAGGAAATGCCTGATGGCCCATAGTGATTTTAACACTGAAAAGATTAACGATGTGTAACACAAGACAGGATAGGCAGCATCTAACCAAACACATCTGCTTTTCTATGGTAAGTAGCCAAGCTGTGTTTCCAGGGGTCCATATGGTCCTTGTAGAACCATTTCAGAGAACAACACACTGTTTTTAAGAGACTACTTGAACAGAGACTACTCAGTTCCGTTCCAACGCACAACCTTACCTTAGTGATTTGCTAATGTGACTTGCCAGACATAACACAATCATATAGCAGGTTTCATTAAGTTTGAGAATCTGTGGGCAGAAGCTTTACAACAAACAAGAGACAGGAGAAGAAAGAGACTGGAAAGTCTTATTACCCTCAAACAAATAATGAGCTGTAAGTTTAGGCAGACATCGGAAGGTGACTTGAAACAGATTATTGAGTGAGATTTGTTGAAGATGTTGGAAGTCTTGGGCATGGTGAAGAACAAGAAGCTAGTCCTGGTAGAGGCTGGAAAAATCAACAGGGTATAGAGCCTTTACTTGGAAAATTGAGGCACAGCTAAGGCGGGCATGAGTAGCTGGATACCCAATAGATATGATGCTGACGGCATCATGACACCATTTATTTATCAAATAGAGATAACACATTACAGTGAAAGTAGGTCCTTCCATCCATAAGGGATTATGGTACTCCTCTGCTCAAAGCCCTCCAATAGCTCACCAGTCTACTCAGGTGAAAACTAAAGTCTTATCAAAAGCATCTAAGGTCCTGCCAGGTATGAACTCATCTCCTTCAACTTGGGCCACACTGCCCTCTGCTAGTCTTTAAACTTGACAATCAGGCTCCCACCTTAGGTTTTGTATGACCTGTTCTCTCTGCTTAGAAGGTTCTTCTCCTTCATGGCCTGCTTACTTCCTACCCCTTTAATCCAGGTTTCCACTTGAAGGTCACCTTCTCAGTGGGGTCCTCCATGCCCATCCTTCCTAAAATAGCAGCTTCCTTCTACACACACCTCAGCACTGACCTTAATTTACTTTTGTCCATAACACTTGTTAGCATCTGACATACTGTAAGTTTTCCTGTATATTTGTTCATCTTCCTCCCTCCCTAGAATGTAAGTCCTGGAGGGGAGGGACTTTGTTTTGTTCACCTGTAGAGCCCCAGTGTAAGGACAGTGTCTGAATCGGGGTAAAGAACGTCTGCCAAATGCATATGGAGGGACCATAGCCACTGGGCCTCAACTGGTTGTGAAGGTGACTTCTGCATAGGAACAAATAGTGGAGAACTAGTCAGAACAGAAGTATTTATTAATGTTTGTACTGTCGTGGTTAGGCATTGTTCCAGATATTATTCCAGGTGGGGCTTCCACAAATTCAATGAAGCAGGCATTATTGTACCTATAATAAAGATGGAAATATGAAGTGATGGAACTGATAGGAAGTTACAGAGCAGGACTGAATCTCAGGCCGGCATGACCCCATGGTAAAAAGCAATCTTAGATAAGGAGGCAAAAGCTGGGCAATTAAAAATGCTTTTTATCATTGTTCCTTTCCCAAGCCCCTAAAATAAAAAAGAAAAATTACAAAAAGAAGGTTTAAAACCTACACAGATAAATAGAAATTAAAAGGAAAAAGGCAGAAAGAGAAAGAGATCAACACATTTTGGGACACAAAGTGATACCGAGTCTGGTAGATGTGTAAAAGCTGATTTCTAAGAGACAGCAGAGGATGAAGCCAATGATAAGATAACCAGTTTGAGCCTCAGGACCCAGGACAGGCTCAGGTGTTGGAGGCGTCAGGTACCATGGAGGGCGAGGGTAAAATGAGGGGCTCAAAACACATGAATGAGTGGAAAGTCTGTGTAAGGAGAACTCACTTCCGGCCCTCCTCCCGCCAACACATCTTCCCACCATTGCTACCTTCCCTCAGCCTAACAGGAGATGTAAAGCTATTCTGTGGAGATACTGTACCAGAACAGGCTTCAGAAGAGCCTTACTGAAAACAGAAGCACAAATTAAGGGAGTAGTAAGAAGGGAGATCTCCAGGCCCTTCCCCTTCTTGGCTCCCAGAGAAGGCAGCTGGCTGAGGACTGTCCACTGAACAGTCTCAAAAAATGTACTTCCAAAATTTGTATCTTCTATGATAGGAAGACGATAGATCATTCCTAAAGTGGATAAACAGGGGGAGAGCAAGCATAGATATTTTCTTTAGAAACAGAAATAAATATCAGGGTGAATAAAGCAGGACTGATTTAGAAATAATTTGCTCTTTGGAATGGAACTCAGGGGTGAGAAAGGGTAGGACAGGGGACAGCTGTTTTTCATTAAATCTCCTCTAATACAACTTGACTTATTAATCTTTATACTCATATTACATCAACAGACTTTTTAATTAAAAAAGACAAAGAATGACAGATAAATCTGCTATGTTTGTTATCACCCAGAATGTGCTTTTCAACAGTTCTATCAAATTTCTGGTGAAAGTAAGTTTTGAGTATTAAACTAAAACCGTCCAGAAACAGTTGTCATATGCAGACCTGACTTCTCTGCCTGAGTTCCTGAGCATTTGTGCTACAGTAATTAGTCCATGCTGAGAACTAAAGGAGGGGCTTTTCTGCCACTGGAAATGTTGCAATATTTCCTCACTTGTTGGGTGTCCTGAAGCTGTCTATTTATAAGTAAGATTGAGATACTAAAAGTCCAGTTTGAAGCTTTATGGATTGAGATACTAAAAGTCCAGTTTGAAGCTTTATGGACCGAGTGAGTCATGTTGATTAGTGGCTTTTCTGTTTCTTTGCCTGTTATTCCAGATTCTGATACAGACGGGTCTGTGTGTCATCTTTATTTTGACCCACGGTGACAAGACTCTGCCCAGCACAGCATGACAATAGCAGAAACATCAGCTGAAGCCCCTAAATCATCTTGTGCTGAATTCCCATCCATAACCACTGAGGGCTCACAGAGGTCTCCTTTACCCAGTAAAATGGACCACAGTTTGGTAACCCCTGACAATTCTGATGTGAGGACTGCTCATATTTTTGCACCCAACACAGAAGCAATCTCAAAACAGAGCTACATACGTAACGCTTTCTCACAGAAAGAGTAGTAGGAAAACAACAGGAACTATGCTTCAAAGGAGCAGTTTTATTTCATCTGAGGCACTGAGATTCCGAAGCATGTGAAAGGCTGGGGGAAAGGAATACAGGTGGATACTTGAGTCTCTTTGGCATTTAATCATAGCTTTTGCTAAAGGTCTACTCTACTGTCCCCTGTTTACTGTCACTGTTTGCTGTCACCCCACAGCCATCAGAAGAGAAGGTGACAGTTTCTGAGGCCCTGCCAGAACAGAACTTCTCTTTCCCTTGCTATTAAGAATTCTCCGAGAAAATTTACAGCATCCGTGGATATTAAAAATAGGCGCTGTTTTGTCAAGTGCTCTCATAGCAGGTGAGCTGTGTTCCACACCCCCATCTCTTTTGAGGAGAGATGAAAATCCCATGGCCCCCATTGCTGGCTGCCAGAACAAAAGGAAAACGGGGCACATTACCTGCCTGCCACTGTTGGAGACCAAAAGGCAAGGTGGCTGTGAAGATGGGGGAAGAAACCCTTTCGTCAGAATGAAATTGAAGCATTTCAACATGCTTCTTACTCTAAATTTCTTCCTCTTCCTACAAGGTTGCAGTCAAATCAAAACTATTATTTTATGAAATAATCTTAAATTAAGTAGGAAGGTTTGAAAGAAGATGGCGTTGTTCAAACTTCTACCAAGAATGAAACTCTTCATCGTCATTATCACTCTCACTCTGCACAAAGACGGCGCCATCATCTCTAACTTAGAGATAAGGAAACAGGATCAGGCGGATGACGAAACTGCCCTCAGTGGTGCCATCTAAGGGTAATAGGGGCATGGAACCATCTGACCTGTGACATATCCAGAATGCAACTTTACAGAACGGTCCCTGCCTTAAGGATTGTTGACTTAAGATTTTTCAACTTTGCGATGGTGTGAAAGCCATACGCATTCAATAGAAATTTCAAATTTTGAATTTTGACCTTTTCTCAGACTAGCGACGTGTAGTAGAACACCCTCGTGATGCTGGGCAGCTGCAGCTTCAGCTTCCGGTCAGCGCTGTGATCACAGGGCAAACAACCGATATACCTACAACCATTCTGTAGTCACCGTATTCAATTACATGAGATACTCAACACTTTATTATAAAATAGGCTTTGTGTTAGGTAATGTTGCCCAACTGTAGACTAATGTAAGTGTTCTGAGCATGTTTATGGTAGGCTAGGCTAAGTTATGGTGTTGGGTAGGTCAGGTGTATGTATTAAATGCATTTCGACTTATGATATTTTCAACTTCCAGTGGGTTTACCAGGACATGACCCAATTGTAAGTTAAGACAGGTCTGTATTTTTGTCTCCCTGTGTCCCTTTAAAATGGATGAAAGGTTGGACAGACTCAAGACTTTATTGATCACGCTGAGGAAATTAAAGTCACAGCCAGTTCACTGTCACAGTTTGGTAATCACATCTGATTGTTTCCCCAAGCAGAAAGCCCAGAAGGGAACCTCAGTCTCCTTGCCTGGTTGCTCTTTCACCTTCTCCCTGACCTGTCCAGCCCCACCATGCTGCCTCTAGCTTTCCTCTTCATCAGATAGAGGAAGGGAAGAGGGGGAAGGGCACAGAGACTCCCTACCTTCTGGTCCTGTCTATGCTGACTGCCTGCTAAGGGGCTGACACATGAGAAAGCTGACTCCATCTCTTACGGGCACCTTCATGGACTCTCTGACAACAGGTCCCAAGACCCAGGAGATGCACAGGTTTCCCCCGCATGTCTCTTGGCCCTCCGGCTTGGTTTCTGCTTGTTCACTCCATAGACGTGCTCTTTCCACTGGAGTCCCATCACACTCCAAGGAGGTCATCTCAGGAAAAATATCAGATGACTCCAGGTCAGCTCTTTTACATTTGGGCCACAGGAAAAACCCACGCAGGACCCAAGACAGCCCCTATTCCATCAATGAAGTCCTCAGAACACACCACCAGCCATCTCTCTGGGGCAAGAGATTTGTTCAAGCAAGAGATAATTTCAGGCCATTGTGCCCATCCTCAGAAGGAGAAATTCAGCCTATTCAAATGGCTTTCTTGTTAAAGCTCCCAAATGATCTCATTAATAGCTTGTGGAGGGGAGATAAGACTCACAGAATTCCAAGAACTCTTTCAAAAGGCATCCTTCTCTCAAATCTTCTCTCTGTATTTTTTTGAACGTTTTAAAAATTTTTTATTTCATATTGGAGTATAGTTGATTAATAATGTTGTGTTACTTTCAGGTGTACAGCAAAGTGATTCACTTATACATATACATGTATCTATTCTTTTTCAAGTTCTTTTCCCATTTAGGTTATTACAGAATAGTGAGAAGAGTTCCCTGTGCTATACAGTAGGTCCTGTGGTTATCTATTTTAAATATAGCAGTGTGTATATGTCAATCCCAATCTCCCAATCTGTCCTTCACCCCCCCACACCCTTCCGCCCTGGTAACCATAAATTCGTTCTCTAAGTCTGTGAGTCTATTTCTGTTTTGTAAATAAGTTCATTTGTATCATTTTTTTAAGATCCCACATGTAAGCGATATCATATGATACTTGTCTTTCTCTGTCTGACTTACTTCACTTAGTATAATAATCTCCAGGTCCATCCATGTTGCTGCAAATGGCATTATTTCATGTTTTTATGGCTGAGTAATATTCCATTTATATATGTACCATAGCTTCTATATCCATTCCTCTGTCGATGGACACTTAGGTTGCTTCCATGTCTTGGCTATTGTAAATAGTGCTACAATGAGCATTGGGGTGCATGTATCCTTTCAAACCATGGTTTTCTCCAGATATATGCCCAGGAGTGGGATTGCTGGATCATATGATAGCTCTATTTTTAGTTTTTTAAGGAACCTCCATACTGTTCTCCATAGTGGCTGTACCAATTTATATTCCCACCAACAGTGCAAGAGAGTTCCCTTTTCTCCACACCTTTTCCAGCATTTATTGTTTGTAGACTTTTTAATGATGGCCATTCTGACTGGTGTGAGGTGATATCTCATTGTAAAATGGATTAAAGACCTAAATGTAAGCCCGGATATTATAAAATTCTTAGAGGAAAACATAGGCAGAACAATTTTTGTCTAGTGTCTCTTGAGATCCCTCACTTAGGAGTTACAATGAACCTTCTGTGACATGGGTAAAAGACTGAAACCACGATTGAAACCCAGGCCTGGGGATTTCAAACTTGTCCCCTTTTCTACAGGACTATACTGATCCCCAAAACACTGCTGCCATTGACCAGACCACAAGGAATCCCCATAACTGTCACAAAATTTGACAGCACAGCCTCTATAGAGAAAACAAATATCCAAGGTATTTTAGATACAGAGGCCAAAGTAAGGTTGACATTTTCCATAATATGAGTTTTTAATAGACATAGGAGGTTGATAATCTGCAGGGAAACCTCTCATGACCATAAGACATCAAGACAATCAACATTCTTGGTAGTGAATACACCAAACACAGCCTCATCTAACATAATGCTCATTGGCTCACCCACAGGAGTTCAGCAACTCTAGTTGTGTTATTTCATGAATTAACAGAATTGGAATATCCCTTAGAAGCCACCTATGCAGCACCTTCATCTTACAGTAGGGAAAACTAAGGCTCAGAAAAGTGAATGACAAGTCCAACTAGCATACAGTAGATCCAGAACTAAGATTCAGGACTCAGGATGCTTTTTCATTTCTTCATTTCTTTCACTTGACATTTGGTGTGGGTTCCCAGAAATTAAAAAAAAAAAAAAAAAAAAGTCAAATGATAGTAGATATGTTTTGAGAAATTTCATTTGCAGTAATGAGGCTCAATGAAATTCTAAAATGTCATCTATGTTTCCATTGAGTTTTGAATTATTAATATATGCTGCTTTCTTAAGACCAGAGTATAGAAAAAGACCAGAGGTGATGCTTATTAGATTCCATTCATATGTCATCTTTCCATTTTTTATGCCAAAGCATCCCAAACTATACGTTCTGCTGCAAAGATAATTTCCCTAGGTGTACTGAAAAATGAATCTGGATGGTCCAAAGTATCATTTATGCTCAGCATGACACACCAATATTGCACAGTGCTTAGTTTAAAAATAATACTTTATTGAAGATTTTATATTTTAGACTTCATTTACATATTTGTTTCCAGTCTTTGAAATATTTGCCTTTTTAATATTGACATTTTCCAATGAGCCAAATTCTTCTGAGAGCTAGACTAAAACATACAGTTGGGTCAAAATATGTGTGTTTCACACAATGGGAAGCAAGGAAGACAGTGATCCCTCCACCAGGTTCTGAGGTACCTAAGATGCTCAGAGAAAACAGTCTTCTCTTCACAGGGTATACTTGGAAGAGACCCAGCTTTCAGTCAAGAGGAAAAGGGTGAAGGAAACATTTCAGAAAGAGGCTGTGCAAGAGATCATAGTGAAAGAGTTTGAGAAAGTGGGGAGGGCATGAGATAGGGCCAGATTAAGGGGTGTGCAGAGTAGGTAGGGAAAAGTATTCTGATTCTGACAGATGGTATGGAAGGTGTAAACTTATAATGGTGACTGAATGCTTAGGTCTATGAGGCATGATGGGTAAAATATAAGAACATTTTCCTCCTTAATAATTTGTACACATTCTATATAGTTCTGGGACAATCAACGGAGGCAGGATCATCTCCCCCCACTTTCCCTTATACCTATCCACTTAGGGGACACTTAGTTCCCTTCTCCTGGAACCCTGGCCTGTGTTAACCTAGAATAATTGAAGGTAGTCTTTGAAGAGAGAAAGAAATGAGACAGACATTCCTTAGAATTACAATCACCCCCTAGCTTTATGCTTAGAGGTGGTGAATATTTGCAAAGGAAGAGTTAGTTTTGTACACAATCTACATAAGGCTGGATGAAGTAGGGCCAATTTTTCATCCCCTCACCCTACTCATAGGAACTGAGGAAACCACATTTCTAACCCACTCTACAGAGGCTAAATCCAGATGGAAATGGATACGCAGAGCCAGAGGATGAGAAAAAATAAGACCAGGAAGACAAAAAAGTGTTTTTTAAAAGTACCAAGAGGACCATTGGGACCAAAAGGACAGGAGAAATGGGAGAAAGAGAGAAAGATGAAGTAATAGAGGAAAGATACCCTGACACTTGTCTGAAGTCAAATTGTCATGAGCCAAAGGGCACTCAAGGAGCAATGTTTTGGATCATCAACTGGACTTTGTGTGATGCTTTATTAACTAATAGTAAGATTTAACTTCTACTAGCAGATTGCTTATCCCTCAATAAATATTTACAGGTGTTTATTCATTAACTGTTATTATTATTCATTATTTGTTAGTTGCCTGTTAATGTTAATTGCCTGAAATACAAAGATGAATAGGACAAGGTCCAGAGCCAACTTTAAAACGTTCTCAACTTGGTTGGGGGAAGGCAGGTAAAACATAAACAAAGATAATGCCTTGAGGGTAAGCGCTAACAGAGAACGGAGAAAAGCGCTATCCGTTGAGCCTGGGTAGCATCAGATCCCACTAACCTCAAAAGCTGGTGTTTTGATCAGTTTGGGGGTCAGTTTTCCAAAAGGAAAAATGAGGGCAAGTGTTTTCTAGGCAGAGGAACCTGCAGCAGTTAGGAAGACCTGGGAAGAAATCATAGCACATCCAAAAGGCAGAAGTCTTGTGGGCATAGGCAGGGGCAGTGGGTGGAGATGGCAAATGTCAGAATAGATACAAAAGTTGTGTAGGGGCCAGACCATGAAGCACCTAAAGTTTTGATTTTATCCTCAGGTTTCTTGGAATTCCTGAAGGATGTACATCTGAGGAATCAGCAGGCAGTGTGATGAATTCACCTTAGAAATAAATAACCTGTCAGAAAAATGGGATGAATTGGAAAAGACAGATAGAAGGAAACAGGGCAACTCAGGAGTCCAGTGCAAAAGTTAATTAAAAGAGGGAGACAAAAATCCAGCTGTGATAGAAAAAATCTGAAAGCAAAAAATACATACATGGTTTCAAGTCAGGGTTTATGGTCATTTCATAAACAGTTAAGTATCAGGTTCTTCAGTGGGACCACACCCTTTACTTTCCCATTGTTTCCATGAAGACATTTGATCCAACTTACATCATTTTTACTTGTAGAGTAAGTATCCAGAATTAACTGCTTGGAGCATGAGAACAACCTAAACTAATTTTCTGTCTCATGACTGAGAAGCCTCACTTAAATCTTGGGCTCCTCTAGCATTAAGAGTACAAGAACTGACCACCCACAAGTCCTTGTTAATGTGATTGCTTAAGGATTTACTTCAAGGAAAAAAAGTGAAGCTAGAAGGTTCACAATGACTATTAAATATTTTGATATATTTAGTTAACTATTGATTATTTTGATAAAAAATAAGTTTGCATTTCAAAAAAGTGCAACAAAATTCTAGACAATAATAAATAGAAAAATCATTAGAGTTAAAGCAAGCTAAAAATCTGTTGTTAATTTCAAAATCATTAGAAAAAAATTGCACTTTACTATGTATACTAAAATTTGGGGTCTGATGGCCAAAGCTGAAACTAATTGAGCAAAGAAATAACACAAAGAGTCAAATACATATCCAGCAGTTCACAATGGTTTTAAAAATGATTGACTAAATAAGTAAAATGGGAAGAATAAACATATATCCTGTCCAGAAGAATTCCAAATAATTTATGTATAAACTCTGGAAGAGTATAACTCCCCACCTCTTAAGGGTAGGCTATACTTCTCTTTCTTCATTCTGGTGAATTTCTTCCAGAAACACAGTATGAAAAGAGAGAGAAAACGAGTAACTTCACTGTAGAAAAACCTGGCAAACTCAGCCTCTGCTTTCACGTGCTGAAGGTCAACATTAGCCGTGAGAGGTCATGTTGATAGTATGTACCCTTGACGTGATGTGATGAAAATGGCACTTTATCCCTGTGGTCTTCCTCCCAGAAAACCATAACCTCTGACGAATAATGATGAAAACATCGGAAAAATCCCAATAGCGGGACATTCTACCAAAAATCTGACAAGTATTTCTCAAGACTGTCAAAGTCATCAGAAGCAAGGAAAGTATGAGAAACTATCATAGCCAAGAGGATCCTAGGGAGACATGACAACTAAATATAATGTTGTGTCCTGAATGGGATCTTAGAACAGAAAGGGATTAGGTAAAAACTAGGATATCTGAAAAAAAAATATGGTCTTTATTTATTAACAGTGCATCAACATTGGTTTATTAATTATAAAAAATATATCACAATAATGTAATATATTAATAGTAGGAGAAATTTGTTGTAGGATACATGGGAAATCTGTGTTATCTTTGTAATTTTCTGTCAATCAAAAATCATTCAATAAATAAAGTTTATTTTAAATTTTTTTAATTTAAGTACTTTCAACTCCCCAGAGAAAAAAATAATAGGAATAAGAAAACTATCAATTATCTAATCAATGGCAAGAAAAGAGAATGAAAAAAGCAAAAAAAAAATACGGTAAACAGAAAAGTTTAGAATAAATCCAAATATATCAATAATCAAAGTAAGTGCAAATCTTTTCAACTCATTAAATCATAGAGTGTCAGGGGACACTTTAGGGTATTTAAGATGAAAGAAGCAGATCTCCATGCACTACATAGATAGATCTCAAAAATATAATGTAGTATGAAAAACACATATGCAGCAACATGGTGACATTTATGTAGGTTAAAAGCACACACAATAATTATAATACTGTCAATTAAAAAAATATATATATAGTAGAAATATGAAAACATAGCTAGAAATGATACACACAGCTTTAAAGAGAGTGACTCCTTCTGGGGTAGAGAGGGGAATGGGATTGTGATAGGGTACAAAGGAGTCTTTAAGTATTTTGCAAGGTTTTATTTTTCTAAAATAAATCTGATAAAACCAAAAATAAGAACTATAGTGAAAATTAAATTGTTTTAAGGTTATTTCTGGATTAAATAAAATAAATCAGAGCAAAAGCCTGAACTATATTAATTAACCTGTATTAACCTCATCACCCTGGTGTTTATCTCATCATGTTATGTAAACTATGAAGCTATGAAGTTTTTAACTTACATGACACAAAAGTTCATTCAGCATTAACACGATTAAGTACAATTAAAGCCATATATTGACTTTTTAACATAATGTTCAATTAACTCATGACCTGGTGAAATAAGACAAAACATGACAATGAGCCTATTGAGGAAGTTAGTCTCTGTTACAGGGATGGAATTTAGAATAGAGTTAAATGGTTAAGAAGTTCCCTTGAGATGTAACTGAATCAATCTTTCCATTAATTCCCAGGGAACAGGAAAAAACCTATAATTAGTACCTGTTTCTTTTCATTTGTTTTGTTTTGTTTTTAAATTCCATTTTTTTTTTAATGAAAGGGGAAAAGGAGAGAATAAAAATGAAGAGAAGAAAGGAGGGCAGAGAAAGGAGGGGGGAAGGAAAAAAGAGAAGTAAAGAGAAGAGATGAGGGGCAGGGAAGTGGGTGGAGGGAAAAGGTGGAAATGGAGCCACAGAGCCTGGAGAGGAAGAAAGAAGAGGGAGGAGAGGGGGAGAGGAAGAAGCGGGGGCTGTAGGCAAGGGGAGGGGAGGGGAGGAAGCGGGGGAGGAAGGAGGAATCAGAACCTGAAAAGGAGACTTCCTTACCTGAGAAAGCATGACGCAAAAGCACCAGGTCCTTGCTTAAAAGAGATTCCCAGTGCTTAATAAAGCTTGGTTTTTCCTTTAATGAAAGATTTAAAGATGAGTTGCTGGTACCTGGAGTCAACAAAAATTGGAATGAGCTCCACTCTCTACTCCTAGCATTTAATTTGGTCAAAAAAGAGTTGGACAAAATTAAATAGGTCAAGAGAACAGTTCAAAACGATGGCTTTATAACAAATGTATAATCCCTAATGACTTGTTTTACATACGTTGGTACATTTTTAGGGCATCACAGGGAAGTTCTCTAATGTTTCATGTCATTTTCAGAACATTATTTCTTACTCCGATCATTTTTTATTCCTTCTCTGTGAGATTTGTATTAGAAACACCTTAATTATTAAAAATTATAATAAGACACATGAAAGGACAAATAGTATAAACAAATGTTTTAGAAAAAGAAATTTTCCTCCAGTTTGCACAGTTTAAAAAATTATACACACTTTGTGGAAAATAGTAGGCATAACTGACAAAAAAATGTATTTTAAATTAAACTTTCCAACTGCTTTTATTTTGTAATGTAAAATGTTACTTTCTCTTATCATAAAAACAATGCATTCTCATTCACAGACTCTGCAGATAAACAAGAAAGTAAAGAACACCAGTAACCCCAGCCATTCAGAGACACCACCATCAACACTCAAAAGTATCTTAACATCCCAATAATTGTTTCCACACACGTAAAAGAGATTGACCAGATCACCTGGGGCCCTAGCCATTTATATTCAATGAATGCCAGCAACAATTTTACCCATGAAAGACTTATAAATTGTTTCCTGATTTCCTCTTCAATCTATAATTTCACGTTATTCCTGGAAGCACCAACTGGGTTCTGATTTCCACCCCAGGAGCCTGGTTTCACAGCACGTAGAGCTGGCAGTGGATTTAACCAGCCCCCTGCTGGGCAGTGCCAGCTCATGAACCAGCTCTAGGTGACCGCTACAAATGCTTTAGCTCTAGGAAAAAGTAAACTTTCACTTAATTAGTTATTTTTGCCCCTTATGAATTTCAGTGTAGTCTCTAGTAGCAAAGACTCTTTGGGGAGGAGGGGGAAACCTCAGGATCTGTTTTTGTGCTAGAGATGAACAGATGGCACTCTACCATGGATCCAAGAACCAAAAAAAGCAAGAAATGCAGATGTGAGGAACTGACAATAGAACCAGGAATAGAAGCAAAGTAAACCTAATAAGGGTAAACTGGAAATCACCCAATGAAAGCCAAACTATGCTTTGACTACTGTGTGCTGACAGAAGACCCTGTATAATCCCCCATAGACCATAAATTTAGACCATCTCCAGGGGGAGAGGTATGAACACTGTGGTTGTTTTAAATAGGACCAACGAAAGCAAAGCATCCTCTTGGCTCTGTTCTCCAACCAAAGAAAAATACATAGAATATCCGATATGCAGCTGAGGCCAAGACGTACATTCCTCTGAAAATAATGCTTCAAACTCAGCAAGGTAGCAGAGTCAGAAGTTCTCAGAATAATACTCCTCCATGCATGACTCTAATCGCTGAAAACTGTAGGTCACTCATTTTTCCAGGTTCCTATATTTATTAAAGCAAAAGTCAGCGACAAGATACCTAGGTTCTCTTAAAAGGGAAAGCAGACTAGAAAATTTCATCAGAAAAGTCACAGAGGTGTTTCATGGAGTCATCCTACACCAAAGGATAGCCCAGATTTCTCCAAGTCTAATATCAGAATTTTTTTAAAAACTGTGAGGACACTTCAGCTTTCAGTGCTTTTTTCCAGGTCAAATATCTGTGATGATGGTGACAATAGTTAATAAATTGTATATTTGAAAGTTACTAAGAGAGGTCTTAAAAGTTCTCATGACAAGAAAAAACTTTTTGTAATTATGTGTGGTGATGCATGTGAACTAGACTTATTGTGGCGATTAGTTCACAATATATACATGTATCAAATCATCATGTTGTACAGTGAAGACATACAATGTTATATGTCAATTGTAGCTCAATTTAAAAAACAATCTGCGATGACTTACAGCAACTTGTTCATGAGTGATGCAACTTGTCTGTGCAAGCGTTCTGTTCCCCTTCCCTCTCTGTAAACTTGGAACGGGAGAGTGTTGAGTCAGCACCTCTGACTCAGATGCTATGCACTTCCTGGAGTTATATGTGCATCTCCTGCCCCCTGGATCCTTGTTGGGGCCCACTAGTCCTTTGCCCTTCATTGCCACCAGCAGCCTGGCCCACCAGCCTTGGTTACAGGGTGTGGCCTGCCTCTGCTTCCAAAATTCAAGCAACAAAGTTTAGGTTAGGCCACTGGCAATATGAAGGTTGTACAAAACAAAGAAATAAAAAGAATGCCATCCCCACAGGATGGAATTTGACATTCTTAGCAGCCAAGGCGGAGCTGAATGATGCAACCCCAAAATACAGGGAAGCTAGCTCTTTGTGGAGTAAACTTTGACCAATGGTCACCAGGAGACAGGAGGGAACCACCCTCTCACCATCCATGAACTGCTCTATTCAAACAGACTTCTTTGTCCTCCCCTGTGCTGAGGAGATGCACCTGTGGGACCCAGCAGTGTCTTTTCCCAGCTCTTTGTGATGGAGCCACCGGTTTGGTAAAGTTTGGTAAAGCATCCCTTCACATCTTCGCTTACCTTTTTCCTCACTCTTACTGCCTTAGACTTGCATCTCCCAAAGAATACATTAGTACTTTAAATCTTTGCCTCAGATTCTGTTTTCCGAGAAACCAAGACTAAGACTGAATTTAAGAAGTTTCACCTAAACTTGATTTTTGAGTTATTTCATTCATCCAAGTTCTAGATTTAAAATGTAAGTAAGTTCAAATTAAATGTGTTAGGTCCTTGAGGAAATATTGAGATATATACAAACTCATCAATTTTAAATTAAGAAAACATTCTTGGAAATTTTTTAAATTAGCTATCCTCCTTTGAGCACTCCAAATAGTGATAATAAAATAGTTACTCTATAAAAAAGGTGATATGACTATAATTGAAGATCTATGAAACTCTGGGATGAACAACCAAAAATTTGTCAAAGATTATTACTTATCCTTTTCATCCGCATTGTAAAAATAAATATAGTATAGGCAACAAGTAAAATTCCCATTACAGTGAACTTCATGGTCTAGACAAATTGATTTCTTATGGCTCAAAACCTGCACATTTCTCAAGTGGCTGGAATTCATATCCTCAGGCAGCTGGAAATAAAAGAGCTATGTCCAAACTCTCTAAAATGAATTAGCAAAGATAAACATGTGCTCTAAACACTGTTAAGAAAATGAAAGATAACATGAATTCTCCAAGAAAGTAACCCTTTGTATAGACTGTATAATTCCTTTTGGAGGGTGATCAGGATATTTGAGAGGGAAAAGAATGATGAGACTCAGCTGTGCAGTGAGTTGAGCCCTGAGGATTCAGAGATGAATAAGATACTGTCCCTGCTTTTGGTAAACTCACAGCCTGACAAAAGAAGAGACAAATAAAAATTCACTGCAGAAGGTATTACGAGAGTAGTATATTTCATGCTTCAGAAGCACAGGTGACAATTGCTAATTTGACTTGTAGGAGGTCAAAGATACTGTTAGACTTTCTAGTTAACAAGCTACTGTTAACTGAGATAGGAATTGGTTTGAGGAGGGAAAATAATCTGTTTAGTTTGGGACTTGCTGAATTTAAGGTAGAACATCCAGGTGAAGATGATCTGTACACAAACAGAAAATCAAGCCTGAAGTTCAGGAGATACTTCCAGTCTAAAGAAGATATGAGAGACAAGAGGGTACAGGTTATAGTTAAATGCAGGCATGGGGAGGTCCAGGGAACATGTACCAGGAAAAGAGGGAGATGGATTGAGAGGAGATAAGAAGCTCAATTTTGGAATCCCAGGGACCAAAGGTATTTAGGATGAAAAGGAAATTAGAGGAAGAAAACAAGAAAAGCAGTCCAAAATTAGGAGGAAAAGCCGAAAAAAATTATCTCGTATGAAAGTTAGGAAGTTTCGAAGAGAAAAGTTACCATTGACTTTGGCAGTTAGCAGGTCGTGCTGAGAGGAATTTTTGGAGTGGGATTGACCAATGCCAGATTGAAATGGGCTGAAGATAGAAAGGCATACAGGGCAGTAGAAAGGGTGATAAGATACTAGCATCCAACCCTGGCACTGCATCATTACATTGGGTCAGAAAAAGTAAATTGCATAAAACAAAATTGCCGTGTGTGTGCATGATAGCTTGTCGAAGCCCTTTCTGGGGTCTGCATCATCTAAATGTATCTGGTATCATCTGCACCTTGGTGCCATTTTTTGGTTCCAACATAAATATCTTTAGGGGACCATTCTGGTTTCTGTGTCTCCCTGGGGTTTATGCACTTAGCTCCCTTTTCATAGGCTTGAAGCAGGGAGACTGGGTTGGAGAAAAAGACATAGTTACTCACCTTCTGCCTCAGTTTCCCATGAGAGTTGTCTGCTATTTCCTGCTTTGCCCCACATTCCCCTACAGAAGTTAAAAACTATAGCTACCACCACACTCTCCCTTCCCACAGCCCCTAATCCCATTCATTTACATAGGAAGATGAGAGGGTCACTGACAAGAAGAAATAGCAGCTCTGACAGAGAAGAGGGATATAGGTTTTGTTGGGCAGAACAAAGGAGTCAGTCATAATTTAAATACAGATTTTTATCCTTTGGTTTCATCTCAGTTTCTTTTCAGTTTTATTATTCTCTAGTCTCTCATTTACCATATAAAGGCATATAATCAGGTACCTTGATATAGAGGGTAACTATTGCTTGGATAGAAAAGAGCAACTTCATACATTATGAGATTATTCTTGTACAGAAACTGTGCCCGTCAGGTCTCTTTTGCTTTCAAATCCATTTTCCTCTTTCTCTAAGGAATTGCATTTCCAAGGCTCCCTTGTCACCTGGATTTTACAAAGGTTCAACCAGTGAGAAGCACTGGAAGAGACCAGAGAGCAGGAGGAGAGAAGTCAGGAACTGGGGAGAAGCCAGGGAAGATTTCCCTCTCTGGCTCTGCTTCATGCAGTGTACCCAGCAATGGCTGGTCTTCCCTGTAAGTCCAGATTCCGCCATGTGCCTGCCATGATTCTCACTCCCTGAAGGTGACCCTGCTTCCTGGGTTCTGGCAGCACTTCTGCCTTCCATTGTCTCTCCAGGCTTACGAGTGAGCACAGATTCCTCCTGTTGCTAATCTTTTGAGTGCATCAAGCACCCTTATTTGGCTTCTCGGACATTCCATTACCCAGGAATAAATTCCCTGAAATTAAACTCCCTCTGTTGAAAGACCTAGAGTGGTCTTCTGATTGGAACATAACACATAAACTATCATAACCAGATCTAGGAAGCACAGTTCTAAGAGGATTATTAGCAAAGACAGGGACATATTTATCTATATCAGTCTTCATTATCCATACTTCCTTACCCAACCCTCAATCAAAAGTGGTATAGAGTTAACAATGTTCTTTCTAACCAGAAAGTTAAAATGTGTTTGAAGCAAGAAAATATGGGTACAAAGTGAAACAATAACCTGAAGAATAGAGATGCTGTGAAATCAGGACTCTCAGACAATGAGGGCTGATGGTCCTAGAGGCAACTTAGTTGAAGAAAAAGGGGGACATATTGGATTTGAAGAGCTACTAGAAAGAGAAGTGATGTCAAGATGGGATGCATACAAAAATGTGCTGGGCAAAATCAGAAGAACTGGAGACATCAATTTGCTTAGTAAAGTTAAAATATCTGAGATTTGTCGGGTGAAGGGAAACAGCGTTCCAGGGGAGGGGAGAGAGAAGGAAAGAACTGCACTAGAAAATAGGGGGAAGAGGGTGGGAGGGAGACGCAAGAGGGAGGAGATATGGGGATATATGTATATGTATAGCTGATTTACTTTGTTATAAAGCAGAAACTAACACACCATTGTAAAGCAATTATACTCCAATAAAGATGTTAAAAAAAAATAAAAGAAAGAAAATAGGGGGAAAATAAGAATGTTTTAAATCAAAGAGAAACAACAAGTATACTAAATAGTTTAAATCTCTGCTGACATAATAGGACAAATAAAGTCTTTGTATATATAACTCCTCTCAAGGGCTAAGGACCATAATGTCATGTTTTCCATATTAGGTTTACCTGGGGGAATTCATCTGACTCACTCATGGAACCTTTAAAATAAAATAAAATGGCAAATTCCTGGATCCCCCAGTCTAGAATTACGGAAACAAACTCTCTAGGGGGTGAAGATTTTGAACCTGATTTTTAAAGAGCTCCCCACTCAAAGTGTGAGAGCCCCAGCTGAAGGAGATACCTGTAAGACCTTGTAAGCAGTACAAACACCAGCATAACTGAATAATCTCCTGGTATGCAGGAGTAGAGGGATACATCTTTAAGAAAAGTGGGGAAATTTGTCTGATATCAGAGATCCCAAGATTTAGAAGAAAACTTTCAAGATAAATGTTTTTGGATACTCTGGGCAGTGACAATTAGAAGATTGTTTCCAGCAGACCTGGGTAAGCCTTCTGTTGGAGGGTCTCCCTGGGAGGATCCTGTCTCATCATAGACCAGAAGGAGATCTTTATTTCTATGCATGTTTTATGGTTTAGGATGTAAATGCATGCCATTTTCTTTTTCCTGCATTTTGGCTTGGTCCTAAAGTAATTTTAACCAACTTTAATTTTCAGTTGGAAGGTTCTGGGACATTTAAAAAAACAAAGCAAAACAAAACAAAAAAAGAGTCTTTTAAAAATATTATTTTATAGAGCTATTTGCTGCACTTATTTTTTTTTTTTTTGCTCTTGCAGCCATTTCTTTTTATTTACAGTTTGTATTTAATACAAATCAATTCCATAACATGAGAAGTTACTATGAATCAAAGCATAAATACACAAACACAGTATACAATCCAAAATAGATGTACAGCATTCAGATATGAAACAAAAGAGAATGTTCATTCACACACACAGTAACTTGAGATCTGTTGGATATGGTTGTTCCAGTGTAGATTTCTAAAGATGGAAAAAAAATGACTTTGGTTATCAAGACTACTGTGGCCATATTAGATTTTGGAACATCTAAGCATCAGTGTGTGACCGTGCAAACAAAAGACTTTAGGGAGGGTCTATTTTTAAACAGGTCTCTGTGCATCAAGGCAGTTGTGAAAAGATTTACGTTCCAAAATCAAGCCCACTTTAGGCTTAGGACCAGGTTCTAACTATCTAAAAATATTGAATGATAACAGAAAGTGTTCCAAATGTGGCTACTCTGATTCAGTTTAAAAAGAAGTATTTACAGAAAAGAGTAAAGAAGTTTTTCTGAATTTAATGCAAGCAAGCTTCCAGTCTTCCCTTGCCAAATATATTTGGTTATAGTTTAGCTCCTTCACATATTTGCCTTTTTAATTTCAAGATTTGTCAATTTTACCTTCAAAACAGATCATTTTTTAAGCTGTAAAAAGTATTCGACATATGCAGAAATAAAAAGCATTTTGAAATTAGTTGAGATCAATGTAATTCTACTCTTTATCTGTTTAGCTAAATGAATCTAGTGCTCTTTTTGAATAAGAATAGTTGGTAAGTATATAAGTGAAATGTACTCATTATGCTTGGATTTGGGGTAGATTCCAATCCATCGTTGCCCTGGTACATATCAATGACTATATAAAAATTCAAATGCAATGTCAAACCCAAACCCCAAGGGAAAGAGTTCAATTCCCAAGAGAACAGTGATAGCTTAGCATAAAATTTTCTCTGGAGTACATCAGCATGAAATTAGCGCTGCTGAAACAACACACTGAGGATTTACAGTAACACCTGGAAGTTCCTCCTAATGTACATATAAATAGAATCACAGAAGCTTTCTGTTTTACCTCATTGTTTTATGGCCTTACAAATTTAATGAACCAAATGAAAACTGAATCTCTGTTCCACATCCCATTCTTTATCTCTAAGTAAGATAAAATCTATTCTCACTTTCAAGGTAGAGTTTTATGAATCCATACTTCTTAAGCCACATTTAAGGAAATCACCTCTTAACCAATTTTGGATGTTGTCTCTCTTCATCTTGTACAGGAAACTCCAGCAGACTTAATATTGGCATTCATCATCTAGTCAAACCCTTCACATGCTCTTCAAACCAATCAGATTTGGGATCCTCAACAGTTTCTGTCAATAAAATAAGGTGTGGAACTTGCAGATTCATTCAATGAAGACCTGTTTTTTTTTTTTTCCCTTGTCACACTGGATGTCTGGATGCCATCTGAATTGGGTTTAGAGGATGGGGAAGTATAGATGTTTCCTGGCCTGAGTCTCTTAACAGTAGAGATGTAGAAGGGAGACCAAGATCACCAAGGCACCGTCACTTGCCTTGGTGGTGGCATTCACTGGATTGGGGGCAGCTGGCGTGTGCTGGGAGGAGTTACTTGAAGGTGTTACGACAGTTGTTTGATTTGAATAAATCTGCGTAGGTAAGAGCAGTGCCAGAAGCAGCAGCCCCGGTCCCAGCCTGGCCACCATCGCCCTGCCCATGTCTGCTCCGTCGGTGCAGAGTGCGTCTCACTGCTGCACTTATTTTACACACAGCATGATAATTTCTTCGCCAGGCTTTTTTTTTTCTCTTTGTTTAGAGGTAACTAGATAAGCAGTTTTTAGGAGACAGTCACAGACACCCATTACTAATGCCTAGAACATTCGGGGACTCTTCAAGACCATTTGTAACACCACTGAAGACATTTTCAATAACTGGCAAAATTTTGAAATGGAAATTGCTCTTGATGTTATATTTTAAAAGCAATTTTGTTTGGAAACATTAGTGCAGTCTACAAAGAAACATCAAATCATGCTGCTAAGGGGACTAACAGCCGTTGAAGCTTTAGCAGTAAACTGGAGATTTCTCATTTTTTTCTTTCTGTTTGCCCTCCTTTCTTCCTGCCTTCCTTCCTTTGTTCTCATATATATGTGGGATACAATACTGGGCAAAAACAGTCATTATCTGCTGTAATCCAGTGAGACAATCAGATATTAAGCAAATAATTATACAAAAAAAGTAAAACTTTAAAATAGGTAGAAATATGAGAGCATCTGACAAGGGATTTGACATAATCAGGGGGTCAAAAGAGAGTTTTCAGTGCCTTTCAGACATCCAAGGAGAGTTGGATAGGTGGTTGGTTAGATGGTTAAAGTCAAAAGATTGGTTGTAGTTAATAGATGGATTATAGGCTAGAACTATCCTGATTAACACTTGTTTTCTTTACATGATCATTTGAGATGGCCTGGATGAAATGTATTTTTCCAAGTAATAATTCCCAAGCATGTGGCACAGTGGTTGCATGAATGTGGTCTTCACTGAGCTGGATTTTAGTCTGATTGAAGGGGAAAGATAGGTGTGCTTGGAACAGTTATGTGGAAATCCCTATACAATTCAAAGCCAAAATGAGAACCAAGACAGTGGCTGATGCAGGAGCCCAAAGGAGACAATCAGGGGCTCCAGGCATAGGGTTAGGAAAGGAGGAAGAGGAAGGGAAGAGAAAAATCATTCTTGTGAGGGATCAACTATATCAAAGCAAATATCCACATAGAAAGAAGAAAGATCTTGGCATGTACAGGGACGCCATGAAATAGAATAGTTGTGAAGTTATTCAGGTTAGCACATGCAGGTTAGGATTTCAACATATGAATTTTGAGGGAAAACAAACATTTAGTCTATAACATTCTGTATACACCTGAATCGAAATGAAAAAAATATATGTGAGTCATTTATATGATCAACATCAACTAGTAGCCACCAAATGAAGAATAAAACATTAGAAATATATCTAAATGTATTAAATACCTTTGTCATCACAGAAATTATCCATTGTTAAGAAAAGTCTTTTGATATCATACACAGAAAATGAAAAGCTGCTTTCTTTTTTTGTAGCATATTTAAATACTAGCTCTTTTGTGATTATATGCCCCCGAAGGCAAATTATTCCAGAAATAAACAAGGCAGAAGTCTTTTCTTAAACAAATGATTCTTGAAAATGACAAACTTCACAGTTATTTAATTTTTCATTGTTCTTCCTTGCGCTAATCAGCCCCTTTCTCTTTGTTTCTCAATGAAGAATTCACTTTCCAAAAAGGAAAGGAAAAAAGGGTTCTCTAAAAAGGCACATAACCTCTCTGAGCAAGGCTTTCTTTACTCCTGTGTAAAACAAGGACAGCAGGGGCTGGCGTCATGACTGCTACAGCCAGGGGGCGCTCCAAGCAACTCACATCTATCAACTCAATTCTTACCACTGTGAGGTAGCTGTCCTCTCCTTCTAGGTGAGGAAACAGGTTGGGCTACTTGCCAGTGATCACATGCCGTAGGAATGAGGACAAAGGGAGGGTTCGAACCCAGGGACTTTGGAACCAACATCTGTGCCATTGGCCACCATGCTGCACTGTCCTATACAAACATGCCAAGCCTACCTTCTAGGATTCTTCTGCAGACCAAGCCGGACAAATCACATGAAGTACTTAATACATTTTAAGGAGTGATGCAAAAGTAAGTTAACATTTTTATTAAAGTGAGTGATCCCAGGATGAAAGGAAACGTCCAAGGCTGTTGCAGATAACATTACCCCAAACCGTCACTCAAAAGTTGCCTGATTTGAGATGTCAAATAAATTGGAGGGAAAAAAAGAGAAAGAATTTGCATGTTTCATAGTACCAAAAACACTGTTACTGACATTATGTTTCACCACCAGTAAAATAAAGTCTTGATAATATGAGATATCTTAAACTCTGGTATCTGATTAAATCACACGTGAAAAGTATAACTTATTTTGTGAATGAGGCTGTATTGGCTCAGGCTATGAAAATTTTATTTAAACTCCCTTTATATTTTTGGTTGGATACAAGTCACATTTAGTGTATTATCTGTCTTTTCCTGAGGAATTCTGAAATCATTTTTTTCTAATTCATTTGAAAGGCTGCAGTGAACCAAAATATCTGTTTCATCTTGAATCTAGGATTATTCTATCAGTAAACATAGCAGCCTCAAATTTATACTTTTATTACTATCCCTTTTGACATCAATGCTTTAAAAGGTATTTCCCATTGTTTTTCATCATTCACTTGTAAATGTAGCAGAGGTGAGCCACACCCACATAAAATATCATAGGATAACATTCACAAAAATAGAAATGTATGACACATAGTTAAACAGTTGCAAGGATATTATAAAAATCGTGAAACAAAATAAATGTTAGAAATTGTTCTGTATCAATGTAAAGCATGATCATTTTCATTATCATTGTTTTCAAAACTTGTAAATAGCTTGATATCCATGAAACAGTCATAAATTTCAGCATCTTTTTATTTTTTTCCCGTGTGTCATATTTTAGAGATGTATTTTATTTTCTTCTCTTGCTGTAACCTACTTAGAGTCATCAAAGTAACTTGAACTTGGTCGATCATTGGTTTAACAAGCAAGGAGTTTGTGTGGTGAGCAGTGGAACATCTAATGATGTGCAATCAAAAGTGCAACCAATGCAAAGTGGCAACATTGAAAAGACTCTTAAAGGTGCATAATCCTAAATCCTCTTCAGGGGTGTCCTTATTTAAGTGATTTCACTCCATCAGTGGGTGACCCTCAGGTAACTAGAAACATCTAAGACAATGCATAGCCTGAATTCCAACACAGTCATTATATGAAGGGATAAGGTATACAGTAATTGTTTCAAGAGCTAAATTATATTTTAATTTATTGTGTTTAAGGATGAAGTAATAATTATTGAAAAATTTATTAAGCACTAACTATGCTTCAAGTACCATACTAAGAGCTTTATACACATTACAGTAAAAAGAAAAAGATCATAATCAACTACACATTCAAGGGACTTATGTGGACTTAGGAATGAGATGGGTCATTAGGAACCTGGGTTGGGTTTGGAGGTATTTGATGATATTTTATACCAGGAAGCTAAGAATTCTTCTATTTGGATTTTTCACTGATGTTGAGGATGATTAATAGGAAAAGTAGAAATGAAAGGCATTTTATTAATAGTAGACCACTGACTAATACCTCCCAAAGCAAAATTCCTGGTGAAACCGGACAGGAGCCCACAGCTCAGGCTGGAAGCCTAACGAAGCTTTGATTTTCCAAAGTCCTTGTCTGGATTGCTGCAGAGCCTCCGGTGATGGGCATAGTAAAGCATAGGTGTGAGAAGGGAACAGAGAAGAAATATAGGCTCCAAGAGAACCAGAGTTCACTTACTAATATCACAGAGTAGTCAAAGAAGCAGAGACTAACCACATCCACATAAAATAGCATAGAATACTGTTCATAAGAGTATAAATATATGGTACATAGTAAAAAAAAAAAAAAAAAGCACAATTTTCATAGTGTCTTAACACATTGCTCTCAATGTATGGAAGATAAAGTAGTCAGAAAGCATTTCACAAAGGGTGCCATCCTAGTTGGGGAAGTGTGCTGGTTAATTTTATGTGTCAGCTTGGTTAGGCTATGGTGCCCAATTGTTTGGTCAAATATTAGGCTAGATGTTGCTCTGAAGGTATTTTATAGCTGTGATTTACATTTACAATCAGCTGACTTTAAGTAAAGCAGTGACCCTCAACCAATCAGTTGAAGGCTTTAAGTGCAAAAACTGAAGTTTCCAAAGATGAAGGAATTCTGACTCAAAACTGTAACATAGAAACCCTGCTTGAGTTCCCAAACTCCTAGCCTGCCCTGCAGATTTTGGACTAAAGACTGCAACATAACTCCTACCTGGATTTTCAGTCTGCTTCTCTTCCCTACAGATTTTGGACTTACCAACTGCAAAATCATGTAAGCCAATTCCTTCAAATAAACACCAATCAATCAATCTAGAAAGAGAAGACAGAAAGAGCTGAACTCAAATATGTGGGATGATTAATTCGATAAGGTAGAGATAGGGGCACTTGAGAAATACTATTTAAATGCTTAAAATACATAACAATATATTTTATAACCTATCAATGACATATTGGTTTCATCTGGCTAAAAACTACTTAAAATGATTGTATTTATGACTGTAAAGAAATTCACAATGTGTTCCCACCAACAGAACATTTTCCCATTTTCTAAGTCACAATGCATTAGTAATTTAAAACAAATATATATGAAAACTCAAAAGACAAAAATAATTTTTAAATGAATATAATACAACCAAAAATCTCCTAAACTACTCCTGGGTCAAGGGGAAATTTAAGTCTCTAATTATAGAGATCTTTGAGAATAAGATATACACCCAATGGATATACTTGGCTTCCTTACATAATGTGTCTCCCCAAAATTCACATGTTGGGGCCCTAATCCTTAGTGTGATAGTATTTAGAAGTGGGGTCTTTGGGAGGCAATTGGATTTGTACAAGGTCATGGAGGTAGAGCCCCCATGATGGGATAGGTGCCCATATAAGGAGATGAAGAGACAACAGCTCTCTCTCAGCCTTGTGTGCATACAGTGGGAAGGTGACTATCTACAAGCTAGGGAGAATCTGGCACCCTGATCTCACACTTCCAGCCTCCAAAACTGGGAGAAATAAATATTTGTTGTTTAAGCCACCAAGTCTATTGGTATTTTGCAGCTGGAGCTAAGACACTTACCCTGCTGAAATAAGCCAACCAAAAGAAAATGGTTGGGAAAATTTTATAGGACTGCAGGAAAATCACGAGGCATTTTAATTGCATGTTCCAAATGTCAAGGATCTGTAACTTTTAAATATAGTGGCAGGGCAGGAATAAAGACACAGACATAGAGAACAGACTTGAGGTCACGTGGGGGAACGGGAAGCTGGGATGAAGTGAGAGGGCAGCACTGACATATATACACTAGCAAATGTAAAATGGATGGCTAGTGGGAAGCAGCTGCATAGCACAGGGAGATCAGCTCGATGCTTTGTGCTGACCTAGAGGGGTGGGATAGGGACGGTGGCAGGGAGGCTCAAGAGGGAGGGGATATGGGGATATATGTATACATATAGCTGATTCACTTTGTCGTACAGCAGAAACTAATACAACATTGTAAAGCAATTATACTCCAATAAAGATATAAAAAATGCAATTAAAATAAAATTATGAGGATTTATGTCATCCTCTGCCACAACCGGCCATAGCAGGAAGAGAGCCCCTGGAAAACAGCACTTGCCTTGGATTGTTACTGCAGAGAAAAAACTGATCAAAGATCATTTTTAGAAAAAAGAAAAAAATATATAAAATTATGACTCTCATACACGTATACAAATGAACACTTGTTACAGATTGTATTTAACTCATTAATCAGGAAACATGAGGGGTCCCAACCAGTTCAAGAAGTTAATGTTAGAAAGTTACAGAATTCACTTGCATGTCTATAGACAAGAATTATTTTGCATTGCTACCTGTTACCCACAACTTATATAGTTGTAGCATAGCTCCCATAGACTCAGAATCATATCATGTCTTTCAGACAGAAAACTAGGTAGATGCCCTAGCAAATCATTGTAGATACAGGATTTAACAGCTCTGGTTTTATTGACTTCTATGTAATATGAATAGTCTATTACAGCTGATTTCCCTCATCCCTATCCATTTAAAAAGTCATGATATTTATCCATTCAAGTTGAATTGTTGATTTTGGATTGGTCAAAAATTTCATTTGGGTTTTTCCATAACCAATATATGGAAAACCCAAACGAACTTTTTGACCAGCCCAATAGTTACATTACAGACTGAAGAGAAAACCACAACCCACTCCAACCAGGCTCTTTATAATTTTTGAATACCACGTTAGCTTCCATCCATCCTAAAAATCTTCCCTAAACCATCAAACTGCACACCAAAACCAAGCAATACTCAGACATGACAAAGGAAAGAAGAGTAATACAGAAAATTTATGTAAGGGCTGAACCTCCTTCTCCTGTTCATTCTGGATTCAATATTCTTTAGGAATTCTTCTGGTGTGTTTTTTTCTCCTTCCATGTGCAAATTCTTAATGAGTATGGTCATCAGCATTTGTTTCTCTCTAGTTGCCCTGTCCTGGACTTCTAGGCATCTTAATATTTGTAACAAATTCCTTTAAATTGGATGAGAGAGATGTATATACATAGAAAAGGGCTCAGAAGAGTCAAGATATCCTTGGTTATTTATAGTTATTTATAATTATATGGATAGTGGAATTACGGGTATTTTAATTTTTTGCTTTATTTTTGCTTTATTTATTCCCTGCTTTTTCTACGATGAAACTATAGTGATTAGAATTGAGAATCGGTATTTTTTATCTGAATTTTTTAAAGCCCATGGAACAATTTAGATGTCTCTTAGAAGTTTGTGTTTGTTTTTTCTGAATGTACCATGTAGAAAGCCTTAGGCCAGGAATTTAATTAATGTACTCCTCATGAAAGAATTGCAAAGTTTATAATTATAATAATTAATTGTACCTTGCTTATGTTCAGGGGATACAAGTCCCACTTATTCCACCTCAAGAAAATGATGGGCGTATTCTTTACGAAGTTTCAGTAACTTCCTATAGTTATTGAATTAAACATCACCATCACCACAGCCACCATCATCATAGCTAATTATAAACGTTTCATATGCGAGATTCCATTTTAGGTACTGTATACATATGTCACCAATCCTCATAACAACCCTGTGTGGTATACACCCCATCTCACAGATGAGATCATTGACTTGGGGAGAGGTTAAGTGCCTTGCTCTTTTGGATCACACAGCTAGATAGTGCTGGAACCAGGATTTGATCTCAGATGACAGACTCCAGAGCCCAAGTTTCCAACTCCCAATCTTTCTGTTTTGCAACTGTGTGAAGCATGTGAACAAAAAGGAGAGCTGGAATAATGACAGCTAATGTGAAGGACACACACTTAATACCAAGCAGAAATGGGGAGCACTTCTCCTCCCCTGCATACGAGTTTACATTTATGAGCTCTACATCTTTCCCACCATGAGTACCTGAAAGTGTGCACATAAACCTTGCCCTAGAGGTTTTCTGTTAGGTCATATTTCTACATCAGGCCAAATGGCACATGGTTAAAGAATGCTATGAATCCTTGAGCATAAACGTCATGTACAATATAGGTACAAGTGGAACAAAAGTCCAAATCTACTTTCAGTTGAGGGTGAAGGTGGAGCCCATGGTCAGGGAGCACCCTGGGATTTTAGGGCATATCCTGCCTTCACAACCCACGTACTATCCCCCTCCTTCTCTACCTTGTAGGCTCATTTTCAATCATTTCCACAACCTACTCAACCATGACCACCTTGTCTTTCTGCCATGTGCACCTTACCATTTACCAACCCTGGGGAAAGCTGACCATCTGTTGTTGTTTATTTCCTACTCCCACTTCTGAGCTGCAAAGAATTAAAAGAAAAGAAACAAAGCCAGGAGAGTTGACTCTAAGTTCTCATTATCTATCTCAACTTGGGCTTGCAGAAATATTCACTAGCAATTTTCTTTCAGTTCTGTATTATCTCCCTTTCCTTCAGTCTCTAACATCACAAAATTTTCCCCCTCACTCCATCCTTCCATCTCTACTCCCTCCCTCCCTCTCAACAAACTTTCCTGAATCCTATTCTTCTTAGAAGGTTGAGACTGTCCAATATGAGTTTCTTCCATATCCATCCTAGCCATTACAAAATCTCTCCGGGTTCAATCTCTAGGTATTTTCATTTCTGCTCTCAAGAAAAGCACATCACTCCCCTTGACTACAGCAGTTCCCTCTAACTGAGCTCTTTGCCCCTCATCTTTCTGCATTTCCTTGCTTCATTCTTTATTCTTTTGCTCTTGGAAATATTTATTATCTCCCTCTTTACTTAAGCTTTCAAATTTGGCCATTATTTCCTGCTATTTAAACCAAATAAGGATTACCAGCTTCTGGCTCTCCATTATCTGAGCCTTAGTATTTTCCCTCCACATCTTCCTCCTTCAACCAGTTCTTTAACACATTTATTTATTTAACCAATATGTATGTGCACCCCTAGTACCCAGCTCTATTCTAGTAATAAAATAAGCAAAAATACCTGTCCCTTAGAGCTTACATTCCAAGGGGGGAGGGGGAAAACAGGCAATAAAATGAACTTAAAAGCAAAATATACCATGTGTTAGATCATGCAAGAAAGAAAACTAAGTAAGGGAAGGGAGATATAAAATGTCAGGGGACAGGATGTTGAAGTGATAGAAACGGTGACTAAGAAAGAAGCACCAGAAAGAGGATTTTTGCGTAACAGCCTAGAGGATGTGAAAGAACTTGCTGGACAAACATTCAGGGCAAGAGAACTCCAGGTAAGGTGAAGAGTAAGTGCAAAATTCTGGCGGCTGGAGTGTACCAGATGTATACAGCAAAGAGGCCATGGGGCTGAAATAGAGTGTATGCAGGAGAGAGTGGTAGGACACAGGTCAGACAAGTATTGGGGGTGGAGGTGGAAGAGGGAACCAGATCCAGTTGGGCTGGATCCAGCAGTAGATCACTGTAAGCGCCTACTTGGTTCTGACAGTCTGTTTCAGTTAGGATAGAGAATTGACCCAAGAAAAGAGTGTTTTGGCAAAATAAGGGATTCATTGTCTCATATTTAATATGCAGATCAGAGATAAACAGTCCAGGACTGTCAGTCATTGTAATCCAAGCTCCATTTATATTTCTGTTCTGCTTTCATTAGTCTGTGACTTCCATCCTCAAGTTTACCTCATGGTCACAAGATGGTTGCTGGAACTCTAGTCAGTGCCTGCATTCCAGGCAGGGACTAGCTGAATAAACCTCTTTAAAAGACATTCTCAAAAACTACCTCCTAAAGACACGTTCGTACATATCACTGGCCATCCTTATTTTATAATAGGGGCTGGAAAATGTTGAATTTTAGCTAAATACATTGCCATCTTCCCAAATTAAGAGTTCATTAAGGCAAAGAGGAGCATGAGTGTTGAGTAAGCAACTAGCTACCATAGATGGTTAAATTTTTTATAGCTTTTAACAAGAAAATGAAGAAGTTGGATAAGTCTAAAAGTGGAATTCTTAATTTGGTGGTCATTTTATCCACAAAATAAATGCATATGATGAAGAAGGCTATTTAAAATAAATAAGTAAACCAATTTTGGGAACTATTTCCATCAGTATTCCGTCAGTAGGAACATTTTTTCTAAACTTGGAAAGCTCTTTTATTTTGGTATGGGAACACAACTGAAATCATGACTCTCCAAGATAATTATGAGCAAAGAAGTACTCAAGAGAGACATGGGTATCCTCTATAATTAATATGGCAGAGAAAAATATTGCCATGGTGACAAACCAGTCCACAAAGTGTGAACCAAGTTGATATCCTCTGAAACACTGGTGTCCAAAAATCCTTAGGAGAGATCGCTGTGCTTGAATATCACTTTGCCAACTTTGAATGTTACTCACATATATGTGTGGCAATATTATGTAGAGGTCAAGAGAGAAAAAATAGTTACAAGGTATAGCTAAGTATTCATAAATTAAAAATGTAGAGGTGATATGAAAAGAAGAGAAAAACCTCCAGTATCTCTGCTGGCACGCTGAGTAGAGACAGGAGGCAGATACAGCTGCAATTTTAAGTTCTTCTAAAATAAGAAAACTCATCATTTCTAGACTCTTTATTTTTGAAATCATCTGTTGAGGTCATAAAATCTACTGAAGCCCTTTCTGTTCCCATTTCTAAGGGTGATTTATTTCATAAAACTATTCCGGATCCTGTAAGGTGGTTTTCACCAACAAGACGACGATACAACCTTGAAAGGGAGGGGAAGTTCCGTTTCAGTCTTCAGGAAGCAGTAACCCGGAGTCATTCTCTGTGGGTGCTACATGAACATTAATCAATAATGAATGGAGGATACTTTACCATCTGTTCAGCACTGACTCAAAATATACTGCTGTTACTTAATTGGATTATTTTTAGTCCTGTAGTTTTCAGCTGGGTGAACATTAATGGCTGGATCTGTGAAATGCCCGGCAAATCATAACTCCTGTTTTGAAATCCTTGTCTAGAGGGGTGGCTAGTTATGGAATGATAAGTACATCCGAATAGCAATAAAAGAAGGTCTTCTCTAACATTTGGTTTTCTTAAAGTGATAAAGCATTCCCTCTTCAGTAGAATAATTCAAGTCACGTATAACAAGTGACAGCCTGGAAGACTAGGAGCTAATGGAAAAAAGACAAGGAAAAAAATTTTAAGGAAAAGAAAACAAATGGGATTTACATATATGGTAAGTAGCACAACATTGTCTCTCTTTTTGTGTCATTAACCCACCCCCAGCACTTCCTAGCACGTTTGTATCAGAGTTGCCATGCTGTGCTGCCTGCCCTCTGTATGTGCTAGAGTATGCAGAGGGACCAGCAAATAAAATTTCAATTCAGATATAAGACATAAAATCGTAACATGATAGTCATTTCTTCATGAAGGAGAAATTGAGCTGTTTTTAAAATTACTTAAGGCAAGAGGCTTCTGAGAGGTTACATTACTTTTTTTTTTCTAACTTTCAAATTAGAATTAAGAATAAGAAGTAAAGATATTTACTTAGGTGCCCAAGGGGAGCTGTGGTTCAATTTTAGTGTACTCTTTTTCAGTTCGTGGATTGCATGCTAGAGTAATTTATCAACAGCCCCAAGTGCTCTATTTGCCCCAGGGAAGGACTTTATTAAAGGTGTGATTTCCCCTAGTCCATTTTCAGCTGCTCCAATGCAGCATAACCATCTTAGACATTTAAGACACCCTATTTAAAAGACAATCAAAATCATGCTTCCACGAGGCATGCTCAGATTAGCAGAGTGTATTACAGAAGCCAATTGCTAGAGTTCCAATCCTAGTTCCACCCCCATATCAGATATGTGACCTTAACCTCTGTAAGGCTCAGCTATCCCTCAAAAGACAAGTGAACATTTCAATAAAATCTACATCACAAGGTTGGTTTGAGTATCACCTTAAATAATGCATACAAGGTGTTTTGTACAATACCTAGCATTTCCCGTGTTTTCTAAAACATGTGTAATACAGAAGTTGCCAACCACACCTCTTGTGCTATGGGAACCCTAACTGCTGTCACTCACCCAGGCCCTTCTGAAGGGTCATTTGCACATGAATCCCATGACTTGAAGCCCAGCCAAGGTGGATTTGACCAGGGCAGGGAGCCTGGTACAAGGACAGGTAATCTATAGGCTGATGAGAGAGCCGTGAGGTGGCCTAAGGCAAAATCTTTGCTCTAAACGTATGACTGCAATTAACTAAACCAACCAAAAAAATGCTCTTGGGCAGGAAGAATGAGACATATCAGAAGACTCCAGTGGTGGCTATGGTAGAAGCTAAATGACACATACGTGGGGGACAGTCAGTAGAAGACATGAGGGAACAGAAGGTACAAATAAGCAGAAGCACGAGGCAAGGAGAGAGTCAGCCTGTAGTGGCAACTGGTAGGAGAGGGCCAGGCAGTGAGAAGAGGAGTCAACACAGTGAGTGTAGAGCAGGACAAAATAAATGCTGGTTGCTAAGGAGGCCACAGAATACCCTGGCGTGTGTGCCGTTCTCTCCAGCTGGGCCCATCCTGCCTGCGCCCAGGCAAGGGCAGAGGGCGTATGTCTGGCTGTCCATTGCCCAGATGCTCAGAAACCAGGTCAGCCAGGTCACAAGTCACCAGGGCGGTGAGCCTTCACTTCTCCTTAGTCTGCGGCCTCCAGGGTTTCCACACAAGCAGCAACGCTGAAGAGAAGCCACAGTGTAAAAGCAGAGCTGCCTGCTTTATTGCCCATGTGGGCTTTGGCAGAGCCAGCGGGAAGAGCTGTACTTTTCCAGTCCCCAGAAACTATCCGAAAAGTGCTGGCTCAAATCAGTCCTGTGTACAGAGTGTCTTGGTCCCTGACTTTCTCTGATTCCCCGGCTCCCTCATCCAGACCTTCACTTCCTCGGTTCTTCCTACATTTGTATGTGCGCTAATTGCTACAGCAAGCACCTCATTCCCATAATATTTTCAGTTATTCTGTTTTCCTGACTAATACTACTTCTAACCCTAATTAATAATAATTTAAAGGGCTGATGGGTTTTTTTTTGTTTTTTTTTTTGAGTGTTTACCTTATACCAGATGCTGGTCTGAGATTGCTACATGAATTAAATCTTTTATTCCCCACAAAAATTAAATCAGTTGGTATTGTCATGATCTCCATTATATAGGTGAAGAAATTACAGGGCAGCAATTCTAAGTAATTAGTTCAATATCATTTCCCCTAAAGTTTATAAGTATGGCTGTTCATGTTTTATTTGCTTCTCACTATGTCATTACAATAAGTCCAAATACCCCGTTTAACGTGTATGTGCGTTGGTTTCTTGAAACCTTAAAAAAAGCCTGACTGAAATTCTTTCATCTATTTTCATATGTATGTGTCCTTACATATTTTTTCTTTGAAAGTCAGAGTCAGTACAAAGAGATTACTTATTGATGCAGATTCATAAAGAATCACACTTATGTCCAATACAAATGGCATTGATGTAATTAAGAAACCGGGGGCCAGTGTGGCATTACAAACAGAAGCAGGGGCAAAGTGATAGGAGGTGAAGTCAGAGTAGTAGCTGGTGGCAAGATCATATAAGGCCTAGCAGGATGTGGTGGGGATCTTGGTAAGGCCAAGAGGATGGCAATCATTTGCAGATTTTGAACAGGGGTAGGGCATAACACAATTCGTGTTTTAAATGGATAACTCTGGCTGCTATTTGGAGAAAAAAGCAGTTGAGATGTGAGGGTAGAAGAAGGAAAACCAACTAGCAATCTGTTACAATCATCCAAGCAATAAATATTGGTGGCTTTGATTAGAGAAGAAGGGGTGAGCAGGTAAAGAAGTGATGAGATTCTGGCTATGTTGAAGAGGTAACCGTCAGGATTTGCTGATGGTCTGGATGTGGTGTGTGCATTAGTTTTCTATTGCTGCACAACAAATTACCACAAAATTAGCAGCGTAAAACAACAGCCATTTGTTAACCTGCAGTTTCTGTGCATCAGGAGTCCAGGCATGGCTCACACAAGTTCTGTCTTCAGGGCCTCACGAAGCTGAAGTCAAGTGTTACCTAGACTACGTCCCTATCTGAAAGCTCAAGAAGGGAAGGATCCACTTTATAGCCTCCTCAGGGCGTAGGCAGAATTACTTTCCTTGCAGCTGTAGAACTCATGGCATCCTGCTTCTCCAAAGCCAGCAAGAGAGATAAAGTAAGACTCTGCTATTTGAATAATTCTCTGTCTTCAGGGAACATTCAGGTCCTCTAATCATAGGCTCGCCTAACCAGGTCAGGGCCACCCAGGATAATCCCCCCTCTGATTAGCTCAGCTTCTTAGGGATCTGATCTCTTGACTTTTACCACACAACATAACATAATCGTGGGAGTTATATCCCATGCACTATGTATGCCATATTCTACAGCATAGAAGCACATCATGGGTCCCGGAGGCCACAGCATGTTATTTCCCACTCACACTCAAGAGTAAAGGATTTCACAAGGATATGGATACAAGGGGGCAGAATCATGGGGTGCACCCTAGGGTATGACCACCAGAAATTGTAAGAGAAAAAGAAGGGGCCTGGATAGCTGCAGGTCTTTCACCCAAGCAACTGTAAGAATTGAGCTTCCATTTACTAAAATAAAGAAGATGGAAGAGAAGGTTTGACATGGGAGTGGAAAACCAAGAGTTTGGTTTCAGGAATATTGTACTTAAGATGTTTATTTGACATCCCGGTGGAGATGTCAAACCAGGCATGTGCAAATTGCATCTGCAATTTGAAGACTGCATGACTGTCCAGGCAGAAACTGACATGTGGTACCTGCCTGGCTGAATTATCCACATTGCAGATTCCTTGCCTTCCATCTCGATAGTTCTGAAATGTGATTGGGCCAGTGTTCCACAACTGATCAGCCTGAGTCTGCTCACTCATAAAGGACTAAAAAGAACAATAACAAGAACATATCAATTCTCTGTAGCAAATGTCACTATAAAGCAGACTGGATATTCATATAACTATAGTGAGCACTTCCCCTATACAGGTCTGGGGTGGACACGGCCTAATCTAATGACTCCCATTTTTCTGTGAATAGACTATGACTGACTACCTCCCCTACCAATGGACATATTCCTTCCTTAACTCAGAATATTTCCCCCTTTCTTTTCTTCTTACCAACCACTCTTGAAATATGACCTACTTCCATAAGATGTAGTGGCTCATTACAAGGATAATTTCTAAAAGGATGGAAAGGCTTTTTAATAGAAGGATGGAAAGTATAGGAATCTTGGAAAAGCCTCACCACTACCACATATCATTCTGAAGTGTGTCCTGAGTAAGATGACTCCCTCTTGAGAATCCCTGCTTTGGTTTTTAATAGGATGCTGCTCTTAAATGTTATATATCAATTTCATAACTCTCCAAGAACAGTTTATCACTTTATTTTAAATTTTCTTGAGGTTCACCTAATTGTATCTATGTAGTGTCCATACCTAATAAGGCATACATAATTTCCAATTTTATAGATGAAAATTGAAGCTCAAAAAAGTTAAACAACATCCCTAAATCCCACATCTAGACAGGATCAGGGAAGTTCAAGCTCAAATCTAGAAAACCTCAAAGGCACACATTCTTTCTTAAACAACTACAATTTTAAAACTGTGCTCTATGGAGGCTAGGGTATAAGGGAGTTATGGTGGCGGGGAGGTGGGGAATAAGTTTAAAAAGTTAGGAAATTCTTCCTTCCTGTGCAGAGTAATCAGAAGTTAGTTGAATAGTCCTAGAAGACAATTGTCTATCATTCTTCCAATACAGTTTCAGTAAGTGGAATAAGCAGATTAATACATCTCCAAATCCTTATTTCCTCCTGAAATCACTATTGATCCTTCAATATCTAAGTTCAAATGACTCTTTAGTAAACCCCAGACAAAACCAATAGCCTTCTCATAATGTGCAAGACATGCATCTATTTTAGTACTTACTATATTTATTATAATTATGTCCCTCTCTGGCTGTCTCCCTCACTAGTCTAGGAGTATCTTGAAGGTGGATGGTGTGTCTCAAGAAGCTTTATATCTTCAGCACCTAGGACAGTTCACCTGAGCCTAAAGGGACTGTTGAATGGATGAATGAAAGAATGAACAAATGAAAAAGCAAATGAACAATGTTTTATGACCTATCACTGTCACTATTATTGCAATAATACAATGCCAAGGACAGAATTCTCCAAGATGTAATTTTCTTCTATTTGATTAAACCAAACAATAAACAACTTAAAATGTAGATTCCAATTTACATCCTGAAATATGTATAGCTTTAAATAAATGAAATGGCTCTTAATTATGGAGTATAAGTTTACTCTGTCCCAAACACTGCGCTGTGCCCTTTACATATATCATCAGTTTTAATATTAACAAAAGTATGAAGAAGTAGGTATTATTATCTCCATTTCCATACATAGTAACTGACTCTCAGACCATCCTGCAAAAATCACACATTTAGCACATTATACAGCCAGGATTTAAACCCAGCCTGTCTGATTCTAAAGTTCATACTCTTCACCACTAGTTTATAATACCCTTAAAAATGCTGCTAAATAAATCAAGGTCTGTGGTAATTCAATGTGGAAGAAAAGATAAAACAGAATGAAAAGCTTATTGTTTTGCTTTAGTTTCTTTGACTATTTGTTCAGTGCTTCAGGGTGTGTATACCTTGAATAGCTATTTTATTGGGGAACATTTAGAGTGACTCTCTGGGGAAGCCCTTTTATCACTGTAGCGTCTCAGTGTGGCACTGGTTCCAGTTTGTCTGTCTGCTGTTTGTCTGCTGAAGCTGTTTCATCTGAGATTTCTTTGCATCTAATGTTCATGTGTGTTTTACACTGTGTCCAACCATTCTGGTAGTAGCATATGGTTAGTTTTGTTAATTGGGCTTTTTGTTATGCTGTGTCTGCAAAGCTTCTTTTAATTTATATTCAAATATTTGTCATCCTCTGGCAGCCTGTTTTGTGATGTCTGTGTTTGTTGTGTGACCCATGACTATAGCATGTTTTTCAAGCTGTGTTATGACACACCGTTTGAAGATGCCCACCATGTGCTAGCTTCTTACTACAATATAATTCCTGCTCTGCCTCCTTAACTATCCAGTAGAGTTGACCTTGGGAGAGGGTAGGGAAAGGCAAGAGTCATTGTTTCAGCCATTCTAGGCAACTAGATTGTTAGGAATGATACAGATGGGATGAAAGTTGGATTGTTTATCAAAGACAGAGCTCTAGATGATTCATGTAGCATCAAACATCTATAAAAGCCTACCTTTTTAAGGAACCTCCATACTATTGTCTGTAGTGGCTGTATCAATTTACATTCCCACCAAGACAGCAAGAGGGTTAAATTGAGTTATCTGTAGTGAGGTGGATGGACCTAGAGTCTGTCATACAGAGTGAAATAAGTCACAAAGAGAAAAACAAATACTGTATGCTAACACATATATATGGAATCTAAAAAAAAAAAGAAAGGGTTCTGAAGAACCTAGGGGCAGGACAGGAATAAAGACACAGACATAGAGAATGGACTTGAGGACACAGGGAGGGGGAAGGGTAAGCTGAGACGAACTGAGAGAGTGGCATGGACATATATACACTACCAAACGTAGAATAGATACTTAGTGAGAAGCAGCCGCATAGCACAGGGAGATCACCTCGGTGCTTTGTGATCACCTAGAGGGGTGGGATAGGGAGGGTGGGAGGGAGATGCAAGAGGGAAGAGATACGGGGATGTATGTATATGTGTAGCTGATTCACTTTGTTATAAAGCAGAAACTAACAACCATTGTAAAGCAATTATACTCCAATTTTTTTTTTTAAATGTTAAAAAAAAAAAAAAAAAGCCTACCTTTTGCCAGGCTCTGTGCATGGGCCAGGCTTAGGAGATTTAGTAAAAGAAGATAAAGTAGGGACACCACCAAGAATGGTACTAATTCCAGACTTTTGAACTTAACTGCCTGCATTTGAATCTCAGTTCCACTAATTACCAGCTGTATGCCCTTAGACAAGATACTTTACCTCTCTCTGCCTTAGTTTTCTTGTCTCTATAATGTGGGTGACAATAACATATATTTCATAGGATTGGTGGAAAGATTAATGAACTAGCACCTGTAAAGCACTTAGAATAGTGCCTGGGGCACAGTAATACTCAGTAAATATTACCCATTATTGCTATTACTTTTTTATACAATTTCTAATAAATATAGAAATCTGGTTAGTACAAGGGCTGTTGCAAAGCAGAAATAAAAAGTCCAAAAGAGTCTAATCAATAGTTTCCAAACTGCATTCTGGAGCAAATTAACAAATTTAAAGAAAAATGGCCCTGAGGTTACATACGCATGGAAAATTCTGAGTTGAATAGATGACTGTACACATCACAAAGTCTGCAATAGGCTGCTGTATATTGTGACTCTCCAAGAGGAAAGAGAATATGCAGCCCTCAAGTTTTTTGAATACAGGAATTTCATCTAGATGTACATCTTAAAGGACGAGTTTCCATATAAAATCCTTTGGGAAGTTCTGTTCTGGGTAAAAGTTTTTAACAATTACAGCTAGCAATTAGAGGGAAGTTAGAGCTGCAGATATTAACCATATTCGTAAATATTTAAGATTGAATTCTTGGATGTTCATGTGAAATTGCAATTATGTGACCACACAAACACACACACACACACACACACACACACACACAGAATTAATCCACAAAGCAATCTTCGGTATTGCCACAGGAGACCAAATCCTGTGACATTTTTGGTATCTCGTTCTTTCTGGAATGACATTTCTCAGAGGAGAAGCCCAAGAGCCCCCAAATCTCCAAAATAAAAGAGATAGAAAATGCAGCTGGGATTCTGCAGACTGCTGACACCTCTACACTGCTCATGTGAAATCATGAAGACAGACAATATTGTCTCCTGGCAGAGAATGTAAAAACATAGTGATGTGCTTGTTTGTCCTATAATTTATCAAATGTTTCTCTAATTATGGGGGAGTTGAAGAAGAAAGAGGGTAAAGACAAGACCTAAGGGAATGTAATGACAGTAGCCAGAAAGTAATAATGTCTGGCAGACAGCAATATATAGAAGCATTTCCTCTTGGCTAAGGAACTCTTTTATTCGTCTTTTTTTTTTTTCTATAAAAAAAAGTTTGTATGGAAATATTTGACCAGTTTTAATGTAAATATAAATCTTAAGTATTCTTTCTACACTGTGATAGTTGCTAAGGGGAAAATGAGTGTGACACAATAGTCTCATACCTCTCCTCACAGGTAATCACACAATTTCAGTTCATAGCACTGAGCAAGGTAGTCTAGGAGCTGGGGAAACACATGGATGAGTCAGTTAAGCTCAAGCTGGCTGGCGAACAGTCAGGGGAATCCTTCCAGAGGAAGTGAAAGCTAAGCTGAGGAGTAAATAGGAGTTAGCAAGGTGATGGTACGTGGGAGGAAAGATGAGTTTTACAAAAGAGAAAAGCCTAAGGGCAAGAGAAAGAAGAACGGGCTGAGAACTAGAAATAAGCTTCCTATTCTTGCAGTGCAGAGTGTAAAGGAGCAGAATGATGAGGGATGAGAGGGAGAGTGAGCCCTGGGTAGATAATGAACGATTTCATGTCAGGTTAAACAGCTTGCTTTTTCTCTTGAAGATTATAGGGAGCTATGGAAGTGTTTTAAACAGAGCAGGGACACGATCAACTGCCCTTTAGAACAACTCTAGCTGCTATGAGGAAATGAGTTTGGTTGGGAACAATATTGGTAGCCAGAAGACCATTTAGGAGACTGTGTCTGTTAAAAAAAAAAAAAAAGGCAAGAATGGATGGTAGGAGAGATGTGAGAAATTCAGGAGGTAAAATGTGTGATTGGTTTAAAGTAGAAGATGAAAAGGGGAGGAAGGATTAAAGGATGGCTCACGATTTCTTAGAAGTGGATGCCACTCATTGATTTTGGAGGACAGAGAAGCAGAACAAAGGTTGAAGACAGTTCGTTTAACATGGAGATGACCAATGGGCAGTTGGAGATGTGGATCTGGATCTCAGTTGTGAGTCATCTATGCTGGAGACACACTTGGGTGGTGCCTAAAGAGAGTGTATTGAGAGAGAATGTCTAGGGTGAAACCCTGAAGGAGAACCAGAAGACAAAGAACCACCAGAGAGACTGAGAAGTGATGAAAATAACTGGGAAAGGAAAATCAGCAAGAAGAACAAAAGCATGCTCAGCTGCATTGTGTGATGCTAAGAAATGAGACAGGTTAAGCCTGGGAAGCATCCTTTAAGTGCAACACCATTTCCACTGTTTCTGTAAACCAGTAGCAACCGCAGAGGGAGCTGAGGACTGAGCAAAGACAAGGAAACAGGTTGAGGATGTGCTCTCCAGAGGCGGCTGTGAACCAAGGAAGAGTGATGCAACAGGGAGCTGTAGGAAGATGCAAGATCATGCAACGAAGGTTTCTCCTGGGATCAATTTCATTTAGAGAGGAAAGCCTTGGATGTTTAAATACTGATGAGAAGGAGACAGTAGATAGAAAAAAAATTTTTTTTTGGAATAGTAGATTGAGTAAGGCTTCTGCAGAGACAAGAGGGGATAAGATCCTGAGGTCAATAGCCCTTGGTTTTGTATTCATGTCAAAAAAATCACAGACGTACATCTATCATATCACCGTTCCATGGGCCTTTTAAGTCTCCTTTGTAATAGTTGTCTGTAGTGAGCTACATGCAGACAAGTACTGTAACTACCTTACTCATCATTGTACCCATCATACCCATGGACGATGCTTGGTAAACATGTAGTTAGATATAACAGGTAATTTTTAGCACTTCTATAACGCAGGGTTTAAGAAAGAGGACTTGGTATAAGGACCAGAGGCCACAGCATGTTATTTCAGGACCTAAATGTTTCCCAAACTTACTAGTAGCTCAAAAACGTCCTTTGCTAACTCAAACCTTAAGATGCTACCAAGAGGCAACATGGCTTAGTGCTTGTTCATTCCACTGCCTTTGGACCCAGTAGGCCTGGGTTTGAGTCCCATACTCTACCAGTTATTCGGAGTGGTGGACCTCAGATGTAGTGTTCAACATCTCTTAACCTCAGTTTCTTGTTCAGCAGAAGCTAGGAGGAAGATAGGCCTGGCGGGGGAAGAGACAGGAGCTGAAGAAACCCCAGAGCAACAGAACCCTCCAATGGGCTGTCAGGGAGCAAATATTCAGAACCAAGGACTGTATATATTAGCATCCAAAAGTTTTCAGGATTTGGTAAAGAAAACTCTAACAGAGCTCTACCAAATAGCTATTTTTAGGAACTTGCTTTATTCATAACTAAGGATGATTTTTAGTAGCGCTGGAATTGTACATAAGACTGTTTAAAACATTTGTTCTCTTAAGCTCCTCTCCAGTAGACTGATGGTCCCAGCCCAGCCTCATATCACACAGCAAGTAACAAAGCTAGAATTCAAATCCATATCTAACATAAAACCTAGATCTCAAATCCCTCTTACAAATCTACTATGAAAAGATAACCTATAGAAAGATGGGCAAGAGACTGAAAAGGCACTTCATGGAAAAAAAAAGATATCCAATAGGTAATAAATATATGCAATGATGCTCAACATTATTGATCATCAGGGAAATGCAAAGTAAATCCACAAGGAGATACCACCAAACCCTAACATAATGGGTGAAACTTAGGAGTTGCTGGAATAGTCAGGCATCTTATCTTTAGAACACAGGAGTCTTCTGGGGTTACTGTTTGGTTTCGTTTGGTTTGATTCAATTTATCTGTTTCAATTCTCAATTTTCCCTTCAGAGTCTAGCTGCCAGTAGGGCAAATGTTATCTTTACTGCTATGTATTTATATATTGCATATTAATATATACATATGTTTATTTATTGAGTTCTACACTTATGATATGTGCACTTTCTTGATATATTATATCAATACTTCAATAAAAATTCTCTAAAAGCAAAGAAATAAATTTTCCTGCTCCTACTCTGCTTCTCTTCTCTTCGTCTTACCTGATTTGTGGTCTACATACCCCACTGCACTGCTGTCCCTTTCTAGCTGGTGGACACTACATTCTACCCAAGCCTTCCTCTGGAATGTGGTTGCCCTCAGTCTACACATCTTCCCTGAGAAGCCAGCTCCCCTTTCCCCTCCTAAGACCTACCCTCCCCCTTCCACAGGGAACCCCTCTGACTGTGCTGGGTCTTCTCACAACCCCTTACTATGGTCTCTTTAGGAGAGGGGAAGAAGGAGCATGTATTTCACCATAGGTTAGCTTTCTACATATTGGATCTATTTGCCTCTTATACTCTGTATATTTCAAAATGATGCTGATATGGACCTGGCTGTTTATTTCAGAAACTTTCCAGCTAACGTTTTACCATCTGGGCCACTTAGAGGATGTTAGATAGATATACACATGCCCACATATATATTAACATCTTTTGATGACATCATAATGCCTTCTTTTAGTGTTATCCAGGTACACAAATACCCTGTTTTATTGTGATGTGTGACACCATGAGGCAGTATTGGCCGTCTATGAGATATTTCAGAATGGACTTTTTATTACATGGGGAAAAAGAGGAGAAAGCAGCTTTCTTAAATCAGGAAGTTTCTTCTTTTTAAATTGTAGATACACTAAAATAACATCTTGCTCTGTAAGCAGAAAAGTTCTTATAATTTACCTAGCAGTAGTTATGAAGCTAATATGAGAAGTCCCTGTGATTATTTTTAAGATTACTTTGCTGACACCTACTGGAACATATAACACAAGTGAAGCAATAAAGATTCCCTAGTCTAACTGGGATGCATGACATCTTTTTTTAAATAATGAAATGGGTGGGATTAACTAATTAGATTAATTTCAATTCCTTGTGTGGTCTAAATTAATTTGCTTTCCTTTTGTTTTCTTTCTTTCTTTCTTCTTCCTTTTTTTATGGGCAGGAAATGTATAAAGATCAAATATTTCAAATTTTTCAGCTTGGAAAGAAAAGATATCACTTTTCTTTAATACAATAATGAATTGAGAAAATCTATTTATACTTAACACGCTGTATCTAAATTGTCATGTTCCTGCTGGTAGATTTCCCAGTTTAACAAAACAGATGAGATGAAACAATATTATGTAATTAATCAGTTGGTATCTAATGAGAAGTTAATATGCTCTCTTCAGTCGTTAGATAAAGTCCTTTTAATCCCATCCAGGTGATTATGGACATGAATTCCAAAATAAAAATAAAATTTATTTAATGGTTAACTAGAGGTAATAAAGCTATAATTTTTAGAGATATAATTTTAAAACCCTTAATAAATTTACAGCTACAATGGAACTTAAAATTTATTTAGTCTGAACATTTGATTTTTTAATTGTACAGAGAGGGAAACCAGAACCTAAATCCCAGACCACGGCTTCATAGAGTTTCTACTGTATCATTGGCCCTTAAATATTGCCTTGTTATTTATCCCTTGATATCAACTCTTTGCATTATATAATGGATTAAGATCATTCATTCAACTCCTTGGTTTATCAGATGCTCACAAGGGAGCAGATGATCTGGTGACAAATTTAGAAAAAAAGGTATTATCTACTGATGCATGATCAATAACCACAAACATAGCAGCATAAAACAACACATTTATTATGCATAGTTTCTGTAAATAGTATCTATAGTTTCTGTGGGTCAGCAGTCCAAGCATGGTTTAGCTGGGTCCTCTGTCTCAGGGTCTGACAAGCCTGAAACCAAGATGCTGGTTGGGGCTGTGGTCTCATCAGAGGCTCAGCTGGGGGAGGACCTACTTCCAAGCTCTCTCAGGTTATTGGTAGAGTTCATTTCCTTGTAGCTGCAGGACCAAAGGCCTCATCTTCTTGCTGTTTGTAGGAAGGAGATGGCCCTTAGCTCCTAAGCACTGCCTGGAGTTCCCCGTGTGCGGGCTTTCCCAACATGGCTGCCCACTTCTTCAAAACCAAGAAGGGAGGGCAATACTCCCACAAGACAGTGTTACAGTTTTATGTAGCATGACCACAGAATCATGCAGTACATGTAATCACAAAGATCCATCACCTTTGGCATGTTCTATTGGTTAGAATCAAGTCATAGGTCCTGCCCACACTCAAGAAAACACTAGGAGGTGGGGATCCTGGTAACCACCCTAGAACCTGTCCCCCCACAAAAGACATCCAAAAATACTAAACTCGGGTTCATATCCATCTGGCATTTAAAAATATGAAAATGGCCACGTATACAATTTTGCCTGGAAAGTGCTAATGTGTGTATGTTTAATTTAATATAAAATAACACCCGAGTGCTGCTGGTCCCTTCCACAAATGAAACAGCTCCAGAGAAAGGTGCTAGAGCGAAGCAACCTCTGACCAGTCACCACCAATAACTGCAGGAAGATTCCATCACTCCGAGGAGGCTGTGAATGCACTTCAGGGAGAAATGATAGATGTGACAGAGGAAGGCTTGCCTCAAAACAGCCACAAAATAAGCAAAAAGAATGAAATAAATCCATTTGCATGAACCCTACATAACACATAACTATTCTAAGTTTTAAAACTAATTCTTCTGGAGAGTGTACAACCAAAATATTTATTGCTGACAGTATACCACATTTTTCAACACCTCTTTCGATTGTCTTGACTGTAGTTTTAAAATCACATGATTTGAGAGGCTTCTGCTATGAGTCAAGCAGTTACAGTTTTTTTTGACTTATTTGTCCTTCATTAATCCTTGGAGTTCATGGACTTGGATTTGAGTAGCACCATAGACAGTACTAGAACAGATGTAGGGAATGTTTTACTGACATGAATAAGCAATACTTAGTTGTCTCCTATATTGCAAGCGTTTGGCTATGACAATATGTGAGGGTAATTTTGTGGCTTTAAAGATGAATTACAACTAACTAAGCACTGACTCAGCAAGTTAGCATACCACCAAATTGATAATGGATATTCAATAATTCTTATTTAATCTTCAAAATAGCCTTGTAAGTCACAGTATTACCCTTACTTTATAGATGAGGAAACCAGTGCTTAGAAGTTAGGCAACTAGCTCAAAGTCAAGCAGATTATGAGTAGGAGTGTGCTGACTTCATATCCAGCACTATTTCCATCATAGAATAAATACCTAATGTTCTTATTTTAAATCAACTTAATTCCTATGTTTTAAAATATCTAAAGGAAATGTCTTTGCTCCCAACTGATACTATTTGCTGTAGTTGGCCAAAAGGCTTATACCTATGTCTGTTTTAAGTTGATTTGCAAAGTGTGAGTGTGTACTTCACAATTATTTTTTAATACCCATTGGATAAACAAATGAAATGTATAAAAAACAGAATGTCCTTGATTATCCAAACGCTGCTGTAACAGTGGTGTGTAGAGAGGGGAGATCCCAGGTTGAGCTCTGGGCCACTGAGATCCACAGATTGCTTGCGGGCTGTGAGGCCCCCAAGAGAAGCTGTGGAGATTTCATGACAAGAAGCGCATTGTAGCAAATAGTGGAACTATCAGTCCTCTATGTGCCCTGCACCTATATATGGCAGTTTAGATTTTTAAAACCATACCTCTTAAAATCAGGTGAGGAAGGATGAGTTATTCAGTAGGTTTTGGAAATTGTCTATTTTAAAAAATAGATTTACTTCACCCCAAAACCCAATTTTTACTGCATTAAATATAATTGTAAAAACACCAAAAATATGGTACTTTTGTGTTGGGAAAAGTTTTTCCTAGTGTATCACCAAAGTATACACAGACACACACACACACACACACACACACACACGACTGTAGATGTACCCTATTGTTCTGTCCTGCCAGCATCCGTTGCCTCCTTTTTTCTAGTAAGAGAATTCGTCTGATGATTTCAGGAATCATCCCTTCCTGTTGCTTAGTCCTTGTGACTCATCACCTCTACTCTGCAGTTTCAGATCAAGACCAACCCCTGGTCCATCAGAGCCACATCCTTCAGGACCCTTCACATTCATGGAGATGTGACCTAAGCCAGGCCAGGCAAAGCCTTTTAAGGGTTCTACTAAAAGTCTGGGAAAAGACTCTCTCTCCTGGGTCTTGGGAACTAAAGATCCAGTAAGTCTGAATCTGCTGAAGGGGTAAAGAAGGATAAGGAGGAGAGAAGTGTTGAAGAGGGGAAGGAGGACAGCAGGAAAGATAAGAAAGCAAATGCAAGATGAAGGAGAAAAAGGAAAAGAAGACAAAGATGAAGACTCCTCCTTCTGCAACATATTTTGAAATAAATTGTTTTAGCCTTAGAATGGTATTTGAGCCCCGAAATTACTTTGAATTATGGAATGGAAGGGAATTACCAATTTTCAACACTTGAATTTCTTTAAATGACTATACTCAATCTTGCTGTTTTGGGAAGTCCTTCAAAATTAAAACAGAAAAATGGTCTACTGATGGAAGTGAAAAATACTTTCATTAAGAAAGGAAGCTGTGAATGTGTGTGTTTTCTATTTTGTTTTATCCTATACAGGAGTCTAACTAAGAACCTTTTTCATTTCCCTTCATCACTCGCCATTGAAATTCATGGGGTTTGAAGGAACCTAAGGATAATGAGGAGGATATGATTCATTATTATTCAGAAAATTTTACTGATCAGAGAAATCAAGAGCTTATGTTAGCATAAAATACTTAACATCACATTCTGTATTTACCAAAATTAATGCACAATTATGTCAACTAATTTATACTTAAACCATTGTTGGAATAATTTATCTATGAAAATTAACTTGAATAACATTACAATCAGTGGAAGGACTGGGAGGGGGGAAAGCATAAATAGCATAAATAACTAATGAAGTGAAATAAGCAAGTGAAAAGGGACTGTAGTTCACACCTAGAAACAAGTAAGGGCTGTGTGTTTTCCCTTCACGTGGAAGATGAGTACAACTGATCAGGTGTGCAAATGTCACTGATGGTGGAATGGCTGAACTCCTGGGTTTCAGGGTATGGCTTTACTTTAGACCAACCACTGTCTTCCTACGTGCTTTGTCCACATTCTTGTCTCCGCAGTTTCCAATATTTGTGGAAGATTCCATCTTTTCCTGGTCATTTTCAGTTTTGAGAACAACTTCATTCAGGTAACTATTAAAGGCACTTATTCTCACTCCTCACATATACAAGTAGAAGAACATTCATTGAAAGAAGCTCTCATCTCTCTTTTGTGCCTCCCTCATTACTTCCTTTTTTAAAAATATTTATTTATTTATTTGGCTGTGCCGGGTCTTAGTTGCGGCATGCGGGATCCAGTTCCCTGACCAGGGATCGAACCCGGGCCCCCTGCATTGGGAGCAAGACGTCTTCACTGCTGGACCACCAAGGAAGTCCCTCTCATTACTTCTGGAATAGTAATTGTCCAACTCTGCTGTGACTGGGTGAGCAAGTTGATTCTAGGATAAGGCTTTAGCTGAGTTGTATCGGACACAGTAAAAGCCTTATTCTCCAACCAGCTTTATCTGTCAAAAGTTGAAATGATGCTGTATTTTAAATTTCCCTCTTTCCAACTCCTAAATCATTCAGTTGATTTAGATAAAGATCAGGCAAGGAAGAAGGATGTTAACTGCTGGCTTCTTGAATCCCAATGATAAGTGAGATGCCCTTTCAGTCATGAGAATTATGGCCTAATATTATATTTAATTCAAAACTTCTCCTCTTCCTTCATGCAGGCTTGACCCGTTGTCCACGTACCTCCAGTGGGAAGAGGGGTGTGGTTCACTCTTTCACTCTTCTGATCTCCTCTATTCACTAGGCAATGCCCACCCTTCCAGGCCTCTGTGATGGTCCTACTCAGCTCTCCTTCCTCACAGCCAAGGGTTCCCGCACCACAGCAAGCTGCTGTCTTGGGTGAGTTCTTTCAAGATAGTTTGAGCCCAGTCACCCATCAGGGAGGCAGTATGGCAGCCAGACTCACGGTATTTAAACCTGAGTTTTTCGTTTACCATCCAAGTGACCCTGAGCAAGTCTCAGTGCCCCATACATAAAGTAGAAAAGCTAAATTACCAATATCAAATGGTTGGTTAAGGACTAAATGAGTTAATATACATATAAAGTGTTTAATATAGTGCCTTGCATTTTGTACTTGTTATGTAAGTGTTAAATAAAATTAAGATGCCAGGGTCCCTTTCCAGGAGGCGCTCCCAATCTTTCCAGTGGTTCTCTCGGTGCCCTTCACTTGCCTGGGATCAGAAACAGATCCTCAGCGCTATCCCTAGGCTGACCGCCTCCTTCTCTCAGGGCTTTTCCTCCCATGACCTTCCATTTAGAGTCTAGGCTTCTGCTTCTATAGGTTAGATGAAGTACAGGGGGAGTTTCAAAGCACCAGCTTGGCTACCTCTTAGAAAGTCCTGGCATGGGGGTATCTGGCTATGGTCTTTCTGATGTGAAATACTAAATGCCAACTTACAAACATAACCAACATTCTGGACAACAGTCAAGCAATTATTTATGGAAAGCTTTCACTACATGCAGCAGAATGTAACACAGTGACTGAACTGAAAACCCTCAAACAATATGAGTCAGCTCTGGTTAAACCACATCAGATTAGGGAGGTAGAGTATGAGACACCTAGTGAACAGAGATGCATGTCTCTCTCTACCTTTCTAGTCTCTCATCTCAGCATCCCTATACTCTTTCCCTCTGTTCTCACTGAACTATTTTTAATTGCTTAAACCTCACTTTTCACACCTCTCTGCTTCCCTGCAGCTTCTCTGCAAGGCGTGCCCTTTCAATCCCTCTCTTAAGAAACCTTATGCTGCTGCCCAGAAAGCAAGTCATTCCCGTAGCCCCTGCACGCACCCCCTACTTCGTCCTTCGCACACAGTTGCTGTGAGTTATTCCCATGTCTGTTTCCTATAGGAGACAAAGAGGCCCTCAGGTGCAAGAACCGTCTTCCTGTCTTGGGGCCCCAGCACATGGCATGGCGCCTGGCTCCTTCACAGCCATTCAGGGTTTTAGTAAATAAGTGATATAAGATCGTACATCATGGAGGAATCTAAAAAATACAACAAACTAGTGAATATAACAAAAAAGAAACAGGCTCACAGATATAAAGGACAAACTAGTGGTTACTAGTGGGGGGAGGGAAGAGAGGAGGGGCAAGATAGGGGTAGAGTATTAAGTACAAACTATTATGTATAAAATAAGCTACAAGGATATATTGTACAACACAGGGGATATAGCCAATATTTTGTAATAACTATAAATGGAGCACAACCTTTCAAAATAGTGAATTACTATATTGCACCCCTGTAACTTATATAATGTACAGCAACGATACTTCAATAATTTTTTAAAAAATTTTTAATAAAAAAAATATATTGGCTATTAAAAAAAGATCATATATTATGGGATAAAATTTTGTTCATCTGAGACCTGGATTGCAGAATTTGTCCTGGGAGAAAGGAGCTAACTTGACTCAGTCATCACCTTAATGGGCCACTTTTGTCTGGAGAAGAGGAGTAGGGGTAAAAACAACTAAATTTTAAAAAAAAGCAAGAGTTGTTTGGGATCAGATAAAAAGCAAGGAAGGAGAGGAGAGGAAGTCAGGCAAGAGAGAGGCTGAGCAACTGCATGATGGGAAGCCGGAGACTGAGTGAAAGAGATGCCCAGTAAAAACTGCATGGGCAGGCAGGACTTCCGGAATGGCCACGTGACAGTGTGTAACCTCAACACAACATCCATTTAACTGGGGAGATTATTTTTTTTTAAAAACCGTGTATAGTGTCTGGAAATTGTCATAAGCAAATAGCATACAGCAAATGGAGAAACGTGTATTAAAGAAAATTCACTAAATCTCAGTAAAAATAGTGAAAGTGTGGCATTGAACTACCATGTGTTCCCACCCTCACCTCCATCTGTGTGTTATGAAATCCTTACACCAGGAAGGTTCATTCAAGAAGATGGGGCTTTCTCTCCGCTCTCTCAGCTCCCAGTCTAAGGCTAAGGTTTCACCTCAGGAGGGCCAGGTTACTGCTGTTTCTCAACACCCCAGTTCTCTGTTATAAAAACTCTATTCCCAGTGGGCATGGTGGAGGGAATTGAGGTTTCCTACCTTCATACTACAGTCACTTTGGGGCAGAAGCTCTATCCCCGGAATGGCAGGTCAAAAACATTGGGAACCCATCACCTCCTCCTTGCTCATAAAGCAGAGTTTGTATGCTTGGAAAAGCAAGACAATAGACCAGGGGTGCCCTCTTGCAGAGCAGGGAGGGTCACTTGGGTTTTGCCCAGAGAGAGAGGCAGGACTTAAGTACAAAGAGCTGTACAGCTCTGCCTGAGGGAACTGAATTTATCTGGAACAGAGTATGAAGAATTGCATGCCTAAGTGTCAAAAACAATAGAGATATTGGTGGTAAGCAATTAAGAAAGGCAGGTAGTTCCATAATATCAGTAGTAACCAATGAAATGGAAGAGCAGTAGAGCTTTAACAAAGAAAGCCAAGGAAAGAGATGGCCAAGAGAACCTTCCAGAGGTTGCAGTCAACTCGGGAACACTGTGTCAGCATTCGACTGCCTCCATTCAGGAGCAATAAGAGCAGGGCGTGGGGTAAACTTAAAAGCAATCTCTAAGCCACACAAAGAAGCATCAGCAAGGGGCAGAAGCCTTATTGTCACTAGAGGCTTAGTAGGCACCACATGTTTTCAAACCCTGTCTAAAAAGTAAGTTGTTCTAACCCAGAAGCAACTCCTAGGAAGCCAGGTTTCAAAATAAAATCATACTCATCCTTCGTAGTCTGGAAGACTACATGTCTTCAAAATTGCACCGTCTCAAGGGTGATTAGAGAAGGAGCTTGCAAACTACTAGTCCCTGGTTGAATGTGGGACAAAAATCACAAAATCCCTAAAATGTGAAAGCAGTCTCAAAGCTACGCATATATAACCAATGAAAAAGAAGGAAATTCTAACTGGTTAAGAAGCTAAAGCACAACTTTTGACCAATGACACAGAAGCTGACACAGGAGCCACACCTAGGTAGCTAGGCTATAAGACAAAAACAAAGGGGGAAAAAATCTAAGCAGGGACATCTGAGCCTACTGACTGCTACTGCTACGGACAGAACTAGTTCAGCCAAGTCTCTAAACAAAGAAGTGATGAAACAAACAACTAAAACAAGCCCTGTGGGGGAGGAGAAGAATCAGTATCCAGACTGACTACAGTTTATTATCTGAAACTGTCCTTTTCAACAAAAAATTATGAGACATTCAAAGAAACAGAAATTTGACCCCATGCCCAAGGGTAAAAAGCAAGCAATAGAAATTGCCTTTGAGGGGATCCAGATGTTGGACTTAACAAAGATTTCAAAATAGCTATTGTAAATATGTTCAAATAACTTTTAAAAAGCCCTGTTTAAAGAATTAAAATAATTCATCAAGTAGAGAGTATTACTGAAAAGACAGAAATTTTAAAAAGAATCAAATGGCAATTCTATCAATAGAATTGAAAAGTACAATGCTGAACTTTTTTTTTTTAATTACTAAAGGAATATGTATTAGTTTGGTAGGGCTTCCATAACAAGGTACCACAAACTGGGCAGTTTAAACAACAGAAACTTGTTGTCTCATAGTTCTGGAGGCCAGAAGTCTGAGATCAAGATATTGACAGGGTGGGTCCCTTCTGAGGGGAAAATCTGCGCCAGGTCTCTCTCCTAGATTCTGGCAATCTTTAGCATTCCTTGACTTCGGCATCACCTCAATCTCTGCCTTCATCTACACATGGCTTTCTCCCTGTGTGTGTGTCTCTGTGTTCAGATGTCCCTTTTTCATAAGGACACCAGTCTTATTGGATTAAGGGCCTACCCTACTCCAGCACAACCTCATCTTAATTAATTTCATCTGCAACAACTCTATTTTCAAATAAGGGCATCTTCTGTGGTTTAGGACTTTACACAGTCCAATCCATAATGGAGTGCAAAAGTAGATTTGATTTGACGTAAGAAAGAATCAGCAAACTTGAAAATAGATCAATAGAGATTATAAAATCTGAAGAATAAAGAGGAAAAAGAATTAGGGAAAATGAACAGAACCTCAGAGAAATGTAGGCATCATTAAACACACCAACATATGCACAACAGAAGTACCTGAAGGAGGGGAGAAAATATATTCAAAGAAATAATGCCTGAAATTGATTGGAACTAGAGGGTTGGAAGGGGCAGCAAGAAAATAAGTGGGAGGCTGGAGAGTAAGTGGGGTAGAAAGTAGCTACAACATGTTTTATAGCAGCAATATCTACTCAATTTTAATTTTTACTATCTTTGGTGCTTTGTTATTTTGTTACCATATAACCCAAACCTTCAGCAAAAATCTACTATACACAACAGCCATGTGCAACTGGTGTTGGGAAAATTAAGGAAAAGAACCACTGAGATAGGAAAGAAAGCACTAGGCACAAGTAGTAAAATGGAAGGAAGATCAAGAAATCAAAGTCAGGGCTAACTGAGCCAAAGCAGCCAGGAATCATCTGAAAAATTGCAAGAAACGTTGGGCTTCCTCTTAAGACTGCACTTAAGATGGGGTTTGAACCAGTTTTAACGGAACCTTCAGGGACAAGGATAAAACCAGCCAGGTTGCAATTTTTATTATAAGTTCAAAAATGGAGAATATAGTTATTGCCCAAATGGTATAAAAGGTCTATGGAAAAAAGACTTGGTCTTAGTTGTTTTTTTATAACTTAACACGTGGTTTCAAAATATGTCTAAACAATGAGTTGCAGAGCACATGAAATCATATGGCTTTCTTCTTGCCTCAGATAAATGTGTGTGGTTTTCTTTTAAGGGTGATTTAATTCACATCACATTTTCACATACTTTGGGGAATGGGAGTAAGTCGAACTTACAACTGTAATTTCTGCTGTAAGATCATTTCCCCATCTTTCAATATGAATCTTCTCACCAGTGGGAAAGAATTCCAAACGGCTTGGCTGCAGGCTCACTTCATAACGCATCAGAACTTCAGATACACTCCAGCAAGGAGCCATTCCAGAAGGGACCCACCACTCACATCACTTCAAATCTCTTCCAAAATTGTGTACTCATTTTGTTCAAGGCAAACCCTTTTGTGTAAAAAATAAACACATTTTAATAAAGATTCTGTAAATCTTAGATCTGAGGAAATCTGTGAACCGTAAACAAATATATATGAATGAAGAAAAGAGTGAGGTGAACTAACAGGAAAGTCTTCCTTTGAGTGCAGAGAATGTCAACATTGGGGTTTTTCTATTTTTAATGACATGTACCATGGCAGCTGTCCTCTTTTCCTGTTTAACACAATAAAAACAGCATTATTCTTGAATGAGAAAGACTAACATTAATGTCATCCTTTTCCTTGGAATAGAAAATTATTTTTCCTAGTGTTAAGCAAACCTGCGACTTAGATTTAGCAAAGCGAAAGCACTGCTGTGGAAGCTCCCCGACCCAGTCGACCTGTAGGTCGAGGAATAACTGACAGAGAATGTGTTGTCTCCAAGCTGAATTTCAGGGTGAGCTGACAAAGACTAGTTGAGATTAATGAGGGGGATACAGCCCTCAATCCCGAGCACCTACAGGAAGGAATGTAAGCACCGCAGCCAGGAAGACATCACAGGCTGTGTGAACTTGGCCCCTGGCCAAGTTACCTTTTTTTGCACCTTGTTTTTCTCACATGTCAAAGTAAGAATACTTTTTAACCTCACAAGGTTTTTCTGGGGCATAAACGAGACACTGCGGATAAAACACCTATATGCTAATTTCGTGCATATAGGGTTTTTTCCCCTACTGTCATCCCCAACATATAAAATAGGTTTAAGATAAAATCTTTACAATCAGAGATCTAAGATAAAATCTTTACAAATCAATGATCAAAGGATTGATCATTCTTTATAAATATTTGTTCTAAGAAGAGTATTTTTGTTGTTAATAAACACATTGTGCAGAGAATTCATGACCATAATTTAGAATGAAAGGAGAGTTGAGCTGAAAACAATGTTTGATGCTCAGATAAAGGAAAGTAAAGAGACAACTCGTGTCACCTAGAAGCATCACACCTAGTAGCACTTCCTGAGAAATTCTTAATTTAAATCAGCAGACGTGAAGTTATTAGAAGACAGAAAATGCCACAAAGCCCCTGTAACCCTTTCATAGACTCTTAACAGGTCTCTACTCTCCTGCAATGCAGCATCTACTTGTCAGTTTTTTCATCTATGCAAATAAACAGGAGACAGATGGTAAGGGTTATACTTGTGTTCTGGTTCTAATTGCCTTATTTTTTTTTAATTTTCTGCAAAATAAATTCATTTCATTAGCCAACATTCAGGCAATTGACTAACTGATCCTTTTAGCAATCTACAGTATTTATCTAGGCCAATATTATTTAGAAATGCTGTCTTTAGGGCATCCTATAGGGCTGATATTGAGTAAATGACTAGCTTGGAGAAACTGAGAATATACTATAAACTCTTGGGACTTACAGGGGCTGCTGGAAAGCAGGTTTCCCTGTGTCCTTAGTGAGCCAACATCCATTGTTTGCTGTATGAAGAAACAGAGCATCATAGATGCTTAATGGCACATCTGGGAAAAGGCAGATCTGATCCAGATTACAGGCTCCACTCCTGGTAATTAAGTGGCTTTGAGCAAGTTACCCAAACTCCTTCAACCTTGTGTTCTTCATTTGTAAAACAGGTGCTGACAAAAATACCTGCATTATAGAGTATTTATGAGGTTTGAATAAGTTAATACCAAAAAGAACTTACTCAAACTTTAATGTTCAGGCAAATCAGTAGGAATCCTGGTAAAATGCAGATTCTGATTCAGTAGATGTAATTCAAGACCAAGATCATGCATTTCTACAGGATCCCAGGTATTTCAATGCTTATGGTCCTCAGACCATCTTTTCAGTAGCAAGGCTTTACAAAATCTGTCTCAGGTCTGGCACATTGTAAATACTCAGTAAATATTTGCTTTATTATTATGATTATTATTAATTAAGGACCCCAAATCAAAGAACTCTGCATGCAGCCCTTCCTTTCAGCTATGGAATGCCTTCATAATTCCCTACTAACCCACAGAAATAGTGTTTTTCAAGAAAAGTTTGCATACAGTAAAATTAAAATAACATTGGGGTAGTAGGCTAAATAATGGCCACCCAAAGATATCACGCTATATCAGGAACAGATATGCAGATACCTGGAACGTGTAAATGTTACTTTATAAGGAAAAGGGGGTTTTGCAGATGTGATTAAGTTTAGAATTTGGAAATGAGGACATTATCCTAGATTATCTGGGTGGGTCCTAAATGCCATCACAAGTGTCCTTGTAAGAGAATGACAGAGGAACACTAGACATACCTACAGAGGAGAAGGTGACACGAAGAAGGAGCTAGAGACTGGAGGTAGGTGGCCAGAAACCAAGGAATGCTGGCAGCTGCCAGAATCTGGAAGAGGCAAAGAAGGATTCTCCTAGAGCTTCCAGAGGAAACAGAGACCTACTGACACCTTGATTTTGGACTTCTGGTTCCCAGAACTGCAGCAAAATTTATTTCTATTGTTTAAGCCACCAAGTTTGTAATACTTTATTACAGCACTCATAGGAAATGAATACAATTGATTTAAGTAAAATGTTTCTATGTATGCAAGTCAAGTCGCTAATCACTAGAAAGCTAAGCATTTTTACAGAGTAAATTTTTTCTCTTTGCTTAAATAAAGGTTCTGACCTTCATGAAAGCCATAAAGAGATTGATGGCATATTAACAATGAGATTTTATTTTAGGAAATAAGAAAAATCCTATATTCTGCTTCCACACAAAATGTACAAAGTTTCAAAAAAAGTTGTCCCCATTCTAACGGTGAGAAAAAGCCAGAAACTATAGAATTATAACTTGTATTAGATAAAGACCTAGAATTGAAGAGACCTCTGTTTTGTATGCTTCACTGGCCTAGATTATTATTTCATCTCTCAGGAAATGCTCCCCTAATTTTCACAGAAGCATTTTTGTGATGTAGAAGGTGGTTGACCTAGAATACGTCTGAGGCCCTTCCTGTCCTCCAGGCCCTGGAAGAGGCCCTGACTCAGGTATGTTCAGCCTTTCACATCTGAGAGTACCAGATTTTATCAGAAAACACCCTGCCTGCCATCCCTGAAAGAAATGGAAAAAGGAAATGGATGATTTGGTTATCACAGTTTTGTTTTCAAATTTAACCATATGTTAAAAGGATTTTAAAGAAAAAAACTGACAACCCAGAATTCTATACACCACAAAAAATTTTAGGTGAAATAAAGACTTTTCTGGACAACATAAGCTGAAAAATGCCAGCAGAAACATTCTTCAAGTAATGTTCGAAATTCATCAAGCAAAAGCACTATGATAGCAGATGCAAACTCACATGTACACAAAGAAAGGAAGAGTGAAGAAAATGGGGGAAAAAAGTCAGATAAATACATTTTTTCTTACTTTTAATCATTCTCAAAGGTAACTGACCAAGATAAGATTGTTACAGTTATGGGGCTTATAACAAATTTAAAAGTAAAATGTATACCAATTGTGGCAGAAAGGATGAGTGAGAGGGATTGTAAGGTTCTGATACCTGAAGTGATGTAATTTGAAAGTAGACGGTGATAAGAAAGAGTGTATACTGTAAACCCTTATGAAAGAAAAATTGCACTGGACAATTGTTAAAAAACAGCAAGGAAGACCTTATAGAAGACTATTGCAATAGGGGGAGAGAGATTGAACTCAACTCTATAGAAACAAAAGGCGAGAGGATTTTTACACACTGGGTGAGATGATGGAAATTAGGGCAGGACGTGAGGGGAAGATTTTATTGATGTGAGGAGGCAATCTGTGTTGGCTAATTGTTGCTTATTGAAGTTAGGCTTCTACCCTCCCACAAAGACTAGGAGGCAGGGCCCTATCTTTCTTGAGGATCACATTCAAAAGGGAGGGCTCCCAGGCCCTTGAGAAAGACTTACCTCTCAAAGGCTCAGAGAAAGAAATTACAAGAGAAGGGAAGACAGGGCCCTGTAGTCAGGAATTAGCCTGTCTACACTTGGGTCAAGGTGAGAGGTCGGTAAGGCCATCTTGGTCACCCTAGGACAACCATCAAAAAGAAAGGAAAATGAATGAGTTGTAACTAATAAGCCAATAGTGGAGATAAAATGGAGTCATAAACAATACTCAATAAAAAAGTAGACAGAAAAAGGAAAAAAAAGGAAGAAGAGATGGAACAAATAGAAAGCTAGTAAGATGGTAGATTTAAATCGTCATACCAATAGTTACATGAAATATAAATGGTCTATACACCCCAATTAAAAAAGACATTACCTGTTTATATTAAAAAGAACAGAAATATATAAGAAACCCATTTTAAGTGGGAGGTTGGGTTAGCAGATGTAAGCCATTATATATGGCATGGCTAAACGACAAGGTCCTACTGTATAGCACAGAGAACTATATTCAGTATCCTATGATAAACCATAATGGAAAAGAATATACTAAAAAAAGAATGTATGTATATGTATAACTGAATCATTTTGCTGTACAGCAGAAATGAACACAATGTTGTGAATCAACTATACTTCAATTTAAAAAAAGAAATCCATTTTAATTGTAAAGGCACAGATAGGTTGAAAAGAAAATAAAATGATGGGAAAATGTAATCAAAAGAAATCTGGAATGGCTAGATTAATATCAAACAAAGAAACATCAGGAGAAGGAATATTACCAAGAAGTATCACACGATAATAAAGGAGTCAATTCACCAGGAAGACACAAGGATCCTCGACGTGTATGTATGTAAAAACAGAGCTTCAAAATCCACGAAGGGATATCACATAGTGTCTTGTGAGCAGCATTGGTACCACCTAGGAGCTTTACTAGAAATGCAGAGCCTCGGGACCCACCCCTGCCCTACTGATTATAATCTGCATTGATAACAAGATCCCCAGGTGATCTGAGCAAATAGTAAAATCTAAGAATACTGATATAGTGCATCATGTCACATTTCTAATAAGGAACTCCGATGATATGTTTTCATAGCACTTCTCCCAACCAGAAAAAAAAAGAGGGTAACTATGTGAACTGATGATATGTTGATTAACTTGATTGTAGTGATTATGTCACAATGTATACATATACCAATCATCAAATTTCATACCTTAAATATATACAATTTTTAATTGGCAATTAAACTTCAACAAAGCCGGGGGAAATAGTCAATTAAAATATATATTCCTCCACAAACGCTGCAATAAGATAAAACAAATCTCTAAACCTATACATAACTCAGTCCAATAATTTCAATTACCTTAATTTTTTAAAAAATAATCTTTTAGACTTGTTTTCAAAATACACAAAGAACTCTTAAAACTCAACAACTAGAAAACAAACAACCCAATTAAAAAATAGGCAAAGGATCGGAAGAGACCCCTCACCAAACAAGACATACAGATGGTGAATGAATGTATGAAAAAGTGGTGTTCATCATGTATCATTAGGGAATTTTATTTTATTTTATTTTATTTATTTATTTATTTATTTATTTATTTATTTTTGGCTGTGTTGGGTCTTCGTTTCTATGCGAGGGCTTCCTCTAGTTGCGGCAAGCGGGGGCCACTCTTCATCGCGGTGCGCGGGCCTCTCACTATCGCGGCCTCTCTTGTTGCGGAGCACGGGCTCCAGACGCGCAGGCTCAGTAGTTGTGGCTCACGGGCCCAGTTGCTCCGCGGCATGTGGGATCTTCCCAGACCAGGGCCCGAACCCGTGTCCCCTGCATTAGCAGGCAGATTCTCAACCACTGCGCCACCAGGGAAGCCCCATTAGGGAATTTTAAATTGAAGCAACAATGAGATATCACTACTCCCTTATCAGAATGCCCAAAATCCAAAACACTGACACGGCCGGTGCCGGTGAGGCTGGGAAGCAACAGAGCCTCTCCCGCTGCTGGTGGAAAGCAGGATGGTGTGGAAGACAGCTGCTCACCGAGCCAAGCAGTCTTCCCGTGTGATCCGACAATCATGCTCCCAGGTATTCACCCAAATAAGTGGAAAACTTATGTCCACGCAGAATCCTGCACACCGAGGTTTATAGCAGCTTTCCTTAGATGTCCTTCACTATGTGAATGGATAAGCCAACTGGTGCATCTGTGCAATGGATGTTACCAGTGATAGAGATATAAAGAGAAGTGAGTAATCAAGCCTTGAAAGGAAATAGAGGAAACTTAAAAGCCTATGACTAAGCAAAAGAAGCCCATCTGATGGCTACATACCGCAAGATTTCAACTATGTGACATCCTGGAAAAGGCAAAGCTACAGAGACAGTAGAAGAATCAGTCGGTGATTTCCAGGGGCTTAGGGCACGGGGGTGGGATGAACAGGTGGTACACAGGGCAGGAGATGAAGCATTTCTGTATGATACTGTGATGATGGCTACATGACAAGATGCATCTGTCAGAAGCATCGAATGTACAACTCAAAGAGTGAACCCTAATGTAAACTATGGACTTTAGTTAGTAACATTGTATTAATACTGGTTCATCAATTATAAGTAATATACCACACCAATGCCAAATGTGGTATATGGAAACTCTGTGATTTCGGCAAATTTTTTTCTATAAACCCAAAATGAATAGGCTATTAAAACATTTTAATTAGTTATACAAAGATCAAAACTATATATAGTAACAGAAAACAAATTGATATTTGTTGGGGGAAGAGTAGATGGAGTGGGCAGGATTTGGTGATTTTTAATAATTGCAGCCTTATGTCAAAACTTAACAAATTCTACACTTTAAACATGTGAACTTCACTGTATGTAAAATATATCTCAATAAAGCTGTCAAAAATATTTTAAAAAATAATCTTTTAGCTTCATGGGTTCATGGAGAATACAGAATTCAGCAACAGTATTTTATAATAAAGTTTTGAAAGTTAGAGTCTAAAAGATTGTTAATATGAGAAGCATACTGTTGATGAAAAATTAATTAGTCGATCTAAGAAAGAATTGGAAAATTTTATTTGAGCCAAATTTGAGGATTGTAACCCAGAGAGAGCATCTCAGAAAGCTCTGGGTACTGTTCCGCCCATTAGAGGTGAAAGCACAGTTCTATAAGTTTTCTGAGACAGAGGGCTGTACATCAAATGACATATTATTGACAGTTTACACAATCCAGATCTAAGTCATTGTGGTGGGTCATGTGACCCCTCGCAAGCTCAAGAAGGAACGCTATTTTTAAGGAGTTGTCTTATTGGTGCCAGGAGAATGTTGCTCTTTATGACGGAGCAGGTATTCCTACCAGTGGAGGAGGTCTGGTCGATGCATAATGCAGACACACAATGCACAGTGCGGGGAGAGAGGTGGCCAAAGGGCAGAGAAGAATTTCTACATTTAAATTTTTCTCGTCTTGCCATAAAATATGAATTTTATTTCACAATTCCAATACTACTTTCTTAAACGTCATTTTTACCATCTCAACTCTCTTTAGTTATACAATTGCTCAAAGATGTTTGAAACACAAATATGTTTCCCAATTATTTTAGTGGTGAGTGGCTTTCATAGTCCACACTTGTTTGTACTTTAAAGTAGTGGTTCTCGACCTTGGCTGCTTTAACAGATGTTTTGACTTTATTAGACTACAGTGGGCCCCTAGCATCAATATTTTTAAAAGCTTCCCAAATGATTCTAATGTACAGCCAGGGATAAGAGCCATTATTCTAACAAATTAAGATTTTTAATTAAATCAAAGTAATAACTTTGATTGCAACCCCGTATCTGTTGTTCATTTTACCTCTCCGTTTTGTCATCTCGCATAGACAGTCACCGGTTTGTGATGAAATAATCTGCCTCACTAGTCTGCACAAGCACAAAGGGAAAGCAATATCATTCGACAACTTATGGTGTGAAAATCAGCATCAGACACCAGCATTAAATGGATATTAGTGTATATACTTAAGATATTTACGACACACCATGCAGAGAGAAACTGTTGGAAAGCTTTGGTTTGGAATTGACTTACAAACACACTCACATCAAAACAATAAAAACAAAAGGAACCTCAAGAAATCAGTGCTCTTTTAAATTGAAAACAAGGAGAGAATGGTCCTGACGGAGATAAAGCTGGGCTTAATGCTCTGTGGGGAGAAGTAGAAGGACCACACCCACTGATCATCAGGGCCACCTCTTAAAGGAGGGTCCTCACTCCAGGTGGAAGCAGCCTGCCTCTCTCCTCCTTACGTGACTTGACCTGTAACAAGGTAGGGGAAGGAAGTGACCCTGGCTGAGCATTCCTTTGTCCTGGGCATTTTCGTGTTGTCTGTTTCTATTGTTTCTCACAACAGCTTCACATGGAAGGTATTGTGTACCCATTTCACAGATGAGAAAACATGTCCCAGAAACACTAATTGACTCAGCCAAATTTACCCAGCTAGTAAATGGTAGATCCAGAGTTTGAACCTGTCTGTGGGCTCCAAGTGTTCCTCTTTCCTTGATTGCCCTGCTATCTCCCAGGCATCGTACTGGTCAAGAAAAGGTGTGGCCAGGCAGGCAGCTGGGCATAAGGAGCATCTCAGGGCGGAGGGAGTCAGCCAGGCAGGATCTCCAGAGACAAGAGTTACTCACACTCCCATTGCTATGGTCCCCAGATAATAAGAGCCACCACTAGGTGGCTTGAGCTGGGCAAGTAGATAGTAAAGGTGGGAAAACTAGAATCTTCAGCAGAGCAGGGCTGGAAGTAGGACTTGAGATGGGCGTGTGGATCTGGGGTGGGCCTTAGCATCCTAATTTAGAACTCTGATTCTTCCCATGGACATTTTGCTACAGAGTAGGCTCAGTACCTATGGCTAGTGTCACGATTATGTATAAAGATGTTCATGTTAGCAGAGCCTTTAGTGAACTGGTTGGAGCCTAAATAATGTGGCCAGATAGAGTGATTGATCAGGCCAGAAGATGCCAGGTTTACAACTATTGTCCTGGGGTGCCATCTGGTTTTGGCATTCCTGGATTTTTCATTTTATAACAAAAGAGTATTAATAATAATTCTATTGAAATAGGCCAGGATGGGTATGAATCTGCAGTTTCTATGATCTCGTGTGTGAGATGCAAAGTTCCCCTTTTAACACGTGGTTAAAACCGATATCCTGTGTATCCTGTGACACCCGTGGGCAACGCCCCCGCCCATTGCAAAAATGCTTCGGTGAAAATTCTGGTTGTGCTTCTTGAAGGGCAAAGGAATAGTCTTTTGAAGTGAAGCATAGCAGGCAAGGGTCTCTTTAAGTCTAGAACTCTATCTAAATTCAAGTATTCCTCCAAGGGGTCTCATCTTAAGCTCTGAGCAGTTCAGTCTGCTGAGAGTCAAGGATATGACTGAAGGGGGCGATGAGGTAGAGGAAAGGGTCTTTGGGCAAAGACACAATCTGAGGGCTTCACAACTTGACAAAAGTTTGTCCCAGTCTATACAATCCTATTAACCACCTTGGGATTTATATTAAGAGGCTGCAGATTCCATACTGTAATGCCAAGGCTGACTATAAATGTTCTCCTGTTGCAGGGACTGTATGCTGTGGATTCTGTCCCAGTAGAACCACGAGGACATCATTGTGAAACGGTAGCAGGACCCTATGGCCCTTGCCCCACCATGTCCTCTGCCTGCCTTTTGCTTGTGGAAAAACTTTAGCCAAAGAATAAGTTTCATCAGAGACATGAGAAACTGCAGAAATAAAGGAAAATAGTCCAACAAGACTAAATAATAATAGTTTAGCCATTAAGCACAGTTAAGGACTTTTAGTTCCTCCTCAAGGGCTATAGATAATATTCTGAACCCTATCCTGTGAGCTGTCTTATAGATACTGAGACCCTCACCAGGTGGAAGAAGTTAACTACATGATGACCAGGGGTAGCCATGACATAAGCTGCCACAATTCCGAGAATTGGCCTCAAGGAAATGGGAACAAACCGACCGTGGAACTGAAGATGAACTGTACTTAAAGATCAAGATGACACTGATCAGACCACCGATGACCAATTTTGAGATGACCGTCAGAGCTGACTGAGCTGTTTCTGCATGTAGCTCCCTCCTTCAGCTTATAAAAGCTCTTGCCCCCTGTTTGGAGCAGGAGGGGGGAGTCAGCCTTTGGACAGGCGTCCTCCCTCCCCCCGCCCCCCGACCCAGGTTGCAGGCATCCAAAGTAAAGCAAACTTTCTTTTCCATCAACCTTCCCTCTTTATTGGCTTTTGAGTGGTGAGCAGCCGGACCCCACTTTCTGTTACAATTGCAGGGAGGTACAGACCATAGGCAGCAGCACAAGGCTCTGCTCGGTGTTGGATTTCTCCCATAAGATGTATTGTTATAAATTACAAAGAGGCTGGCATGAAATTATACTAAGGTCTATTTAATTCCCAGGTGATTTCTCATTCTCTTTTACAATTCACTTAAAGACCCTCTCATATTATGTAAAAAAGGGATTTAAATTTTTCTGAAATAAGCTATTTGATTTTCATTCGCACACAAGACACAGATTTTAGAACATTACATATTTGTTCTTTGTGTTGTATATAATACATATTTGTATTAGCAGTAGCAAGCTTACATCTAAATGCAAACATGTTAGTATTAGCAAGTTTCAAAATAAGTAAATGTGCAATGATGCCGCCATACCTCTAACATCCGCTAAGAAAAGTTGTCTCACCGCTCCAAACACCATGAACATGAGAACGTACTCAAATGTATAGCTGACTGGGGCCTGTGGGTATGAGATTCAAAGAGTGCAACTCATTTTAGCAAACCCTGAATGAATCAGTAAATTATGGTATAGTATAACTGATGTTTATAATATCGAAACATGAGTCTTTAAGAAAAGATCAATTTATATTACAAGTACTGGTTTAAAATCAGTGATGCTGAAGGCAATGTGGACCATGTATTGGTTCTTGGAACAGTAAAAGAATCTTAGTGGGAAAACTGGTGAAATGTATATCAAGTCTGCAGTTTGGTTAATAGTCGTGCACCAGTGTTAATCTCCTAGTATAATATTCTGTGTATGATGGAACCTTAAGGGAGGCTGGGTGAAGGGTAATGGAAACTCTCTTTACTATCTCTGCAACTTCTCTGTAAACCTAAAATTGTTCCTAATTAAAAAGTTTATTTTAAAATATGTGACCCCCCCAAAAAAATAAGATAAAATTCCCCCCCAAAAAAAAGAAAAAAGAAAAGTTGTATCATTATTCCACACTCAGCCCAAATTTATCAGTACATTCCCCACTCTTACATGGTATCCAGAAGGGTCAAATAATATATTCTGCTTTTTTCCACTGAAGACTATTGGTAGGCTTAGCATGGGGAAAACAGATTAGGAAAGCAAACAATACAAATAAAAATAAACCAAAGTAGGCTACAGCAAACTTGACATATTCATTAGCTATATTCTCCAATTAATACTTAATCTTCTAATTTCTAATATAACCAACATTTTTGTTCTCCAAGAACATAATTCAGCTTACAGCAATCATCTTTTTTTAAAGCCCCTCATTTGTGCCACTTATAAATCTTTGTGATCAGTGGTATGATGTATCAGTGGTTGTAAGATGTGAACAATCGCAATTTATGATGTTCCTGAGACACTAAAAACATTTTCACTATTTGCTAGAATAGCAGAAAGTTTCATTGATGCATGCAAATGATCGCTTTTCAAATGATAAAACACTAAAATGTTTTATAAGCTCTTTTTCTACAGGCCTCCTGGGATTTGCTGTAAGTATTTGCACACATAGATTATAAATGGCTACATCACAGCAGACTGAAAGGAGCAAGGTGACGCTAACAGAGTGAACTTAAACTGCACCCAGCAGTATAGACGAGTGTCCAGCCTCAGCTGGATCACAGGTTCTGTTTCACAGTCCTTCACAAACCTCCCCAGCCCGTGACTTCCCACGTAATCTCTCCGGTGTCCTTCACCACGTTTAGTCTTTCTCCCTTCCCAACTACTCGTGGACGCTCTATGTGGTCATTAAAATCCACCCCAGCGCAAAATACTGGGGAAAACCTAATTGGCTTTTGTGTTTGTGATCATATTTGATGTGAATGCTATGCATATTAGCCTAAGCGAAGAAATAAATGAAGAAAGGTATTAACCGTAATCATAAAACGTTACTAGAGCAGGGGCAAGCATCAGGCAGCAAATATGTCCTGGCTGTACCCACACGACACACAGCAAGGAGCAACACGGTGCAGCCCAGTAAGAAACGGCGTTTGGCACGCAAACCAAAAGGAGGGCAAGTCTCCCAGGCTGGGCACTGCAACCACCCAACATAAACTCAAGCTTGGAAACCATGAAGCTTGCCTATAAATCCTGAGCCTTGGGAAACTAAGTGGAGCTCTAAATCAAAAGAGGCACAAAGAAGGCACAGGAAGAATACACGTGAGGCAACTCCACGTGGTGGTTTTACGGTGTTACTAAGAGCTCATGGGACTTTATAAAACTTCAGATTAAATCCTTTAAGGCATTGAAATTATACTATTAGATCGTAATACTGTTGGCATTTTGGAACAAAAACTTTGAAATCCAGGGGATAAGCTATTTTTTAAAGGCTCATTTGAGGACTTTGGAGATTATTCATTCATCATCTGCTAGATCTGCTAGAGTTATTGCTAATAATTGAATTCTAACAGCGTCTGAAGAAAAGAAACGTGACTCTCCTTCTTATCCCCCATCCCGCCCTGCTCAGGATACATCCTTTCTGCCTTCTGGTTCCTTAGTCACTATATTTTCAGGATGCAACTTGTCATTACTGTCTATCTGGCTGCTCAGTTTTATGGTTTTCCAGGCTGAAGAACTGAACCAGAAAAGCCCCTCGGTTGCAGACGGGGTAGCAATGCATTCTGCTCTTGCATTGATAAGGTTCACTGTGTTTAAAGCGCATCACAGAATGAGACTCCCATTTAAGACAGGTAAGGACCTGTTTGTGGATTCACAGTGTCTTAGCCAAATCTCATAGCTGATTCTAAAGCTAACCTTGAATTCTCTCCTATCCTTCACTGGAGGTATATGTGGACACTTAATACACACATGTTGGATACAGCAAATGTCAGTTGATTAACCGGAGCGTATAAACTTCAAAAATTACTAGAACTCAACACTAGAGCAATTACAAGCCGAAACTACTACACTTCCTCATACTTTCACAACCTACTGGTTTGTTTATTGGCTTCACCCAATCTGGAGGACCATATTGTGAATATAAGCATACCTTTTGTTTTCCCTTAAGAGGCATTATTTTGACGTGTTGATGGGGGCTACTAATCAACAGTAATCAATTACACAATACAATTTTTAAAAATCACTCTTAATACCTGCAAGAGTAAAGTATTTTAAATGTTAAAGCCATCATGGACCTCACCAGGGCCTGACATAGGAGAAAAAAATTGTGTCGCTGATTTGGAGGTGAGGGGAAACTGTGTCTTTAAGATAAAATTACTCATGTATATATATTTGACTATTTTTATGATTACTAAAGACTTTTGTGTTACAAAAATTTTATAAACTACGTTGTCAGGATGCATAACATAAGTAATTTTTTAATAATGCCACGCCTTTGAACACAAATTTATCATTGACAAAGACATCTTTGATGCTGTGTATTTTGTCTAAACTGGAGAATCCTGCAAGCTACCTAATTATAACATTCATGGTTTGTCTCGTCAGGCCTCTTCACGTTGAATTATTTACAAGATTTTTCCACCGCAAATAGCGTTTAACACAAAGAAGTTCTTCTCGCTCCAGTGACTTAGAAACACATGATTTCCATCAGCCACTATGCTGTAGTTGGCAGCGGTTAGAAAAAGGCTTGCAATTTCATTTAGAAAGCAGCTCTCCTCAGCCCTGTACTACAGGCCGGTTTCCTGTCACTTTTCCATCAGGCACCAAGCATACCTCCTCCTTTTAGGCAGCAAGATGTGAGTCCCCAGTACTTGTGGGTCTGAGATATTCCCTCCCTCCTTCAGATCTGAAGGAGACGTCACCTCCACAGAGCTGCCTTTCCTTTTGTCCCAAACTAGGTCCCTGCAGGGAAACATCATCCATGGTAGAGATGCTGCTCAAGAACTCCTGGGCTATGGCTCTGCTCTGCCCCCCACCCCCCGATGGGGACGGGGCCTCGCTGATGCTGAGTTGGTTTGATATTTGCCAACATGCCTTTAAAGGGAAGCTCAGAGAAGACTGGGGTAAGTTGCTGTGGAAAGGTGATGAAAACCCCCAAGCATAAAAGGTCAATTCTAATGCGACTTTAAAAGGTAGTCTTCTGCCTCAATTCTGGGAGGACTTTACTTGCACAGCTGCAAGCTGCACAGGGGAACCTGAGGACCAGGAAAAGCCAGGTAAGGATGTGCAGCGGCTGCTCCATCTCAGGGGAGCTCCTCGCTACTGTTATGTTCTGTGTCCTTAGCAAAAAAAAAATACTACTACTACTACTAATAAATTAACAAAGAAATGGGGACACTATAGTGTGGCTTCTACCTGCTAATCCATGACCCCTGAATAGCTGCCATCTCCCTCATGGAATCCAATGTTTTCCTCATAGCACTTAACCCCCAGTCTTTATATCTTTCTCTATGTATTGCTCACACATGTCAGCTTATCCAGTTGTAAACTGAGATCATGTAAAATTACCTGCCTGAATAACTGCTTATTTTCTGTGTCTCGTCCTCTTATGTGAATTCCATGGAATCAGGGACTGTGGAAATTTTTTCCCCACCATCATTCCACCAGGGCGCCAGAGTGCCTGACACGCAGGAGGTGCAACATAAATATCTTATATAAGTCAGTATTGAGACAGATGAAAAAGATGGCTCTATCACCCTGCAATGGCAACGGGACCCTCACTGTAGTTTTCTCCACATCCAAGGCGGTCAGCGACTCTCTCTGTCAACTGGAAAATTCAGTCAGTTGGTCTTCCCTTGATCCCCTGATTCAGTAGGATACTGAGCACCCTTCAGCGGGTGGGAGCTGGGGAGCGGGGAGTGGAGGTGAAGCGGGAAGGGGCCTCACTGGCACCTCCATGCTTTAGTCATGTCCCTTGCTGAATTAGTTCCTAAAAATTTCTAGTTGTTTTCATGGTGTTCTTTTCTACTTTGGGTCTCCAAAACTCATACATATATACCAATGGAGTATATCACAAAATTATAGGAGTTATACATTTTCAAGTTATTTGATTAAAAAAGCCAGTTTTGAAAGCTTATTTCTGGTTACCCAATGGCACTCACCCCCTTGCTCATAAATAGCAATTACAATTCAGACATTCACTAACAACTTTTTATTAATCTGCATTATTTTTATATTTTCATTATGTATTCTTCAAAATAAAATGATTGTTTTACAGCAATTCACACAAATCAACTGATATATTAATTCAGACCAAAAGAAGCTACTCAAATGAAAATAGTATTGTCCAGGATGGGTAGGTATCACATGAACCACTCAGGCCTAATTCTCATCATACTTAGCATAAAATGATACTTGTCACAGAGCAAATCCTAGTGAGAGGGACCCACACTGGTCTCCTTGTAACCCTTCCTCCCTGTAAAAAACTTTTTATCATCAGAAGCATGAAGTTACACAGATCTGAAGTTACCCAATTCTAAGCTGCAATTCTAAGTTAACACTGACCAAGTTCCCTAGTCAACAGGTTATAGATGAAACAATTTTATAATTTATAATCATAATTTAAAATAAAAATATGTGAAAAGTTCCTTAGGTAGTATTTTCCTAATTAATAAAAACTTACGTGAAGTTCCCACCCACTATCTACGACTTTTATCCTTTCTCTACTTTTTTCTTCCAGTTATTACATTTGTTCAAGTCAACTGAAACCTTTACCATTGGATCATACCTGTTTTTATTTTCCATGTTATTTTCTAATTTTTGTCCACACCAGATACATTTTACAGTTATAATCACAGTGTACTTGATATTTTGTTAACTATGTCTTTCAATTAACAGTATGTGCTCACCATTTCTGTGTTATGAAATCTTCATTATTGTTTTTCATGATTGCCAAATGCTTCTAATTTCCTTAAGATAGACTTATTTTTGAACTTTTAGGGTATTTATTTTTTATGCTATTAAATATATATATATATTTCTTCAGTCTTTTAAATTGTTTCCTGGGTATAGATTTTCAGGAGAGAAAATAAGGATCAAGGCATGGAATGTTTTTATGATTCTTTCTGTGCTTAGTTATTTAATCATTTTACCAAAAGAATGGGTCAATTTACATTGCTCAAGGAGGCTGTGAGTGTATCACTTTTACAAAGACCTCACCACGATTCACTTTAGCTTTAATTTTTTAATTCTAACAAATATCAGTTAGTATCTCATTAATAATTATCAGTGGGGTTGAACCCTATTCTAAATGTTTATTCTATAGGATTAACTGAATTGTCTATTCATCTATTCACATTCTTAACCCACCCTTCTATTTCCTTCCATTTTTTTTAAAAGGTCTATTTAATTGGCTACTTGAGCCGTGAAAACAAATCTCTTACCTGACCCAAATGCAAAAGGCAACAGAAGCAGAATCAGCACAAACTTGTCATGATACCTTAGAGAACTGGGCTGTCACTAGGACCACTACATTAACAGAAGAATAATCCCTTCAAGGGAAATACCATCTGTTTAGCCTAGTCAGTCCTTGGAGTTGAAGGAAGAAGAAAATGTATTATTGTGGATTTGAGGGCTGTACTTCATTAGAAAGTTGTAAATTTTATTTTTAAATCACCAAATAACTTTTCAGAAAAACACTGTGATTGGTCATGAACGATGAAACAGGCTAAATGTAATCAAGCATCCAACTAGAGTAGGGAACACTGATACAGCTCTCATTGCATGATCAACCTGATTTACACACTGTCCACACAGAAGAAAAAGGTTATGATACTTTAGATCCTGCATTTACTGGGTGAGAGACATGCCCCGTGTTACTTGACATCACAGAGAAGGGCGACCCCACGGAGCACCCAGTGTTCGGGGGCCTGGGCCGTCCTGAGGTCCACAGCAGCGATGTAGTTCAGATCTGTTCGGACTGGCTTCTTGTAGATGGGACAGGAGTACAACCGAGGGTCTCTTACAGCTACAAAAAAAATTCATAAAAATACCTTGATGAATTTCTAATTTAAGCAGCTCCAAGCCCAAACAGAGTGCAGAGCCAAATCTGTGCACTCGGAAGGTCCTTCCAAAGAGAGATGGGTTTAGTAGAATGAGGGAAATTCTTCCTGAGGTCAGATAATCCCTAGATGCGAAGCAGAGGCTACCACAGGTTTCCAGTGGGTGTGACAAGACACCCAGACATCCTCACGTTTACCCCACTCACCCCTTGTCACATGTCCTTGACATTAAGCCCTGCCCATGTGACATGACCGCGAACCTCCCATTGCTTCCTCCCTCTCCTTTCCACCTGTCAATTCAACACCCCTCCAACACCCTGTCCCCTGTACTTCCCCACCAAATCTTGTGCCCACACACCCTCTCTATATTTCCCTTGTGACTTGCCTTTGTCTTTTCATCAGACATCCAGCACCAATGCTCACTATTATTATTGCAAAATCCCATCTTCAACCCTCTGTGCCATAGTCCAAACCACATTTGAAATCACAGGACAGAGAATGTTCCCCACGCCTACCAGGTGTTGAGAATTCTCCATGTGCGCAGACACATAAAAATGGCAGGGAAGCAGGGAGGCCTGGCGCAGTTCGGCTCTCTAAGATTCAATCTACCTTTCTGGAGCAGGGGAACAGAGGGAGCCTCCAAAATCACATATGCGATGAAAGACAATCCGTGTGTCCCTTCTTCAAAGGTCTTCTCTTATGCATTCTGTCCAGCCTTGGAATCCCCATATTGAGGACAGATGCAGGTCTTATGGGGCCTCAAACGTACACAGTTTGGGGGAGGGGCTTCTTTTAAGAAAAAAAACTACAATTTGCAAATATAAAATTAAGCTTTGGAAGGAGCCTCTGCATTGAGCGTTAGAGTTTAACCTTCACCAGCTTCTTGTTAAGTCCACTCTACCTATAGTAGTTTATTTGCACATCTTGTAACACCCATCTCGGGAAGCAGTATATTATTTCCTCTGCTCTCCCAGACTATAAATTATTTCAGGACAAAAGTGGTGTCTGCACTCATCCGTGTACTTCTCTGGAAGGCCAATATTATAAATGACCCTCACATAATTATTGAGATGAAAACATACTTAACTAAGAGGATAACTTAGCTTTGGTGACTTAGTGTAACAAACATGCAACTTTCAAAATGCAATATTAATATATTAATGATACTGAATTTATTTCCCCAAACGAACTTACTCAGTAATTTAGCTTTTCCTAACACACCAAAAAAGTAAGGCACTATCAGAAATTAAAGTCTCATTTTTTGACCCAAAATAACCTTCAACCTGCTGTGCCATGTGTTTTTATACCTCCACTAAATTTAATTAATTTTATTGGAAGAAGTTAAACATTTGAATATGATAATATTATACAAAAGTTTCAATATAAGATAATCTAAAGCTGTAATTCTTAACCAGGTGTGATTTTTACCAGGGGACATTTGCCAATATCTAGAGAAATTTTTAGTTATCACAACTGGGAAGGTGCTACTGGCAACAAGTAGGTCGAGGCCAGGAATGCGGCTAACATCCTATAATGCACAAGACAGCCCCTCACAACAAGAGTTATCTGGACCAAAAATGTCAATAATACAAAGGTTGAGAAATGTTGTTCTAAAACAAAGTCATGACATATATACACTAATATGTATAAAATAAATAGCTAATAAGAACCCACTGTATAATAAATAAATTAAATTAAATTTTTTAAAAAATAAAGAAAAACAATAAAGTATTTAAATATTAAAAAAAAAACAAAGATGGTTCAATGTCAGAAAATCTACCCATGTAATTCACCACATTACACAACTAAGATAGAAGGAGATATGATTATCTCAATGTAGAAAACATCGTTTAATAAAGTTCAGTACAATTTATAATTAAAAATTCTGAGCAAACCAGGAATAAAAAGGAACTTCCTAAACTTAGTAAAGGTTATAATATTAAAATTTATAGCATATAATATACTTAGAGAAATTTTACATGGATTTTCTTGAGGCTCAGAAATTTGATCAAAAACATTAAGAAGAGAAAAATAAATAAAATTGGTAAGAATTAGAAGAGCAGAGAATCAACTATCATAATTTGTAAATGATATGACATCTCCCTAGAAAAACAAAATCAACAAACTTTTAGAACAATTAAGAATCTTCACCAACTAGTAAGGATCTTGCTGGATTCAAGATCAACCTGTGCTGGCAACTGCCAACTAAAAGTTTTAATAAAAAATAGGATACAGTTTTTAATATTGACAAAACCATAAAGTATCAGGGAATTAACCAAGAGATCTGTATAGAAAATACTTTAAAACTTTAATAAAAGATATAATAAGGATGATCTGAAAAAATTAAAAAATAAATAAAACAAAGTCGCAGATATTTTACAGTACATTAAAATTATGTATTTGCTTAATCCCATGAAATTAATTATTAGAAACCGTCTAAATTAATGTAATACCTAATTTTAAGTCTAGTTGCTATTTTTTAATTACCATGAGAATGTCATTAGTGATAATAATTAGGCAAACATACAAAAAAATCTGATTAAATAACTGAATGACAGTGAATTTGAGGAGTGCAGTTAATGCTAACTACACTGATATATTTAAACCCTTTAATCCTAAAATCTGAACATATAACAAATATTTAACTAATCGTTCTTCTTGATGCACACTTGACCAACAATCATTTTATAAATCTTGATGTAAGCCCTTGGAGTTTTACATTTGAATCAAGTGATAATTATAATAATTGTACCTTGGGAAGTATTTGATTACTTGGGTTTTAATCCCAAAATAAAAATAGAATTGGAAAAAAGAGCATTCTTTTCAAGAAGCAGTAAAAAAAAAGCAATTCTCTGAAATATTTATCCAATTTTATTTATTTTTAATTGCTTCACAAGGGAAGGAGCCCACACCAAGTCACAGCATGCAGCAACCTTCTGCAGCAGGATTAGAAACCACTGAAAATATGATTTCATGGTAAAAGTGCTGACAGATGCTAAACAAGCACATAAAGAGATGATTTGAAACCGTTACCTCTGGTTAGACAAATAACTTTGGAGACAAAAATAAACATGCTAAGTAGGTAGAACAAACTAGCTAAATATGTTTAAAGCCTTGGGGCTCCAGAAGGAGGAGCAGAGAGAAGAGGGTATCTAAATTGGCAAGCTATGTGCTTTAGGATGCTAAAGGTTTTAATAAAACGCCTTGAGGAAATTTCATTTTCTAACTCTATAACTTCCGTCTCTAGCCTACATTTTTCACCCAAATTAAGTATATCATTACATCATATATTCCTTCTAATATCCAAAATAACCAAGTTACATAGAGATTCCTTATGTCATTCCTTTATTTAGTCCCTCTTTTGCTAATAACATTTAGGTTATTAAACAGTGCACTCTTCCATGTGTTATTTCTTTTAATTCTTCAACAAGCATGAGAGTTATCGTATTAATAATAATAATTTTTTATTGTTATCTATTGTATGCTAATTATGTGCTGGACATTGTCAGTTTAATTCTCTCAACAACCCAATGAGATGGGTACCATGATTAAATCCATTTTACAGATGAGAAAACTGGAAGACATAAGGAGGTGAGTTACTTATCCAAGGTTGCAGAGCTGTAGGTGATGAGTCAAACCTGGCCAGAATGGATCCAGAGCCTAAGTTCTTAATCTCAGCAATAGTGTGACGTACTGTGTGTATGTGTCTCCATATCTTTGCAGAAATATGTAAGTGTGGACCAGAGATAACTGGATACCTGACTTCAACTTGTGGCATAGCTGAGACTCCTCCAAAGCTACATGACTAACTGCTAAGGTGATAAAGCCATGAAAGCACCCCAAATATCCAGGCTCCTGGCTCACTGCCTTTTACCTGAGGACATGTGCCCCCCTATGGGGCAGGGAGGTGACCACCTTAACCTTCAGCATGGGGAGAGGAGGCCACAGGGGGTGACAGCTCTCATCTACATAGGGCAGAGGCCTTTACTGTGTCTACTTCACCAGGTACCTGAGAAATATTAATACATGACTTCAAAATGCAAGGAAACCGTCCTCATTTCCAATTTAGCCTTTATTTTCAAGCTTCATCCCTAAGTGCAGAGTCTTGAGTAGAACACTACCACAAGAATTCCCAGAGACTTGCATTCATCCCACAACAGACAAATGTGATTCTGAGAGTAGCTTTGGTAGCCAGGAATCATAGGCAAATTACCTAATATCTCTAAACCTTCATTTCCCCATCTGCAAAATCGTCATGATACATCTTACAGAGTTGTTGTAAAGACTAAATAAGTTAATATATGTGAATGCCTGGCATAGTATAATGCTTGCAATGCAGTAGTTGCCCAAGATGTGTTAGATTTCTCCCCTCTCTCCCTGTACACACACACACACACACACACACACACACACACATGCACATATACACTTACCTTTTCACTAAAACAAATTCCCCAGTCTCAGGTTCCCCATGACTTTAACACAGTTCAGGTTTACAAACTGAAAGTGGATTAAACGCTGCGGGGCTCAGGAGTTAGGAGGTCTCCAGCTCCGGGTCGCTGCGTGGGGCTATTCCCACCCCCGGCCCACAACTGCACAGTGTTGGATCAAGGTGGGTCCTAGGGCATTCTTAGAAACACTGTTCCTCTAGCAGGAAATAGCCTCATTAGCTGCAGGGACCCTGAGATTCTTCACATCTTACTTAGTGACCAGAGATACATGTGTCTTGCTTTGTTCCCCCCAAATTCTAACCACTGCTTTCCCATCACATGGGCTTCAGCACCGAAGTTATTAGAAGCATCACTCTCTCTCTATAGGAGACATATATTTCCTATAGCTGCCTCTTTTCAACTTCCTTTGAGAACAGAGGATCTAGAGTGGGTACGGGTGGCTTTACTCTCTTGGAGTATTTAGTACTATTTGGGTGACTCTCCCGTGACAAGAAACATAAATAAAATAAACATTTGGGGATATAGCTCAACATATCAATATATCAATTTTGATATATCGATAAACTCAATTTTTAGCTTTGAAATAAATATCTAGACTTCCTTTTAAACACAAATAAACCAGGTCTATATGTAAAATTCAGTGGTGAATTATTTAAACTGAAATTGCCCTTCCTATTAACATAAAAAACAACCCATTACAAGAATTTTAATTTTAAAACACTACACTTTTGGAGCGTCCTCTAGCCATTAATGATGTTAAACCTCTTTAGCTCAATTAGAGCCCTATTTAGTCATCAAAATTGAATGCAAATTAGATTTACAGTACGAAAAGAGCAATGGAATGTTAGTTTTCTATCAGGAACAAAACACCTCTTCCACCACAAAGCTATTTGGCAAAAAGTTTCCACCAACTTCTACTGAAGCCAAAAAAAAAAAAAGAGAATTATAGTTTTCCTTCACTTTTTTCTTAGTACTTTGAATGAGTGAGTCACTTTCTCCTTTGCTTATTTTTATTTCCTCCCCTAACCCTACAGCTAACGAGCGTCACCGATGACTAAAGCCCAGCAGCATGAGTACAGTTCTTCCACACCAACGTATCCTTGAATCATAAAGGGTTGCCTGTATTATAAATTTATTGCTTTATTACTACCATGCTGAGATGTTCAATGTCATGTGGCAATGGATTTTTACAATTTAGTCACAAGAAATAAAGTAACACCTAACTGAACGTGAGAAAGATTTGTCTTTCACTTTATAAGGGAAACATTTTTCCAACAATGTTGACTAGATGCAACAAAATTTCTAAAATAGTACTTTTGGCTAAAAGAACATTTGATTATTATTTCTATAAAATAATCACTGTCCTGGGACTTCACACGGCCGTAAGGATTAATGAACATGAAGCCACAGGCAGTGTGTTTGCTGAAGCCCAGGCAGACACGTGGATACCTTCAGACGCAGCTGGGGTATAATGAGCGACACCCTGTACCAAGAGGGACACTGAGCACCCTTACGTCTCTCTTCTGATGCCCAGCTCTCTTCATGGGCTCCCCTTCCTGCACACACCGTCTTTCTGTTCCTCAAACACAGCGCATTCGTTGCTGCCTCTTGCCTCTGCACTCTTGCCTTTGCCCCATGGATACTAGTCCAATGTTCAATGTTCTCTCCTCAGCAAAGCCTTCCCTGAACCCCTGAATTCTCTCACTCCCTGACACACCATGTGTGTGTGTTCTTTACAGAAACAAGAACTATCTGAAATCGGTATGTTCATTTACACTTGATCCTCATTATTCCTGGGACTTATGTATCTAAAGTCTCACGGAGTCTGAATTACCGATGGCTGCTCGGGGAAATACAGGGTCAGGTTCCTGCAAGCCTCTGGTCACAGCATTTCCATCAACCCATCAATACGTAACCTTGTCTTATGTGTGTTTCTGTTTAAAGTCACCTTATTAATATACACTGTTGTTTCATTCACATTGAACTCAAGGTCGACAGCACTATGACTCATGCCTGATCAAAGCATGTCTAACACACATGTTTTCTCCATAAGGCACATCACCACCTTCTTGCGCTCAGGAACACTAGACAACACTTCAGCACTACACACGGGGGCCATTCTCAACAATGAAAAGCAGAAAAATGTGAAAAACATAGCACGAAATAGACCATGGAAAGGACACTTGTTTATGGTCTGAGCTGAAACAAGAAGCAGAGCACAGGCTTGTTCAACCTCAACTGGGAACACTCATGTCAGGAGACTCAAATGTTTCACTGCTTTGTACATGTCCATGAAAGACTGTGAAAGTGCCACAAGGCATTGACATTGAGGTCACAAATAAATTTTAGAGTGTAGGCAAAATCATACAGAATCCTTGCGTAACAAGGATTGACTATATTTGCTTATTTTTTCAGCTACCTTCCCTCTTTGAGACTGAGCTCCTTGCAAATGGGGATTCTGCTTGGCCTTTTCCCATTGTTGCATCCCCAGCAATAGAGTGGTGTGTGTCAGATGGTCAACACCAGATAAATATTAAAGGCATGACCCAGTGAGCCAAAGCTCTTTCCCTCTGCCAAGAAAGTCTAACTCTAATGCCCTCTCATGCTCACCCTTATTCCCCAAAACTCATCTCAAAAGCAGTCTCCACCAACGTCCCAGGCCTAGCTATGTTCTACTTCTAGATTCCCTGACCATCCTGACAGCATCTCTATCATAACATGTGTCAAATTCTACTTAAATTATTTATTGACTTAATCAGGCTCCCTCACCAGACTGTGAGTCCCTTGTGGGTGTGATCTGATTCATAATTATCTTTGTCTCTTGCGGGTAAGCTTGTGGCTGGTATAATTAGTCATGCAGCAAACATCAATATTTGCCTAAAAAATACCCAAAGTTTATACACTCTCTTCCCTTGACATATGTTTACAAATGTGGTACTTATCTAAGGGATGGAGATACTAAAAGCTCTCTTTTAAAGAGAGATTGTTTTATCCCTTCCTTGTTTAAAGAAAAGTCTTTTGTGCTTCTGTTGTAAAATTAGTACTTCCTTGGGATCCACTATCCTGGCTAAACCTCTTGAGTTTATGGCTTATAGTGATCATCTCACTATGTATATGTATGTCAAATCATCATGTTACACACCTTAAATATATGCAATTTTTATTTAAAAAGGAAAATAAATAAATTTTTTTAAAAATAAAAAGAACAGGGAATCTCCTCATATGGTGAACGGTGGTTACTGCTGAGGAGATGTTAGCTGAGTGAAATGTAACAACAAAAACCTCTAGAAAACATCAAGCCAACAATGGAAAATAGTTAGGTGTTTTTAGACTTGTCAAACAGAGCTTTGATAACTTTGTCAAAGTATTCTTCTTTGACATGTGTGTTTCATAGAAGTGTTATCACATTCATAGGCTGATATGTGAACCCAGCGTTTTACCATTAGCTACTGGATTAAGCTGAATGTCCCTGAATTCAAACTGGATTTCACAACCTGGCTTAAATCTCCAAGCTGGTGGAGACACCACCTCCCGTAGCCCTGTGCAGTCCTGCCTGGAAAGCCTTCTTTCCACCACTTACCTCGTCATCCAAGCCCCATCCATCCTTCCAAGCCCATCCATCCTTCCAAGCCCATCCAGACCCAACTGCCCCTGAGATCCAGCCCCTGACTATTTCATCCCACTGTTATCTCACCCTCCTTTCTCACCACTTATTTACTATTCCAAACACCTGTTTCTTATCTCATTAGCTAATGCTATTTTATCTGCTTTATTAGATAGGCAAGAACTATCTAGAACCATTGCCTCCCAGGAGCGTTCAAGAAAGTCCAGCAGTCCGTCAGTACTCATTAAACACAGGTGTGAATGTGAAGCCACTTGATAACATAGTATAATCCTTATCACATGGTAACAAAAATAACGATATCCTGTGTTTATAACATCATCCAACCTGATAATACCAACCATCCCTCAACGTGCAAGACAACTTACTGTTGTTTTCGGCATAAATTCTTATGACAGGCATTAACTCGAAGAGCACTTTCGGTTTGGACTCGATGAGTTTCATGTTCCTCTTGTCCCAGCCAGCACCTTCAAGATACAAGCCGTAGACGTAGATGCCCTCTGTGGGAGGGGCACAAATGTCATCCTTCATCCACTTGGTGACTTCGTTGCAGAGCACCATATTGTCCAGAGCCCAACCTTCGTTGGCCCGAGTTATTTCCTACTCAGGGCAAGAGCAAAAGCAAAGGATGAATGAAATCAGCAACTAGAGGTTTGTGTTAATATAAAGAGCATTATCGTGATGACAGTGTAGCCCCAAATTATCGAGATTCAAAGAAGGTAGGATAGCATTTAAAGAGTTTTAAAAGATTCTCTTATAAGCAATACCCATGTCCTAATTTAACCCCTTGTACTTTAAAAGAAATATCAAATCAAATCAAATATAACAATAACAAATATTGTGAAATCCCAGCTAGCAGCCTGAGAACAAGCGGGATTTATGTTCAGGACAAAGTAACTGCTGGTGTCAAAAAGAGACAATCATTCTCTGTCTTATTCTACTCTTTAAAACTATAGTGAAAGAAGAAAGCCTGGTAGAGGAAAATTATAATAACACAACAAGTGAAAATCAGAGCTATTACCTGTCGCATTGCAGTTAAAAATCCTTGGGGGTTAAAAAAGCCTGTCATCCAGAAGCAGTGGGGCCGGTCATTGAAAACCCAAGAGGTAAACTGGCAGTTTCTTTCAATAAGCTCAGTAAACCAGAAACCCAACGTACTTGAAACCCAAGATTCCTGAAATGCATACATTAAACCATGAATTAATACAGGTTTAATCCTGCTGTGTAACTGGCTACGTTCACAGAAGAAAACAGTGGTGAAATAACAATTTCACTCTTAGAATTTAGAAGTCCCTAAGACATAAATTTTCCTTGGGTTATGACATTTAAGTTTTCAAATTATTCTTCCTCCTTAATGATATGAAATAGGATAGAATCAGCTAGTCATCACATGGATTTCAGATCAATCCAGTTCAGCACACTGTTCAAGACATCTGTTTTCAGTAGAATCTCCTTCCACATACAAATATAGTCATGACCAATTCTGCCATAAAGCAATGAAAACAATTAATTGAATTAAATTTGACAGGTTTCAACTATTTTTCCTTAGGCTACATTTTCAATAGATACACTATAAAATAAGATTTCTATTTATATAAATGTGCTCATGGCCTTATCAGCACTTTAAAATATATTTTGTGAATGATAAATCATAGAAGGCTTTCTCCACTTATCATTTTTTTATGAGGCAAACAACAGTTATTTTCTCAAGTTTTTGTCCCTTAGACTGCACTTTTATTTCCTCTGATGAAGGGGTAGAAATGGAAACACAGGTCTCTTTACCACAAACAAATTAATTGCATTCATTGCCTGTAACGTTCTGCCTGAATTCACGTGTGGAACTCCTACTACTACAACTGGCATGGAAATGTCATTAACGTCAGCAGCAGCCACACTAGAAGGTATCTCCAAATCATATTTTATAACATTTTACCGTAGCTGCAATATTTTATGTGTGGATAAATGTAGTGATCAACCTGGATAAACTACTTGAATTTCAAATATCTTAAGAATTGATATGCCTATTTTTCAAGAGACAGTGAGATTCCCAAAGACTGATAATAAGTAGAATAAAAACCTGTATAAAATGATTTTAATTTAAAAGTGAGGTAACTCGCTCTATCACATCTTTATAGATGTGTTAACTGAAAGAGGTGTGTTTATATGACATTTGATCTGAAGGCACAGGGACCCATTAATGAGGGGATGTCTCCAGGCAAGGATCCCTGTTCCAGAGCCTGCAGGTGCTGACCAAGCTGGGTGAGCTGGTTTAGTGGAAAATGAGCCTGCAAGGGCCAGTGACCATGGAGGTTCTTTCTCTGTCATTGGCAATGAGAAGAGTGAATTCATATAGAAAACTCTCTGGCCTTAGCAATGAATTTTTTGAAGGTGGGGAGAGAAAGGAGTCTGGTCAAAGCTGATTTTGAGTTTCTAGGCTGCGTGACTAGAGGGATGGATGGTGGGTCACCAGATAAGATGGAGAAGACAGTAGAAGAACACTCCCCAGTTACCATATACTGCCTTTGGGACCCACGGCCTTGGAATCTGCCAAAGCCCTGGGTGAGATATCAGAGTCTCAGCACTAAGTGAATCTCTTCTGAGACTCTCAGTTCTAACCCCATCCTGTCTCACCATCCCATTTACCTGAGTATCCTCCAGAAGGTTCCAGTCACCCCAGGACCCAATATCGTCTCTATAAGGTGCCCTCCCTGGATAACCCCACCCTCCTGCCTCCCAGGTCCTTCCCCTGGACCCTCAGCATCTTCAGAGCCATGATCAGCAAACGCCTCTACAGAGACACTCAAATACTCATTTTACTTTTCCAAGTAAAAAAAAATGTCTTAAAACCACATCTACCATACAAACTGTTATATGTAGAATGGATAAACAACAGGTCCGACTGTAGAGCACAGGGAACTACATTCAATATCCTGTAATAAACCACAATGGAAAAGAATTTTTTTTAAAAACCCACATCTTGGTGCATATATAGAATGGAATATTACTCAGCCATTAAAAAGAATGAAATAATGCCATTTGCAGCAACACGGATGGACCTAGAGATGATCATATGAAGCCAAGTAAGTCAGAAAGAGAAAGACAAATACCATATATCACTTATATGTTGAATCTAAAATACAACACAAACAAACATACCTACGAAACAGAAACAGATTCACAGACATAGAGAACAGACATGCAGCTGCCAAGGGAGAGGGGCTTCGGGGGAAGGACTGGGAGTTTGGGGTTAGCAGATGCAAACTATTATATATAGGATGGATAAACAACAAGGTCCTACTGTAGAGCACAGGGAACTACATTCAATAGATTGCGATAAACCATAATGAAAAAGAATATGAAACAGAATATATATGTATAACTGAGTCACTTTGCTGTGCAGCAGAAATTAACACAACATTGCAAACCAACTATACTTCAATAAAATTTAAAAAACCCACACCTGTCATTTAGCACAATTAACAATACATAATCAATAAGCATACTGTTAAATTATTATCTTGTTATCTTGAGAGATACATACTCACATATTTACAGACAAAGCAAGGAAAAATGTGTCTCTGGTGTGACTTTTGATATCTGCATGTGTCTAGGAACGTTCCCTTCTATAAGACTAACATCATGAGCTTTGAAGTCCATGCGCTTGGGTTTACATTCTGATTCTTAGACTTCTAAGGTGTGCGATCTGGGAAAAGATTTAACACCCCCCCAACCTCAAGTTCCTCATCTGTAAAATAAGGGTAATAAATTGCAAGATTTAAATGAAACAGTGCATATAAATTGCCTAGCAGAGAACCTGAGATGTGGGAGATGCTAAATTATTTCCTTCCCTACCTACAATCCAAAAATACAGGGCTCTAAGGAGATTAGTCCCTAAGCAAAAGAACACTCTTAAGTACATTATTCTTACATGCTTTTCACTTGCCAATTACAACTATTCACAACAATAAAGTGATTAGGCAGAATAAGAGCTGAGTTAAACGTACTTTTTTCCACCGAGCAGGAATTCTGGCATCAAACATGCAATTCAGGGCGTCTTGTAGATTTTCACTCATGATGATGGTGCCATCAATGGCAAGTTTTAGCTCGGTCAGGGTGCTTCGGACTAGGGTGAGTACCCTTTGCATTCTGTCTATCTCCTGCCTGAGGAAAATGTTCATCGGCTGGAATGGCCCCATCTTTTGCAGCCTCTCCTTTACCTGCCACGGAGACACCCAGCACGTGAAAAAGTAGACAGCTACTAACGTTGTGTAACTGGTACCCTAGGGCTTTTGAAAGGGCCCCAAATTTTACAGTTCCATAAACAGTAAGCTTTTATTTTTTTTCACTGCCAGAAAACAAAGAAGAAATAAAGAAGAAACGTCTGTTAAATGACCAGCTGATTTTTCATCCCATGTGGCAGAAGACAGGCCTCCATAAATTCACAGAAGAATATACAATCCATGTCCACAAACATGTAGCCTTCCAAACAGCAACTGCACTTACTGGGAAATATTCACTACTGCCACTCCAAGACTTGCAGATACACACATGGACACACACTAGTAGATGTGTACACATACACAATAATTCTTAAGGCTGCCTCAAAACACTAGACTTCTGTTTTAAAAGCTTTCTGTTCTTTCCATCAAAGCATCTATCCATCCACCCACCCATTCATTTCTGTCTTACAAGTATTTATTCAGAGTCTTTTGTGGATCAGATATCATGCCACGTTGAATTGCTTTATCCTAAGCAAATTTAGCAAAAGGAAGGTGTCTCTTCTAAACCCCATACTTACCATGTTTATTTATGTAATTATTATTATATTTTTAAGGCATTTTTATTGCTTTATAAATATTTCAACCACTGTTAGACATGAATGACCACTTTCCTGATACTATAATGAAAGGTGCTTACGAAAGCTGATAGCAGTATTGATTTTCTCCGAGCAAGTGATCAGAGATTCTTCCAAGGGAAATGAGTCCCTTGGTGACAGTTCCTTGAGTTCAGACTGTAGTACTAGCATCCAAAATGGCCTGCTTCATGGAAAATAATAGGATGCTCAAGTAACAAAATGCTGCAGACTTCCTTCTGAAAACCAGGTGGAAAGGGCAATATATAAAGAAACATGGTGGTCTTGTGACAAAAATGTCACAAGGTTAGTCCAGGTCATCTCTTAAGACTACATGGATGGGACTTCCCTGGTGGTCCAGTGGTTAAGACTCAGCGCTTCCAGTGCAGAGGGCATGGGTTCAATCCCTGGCTGGGGAACTAAGATCCCGCATGCCGTGGGGTACAGCCAAAAAAAAAAAAAAAAAACTGCATGGAAAGTAAGCCACTTACTTTTGCTTTTCTCAAAGACTTAAACATGTTATCAGGGTAAACCTTTTCACAATATTTGCTAAAATGTCAAAAAAAGTTAACTTTCACAATCATCAATTTTGCTTAGAAGTTACTTGCGTATTAAAAAGACAAATCAATTTTCCAAACCCATGAGATGAAGAAGCTGCAGAGTTAACGATATAACTATAGACTCCCTGAAATTAAGAAGGCCTGAATTACACAACATTTTTCTAAATAATCAATGCTTTACTCTAAGAATACATTTTTTTTCCTCTGAACAAATGACAATGTGAAGTGCCTCCAGGGAACGTTTTAGAAAACCAATCCTAACCCATCGGTCCACACTTGTAATTTAATTATGAAGATTAACGTTCTCATCAGGTTTCTTTATTATTTCTCTTTTGAGATGATTACATTTATAAATTCAAACACTTCTTTTTCTGGTTCTTCAAGAAGTAAGTTTTTTAAATGATTTTTTTTAATTTCAGAAAAATTATTTTTTGCCCTCCTCCCTTCGTCCTCACTCCCCCAACCAACCAGACACATCCACAGCTGACGTTTTGTCAGGATGCCATCAACTCACTTCAAATGGACCATAGTCCGGGGGCAGCTTCTCTAGCATGTCATCAGCCAGCCGGGCCACCACCGCCTCCCGGGTCTCATCCCCTCCACCAGAGCTGTCCTTGGGCTGCATGCCCAGAATGGTGTCCAGCACGTCCTTGGCCAGCTTGCTCTGGTAGGTGATGTCGGCATTGGGGTGCAGCCAGAACACCTCAGGGCTGTCGTAGGTGGGCAAGCTCTGAACAAACACAGACTGTAAGCACAGACTGCTGACACAAGTACCAGTTAAATTACACTGTCTTAGCAAATAAACACATTTGTATTAGGATAAGCATTTACATGATATGTCTTATTCGTGGCAGGCTGCAACCTCAACAATTTCTCCAGGAAGGAATCAAAAGTTGTCTTGAAAAACAATTAACATAATAGGCTCGTGGTCCTTTAATATCTGCACTTCAAGCAAATTCAATCAAAAAGACGCTATCTTGTTTTATAATATATTTGTAAGATGGAAAGGGAACTATGGATTGGCATTTTGTTTTTTGAAGGTCTCGTCTAATTCAAACCAATTGTTTAAATAAATGGTGTATAACTAATTGTTACTAAAAATGACAGTTTTAGCAATTATGGCCCAATAAGAGCAGAGGTGGGAAATGTACTTTCCCAAGGAGAAGGACAGAGACTAAGAAAAACGAGAAATATTGAAAGAGCAACAAAGTTACAGAGAAAAACAGACAGCAAGAGACAATGAGAAACAGAACTAGCAATTACCAGCAGGTAAATACTCCCCCCGCTACTTGAAAAAAAGAAGATTTACCTACAATTTGACATATAATTTTATGTGTGAATTGTATCCTTAACTTTATTCATGGTTTCCCTCTCTTCTAGTCCACTATTTTATTCCTTTTTACATAATGCCTTTTTATGAGCTACCTCAAATTCATTGTGAAATGAGGTGTATGTAAATAAATATAATGGGCAGGTATACCTAAATTTATACCTTCACAGGCATTCTCCTATTCAGTGCTAATGATTTAAAGACACATATAGTACAGTTAAGACAAATATATTTGTAGATTTGAATTAATAAAAGTGTAGGGGTGGTGATATATGATAAACTCATCACACTTATATATCACGGAACCTCTAAATATACTGATAAATTGAGCTCTTGGCGGGCTGTTGTGCTTTACTTTGTTCATCCGGAGATAAACTTTAGAGGCAAAAGAGATCGCTAAATGACGATCTAACGAATTCAAGGTACTGAGACAGAAAATGTAGTTACCTGGAAGGACAAATCAGATTTTTTCCCCAAATTTCCTGTCAAAATCCTATTCTTACTTAGAGCAGTGCTTCTCAGTTGGAGGTGATTTTGCCCCCGCCAGGGACATTTGGCAATGTCTGGAGACATCGTAGGTTGTCACAACTGGGTAGAGAGTGAAACTGACATCTAGTGGGTAGAGGGGAGAGATGCCGCCAGCCATTCTACACAGGTCAGTCCCCCACTCAAGGAAGCATCCAGCCCTGAACGTCAACGGAGCCGAGGCTGAGAAACCCAGTCTTAGAGGAAGCGCTTCTACAGAGCGTGTTCCTGAACATACTCATAAGCTGTCCATTAGGCCAGGATTAAGGAACAGATGTCACGGGATAAGGCAAGTGGATTGAAACTGAACAGATTGCGTCTAGAGGCTGCCTTTGGGTAGAGAGCTCCAGGGGATTTGCGTAGGTTCCCTGGTTCTAAATCTGCCCAGTCTATCACCTCTCCAAAGAATATTCCTCACTGGGGCATTAAAAGGGGAGGAAAGAAGGGAATTCACATAAAGCACACCCTCAGAACAAATATAAGCAGTTTAATCACTAGGTGACTATAAACATATGAAGACAGCATCTATGGTGCCTGGAACCTTCCACGTTCAGTATGCATCACCGTTAAAATTTATTTGCAAAGAAGTACATACAGTATAAATAAATATCAAAAAAGTCAACTTGCTATAGATACTTGCTCTATACAAAAAATTCTCAAGATGACAAACCTGAATATACTGAAGATAGTTATCCACCGTGCTGCATTTTGGAATATTATATCCGTGGTAAAAGCTAAAATCCGGTCCAAACATATTTTCACTGAACCAAACCTTAGCAAGTGTGTTCAGCAATCTCTTGTCATAGTCATCAGTGACTCTGCCTCCGTACTGAATCTCTCCTATCATGTAGCGTACGGTGGTCCAGGAGACGCCCTGGGAAAATTTATAGAATGATTGTGCACTGACTACTGTCTCACCCCCATTTTCCCTGCCAAGTAACACCCATGTAATCACTGTCACCAATGTCATTTACTCATTCATTTATTCACTCCTCAGTAATGTGAAAAGTGCAGAAAGAAAATTAAATAAGCAGACATGAGGGGTAACTCAAAGCTCGTGATCCTGACTTGAAATAGATTCTCTTGGTACATTCATATGTTTCTATACTTTGATTTCAATAGAAAAAAAATTGTTTAATTTTTGAGAATATAGAGGTTCTTTAAAAAGCACACACTCCAAAAGTAATCTAGACTCTACATTTTCATGTTTTAGGATTTTAAAAAGCACACTTCTTCACCCATTCCCCCCTCCCTCCAAGAGACCCCATTAGGTTGTCTTACTTGTAATGTCAACTTGTCTTTGAGAAGTAAAAACATAATCAAAATTTGTTCCTTTTTTCCCCTAAAATCAAGAGGCTAGTGTGACCCAAGCTGCTATGACTTAAAGAGAATGACTTTGCCAGCACAGAAAATCATCACTCTTACAGGATTTACGCCAAGGCTGGGCGGTCATGTTAGCTCAAGGACCCAAGTCCACAATCACCGGGGGCACGAAGCAGTGTGTGCGCAGTACCTTTTTGAGATCCATGTCGTCTAAGTGGTTTTGGATGAACTGCACTGTGGCATTAAAGTCGGCTTGGTTAAACTCATAGGGTATGTTCCACCCCAGGGGGCCGAACTTGCGCCTCTCCTGGACCGTGGAGTGCAGGAAAGCCACGGCATACAGCATGGGCTGCCACTGGGCTACAGCGCTCACGTCCAGCAGGTCTTGGCTCACGCCTGTTGTGGTCAGTTAGGTGAAAAACTATATCATCTCTCAAACATCTTTACTTTCTACTACTTTTATAAGCTATTAATTATTTTTGTAAATTCCTGATATTAAACTTCACTTATCTTGAATTACTCTTACCATATTCATATGACAATTATAATTTAACTTTTGGGTACCCAGAGGGCATTCCTCCCTGAAAAATATGCACAGAGATTTGAGGCGGTTGGGGGCTTGCTAACATGGATCAAGTTCTTGCCAACCTAACAAGATAATGTGGGGATAAAATAGAGATGGAAGAATAGTGGCAGTAAAATAAATATTGCTACTATTACTACAACTACTACTACTACTACTACTAATACCTATTATTACTACTACTACTAGGGTCATGTACACAGGTTGCAATGGCTTCTATATACTCTTTTAACAATTTAATATTAATTAAAATCGTGTATATAGAAGTCCATTGCTATTGAAAAGTATGAACTATTAGATATAAAATAAGCTGCAAGGATATATTGTACAACACGGGGAATATAGGCAATATTTTATAATAACTATAAATGGAGTAGAGTCTTTAAAAATTGTGGGGCTTCCCTGGTGGCACAGTGGTTGAGAATCTGCCTGCCAATGCAGGGGACACGGGTTCGAGCCCTGGTCTGGGAAGATCCCACATGCCACGGAGCAACTAGGCCTGTGAACCACAACTACTGAGCCTGCGCATCTGGAGCCTGTGCTCCGCAACAGGAGAGGCTGCGATAGTGAGAGGCCCGCGCACCGCGATGAAGAGTGGCCCCCACTCGCCGTGACCAGAGGAAGCCCTCGCACAGAAACAAAGACCCAACACAGCCAAAAGTAAATAAATAAATTAATTAATTTAAAAAAAATTGTGAATCACTATATTACACACCTGTAACATATAATATTGTACAGCAACTATATCTTAATTAAAAAGAATAATAAAATATAATAATAAAATAAAAAAGAAGCCCATTGCAACCTGAGTATACTCCCCCAAAATAATTATGATTACTATATATGTACATATTACATTGCATATATAATTATAAATTTTTTCACTTGAAATCTTTTTTTACTGACATCATCCTTCCACATCTATTTTATTGGCAAAAATTTGAGACTTGTTGACAACTCCAAAAAAATTTCTTTGTAGATTTTTCAGATTGCTATGTAATAATTATTATATTGATGATTATTATTAAATACACTATTTTAAATTAAATTTATTCCAATTGTCCTGGATAGTTTTTGTTATCACTATTTTACAAGAAAACTGGAACTCAGGTTGCTTGAGTGATTAGCACACAAGAGAACAAAGCATTTGCTCAGGCAGTATCAGAGCCGGGATTTCTAACTGCAAGTCCATACTCTTTCTGTGACCATGAGCCTCAGACAGGGAGCTATGACACAGAAGGAGCAAATGAACAGAGAGTAATCTCAGCTCCAGTTGTGACAGGAGGGGCATTTTGGTCTGGTTTGGTGGCCGTTGTCGGATTTCTAACTTAGCTCACATTCTGACATCCTGACACACAACCTCATGCAATGAAAGCAGAGACCATAATTGTGACTCAGCCTCTCCTCTTGCAAGAGGCTACTGCCCTACATTAGGTATGGAGCACGAAGACCATAAACGACATTATCCATTTTAGATGTTAACATAGAAAGGCAAGTGTCTAGCAGAGAATAGCATAGGCCAAAGTAGAGCGATAGTGGGGAAATAGCAAAAATGTAAGGTGGAAACCTGAGCTCTGACGCCCTAACACGGCCAGAGGATATTCCACATGGAGTAGGACAGAGGGGGCTATCCCCTCACCATCATGTTAAGTCATAGCACCACTTCCTATAACTAATCCTAGCTAATTCATTGTTCATAATTTCTTTAAGAAAACAATTTAAGCACAAGAACTCCTGTAAACTTGGAAGTATTCCTCGACTCACCACCATATGTTCTTTTCAGTCCTGCCCGGAGTCCCTGGGGGGGCTCATTGGCAAATTTAATGGACATCTGAAGGAGGGTAATGGGAAACTGCTTATGAGCCTCAGTCGTCATCCACAGGCGGAAAGCATCATGTACAATCTCGGTTTCTATAATTATGTCCATTAGCTCATCCATGAAATCGAGTCCCAGATGGCAGTTCTGCAAAAGTGCCCATCCTCCCTACATCAACAACAGTACATGGAAATTAGTCGATTTTGTGTTTCACCCAGAGATTTAAATTAGTACGTTCTCTAGAAATTAAGTAATTAAAATTTAATAGAAAAGCATGCTAACTCCTTTAAAGTAATCTAGGTCAAATCTAAGGATATGATCATGTTGAACTGAGATAGGTTACATTTCTTCTTATTCCATGTATGTGTCTCACAGGATACTAGCATGCCACTTGTAGTAATAATATATGGTGGGGGTCATGAACATCACCAAAGTGAAACATAAAAAGAGATAATGGCACTTCCAAGTAAAGATGGTTGACTGAAAACTGTCACTTAGCTCAGCTGCCTCCCCAAATTCCATGAAAAGTACAATGAAGGGACTTTTTTTAAAGGTATGAATTCTGAAGGACAAAGATAGTGAAGGTGAAGACAATGTCAATAACACTGAAAACAGACTCAAGAAAGCTGAACCCTAAACTGACCATTCGGGGAGAGCTGAGACGTAAACTGATTTATACCATATAACTCCCAAAACACTCAAGAAGAGGTGACGAAGGTCCTTCTGGAAGTGGGGGAAGATGATGGCCTAATACAAGAAGATTGAAAGTCCAGACCCCCGACATGTTTCCTTAATGAAAGATGGAAAGTTGATTTTCTTTAGAAGGCAAAACAGACAGGGTTTGCAGTAGAGGACAGCAGCCTGTTAAGAGTGTAGGAACCTCACTGAAAACAGGTAAAGGAAAGCTTACCTATTGAATTTGGAGACCTATTACCTTCCTTCTCCCACTGAGTTCCCAGAATACAGACAGCAAGGTATATACCCTCTAGAATAGGAAGAACCTTCTCTGGGGAATCTGACCACTCTAACAGCAAGAGCCTTAGAAAATAAAAAGCCATATCTCTGGTGTAAATTATTCTATGAGCATAAGAAGATTCTTGCATAAAGCAACACAGGCAAAAATTTAGGTCATGAAATAATAATTTATTCAATACCTAATCTATAGAACATTTTTTGCCAAAATCATCTACCATACCCAGATCATAACCTTGAGTTGTTTTCTTGACTCTCTGACTTTGGATCACTTAGATTTGATTAGTGTAACCTGAGATATTTTTCTTTCCAAGAAACAAACTAAGCACCAGATCTAAAATCTTAGTCAAGTTACATGTAAAACTGATCATTCTGGAATGTCACATATTCCCTTACATTTTCTTCAGAAGTATATAGCACTGCTGAATAAATAACTATTTATTTATCCTATGAAAATTTAATTGACACTATCCACAATTCAAAAAAAAGGGAAATTAAATATAAAACATAACTACAAAAAGGCTTCAGATGCTCTCTTTCATCCAGCATACAAGTGACTCCTGATCTAAGTCTCTTAGGTGAGAACTTGGAAGGTTCGATCTTCACCCACGGAAAGGAATCTTTGGCCAAGGTTGTTTCTTTGGCATTGCCACACTCTGTATGAATGTTTTGTGTTCTTACTGAGCAGATCATCCATTTTGCTATTCTTGGGTAATTGGTTCACTCTGTCATAAAACACTATTGTCTCTGACAAGTTATAAGCATGCTAATAATAATAAAGATTTTTAAAAATTTTTACTTGAAATTAAACTACTAAACAAAAAACACAGATAAATTGAAGGCTAAAAACATTCCATTTAAATTCTAATTTAGTTGCCTGAAGCTATTAGTTACACCATTATTTATTTTAAATTCAAGTTAAATCCATGTCCTGTGAATGTCAGTGTTTTTGCTCTAAGTACAGTACTATGCAGAGGAAGGAAGTCAAGGGGGAGGGAGGATGAGGGGGGAGAGGCCAGAATGGAGGCCCACCAAGCCCTCGTGTCAGACCAGACCTAGGATTCTGAATCATGGATGTATTTTTTCATCTCTAAACATATTTAAATCAGGTGCCTTCTGCCCTCCCCCTCCCAACTACAAACTAAGTGCATCAGACAGAGCACAGCACACATGAGAGACCTCTCCCTTTCACCAAAGCTGGGGGCAGGGCACAGCTTGAGGATGGAAGAGGTAAATATGGAGGTTCTAGAACCCAGTGAGCTCAGTTCCAGACCAGGGGGAGGGGACCAGGATGCAGCATAGTGGTAAGATTCTAGAGTCAGCAGCTGGGACCTAGAACCCAATGGTTTCAGGGTGAGCTTAGTGTTTGGTCTGCTCTGTACACTGTTGAATTTGCAAGCTGCAAAGGGCTCTAGGAGACCCACTTGGAAGGCAACAGGCCAGGTTTCCTGCAAACCTCTGGTACCACCACAGGATAACAGCAGATTCCTGGCCTCTGGGATTGGGGGCAGGCCTAGGGGACCCCAGGGCACAGATGATGCATTCTGGAACCCAAGAAAGGTATGGTGTTGTAGATTCTGGAGAGTTATGGATTCCAAGAGCAGAGCTGGAGGGGTTGGAGCGTATGGCAGAGAGGAGGAACTATGAACCCTATAGAACGTTCGGGACCTGGAGTGGGGTTTAGCGTTATGCAAACTGGTCAGGGAATAGGATGTTCTGATTGGGCAAGTTTTCCATAAGTCAAGGGTCAGCAGAAAAAGTTTTAAGTGTGTCCATTTTTCCATGGAAATTTTCTAATAGATATCATGCTTTTTCCTGTTTAGTAAACAGAATACAATACATAAGTTTAAACTATTAAGGATTCATAAGCTCTCTGCATCGTTATTCTATAACCTGTAATGTCAACATCATAACACAAAAGTAGACATCTGGTCTCACATTCGCCATGGTCTGCTGCAGGAGCTTGCGAGCGTGGACCTCCTGGCCCTGCCCCATGGACACGTAGCGGGTTTCTATTTTTAATCTCTTCCCCAAGGCGATGATGGAACCTGTGGGGTCTGAGCCCATAGACAGGACACAGATGAGTGGTGTCCGTGGATCAGATTCCTCCCATGTCTTTTCCAAGTCCAGGATAACACCTTCCGCATACTTTTCTCCCATGGAGTCCACGATGTACTTACGCGCCTGCCAAAAACAGTACACGAGTCACCAAAACTAGCTCCAGCTCCTTCTTGTGCATAATTCAATGTGGTTTCCAAAATTCATTTTTGTAGATTATCTCAATGATGTCTACAGTAACCCTGCCAGGAAAATAGGGCAGAAGCTTTTTTCTTGTTGGTTTATCTGTTTGTTTGCTTGCTTGCTTATTTGAATCCTCACTCTGTAGAAGCTGAGTTACTTGCCAAAAACACAATCACCCACTTAAAAGACTAGAACCCAGGTTGGCTGACTCCCTATCTGGGACCCGTTTCAATACACCGGCTGCTTCATGCTGTACAAAAGATTTAAAATATTAGGCAACTCTATTATTGAGGATGCTTTAAGGGAAAAGTATATGCATTCAAATAATCAAGTAAACCGTACAATGCCTGGGATTTAATGGGTTCTTAACAAATAGATAATTACTGCTGAGTGACTACTTACGTAGTGAAATTTATTGCATACTTATCAAATTAATTAATTTTTAAAGATTTAATCCAATTGCATTTGGAGCACACGGTACCACTTATTTTTGTATCTCAATATTTTTTCAAGGTTGGCCAGATCCTGTATTGAATTCTCTAACCTAAGTATAAATGCCTGCACATTTTTTACAGCTTTCTGAAAGGTACTTTACAAGTTTGCCTGACATGTTCTTTGGCTTCTCCAAAAGTCTACTTGTTTACACATTCATCACAGCCACTGGGCAGTGTGCTTCGTGATCAGGAAGGACTTCAAAGGCTGGACGCTCAGGTGTTCCACAAATTGCAGTTGTTTCTCAGCCACAGGCACCTGGGTACCTGCCATCATTGCAGCATCTCTCAAGATCCAGGTGTTTTGTCCTCTGGCATAGCAAGAAGCTCAAAATGGTCAATCTTGCCATAGAACTCAGCACTGACCCCACCTGGACATTTCCATCCAAGCTATGAGCTAACTTACTGTTACCTATACATACATCAGGGGCCAGGTGGTAAATATATTAGGCTTTCATGGCCGTACAGACTCTGTTGCCCAACTCAACCTACCACTGCAGCATAAACAAATGATAGTTCATAAATAAATGAGCATGGCTATGTTCCCATAAAAGTTTACAGACACTGGACTTTGAATGTTATATAATTTTCACATATCACAAAATATTATTCTTCTTGGCTTTTTTTCAAGCATTTAAAACTATAAAAACCATTCTTAGCTCACAGCTGTACATAAACAGGCAGTAGCACAAGACACCCTCTGATAGCGTGTTCTTCTTGCAACCAGACTTTTGAATGTCCCTGGACATGCACTCATGCTCAGCTAAAATGCTATGAACAAGCCTGATGTTGCTTGTGGGGAATGGGGATTAAATATGTCCACATTGTTGACCTTGTAATATGCTTCCCCAAATGGTGTCTGGTTGAAAATCACAAAAGGAATCTAATGTGAGAATAAAAACTTCAGAGGAGAGAACATTTTTCCAAGGGGCCTTCTAGATCTTGCTTAAGACTTGGGTGTTACCATAAGGGCCAGGGGAAGCCATTAAAGGAATACCATAATGATATTTCTGTTTTTTCTAGAATATACAAGATGGATTAGAGTGGGCAAGAATGAACTACAGGAGACCAGTTAGAAAGACATGGCTGTCATCAGCCTAAGGGTGACAGAGGCCAGAATGAAGATGACAAAGTTACAAAGGGGTGGGAGACACTTAAATTTCAGCACTGAACCCAATAAAGTGTTATATGAAAAAAATAAAAAGGGAAGGAAGGAAGAGTGGGAGGGAGGGAAGAAGGAGAGAAGGAAGGGGAAAAGAAAAGTCTACTTGAAACGTCTACACTCCCCTTAAATAAGGCAACTGTTTGACAATTCATTTGGGCAGGATAAAAGTAATGACGTTGAGAAGAAAAACCAAAGGAAGGGTGATCTCAGTGCCCTGAGTTGCAAAACTCATTTTTGTTTTCTCAATAAATGATTGAATCTAGTTGTTTTCATGATTCCACAGTACCTAGGTGAACTTGGAGGTGGTTACTCCATATGTTTTTAACACTCCCCCTGGAGAGTGAAGGGGGAAAATTCCTACATTCTATTAGAAACCCCAGCCTACTGTTATTTTATGACTTATTTAAAGAAGTCCGTAAAAAAAAAAAAAAAATCAATGTCTGTGAATAGTAGAGTTTAACTTTTAGCTGTGAAGGCAAGACACCACAAGTCTGTTTCATGGGTAAATTTCCATGACGGTAAGGTCAAAAGATTAAAAGTCTTTGAAAAGATGGATCTTGTAGAGGCAGTGTTTACATTTAAACCATATGTATCATTCAAAGAAATTTAGGCAAACCTTCTTTCTCACATCGAGGTTTGTGACACATCCTGGGGTAATGGCTATGGATTTGGGGATGCTATACTGCCCTGTAGTCTTCCTCTCCCCTCCCCAGTACCTGAGCAGTCTTCCTATTTAAGAAACATCACTTTACTACTAGCAAAATGGAGTAGCCATATCTTTTTTGAGTTAATATTAAAATGATATGGAAAAACAATGCATTACCTTCACATTAGACCTATATAACCACCTTACAAACATAGTTTCCTCATTCACTCTTATTGTATCACTTAGACCAAAGAAAATTATTAAATTACTTAGCCCAAATATACACCTCCGTACACTTATTTGTTGTTTATTTTTCCATTTTTCACAATTGTATTGCTAGAAAATTACACAGAAGCCTACACAAAAATTCTCATGGGGATTAACATTTTAAATATTCTTTTAAATTTAAAAGGAAATGTTCCTTTAAAATATTCTCCTATTTTTAAAATATGTACTTTTTACCTGGGCAATGGTTCTGTCGGGACACCAGGATCTAATAAGGAGAAGACGTCTAAAGCAGTCTAGAGATTTATCATAGGCATTTGGAAGGGGTTCCTCCTCAGGGTTTTCCTTATCAAACCAAATTTTCCACATTTTCTCATTTCTCGATATCTGAAAATACCAGGGGATAAGAAAAGTGTCACACCACAGAAAAATCTTTCAGTAAGCATTCACAGATATTTTTCCTCTTTCTGACCATTCCAGGCATGTGTGAATGCTATTCCTTGAGTATTTTTTAAAATTTTATATCCTAGCACCAAAAAGTTGAGAGTCTAAAATCAAATGTGATTTGCTCTAAAGTCAGTCTGTACTAACACCAGCCTCCGGCTCCCTCTTAAAGGAGGGAGAGCCCTGGGTTGTGGAATTTCTTCTATGACTTTGTGGGAACAAATCTGCAAAGAATAAAGAAATCAATGGAAATTCATTTTCATTATTTTAAGGAAATCTGTTTTGCTCCATGAGATCCCTTATGATGAAGAACCAAGTCTCAGGCTTCCCTGGTGGCGCAGTGGTTAAGAATCCGCCTGCCAATGCAGGGTACATGGGTTCGAGCCCTGGTCTGGGAAGATCCCACACATTGGGAAGCAACTAGGCCCGTGCGCCACAGCTACTGAGCCTGCACTCTAGAGCCCTCGAGCCACAACTACTCAGCCCACGTGCCACAACTACTGAAGCCCGCTATCCTAGAGCCCGTGCTCCGCAACAAGAGGAGCCACTGCAACGTGCACCGCAACGAGGAGTAGCCCCCGCTCGCCGCAACTAGAGAGAGCCCGCGCGCAGCGAAGACCCAATGCAGCCAAAAATAAAATAAATAAATTTATTATTTTTTAAATTAATTAATTTATTTATTTATCTTTTTATTTTTGGCTGCATTGGGTCTTCATTGCTGTGCGCGGGCTCTCTCTAGTTGCGGCGAGTGGGGGCTACTCTTCGTTGCGGTGCACGGGCTTCTCACTGCGGTGGCTTCTCTTGTTGCGGAGCACAGGCTCTAGGCGTATGGGCTTCAGTAGTCGTGGCTCCCAGGCTCTAGAGCGCAGGCTCAGTAGCTGTGGTGCATGGGCTTAGTTGCTCCATGGCATGTGGGATCTTCCCGGACCAGGGCTCGAACCCATGTCCCCTGCGCTGGCAGGCGGATTCTTAACCACTGTGTCACCAGGGAAGTCCCAAAATAAAATAAATAAATTTATTAAAAAAAAAAAAAGAACCAAGTCTCATTCACTTATGTTTCCTCATTTCCCAGGACCATTCTTGGAACAAAAGAAGACATTTAATACATGTTTATTATTGAAGTCTCTTGGTCAATACTCTATTAATCTAGAGTAATTTGAAATACACCACTTAATATCAGCATTAAATGAATAATCACACTTGCTTCCTTTAGGCAATTGATAAAGGAAAAAAACACAGTCCATTATCACTTGAAGCTTAAAAAACCAAAGAGAGGCAAGCATTATATGGGCAAGCATCTCAAAATCATAGAATAAATCACATCGGCAGATAAACATGATCTTATGTTCTCTGGTATATTCCCTTTGATTAAAGTCCCAAGTGTAATCCTTGGAGATCTAATCAAAGGAAAAACCATTTGGGTTCATATTTAGAAAGTATCATGTAAGAATAAAAAAATAACCTCTTTCAATCATGAAAGACTACATAATATGGAGGGATTTCAGGTATAAAGTATAATCTCCAGAAGACAGCTACTTCAATAACTGATAATAGTCCAGGAAAGGTCACTAGGAGTCATCCCATGGGGGAACAAGCTAGAATGCATTAAAATCTCCCCCTCAAAAAGCTATTTAACCCAAAAGAATGGCTTATACCCTAATTACATGGCAATCACCAGGTGTAAGCCAAAACATAAAAAATACAGCAGAACTTAAGCTTCCAGTCAACTTAAACTGGCAAAGTCAAGAATGAGCATTAGGACAAATACCATATGATATCATTTATATGTGGAACCTAAAATATGATACAAATAAATTTATCTGTGAAACAGAAACAGACTCACAGACATAGAACACAAACTTACAGCTACCAAAGGGGAAAGGGGGTGGGGGAGGGAGAAATTAGGAGCTTGGGATTAACAGATACAAACTACTGCATATAAAATAGATAAACAACAAGGTCCTACTGCATAGCACAGGGAACTATAGTCGATACCTTGTAATAAACCCTAATGGAAAAGAATATATGTATATATATACACAACTAAATCACTTTCTTGTACACCAGAAACTAACGTAACATTGTAAATCAACTATACTTTAATGATTAAAAAAAAAAAAAAGAACCAGTGTTAAGACATTTTCTGGTGAAAAAGAGCCTTCATCTGGCAGCTGAAGAAAGCCACCTTACTGTCCATGCAGCTTCTCGCTGGTCATCAGATTCTCAAGAAGCTATTTCCTGGCTTGTCCCAATTCAACTTTCTATACCCAAGTTCCACAATACCAATATATACACAATTCATCAGGAACTTGCTGCTTATGAAAGGACAACGACTTCTAAAGATAAAAGGCCAGGTGTTTGTGTTAGATTTAGACCCAGATGCCTAGCTAAGGCACTATAACGAAGAGAGGAAGAAGAGAGAAACAAGAGGTAAGAATGGATGTTTATCACTTAGAGGAAGGGTGTTCTTATTACTTTTCATTTCATCTTTAGAAAGATGGCAAAACCTTTTAATCATATCTAATCATTTAATCTAATTGAATCTGTTTTCCCACTTACTTGTGGGTCTCTAATTGGTGATACTGACATACCATCCAGGTCAGCGTTGGTTAAACTTCCTGGGTAACTAATTTCTTCCTGCGAGACCAGCCTGCCATGGACGGAGTGTGCTTTATCAGAGTATGAGTGAGCGGTGAGGAAAGTCAAGCACTGGTCATACCATTTTAAGAGTGACAAAGAAATCTCTCTCTTCCCCAAGTAGTGTAGCCAAATGATAAATCAAGAAGCTGCTCACTGTGACGTTATCATAAGTTTACTCAAAGCACAAGTTACCTGATCAAGGACATCAGAAAACTGTCTAAGTTTGCTCAGTTCCACCAAATTCAGCCAGGTCATGTCCAGGATCCATTTAGATGGTTTAGGAGGACAGGCTTTCAAGTCCAACGAGGCACCACCTTTCAAGTTAAACATATTAAGTTATTAAATTTTTCTTTCTTTACTGTAAAACAATCTCTTTATAAAAAACTTTTGCTGAAACTATTTTAATATCAATTATTTTACTACCTGGACATTTATTAAACTCAGAAATAGAAATCATAGTGATGAACAAGCTTTAACATTTAATAAAGGAATAGATGATTTTAGAAAAACACATTTAAGGATCAATAATATAGCTTTGGATTTAGGTAAGTGGTGGATTCTGTCTTAGCTCCACCTGGCCAAGGTCTGGGACAAGCCAGCTCATCTGTCTGGAACTCTGTTTCCAAATATGTACAATGGGAATAATGAAGCCTAGGTGTTGTGCTAATGGCAGAAAATATATAAAGTGAGTGTAAAGCACTCAAAACAGGATTAAGGACAAAGCAGAGGGTCACTAAATGAGCAGCTATTGTCAGCATTAAGAATTGCCAAATATTGGCACAAGTTCATTTTAAGGAGAGAATTTATCTAGAAATGTTAGTAGCACTACCTGTGTTTGAAGGGTTCTCCTCTATAAATCAGTATATTAGTTACATCCATTTTGAGCACACCCAAGGGCCTTTTGCTATGTCACTTATTTTTCATCAATCTACCCACAACAAACATTTCCATTCGGTACTGACGCCTACCTTTTTGCTGATGATTTACCTAGGCTCACATAACTCATATAACTCTCACAGCGCCATAAAATAAATGACAGTTTAAAAAGTTATTGTTGCCTATCCCAGAAAAACTAAATGTGTGAACAATCATATTTTAAGTCAAAGAAAGAGTTAGCAAGTCTTCTATAGGATAAAATATACTGTTTAATAAATAACATCTATTAAAATGTTTCAGGGAAAATATGCTCTAACCATAATTCTTAGAAGGATATAACCAATCCATTTGGCTACAATCTTTTTTTGAACAGTGCAGGTCATAAACAAGTAATAATACTCAAGATATTTACTGAGCCAATCTCTACTTTATTCAGGTACCATGGACCCCACGAAATTGCTGTCTTTTGCCGAATCTATCTTAGTAGACGTCCAAGGTAAGTGGAACAAGAGGTAAGTGAAGCCATTTCAGTGAAAATATTAGCTCATAAAAGCAAAACAGATTGCTTGAACACCAGGAAGCAGTTAAAGACATAAGGACAATGCCACTGTGTTGAAAACTGTCACACCAATTTCCATAGAAACTGTCCATTTTCCAACAAACTGAAAAGAATAAGGTATTACCACAGGATTAGGGAGAAGCTTTTCATGGAAAAGAGTGTTCCTTGAAGCCAAAGATTATTCATTGTTTAACAGAGGGTAGCACTGTCATGAATATCTTGCCTGCCTCAAATGTGTACTTTGGGCAACAAAGAATGTTGTAATGGTAGGGAGTGGGGAACATATTCCTGGATAACATGGTACCAGATTAGGTGGACTTTTGATGAATAAACTGCTGGGATAGGAATAATTCAAAATAAATTCTCAAGATGATTGAGAATTATGCCAGTCCCTTCATCCCTCAAACCCTTGCTTTGGGAGAAAGAAGGTTTAAATCTTTATCATTACACTTTGTAAAAGTGAAACATGCTTACAATGATTTATACAAGTTGTACCTTGTATCGTGAAGTGGTATAACTAGGGCAGACTTAGAAAGTCATCCAGGCTGATGGTTTCCCTTCTTAGAGATGAGTACATTAAAAAATCAGCATCAAAACACTGTTGCTCTCTAAATAACATTTTCAAACAAGTGATTTTAAAGTCCTTACAGAAGGAGTTCATGTCATTGGGCAGCTTTCACCAACATAACTAACAAAGGGAAATCTTATGAAACTCTGTGTCCTAAAGGAGTACAAGAAATAAATAGCTGTTGAATGCCAAAGTCCCACAAAATCCTGTCCAACCTATGCAAGCCTCAGACTAATCGAAATAAACTAAAAAACTAAAGATAATATAACAATGCCTATCATCTGTTGAGCTATTCTATGTGCCAGGGTTTATATAAGTTGTGCGAATTCTCAATAATCCTATTATGTAGATTTGACTATCCTTGTTTCATAGCTGAGGCAACTGAAGCTTGAAAAGTTTAAACTGCTCAAAACCACTCATCCAGAAGGTGGCAAAGCCACTATTTTCCCTTAGAGTCTTCCCAACTCTAAATCCCACGTTTGTTTTGATCACGCCAAATAGTAACACACTTTACAGTATTTCTGGACACTATGTGCAATGTCATTTCCATAGAGAAATGCATCTCACGCCTGAATTGAGGGTGTCAGGAACAACTTTCCCACAGGAAGCTCCATCAGCTGCAGGACCAGAGTCACTGAGGCCAGAAATCATTTATATACGAAGGACTCGCTGAAGAAGGCAACTCTACACCTACATGCCCATCTAAGGTGATGTCTCACCAGACCATTCATCTTCCATGTGCTCTGATTTAGAAAACTTGGAACAAAAAGAAACCTAAGGGGCAAGGGTTCAACGTTTAGAAACAAGAGAGAGAAAGAGAAAGAGAGATCATCCACAAATCATAATTTCTGAGTTTTCAAGTCTAACTAAATGAGTCTTTATTGCTACCATAAGATACATAGATATAGATATAGTTATAGATGCATAAGCATATGTATATGAACATGAATATGCATTTGTGTATGTATAAGTATGACTCTGACCTACATACCCCCATGTGTGCCCTTCTCTACTGCCCCCACTGGGATCCTCTTCAAGTTCCTCTGCAAATCTACTCTCCATGTAGGTGAAGTCAATGAAAATCCACCCCTCCAAAGATAAAGTTGTGCCTTATCTTTAAAGATAAGCCTTTGTTTAGAAAGGTAGAGTAGATAAAACCATTTCGAGCCCAGCATCATTTCCACTGTTCCTTTAAATACTTTTTGTCCAGACATTCAAGAATGTGATAGCAAATGTGTGTTTCCCAGCGTTCCACGGCAGAGGGGACCTGTCTGTGATCAACGCTACAATAGATACAGAGGAAATATCCATGGGATGAGTGGCATGGTCACCTCACCCACTCTGCTCCAGCCGCCCTGGTTGCTTTGCTTTGCCTTCATCATAGGACGCCCTCTCCCACTAGAGGCATTGATGCCACCTCCTCAACCTTTAGCACTTTCTCTAAACATCCCCAGGACCAACATCCCCTGGTCCTTCAGGTCTTGGCCACCTGCCCATCTCTCAGGAATCCTACCCAATTAGAGATCCCATTAAATATCCCATTAAAATTTTTAAACCTTCCCCACTCCACATACTAAACATTCCCCAACTCCCTTATCCTTCTCCGTTTTTCCATAGTGCTTACTAGCTCCTCACATACTGCACAATTTACTTACTGGTTATTATGTTTCAAGTGCCTATTCTGTGTCCTGGCATGCAATAGTTGCCCAATAAATATTCATGCAATTAATGAACAAATAAAATATCTCAGACTTCCCTGGTGGCGCAGTGGTTAAGAATCCACCTGCCAATGCAGGGGACATGGGTTCGATCCCTGGTCCAGGAAGATCCCACATGCCGTGAAGCAACTGAGCCCTTGCGCCACAACTACTGAGCCTGCGCTCTAGAGCCCGCAAGCCACAACTACTGAACCCGCAAGCCACAGCTACTGAAGCCTGCATGCCTAGAGCCCGTGCTCCACAACAAGAGAAGCCACCGCAATGAGAAGCCTGCACACCACAACGAAGAGTAGCCCCCGCTCGCCGCAACTAGAGAAAGCCCGTGAGCAGCAACAAAGACCCAACACAGCCAAAAATAAAAAGATTAATTAATTAGTTAATTAATTTTTAAATGTTAAAAAAAATCTCACATAAATGCAATCTTCAATGAAATGCAAGGAAACTGCTATTGCTAAGAAAAAAATGCACAAGACCTTCACTATAATTCCTATATCTGCACCTGTGCACAATGCTTTCTATTCTAATATTGACCTTTAATAAGGGTGAGAAACTCTTCATGCTTGACTCGGTTCCTCTGCATGTCAATCTTTAGGGTAAGCAGCAGGGTGAACAGAAATTTGTGCTCCTCGTACAACCCCCGAGCCGTGTACTTATAAACCTCATAGGTCATGTGCTCAATGATATTAGCGATCCTCTTGCTTGTAATTGGGCTCTTGACAGACCTGGAGAAGAGAACATTTCAATCAGGCTTGTCCCACCGTTTTCAATTGTCCCTAAAAACAACGTCTTTAATGGAAAATAAGTAACTCTGGAGGACCAATTCTTATTTTTTACACATCAAGAGTAAGCCTCCTAAATCTAAAATAACAAGCACTCTCTCCACATGAAATAGCAGAATCCTCCATGTTGTCTGAATCAATTTTACCTGCGGAGTATTATCACTCACAACAATGTCTGGGGAATTTTCTTGTTTAACAGAAACTTGGGGAAACCAAAGGAATCGATCAGTGGATGAATAGTTGGTAGAGCTTTCTCTAAGCATAAAATGACAAATGAGAATGATTTGTTAACACACTGGTAATTACACTCAACTTAGATTTTAAAAAAAGAAGCAGCTTAGTTGCAAAGGGAAAATAAGTTATCAATGTAATGTCACCGTTCTAACCCACAGATACAGAATTCAGCTTGGCTTCCTGAGTACAGACGTACCTGGCTAAGGAAAGGTCAAACAAGCCAAGAAACTGGCGGAGCGAAGTCTGATACATCTCATTAACCAAGCACATCTCCGTGATGAGGAAGTAGAGGATGCTGCCCCGGGTAGCAACTAAAAGACAAAGAGCAACGTTGCACTTGCTATGAGCGCAGAAAATAAATGACCCACGCACAGATCAGTCTAAACGCTAAATGAAACAAGTTTTATTTGTACGTCTTAGCAATGACTGTCTACCAACAATGGGAGTCTAGAGCAATGTCATCATATATATTTAATTCTTCTTTGTAAGCTTTGAACAAGTAGTCTGCTATTTGGGTTCATTAAATGATACTTTCTGTTTTAGAATCTCTAGATCCCTTATAAATACATTTTATTACACTTTTTCATAGGTAGAAAAGACAAACGGTGGGACAGCATGGGTTGTATTGTAATATCCAGCAAACTGTGTAGGCATTGTTAAGGACCTCATTCTTAAGCTCCATGAGGAAGCCCTGACTAACCTTGGCCTCAAGTTGGTAAACCAAGGCATCGCAAAGATGACACCCCTGACTCTCCACCAGTAGATATTGTTTCAATTATTTTTCCAGAAGGCATGCTAAATTACTAAAGGAAATTGAATTCTTTTAGCAGGTTCCCTTTATAACCCATGAACAACACTGATTTGCTGATCTGTGGATAAGGCTGAAGAGTTCCCATGAGACCAGAGAACTACCTGGATTCATGGGAACTCTACAGGACTACAAACAAAATACAGGCTTATTGTTATCAAATGATAAACAACTAGTGAACGGCCCACAAATGCAGCACAAATTCCTCAGACTTCACTAGTTTGCAGTCGGATGTCTTTAATAATTCTCCTCTCTACTTTCCGGTTTAAAAATAAGTTCACAGGAACCTTAAAGAATTTGCCAATAACATGAATTATAAGCACCTAGAAAATTTACACCATTATAAAATTTCTTCATCTCAATTTTACTGAATATTTAAAGAAATGCCACAAAACACAAATGGCCACCCCACGTTGCATAGTCGTTTTCGTAACATCCTTACTTCAATTTCTCTAATTCTCATTTCTCACTTCATTTTCCTGTGACATTCGTCTTTCATTACCAAACTCACCAGGTCTATATTCCTCCCGGGCTGAGTTAATTTGAATTTCTGTCTCAGCTGAAATTTCCAGCTTCTGTGTCACCTCCTCGGCTGTCTTTTTTGTGTTACTCAGCACAAGGATGAGACTCTCATCTTCCACCAGGGACCCCTGGGTACTGGTCAGACGGTAAAGCAAATTATCTTCCAGCTCCTTCATTCTCCTCTTGTTTGCAGTTACAACTTCCATGAGATGAGTTCTTTCCTTCTCCAGTTCCTGTTAATTTGCATAAATATATTTTCTTCTTAATGAACACCTATGGTTTGGCCATTCCTTAAAAAGTTTACCTATGGAGCTGCTCTCGAGTTCCTGTACTGTGGTTGTCATATTTGACTGCAGGAAATACGGACATCAAAATTAGAGGAGGAGAATTAATGGAGGAAAGAAGAATTGGTGGCAAACAATGTAAAATGTGCTAAAAATATTACCAGTATTAACTATTTACCATCTATTTATTTCCTAAAGTCAACTCATTTTTAAGGGACTTCTGTGATCATATTTACTCCTGTTTTGAAACTGAAATTTATTTGAAGACAATATATGCGTCTCAGATTAAATACATTTACCTCTGTTTGGTTTCTTGTTTAAAAGAGCTCTATTGTTGTTTGAATGTGATTATTCTCAACTTTTGTGTTGAAATAGTATCCAACTCTGTGACAAGCAAGTGTCCGAAAGTTAGGCAAGCAAACTGCGCTGCTGCTGCAGGTACATTTAAATTGAAAAATCATCTTGACCTGAAAAGAAAAGATGCTGTCCTCTCCAAGAGAACGGACGTTCTGAATCCTTCCTAAAAGACCTTTACGGGTAGCTGGGGAGAGAATGGCTTTGGAAGATTATTGCCCTTAATGGCTATTTCTTCCTTTTGGTAGTTTGGAGAGGGAGAGACAGTGAAAGAGAAGGAAAGAAAAGATGGGGCTGGTGAGGGTGAGGGAAGGGGGAAACAGCCATGACACTCAACAAGCCAAGGGCAGCAGGAGACCCAGAGGCTGGGAGATGCTGCCAGCACCAAGTCAAATTGTACATGAAAGTCAAATTGTTTCATGAGAGACTCTAACTTGAAGTTAATAAAAGATTCAAAAGAGGACCAAAATGTTCATTGCAGCTCTATTTACAATAGCCAGGACATGGAAGCAACCTAAGTGTCCGTCATCGGATGAATGGATAAAGAAGATGTGGCACATATATACAATGGAATATTACTCAGCCATAAAAAGAAATGAAATGGAGGTATTTGTAGTGAGGTGGATGGAGTTAGAGTCTGTCATACAGAGTGAAGTAAGTCAGAAAGAGAAAAACAAATACAGTATGCTAACACATATATATGGAATCTAAGGGGAAAAAAAAAAAAAGGCCATGAAGAACCTAGTGGCAAGACGGGAATAAAGACACAGACCTACTAGAGAATGGACTTGAGGATATGGGGAGGGGGTGGGGTGAGATGTGACAGGGTAAGAGAGTGTCATGGACATATATACACTACCAAATGTAAAATAGATAGCTAGTGGGAAGCAGCAGCATAGCACAGGGAGATCAGCTCGGTGCTTTGTGACCACCTAGAGGGGTGGGACAGAGAGGGTGGGAGGGAGGGAGATGCAAGAGGGAAGAGATATGGGAACATATATATATGTATAACTGATTCACTTTGTTATAAAGCAGAAACTAACACACCATTGTAAAGCAATTATACTTCAATAAAGATGTTTAAAAAAAAAGGATTCAAAAGAGGAAAAGACAATGAGGAAATAGAATTTAAAATTTGAAGAGAAAGATACGCATTAGCAAGTTTGCTTGAAAAGCTTTCTAAATATAGTGTCCATTGACAAGGTACCTATGCTTACCTGCATTACTAAAGTTACGCACATTTCAGTATAAATACAATATGGGGAAACGAAGGTTAAATGCAGGTGACTTGAACAGGAAAGCACGGTCAGCAGTTCCAGTTGTGCGGGTACCTGGGCATGTGAAACCAAGCTCACACTGCTAGAGCAGCTTCAGAAAGGTAAATACTCAGTTAGGTATTCTGGATATGGCTCAGCAGGTTTTGTAGATTCTACTCCCTATCGAGAAAACTAGAAATCTAAAGTTACATGCAGTGATGAATCACACGAAATCATATAAAACATAATGGGACTATTCATTAATTACGTGATTATTTACTTTCTTTCTAATATAACATATAAATTACTTAATAGTTATGCTCCAAGGATTTTTTGGTTTATTGATACATTCTCCAACTCTTAGTACAATGTCCGATACATAGTAGGCTCTCAGTATTGCCCGGTGAATGATTAAATGCTATCCCCCTTTTCAAACTGATAAACTGAAACACATTAGTGTACCAGAAAATCTAGTCATGTCTTAGTGCCAGAAATACAGACATGAAAATTCTCCCTGTGTTAACAAAAACCATGAAGTTAAAAATAAAGGTCATGGTAGCAAAACTGCATGAAGGCAAAAAGCAAAGAGCACTGGCCTCTGCTTTACGTTCCAGCTAGTTAATCACCATTGGTTGAACAGTTATGGTGGGTGAGACCCTACCAGGCTCCCAACTCATGCTCTGAGCACAGTGAGTCAGGTCCGGGAACATTCTAGAAAAAAGAAAAATTCCCTCTTCAAGCAAAACAAAAGCTCAAACTTGCATCAATTCTTAATTCTTTGAGATACAGCAATGCAATTAAGACCTGCTCTTACTGTCTTTGCTTCCATGTGTTATTTGGTTACATTTGAAAGCTTCCTTACTGGTCATTTTATTTTTTTTTTTTAACATCTTTAGTGGAGTATAATTGCTTTACATTACTGTGTTAGTTGCTGCTGCATAACAAAGTGAATCAGCTATACATATACATATATCCCCATATCCCCTCCCTCTTGCATCTCCTTCCCACCCTCCCTATCCCACCCCTCTAGGTGGACACAAAGCACCGAGCTGACCTCCCTGTGCTATGCAGCTGCTTCCCACTAGCTATCTATTTTACGTTTCTTAGTGTATATATGTCAATGCCACTCTCTCACTTCGTCCCAGCTTGCCCTTCCCCCTCCCGGTGTCCTCAAGTCCATTCTCTACGTCTGCATCTTTATTCCTGTCCTGCCCCTAGGTTCTTCAGAACCTTTTTTTTTTTTTTTAGATTCCATATATATGTGTTAGCATATGGTATTTGTTTTTCTCTTTCTGACTTACTTAACTCTGTATGACAGTCTCTAGGTCCATCCACCTCACTACAAATAACTCAATTTCTTTTTATGGCTGAGTAATATTCCATTGTATATATGTGCCACATCTTCTTTATCCATTCATCTGTTGATGGACACTCAGGTTGCTTCCATGCCCTGGATATTGTAAACAGTGCTGCAATGAACATTGTGGTATATAACTCTTTCTGAATTATGGTTTTCTTAGTGTATATGCACAGTAGTGGGATTGCTGGGTCATATGGTAGTTCTGTTTTTAGTTTTTTAAGGAACCTCCATACTGTTCTCCATAGTGGCTGTATCAATTTATATTCCCACCAACAGTGCAAGAGAGTTCCCTTTTCTCCACACCCTCTCCAGCATTTATTGTTTGTAGATTTTTTGATGATGGCCATTCTGACCAGTGTGAGGTGGTACCTCATTGTAGTTTTGATTTGCATTTCTCTAATGATTAGTGATGTTGAGCATCCTTTCATGTGTTTGTTGGCAATCCCCTTACTGGTCATTTTAATTCATTTATTTACTAGATAATAATCTCATATTTGAGATAAGTGACATTTAATGGTTACTATAAAATTCCTTTCCATGGGCAGTTATAATAAATGCACTCACAATATGGTTACACTAGGAAACAAAGTGATAATAAAATTAAATGGAAATAATTCAAATATTTTTTATTGCCATATTCTCAAATTTTACACACTCTTGCCATATTCTTAAATTTTACACACTCTCATTATTGTTTCTGAGTTCCTAAAGGTAAGCCTGATAAAAGTGCTCACATGAAGACAGGGAAGGAAAGTAAAGCAGTGAGAAGAGTGAGCATTTTGACATCAGGAAGACACGTTTAAATTCTAACACCCAGGACTTATTAACTGCATGACCTTGGCCATGTTATGCAAGTCTTTAAGCCTCAGTTTCTTCATCTGCAAAATGGACATAAAACAGCTCAGAGAGTGATTGTGAGGATATCATTAGCAAAGAAGCTCAAAACCAGTGACTGGATCATGACAGCTGCTCAGAAGACGTCTCTTCTCTCTATCCCCTCCCTTCATTCATTTCCAGCATGGATTTTTCAGATGCATTGTAATATTTATTTGGAAATGAGTAGTTTGAAAAGTAAAATTATAAGTTGGTATAAAATAAATCACACTTTAGAATTTCACGTATCATTGTAAAAGCATAATAAAGGAGCTGAAAGGGATTTTTTTTAAAGGAGAACTTTCTAATCTTGCACTTACAATGCTAAGGATGCATGCTTTCATGTCTGCTGGAGATGAGAGCATGGGCTATCAAATCCCAAATCTGCACCAAGTCTTACTGAGCCTTCCTGCATAAGCCTTCCTCCATTTTTTCCCAATTACATAGCAATTGCCCTAATCTAGGCTTTAATTATTGCTCGGGGGACCACACTAACCATGACTGGTCCCCCCGCTGATCTTCTGCTCTGCCATCACCCCCTTTTCTGCTCCTTGTCATTGAGGGCTCTCCCTTTACTATTTGGAAAGGTCCAAAATTTTCAACATAGTTTGCAAAACCTGTTACAACCTACATTTCCAATCTCATCTCCACTTGAGAACTACAGGATTGAGACTAAAATTATGCCTCCATGTTGCTTATGAAAACCATTATTAAGAAAATAAACACACTTATTAGTAATACATACAATAAGGTACAAATTATTCCTTTCCTGATTTTAAAGATAGTAAGTAAAAGCTTGAACATTATTGAGTTGATTATGGTCAATTTAATGTCACTGTTAACAACATTAATTAAATAAAATTGTCAATTAAAGAAATGCTTATATTCCCAAAGGATTAAAATAAGGCTAAGGAGTACATTTCCCCCATAGTTTGAAACTGATGAAATAATATACTCTAAAGTAAATACTACAACCTAAAGTAATATTTGGAATTCCAAAAGCAAATTATTCATTAAATAGCACACCAGTGGCCAAACAGTAGAACAGAACAATAGTTATGGGGCAAAGAAAGATACCTCTGAAAGAAAATAGAACAATTGCTATTTGCTTTTCATTTGAGATTTGAAAATGGAAAACCTACTTTGGGATAAGGTTTTAGGCATATTTTCATTTGTATGACAGATTTAAACATATTTCTGTTGAACTACAACTTTAGTTCCATAATATAGTTCTTTTACAAATTAATACGAAGGGGCAAAGTTAATCAAAATAATTTTGTCTATTTTTCCCACCAAAGGGATTATCTCTTAGCACACACACACACACACACACACACTCACACACACACACAGACACACACACACATTTGTGCTATGTATTCTATATATTAAGACCACAACATAAAAATTTTATATAAACTGTGATAATGTGAAAAGTATCCCTGAATTGAATAAGAAAGTACATCAGTGATTCAGTACAACTTCATGAAATGTACTATTGATTAATTACATGATCAAAAGTTAAGTGGCTCAACAACGATGCAAATGAAAATTAAAATTCTTTGTGTTCATAAACTTCAACTATAACCAAAGTTTTGGAATCAATAAAAGGAAATAGATGAAAGCCTTCCACAGTTCTCATTTTTAACGTATCACCCAGGCTTTATTCCCAAAGATTCTTTCTCTTCTGTACCTTGCACTGGTAATTAAAATGAAAGATTAAACAACTGAACTCAGAAACAGATTTATTTTTTTCTCCACCACCAATAACAATGGTGATAACAACGTCTATTTAGTGTCTTTATTAAGTTATTTCCCATGTCAGTTCCACCAAGTTTAGGTCCTTCCAGCTCCAAAAGAAATAAATCACACACCTGTTTGCTCATCCGAAATTCTGAACAATGATGACCCTTGAGGCTTTGTATTGTGTGGCTAGTAGAAGCTGTTAATTGATATTAATATTTTTCTCCTAATAGTACTCTTTGAGATTCTGTCTTATTCTCTAGGATCAAGGTGAGAGTGACCCGAAGAGACTAGGTTTCTTTAAAGGAAAGTTTCTGGAGGGCTACTGGTTTGTTGCCTATTTAAAATGGTCTGGATACATCACCTTCTGATGACAACAGCAGGCTGTCTAAATATACTCACAGGTACATCAGGTGAACAATTGAATATGACCTTGATGTGAACTTGAACAGCCCATGCATTTAAAAAGGCTGCCTTGAAGCACACAGAAAAGTATAAAGTCAGTTAAAAATCTGCCTTCCTTGTTTTCATATGCTCGGAGGTTTCCCTTTGTCTCTTAAGCAAAAAAACCTGCTCAGGTTGTACAGCTGAGCATTCATGAGACCAGATCCTGCGTGATAATAAGGCTCCTCACTGCCTGTATTCCCAGAACACTGGACAGCTGGTGAATTTATGAACTCAAAGAAGAGTAGCCTTTCCCTTGTATCCTAAGTTACTGTTCCAAGCTGCCTTTCACAAGGAGAATCAACAGACCAGTGAAGGCATAACTCATCCTGACTGAAGATGTTCACCATTTGTTTCAATGTTCCCTACATTTAGGGCATTTCTTAGATGCTTTCCAGCATCAACTTCCTATCTGTGGGATCTTCCTAGCTTTCAAAAGTCCCCTCCTTGGCCCAATAACATTTCATATTGATATTTTTACCATCACCCAAGATGTGATCATAGTAAGAGAGACTTCACTGTCACTGAAGTCAAAGAAACAGTTTGGACTTAACGTTTTATATCTGTGTCCATAGGCACAGACATAGGCTCTTTTCAACTGAGTCACTAGATGATAAAAAAAAATGCCCTGAAAGCACCAGAGATCAACTCAGACCCACTTGCCACCACCCAGGCTGAAAAGATTCAGCAAAGTGAGCAAATTCAGGAGCACGGTGGGCAGAAAAGATGCTGCAAAAGGAAAAGCTGCTGGCGGAAAGTAGACTATGTAAGATCCATCACAAATAAGTCTCGCAGCTCACTTCGCTTTAGAGAAAAAAAAACTACAGATTACGTGTCGTATTCTAATGTGGTTCAGGGTAAGATGACTATTAAAACAGAATGAGTGTCATGTCACTCTGACCACACTTTTGTGAGAATCATTTCCTTTGAGCCTGGGACAAGTTCTGATAATGAGAGGATGGTAAGAGAATAATGTCTGAAGGCACCCAACTTTCCCAGGAAGTAAGGCAAAGCCTGGCCTGGGATCCATATTGGCTTTTCAAGGCTGTTCAGAATCTTCCAGTGAGCTTCATGCCCCCCCTTACTTTATCTTAGAGCTCTGCTGCAACAATTACAGGTCAGTCCCGGAGTTGTTGTTGTGTTTTGTGGCAACCAAAAATCTGGGAAGCCAAATTATTCTTTCCAAGGAGACTGTATTCATCTCAGCTGAATAGTAAGAAAGCCGAGGACAAGGATATTATTCAGAGTGCTATCAAAGCCCCTATCTTCCTGAAGCCAGCACTACAGGTGAAAGCAGAGCCTACGATACGGCAATGGATACTGCCCTGAAGACTCTCGGGGATGTCCCAGCTCCACAGATTTGCTGTTGATCAAGAACCCCTGTCCTGGGCTTCCCTGGTGGCGCAGTGGTTGAGAATCTGCCTGCCAGTGCAGGGGACCCGGGTTCGAGCCCTGGTCTGGGAAGATCCCACATGCCGCGGAGCAACTAGGCCCGTGAGCCACAACTACTGAGCCTGCGCGTCTGGAGCCTGTGCTCCGCAACAAGAGAGGCCGCGACAGTGAGAGGCCCGAGCACCGCGATGAAGAGTGGCCCCCGCTTGCCGCAACTAGAGAAAGCCCTCGCACAGAAACGAAGACCCAACACAGCCAAAAATAAATATAAAAATAAATAAATAAATAAAAGATTATTATTTAAAAAAAAAAAAAACTTAAAAAAAAAAGAACCCCTGTCCTTCCTGAAATAAGGGTGTGGCAGCGCTAAACTTCCTCAACCATCTCTACTGAGATTTCAAAAATAAACAAGTATATATTTGGAAGGATGTTACTTCTTCAATAGCCAGTCTGTGGTAGGAACGCTGGCATCGGTTCCTGCCATACTGAGGTCACCAACGATGTGAATTTATGAAGTTGGATTAAATGCTTTTAATGCAACTTCCAACCGTATAACTCCATGATTTATGTACAAGAAATTAAAAAGTAAACAGAGAAGATTCATATCAAAAGGAAGAGGGGAAGGAGAGAGAGAGAAAGAGATAAACATAAGGAAGGGCTCAGAAGAGCAAGCATGGTACGACATACAGAAAAGGTAAAAAGAACGGGAGGGACAGATTTCAAAGATTTTGCCAATAGATTTAACCTAAATAAATCTTTAGGTCAGTGTAGAAGGGAGGTATAAAGTAAACCAAACTCCACATTGCCATCGAACAAAGGAAAAAAATCAATAGCAACTTTTAGAGTTCACGCAGTTTCACCAAAGCAGTCCCGTTAAAATCCTCCAGATTTCTTTCCTTAAGACTCAAATGTTCCCCAGAGAAAATGCTAACTCAGAACACGGAAGTTTATAAATTATTGGCCATTTTTCATTGAGAGAAAACAGATATGGAGTTATGCTTAGAGCATAATGAATCCGGTAGCCCTCAGAAGGTGCACAGTGAAACCTAGTGTCACCAACTTCTATCTTCTCACAACATACACAGAGCTCTCCTGGATAACAAATAAGAATTGGCAATGTCATGTTATCTGAGTAAAATGTTTTAATTTTATATTCCAGAAGTATAATAATGAATCGAACGAAAGAAAAAAATAGATGTGTACTAGAAAGCTAAAAATCAACAGGTGACTAGAATTAATAATAGAACAAACTTCAGAAAAATACAGTAATATAAATCCAGAACAATCATGCTGATATTGAGACTGATAGTCTCATAGTTACATCAGTCCCCTATATAAAATCAATTGATGATCTATATGATTTATGCGATGCAGATGCAACATATGGGGTAGATAATTGGTTAGTAGTTATTTAAGACACTTGGAAATTAATAATGGAAGAAACATAGGAATTAAAGGAGGGGACTCAATCCTATTACAACTTTCATCATATCATTTTTGTCAATGAAAAACTCGCAACATGATGCAGAAAGAGGGAGGGCCATACTTCACTCACCTGCTTCTCTGTGAGAATGACTCTCCCCAGTAACTGATCTTCTAGACCTTTCATGGTGACAGTGAAGTCAATGATGGAGGTCCGCGCACTTATTTCAGGGGTGTAGGCTGGATTGGGCAGCTTGGTGGTAATGTAGAGTCTGAAGCCATCCATCACATCTACCTCTTTGTCACCGACCTTCACCTTTTTCATAAAAAAGAAAGTTAAAAGTAATAAAACAGAGATACACCTTACTGTGTGCTTTTTGTATAGGATCCAGTATTGCTTTTAACAACTATGTACCTGAAGATCATCTGTATACTAAAAAAGAAATGGTCATTAGGCATTCACAGAGCTTTAAGCCACTAGGATGAAAGGAAAGAAGGATGGAAGTAAGAGAGGAAGGAAGGGAGGGACGGAGGGAGGGAAGGAAGGGGGGAAGGAAAGAAGTTAATTCAATATACACCATACAATATATATAGAATTTATCACCAAAATTGTTGTGATCATACTGCAGAAGTGAGATGGATTCTGCACCCAAAATTTGGTTCAGAAGTCAAGACTGATGATGTCACTCATGTAACAAAAAGATATGAAAATGTTTATTATTCACATGAGACTTTCTGGAAATATTAGGGTAGGCTCCCAAACAGGTCCAAAAAAGACCTCACTTGAGAGAGTAGGGAGGGGAAGCTGTTCTAGGGTTTTATGGTGGTTACCCAATGGGGCTGGGATGAAGTTTCCCAGACACGGTCATGAGCAGAGAGTTGCATGATTTGAACTTCCCACCAGTGCCAAAGGAGAATGGACCCACGTTTTCTTACCAGTTTGCCCAGATTGGGAATGGAAGGGGAGAGGGGCATGACAGGGCTTGAAAACTGTCCAAAGTCAAACAACACAATGGAGTCAGACTTTATTATACAAGTGAAGTAGATATTCCTGAAAAGACTGCTCTTGATCCCAACTCAGGAAGTGTAGAAGAGAAAAGCAAATGCCTCAAATTTGAATTGCTGCCTATTGAGAAACTGTCTCCTATGTCACATTTACCTGGCCTCATGGTAATTATTCTGCACATTGTCATCTATAGGTTTAACCTACCTTAAAGGTAGACCCAGTCTTAATGAAGTTTCTCTCCAAAACATTATCCAGGGCTGGATCTAGTTCCTCCGCAACATCTTCGATAAGCAAGGGCCTTCCAAGAGAAAGACTGTCTTCTAGGTGGTTTCTGAAGTACTTGTGATTTAGAGATGTGATCTAGAAACAAGATCAAAATGCTGCTCTAAACTGTCTCCATTCTTCACCTTAGCAAACCATCAATCCCTTATTTATTTTTTTTAATTGAAGTATAGTTGATTTACAATGTTGTGTTAGTTTCAGGTGTATAGCAAAGTGATTCAGTTATACATAATTTTTTCAGATTCTTTTCTCTTATAGGTTATTCCAAAATGTTGCGTATAGTTCCCTGTGCTCTACAGTAGGTCCTTGTTGGTTATTATTTTACAGATAGTAGTGGGTTTATGTCAATCCTAAACTTCTAATTTATCCATCTCCCCCACTTTTCCCCTTTGGTAACCATAAGTTTGTTTTCTATGTCTGTGGGCCTGTTTCTGTTTTGTATATAACTTCATTTGTATCATTTTTTTTTACATTCCACATATAAGTGATATCATATGATACTTGTCTTTCTCTGTCTGGCTTACTTCACTTCGTATGATAATCTCTAGGTCCAGCCACGTTGCTGCAAATAGCATTATTTCATTCTTTTTTTATGGCTGAGTAATATTTCACTGTATAAATATACATCTTCTTTATCCATTCCTCTGCTGATGGACATTTAGGTTGCTTCCATGTCTGAGCCATTGTAAATAGTGCTGCAATGAACATTGGGGTGCATGTATCTTTTTGAATTATGGTTTTCTCCAGATGTATGCCCAGGAGTGGGATTGCAGGATCATATAGTAGCTCTATTTTTAGTTTTTTAAGGAAGCTCCAGAGCATTTGACTGCATCATTCCCTTTTACTGAGAAGCAAGTAAAGGTTGTATGGCAATGCTGCCTTTTCCTCACCACCACCACATTTGTGACAAATAATCATGGAATAATTATGAAGTGTCTTTATAAAGTGCTGTACACTTAGTGTGATATAGCTCCACCCTGCTCTGTTTATGAATGAGGGCCCTAGGCCCTAACAGAAGGGAGTCTGAAACCTTTGAAAGACGGCATTGGAGAGATCAACAAGAATGCAAATAATGCAATTTTTAGAAATCATTTCTAAATACTAATATCTAAATATTAATAATAAAATTATTTCTAAATATGAAATATTTCTTTATTCTCAGATACTTGTTAATCTGGGGCACTAAAACTGATTAGTAGCATAAATAGACTCAAACCCAGATTACCTGGAGTTCATTTTGGTTTTCTTTATTTTTAACCCAGATCTTCCCTTGAGTCTGTGGATCAATTAACAAAGGGTAGCGAGATGCCTTTGTGACAATAATTCCATTCTGAATGGACAGGTCATCATTTGGCAGGCCTTGGAGGTTCCATTCACTAATGGTAGGAGCATCAATCAACATCTCATTGAGATTTAGATTGTCTCCAAATGGAATTTCCCGGGCTTTCATTTCCTTCTGCCAGTCATTTAACAGCAGATTGCGAAATTCTTGGTTAAACGGACCAGAATAAGATAGGAAAGCTGTAGCCAACAACACATCCCCTAAAACGGAAAACAAAACATCACTGAAATACTCTGTGATCAGCCCTGTAATTCTGCAGAATGTTAGAAATGAAAAAAAAAAGACAACCATTCTTTCAAACTAAATTTCAGAAACCAAATTGCAACCACAAGTTGCTGTGTCTTGTGAATAGCAGTAGTTTAGTTCATTGTTAAAGAGTACACATGGTCCACCAAGTAATAGCTGCTCGTAGTCAAGCACCGGATTATGTTGACTCTTGTTGGATACGAGAGGATGATTTCTGAGTTTAAGAAATACACCAAAACCTCAGAAGACAGAGCCTCCATTCTAAGTGACCTTGATCGATATGGCCATTCACTCGTAGGAGAACTCAAAAATGACCTGATAATAAGAGGTTTAAATCTAATAAGCGTTGTCTAAATGCCAGACCAATATTCATCCTTTTGAAATAGCTGGACACACACACACACACACAGACACACACACACACACACACACACGCAGAGGAATTTGAAGTAAAAGAGCGCTGATGTGTATTCTGATTAAAGCTTAAGTTTGCTCACTCCCTATTAGAGTCAACATATAATCTCATTAATAAAGGAATTACATACCTACAAGTCTTTTAGTTTGTGCAGCCAACTCCTTGCTTTGCTCTGTCCATCTGTCTTTTTCTCCTGCCAGCCCCCCGATCAGCGCGGAAGCGGTCTGCATTTTATGTCTGCACCTCTCTGCATCTTCAAGCAAGGTCTAAAAACAGACAGAACCAGAAGAAAACCTTTGTTCAGATAAATATAGCCTGGAGCTCAAAAACATAATTTTAAAACATCATATGTTATCTTCCTTTCTGAGATATGTAAGCCACTTATTCCACAGGAAGCGTAAGATTCCATTGCTGTGGGTCTGTCTCAGCCCAGCCTGTGTCTTAAGCCCTATCTGTGGAACATAGATGGATTCCTCAGGAGGGACCCTAAGCCAACGGGCAAACCCTCCCCAGATGTTAATAAACTGAGAAATAATGGAGATTTGCATCATTTATGATTTTTGAATCTAAAAATTAGAAATAAAATATCAGCATACATGCTAATATCACATAGCACAACAAAATGTAAAGAAACATATCCCTACTTAAAAATGAGGAATATTTCTCATGTTAAAGTTCTAGCATCATTATTGCTTTGTCTAACTCCACATCTCCTTTTACTTTAGGTGAAACTTTAGATAATCTTCAGGTTGTGGAGTCTTGAAGTTCATTCATGAATTCCAGCCACACTGACTCAGTAGGTCCCTCCCTGCTGCTCTTATGTCAGTAAAAGACCTTTGACCGGACTTCCACACACTATTGCCACTCAAGGCTTTGTTCTTAAAAACAAATGGTCCGGGCTTCCCTGGTGGCGCAGTGGTTGAGAATCTGCCTGCCGATGCAGGGGACACGGGTTCAAGCCCTGGTCTGAGAAGATCCCACATGCCGCGGAGCAACTAGGTCCGTGAGCCACAACTACTGAGCCTGCGCGTCTGGAGCCTGTGCTCCGCAACACGAGAGGCCGCGGTAGTGAGAGGCCCGTGCATCGCGATGAAGAGTGGCCCCCGCTTGCCACAACTAGAGAAAGCCCTTGCACAGAAACGAAGACCCAACACAGCCAAAATAAATAAATAAATAAACAAATAAATAATAAAATTAAAAAATATTTTAAAAAAACAAATGGTTCCATTTCTCTATGTTGAAAAGACAGCTGCTAATTCTACTTGTAAAAATGTATACTTATGGTACAATAATGGATATGGCTAAAGATTTAGCTATGTGACCAGTCACTGGAAGTTCTTGTATAATATTTATATATATTTATATAATGTACATATGGCATATATATGCTAAATGTCTAATAATAGAGGATAATTTACATAGATTACGGTATATTGTGAACAAGAATGCTCTGAAGCCATTAAAAATATAATCATTAAGAAAAATAATCATTAAGTTAAAGAAAAACAGTCATTAGTTAAAAATTCAATTTATAAAGCAGTATGTACTGAATTATCTGCTACAATTTTACATGGATTTTAAATATATGTAAATCAGGCATATGTGCAGATATGAAATGATAAAGAGGAAAATATTTTTAGGCTTCATCTCCAGGGTTACCTATGTGTATTTTCTATAAGGAACATGAATTGCTATTGTAATAATAACACAATACAGTGTTTTTCAGAAGCCAGATATTTGTTCCAGTTGGTTCTAGTCTGCTCTGTTTTCCTTCCCGCTAGAGTTAATGCAGAAAACCCAAAATCCCAGCTGAGAGGTGTACCCGCACATCGACACCATCCATATTTGTTTGTTTGTTTCTCCCCAAGAAGAAAGATGTCAGCTGGAAGTATAATACGACATCATTTATTTCTGCCTACCTTTAAAACAAACTTTTCATAGGACAGATATTTTTAATATTAAGTTATCCTCCCTAAGTTCCCCATCCCCACTGCCATGTGGCCAAATAAAAAATGGCCAACCCCTCCCCTCCTGGCTGTTGCTTTCTGGAAACCCAGGCTCCTTTGGGGGATTGGGAAATGGGGGAAATGGGGGATGGGAGAGGAGCAAATGAGCACACAGGAGTGAGAAGCAGATTTTCCCTCCGAGCCTGGCTAGGGGAGTGTGCAGAATTGCTTGCGTTCCGTGGCTAGTGCCCCCGGCCCTCTCTCTCCTAGTGCCCCAGAGTCTGACTAGGTGCCCAGAGGCCCTGTGGAAGTGGACCCTCTGCAAAGGCACCGACTGCCCTGTGCACAGAGCGGCAGGACACACACTCCTCCAGGGACGGCACAGACCTGGTTGTGAGGTTACCAGGCGTGACCATGAACTGTAGACTTGAGAGCCCTCCCCTGCCCCCTGTAGTCTATAAGCCCCTGGACTCTCACGGCGCCCCACAGAGGGAGAAGGAGCAACACAATGACTGAAAGTCAAGTTCACTCCAACATGTTGGGAGCAGGTGGGCACACAGCCAAATTTTGTTTTCTTTTTTTTTTTTTTTAATTTATTTATTTATTTATGGCTGTGTTGGGTCTTCGTTTCTGTGCGAGGGCTTTCTCTAGCTGCGGCAAGCGGGGGCCACTCTTCATCGCGGTGCACGGGCCTCTCACCATCGCGGCCTCTCCTGTTGCGGAGCACAGGCTCCAGACGCGCAGGCTCAGTAGTTGTGGCTCATAGGCCTAGTTGCTCCGCGGCATGTGGGATCTTCCCAGACCAGGGCTCGAACCCGTGTCCCCTGCATTGGCAGGCAGATTCTCAACCACTGCGCCACCAGGGAAGCCCAGATTTTGTTTTCTTAATGAAAAACATTTGACATTTGTTGAGATTCAAGTTTTAAAGTTAGAGCCACACCTTTATAGTAGCCATTCTTACGTGGTCCTTATAATTGCTTACCTAACAAATAGTAGATATTCAAAAACAAAAAAGCTTATTGAGCGAACCAATGCAAAACTGTTAAAACTGAACCATAATAAAATGAGGCCGTAAATATATTTTTACAGTATGTAGTAGTGTTTCCTGATATAAGTGAGTGTCTAAATGGTAGAAATTCATGTGTCTTCCTCACAGTTTCTAAAGTAGACGCCCAAATTGCAAAGTTAATTTTCTCTTCATATTATGGTAGTAAATTTCATAGAACATAAATAACAAACCCAAATAGGTGCTATATAATTACCTCTCTAAAATTTCTGAAAAGCTCTTATTTTGTTTTCAGGAGACTTATCTTTAAGAGGAAATACCATACATCTTGCATATAGTGAAACTGAAATGTTTATCTAAATCCCCTCATTGGGACCCCTATAAGGGAATAGACTAACAGAGCAGGAATCTCAATCCAGCCGAGTGAGGGCTGAGAAGAGGCAGAGGTGGGTTCCGTATAATCATCAAGGAAAGAACAGAGAGAATCTAGCTCTTATTTATCAAGCACAGGTTTTCTCAGAGGCAGATACAGATTTTGTGAGGCCAGATGCTTATCTAAGCTGGGGACCACTTTAAAAAACTCATTAAAGAATTTTTACAAATACAAAATACCAAAGTGAACATGTAATGAGAATTGGGGAAAGAAATCACTACAAAGTCCTGATAATTGAGAAATTCAGGTACCTTTCCTCTGGGATCTCTAGGTATTTTATCTGAATGCTTACACACAAATGCTTGTCAGTCATAATCTGGTTTCCCCTCCCCACAGAACTCTCTACAACTCCCAGTAACCCCAGCATTCATGGGGCCTGTGCAAGTGAGGGGCCATAAAACTTACGCTACATTAGGTTTATGTTAAATCTGCCTCTATTACCAGAAAGAAGGAGGCCCCAGTGGAGCCGGAATGAGTATAAATCAACTAAACAGCTTGCTGCCCAGTGGAGAGGAAATATACGAGCCTTTGATTCTGAAATGTGCTAAAGCTACAAACATGCATAGGTTGAGAAGGCTATAGGTGGTCATTGTCACTGGGGCACAGCCACGTGGTCAGGCACGTTGGTCCAGCAGAAAGACCCGAGTAGACATCAGAAGATCAAGGTCTAATCCAGCCCTGTGACCAATGCCCATGACCGGGAGCCCTCGGCTTGTCCTCTCTGGGCCTAAGTTCCTTTCTTTAAAATGAGAGTAAAATAAAAATATCTACCCTGCCTACCTTGAAAGATACTTTCAAATATTAAATGAGATACAGTGGGAGGACGTGATCTGAAAAATATGTTAAAAATGCTGCACAGGATGCTGTTATCCTCACCGTTAATAAGGAAACTCAGAACTCCCGTGTTCCAGCAGTAACTTCTGTTTTGGCTGAATATCCTGACCTCTTACCAAAGGTCCTCGGTGTCCGTTAGAAACAAACTCCAGGGCTTAGCGAGGGAGTACGTGCCGTGTGTGTATGTATGTATATGTGTATTGTATTGTATATCAATTAAATGAAGCCCTGCTGGAAACCAAACCCTTGGAGAGAGAAAGCAGGAGAGGGATGAAGGGCTGACCACAGCCAGGAGGGCCTGTGACGTCACCACCCGCCCCAAAGCCCTACGGCAAGAAGTCAGTGACCTGCTTTTCGGTCGTGGCCTGTCCATACCCGGCCTGTACCACATCCAGCTCGGCTTGCCTGTCGTCCAGCTCAGCCTGGGCCTTCTGCAGATCCTGCGTGGCCAACACGTAGCGATTCTCCTGCACCAGCAGGTTGGCCTGCACGGGACACACACAGGGTGAAGGGATGGGCAGCGAACCGAACATGCAGCATGTCGGAGTCTGACAGCTCAGCGGCCACGTGTTACACCTGTTCTTTGATCCGCCCCTAGACCCCTCTCAAATCGCACGGTCAGGACCAAACCTTAATGTGAACTTGACGTGTTTGTGAGCAGAAAATTAAAATTCATTAGAGGAGAGTCAGCAAACTTTTTCCATAAAGTGCCAGATAGTAAATAGTTTAGGCTTTTGGGGCCAAGAGGCAAAATCAAGACTATTGTTCAGGTACTTAATTTAAAATTTCACGAGCCATACAAATACAGGTGGTGGGTTAGATTTGGCCTGTGGACCACAGTTTGCCAATCCCTAAATCAAAACATTGTAATATTAAATGTATATAGGCAAATTACAGAACATTTCAATACTGAGTTGTAGAAAAAAAAATCTGAATATTTAGAACCATCTGCCTAGCAGGGCTGATCACCGTTAGTAAGGATGTTAAAACAAGACAAAGGATGAAACATGATTAACCACTGAACATAAAGATCTAGGTTTTATGGGTGGTGATGGACTTGATGGCATTCCTGTCATTTGCATATATTGCTTGCCATTCAGAAAAGAACAGATACTTGAGCTGTGACCAAATAATAATATTTGCTTTTAGGAAGCTACTAAAAAAGACTCAAAAGACATAATCAAAAGCAATATTGGAAAAAGATGAGGTGTAGAAAATAGTCCATGCTTGCAGGAATTAAAATCCTTTCGAAAAAATTTTGAAATCAGTGTTCTCCCTTTAAGTCTTACTGAAGTAACCCACTCATGTCAAACTATTGCAGCCCCAAAGATCTTGGATATTTTCTAGGACTTTACTCAAGAGGGAGGGGGATATACATATACATATAGCTTATTCACTTCGTTGTACAGGAGAAGCTAACACAACATTGTAAAGCAATGATACTCCAATAAAAATAATAATAATGCTAATTTTTTTAAATGAAGCTCTCAAAAGCTACTAATCAAAGGGTATAAAATCTTCAAATCCAGCCGCTCACCTTAGGAGCCACAGGACTCTGTTAAGATTACTTGAACTCTGCAAGCCTCAGTTTCTCCATTAAGATATTGAAAAACTACCTCCTAGGATTTGTGAGTGTGTGTGTGTGTGTTTGTGTGTGTGTATGTATTACATAAAATAACATATGTAAAAACCCAAGCCTGGGACCTGGCATATAACAAGAGTTTGATAAATAATACATTCGATATTATTATTGTTATTATCCGTGTTCAATATTTAAGACTCTACTGTTGTTATGTTTTGTTTATGTAAACTAACATGTACTGGTTTTCACAGAGTGTCCAAGGAGAAATCCCTTATGAATGAAATTGAATAGAATCTCAATTGCTACTCTTATAATTAAATTTGTTTAAGTTTACTCACTACTAGAAGTCACTTGACCCGTCTATAGGAATTGTAAGATGAAAGAAGAGTCCCTCACCGTCTCCTTCGCTAATTAGTGGTGAAGAGGTTCCCACAGGAGTTTAAGGAGTGTCCTCAATCTCTCTTTACTTGGGAAGCAGGAGTTCGCACGTGAAGCCCCCTCCAGGAATAAGTGAAGTTAGAGCCCCTGGTCTGTATTTCTTAATATATTGAGCAGAGCTGCCCAATGATAACCTGTCCTTTCTTTGTCTTCTACTTCCCTCTAAGCAGTGAATGTGTAGCATCTACATAACTACGTTTATTTTTCTGACAGTGGCAATTAGGAGAGATCTGACAAACTGAAGATTCCCAGATGCTAGATGCTCCTAAGGACCTATGGGGCACTCCCAGAACAGGCTTCTCAGAAGAGAAGCATAGGTTCCAGGCACAAGTAAAAGGTCCCTCCTCCTGACGGTGTCCCCTTCACTTCCTACTGTAGGACCTCTGTTGTCCTGGAACTGGGTGGAGCCCGAAATGTACAGAATGTAAGGGAGGAGATGTCATCATCCTTCTTACGTAAGCCTTGTTCAGCGCATCCACTATTTTGTACTGGTTTCAGCTCATTTTATTTAAAGGAACTACAACAAAATAAAAACTCCCCACTGTGAATTCAACTGTAATTCCCTTAAAGACACTTACGTATGCTTAGCCACTGGAAAAATCTGCAAAGCATGCCCTGTACTTTTCACTGGATATGGTTGTTATAATTCAGTCAATATCAGAATGTCCGATTGTGAGCTATGTTGGAGTCTTCAGTGGTCCCCAAATCCACAGTGCCCGACAGCATGACATCAACTATTTGCTCTAAAAATCTCTGAGCCAAATGAATCCCTTCTCTTTTAAGTTGCCCTGGGACCCCAAGGGCCTCCACCACTGAATAAATGGCTCTGATATGGGAACAATGAGAAAATAAAATGGGACTTGCAACTGTATCCCTATGTTCTTTTCATTCTTGATTATTTTTAGCGTGATTATTAAGTTCCTTGGGTAGTTTATAAGTGTACGTGGATTTTAGTTGATGGTTGAGCGAGATCAGGCTTACGAAAAGCAAAATAATCAACAAAGCCATAACGTATGAGCTCTGAGGCATCAGTATTTCATTTTCAAGACAGGTACTTGCCTCTCCATCTGCTAAAGACTGAGTGTCACTGAATGCTGGGGGGATGTGGACAAATGAAGCTGAGAAATGCAATTACTCAAAGGGAAACACTGGTATGCTCTCAAATCACTTTACATAAAGGATGATATGCAGTTTCTTTCCTGGGGGCAAAAGAGGGAGAGGGAATAAACACTATGTTGTCCCTGCAGCCAAGACCAGACACCAGTGACTGTGTCCACGCTGCCTCATTCACAGGAGTCCCTGGCAGGAGATCTTGGACATTGTTGGTGGATCCTATGCTAGAGTTTCCTGTGTTTCTTTTTTTCAAGTTGACATTGTGGGGAAAAAATGTCCAGCAGCCCACAATGGACTTTGTACCCTTGTAGAGAGTCCATGCTTAAGGCTCAGACAATACCGATTGGAGATGGATTACAGAGAAGAAAGAAACGTCCTATGCTCGGCCTGCCTATTGCTAGCTCTCCCCGTGGACTTGGGTACAATAAAACCTGAGGCTTCTGTGTTGCATGAAAGACAAGCCCAGTTGACCCAGAGACCCCCCTGCCGGCACACGTCCTGCAGTTCCACCGAGGAGGCTTACCTTCAGGGGCAACACCTCTCTGTTTATAGAAAAGAAGGAAGCCATGGCCTTGGTCCAGGAACAAAGCCCCGCTACATTCCCACATACACGTTTAGCAGTTTCGATGTTGTAGTCTGCCATCTCAAAGTAAGGATTCAAAAATTCTATCACTTCTTCATTGATTGTGTCTTTGGGGAATTGCTATGGAAGAATGGAGTAAAATAAAGTCAAAATACCTCTTTCCATGAAGTCATAATCACATTATGCTCACAATGCCACTGAAACAGTTAAAAAACTGTTAAAACCAAGAATGGATGAATGATATCATATTTTGTTGATATTTCAGGTTATTAGGCAACAATCATATATATTTAGGCATATGAAATGGTACATATATTTAGCATTGTATATAAAAATGTAAAGCATATATATTTAGACATAAATATTTAGCATTTAGCAGCAACCAAATGCTTAATACATTCAGAGGGAGGTTCTATTAAACTCACCTGAAATGTGAAGAAAATAATTTGGACATTAGGCCTTCAGGGTGATGAATTAACTTTAAATCATAGAACTATCAAGATTATGAGAGAACTGTTCTTTTCTGGAGGGATAAAATTTTAAAATAGTAGCAGAAATGGATTATGAGTGCCTTCTTGTATTAAGAGAGAAGACTGACCAAACAATGAAATTGGATCTTTGAAATGTGGTGTTTGATCATCTAACCGAGGATAATTAAATATTTTCCAAGTAGAAAGAAATTTAGCACCTAAATAATTCAGAGAAATAAGCCTTCACAGAACATACATAACACAGAGCAAAACACACTTTCAATCAGACCTCTTTAAATGCAAGTTTCTTTTATGAGACTTGAAAAATAGTGAAGCCAGAAGAATACCTGGGAACAACAGAAGGATGGTGGTGACAAAAGGCAAATAGCAAGGTAGCTTCCAAGAGCAGTGGCCTTGCACCAGGTATATAAGGCAAGTGCAATTCCACTGCACATTTTTCAGTGGACACTTTTTAAGCTCCGCCCCCAATGCCCAAGGACCACTGCTATTCCACACGCTCATAGTCTGATTAATCACTACCTCCTATCCACTCAAATAGCATGTTATTCCTTCATGGTGGCCCTTACATCACAGAGGCTTATATTTTAATTATCTGAAACGAGTCTGTATGGCCCACTGGTTTCAGAAGCTACTTGGTGTTATAGCTGCTGTAAGGCGCCTCACAAGATGCTCTGGCCATAGCAGCCACTTGGGCAATGATAAATTAAAAACTGAACGAAAGACGGTGCTGAAGAGTGCTTGGGTCATGGATGGGGGATGGGTATTCCCAGTTAGTTGTCTCAAGATCTAAATATTAAAGAGAAAACAATATAACTGCCAGAAGAAAACACAGAAGCATTTATTCGGCCTTAGAGATGGGCAAAGATTTCCTAAACAGAACGCAGAAAGCACTGTAAGGAAAGTATTGATAAATCGGACGATACTTAACTTAAGAGTATCTCCTTATCAAAAGACACCATTAGGGCTTCCCTGGTGGTGCAGTGGTTGAGAATCTGCCTGCCAATGCAGGGGGCACGGGTTCGAGCCCTGGTCTGGGAACATCCCACATGCCGCGGAGCAACTGGGCCCGTGAGCCACAATTACTGAGCCTGCGCGTCTGGAGCCTGTGCTCCGCAACAAGAGAGGCCACGATAATGAGAGGCCCGCGCACCGCGATGAAGAGTGGCCCCCACTTGCCGCAACTAGAGAAAGCCCTCGCACAGAAACGAAGACCCAACACAGCCATAAATAAATAAATTAAAAAAAAAAAAAAGAAATACAACCAAATTAATTTAAAAAAAAAAAGACACCATTAATGGAATGAACAACTAAGGCAGAAAGCGGGAGAAGATATTTGCAAACATATAAATGACAAATTACCCATATTTTATATATAAATTCTACAAAATAATAAAAAATTTAAATGTCCAGGCGATCTGTACATTTAAATGTACAGGCACTTAACCAAAGAGTTCCCGAGGGGCTCATAAACTGATGAAAAGATTTTAAGCATCATTTGTCATCAGAGAAATGCAAACTAAACCACAATAATAAGACACCACCACCAACCCATCAGAATAGCTAAAAGTAGAAAATGGTTAAGACATGGAGCAAATCATACACTGCTTGTGGGTATGTAAACTGATAACAACAATTTTTGAAAACTCTTTGGCACTATCTACTAAGGCTGATTAAATGTATAACCTAAGACCCAGAAATTCCACTCCTGAGTATAGAGCCAATAGAAATGAAAACATGCCCACTAAATGACCAATATTCAAAGTAGCTTTTTTAATAATAGCCCAAAACTAGTAACGTCTCAAAAATCCATCAACAATACAAGGACAAACAAATTAAAGTACATTACAGCATTTCACGCTGGTGCTGGTAGATATAAACTTATGAGAAACGATTACTAAATTTTCAGAAATTTTACAGACTTGTTAAATACAGCCATTATTTAAAATTAAATTATAAAAACTTACAATTAAATGTTATTTTGAACAAAAATAATGTATAGTCAAAAGTCATCACCTTCTAATTATTTTGCTACATTTTACTATCTACATTTTTGAGGTCATTTACATTTATTGTATCTACCCAGTGGGACTACCTTATCACAGCATGCTACCATGTACCTCTTCCCAACTCTACATTCAGCAACATTATTTTGGTAGCTTGAAATCAGTCATTGTGGGGATATTTACACTATGAAAATTGGCAAACACTACAAATCAGAGCTTTTTCTTTTTTCTCACCAGAGAACCAGTTGTTAAACATTTGTCACACACTATTGCACACTACTGATATTCATCTACTGAAAAGCTGTGTAGCAATGAAAAAAGAATGAAATATTGTCCTGTGCAACAATAAGAAAGAATCTCACAGACGTGTTGAACGAAAGAGGTCAAAACAAAAGAGTTCATATGATATGATTTCATATACGTAAATTTCAAAACAGGTGAAACTAATTATCGGGATAAAGGTCAGAATAATGTTTATCTTAGGGGAGATTACTGACTGTGTTGGGACACAAAAGAGATTGCTGGGGTCTGGAAATACAAATCTTGATTTCAGTGTTCATTAATAGGTATAGACATATGTAAATACTCATTAAGCTATACCCTTTTTTTAATTAAATTTTTATTTTATATTGGAGTGTAGTTGATTTACAATATACACTTTAAATTTGTGCATTTTATCATATGTAAATGTTACCTCATAATGAAATTTAAAAGATGCAAATTAATACTCGAAAAACTACAATTGAGACTTGTGAAATAAAAATATATATGTACTCATATGCAAATAATATATGCACATATGTTTGGGTTCCTTAAAATGATTTTTTTAACTTTTACTGAAATATGTTGCTGATGATGTTTTAATATGCCTAAAATCTGCCAGGAAAAGCTCTAATACTTACAATGTCTCATATTTGAAAGAGAAATTCTACTCTGAAAAAATACGTAAATATAAGTTGAAAATATGTATGTAGAGTATTATTCAGGCTTAAAACAGAAGGAAATTCTGCCATTTGTGACAACATGGATGGACCATTATGCCAAGTACTATAAGCCAGAGAGAGACAGAGCCTTCATGGTGTCACTTATAATAGCCAACTCATAGAAGCAGAGAGTAGAATGGTGGTAGCCAGGAGCTGGGGGGAGGAAGAAAGGGGAAGATGTTGGTCAAGGGTCAAGGGTCACTTATGCAAGATGAGAAGGTCCTGGGGACCTAATGTACAACAATGTGAATATCGTTAACAATACTGTATTGTTTACTTGAAATTTGCTAGGAGGGCAGATCTTAAATGCTCTCACCACAAAAAACGAAAAAAAAAGAAAGGAAAAAATGGTAATTATGTGAGGTGATGGATATTTAATTGGCTATTTATTGGATTTAGTGGATGGATTTTGGTGAAATCATTTCACAATGTATTAACATATATCAAAACATCAAGTCATACACCTTAATTATATAAAAGTGTTATTTATCAATTATACCCCAATAAAGATGAAAAAAATTAGTAAGTTAAAAATATGTCCATAGAGTAGATTCTCTTCAGAAACGTCTTCTATTAAAGGACCCATATACTCTAATGAAGTCTGAGTCCCCTCCTAGCCCATCATTATTGAACCACCAACCTGTAAATTCTGTAAAAAGTTTCCTGCAGTCATCAGTTTTAAAGATTCCTGCCAGGAAGGAACTGTACAGCCTTTTTCCAGGTCAATTTTCACTGCATTGACTTTCCTCTGAAACAGCAGCAGCACGCAATCCATGATCCTCATGATGAGATGGGGGGGTCGGCCCAGCGTGCGGACAGTAGCAATGTCAGAAGGCTTGATGGTCTGGGGAGGAAAGGAGGTCATCACCCAATCTCAGATAAGAAAAGTGAAAACAAACCTTTACTCTCTAAAGGCTACTACTTCAACAGAGGAAAGCAAGCATTTTTAAGTTTGATGCCGTCATGGGAGCTAGATGCAGATTTAATCCCCAAGAAAAACCACACATCCCCCAAAGTTCACATTCTTACAATTCAAAGTGACAGCCAAAGGAGATACAGTGAGAGACGTGTTCGCAAGCGGATAAGGAGCTGTGACATCTCTAAAATTGTAATGACAACTTAGCGTCAGAAAAAAAACTGTTATCTGAAAGGAAAAGAATCGTCAGCACTTAAGTAGATTCCAGGGATTCTAAACCAGGAAAACTCCAGAATTTGCAGTGCTTTTTTTTTACTCATTAGTTATGTAGGTCAAGAATCTGCCTCTCTCTCTTAAGACTTGTCACCGGGGTCTGACACTAGTTGTAGCCTCAGGGCTGCCACACTGAATAATTAGAGGTTTCTTCGCTGGGAACTAACCTTTAAATGATGGAATTTGAGCAATAGGAATTTCACTAAGCTCTTAGAAAAGTTCTGTTCCATTCCTAGTACAGAGATTCTTATACAGAAAATTACTTAATAGTCACCTAGACTTGTTGTAGTCGATAACTGTTCTATCAAACTCTCTATGGAATAAACATTGGAAAAATATGAAAGATAAGCATATGACACTGTCCTATTTCTAGGACATAGTGTACATTCATTCCTTCCAGGTCTTGAAAAACCTTCCATCTGATTTGCATTGGCATCCCTCCTGTCAAAGAAAGGTACGCAACCCCCTTCCCATCAAAGCTAATGATCTTTTCTCTGAGAATTGGGGAAAAAAAGAAGAAAACCACTGAACTTGGTCATTAGAAATGGAACTATCTACTTTGAAAAGGTTTGTTACAACACACTAGCATTTGTGAATTCTAGACAGCTGGAAGTGAAGGGGAATTTGTGGTAAAGAACTGGAAATTGCAGACAGACCTTAATTTGAGATGCTTGGCTATAAAAGAAAGGAGAGAAATATAATACCTGCCAATAGGGAAAGAAGGATCAAATTAAAGTGGATATAAAAGAGCTGGACATGCTTATTTCACTTTAGCTTTTTATTTGTTTGTTTGTTTTAAAATTTACTTTATTGAAGTATAGTTGATTTACGATGCTGTGTTAGTTTCAGGTGTACAGCACAGTGATTCAGTTATACATATATACATAATAGTTTGCATCTGCTAACCCCAAACTCCCAATCGAACCCTTCCCCACCTCCCCCTTGGCAACCACAAGTCTGTTCTCTGTGTCTGTGAGTCTGTTTCTGTTTCATAGATAATTTCATTTGTGTCATATTTTAGATTCCACATATAGGTGATATCATATGGTATTTGTCTTTCTCTGTCTGACTTACTTTACTTAGTATGATAATCTCTAGGTCCATCCACGTTGCTGCAAATGGCATTATTTCATTCTTTTTTATGGCTGAGTAGTATTCCATTGTATGTATATACCACATCTTCTTTATCCATTCCTCTGTTGATGGACGTTTAGGTTGCTTCCATGTCTTGGCTATTATAAATAGTGCTTCAGTGAAAACTGGGGTGCATGTATCTTTTCAAATTATAGTTTTCTCTGGATATATGCCCAGTAGTGGGATTGCTGGGTCATATGGTAGTTCTATTTTTAGTTTCTTAAGGAACCTCCATACTGTTCTCCACAATGGCTGCACCAATTTACATTCCCACCAAAAATGTAGGAGTGTTCCCTTTTCTCCACACCCTCTCCAGCATTTATTATTTGTAGACTTTTTGATGTTGGCCATTCCGACCCCTGTGAGGTGGTACCTCATTGTACTTTTGATTTGCATTTCTCTAATAATTAGTGGTGTTGTGCATCTTTTCATGTGCCTGTTGGCCATCTGTATGTCTTCTCTGGAGAAATGTCTATTTAGATCTTCTGTCCATTTTTTGATTGGGTTGTTTGTCTTTTTGATATTGAGCTATATGAGCCATTTGTATATTTTGGAAATTAAGCCCTTGTTGGTCTCATCATTTGCAAACATTTTTTCCCAGTCCATAGGTTGTCTTTTTGTTTTGTTTATGGTTTCCGTTGCTGTGCAAAACCTTATAAGTTTGATTAGGTCCTATTTGTTTATTTTCACTTTAGCTTTAAAAGGGGGAATTTTCAAACAGAATTGGGCTCAATTATGTTAGGTACCCAGGTAAAAAGAGTCCGGGAGAGGAGTATATCTGAAGTGCAACCTATTTCAGCTAAGTATTAGATTCCTGTTTTTTTCTGCAGGCAAAGCAATATGGCTGTTATATATAAATACATATTTATATATATTTGTGTCAAGTCAGATAAGCACTGAGATAGGATGAGACACATTCTTTGCTGTTACCTTATTTGTTGTGTAGATTTATGTGGCCTGATGCCAAAAGAGAGTTTGGATGTACCCAGAACTTTCTTAGTATAAATTAGTAGTACCAGACTTCAAGATTTCAAAAGCTCATAAAGAGGCAATAAAATGGAGACAGAACCAATGAAGGAAATTATTGAAAACCTCTCCTATATATCCCCTCACCTTACCCCTGTTCCCACACATTTCTGCATTGATGATTATGTTGAATATTTTAGTGGTAGAGAGTACTAAATTAGAAGGATACTGTAAAATATTTTATAATATCAAAACAAATGCTAAGCTTTTTAAATCTTGGGAAAATGTAAACGTGTAAGAACTGAGATACCATATGCTCAGTTCCTATGATGCTGTTAGGTATCATGAGTTCAATAAAGGTTTAGAAGTTACACGATCATTGTCTTCTCTCTGTTGATCAGAGACTCTCGGTGAAGCCAGAGTACCTTAAAAGGGGCGGGGGGAGGATGAGGTCCAGGATCTTGAAGAGATATCTGCACCTCCATGTTCACTGCAGTATTATTCACAATGGCCAAGATAATGGAAGCAACGTAAATGTCCATTGACGGATGAATGGACAAAGAAAATGTGGTATTTACATACAATGGAATATTATTCAGCCTTTAAAAAAAAAATGGAAATCCTGCCATTTGCAACAATATGGATGGATCTGGAGGACATTATGCCAAGTGAAATAAGCTAAAAAGAAAGACAAATACTGTACCATCTCATTTATACGTGGAATCTAAAACAGATTCATAGAAGCAGACAGTAGAAGGGTGGTTGCCAGGGACTGCAGGAAGAAGCAAATGGGAAGGTGATGGTCAAAGAGTACAAAGTTTTCTACCATACGACCCAGCAATCCCACTACTGGGCATATACCCTGAGAAAACCAGAATTCAAAAAGAGTCATGTACCACAATGTTCACTGCAGCTCTATTTACAATAGCCAGGACATGGAAGCAACCTAAGTGTCCATTGACAGATGAATGGATAAAGAAGATGTGGCACATATATACAGTGGAATATTACTCAGTCATAAAAAGAAATGAAATTGAGTTATTTGTAGTGAGGTGGATGGACCTAGAGTCTGTCATACAGAGTGAAGTAAGTCAGAAAGAGAAAAACAAATACTGTGTGCTAACACATATATATGGAATCTAAAAAAAAAAAAAAAAAAAAATGGTCATGAAGAACCTAGGGGCAAGATGGGAATAAAGACGCAGACCTACTAAAGAATGGACTTGAGGACACGGGGAGGGGGAAGGGTAAGCTGGGACAAAGTGAGAGAGTGGTAGTGTATATATAGACATATATGCACTACCAAATGTAAAATAGATAGCTAGTGGGAAGCAGTCACATAGCACAGGGAGATCAGCTCGGTGCTTTGTGACCACCTAGAGGGGTGGGATAGGGAGAGTGGGAGGGAGGGAGACACAAGAGGGAAGAGATATGGGGATATATGTTTATGTATAACTGATTCACGTTGTTATAAAGCAGAAACTAACACACCATTGTAAAGCAATTATACTCCAATAAAAAGGTTAAAAAATTTTTTTAAAAAGAGTACATAGTTTTCGTTATGCGAGATAAATAAATTCTAGAGATCTACTACACAGCATAGTGCCCATAGTTATCAATACTTTATTGTATACTTAAAATTTGTTAAGGGGGTAGAGCTTAAGCTGTGTTCTTATCACAAAAAAATAGTAATAATAATAAAGGGAGCAGGAGGACACTTCGGGCATTGATGGATATATCTATGGCCTTGAAGACGGTGATGGTTTCATAGGTGTACACTCATCCCAAACTCAGTGAGCTATACGCATTAAATACGTACAGCTTTTTATACGTCAATCTTACCTTCATAAATTGGCTTTTTAAAAGTGGGGCGGGGGAGATGAGGTACCCACCAATCTGAGAGACTCAAGACCCTGGAGGGCTTCAAGGATTAAGGAGGACAGTTTAGCCAGTGCAAGGAGGGATGGAGAAAAAATAAGGAAAGATATATCACATAAAAGAGTAGCGTGAAAATTGGAAAGATAAAAAAAGAAGGCAATATCTTCATTGTCTCAAAAGAGTAGAAATTCTCTTATACAGTATGTTGTATATTGACTCAGAAAGCTTAAAGACTTAACTTGGATCAAAAGCATTTAGAAGTGTTTCAGGTGGTGTGCTGAGACGGTGGTGAAAAATAATAATTACATTATCAAGTAATGATGCATGTTCAATGAAGGTTCTATAACTTGAATTAGCAGTGGACACATCAGCAGTGTTCCATTTCTTCAGCCACATTCTAAGCCAGGAATCAATAACATAAGGCAGTAGTTGAGTAAGACTAAAGTAAAAGCAATCGTAAATCCAAAATATCTCAAATTGGGTCTTCAAAACTCGACCAGCCCTTGAAGGTGTGGCCTATTTCACTAAACTCAACATATTTTCTCTGAACCCAACCTCTTTCTTAATTTCACCATGTCTCTTCTTGCCACACAATCGCGCTGAGTAACTGTGTTGGAACTCTGACATTAATGTGGTACGTTAGATCAGTAGTCCTTTATTTGGATAATTCATATACACACTCAGAGAATGTTGTATCTTACCAACCTACTCCAACGTCCGCAATGAATGAGTGAAAAATAAATGTTGTTTTAGAGATTTTATGTGACTTTCCCAATGTCACATAGCTTATTGGTTACAGAGTTGAAATGAGAACCCAGGACTCCAGATCACCATTATATGACACTGCCCATCCTTCATGAGTGAGGAAGATGAGATGTGAAGAGCCATGTGCAATATCTAAAAAACTCAAATAACATCTCCAAGCAGAAAATATTACTTGAAATCATTCCAGTAGAAAGAGCTTTCAGCTGAAGCGGTAGAACATTTCCTTGTTGTTATTCATCTTTTCTGCCTTAATCTTCCTCCAAGGCCCTAAAAGGTGGCATCTGTTATATCACAAAGGCATACCTGCAAGGCTGCTTCTGCTTCTTCTAACGCTGGCTTTGCTGCTTCCAGTTTTTCCTCAGCAATGGCTTTATCTTTAGAGATGCTGTCAACAATGGCCTGGGCTTTGTCCTTCACCTTCTGTACCTCAACTTTGACCTTTTCGGCAGCCTGTGCTTTCATTGTCACTTCTTTTAAGACCTAATTTAATATAAAACAAAAAAGTACATCAAAAATTACCAAAGACCCAGCTGGAAATGCACATTTTTGCCTTGATTTTGTCCACTTACACAATTCTTCGTACATAGAATTAAGAGTATGGTATTCTAATGGAAATAAATAATTTGTACTTCCATGGTTATAATTTAGTGAAGGAGCATACATCATTAACATTTATGAGCTGGGAATTCAAAGTGAATATGGTCCACGTGTCAATGTCTACTCACCGTGTCGGCTTTATCATTGGCCATTTGGAGCTCCTTTTCTTTCACTTCCAATTCTTTGCTCAGGGCTGCAACAGACTCCGAAGCTTCTTTTAGCTTTTCCAATCCAGTATTCATTCTGAGATTAAAAATCCAAGTGGGGAGTGTAAAATGTGTGTTTCTTGGCCACATTTTCTAAGCACTGGTCTATTGATGTATATAGTAATGGTCATATTTGAAGAATAATGTATATACAATAGCAAACCCGAGAGGGCTTGACAAAGAGAGTAAATGTCCAGGCTTGATTCCAGACTAAAGACACTTGTATGTTCTTCATAGACCATGTGTGAAAAGACTAAGTCTGCTAAGAACACTGCGTGACATGAGGAACGACAGTGTCTAGAATCTGTCTCATGCAGGAAACATGCTTAATGAACTTCAGCTAAAAGACAGTAGACTTCAAATGCCTGAAGTCTTATCATGGAGAAAGGGAAATAAATAACTTCTGTTTTTCTAACGAGACCAATGAAGTTAAAAGAAGAAAGATTTGGGATCAAGAAAAGCAACAAATTTAAAGCCATCAGAACAGCCTCGTGAAGGGCCCAACTGCCTGCTTGACTCTGAAATAATGTGATCTTAAAGACAGGAGTCCTCAGAGTCATTCAGTCCAATCACCCACCCAGAGGTCCCTTATGTAACAACCTTGGCTGATTCTTGGCTATATTCAGGCAGAAGATATAAGTGTTCAGAAAAGAGCAAGGCAGAGCAGGGAAATTGGGAACAAACTTCAGTGAATAGGGTTGTTTACTATGCAGAGAACATAAGCATCAAGCAGACTTTTCTATCCCAGACACTCAGAATGTGCAGGAAGAAAGAGATGAGTAGCGCGGGGAGGGGATGTCTGTATTCTCAGCTTTCCTCCAGGTCCACGGTTTCTATTATTGTCATGCAATATTATAGAAAGTGGGAGGCCACATGAAAACCTGGCAACATTTAACCCTATTGGGCAAGAATAAAGCCCCTAGCAACCAGGGAATAATCCTCTGAACAAACTTGAGAGGAAGGTTTCTCAGTCTCAGCACTAGTGGCATTCGGGGCTGAATAACACTTTGCAGTGGAGGGGTGTCCTGTGCACCGTTAGGACGTTTAGCAGCATTCCTGACCCCTAACTCTTCTGATGCCAGTAGCACCTCTCCACCCCCTCCACCTTAGCTGTAACAAACAAAAAGGTCTCCAGTTACTGCAAAACGTCCACTAGGAGCAAATTTGCCCCTAGTTAAAAGCTGTTGCTTTAAAATAACTTTGTATTTGACCCTCACACTTACCTGTTGGCCAGAGTTTGCACTTCCACATGCTTTTCTCCATATATGAACTTATAGCCCTGAATAAAGGAGAGGTATGATTTGGGTGTCACATGGGTAGAACGTCGGAATCTCTGGAAATAATCAACACACTTCTCAGCTACCCCATCCTGGAAGGAGCCCATGCACTGGACCACTTCCTTCTTGGTTTCCAAACTGCAGTCAATATCATAGGAAGAGAGGAAGTGCTCAGACACTAGAAAGAATAAAGACAACAGCATGTGAAATGTGAAAGAGAATTACCATTTTAAAAGTTAACTGGCTTGAGTCACAGATGTAGAAAACAAATTTATGGTTACCAGGGGTGAAAAGAGGTGGGAGGAATAAATTGGGAGATTGGGATTGACATACACACACTACTATATATAGAATAGATAATTAATAAGAACGTACTGAATAATGCAGAGAACTCTATTCAATACTCTGTAATGATCTATATGGGAATAGAATCTAAAAAAAAGTGGATATATGTATATGTATAACTGACTCACTTTGCTGTACAGCAGAAACTAACACAACATTGTAAATCAAGTATACTGCAATTAAAAAAAAAGTTTTTTTTTTAAGTTGGGACTTCCCTGGCTGTCCAGTGGTTAAGACTCTTCGCTTCCAATGCAGGCGGCATGGGTTTGATCCCTGGTCGGGGAACTAAGATCCCACATGCCATGCAGCATGGCCGAAAAGTAAAAAAAAAAAAAAAAAAAAAAAAAAAGTTAACTGGATATCTTTAAAAACTTAAGACAATTCTTAGGAATGCATGCCATTTTTATAGCCTCAGCTAGGTAGATATATGTCAGCATTTTTGGCCCCAGGCCTATGACATCAACAATTTTATTTTCCCTTTCATGTACAAAACCATAACAGACTTTAAGCCTATCATAATTCTTTGTTTTCTGGTACATGTACAAAGAAGTCTCTTCTACACAGCTGAAGGTTCTGGTCAGCAGCCAGACTGTTTTATGGTTTACATAAGGACAAAAGTGGTACAAATAACTCAGAAATCAGTGTCCACCTGGTATTCATATTTAACAACCCCATTTATTATTTTTTTTTAACTCAGAACCTTCCATAACCTTAATTCCCCCAGGCTCTGATTGCATTTGGCATGTGGAATGTTCATCACTAAATTTTTTTTTGCCTTGGCCATCTTATTCTTAAATGTGGCAGCTGGCCATCTGTAGTCAATTCTAATTTATGGTATCGTTTAAAAATGTATGAGTAAAAATCTTCTGTTGTAGACCTTTATCTTCCCAACAGTGCCAAACATGGGACCAATTCTAAGACAACATTTCTTATTATAAGAATAGCCCATAAAGTCAGAGCTAATCCATCATCACATATACGTAGAGTGTGTGCTAAGCACCCACCACTATGAAACTTGGTCTCCATCCCAAGGAATTTACAAGGGTTATACATAACCCAGTTAAAAATTGTCACAACCATCTTTATTCATCTTAGAAGAAAATGGCCTACGGATTTCTTTTAAAAGTGCTAAAAGTATTGGAAAATGTACATAAGAGCTGCAAATACAAATATGGCCAATAAGGAGGGAGAGAAAGAGAAGGAATGGAGTGAAAAAACCTATCAGGTGATAGCTAGCAGAGAAATTAAAAAATGGTATCTTCTCACTGTTAGTAATTGATCACTAAATTAAGTTCTTAATGATGTAATTGTGGGGTAGTATTTACATCTATGTAAATAATAGAGACAATTTATCAGCTTGGTTACAAATATAGTTTACTGTAGACAATGAAAGGCAATAAATTAAGACACTCAGAAGTCATTTTTTCATATGAGTTAAGCAACCACTATAAAGAACAATTTAAATTCTAGGAAGTTTAAGTCTGGTTATTGGAAACATATGAACTATTCTTGCCTATGACAAATTGTTTGTAGGTTTTAACCACAATGGCAGCAATATTTACTATGTGCCAGGCATGATACCAAGTGCTTTACCTGGCATTATGGGATATTCTCAGGGACATCCCCACTTTCTGAAAACTTTCTTGTATTTACCATGTAATGATTTTTATCCTTACACGAACAGACAGTATCAATAATGGTAACTTTTTTCTTTATTTAGCAAGTTGTCTTTTTGTGTCTCCAAAAAGTCAAAGAAAAAAAAAAAATGGAATGGATTCTAAGTATATTTTTCCATAGACCCACAATCTCTAATGCAGGAAAGGTTAAAAAAAGGACCAGTTCCTCTTAGGGTTACCCAAGCCTGCTGAGACTCAGACAAAAGGCCATGGAAAACCCTTTAGTCATCTTCAATATCCAATCACCAAGGCAGCAATGCCAGTTTTGGGGCCCAACTTTAGGCTGATGTCTGAAGTTGGTATAGGTTATATCCTGGTATTGTTTGTTCACTTCACTTGATGTAGAATAAGGTGATGGATGTGTGGGATAGAAGGGAGTACAATGGCCTCAGTCCCTGAATTTTGGTGCCCTCAAATTCCCACTTCATTTGGATTAAAAGAACTGAAGTAATAAAGTGAGAAGGGCACATTAGTTGCCTATCCAGTAGCCATACCCTCTCTTTGTTACTAAAAGAATCTTGATTTTGCTCAGAGTAACAATCTGCCCAACTAAAAGTCTTTGATTCTCCAAACCCTCATGTAGCTGGGAGTGACTCAGTTCTGGCCAAAGACATGCAGACAAAAGTCCCTGGGGAAGAATCCTGTCCTGACATAAAAGGTAAAGCTTCATAAGACACCAACAGACACAAAGCCTTGAGATGCAGCAGCCCTGTTGTGCCTATAAGAACAAGAGGCACACCCTAAGGATGACAGCAAGATAGGAGTAAGGTCCCCACTGGCTTTGTTCTAGGCTGCACATCTGTGCGCTTTCTTGGTAGCAGGAAAACGAAAAAAAAAAAAAAAAACCTACTTGTTTATGCTGCTCTGGTTTTCTCTTACAGCCAAACAGATTCTTAATTGCTACATTCAGAAGGCAAGCATATCTAATCCTGGCAGATCCTAAATCATAAAACTTTATTAATTAATCCTTAGGATATCCTTAAGTGATGGATATCACTATGTATATTTTATAGACAAGGAAAATGAAGCTTAGAGAAGTTTGCCTCTAGGTAGGAGAATTGGAATTCAAAGCCCAAGATGATGAATTCCAATGCCTACAGCACCTTGATTTAGAAATTCAAATACAACAAAACTATATAGAGTTTTTAGACTGTTAACAAACATTTTTTCATTGAAGCCCAAAGTTCAAAAATATCTTCTGATTAATGTGCTTCATAAACAAAATATGCTAGTTTTTCTGGGAAACAGTGGGAACTATATGGTTGGTATTACTTTCTGAGTGGTTATTGTGTGCAGTTGCCTCATTTCTCTTTATGATACACCATTAGTTGTGAGCAGTTGCAGAAGCAGTGGTGACTAACTCATAAGGCCAAAATCTTGTATAGTATAAATCAAGTAATAATTTTCAAAGAGGGACAGTTTATTTACATAACTAAAATGGCCTTCTTTGAAAAGAAATATATGCCATATATATGCTATTGATTTTGTTGAAACTTTAGTTACAAATAAGGATGGCTCATTTTAATAATAATGTGCTGATTTAAAACAGAGTCTAGTAGAACATTATTAATTATCTTTACCTTGGAGAAATCTAAATGAACTTAATTGATTTAGTAGTGACTTTGGAATCACAGTGTTTCATTAAGAAATACAATATCACCAGAATAAAGATAATACAGATACTTAGAAGCAATTCAAAACAACTCCATTTAAAGATAAAAACAAAGATTTGCCAAAACGGAGATTACTAAATGGTGGGAAGGACAAGAATTTTAAGAAATAAAATAAAGCGTATATTTCTTTAAATGTTTCATCTAGAGATTCAGTCCATTTAAATTCATACATATAAAAATCTCACTTTTTTTCAGAAGCAATATAATTACTACAAAATCTAGTATTTATGGTATGTGTGGAATAAAGAGGAGGACACTTGGCTTTTTCTGAGTATCTTTAAATTAGAAAAATGCTCTAAACAATAAGAATAAACTACCCAAAATTAAGAAAATAGTACCATTTACAAGAGCATCAAAAAATAAAATAAAATACTTAGACATAAACTCAACCAATGGTGTGAAAGACTTGTACTGAAAACTATAAAACACTAATAAAAAAATTACAGTAGATATAAATATATAGAAAGACATCATATGTTCACAGGTTGGAAGAATTAATATTGTTAAAATGTCTATACTACCCAAAGTAATTTACAGATTTAATATAACCCTTATCAAAATTCCAAAGGCATTTTATACAGAAATAGAAAATAAAAATGCTAAAATTCATATGGAACCACAGAAGACTCCCAATTTTGAGCAAGGACAAATCAGAATCACTTCCTGATTTCAAAATATATAACAAACCTACAAAAATTAAAACAACATGGTACTAGCATAAACACAGACATGTAGACCAATGGAACAGAATAGAGAGCCCAGAAATAAACCCACACACGTACAGTCATATGATCTTCAACAAGGGTGCCAATAATACACAATGGTGAAAAGATAGCCTCTTCAATAAATGGTGAAAACTGGATATCCATATGCAAGAGAATGAAACTGGACCCTTATCCTACATCATACACAAAAATCAACTCACTCAAAATGGATTAAACACTTAAACATAAGACCTGAACCATAAAAGTCTTAGAAGAAAATGTAGAAGAAAAGCTTCTTAACATTGGTCTTGGTAACAATTTTTTGGATGTGACACCTAAGGCACAGGCAACAAAAGCAAAAGTAGATGAGTGGGATTACAAACTAAAAAGCTTATGTACAGCAAAAAACAATCAATAAATGAACAGGCAACTTATGCAATGGGAGACAATATTTGCAAACCTAATAAAGGGTTAAATATATATATTTTTATATATATTTATATTTTTTATATATATTTTTATATATATATGGAACTCCTACAACTCAATAGCAAAAAACAAGCAACCTGATTAAAATGAGCAAAGGAACTAAACATATTTTTCCAAAGAAGATATACGAATATAAATACCAACAGGTATATGACAAGATGCTCAACATCACTAATCATCAGGGAAATGCAAATCAAAACCACAATGAGAAACTCCTAGAGGAAAACATAGTACAGAGGACACTCTTTGACATAAATCACAGCAATATCTTTTTGGATCCGTCTCCTAGATTAATGGAAATAAAAAATAAACTAAAAAAATGGGACATAAACTTAAAAGCTATTGCACAGCAAAGGAAACCATAAACAAAATGAAAAGACAGCCTACAGAATGGGACAAAATATTTGCAAATGATGCAACCAACAAGGGATTAATCTCCAAAATAAACAAAGAGCTCATACAGCTCAATATCAAAAAACCAAACAACCCAATTGAAAAATGGGCAAAAGATCTAAATAGACATTTCTCCAAAGAATACATACAGTTGGCCAAAAGGTATGAAAAGATGCTCACCATCGCTAGTTATTAGAGAAATGCAAATCAAAACTACAGTGAGGTATCACCTCACACCAGTCAGAATAGCCATCATCAAAAAGTCTACAAATAATAAGTGCTGGAGAGGGTATGGAGAAAAGGAAACCCTCTTACACTGTTGGTGGGAATGTAAATTGGTACAGCCACTACAGAAAACAGTAAGAGGTTTCTCAGAAAGTCAAAAATAGAACTATCATATGATCCAGCAATCCCACTTCTGGGTATATATCCAAAGAAATTGAAATCAAGATCCTGAAGAGATATCTGCACTCCCATGTTCACTGCAGCATTATTCACAATAAACAAGACATGGAAACAGCTCAAGTGTCCATCCACGGATGAATGGATAAAGAAAATGTGGTATTTACATACAATGGAATATTATTCACCCTTTAAAAAAGAAGGAAATTCTGCCATTTGCAAAAACATGGATGAACCTGGAGGGCATTATGCTAAGTGATATAAGCCAGAAAACAAGAACAAATAATATATGATGTCACTCACATGAGGAATCTAAAATAATCAAATCATAGAAGCAGAGAGTAGACTGTTGGTTGCCAAGGGCTAGGAGGAGGAAATGGGGAGGTATTAGTCAAAAGATACAAAGTTTCAGTTATACATATGAATAAGCCCTATAGACCTTCTTGTATGCCATAGTGCCTATAGTTACCCATACTGTATTGTATAGTTAAAAAATTTTGCTAAGAGGGTAGATCTTATGTTAAGTGTTCTTATCACAAAACAATCATTATCATCTTCATCATTCAAGTGAGGAGGAATCTTTTGGAGGTAATAATGGATATGTTTATGGCATAGGTTATAGTTTCACAGGTGTATACTTATGTCCAAACTTGTCAAGTTGTATATATTAAATATGCACAGATCTTTTTATGTCATCCATACCTCAATAAAGTGGTTTTTAAAAATTAAAATAAAGTATATCTTAAGGAATAAATAAATAAATTAGAAAAATACACAATAATTTAATACTTTTATAGAAAATATTTATTATAATATAACTGAAATATGCTAAAAATGATATATTTTCTCATTGATGTGACTGGGGATAATAATTTAATTCAGAATCAGGATCATAAAAGCAATTTAAATGGTTTTTCTAGAAACCTTCCTGCTAATTTTCTAAAAAGAATATATAACACTTAAATCCCTAAATGTATTGAAGTACTTCAAATACCTACAGATGGTATTCTTTCAAAATAACATAAGGCAGGTTGGTATTAAGTGTAGATGCTGGTTTTCCCAACAAGATTTTATATTTATAAAAGAAAGGAGGTATGTCTCATGTCTTATAATTATTTTATCCACTACTGTGACTATCACAGTACTATATATTCATGTAGTATACTGGCTCTAAATATTTAGTAGACTAGATTGGAGGCATAGTCACAAAAGCTCACTGGTTATCGAAAGGTTTGAAAAGATTGAAATGCCCAGGTGCATTATATAAAGTTTAAGTGCTAAAGATATAGGAGGTTCAAGAAAAGGGGGAAAAAATATTCCTAAGTGAACAAAGGAAGAGTGAAGGATCTGATGGGTCTTGATTAAGCTTTGGAACTTAGATAAACAAAGATGAGAGAGAAGATTCTTGATAAGGGGGACGATGTGTTGAAGAATAAAGATGATCGAAGGATGCTCAGAAATCAAACAAAAGATGTATATCTGAAAAAAAACAAGAGAAGGTTTGTGTTGGATTAGAGAAGACTGCAAGTAAGTTAGGGCCATATTATTGAAGGATGATGAATTTTGACAGTCTGATCCATTGGTTGAACACTGTAGGTGTTGAATACTGGTAGCTGTTGAAATTGTGAACAAAGATATGTAGTCCTTGAGCCCATGGAGTTTTAGTTTAGCAGGACAGATAAGCATTAATCAAATCATACAACTAAGTACTTAAATTGCAAACTGTGGTTAGTCCCAGGAAGCAAAAGTGCAGAGTGCTGTGAAATATATAACAGGGGAACTGGCCTTGGGGGTGTTGGGAGGGGGTGGGAACAGGGGAAGTTTTTCCTGAGGAAGTGACAGTTAGCTGAGCCAGGAGTATCCAGACAGAGGGAGGAGGGCTCAGGGAGAAAGGGAGGAGGAGGGCATTGCATGGGAAGAAAAAGGCCATATTCAAGAATCAAGGAGAACAGATCAGGAGGAAAAAGTGACCTCAGGTAAGGCTGAGGAGGTAGGTGGGGTCAGCTCTTCCCAGCCTTGAAGGCCAAGCTAGAGACTGCTTTTTCCTAAGAGCGGTGGAAGGTTTTAAATAGAAAGCAACGTGACTGAGTTTATGTTTTTCTCACTGTTCTGTCGGCAGCGTGAGATGGATGAGAGACAGGTGAAAGAGGAGGAGGGATCATTAGAAAGCTATTTGAGTTTTCCAGGTGAGTTACAATGGTAGCTTGGCCTAGGATGCCAGTGAAAGGGAAAGAGTTGGATAGATTCCACCAATATTTAGGAGACAAAGTTGACATGACTTAGTGATGGGGCAGACCTGAGAGTTGAAGAAAAGAAAGGTGTTAAAGACAAAGAGCTTTCTGTTGCCAAGTTTCATGGACCATCGTGGGGCTTCCTGGGAGAGAGTGACCAGAGCTGAACCAGTTCAGTTTTAGACATTTTGAGTTTAAGGAGCCTATGAAACATCTACAAGAACGTATCAAGCAGGCAGTTGAGTGCACAGATTTCAAGCCAGAGGACAGACGAGACCAGAGATAAAAATTGATGGGGCATATTACACAGGAGCCTGTAGATGAGCTTGCCCGGGAAGAGGATCTGGAGCAAAGAAATGAGTCTGCCTTGCCCTCCAATACGCCTGGCTCCACAAATGGCATATGAAGCTCAATAATTACGTTCTGAGTAAACGAAAAAATAGATGCATGCATGAAAGTCAGGACACTTGCTAGGAACTGATGACACAGAAATGAAAGTTTCCCTGCCCTCCGTGTAATCCTGGCTTGGGTTGATGCAATGAGATTTAAAAGAATGGGGAAGATTTGTGAGAAATCAACAAAGGAACAACCTTTTATCTTGTAACAGAAGGGACAATTGAAATAAAGACTTGCCAGGGAGGGCTCCGTTATTTAAATTAAGTCATCCTAATTATAGTATATTACAGTGTTTGTCACCTGAAATTACTTTTATTATTAATAATAATACCTTACATGATATTCTACAAACCACTTGCGTACTAATTATCACAGATCATAGTAAACTTAAAATAGCTCTTAACTACTGTGGTTTTGTGCTCTGCATTTATATCCTACTTCAAGGAATTTTAAAGTTTTACCCTTAGTTGTATTCATATTTTAACAGGATTTAAAATTTTAAATCATGGGTGTTTTCTCAAATCTTGTAAGAGACAACACTGTACATTTGTACTTCAAATATATTAAAATATTTTGTGTTTAAAAGCCACAGATCAGGGCTTCCCTGGTGGCGCAGTGGTTGAGAATCTGCCTGCCAATGCAGGGGACACGGGTTTGAGCCCTGGTCTGGGAAGATCCCACATGCCGCGGAGCAACTAGGCCCGTGAGCCACAATTACTGAGCCTGCGCGTCTGGAGCCTGTGCTCCGCAACAAGAGAGGCCGCGACAGTGAGAGGCCCGCGCACCGCGATGAAGAGTGGCCCCCACTTGCCACAACTAGAGAGAAAGCCCTCGCACAGAAACGAAGACCCAACACAGCCATAAATAAATAAATAAAATAAAATGTGCAAGTCAACCTTTAAAAAAAAAAAAAAGAAAAAAAGAAAAATAAATAAAAAGCCACAGATCAGAAAAACCATTATTATCAAGAGTAGTGTGCTAAGAATATATATATACTATATATATGTGTGTATATATATACACACACTGGCTATAGCTATTGGCTTCTTGCACCTCTGATAATTACTTCAGCTCCACTGTCCCCAGTTCTCCATCTATAAAGGGCAGGAGACGGTTAATCAGTCGTTCTCCCACTGGGTACCACATAGCCGGAGGGGCAGATGTGGGAGGAGCAGCTGGCAGCACCATGAAAGGGTGAGGCTTCAGAGTCCTTCCTCTCCTCTACTTTTCACTGTTTTATCTATTAGGGTTACCTGTCATGTTTTACTGGAAAACAAGACTCTTCTTAATTATTATTACAACACAATAATCAGACAAAAAGTTTGAAAACTACTGCCCTGAATCAGGGTTCTTCTGAAGTTCTGCTACAATAGGTCAGAGGTGAGACCTAACTATCTCTATCTTTTAAAACAGCCACAGATAATTTCTCACCAAAAGCTGAAAAAACCATAAACTTAAGGGATGATCTCTAACATCTCCTATACAACTTTTGTGTTCAATTTCATGTATAGAATAAGAGAAACATTAATGTTCCCCAGGATGGAAGATGAGACAGAAGCAGAAGCAGCAAGGGCTCCAGTCATAAAAGTCTCTGTTTAACATCCTTTTTCAGGCACAGAAGCCATCAGAGGATGGCTGATAACATTTTCTTCTTTGATTTCCAGCACTGCAGCCACAAGAAGGAAACGTCCAAGAGATACTGGGCTTAAACTACTCTGAGGTTGGCCAACCCACTTAAAAAAGAACACAAAAGAGATTAAAACCTCGGGGTCCTCCTGTGACGTCCCAGAAGCTGCCTGGGGACCAACTGAGACAAAGCTTTCAACCACAGTGAAAACACTAGAATCATTCATTGTAAATTAACCCAAGGGGGCACAGACTGAAGATCTCATTCGCCGATAATCACGCTCTGGGAAGAAAATTGCTGCCAAAGGAGAAAGAGCACAGTCTTGCAAAAATCCTCAAACCTTGGACAAAGTGCCTTTTGGCTCAATCCAGTAGAGAGACAGCAAAGAGCACAGAATATAAATACATACACACACACACACACACACACACACACACACACACACACACACAGAGTAAACCAGTAACTCTGATACAAAAATTTCCACCACACTAACCAGCAACTAAGGCATCCTTAGGCCATTGGCTGAACCAGTCAATAGTGCATCCTGAAATAAGGGCAGGAAACTTCAAAGCTCGATTTCGAAATCTCTCCCCCACTGGCGAAAAGCAGAGCACGATGTGAAGGTTCTGTCGGACCCGGCTCATGAAGTAGTCATACAGGTTCTCATTCGTAGGAGGGCGCCTGGGGTACTCTATTTTCATGACTGATATGAGATCACTATTAATTTCATCAATTTCTTCACGAGCAAATAGGTTGGAGACCTTCGAGAAAAGTGCAGACATTCAAATTCAATACAGGCATATGAAAACAGATCAAAATATATAGCTCAATATGTATAATCTCTTTCCTTCATTTGTGTCCTTAAACTCACCTTTAGAAAATCAACGGAAGTCCTCAAGATGAGATACACCGTGTTTTAAAATACACAAATGATTCTCTTACTAGCTGGAAAGTCATAGCCCGTTAAGGGGGTAAATGGACATATCAAAAATCCAGCCGGCTTTCCTTGCAACCTTCTTCTTCCGTTTTTCCATTTCTCACTTGGAGCTTTCAGTAACATTTTCAATGCATAGCTCCACATTTTGATTGGCAGTTTTATTCTTCAAAAACCCTACAGAAAAACCCATTCTTCATACCGATCACCTAATCCCAATAATAGCACTTATTCAATACTTTAACGGAAGGAAATACAGAGAGCTCTAATATTGGAGGGAATCTGAAGAGGCAAAACACATCAAAAATAAATGAGCTCCTACCTCACCCGATGATAAAACATTATTCATATATTCCAAAAACGATTCATCTTTAATCTCATTGTCCGTGAAAATAAAAGTGATTCCTTTGCCTTGCTGACCAGCTGTTCTATACAAAATCTTCAGGTCTTCCATCAGATTTGATGTGTTGTAGGATCTAAAGAAATATTATCATCGTGTCATCAGCTAAAATATGTTAATGGGAAGGAAAGACCCTTATAACAATGCTTTATGCCATTTGCTTAACCAAAAAATGCTGATATTGTGCCATCAGATAGGTATTTTATTGTATGTAAATGTTACTTGTTCATTATATTTACTTGCAAAAATTAAAATAATTTTTAAAACTCCACATTTTATAAAACATTATATTTTTACACACAAAAAACATCTAGAGTGAAAACTCAACCTGAAGCAAAAGTATAATCTTTAACCACACCATAATGCCATCAGAATGTATATACATGTTTCATTTTGAAAATATTCGTTGGTAAAGGTAAGGGAAATGTCAAATTCTAATATTTACTAAGCACCCATCTGCAATTGATATTTTAGAAGATACCTCATAAATTGAACTAAACTAAACTAAAGCATTTCAAGCCTTCATTATATGGGGTGAGGGAGATGCCCTACTGTAAACTGCACCCTCCTCATTCTCAACACAACTATTTTCATTGCATCTTTGGACGTCACTTGAAAGAGTTTTCTGAGCAATCATTGCACTGTAGTAGAATCGTTGGAAACATTATTAAATATCCCACTCTAAATCTCTCACATGCAAAGCAATCACTTAGTGGAAGTCAACTTGCAATCATGAAATGTTAGACAATATAGAGTAGCCCATTACTGCCAAAAGTAAAAATTAAAATATTCCAGTCCTGGAGACTCAGATTCACTAAATTATTATTTGAATTTTGTGTCATTAAATAAACTCAGAGTTCAGAGCACAAGAGCAAGTGGCCTTCTGATTTTTAAAAAGCTACCAAATATTTAACTTGTATACTCTGCATTTTTAACATTTAAAACCTAAACCCTAGAACCAGAAATACCACTACCATGCATCAATATTTCAAGAAGACTGCTAGAAAAGTGAGATCTGAGATACCAGAAAAAATTTTCAAAGACACAGTTCCCTGAAAGAGAGAGAAAGAATAGAGAAAGGGAGGGAGGGAGGAAGGAAGGAAGGAAGGAAGGAAGGGGGGTGGGAGGGAGGGACAGGACAAAGGAAAATAGCTCTCCCCAGCTTCTTGTGATATGGGGAAAACTTTCAGTCCAGTCCCCTGGATCTCAAGGACCCCCCTGCCTCAAATAATATGACCTGAGTCATCTAACAAATGGCTGTGCTTCCCAAAGGAGAGGCTCTTGCTTCCTGAGCCTTGGCCATGTGGCTATGCAAAGGCTAAGGCAGTAGGATCGTCTCTGGAAGGTTATGAGAAGCCAGAGAAGGCCCTGACCCTCCTTTTCATCAGTACTGGAGCAGTCGCAATATGACCTGCAGAGGAACCAATTTATTCACAAAGAGAGGATTCGTAAGGTATTTTTTCTGAGGCAGCATGGTGTAGTGAAAGTCGTGGCAGACCAGAAACCAGAAATCTTGTGGTTAATTCCCAGGTTTATCTGGGACTTCAGGCAAATCATAGCCTCTCTGAACCTCAGCTGTGATATGTCCTGCTAACCCACAAAGCCACAAAGTTCTTTTGAAGATCAAATTAGCCTGTGCATGTAGAAGTGCTTTGAAAACTATAAGGTTTTATACAAAATGTTAAGAACAAAAATCTCAGAGTTCAATCCCCTTCCTGTACAGGTTATCTTTTATCTAACATTGCTCCTATCCACAAACTAGAAGAATTATACACAAAGCAACTAAAATTATTTCTCTCTGTTTCAGTACTTGAAAGACACAGTAACGTTTTAGATTGATTCTCCAAGCAGAATCCAGTCATTTAGACCAAATAAAAGGTGTAACAACAACAACTTGAGTATCCGGGTCTCCAAACCCAATGTTTAATCATTTCCAACCTTTGTCCCAGCAGGTGGCTATGGCCCTCCATCAGTGAGATAGATCAGTAGCATGTCTTGCCCTACAGCTCCAAGCCAACGCTTAGTCAATGCCCGACAGGCAAGACTCTCACACCTAGAAATTAACTTCTAATAATATTCAGCCCAAATAAACTTCCCAAACTGGCCTCTTGCTTCTCGCCTTATCTTGGTTGACCCTGAAGTTCTGTTTAGCCTCTCTACATGTTTCCTTTCCACTTCCTAATTCTCCCCGCACTGCACACACAGGTCCGAGGACAACTCTTCTGGGGTTCCCTACCCTGATGAGTAGCAGCGCCAACTAGCCAGTATCCCAAGCCAGAACCAGGATGTACCAAGTCCAAAAGCTCCAGCTTCCTAAGGATCTCTTGAATCTTCCCTCTTTTCTCCTCTCTCACCTCCACCACTCGGGACACCACCATCTGTTGCTGAGATCCCTGAGATAGTCTTATAACCCTTCCAGCTTAGCTCCTTCCGCCCACCTTCTCTACATGCAGATGTGACATGCCTCCCCTAGGGGTGACGCATTAATGGTTTCCCATTGCTCTAGGATGAAGTCCAAATTCCTTATGATATCTTCAAAGACCTCCATGTCTCTTCCTTTCCCACTTCCCACCTTATGCTATATACCAGCCATATTTAAGCGCTTCCAGGTCCTCAAACATAACTTCACATGTGCTGATCCTTTTGCCTGGAACATTCTTTACTGTTTCTCTTCTCTGAGATAATTCTTACTCATATTCATGTCTCAGCTGAAACATCTCTTTCTCCAGGAAGCCTTTTCTGACCATCCCTTAGACAAGATTAGGAGTCCTTCCCTCATGTTTCAACAGACTCTGGTCTGGTCTGCATTTATTTCCTTATTAGAGAGAGCACCTACGTATCACATCTTATTGAGTGAGTTGCTCAACTGTCCCCATTGAATTGCTGTAAATTCCATGATGACACAGGCCAGGTTTATCTTGCTTACCGTGTATCTCAGCACTGAGTCAGTGCCTGACACACAGTTGGTGTTCAATGAATATTTTTAAATGTATGAATGAGTAAATCAGCATAAACTTTTCATCTGTTTTTCCAGTTTAATAACATTCTTGAAACCTGAATTAACATTTAGTAGGGACAAATTTCTTCTGAAATGCACTAAAAGGAATATACACAACAGTCATATCAAGCATAACATGAAAACACAGAGGCACCTGGTCACTGAAATGAGAGGCTAAAATGTTTCCAAAGTAAATCATTCATGCGAAATTTTCATGGTCTATGACAGAGGTTGAAAGGGGAGGATGATAAGTCAACATTCAAGAAGAAAAACGATTATGATTCCCTTATGTATAAGAAAAATGCATTCTTAACTCCAAGTGGCTTCTGAGAACCATTTATCAAAATCCATTTCAGGTTAATTAAGGTGAAAGCGTGTTACCTTGTCAGAATGATCTGGAAGGAAGTGTAGCCAGCAATGAATGAAGCCAACTTGGTCAGGCTCTGCTTTCCCGATCCACCCACCCCGACCAAGAGGGCATTTCCCCGGGGAGTACGAATGACACGTGAGATCTAGAATATGGAACAGAAAAAGCATGTATCATTTAATGTGCAAATATTCCACTTTTTTCCTATTTATTCAACACAGGCATACCTAGGAGATATTGCAGGTTCAGTTCCATACCATCATAATAAAACAAATATTGCAATAAAGCAAGTTTTTGGTTTCCCAGTACACATAAAGTTATGTTTACACTATACTATTAATTTTGCAATAGCATTATGTCTAAAAAAACAATGTACATACCTTAATTGAAAAATACCTTATTGATAAAAAGTGCTAACCATCATCTGAGCCTTCAGTGAGTGATAATCTTTTTTCTGGTAGAGGGTTTGAAGTATTGTGAGAATTACCAAAACATGACACAGCGAAACAAAGTGAGCAAATGTTGGGAAAATGGCACCAATAGACTTGCTTGACACAGGGTAGCCACAAACCTTCAATTTGTAAAAAATTGCATATTTGCTAAGTGCATTAAAGCAAAGGGCAAGAAAATACGGTATGCCTGTATAAGCATTTTGGGAGCTGTACATGTCTTAGGATCAGAATAGAAAGATATACTGGTTGGACTAATGAAGGCATTTCTGAAATATAACAATGTTTAAGAAGTATTGGACAGGGTGGGGAGCGGGGCATGTGCCTTTAGGAAACTAGGATAGGAGGAGACCAGTAGAGAAAAGTCATCAGACAGCCCAGACTCTGGCTTGCTCTGGGTTTTCAAGGAGAGAAATAAAGGGGACTTTGAGGTTTCCTTTTAGTTTGCCAATCTACTTCAGCAGGATAGGAAAAAGAACAGAAATTTCAAAACAGTGTGTATCCTTGGAATACAGAACACACGGTTAATTAGAGTATCCTCCGCATTTGAAAACTAACATAGTTTAAATAGAAGGCAAGAAAATTTCCAAAATATGGCACAGATGATGGAATTTAAAAAGAGGAAAATAAGCATAAACACTCTCCTTATTATTTGGCAAAGACAGTGATACCTAAGGTATCTACTAAGTGATTATGGGTAGACCAGAAGTCTACTCTATGCCAGTCAGTAGCCCCAGACCATTCCAAGTCATATTTGTGGTAAAAGTCCATGATTCTTTGACTTTATTTGTATTTGATAAACTACTTTCACCATCAGGTCTCCAACCCCACCTAAAGGGGATTCACTGTAGAATTCTCTTGGATGCATTTTTCACCTTATATGATGACTGTCTTTCCCTCCTAACTGCAGTTTGAGCCTGCAGTTTTGCTGTAATGCCAGCTTTTCTCTAAACTAATGATAGAAAGCTATATGGGGGCTGAGAAGGGATCACTTCTCTGTTGCTGGCGGAAGCCTTCTGGCACAACCTGGGCTCTGCATTCTGACAAGGTTTGATTAAACATCCTTTTTCAGGATTCCCTCCACTGGCAGGGGCTATACCCTATTCCTATTGGGACTACCATTGCTTTCGGATTATATCCCCAAATTTAGTGTGAGCCCTTGGAAACGGAGACCATTTTTTTGTTGTGGCCCTAAGAACCTGGTCCACCAATCCTGGTAAGATTGGTAGGTGATACGCTCTGCTCTTCCAGCCTCCTACTCATCCTTTCCATGTGATGCTCTCCTAAGTTGCTGTAGGCAGGGGAGGAGTGGTACTGGCAAGAATTCTTAGGATTTTGCCAGTGTCTATTCATATTCTTTCCCTGGTGTTACTTCAAGAGGCATAGATAGATAAGACAGGTAAGAAGCTACTGCAGGCCATCCTAGAATCGTCTGTGTTGTTTCTTGGTTAACTTTTTCAAAATATATAACTTTTTCATAACCATTTCCTTTAGTTGATGCTGGTGATTATATTAGTGTTTTAAATAATTGTTGTTAATCAAGTATAAGGAACTTTCATCCTAACACCTTTTTCTGCAACTGGGCTTAGGTCTTAAACTAAAATTTTCCATTCCCAGTTTCTAGCACATGAGAAACCCTTAAAATATATTTGACAAATGATCATATACAAACAAACAGAAGACTTTAAAAGCAGACTCAAAAAAACTCATCATCTAGTTAAAAACAGAAACTATAAGAGAAAACACAGTCAAGTGAGAACTTCAAATGGGACTATCTTGTCCTATTATCTATAGATTGTAACATAGAGATACTCATTTTTTAATTTCTTTAGCAAATATTTTAAAATTTAATAATGCCCAACCTGCCTTACAGGTGCTCACATCCTGAGAGACCTATTAATAGAAACATGCAATAATGCCCCATGGTGAATGCTGGGGTGGATAGGAATGATGGCAACTGGAGGAAAGAATGCAAAGGAAACAACACTGCTTGTGGAGGCGAGTCTTAGGTGTGGAGCTGGAATTTGATCTAGATCTTGAACGATAACTAGAAGTTTATGATGCAAAGAAAATGGCACACTGGGCAGGCAGTGGGCTCAATTTTAAGAAGACGGAATGGGATGTACAAAGTCTCAGAATCAGCAAAAGGCCTGAGGTGTCCTCATAGGGATGGGAACTTCAGTACCAGGTATGGAAATATCGGGAAATAAGGTGCAAAGTGTTGTTTAGGGCCATACTGGGGACTTGGTTAAATTCTAAACCTATTTATCAAGCATCACAAGTGTGCCTGTCTCAGCAATACTCCATCCTGTGAATATGAAGGGGAATAAAGTGGTTGCCTGCCCTCACAGAGCTTACAGTCTGGCAGAGAAGACAAATAGAAACAGATGAGTTCTATACAACACAACACCTGCTGGGAATGCAGCATTGATGAGGTGCTCTGGAATCAGGATGTGTTTAAGCACAAGCAGTTGATTTTTCTGGATTACACCCTAAGCAGAGCACCACCCACAAGGGGTAGAGTGGTAGGCAACGACTAGATCATGAAAAACAATACACACCATGATTTGAACTTTAACCAAAGAGGCAAAAGAGATATCGCAGAGATATTCTTGGTTTTAAAAGAAAATTGTTATTTTGATTAAGAAAGGAACTAAGAAACACACTTGGTTTCAGATCACATCCTGTTTTGCTGCAGTTTTCATCTTCAATCCTGTCTCTTGGCTTCTATCATGTCTTATAACTAGGTCACATATTTCAAGGCTCACACCCACATGACAGAGTTTGGATGTAACCGTACACAGAAAGCAAGAGGATAGAAGAGAGGGTTGGCCTAGAAAGCAGTGAGGAATGTAGCATTTTAGCTCAGAAACTCCAATCACGGATTCTTTGGCCAATCCCAGAGCAGGCACACTAGAGGCTGAGAGTGAGGGAAAACACAGTCAAGGGCCTGTACTGAGGCACACATGCCTTGAATGTCACACCCAAAGTGAAGAAATGCATCATCTGTGCTGCAAAACCCAGAAAAAAAGACAGCTCTAGGGAACATCCTCAAGCACAAGACTAACATAAATAACCTCATTTCAATGTAAGCTGTTATGGAATCCCAAGCCAATCAGATTTTGTCTCCATAGACACCTAGTCATGAAGTTGCCTTCGATATTATTTATTTAGAAAATGTTATTCTTTTTGTCTTCTTCCTTTTAATCATTAAATATGATAGTATCTCCATTCTTCCTTTTGACTTTTAGTCAACTATAAATTAGGAGCTAATTTCAAAATGTTATTTATATTTGGCTTTGGAAGAACATTTGCGCTCATAATTCAGTAGATATCTCAGATTCTGAGAATTCAGTTTCCAAGCTAAGTGTCCTCATGCTGGGGACATCCAACCCCAGAACACACTCTCTGTTCTCCTCCTTCTCCCTGACTTAGTCCGGCCTCCTCAATTTTCAGAGGCAGAGTTGACTAAGTAACCTCTAAAACCCTCTCCAGTTCTAAGATTTTGTAATTATTAGAGGTGACAACTTGTGATTATGAGGTTGTTCCTCATGGTTAAGCCTAAGTAATGGGAGACAGACTCAAACTGTCTTCTTTCTAATTAAAAGGATGTAGTCTGAAAAAATAATTGACATCAATAAAGTGAGAATATCAACGACGAATTTTAAATGGCATTATCTCCCACCATCAATAAATTAGGTCATGTACGTTATCAAGTAAATAATATATTTTACTTCTAACCTTTGAGGGTCAATCATTACAGTGATTGGAAATTGTAACGACTCATATGACAAAGTAGAAAGGCAACTGTACTTTCCTGGTGGATTTCATTGTAACAGAATTTTCATCCCAGCTCAAAATCAACTGTTTATGCACTATTTTTAATTATTATTTCTAATTGTGGTAAAATACACACAACATAAAGTTTACCATTAACCATTTTTAAGGGTATAGTCCAGTGTCATTAAGTACATCCACATTGTTGTGCAACCATCACCACCATCCATCTCCAGGACTCTTCATCTTGCAAAAATAAAACTGTACCATTAAACGCTCCTCATTCACCTCCCCTCAGCCCCCAGCAACCACCATTCTTTCTGTCTCTACGAATTGACTACTCTAGGGACCTCATATAAGTGGAATCATACAGTATTTGTGGTTTTGTGACTGGTTTATTTCACTTAGCATAATGTCCTCAAAACTAATGCCCTATTTTTTATAGTTATCCTTTGCATTATGCAAAATATAAGCAGACTTTGTGCCTGTGCCTTGAACTCAGATGTCAACCACATTCATTCTATGTAGTGAAAACACTGAGCTGGAAGCAGTATAGCAACAGTGAATAAAATTATCTTATCACACATCTGAAGTACACCTGCTCTGATTTTAAACCTATAGGTGTGACATGTTGCATTCAGTTCAGAAATTAAATTGGAATATAGCATTGGGTTTATTTTTAAACTGAATTTTCTCCTAGAAGAAGAAAATGAAAGAGGAGGGAAAAAATTCTGGTGTAAAGGCAAGTGTCTGTCATTTTGGGGGGTGCTACCGGGCGTGGCCACTGACCTTGACTAAGTGGACCATCGCATCTGCAAAGAACACCAAATCCATGCCAGCGCCACGGATGCTCTCGTTATAGAGCTGCAGGAACATATTCAAACGCTCCTTCAGTTGATCAAAAGATTCAACCGGCTCATAAATTTTGGGCATCTCAGCATCAGCCTCCTCAGACGTTTCACCTGGGGTTGGGGAAGAAAAATCAATTAAGTTTCTTCAAATCACTGGACATTACCACTTCCTTCAACCTAAATTAATACACTCATAGCTCTACAATTTAGCACTGAATAATACTGATTTTTACCCAAATGTCAGAGTATGTATTTTTAGAAAAGAAAAGAAAGCAAACAATAGTAAAAGCATTAGCATGTTTGTGATCATATGCAGTCTTAATTCTCAAATGTCTAGAAAAGGTCAATTTCAAATACTGTCATATACATTGAATTTAATTTGAATCCATAATAGACCATTGGCATTTCAAGGATCTTCCCAGAGATACTCGCTAATGAAGATTGAAAAAGTAGGGATTTAATGTCAAAATCAGCAAGAGAAATCAAAAATTAAATTATTTTTTAATGAGAATAAAAAGAAAAAGGTCACTGCATTTGCTTAGGAAAATTTTATGAGTCAGAAATTTTAAGTTAGTGGTGAGAATAGAAGTGAATTTGGGGGAATGGAGGTGAAGGGTTGAGAGAAAATAGAAAAAATGATTTCCTAAATAAATAAACATTGAGTTATCTCACTGGGAAAAGTATTAAAATCACTAAACTTTTTTAAAAATTAGAAACACATAACATACCAGTTTAATACTTTTCCAACTTTGACTATAAAGCATAATGCCAAAGAAAAAGCTAAATTGGGCATATATAAATTCACTATCAGTTAACATTAGTTGAATATACTGATACAGTAACAACTTAGAAATTCACTGGGTACTAGAAGAGTGAGTGGATCTTCCAAATCTAATAGTACATAATTACTTTCAATTGACCCTGTCCTAATATAAAGTATATTAACCTTTTTGTGACAAAGCAAGGAAATTGATTTAACATAATTATTAGGATTGGTCCATTTGCAAGGCTCCCACTAATTGAATTTCAATAGTCACTTCCTTATTTCATAAATGCTCATTTCAAGCTTTGACAAACAAAGTGCTTTGAAGTCACAAAATGTTCTGTGCTTCCCTCTAGACTCATTCACCCCGCCCCCAACCAAACTCCCCACCTCCAACCCCCGCTCCACAATGCTGCAGTTGCGCTTTGCTCCTTGAAAACCGTAATCTACTTACTTATCCTTCTGAATTAGAGGAAATAAAATACATAAATTCTAATTACCTTGTAAATGCTCTTACCTTTACATGATTTTTGGATGTGTGTGACCTGAGTGAAAATAAACTGTATCAGCTTCTTTTTGTGGAAGGATCAGTCCAACTGCATAGCCAGCAATAAACCTCCTTTTGCAATTGTCACTCAGAAACTTAACAGATCACATACATCCTTATCTAATCTAGTAAGGGGCTGCCTGGTCATTTTCAATCATTTAGAAGATATAAATAGCATGTGTTTAAACATGCCTTTTTGAATATGAAAATTAACTTAAAATTCCTCCTCAGTATTAGAAGAGGTTTCTAAAGGAAAGAAAAATATTCCACTTAAGCTCAGTTATTTCTGAAGGAAAAAAATAATTGGAGCCCTACCTCTTTTCATAAGAAAAGTAATATATCTCAATTTTTTATGGAACCATAACCACAAAATCTTCCCTCAACATCACCCACCCCTTTCTAATCGTATTCAATGGCCCTCTCAGAGGATGTGAGGTTTTTCTTTTTATTTTCAGCACCTGGAATACTCGAGTAATAATTATCATAGTTTTGCTATGTTTCATCTGGCAGTGAGTACAGGCCACGGACTGCCCAAGCCATCCACAGATAACATTTCACTTATCCCCCACAGTGCCCCTTGACTCATATATTAATATTTCCATTTTTATAAATGAGGAGAATGAGGTTTGAGAAAGTTCAGAGACTTGCCCAGGTAATGTGTGGGAGATCCCTTCCTTAAATCTACCTCTGTGTGACAGCTGTAAGCCTTTAGCACTGTCTTCTGCCATAGTATGCCTCCCAAATCTACCTTAATATCCGAGACTGATGTGCATTAAAATGATTAATCTTTGAACTCCATGAGCACACATTTATCTACTCATTCTGTATTTATTGAGCACCTAATATGTCCCAGGCTTGTCTCAGTAAAGTTTACTAAACAGAAATTCAACATCCCTGAACTGAACTTCTGTCTTCAGATATCCCTTTGGGGAATTTCAAATTCTGCTTCAATAGTTTACCTGTAGCTTCAGGTGCATCCCTCAAGAAATCCACAAAATAAGTGTCAATTCCGCAATTCACCAAGAGTTTTTTCTCTTCACCAAACTCCTCCTCCACCAAGTTTACTAAAGTCATATCAAACCAGGTCACATCATCAGACACCGTGAAACGATCGGCTATAACACGTTTACACTCATGCTTCCACAGCCTTAACAGTTCCTGTCAAAAGCATCATTAAAATGTGTTATTAATTCCCATTATGCCAGAGATGGGAATTCAAGTGGACGATATCATAGGGCAGCATCCTTCCTGATTTAAGATGCTACATTTTAAAAAGTTAAGATTAACACTACTGGTTTCCTTTTAACATGAACAACAGGTTTGGGAGCACATCAGAAACAAAATCCTAGACTAATGGTTTTCATTTGGTGTGTTAGCACCAAAAAAGGACATTTGGGGGTTGTCAAAATGACGTGGGAGACGTTACTGCTATCTGTACAAGGGATACAAGGATATAAAACATGTTTTGCACAGTCTTAGTATACAACAAATTGTCTATGAATATAACTGTCCTATTAAAAAATAAATAAAATAAAATAAGTTAAAATATACCTAACTTCATTTCAAGTTGGTCTCATTCAAGTATAGTAAATAGAGAGTAGTGTATATTCATTTTCAGCCTTTAAATTAAAACAAAAGCATTCCTAGACAAAATACTAAATCACTCTGAACAACCAACAAACTAATACTCTACATAAAAGTCTTATGTTTGTGATCAATTAGTCTGTTTGGATAAGACACCTACATTCATGTGGCCAGAGCATAATATAAAAAGTTGCATAAAAACAACTCTCATGTATGCAACTGAGATAATTACGAAGATATATTTACTTAACACAGTGTGAAGGAAATTTATGGCAAAACTCTGGATTATCTGCATAAAGCAATCACCTAGTCTAGATAATCCAGGACCCAAAATTAACTGGAAGTTGAGAGAATTAATTGCTCAATATATCTGTTCCTATAGCAAGGATAACAAATGTTTGTCTAAGCTAATTATTTAATACAAAACACTGGTGGAAATTTCTTACCTTGGTAATGTTTTGCAAGTTAGAGGCTTTTAAGCCATTATATTACTAATGATCAAATGTTCTTTGGTTGCCAGAAAATAAAATTTTAGTAAAATATATTTAATGATTCACTTACGACAAAGTTCATGACAAACCAATTGCTGGACCTGTTTATGCTGATTTAAAATAAGCACCAAAAAATGGCTACTCAAAAAGTAATTTTGGAAGACTGCATTCCACAACACTATTAATTTGTCAATAACTCTGAGGGAAAAAAATCAAGTTAACATGTTCACTGCTGTTAAAATGACTCCCAATTCTCTGTAACAAGGAGAGTGAGTTTTCCCCAAAATGTCCTCTTGCAGTCAGTCAGTGTGGTTACCTACTTTGTGAGCATCTGAGGCAAAGCTGGGTTTTTTTTAACAGTCCACATTTGATGTGCCTAGTGACAGTTTGGTTGATATCTCAACTTTTTCGGTGCGTTTAAGTGGAGAAGTCCCCTAAAACCTATTTGCTTAACTACAACCTCGGTTCCAGAAAAGGATGGAAAAACAGGCTGATGTTGCCTTAGCCTTATGCTTTGGCAAAAAAAGGCATACTGCATTTTTACATACTACATACTTTACAGTTTTACATATTACATACATACTGCATTTTACATACTAGAATTCCCTTTTAGTTCGAAGAGAATTCTTATAATGCTAGGAACTGTTTTATTCGAGTGTATGTACAAATGCCCATTTTTCTGTCAAATGAACTTTCTACTCTTCTGTCTCTTTTCAGTTTTACCAATATATGTATTTCTTTTAGTACATCAAGTTATATGGAAAAGAAAGATCATGGATGATTAATAACAAAATGGTTTTATTCTTCAATTTTGAAAGTTTAATTATAAAGATAATTACTTTTTAAAGTTAAAATGTCAGGTTTATAATATGAAGTTTATAATATGAATAATAGGAAGACTTATATAATAAGATCAACAGGGATTCTTTCCATTATTTAGTATAAGAAAATAATGATGAAAAAACAAAATCAATTTTTCCATTTACTCTATTCATTAGAAAATAATTGTATATATTTCCTTAAACATAAACCAAATTTAATTGGAATTTTTTTAGTTAATTTATTTATTTATATATTTTTTATTTTTGGCTGCATTGGGTCTTCGTTGCTGCACGCGGGCTTTCTCTAGTTGTGGTGAGCGGGGGCTACTCTTTGCTGTGGTGCGCGGGTTTCTCACTGCGGTGGCTTCTCTTGAGGAGCACGGGCTCTAGGCGCGCGGCGTTCAGTAGTTGCAGCACACAGGCTCAGTAGTTGTGTCTCATGGGCTCTAGAGCGCAGGCTCAGTAGTTGTGGCGCACGGGCTTAGTTGCTCCGCGGCATGTGGGATCTTCCCGGACCAGGGCTCGAACCCATGTCCCCTGCATTGGCAGGTGGATTCTTAACCACTGTGCCACCAGGGAAGTCCTAATTGGAATTTTTAAAGAAAAAAATTTTGGCATACGTTTCCCTTATTTATGTTCGTGAAAAGCAGCAAAGAAAAAAATATCCATGCTAAAACACCCCAAAATATTTTCATGATGCCACTAAAATTTGCATTACTAAGAATATTTAGAGTTTATAATAAATAACAAAGCTACTTGTTTTACTCTCTTATGTATCACTTACATCTGGTTCCTTGATAACCTCTGAAGTAGTGTTCAACATTCCCTGCCAGATCCTAGAGAGATCTCGAAGGTTAAAAATATAATGGAATTTTGCAGGGGTAGGGCGCATTTTAATCTTAGTCATCTGCCATAGTCGGCGTGTCAGGGGAACCAGTTTCGTCACTGAATCTCTCACTTCTTCTGAGAAGCCCCTTTGGGTACAGTAGTATCCTATCCCAATCACACCTGAAAGGGGAAAAAAGTCATAACATTTTGACTGACAGTTCAAATCACCTAAGTGAAAATGAAAAACATTATAATGCAGAGTACAAATATAATTAAACATTTTAATAGTTAACCACATATTAAAGAAATTTCTATTAATTAATGTTCTTTGGGGTTTTTTTAAACCTACAAAGTAGGTATAGGTTCAAGCAAGTTAGCATTCAAATACTGAAAAGTTGACTAAGAAATACTATTGAAAACTCTAGCTGAACTGATTCAGTATTATTAAATGCGTAACAATGATGAATATATAAAGTTGTCTTAGAAAAAGATTTAAAAAAGGGAGCTTTCATGAATCCTCTAAGATTTCTCCATTCTTTTGTTGCCTTTCCATGCATTATAAAATATTTTCATTTACTTTACAGGTAAAATTTTCCAGGCAAAGAAGAATAATCAAAAGCGATACTAGTCATTCCTTCTAGTCCATTTTACTTCTCCCAAGTTTAGATAATTCCCATGTCATTTGGTTTCCAAACCTTTGCCCACTGCTGTGATTGAAGGCAGATACTGCCGTACTCCACTACCCTAGGGCACTAAGAAGACATTCTAGTCTGCCAGAAATTAATCAGGGTAATCCTAGTTAGTTTTTTCTCAGTTGCAATTTCAGAAATGGTAAATTAGTACCTAACACGAATGCATGCGTAACTTTTTACTTTTTCTGAAAAGAGTGATTCCATAATCAGTTTCTAAACTCATTTTCATTTCTCAGTTAAATAATTATGGTTATCGATTGCGCTAGTGTTTCTTGGGTGAATTTATTTCTGAAACACTGCATATGTAATCAATCAGTAATTTATTACAACCCTATAAATTAGTCTGAGGATCGGACTCTGGCTAATCTCCACTCTGTGCAATATTATTTCTTTGGCCAAAATCATTATATGGGTTGGTTAGGTATCAGCTACATAAACTTTTGGTATGGCATTATATCAATGCAGACCTCAAATATGTGTACCCACGAGGAAAGCATCTCATCGTGTCTAAGACCATTTAATGTTTAACCTCCTGGCTGAAGAAGCTAGCGACAGTTTCTTAAAGAAATACATAGGCAGAAAAAATCTACTTAGCACCTAACTTAGTACACACATAATAAAGTAAATCTTTATATAAACAAAATACACTGCTTGAGAGTGATGAAGCTCGTAGACTAAGAAACCACCCAACGCTCTTTCTGTGTTGACCTCTAGGTGGATATATTCTCACTGGAACCCAAGCAGGGATTCTTCCCTCCCAGGCCCCACTGACGTTCACTTTACCAAAGATCTTGTCCACAGAAGCATCAGAGGGCAACGTGCAGTTAAATATAGAGAACTGCCTCTTGAGCCTTTGGGGTATATCATTGCGTCCGCCCCCAGGATGGGTCATAGCTGCTAAAAACTGTATGTCCACAACGCTGGTGAACTCCCCAGGCTTCTCTAGGTTATAAAATCCATTCTGGTCCATCAGCTGTCGTACTATCTCATTAGTAACCTAAGAAAGACAACTTTCAGAATTAAAATGTCATTCCTTTATATCCCAGGACCTAACTCTTTGAGTGTTTCCAAATAATGGACCTTATTGGAATTTAGGAATTGCAAGTTGAAAAAGTAAAAAATATTTACTCATCAAAAAATAAATCAATGAGGAATTAGGCAAATAAAGTGCACAATAGGATCGATATACCTGGTCTCCCCACTCATTGATTATTGGCATATTCACATCATCAATAAAAACAGTCATCTTCTTTCCTGCTGGAGGGCCATATGTTGTGCCCATGCGTTTATCCACATAGCTCTCTATTGTCTTCTGTTAAACAGAAAAGTCAACAGAAACATCTGTGAAAATATCCCCTAAGACATGGTTAATTATTTTAAAAATCCAGGAACCTTTGAAATGATAAAAATTACTCAGAAAAACCCCCAAATGTCCCTTAATTCTGGAAAGCAGGGCATGAGGTACCTAACTTTTCTTGCATAACGTTTATAACCTTTGAAAATCTGGTTTAATTTAGGAGTAAAGAAAATTCTGATCAATGTAAATCTTGAATGGGATGAGACTCTTCTGTTTATTTCTACAGATTTAGTTTTGTCTTATTGTGCCTATGTTGGTGACAATATAATATAACCCTAACCCCCATTATTCAAAGGTCCAGCCCTCCTCAAAGTTTCCTTATAATCATAGACAAAGCTAAACAGGGCTACTGTCCAAGAGGCTTCTCAGGTCTTGCTCTGAGCTCCACGGGTTGCCATAACCTGAAGACTGTTCTCTCTTTGTTGAGAAATCTGCCAACTGGCTTCTGTAGCCTGACACAATCTGCTCTGGGCAGATGCAATCACACTGAATCACTTCTCTTCCCCTTCACAAAGTGGAGAACAGCTCCCCCTCTTTTCTATCCAATACATTCTGAGCTTAGGTGGTACAGGAGGAAACTGCCCTGTGCTCTATAAAAAAATGTCCTAGCAATGTGGAAAGGAATACTAAAACTGACAGAAGGGGTGTTGGAAGGAGTAAGGGGGACATGAGGGAAGAACCCCAGACTATTGACTACAGTATTAACATTTCCATGGTCATAGAGTGTAGTTTGGAAATCAGTCAGTTGTTCAGAATGTATGTACTAAGCAGAGCCAGCACTGCAAAGAAAACAGAAGGGGCTCACACTTCTCATGCTCCAGAAACTCAGTCTTAAAGACCTCATTTTATTCCCACTGATTCACGATTTAAGTCATGTTAAAGATAATGTATAAATATAAGAGAAGGTGGAGGTGTATGGAGATAAAATGCATTCTTATCCTATCCAAAAAAGAGGTTCCTTATATCATGATGAAGAGCAAACCTGTTAAAATGACATTAATAATCCTTCAGGGTACAACCATGAAAAAAGGCCAAGATATAAACAAAAATCTATACATCTGTCCTTGAAAATTTCCCCAGTTTGGTAATTTCAAATTGTAACTTTCTGTCATCATTTTAACGAACAATAGCAAAAGATGTGAACATTTTTCACCATTTTAAAATAGAAAGATATATAAACGTATCACACAAATTTCCCATGACAACAGTACAATGGCAAGAAGAATTTCATATTGCCCTGACATAAAAAGAAAACTGTTTAAAGTAATGTACTAGGCTAAATTTAGCTCTCCTCAATGAATTTAAATGGATAAAGCAATTAATAATCTCTTGACAACTCCCTATGGCAAACTAGAGCCTTCCAGATATTCCCTCGTCCGTTAATGAGAATTCATAGGCACATGAAGATTTTATGTCTTGGGGGGCCTTCTAAGAGCTGAAAGCCATAGGTGGAACAGATGAAATAATATGGAGTAATAGCTATATACCTGCACTTTCTTCCCCTTCATTATGACCCTAATTTCTTTGAAATAGCAGGAAATTACTAGAAGGAATTCATTTTAATATATAAAATTATTACTTTTCTATATATATAAAATTAAAAAGCTAAGTTGATAGAAACAAAAACAAAGGAGGGAGAAAAATTAAATAGCTTGTGAACCTAGAAGCTGAGACTTCTTCCTGTGTTTAGAACTGCTGCCCATTAAATAGTTGCCAAATGAACTGGGGAGTTTGATAAGATCTCCCGAAAGCCCGAAACACAGTAACTTCATGTTCTACTCCATCATAGATCTATGTGTTTGGGAATATTTAGGAAAGCCGTATACTTGGACTAGTGTCTCCAACTGGACTTCCCCACTTAGATTATCCATGGCATCACAAAATCAACATATCCAAACGCAGACGTCTCTGCCTCATCACAAAATCTGCACCCACCCCAGGTGCTCATCTCAGGGATTAGCACCAACTACCTAAGTCTCAACCAAACATTTTCACATCCAACATCGATAAGTTCTACTGCAATTTAAATACTGCTTTTTAATGTACCTCATCCTCTCTGAAAAATGATATGCCCTTGATCAGTTATTTGTCTTTCTCATATGGATTAAGGTCACAACCTTTTAAATTGCCCTCCCTGCCTCCAGTCAGGCCTGGAAACTTCTTTATAAGTCATATACAATGTCTATATTGTGTGATTTACAATTTTGTCTAGACTCTTCTGTCTCCCCAAAGAAATCAGTTTAAAGAATAATTTATCATCTTTGTAGTATTCTGCCACCCACTTTCTCCCTGGTCTCCTTGATCTACTGTCCCACCTCATCCATCTTTTTGGTGATATAAACCATAGTCCGGTTAATAAAACCAAATAGGTATATTCATTGATTCGATTATTGTCTGTCTCTCCCACTAGAATGCAAGGGAGGCAGGGACCTTGTTTATCTTGTTCATCACTGCCTCCTCAGTGTCTAGAAAGGTGTCTGGTACAATATATTTATCAGTAAATATTTGATACATAGATCAATAAAGACAAGAAACTTGGGAGTCATCTTTAACTTTTTTTCTCTCTCTCCTATCCCTCTCCTCCAACAATATCCACTCAACCAAAAACGAGTCCTGTCTGGTCTGCTTCTCAACCACAATTTGAATGCATCCTTGTGCCCCTTCCATATCTTGGTCCAGGTCAAGCTCTCTCTGGAGGAATTACTGTAACCGCCTCCTCTCAGGTCTCTCTGAGCACAGCCCTCTCTCTTCCACCTGCAGCCAGGATGAACTTGCTGAGTGCTGACGCAGCCCTGCTCAGTATTCCAGCGCTTCCTCATCAGTGACCTACAAGGAACACCAGAATGCTCCCTGCTCACCCTTCAGTCTCATTTCTAAACATTCCTTTTCAGGCTCTTGGTTCCGGCCCATCTCGGTCTTCATTCATTCATCGTCAGTTAACAATAAAACAATAACATGGTGCTCCTCTCAGACTGATTTACAGTGTTCATTGAGAGATCCTTATTTACATATTCCTAAAGTAGCCATTTCTGAGCCAAAAAATCTCTCAGCATTAGTATCACCCAAACACAATTTGTGAAATATTGACTTAGATGAATGATCTTCCATAAAAGTCACTTCCCTCAACCCAGCTTATTGGTAAAGAGTTGAAATCTCTAGCAAGGGCCTGGACTAAGGGCAGTTTATGCTGTTCTCTGAGAATAGACGATGACTTGACTCTGAAATAGGAGAAAGGTAGTCAGCATGACATCATCTGAAGCAATCTATGGCACCTAAACAAGTTTCTGACCTCATTGTCTGTCTAGCTCACACATACATGGGATACTAGAGTGAACCCCAGTTGTGACAGTGACATTTTAACACATAAAAAACAGATGGTTAGTCATCCAGATAGACTTAGGAATGGGGCTGAGGAAAGCCATTCTACGTTGCTCTTCTCCATTCCAAATGAAAAGCTCTAAAACTAGGGCAATTCAATTTTCTGAATTAGTTTCTTAATAGACAATTCAGCCTCTGTAATCCCTAAAATATTAACATTATATAAATATTAAATTCCCCCAAGTAATGGTCAACTCTTTCATTACATTTATTCCTGTAATTCCCTAACAAAATGAATCCCCTCCTCCTCTGGGCTCCAGGGTACTTAGATTACTCCATAAGTAGCACTTATCATATCAGCTATACTTGATTGTGCACATGTCTGTTTCCCCAGCCAGGGGAAGGAACATGTACAGTTGAGGAGGTTGTGCACTGCCCAGTTCTTGGGTTCACTATTCACATTATTGTCTCTGTGAATGGGACATAGCACAAAATCTGCGTAAACTGCAATGGCCTTATGCAATAGCTCTGACTGGGTTTAAAGTCAGAAAAAAAGGGGTTAAACTGCTACTTCCCCCACTTATTAGCTTTATGACTTATAAGTCATTTTAAACCACATAAGTCACTGAACCACAGCTCAGAAGTGGGAATGTATATAGAGATACATAAATCATGTATATGTATGTGTGTGTATACACACAACAGAATATTATCCATAAATGATATAATACATGTGAAGGCACTTAGTGAACTTAATACATTATAAAAATGAAAGATATTTTTTATTACTATAGGTATCTCTACATATCAGCACTTAAATCATTTTTCATACATATTACATCCAATCAAATTGAAATATAAAATATACTTAAGTGTAGGCTTCCATGTATCTGCTATTTAGCTAAAAGATAAAAATGGAGAGCTTATGCTTTCTATTAAGAAATCTACTGTCTAAAGAATATCTTTCCATTTTATTGTAACTCATCAAAACCAAATGAAAACAGGCTTCTATTAGTAAAGTTTAAAATTCTCAATAGCATATTATAAAAAGTAAAATTATATCAAAATTAACATGAAAATATAATATTACGTAACTAAAAGCTAAAAATAAAACAAATGCACTGTGATAAATCAGCCATTTGAATATTAATGGGAATAAAGAAAAGCCGTTGGAAGGATCAGATGGGTGAACTAGAAAAGCACAGCGGAAGACGTGGGAACTTGGTTTCTCACCCAGGTTCTGCCACCAACTAACTATCTGGGAACTCAAATGAGTACTTCAATCTTCCTCAACCTGAGTGTGTTAATATTAACAGTGAAACCTGACATTTTTAGAGAGCTTTTTACCATAAAAAAACACTTTCATGTATTATATCTTCAGAGTCTCCTCTGGAAACTGGTCTTCAGACTATACTCTGAAGCATAGAAAGGATTTTCTTCAATCACAAGGGCCCCTACAGGAAGCAAGAAGGAGGTTGGAAGGGATTTCAGGAGGCCAGCTCCAACTCCATCAAAGCAAATCCCTTGTTACCTGTTTGATAGATTAGTCTTCTACATAAGATTTCATTAGGAAAAGTGGTTCTGAGTCTAGGAAAAAATGTGGAATTTCCTTCCAAGCTCTCAGTTGTCATTTTTAAAAAACAAAACCTATTGCTACACAAGCATTTGTAAGACGGTTGTTGCATTCAAAATACTTCGAGATTATTTTTAGAACAGAGAAATCTTTTCAGAAATTCTCTTAAGAAATTTTCTTTTTCGTCTTATTTTCTGTATTGTTTACATTTTTAAAGGTATGTGTGAATTACTTTCAAGAATAAAAAAATTAAAACTATATTTGTTTTGAAAAAAAAATCATCTCTCTTAAAAGACTGACTGAAATTTCCTCAGCCAAAAAGAGGGTGACCATATAATTTTGGTCCAAACTTCATACTTTGGGTAGTAACAAGGATGCTATTCATTATTCACCTGAGACAACAGAAGTTAACTGGACAGTCCCAGGCAAAGAGGGACATAGAGTCTGTCCTCCTGCTGATAAAAGATGTGAAAGTGACACCATGGTAAAAACAAAGGAAGTTCAGATGAAAACAACCTGTCAAGTAACAGACGTGTGTCCTTGACACATGTGCCATCATGGCAACACGGGAGGGATGGACGGTATCTATTTTCTCATCTACAATTTCAATTTGGTTTGGATCCAAATAAATGGGATACACAGAGACAAATGCTCAGCTCCGTCAGCCCTTGTTTAGCATGAACGGCTGAAAATTATAGTGAGAAAGTTAATTACAGCAGTTTGGTTAATTGAAAGTTTTCTAAAACTAATGAGTCTAGCTTAATTGAAAGCCCTGATGCTTAGCAGTCAAAACAGGCACTAAACAGACCAGATGATCCTGTGATGCTTCTGAACAGAAAAAGAAATAGTGAAGTGTTGAGACCACCTTCTTACTGAAGGATAGGAAGGATTTGCGTTAAACATCAATAGTTGTGAATCAGATAATGGAACCCTAAAGAATACAGATGTTTATGTTTTGAAAACCTGTTTTTTTTCTTCTTCTTCTAATTTATTATACTTCGATACGGTACTGCTTCTAGAAATTTATTACATGGTTTATGAATTTGTATATTAATAAACAGGATGTTTTCTAGATTACGTGTGCCTTTTTCTAGGAAATTAATAAGTATTTCATGCTATAGAGACATAAAGCACAGGTCTTTACCACCTGAGAGGGGTAAATATCACCAAGAGTTACTAGCAAAAATATGTGACAACTCCTTGCCATATACTAAAGAATTTGGCTAGCCTTTGTCCCTGGTTCCTAGGAGGGAGCCTTTAAACCCTTGGAATTTCCCACATAATAAGAACGTCTTTGTTATTCATTGTGGGCCCCTCAGACCACTCATGCCAGAAAGACCAAACTATGATTAGAGTGTTAGGGCTTTAAACCATGTGATACCAGCTGACTTCCCAGGGGGAAGGGGTTTGGAGACTGACTTCAATCACATGGCCAACCAATCATGCCTAAGTAATAAAACTTCAGTAAAAACTCTGGACATTGAGGCTCAGGTGAGCTTCCTGGTTGCTGATATACACAGATGTGCCGGGAGAGTAATACATCCTGAGGACAAAGAAGGTTCACATTCGGGACACTCCCAGACCTTGCCCTATGCATCTTCTTTTGGCTGATCCCAATTCATATCTTTTATAATAAAACCATAATCATAAGCATAGCATTTTCCTAAATTCTGTGAGTCATTCTGGTGAATTATCAAAACTGACAGGGTCATAGAAACCTTTCAGTTTGCAGCCAGTTGTTCAAAAGTGTTGGTAGCCTGGGAACCCCTGAGCTTCTGGCTGGTTCTGAAGTGACAGAAGTTTTGTAGGGACTGAGCTCTTCACCTGTGAAGTCTGCACTAACTCCAGGTAGTTGCTGTCAGAATTGCACTGCAGCCCTAAAGATTTAATCCACTCCCAAGAAATGTGAAGAGCTAGATAGCTACCCTACATAATGAAAAAAAAACTCACACTTTGACTTAATGCTTAACAATCTGCATCCACAAGTAAGGTTATATTATAACCTTTAAAGAGATGTTCTCCAAAAGTAAAACAAAGTTTTAAAAATATAAAATAGTATCAAGGGAATGTGTATAATGTTAGCATCTTGCCAGCCTAGGATAATCTAGTGTGCAGTTCCCCAAACACAAAAATACCACTGCTGAGTCACTGCAATTTGGGGTTCACCTTCGATCCAGACCTTCCCAACACAACAGTATGTAAATGATATTCATTAATGATAGAAGGCTAGCCAGTTTTGGAAATTCCATCTCTAACAGAGGAGCATAATGTTTTGACAGTCTTATTTAGAAACTTAATCAATGGTCTTAGTTTTTTGGCACTCTGTAGTCACCAATTACATTAAGTGATTAAAAAGTCATGATTTAGCCTTGTTCTCAAGAATTTTCATTGCTCTTTGATATTTTCATTCCAACAACTAAAGAACAACAAAGTTAATCAAAAATGAAGTTCTTTGGATTTAAATTCCCCTAAAAATTTCCCTTCCATTTTCAATTTATTAATGTACCTTTTCCTAACTCTTTTTCATATGTATCTTTTCAAGTGTACCATTTCATACATTTCAATTTATAAAATGTATCTCTTATTAATGTTCTAATAAAGGTATCAGATTATTTGCAAACAATTAAAGCATGGATTGACATTTAAGATTTACTCTCTGGTTTCTTAAATAATTTAGGAATAGGAGAAAAAGAACCAGTTAGCCACTGCAAGCCCTGGCCAATCTTGGCAGTTCCATTGACAAAAGCAATGCAAACTTGAGAGTTGTTCTCTGTTCCTCCTCAATGATATCATAAGAAAAATCTTTAATGTGCTAAGATTCTAAGATTGTATTCCTTGCTGAAATTGATAATAGGAGCCATTGCGGAATGTTAAGTCAGTGAACAACAAGATAAATAGGAACCAGAGATTGGAAAAAGAATAGAAACTAGATTTGAAGAGGATCAGACTTGAAGCAAGACCAGCTTCAAGATTCTTTGATGCTAATACCCTGTTGCGGAATCATGAAGTAGATTATGTAGAGGTAGATGGGGGAAGGGAGAAAAAGGAAACAACATGAAAAGTATTTCCTCAGATATATTAGCAGCCCTTGACTCAAGAGAGAGACCATCATAGATGACTCCAGTGTGTCTGTCCTAATGACTAGAATAATAGTAACACCCACAGAAAAGCAGACAGTAGGGAGAAGGAGTAGTTTTAGGTGGGGAATAAATAATATTTCTTTCAATTTTGGATTTTGCATGTTCACAGGCTTTTCTACAGAGATATTCTAAACAGTGTTGAGGCTTTTAACACCATATATAATCTTTTTATTTCTCCATAATTTAAGATTATATGTTGTCATCTAACTAGGGGGAGATTCTATTGCAACAGAAAAATAGAGATAATGGAAGACGTATGTAGGGGATTTACTATGGTGGTGAAAGTGCACATGAAGTTCAGTGGGTACAGCAGAACAGCATGAGATTTGAGCCTCCAAAGCTTATCACAAACCTGGGCTGAACTAGAAGCACCAATGAGCCAGTACCTGAAACATCAGTGGGGTGGTTGCAGAAGAAAAGTTCAGACTCTTGATCATGTGGCTTTCAGGATCGTATTTTGACATAAATCCTTTGATTATGACCGTTTTGGCTGTTCCTTGTTCACCAATTAACAGCACAGCCTAAAACAGGAGTTGAGAAAGAAATCCAAGAAATACAATAAAATTATTGTCATGGGCTGAATTGTGTCCCCACAAAATTTATATGTGGAAGCCCTAACCCCCAGTACTGCAGAATGTGACTACGTTTGGAGACAGGGTCTTTAAAGGGATGATTACATTAAAAATGAGGCCGTTAAGGTGGGCTCTTGTTCAGTCTAACAGGCATCCTTACGAGAAGAGGAAATTTTGACACACAGAAAAACAAGGGACGCACACACAAAGACCATGGGAAGACACAGTGAGAAGACAGCCATCTGCAAGCCAAGGAGAGAGAGAGGGCTCCAAAAAAACTAAACCCGCCAACATCTTAACCTTGCATTTCAAGCCTCCAGACTGTACAGAAAGAAATGTTCATTGATTAAGCCACTGAGCCTGTGGTATTTTGTTATGGCAGCCATGGCAAAATAATACAATGATCAAAAGAGAAGGATTTCTCTTTAGAAAAACAAGTCAAAATTCACTTTCTCTCAATATATGAAAAATCATTACTTAATTATGAATTAAAGCTATTCAACTCTAATATTGTTACTGAGGAATAATAAAAGAACTATATTAATTTGGGTAATACTTTTATTTATTCTAAACAGCAACATAAAACATTCTAAAATAAATGCAAGATGCTTCATGTTTTCGTTTTTCTCTTTGTAACATCTTTATTGGAGTATAATTGCTTTACAATGGTGTGTTAGTTTCTGCTGTATAACAAAGTGAATCAGCTATATGTATACATATATCCCCTCCCTCTTGTGTCTCTCTCCCACCCTCCCTATCCCACCCTTCTAGGTGGTCACACGATGCTTCATGTTTTCAAGGTACGTTTTTAAATATGTTAACTTTTAATAAAAGTGAAAGAGCCATACCTTGCCCTGTTTAGCAATGGTTTTAATTAGGAAGTCAGTTCTCACATTGTCCACATTTGGCACCAGGATGGAGCCATACTCTGGGGTGACATCAGATGGATACACATATTCCTCAGTACACGTCTTCCAGTGGATCCATTTACCTGAGGTGAACAGAAGACATCTACATCTTCATATTCTTATTAATAACTTAATTCCTAATTATAATGAGCAGACTTCCTTGAATCTCATGAAGCCATCTTCCAAAAACTCCCCACAAAGTAAAATTCATTAAATTCAGACATCTAAGTATTTCAGTATGTGTTCGCTGAGTCAAAATTTCCCAAGAAACTATTCCCAAAGTGGTAATATTAGGAAATAGTAAGAAGTATCTTGGAATTTTCTTTCTAAACATGTAGGTTTTCAATAACAAAAAGTGTGCATAAAAATACAGGACAGGGGACTTCCCTGGTGGTGCAGTGGTTAAGAATCCACCTGCCAATGCAGGGGACACAGGTTTCATCCCCTGTCCAGGAAGATCCCACATGCCACAGAGCAACTTAGCCCGTGTGCCACAACTACTGAGCCCACGTGCCACAACTACTGAAGCCCGTGCGCCTAGAGCCCGTGCTCCACAACAAGAGAAGCCACCGCAATGAGAAGCCCGCGCACCGCAATGAAGAGTAGCCCCCACTCACCGCAACTAGAGAAAGCCTGCGCGCAGCAACGAAGACCCAAAGCAGCCAAAAATAAATAAATAAATAAATAAATAATTTATTAAAAAGAAAAATACAGGACAGTGATAGTCGTATGTACCTAAAATAACTTTTTATTACGTACTTCCCTAACTGTAAAACCAGAAATAAAACATCCTAGGATGCCATATATAAATATTACGTATATTTGTACTTCATATATGTGTATATATGTACTTTATATATATGTATGCACATTTAAATAAACTTAAAGTATTGCAATACATGCATAGATACAGATGTATAGATATACACACCTATTTCATAAAAATAGACCTCATACTTTGTCATTTTTTTATAAGTTGCTGATTATATCAAACAAATGGCTGAAATGGATCTGATTTGGTGATTTTTTAAATTTGTTTTTATTTCATTAACAGTTCAGTACACGATATATTTAACAAGAAAATGTGCATTTGGAACTCAATTGAAATAAATATTTGAAAAATAAACAATTGACTCTCTTTCATACACACATAAACATTTCCATTTCAATTTTACAGCCAAGAGTTTTAATTACCATTTAGAAATATAGATGATAGCTAGCTAGCTAGCTAGCTAGATGATAGATAGATAGATAGATGATAGATGATAGACAGATGATAGGTAGATAGAGTGTAAATATTAGCCATTTTGGAAAAAACTGGTCCCACGTGTGATGGATGGATAGAAGAGAGGGGCTCACCATCAGATGCGACGTAATAGTCAAACATGGTGTCGTCAGGCCCTGCTAGAGGCGGCAGGTCCAAGGCCAGCCTCTCCTGGGAGCGCAGCCAGCGCTCCATGCGGCGCCGGCCATCCAGTTCCAGCACTGCCCCGACGCTCCACATCAGGGAGAAGACGTAGAGTCTCCCCAGGTGCTCCGGCGTGACCTCCCCGCCTTGCTCCTGAGCACGGAAGAAACTTTTCTTTTACTTACTTAATTCTCAAACCAAGAATATCACAGACTCTGCACAGTACGGCTCAGCTAAAAGGAGAGAGAGTTCTAGAAAGTTGAGCTATTTACCTTGGAAGGGATCAGGCCTTGAAGCATGTTGATGCTTTGCATGATCACAAAGGCCTCCAGCATCTCCATCTGGTGTTCTAAGTTCTGAATACTGAAGTGATACAGGTCTGGAAACGACTTGGTGTACAGCTGACGAAGAATTTCAGCTTCTTGAGGCGAACGTTTTTTAAGAAAACCCTGTTGGTTTGCAGATGAATGCATTAATTAAATTTATTAGCACACCAGAAAAATGGCCATTTTTGGACAAAAGTTTTCTAAATATCGGTTAACAATAATAATAATATCTAATGATTATACTGCACTTCTGATGTACCAGACCTTGATATAAATTCTTTCATGTATTACCTCATTTAATGCTCAAAACAACTCTGTGAGCTAGGAATTGTTATTATCCTTTTACAGATGAGGAAACTAAGGCCCAAGGAGTTTAAGCAACACGCCCAGGATCCCACAGCTGGTAGGTGTCGAAATTCAAACCCAGAGTCTGATTCCAACATCCCTACGTTCAGCTACTACACTACACATAAGCTCAGGTCTTGAAGCCCAGATGGAGGGAAAAGTCTTCGGCTCTTGATTAAAATATGCTAGGAGAAAATGAGGAGGCATATACATGGAAATAACTTAGAAAAAGAAAAAGGAATGAAAGATGAACAAAGGAAATCCATCCCCAGATTTTTCAAACTAGGAAACAAAGATTTATCACAATTTTATTTCTTCTAATTTAATGAATAACCAATGTAGAAAAAATATCAAAGAATACTCAGGAAAATGGGGAATTTAGTCATTTGGAAACCCAATATTAGGAAACTACATGTGATTCATAACAAAATACCACTTCACACACAATATTTTCTTCAGGTGAGGAAAGTTCCCTTGGCATCAAGAGATCAGGTCATTCTTAGAGATTCTGAACAGAAGCAATAAAATGTTGATTCTCAATCATCCATCATTTCACGGATTCAACATGATTGCACAGCGACAAAAAGGAAACATAGCACTTTCAAGTTGATGGTGCTGTGTAATCAGCGTGGCTCACAGAGGCTCGTGGATTCCCATGAACACAACTTCCCCATTGGTCTGCCCTCTAATAGTTCTCTCAGAGCTGCCCTGCCCTGCTCTAAACACCTCCAGTCTTGTGAGTCTTGCTTCTTGCTAACCATTTGTAAGCAACTTAGCGTTAATGTAAAGGCCTTATTCAGCCTCAACATGGACAGAATATAATAGAAGCTCATTTCATAAATAGCAAATTGCAAATATTCATTAGCTAATAGTGTAAAAGTATTGTTTAAAAGCCTTTGTGAATTTAAAGTATTTGGGGGAAAATCACAAATTCATTTTCACTTGGAGTTTGCCGCATCTGTGGTTACCAAGGCTGAATCCATTGTGGTACTTTTTAAAAAAAAATTGTTTAAAACAATAACTCCTGCACCTTCCTCCTCAGAGATTCTAAATTGATAGATTGAGGTGTGACACAGTCATCTGTATTTTAAAGAACTGTCATTGGTGATTATTCTTGCAAAGCCAGGGTTGAGAACTCTTGCTCTGTATTCTTCTTAAAGGATGGATAATTTAACTGTGAAATCTGAAATCTTCAGAAGCATTTTTAGTGACATATCCAACCGTACTTCAGTATCATTTTGCTTTATAATCCCCTCCTTCTTCACATCTTCATCTACTTGATTTAAAATATGAATTCATAAGTTTTCAATCAAAATTATCTCCAAAAAACTTATGTAAATGAAAATAATAATTTGACCAACAATGTCAAAAAAGATTTTACAGGTGGCTTGTCTAATAAGCATTCTGCCTTACACTATAATATTTATTTAGTAAAATATGTAAGTATGCAAGGCATTCAATTATAATCTTATGATAATCAACATACTCTAACATACATTGGTAGTAATAAAATACCTTATCATGAATTGAAAAGATATTATCTGAAATATTATTTCCAAGTGCAAACTTAAAACTAACGTTATGACTATTGAATCTCATAAAAATTCTTTATATGAATTTTAATAAATTGTCTTCTTCGAGTTAATATTCTAAGACAGTTGCTCCCAAATTTTATGTGAATGAGTACCTTTTTAAAATATCATGAATCCCCAAAGTGATACAATTAAATTTTCCTTATTCACTCACAGTTTGGTGGGATTTTTTTTTTTTAATATTTATTTATTTATTTGGCTGCGCTGGGTCTTAGTTGTGGCATGCAGGCTCTTAGTTGCGGCATGCGGGCTCTTAGTTGGGGCATATGGGATCTAGTTCCCTGACCAGGGATCGAACCCGGGCCCCCTGAATTGAGAGCTCAGAGTCTTAACCACTGGACCACCAGAGAAGTCCCTAGTGGGATTATTGATTCACCTAGGCCTTGCAATTATTCCCCAGCCCACGGGGTGTAATTCACAGGTCGAAAATTATTAGAACTGAAGAACCCTGAGCACTGAAGAAACCTGCAAGGGACAACCTGGGCTGAAGGTCCCAGAGCATTCAAGGATCTTCCACAAACATCAGCATTAAAATGCAATTACACCAACAGGTCTGCAGAAAAATCAGCGCACACTCTAAAAGAATGCTAAAGGATCTGTTTCCCTCTTTAATTATACCAAAAAAAAAAAAAAGATTCCAATCATACCTCAAGAATAGGACTCCAACCAAGGACAGAAGAACTCATGAAAACCATCCCATTTCTTGAGACAGTAGCAGGCGAAGCATTGTCAATGTTATGAGGTTCGAAAACAATCTTGCAGTTTGGAGCCATGGGAATCCGATCACCATTGGCAAGGGTTAGAGTTTTGTTATCGTCCAAAACGGAATTCAGATTTTCAATCCAGATGGCATCTACTGGCCCGTCAAGAACTATCCAGATATGCTCCCCTAGAACATCCCACCAAGGGCAGGGAGAAAAGCAAACATACACATATATGCATATATACATAACTACTATGCTTGAAGAAGTAGTATAATTTGATGTAATTTTCATTAATTTTTAAATAAAGCTTTGATCTAAATGATGATCGTATTTTGTCACCTAGGACTCTTCCTGTTCTTTATATAGCAGTTGTTTGAAGCCCATAATCAAGAAAAAGTCATTAGCTCATTGAACAGATATTCCTTGAGCACCTTCTCTGTATCAGCACAGTTCAAGGGATATTGTGATAAAAAAAGACAACATCCTGCCTTCACAGAGGTGACTTTCTAAGGGGTAGACATGACAATCAAACCAATATGCAAAGAAATATGTAAGAAAAATTCAGCAGGATAAGAGGGTGAGGCATTTTAGATAAGGTGGTCAATGAGGTATTTCTGGAGGAGAATGAAGTGATGTAAAGATCTAGAGCTAGAATTTTTCAGGCAGTGGGAACAGTAGTTGCAAAGGTCCTGAAGTGGGTACAAGCTTGGGGTGATCACGTTCCAGGAACAGCAGGAAGTCGAACCTGGTTAGAAAGAAGAAGGGAAGGGGGAAAGGGATGTGAGTGATGTCAGAAAGGCAGAGCCACGGAACCCATTCTGGTCTGCACACGTTTAGTCTGAGATGTCCAACAGACAGCCCATAGAGCTGCTGAGCTGGGAATTCAAGGGCTAGAGATTAAAATGTAGAAGCCATCAGCTTAGAGATGGCATTGAGAACCATGGCCTGGGTTAGTTTCTTCTAGATCATAAGTATAGATAGAGACAAGAGGTCTGAGGACACAAGCACTTCAACGTTTAGACTTCTGGTAGGGTCTCCTCCACTGCTTCCTCCCTCTGGCTGACCTCTCAGTGAAACAGAAGTAGGAGGCGAGTCAGCCGGTAAGGTATCCCTGAAGTCAAGTGGTGGAAGAGTTTCAAGAATAAGAGTGATTAACCGTGCCAGATGCTACTGAGAGCAGGGTTATACTGAGAATCGATAGAATGTCCAACAGAAACGCCCTTGTAAATGTAGGGATTCAGTTTAATAGTTACTCTTAATTTCTTAACCACTAGTTACTCTTACTTACCAACACCATGACCAAGTTTGTAGTTCTAATTTTTATCTCTAATGTAACAACTGTGGAATATTCTAAGTCAAATCAACTGCTATGAAATTCCTAATCGTGCTCATTCAACTAGCAGTTTAAGTAAAATGATGATCTGATCACCAGAGTCCCTGTGATAGAAAAAGTGTATGTTGCCTTTCTAAAAAGGACTTAAGAAAAAACCTCTCTAAGCACCTATTCTTTAAGGTAACATTTGGTTACTAGATCTGTGTTTACACAGGATTACTAGAACAAATCAGACACAAAATTTTATTTCATTCCCATAAAACAACAGCAATTTCTAATATGAGCACGCTTTAGAAATGAAGCGTTTTCTTTTCTCTTTTAACAATTGGTGTTGGGTTGATCAGCCACATTCCCTCAAAGAGGACGTCAGTGGTGCCACTTTAAACGTTTTTCAACAGAACACGGTTGCCCAAAGTGTGGACTCGTGAAGTAAGCCCCAAATGTCTTGTCCTCTTCCTATATTCTTATTTGTCCCTGCAATTGCTTGCACTGTGCCTTTCTCTTACTCATTCAGGAGTGAGAGGAGAATTGATATCACCTCTTCCATCTGAGCTTATTTTCTGGAACCATTGGGCTCAAGTCCCTAAGTAAGAGAATATTCAGAGTGAACCACTAGCCCTTAAGGAGTGTGTTTAAACAAAAAACAAACACCCGTGTACATCTAAAAGAGAATAATTTGTTAGACTTCATTTTTTGATATACACAATTTTCTTTCCAAAGAAGCCCATTTCCTCCTGTGATTTTATAGGAGAATCGGTTTTCTAAAAATAGGCCATACTTAAACAAGAGTACCATTTTTTAACTCTTCAGTGAAAACAGTGATGATGAAATCACTTGAATACAGTACTATCAATGTTCCTTAACAGCTTTTTCTATCTATTTTATCCTAAGTTTTCACAGGAATATAGAAATATTTTTTCAAAAGGAAAATAATTCCCTTTGTAACCAAAAAAAAATGGGGGGGTGGGTATTTTAAATACACTAATCAGTCATTTCAGTATTTCAACATTCACAAATATCATACTGATTTATAAGTTCTTGGTCTAGGATAAGATATTATATGGAGACTACAGTTGTTCTACTAATTTTAAATAGCCACAAAGGATGTTATTTAGAAGTACATGTCAAAAATTATACTGGTAATTCATCTTCTACCTTTCTTAGCCCTCAATGTTTTCCTCCAAAGAGTAGAAAATATCCCATCGGTCCAATCATTCGTTGCCACGTCAAGCCGACCAAACATCTGTGGAGCCGTCATCGCTTTGGGATTCATCCTCATTTCCCGGTGTGGTTTTCCACAATCTATACCAAGTAAATACAAATTTTAAACAACTCCCATGTAGAATGAACCATCATTAGGCAACATTGCACCAATTTGCAGTGTACTGTCAGCAGGTGTTCAAAACATGAAAAAATGCAAAATTACATTGAAAATACATGTCTTACTGCATTCCAAGTTATCATAATTACCCTCATTATATTTTATTGACTAAAGCACTTTTTATCTTCTGGAAAAGAAAATTGCATGTTACATAAGGGGGAAAATGCTACCATGCTGGAAGTGATGAAGGAATTAATGTAGGATGGAAGTTCTTCAAATTTCACAGCTCAAAAATCTTTTGGTTTATGGTGTATTAGATTAACTCTTATATCTGAAATGTCCCTTAAAGATACCTGATTCTCTCCATTAACAGCTTTGATTTGCTGAGATATGGTCTTGCTCATCTGGAAAAAAATCAGCTAAACTAATGTTACAAAAATCAAGGATTTTTCTTCTGTGGTCAGCTTCAAAAAAGGTATTCAAATCTTTCAAACCCTAAAGCTATTCTTAAATAAGATGGATTCTGTACATAGGGGACGGTAGTTACTAAGTAAAAAACTGAAGAATAAGATTTAAAGTATATTATATGTGGAATCTAAAAAAATGGTACAAAAGAACTTATTTACAAAACAGAAATAGACTCACAGACATAGAAAACAAACTTACGGCTATCACATGGGAAAGGGTGGGGAGGGATAAGTTAAGAGTTTGGGATTAAAATATACACACTACTATATGTAAAATAGATAATCAGCAAGGACCTACTGTATAGCACAGGGAACTCTGCTCAATATTCTGTAATAACCTAAATGGGAAAAGAACTTGAAAAAGAATAGATACATGTATATGTATTAACTGAATCACTTTGCTGTACACCTGAAACTAATACAATATTGTAAATCAACTGTATTTCAGTTTAAAAAGTTTAAAGATTTAAAGTATAAAATCATAAAAATAGAGGCTAAAATATTACATACTGTGTGAAAGATTGACAAACACGGGCACACATACATAGATATGCACACTGGAAAAGGTGTTACATTAAAACCTATCTAGAAAATTAGGGAATAGTTCTCTTTTTCCAAAATCACAAAAAGAATCAGGGTAATTATTTACAATATTTTACAGTGCTGAAATTCAACTTGGTCACAGGTCAGCTTTTTCAATACATGATACCCGTAAGACTGGCAACATTTTTTTAAAAATCTAATCACCCTTTACAAAAGGCCAACAACCTCTTCAAATGTATCATAGGTGAAAACTGGACTTGGTCTGTTGCCCATACAAGAGAAACTATCAAAAATTATTTCATTACGGTTGTAGGTAGAATTGTATCATTTTCATTTAAAATACGATACCATAACATTTTTATAAGAGCACTCTAAGGGAAAATAAAAAGGTTGACTTTTTAAATGTTGGTTAAACGAATTCCTCTTAATTCTTCTCCTAGGCATTTCTTGACTGTCCTGATCACTCCACCTTCATGGACTCTGCCCCAGAGTAAGCACCCTTTTCTTGCTGTCACCTTCTTAGGACCTCCTTATGGAAGTTCCCAGACGGCCCCTCCTGTCCCAGTCTATTCTCTACACGGCCACCGGATGGTCTTCTATACACAGGGCTAATCACACCACTCCCCAGCTCTATGGCTTCCCATCACCCACAGGATAAAATCTCGGTATTTATTGTGACTTACAAAACTTCTTATGCCATACCCTCTGTACTAATTTGAATTCCCCCTGGAAGCAAAGCCTGAGACAAAGACATGGGAACTGAGAGTCTGGATTCAGGGGAAAGAGAGAGTGAGACAGGAAAGGAGACAAAGCCAATAAAGGGCTCGTTGGTGAGCTGGTCACAGATGGAGTGTCCCTCTAAAAGACAGGAGGTGGGACATTTACCTTCCACTCTTTCCCTCATTGGTTAAGGGTATGGCTGCCTCAGGAGCATTCTCACCCAACCCCTTCTTCCAGGCTGAGCCAGTTCTCTAGCTTCAAGGAAAGTCATAAGGCTGAAAAAACGGGAGACACCACTGGCATCTGGGGGAGAAACTCTCCAACAGCTGTATCTGTAGCAGGGGAGGGCCAAAGGGATGCGGCCCTGGGCACCAATAGCATCTGCTCTACCTCCTCATCTCCCCCACTCCCACAAATTAGATTTCATCCATGCCAGGGAGCTTCTCCAGGCATATCATGCTCTCGCCAGCCCCTCCTACCTGCTCAGCCTCTTCATTCTGCTAAGAATGCCTTTTATCCAGCTACTACTCAACCCGCAAACCTCAGATGAAGTAGCACCTGCTCTGTAAGCCTTTCTAGAATTCCTTAGAAAGGTTTCTGATCTCCTTTGCCTCTGCTCACATCATAATTGTCCAAATCTTCCTCATGTCCAATCTTCCATGCTGAGTTACAATTATCTGTGTCACTACACTACACTGTAAACTCCTTAAAGACATGGCCTTTTTTTTTTTCATGCCTGCTTTCCCATTTCTAATACAGAACCTCAAAGTACAGAACATCAAAGATATTTGATGAACAAATACATGATGAATAAGGGAACAAATAACATACATGGGTCCTGCAGAAGTTCAACCCAATTACTTTCTCAATCTTTTGGATAATCAAAGTTTTCAGTAAAAAGCAATGTCATTTAATATAACAAATGTTTACCCTACATACTAAAACCAAGAACAGGTTAATAAACAGCAAATAGTCTGATAATTTATTCATCTTTGCAAAGAACTTCTCCAAAACCAGTGATGCCATATTGATTACATCATTTAGACATATTATACACAATGTATCTCTATTGTTTAATATTTAGTACTCATTTTGTTCAAGTCATTGTACCCAGTGCATTTGTAGTTTATTGTTAACAGAAGGCAGCTTCATAACAACAACAAAAGTATCTTTAAGCATAATTTGAGAAGGGGAATACATCATTTTAATGCTATGTAAAAATCCCAAAGCAGAACCTTAATAGTACACATGAAAACCATGTGGTAAAAGTTTTGCAGGTGTGACCTCTCAGCTTTGGTGGAGGTAGGTGCTAGCTGAGAGCATAAGCCTGTCTCAGTGTGAAGACCCCCCTGGTAGAGTCCTGAGGTACAGAATTCACTTCGTCCCATAGCTGAGGAAATTGAGACTAAATCTAATGTATGCAGGACCCTAGAATAAATACAGACCATAGTTACCAACCAATATCAATGCATTGGGGTTCCATGAGCTGACTGGAAACCCAGCCAGGCAGCTTTTCCTTGTGGGACAATGTATGACGCATTCTAACAGCCAAAGTTCTGTGAAATTTTGGAACTGCCATGGCTAAGGGCTGCAAATACTTTCAAGAAGGAAGTCGTCAACGTCTAATCAGAACCAGAGAATACAAGAATAATCATGAAAATGGCAATGCCCATTATCCTTAGATAACTTTAGGTTAGGGACTTAGATGTAAAACTTAGGGACATCTGGAAATTAAATACGTTTATTTCACTTCACAAGAAAAATATCTGATTCTGGGTGGGAAATCAGTTTATAATTCGGGTGATTTTTCAGTACATAGAATTTAAGAGTTGGGATTATAATTATAATTATATTTATTGAGAGGTAGCATCTTGTGTTAAGTCATAAGTGGCAAATGGTATGGTTTACGGGGAAAATTCTGAGTTTTTCATGAATGGGCCCTGACCTTAATTTTGAGTCTCATCATTTACCATCTTTTTGACACTGAATATTTCTGAAGTTAAATTTTGATTTTTTTGTACAAAATGGGGATAATAATAGCCACATCTCAAGATCATTTTTAAAACTAAATGGCATAACATATGTAAAACATATAGCACAGTCCATAAAATCACTTTAAAAAAATGTTTTCCCTGAAGCATTATTCAGAAAAGCCAAGATATGGAATCAACCTATGTGTCTACCAATGGATGAATGAATAAAGAAGATGTGGTATATGTACACAATGGAATGTTATTCATCCATGAAAAATAAGGACATCCTGCCATTTGTGAAAACATGGAGGGAACTTGAGAGCATTATGCTAAGTGAAATAAGTCAGACAGAGAAAGACAAATACTGTAATGATATCACTTATATGTGGAATCTAAAAATGTCAAACTCAGAGAAACAGATTGTAGAATGGTGGTCACCAGGGATTGGAGGTGAGGGAAATGGGGAGATATTGGAAAAGGGTACAAACTTCCAGTTATAAGATTAACAAATTTGGGGATCTAATGTACAGCATGGTGATTATAGCTAATAATACTGTATCATATAATTGAATATTTCTAGGAAAGTAGATCTTAAATGCTCTCATCACAAAAAAGAAATGGTTATTATGTGATACGATGGTGGTGGTAGCTAACGCTATGGTGATAATAATTTTGCAACATATAAATGTATCAAATCAACACACTGTACACCTTAAACTTGCACATGTTATGTGTCCAAATTATATTTGTATACAGTAAAGCTGGAAAAAAACGTTTTTCTCCTCTGGTCCATTAATGTACTGTGTAATCTCTAAAATCTACCCAATATTCAAAAAAGTAGCATCCCCTCCTATAAGAATATGCTAACATACATCTACATTTGTGTCCCTCTTGGGGCATTCACATGTGTCACAACAGTTTAAATGTGTCTCCAGATTGACTGCCCCCTTACCTGCCATGGCGTTCATCAAGGCGTGGATGCAGGTGGTTTTCCCTGCTCCACTAGGCCCCAGGGTCATCATTCCATGCCGTACTCTCTGTGTTTCAAACAACTGGATGACTTTCAGTTTCCAAGGAGGATGGTTGATTAAACCAGCTTCTTCAACCTGAAAGCATAACAAACCGCCCACATTGGGCCACATGAACAGATATCTGGCCTTATCATTGTGCTCAAAATAAGTATAGACATGGAGCGAGGTTAGAGAAATGGGGAATTATTGTTAATGCTTATGAAGTTTCAGTTGGGAAAGATGAAAAAAATTCTGAAGACAGACAGTGGTGAGGTTTGCACAATACTATGAATGTACTTAATGCCACTGAACTGTACACTTAAAAAATAGTTAAAATGGTGCATTTTACATCATGTGTTTTACCACAATGAAATATGTATACTTTTGGCTGCACCGCAGGGCTTGTGGGATCTTAGTGCCCCAACCAGGGATGGAACCCGGGTCCACGGCAGTGAAAGCCCGAGTCTAAACCACTGGACTGCCAGGGAATTCCCAATAAAAAATATATTGCATAAAAAATATATATACATAGGCAAAAGCAGGCTGAACATAATCAAAATGATATCCCAGGCAAACAAGAAACACCTACAGTTGACTTTGGGAATTAAATACACTTATATTAACATTTTATTGAATGTATGTATTAGGAGCAACTTAAGAATAAAGGCTCAAATATCAAAATGTATTTTAAATGTTTAATTTAAAAGATGATATTTAATTTAAAAGGTAATTTCAAGCATACCAAGTTGACTGATATTCCATATCAATGACAAGCCATCTTTATAAATCTTCTGGATAGTTTTTATCTATCAAACACATGTATGGAAGCTACGCCGCCAAACGCTATTCTGAGTTTAATCTTCTATGAGATTAGTACTATTGGTGTCTTCATTTTATAGGTAAGGAAACTGGGGCACAAAGAGACTAAGCAATTTATCCAAGATTATTAGTTGTTAAGTTATAGAGTAGGGATTGGAACCCAAGAAATTCAGCCCTATGGTCCATGCTCTTAACCATCATGCTATGCTTAAATTCACTAAAAATGATGCTCTTATTTTTACTTAAATAATTTTGGCTAATAATCATGTATCATTTTATGCTATGTATTTTCTCTTCAGATTTTTCTTATGCTATAAATTACTAATGCAAGTCACTTTATAAATTAGTTTATACTTAGCTTTTTAGGCAATGCTACAATTAATTTGGCCATATGATGAAGAAGCCATTTGCAAAATGAATTATCACTTTTACCTGATTAGGAAATTAAGATCTTTATACACTGATATTTAAAGGGGAAATGGCCCTAAAATACTACCATATTGATTTTTATTACAAATATCTTCAAAGAATTGAAATGCATTTTATAAATAGGAGCTAATCACCATTTCTATAAATTTTTTTTTTCAAAACTCTTTTTCATAGGAAAGGAAGTTGAGGCACGAGGTTTTCATGATTCATTTCCATTCCTAGGAAGACTATAAAAAGTTAAAGCTGCACCAAGTATCATGGGAAATCCAGACACCTAATGATACACTTAACATGATGGATCCCCCCAGAGCCCAAGGAAGAAATCACAAGTGATCTTGGGCCTGGGGAAAAAGAATGACAGCTAAGGAGCCACATGAGATCACTGCAAATGACACTCAGTAGCTACAGTCCTGAGACCAAAGCAATGTAGTAAACACCAGGGCCACAGAGAGAAACAAAACAAGCATGGGCAATGCAGCCGGCCAAGCTCCACCGGCCCCTGCTGACCCATCACATTTCATTGGGGATCTGGTGTGGAATGGTCTCCATCAATAATGGGGCCACTAGCACATGGCTAACTGGACCTGTAGCTGAGTGATGGCAGGAGACCCCCTGGGAGGAAAAGCTCTATCAATGGTGAGCAACGGCTTCTCTTAAAACTGTAGTCACAGCCTCAGTGTTGTTCTTGGAACCTGTAGATTTAGTCCACAACAGCTCCACTTGATTCCCATGAAGTTCAGATTAAAGGGACACTGTACTTGATGTCCTGTGAAATATATTACCTGTCTACTAATTGCCATTTCCAGTTCAGGGTAACCGGCCTTGTCCAGAAGAATATTTGGGAAGAGATCTTCAATCAAACTCAAAAATAAGGGTTCATCCTCATCAATCTCAGAAAGAAAATAAAGGGAAATCAGACCAACACTTTTGGCATAAACATGGCAATAACAGATAAACTGAAAATGTCCAATACAGCCCAGATTACTTTGTCACAAACAGTAATAAATAAAATATCACCTCCACTGAAGTTGAGAAATATTTTCATCATGTTTACTAAATTAAAAATTAGTTTTTTAAAAACGAGGGTGGGGGGAGAAGAGAAAAAAAAAAAACGGAAGGAAATAGAAGGAAAGAAAATATTGCCTACATGACAACCTTTCCATAAAACAACCAGATTGGGGAGTTTACTAAAAAACCTACAATTTCTCATTTAACTTAAAAATAATTTTTGTAAATGAGAATAGTGGCAAATTCATGAATTGGAATTTGGTTCATACTCTTATTTTGAAATAAAAATATATCATTCTGTCATCCCGTACATGGATCCACTGATACTGGACAACTGATTGTTCAGTCTCTACTGTGAAATCACAGAATGTGAAATTATTACACACTTGTAAAATTCACATACAATTTCCTTCCAAGGTCTACTTTAACCAAGGTGAAAGGGATCTTAGCTCTACAGCACAAAAATTTCAAGGTATTTGGAAATGTAAGATGTGGATTTTTAAAAATCCATTTTAATTCTATTGGAATAGACATGTTAGACTAGAAATGAGTCACCACAAAAATTGCTCCTGAAAAAATGTAATTTAAAGTTATGCTCTATGTAATTTAAATTTATGTTATGCTCTATGTATTTATCTGATAATTAAGCATTTTAAATGAGCACTTTAAATAAATATTTCTAATCTCATTTGTGCTTAAACTGAAATTTAAGTGGGTGGAACATTTCCATCTGTGACTCTTACCAGTTTGGAAAGATTCATATCTCGTAGTACATGCATGACAATCGTGGACTCCGTATCCGTGGGGTTGGCTCTTTTGGCTGCTCCCAGAGTTCGCAGAACAGACAGAATATTACGCAGACCAAAGTCATAATGTACCTGAAGAATATGAGGTACACTGGGCTTATTTTCAATATTAACTTACCCATAGAAACTGTACAAATTTGACAAAGATATAATGAATAAATGCTGATTTTCCTTTAGAAAATTTGTGCAGTTAGTGGGGCAATAAATTTTTTTATCAACAGATTATTTTTTTTAGCAAATGGAGAATACCCAAAAGAATCCTCTCCTGTACCATCATTAATTTAAGCCCTTAGATCAGAACTAATAGATCTTGACAGAGAGAAAGGAATAAATTTCCTCCTGGAGATACATGACCCCTTGAGCCCTTCTTAACCAATCATCCATAAGAAAATTTCCTCATATCTTGAAAGCTAAAATTCTGAACCAGAATTAAACTGAGACCTCACTCATGAACATCATATACGTTTAAAAGACAGGGGTATTGAGGAGAAAGAAAAGTAGCTACATTCCAGGATTACCTAGAGGGGGAAACAATAAGGACAAATCAGAAAGTCAAGCCCCCAGCTTTGTTGTCCCCTTGATAGGTATTTATAAAAAGCTCAATCATGCCAAATTTCAGCACATATAAAGTGAATAATTAAAAACCAATTATCCAACCACTATAGGAAAGAGTATCCCTGGCAGTTGGTCAAACAATTTAAAATAAAACTACCATATCATACAGCAATCCCACTTCAGGGAATATATTCAAAAGAATTGAAAGCAGAGTCTCAAAAAGATATTTAAACACTCATGTTCATAGCAACACTATTCACAATAGCCAGGAGGTGGAAGCAACCCAAATGCCCATCGACTGATGAACGGATAAACAAAACATGGCACACATGTAAAAATAAGAATGTTTTTCAACCAGGAAAAGGAAGCAAGTATAATACTATCACATGCTACACCGTGGATGAAACTTGAGAACATTATACTAAGTTAAATAAGCCAGTCACAAAAAGACAAATACTGTATGGTTCCACTTATACGAGCTATCTAAAGTAGCCAAATACATAGAAACAGAAAGTAGAATTGTGGTTACCAGGGAATGGGGGGAAGGGAAGAGTGGAGTTGTTTAATGGGTATAGAGTTTCAGTTTTGCAAGACAAAAAAGTTATGGAGATCTGTTTCACAACAGTGTGAATTTACTTAACACTACTGAACTATACGCTTAAAAATGGTTAAGATGATAAATTTAATATTTTTTAATCATAATTCTAAAAACCTATAGGGAAAAAAAAACATTACCTGCTAATTGGGAGCAGTATGCATCACTTAATACCAATCGTTTGGAGGATAGAGCACATAAAAATATTCAGACCGAGTTCCTGCCTTCAAGGAGTTTAAATTCTAATTGTGGCAATAAAATAAAAATATGAGCAAGCTTGCATAAAAGTACAATAACAATGACTTGAAAGTACTGGTGAGTGGAATTAATTAAGGAAAACTTATCAGCATTAGAATCAGTTAAATCTGTGGGCATGAAGTGAGAGTCACAGAATGCTCACCAAGGGATCAGCATGGGGCCAATTGTTTTGTACACATGGACTCATTTCATTTCCCTTGTGACCTTGTGACCTTGTGAACAAGGGCAATAGGAGTGAAGGAGGAGAAATGAAACTAGAGAAGAAGAGGGCAGGAGTCAGTGATGTGGGAGTTTCTCTACCTGCAAGAAACAGCAGGGAAAAGGGAAGAATCAGTGAGTAAAGGCTGCAATAATCAGAAGAAACCAAGAATGTTTTGAGTGAGAATGGAATATAGTTGAACCTGTGGGTATAACCTAGATTCAAAGAAGTTTGGATTGAGAGGTTCCTCAAAACCATGAGGACACATGACATATATTATGATGAATGAACAGGTGAGATAAAAAGCAAACATCAATATTCATAACTCTTTGGCTCTTAAGTCAGTTCAGATAGTGTTAACTTCATTTCTATGCCTTAAATGTTAATTTCTTCAAATATACTTAGTAAAACTATGCATGTAAAATTGTTTTTGCCATGATACAACTTTCTACTTTGTATATATGAGGTACCTTGTCAACAACCCCAGTCCACAACTTTTTTTTAATTTTTATTTTATATTAGAGTATAGCTGATTTACAATATTGTGTTAGTTTCAGGTATACAGCAAAGTGATTCAGTTATACATATACATATGTGTATTCTTTTTAAGATTCTTTTCCAGTGTAGGTTATTACAGAATATTGAGTACAGTTCTCTGTGCTATACAGTAGGTCTTTGTTGTATACCTATTTTATATATAGTAGTGTGTATATGTTAAGCCCAAACTCCTAATTTACCCCTCCCCCTGCCTTCCCCTTTGGTAACCATAGGATTGTTTTCTATATCTGTGAGTCTATTTCTGTTTTGTAAATAAATTCCTTTGTATCATTTTTTTAGATTCCACATGTAATTGATATCATATGATATTTGTCTTTCTCTGCCTGACTTCACTTAGTATGATCATCTCTAGGTCCATCCATGTTGCTGCAAATGGCATTATTTCATTCTTTTTTTATGGCTGAGTAATATTCCATTGTATATATGTACCACATCTTCTTTATCCATTCATCTTTTGATGGACATTTATGTTGCTTCCATGTCTTGGCTATTGTAAGCAGTGCTGCAATGAACATTGGGGTGCACATATCGTTTCGAATTACAGTTTTGTCTGGATATATGCCCAGGAGAGGGATTGCTGGGTCATATGGTAGTTCTATTCTTAGTTTTCTGAGGAACCTCCATACTGTTTTCCACAGTGGCTGCACCAACTTACGTTCCCACCAACAGTGTAGAAGGATTCCCTTTACTCCACACCCTCTCCAGCACTGAATAAAAAATTTAAATATGCCTAAGTACATAGGGACCTTCAGAATGTCACACCTGCTTAGAAAGCTGCTCCTCACACAGCTTGTAGAGCGTGAAAAACTTCCTGGCCAAAACAATGTTGTCAATGAAGCCGCAACTAGCCAACTTCACCCTGATGATAATCTGTCGGTCAGGCACCATCATGGCCACGGAGCGGAAGTTAATCTTCAAGTTTTCAGGGAGTTCCTGCCGCCCAGCATAGCCAGGATTCTATACAGAAAATAAAACCCAAGGATGAACGACACAGTCATGGGGTAACAAGCGCAACACATCAGCATGATATTAAAAGATTCATTATGCACACACAACAAATCTGGAATGACAACCAGAAAATTCATTTACATATCTCACTCTCCTTTTCACTGGAGAGACTAAGTCATGAGTTATTAATATGAGCTCTGTTTAACACCAAAGGTTTTCAAACAGGAGTGAAAATTACAATCCCAATTTCCATTCATGGAAAATAAGTGACATATGACCAGGGACATGTGTGAAAACTGTGGTAAGAAGGCTGAAGTTCAGTAGCTCTTCTTGTGGTTCCTTACCATAGTTAGAAAAAGCCCAAATTCAGGGTTCATAGTCACATTATCTCCATCAGTAAAAATAAAAGACTTTTTACGCTCCTTTTTACATGTCAGAATAATGGAAATCTGCTGGGCTGCAACGGAGAGAACTGGTAGGTCGATACGATTAAATTCATCAAAACAACCCCAGGATCCAGACTGAGCCAGTCCTTAGAACGGAAGTTAAATAGAAAATCCAATTAGTACATAATTTTGGAAAGTCAAAGAAAAAGAGCATTATGCAACTGCCAGGTCAAGCCACAGATAAGTTTGCTCAAACATAAAGTTGAACAAATAGATCATACATTAAATGCCTCCAAAATAACTCACAATGTGACCCTTTATCTGTAAACACCCAACCTGCAGGAATAAAGGAACATTACAAAGGCAAGTGATATTGACATTTGACCCACACAACACTGGTAAGATTCAGGTTTCCCAAAAAGTTTTACAAAGTTGGAAAATGACACTAAGATGTAGCCAATTGTTGAAAAATAAATCTTTTTTTTAAGCAAGGCAATGTTTTTGGTTTTTATTTATTTATTTATTTATTTTTGGCTGTGTTGGGTCTTCATTTCTGTGCGAGGGCTTTCTCTAGTTGCGGCAAGCGGGGGCCACTCTTCATCGCGGTGCGCGGGCCTCTCACTATCGCGGCCTCTCTTGTTGCGGAGCACAGGCTCCAGACGCGCAGGCTCAGTAATTGTGGCTCACGGGCCCAGTTGCCCCGCGGCATGTGGGATCCTCCCAGACCAGGGCTCGAACCCGTGTCCCCTGCATTGGCAGGCAGATTCTCAACCACTGCACCACAAGGGAAGCCCGAAAAATAAATCTTAACAAGATACTCCACCTTAGCTTAAATTTCTCATCAAATAAAAAAATATAACCCTCACCTTTAAAAATCCGTCCAAGTCCTCGGAAATCCATCTGGTCCGAACAATTGAAAACCACAACGTATTTCCCAAGACATCGTCCCATATCTTTGGTCGTTTCTGTTTTGCCTGTTCCTGCTGGTCCAGCGGGGGCTCCCCCCATGCTCATTCCCAGAGCTTGAGCCAACGTGATATAACACCTGGAGGGGTAGAGAAATCACTAGAACCACACCACTGGCATCTGGAAGATACTTCTGAGACATCACAGTGACATGATACAGGCACAAAATTGAAAAAAGGAAGATCCTGACCATCACCCCTACATAACCTTTCCAAAACTGCATCCTAAAATACACTTATCCTTATGGATATTAACATGTGTTGAGGAAAAAGGAGGGAGGGAGTGGTCTATGGTCAAATACGTTTGAAAACTCTTAAAAAGGTTCAACAGGATTTTTTATGATAATGTATATTCACAATCTCCAATTATGAAAAAGAGTACATAGCATTTCCAAAACTTATTTGGTAACTTTTTCACAGAAATCTACCAACATCTAAAGAAGAGTATTCTAGGAAACAGACCGGGGGCCATTATGTAGATTAATCCCCTTTTGTATCTAAGAGTCGATGATTTGATGAACTTGGAAACCAATGATCACGTGAGATTCAAATCACACATTGCTAAATAATCACACCTTAAATCTATTTCTGGGAGCATCTACTAAACCTGCAAATACCTTCCACTGTATCTTACACAATGATATTAACAAATAAAAGATTCTGGGGAGAGAATACAAGAATGCCTGTGAAGGAAAACAGCTGATAACTTGCTGATGAATTGATCAATTTCCCAGCATCGCTCAGTGCCGTAGAAGGAGGTAATCTATAATGTAATGCAGTTTAGGGTTGTCTTACGGCTAAACTCTAAAGCATTCATCTGGACTTGAAAAAATTTTTCGAAGAAAATAAAGTGATTATCCAGCATGAAGTGTGGGAATGAGATGTGAGCACACCCATCCGGAGGCGCCTAGGTTCTCAATTTTATTGGGTTTGGGTTCCCAAAAAGGCAGGTAAATGACTCAGCCCCAAATGCAAAAAATGAGCCTGGATTCAAAGAAGGAAATGTGGGTATAAAACCAGAAGGATGGCTGATCTCACTTTGATTCTGCCTTTTAACCCAAGGTCTTATCTTTCTTCTTGAACTCCTGTTATCCCTTGCACAGCAGTCTCTGTAATTACAGCTAACACGTCATAATAGCTCCACCTACACTATGGCACTTAAACCCCACTGAACCCTGCAGGGAAGCCACTTATTTTCACCGTTTTACAGATGAGGAGAGAGGCTCGCAGAGATGGGATAATTTTTCTCAGGGTCACGGCGGAGGGAGCAGAGATTCGAGCCAGTCTGTGTGGCCACAAGCTCTCACGCTGCCCAGCTCTAGGACTCATCCACACTCTCCCGGTAAGGAGTAAACCTCCAGGAACTCTGGCCACCCAGTTGCTCTGTCTTGCAAATCCTCCTTATCATAGGGTCATTTGGGTTTATATTTAAACTGAAGAAGTAGCAAGTTGTTAAGCTGCCAGAAAGAAATCATGCTATTTACATGAAAAAAGGGCAGCCATGCCCCGTGATTTATCCCTCACTTTCTCCAATAGGTGGGACTTCAGTCCAACTGACACCAAGCAGGACCCTGTGGGCCTCCTGGGCACAAAAGCCATTCTGTGTCCCCCTGTTTCTTGATTACAGGAAATAGGCTTCATTCAGCCTCCAAGACCTTCCCTGAGTTCCAAGGAGCAGGTTCAAACAGTTGCTAATTAGGGAAGGGAGGGGATGTAAGACAAGGGAGGAGCAGTCAAAAGAAACAATAGCACAGCCTTGGGGCAGGGTCCTGGTTCCCCACCACGGGATATTCATAACAGTATCTTTGAGCTGTTTTGCAGATACTGAAACCCCGGCCAGGTGGGAGAAGTTAACTGCATGCTGCCCACAAGCACGTAGACCCCGTTGAAACCAGAAGGTGGATGATGCTGACGCCCACTTACCTCCCCACCAACCAATCAGAAGATTGTCCACAGGCTTATCACGCCCTCTCTGAACCATTACTATAAAACTCCTCACTACCCGCTCCAGGTCGGGACACACAGTTTTGAGGGCACTAGCCCGTTGTGGCCCCCTTGACCTGGCAAAGCAATAAAGCTATGCTTTTGTACTTCATCCCAAACTCTGTCTCTGAGAATTAATTTGGTGTTGGGGTACAGAGGCCACTATGCTGGCACCCAAACCCTCTAGGACTTGCCTTTCAGAGACAAGCATGGATCTGCCAGAGCTTCTTCATGTACTTGTTGACATGATTCTCTCCAGAGCATTCTACATGTATGTGTACCTCACCCCCTCCCTTCTCTGCTTTCCTTTCCAGTCTCTGATGCTTTCCAAAATCTCATCCTTCATGAACGGGTTTGGACTTTATGTGATTTAGTGGCCTTTTAGCAGCTCTACTATACTTTCCTGCCTCCCCACTAGATGGCCATAAGCTCTCTGCTGTCAGGAACTACTTTTATTACCCCCAGCTATTTGCCTAACCCTTGTCACCTAGTATTCTGTGAACATTTGTTGAATAAATGGTTTGTGCTGGTCCAGCCATACACTTTTATCTGCTTCCTCCTGTCCCAATAGCTACTAGAGTTAGAGATGCAGAATGTGACCCTGGCACCAAATGAACAATGACCAACCCCATGACCCAGGGCTCATTAGCACGCAAGTATAGTATTAAGTATTCATAGTGATCTAGATGCATTTCACCACATGTAAACCAGAAGTGCTTTCAGTTTCTATTCCTAAACAGTATTGATTCTAAAATGCTGAAAAACTTGTCAAGACAACAGGGTATATGCATCAGAAAGTTAATTATCTTTGTTGAGAACTTGGATTAGTTATAGATTCTTTGATTATAGGACAGCCTTAAGGAGAAATGACAGGAAAGGTTGGTAAAGAATGTGTTATCAATGATTAACTCAATATTGAAAAAACAAACAACCCAATCAAAAAATGGACAGAAGATCAAAATAGACATTTTTCCAAAGAAGTCATACAGATGGCCAACAGGCACATGAAAAGATGCTCAATATCGCTAATTATTAGAGAAATGCAAATCAAAACTACAATGAGGTATCACCTCACATCAGTCAGAATGGCCACCATTAAAATGTCTACAAATAACAAATGCTGGAGAGGGTGTGGAGAAAAGGGAACCCTCCTGCACTGTTAGTGGGAATGTAAATTGGTGCAGCCACTATGGAAAATAGTATGGAGGTTCCTTAAAAAACTAAAAACAGAGTCACCATATGGTCCAGCAATCCCACTCCTGGGCATACATCCAGAAAAGACGAAAACTCTAATTCAAAAAGATATGTGCACCGCAATGTTCATAGCTGCAATATTTACAATAGCCAAGACACGGAAACAACCCAAGTGCCCATCAACAGATGATTGGCTTAAGAAGATGTGGTGTGTGTATATATACACACGCGCACACACAATGGACTATTACTCACTCACAAAAAAAAAAGAAAAGAAATAGTGCCACATGCAGCAATGTGGATGAACCTAGAGAATACTGGTGAAGTAAGTCAGAGAAAGACAAATGCTATATGATATCGCATATGTGGAATCTAAAAAAAAAATACAAATGAATATATATACAAAACAGAAACAGACTCACAAACGTAAAAAAAAACTTACAGTTACCAAGTAGGAGAGAGAGGGAGGGACAAATTAGGAATATGGGATTAGCAGATACACACTACTATACATAAAATAGATAAGTAACAAGGATTTACTGTATAGCACGGGGAATTATATTCAATATCTTATAATAACCTATAATGGAACATAATCTGAAAAAAAAATAACTGAAGCAATCTGCTGTACACTTGAAACTAACACAATATTGTAAATCAACTATACTTCAATTTAAAAAATTCTAGGGCTTCGCTGGTGGCGCAGTGGTTAAGAATCCGCCTGTCAATGCAGGGGACACGGGTTCGAGCCCTGGTCTGGGAAGATCCCACATGCCGCAGAGCAACTAAGCCCATGCGCCACAACTACTAAGCCTGTGCTCTAGAGCCCGTGAGCCACAACTCCTGAGCCTGTGTGCCGCAACTACTGAAGCCCATGTGCCTAGAGCCTGTGCTCCACAAGAGAAGCCACCGCAATGAGAAGCCGGCGCACCACAACGAACAGTAGCCCCCACTCACCGCAACTAGAGAAAGCCCACGTGCAGCAACGAAGACCCAACACAGCCAAAGATAAATAAATAGATAAAATTTTTAAAATAAAAAATAAAAAATTCTAAACATAAAAAAAACAAGAAAGAATGAAAAACAATAGTCATAGCAACATTATGAATGATGACTAACACTTACTCAGCGGCAGGCCCAGTGCTGGGTCCCTACCTCCATTACCTCTAGTCCACACAATGATTCCAGAAGAAGGGACTCAGAAAGGTTAGCCGTCTTGGCCAAGACCACACAGCCCAGTGGCCAAGACCCAGGTATAACTCACGGAAGCTGTGAGAATATGTCAGAGAAAGAACACACGGCGTGAGGCCTGTCTACGTTTTTTTTTTTTTTTTGGCCACACTGCGTGGCTTGTGGGATGTTAGTTCCCCAACTGGGGATCAAACCCAGGTCCTCTACAGTGAGAGCACAGAGTCCTAACCACTGGACCACCAGGGAATTCCCCTGTTTACATTTCTTATCCAGAAGAGGAGATGTCCCCATTAGTCTTCAATTTCTGCTGCCCTCAGTCTTAAGTGATAGCAGTACAGCAAGTCCCCTACATACGAACCTTAAAGTTGCGAACTTTCAAAGATGCGAACGTGCGTTCCATCAACATCAGGCATGAGTGGAATTGCAGCTCGCCCTCCATCTCCTATCGCTGACGATCCTTCAGTTCTACCATCTCCCACTTCCTCTCCCTCCTCCAGTCAGTAACTCTATTTGCCTGTTCACTCGATGCCAGCCCCTGGATGCCAGCTGTTGTACTGTACTTTTCAAGGTACTGTACTGTAAGATTAAACATGGTTTATTTTTTGTGTTTGTTTGTTTTTTACGTATTATTTGTGTGAAAAGTATTATAAATCTATTACAGTACAGTACTATATAGCCGATTGTGTTAGTTGGGTACCTAGGCTAACTTTGCTGGACTTACGAACAAATTGGACTTACGAACGTGCTCTCGGAATGGAACTCATTTGTATGTAGGGGACTTACTGTAGTAAGAAAGATTCCAGACTTCTCGACTTGCGCTCAGAAGTAGAAGGAAGGCCTGGTCATGAAAAATACCATGAGCTTTTAGAAAAAGGCACTATATGTTTTTAGCATATTTATTGACTATTTTATCATCTGAAATATCTGCAACTCCATCCAAATGATGTCACGTTTCCCAGAGACTATCGCTATCAACATTGTTGAATTTTCACAGGGCAGTCAGTGAAAAGCTAACAAGATGTCAAGGCCTCTGGCCTTTGTTTTATTCAAGTATTAATCTTAGTGAGGAATTATTTTGTAAAAAGGCAGCCAATCTTGCAATGCAATCCCAATGATCAGCAAAAAATGGTGACTCACTCCTCCCATAATCAACTTAGAGAAGAACAAACAAGTGAACATTTAGAGTGAAACAGGGGAAAACAAACTTTAGAATCACCTCCACTTACATACTTTGCTTTTAAAGTTCTCAAGGTTTTTGATACAGAAATATATACAAGATAATGAATACAGTGAAAAAAATCAAGTTGCAAAAAAGTTTGTATAACCTGATACCTATATGTGAAAGTTAAAAAGAATTTTGACATATAAGCATTTGAAATTTCTTAGAAAATAAACTACTAATCATTTTGAAAAGTAGAAAAATTTTCCCCTCATACTTTCAACTTCATATCTTTAGGTACTATTTAATTTTTTCACCACAAAGATATGACTTTGAAAATAAACATTTCTTCATTCATTTGGGAAATTTTATTTAGTACCGATTATGGAACAGAACTGTTCCTGGAGCAGTGAATAAATCACAGGAAGTCTATACCTGAAAGAGCTGATATCCTAAAGGAAGGAAATAGACTATTTAAAAGTAGAAAACAGGAAAAATAAAGCTGGTTAGGAGGGTTCAGGAGTGTGGGGCTTGCTGCTTCAAATGTGTCAGGTCCAAAGACCCATGTGCAATGACATTCAATCGGAGACCTGGAGAAGAGGAAGTGAGCTATGCCAGTATCGAAGGGAAAAGGGTTCCCGGTTAAGGCAACAGCAAGTGCAAGGGTCCTGAGGCAGCAGTGTGCTGAGACTGTTCAAGGAACAGCCAAGGAGCAAGTAGCTGGAGCTCAATGAGGAAGGAGAAAGAGTAGCAGGGATCAGATCATGGCAGGTCTTATAGGCCAATGTAAGGACACTGGCTTTTACTTTGGGTGAGATGGAAAGACAGTGGAGATCAAGGCAAAGGGATGACAGGATCTGACTTATATTCCAGTGTCTGAATTGAGAGGCAATGGCAGAAGCAGGAAACCAGATAAAAGACTATTGCAGTCATCCAGCCTAGACATTATGGCGGCTTGGACTAACATGATAACAGCAGAGGGGAGAAAAGTGGTCACATCCTAAGAGAGCTCTGAAAGTGGTGGTGACCAAACTTGATGATAGATTGGATAATAAAGTGAGAGAAAGAAAGGCATCAAGGATGCTCCAAGGATTTTGGCTTGAGCAGCTGAAGGATGGAATTGCCATTGGCCAAGCCAGAGAAGAGGGCAGTTTTGTGGGGGGAAAATCAAACATAAGTGTGAATTCCCAGTAAGCATCCAAGAAAACATGTCACATAGGCAAGTGAATGTATGTGTCTGGAGTTCAAGGGAGAAGCCCTGTCAGGGTGCAGAGATTGGGGAGTCCACATCGAGATGATATTTAAAGCCATGTGAGATCACCTGAGGAGTGAGTGATGGAGAAGAGCCTTGGTGCGTTCAGTGATTAGGGGTCAAGAAGATGAAGAGGAGCCAGTAGGAGATGGTCTGAAGGGACAGCCAGAACAAGAGGAACTAGGTGAATGTTGTGTCCTGGAAGCCACAGGAAGAAAGTGTATCAAAAAGGAGACAGCGATCACCTGTGCAAATGCCACTGACTAGTCAAGGAAGGTCAGAACTAGAAATGACCATTGGATTTAGCAACATGAGGCTCTGGGTGACTGCCCTACCGGGGGAAGAAAGTGTGACGTGCAGAATAATGGTCCCCCAAAGATATCCACATCCCAATCCCTGGAACTTGCAAATATGTTACCTTACACAGCTAAAGGGACTTTGCAGATGCAATTAATGTGAAAGGCCTTGAGATGGGGAGATTATCCTGGATTACGCAGTGGACCCCATCTAGTCTCATGAGTCCTTAAAAAAGGGGAAGAGGGAGGCGGAAGAGTGGGTCAGAGACATGAGACGGGAAAAGGAAAAGAGACTGGAAGCATGAAGGAGCCTCAACCCATGGTTGTGGCTGTGAAGATGAAGGAAGGGGCCACAAGCCAAGGAATACGGCAGCCTCCAGACGCTGGGAACAGCCCTCAGCTGACAGTCCGCAGGGAAGTGGGGACATAGGTCCTGCAACCACAAGAAAAAGAATTCTGCCAACAAACTAAAAAACAAAAAGCAGATTCTCCCCTAGAGACTCCAGGAGGGACCACAGTCCTGCTGACACCTGATGTTAGTCCAACAAGGTGTGCGCCACATTTCTGACGTATGCGACTGTGAAATAATTCATGTTGTTTAAGCTTCTAAACGTGTGGTCATTTGTTATGAAAGCAACAGAAAACTAATACATAGAACCTGAATGGTGTGAATTCAAGGTAAAATAGGTAGAAAAAACTGTGATTTTGAGGCGTTTTGATGGGAGTACAGAAATGGGAGGGAAACTAGAGGATTCACGGTAGGATTTCCTTTCTGGAAGCCATTATAGCACATTGTACGTTGATGAGAATGATCCAGTGGAAAGTGAAAATTGATGATGCTCCCAGAGAGAAAATAACTGTTTCAGTGGAAGGTGTTGGCTTTGGATGGCAGCACAAAATCCATCCCTGAAACCAGGAGAGAAAGTGGACAGCATAAGGATAGGGGGCTTGGTTGGCAGACATGATGGTGGGGAATGAGCGCAGGTCCTCTCCTGTGGTAGCATCTATCTTCTCAGTAAAACAGGAAATGGGGCCTTCGGTCGAGAGAGGAAGGGAGGAGAATGCTTGAGGTTTGAAAGGAGGGAAGGTGTGAAATAGCTGTTACAAGTGTTTCAAGGAATTCTCCACATTTTGTCATTATTCACCTCTGCACTTCAAAACAAAGAGAACTCCAAAAAAACATCTAAAAGCATCCAGTAGAAACCATCTTTTGTAGAAAATAAACGTATGGTTACCAGGGCATATGGGGGGGAGGGATAACTTGGGAGATTGGGATTGATATACACACACTACTACTGACATATATAAAATAGATAACTAATAAGAACCTAGTGTGTAGCACGGGGAAGTCTACTCAGTACTCTGTAACGGCCTATATGGAAAAGAATCTAAAAAAAGAGTGGATATATGTATATGTACAACTAATTCACTTTGCTGTACACCTGAAACTAACATCTGTAAATCAACTATACTCCAATAAAAATTTAAAAAAAAAATCATCTTTAATGAGACATAAGAAGGAATATGGAGTGTATGAAGACAAAGAAAATGTGAGGAGAAAAGGACAGTAAAATCTTCTGCTACTCCTCAATCCTCAGGTAAAAGTGAGCATTTCATTCAGTATCACAACTGAGCCAAAGGCAAAATCTCACAGACGGGGCTATTACGTCAAACTTTTACACTTTGTCCGATAATATTTTCAATCTAATAGCCCAGGGGTTCATCCTGTGAAAATGACTGATATTCAGCTTTAGCTTCTCCTTAGGCCCAATGTTGATTTTAACACTCAGCCATTTTGTCCAACATAAGTATTCAAAGCATCCCTGAACAGCACATATACAATTAACTGATGCCACAAAGCTCAAATTAAACTAAGTGAATTACAGGCTATTAGCCATGGAGGAAGGACCCCTGGAGATAACCTAGTATGTCTTACAGATGAGGAAACTGAGTCCAGGGAAATTGCATGGCGGCTCTGGCTAACACAGTTGGTAAATAACAGGCAGAGGGCAGGACAGGTCAATGTCCACTCCATCACGGTTCACCAATGTTCATACTCAATTTCCTTCCTGCTAAAAAACCACCTTTATTGTCTCTGTAATGACAATAAGTGCCACAGTCCCCTAAAGCAGCCCTCAAAGCCCACGGTGATTTGAACCTATTGATACATAGCGATTAATTCGCTTTTTTCCCATTTGATGTCCACGGAGGTCATTTAAACTTAGACTCTGTAAGACTGAAGGCAAAGGAAGCAAAGTCTGTTTTAGTCACAAACCTACTAAATCCCATGTGGAGACATGTGTGTAAAGCTAAACATACCGAATGTCGAAGACTTTAATATAAAAGAGCCTGTAAACCCTAAAGAGACCGTCAGCCAAAATCCCTTGAGCACCTGGAGAGAATTAGAAGGTTGGGGGTGGAGGAGAGAGAGGTTGAGGAGTCACAGAACCCTTCCATCACCTGTCTGTGAGGGGAGTTATAACAAGCCTGTCAGTGCAGCCTAAAAACTCATTCTGGTATATGAACGGCACATCTGTGATGTGAATCATCATCTTGTCAGAATCTTCGTTAAAATAAAATCTGCACTGTTTCAGCCACTCAAAGTCTGTAGGGCTCTTGATATGCATGTGACACTGAAATGCAAAAGGTATGTGTTAAAACTGAGATGAGAACCGCTTATTAACTATACACATTAGCATTCAGGTAGATCATAATGTGAAGTTAATGGAACGCAAAGACAGCCCAACTAATTGGGAGATGTCAACTACATCACCATCCAACCCATTCATTTATTGATCAGCAAAAAAAGATACTTTCAAAGATATGAGAAAAGGAGAAGTCAAGAGAAACTCCTAATTGTGCCCCTCAATTTAAATAACGTGATCTATTTTAAGAGGAAGGCGTTCATTTCTTAAATTTCACCCTTAAATGTCCAATACCACAGTCTTAACCATGAAATACAACCTATGAAAAAACACATTTGGCTTACAAAGATAGAACTAAACAATCTCATTAGGAAAGAAAAAGTCATCTCTTATGATTATGATAAAGTCCATTCTTGGGTTTGTTTTTTTTTAATCCGTTAATTACCCTTCCTAGGATTTGCAGCGAGCCAAAATTTCTAACATCTAAATGGCAGGTTATTGCCCAGCAATGCTTTTGTCTGAATATTTTTAACCAAAATTTTAAGCTACTTTAACCATTTTTCTTTGACAAATAAGAAATCTAAAATTACCCTGAGCTCTTTATTTCTCATTGAGGCAAACAGTGTGCTTAACTATTAAGAGAGGAGATCAGCACATAACAGTTTGAATGCGTTGCCTTTATTTCCATTACATCAGAACCAATCTTTCATAATCTTTTTTAAATAATGGGGTGAGACACGATCCAGAAAATTATTATGAAAATAAGAGCTTCATGCCTGTTATCTAATGTTGTATTTTATAGTAGAGGACAAATTTCATTTCTTTTCACATTTCCTATTTTCTATAGCTATGAAACTCTCTTTTCCATCCCTGTTCTTTCTTTAGAGGCAAAATCCACATGTCTCCTGAATGTCACAAACTATATTAGGAAAGACCATTTGCAATCAATGACATAAAATGTAGCATAACTTGTTAAGTATGTGATTTATGAAGAGCCTTAAAGGTACTAACCAGTTCTACTAGCAATATCACTTATTATTTCTGTAGCAAGAAACTGGTCATCTTCAATTTAATAATCAAAAGGAGCACAAGACAAATAAAAGCTTTTCAGGATGCTACATGACATTTCAGCATTAAAAATGATTACATAAAGAATTTTAAAATAAAGCCTAATTGCCTCCATAACACCTTAGCCGAGATCATTGGAAAACAGCTGAAATTTCAGCTAAAGACTGAAAAGAAAGTCTGACAAACAATCTCTCATCATGAAGATGCTTCTTTGCCTGAATTTTATCTTTTCTTTGAATTCATTCAAACTATTCCCAGTGGGTAAACAAAGATAGTTACTAGTATTTGCTTTTCTGTATATACCACAGCATTTGTAAAGCATTTACCAGGTCATCAAAGATATCTCTTTGGTGCACATGAATAGTAATCAAAGTCTCATATTTAACTCGTTCCACGGAACTCAGATCCTTGGTTGTCATGTCTATCAATGTGTTCAGTAGCTCCAGGAAAGACTGATTGGTTTTCTGCATGATTTTTTTATCAAACTTGGCATTTCTAAGAGCCTCTTCTGAATCCCGTGTCCATATCATTTGAATTCCTAATAATCCAACCTTATGGAAATAAAAAAGGCTTTATGAGTGCGTATGGCATATGAATATATTTAAATAGAAATCACAATATAGTAAACAGCTGTGATTATTATGCAAATGTCAGGCCATCCTTGATTACATCAACTTGATGGGTTGTTTCAAAACCTATGGAGACTCTATTCATATTGTTTACCTGACAATTAAGTATATTCAGCCTCATGACATGTCTACAGTTTTTTTCTTCTCATTTTAAGTCATATTTCTCCCTAAATAGATTTTTAAGTTACTGGTAGGGAAAGAATACATCTTAAACCTACTTTCCCCAAACTAACACAGGGTTTACACATAGTAGACACAAAATCTCTATTGATCACATGACTAAGAAAACATCATTTTCTGTATTTTATTGCTGAAACATATTTCTCATTTTTCTGGTAAAACACACTCAGTACATTTTATGATTTATGTACTGAAGAGATTCAGTAGGAAAAAAATATTTTAAGTTAAAGAAAACATATCAAATATCTCAATAGCACAAATATATATATATTTATAAATATGTATGTATAGATACAGATATATAACACCAAATAATCCATAGTTGAAATCTTTAAGCTTATCTATATTTAACAAATCCTAATGAAAATCTTAATATTGGTCTAGAGTTAAATTATAGGCAGTTGTGTAGTTTACAATAGACAATATCTGAGATCTAAAATGACTATTCTATAAAAAATACTTTCCAATTTCAATACACTGACCTGAGCAGGGAAGGAAGAAAGAAATTCAATCAGTTGGAAACCTGTTTCTTGAATATTTGCAGCTGCCTGGCGAATCACAAGATGTAATGAGGCCTGAGATTCCTCCAAGAGAGAATTAAGCCAAACTTCCACATTGCCCTCTGCCATCACGGGTTTATCCAATTCAATCGTCTCACCCTCTCGAGAGGAAACTGACAGAATGCGATCATAGATCTGTGTTAGAAGCCGAAAAAGAAGCTATATTTACACAAAGAATTGAATTCCTCCATTGCCCTCTTGTCAATGTTATCCTTCCTGTAGAAAGTTAAGCCACATTTTATAAAATAAAAGGCAAAGTATGATACAAAATCAATTCCAAAACAATTTTTTAAAAAGCTATCCATGAAATCGAAAAGGGAATACTAAATCAATTTCAAATAGTCTATACCGGAGAGGGGAAAACTTGTTTTTGAAGAGAAATGTTCAATACAAATGTGATAATCAAAAAAATTTCTAAAGTTTCCCAAGATGAAATAGGACTCTCTAAGCCCCTGTCATCCACACCACGAGATTATCAAGTTGACATTAGCAATGACCTGGTCAAAATGATCAATGCAAACATCTCACAAGGTAATTCCAGTTCTATACGAAACACTGCTCTTTACAGGAGCTGCTGGCTGCACATAATATATTCTAATGCAAACCCAGCTCCTAGTCTGGTCATTTCACTTCAATTTCCATGCAGTATGGCATAATGAGAATATGTGGAGTATTTGGAATTCTAAAATACAGTTCAAATGGTGCTGTGCTATTCACTGACCTTCCGATGTTGGAAGACACATCTCAGAGACTAAATTTCTTGCTTCTATTTAGTCATTAAAAATCATGCCTGTCCTACTTCCTAACTCACCTTACAGGCCACTCATGCCAGTTATACAAAATACAGTTGGCCCTCCATATCCACGGTTTCTGAATCCACAAACTCAACCAACCTCTGATCAATATTTGAAAAAAAATAATTCCAGAAAGTTCCCAAAAGCAAAACTTGAATTTGCCACATGCTGGCAACTATTTACATAACCTTTACATTGTATTGTATTGTAAGTAATCTAGAAACCATGTGTAGGTATATCCAAATATTACAGTATTTTATATGAGACTTAAGCCTCCACAGATTTTGGTATCTGCTGGGGTCCTGGAACCAATCCTCCCCACAGACACCAAGGAACAACTGTGATGCAAACTATAAAGTAAATGCAAATGTTTGTTGTTGTTTTGTTCTCTAGTAAGTGGAATATTGTTCCCTTGGGCCCAGATTTAGTCTGTATTAATGAAATCCTCCTTAGTTGTCACAGAAGTGATCTACCAAGAAGCTAGTGAGCCTTAAGTTTCAGGGCCCCTCACTTGCACAGACCCTTCTAGGTCCTGAATATAAATTTGTATGTATAATTTTATAAGATTTAGGACCCACAAAACCAGGATCTGCCCCTGGCTGTAGAAACCTTATGGTAGGAACAGCAACAAGAAAAAAAATAAAAAAGCAATGCTATTTATTTTTAAGAAGTAACTGCTATGAACAGAGGCTGAAAATGAGGAAGTTTCAATTATCTTCAATGTACAATCAGACAATAAGAAGCTTCACTCTAAGACCATGAAGTCCTGGTGCTAAAGCAGAAGGATTTGAGGAAAACATCAAGAAGAACTTCCTGGGTAATTCAATGCCCTCTTTCAACCCATGCATCCAGTAGATCTACAAGAAAGATCAATTTTCAAACCATTCAATCCATATGGTCTTCTCTTTCTCTCCACCCACCCCCTTTGTTGTAGCAACCCAGCCTTTCCCATCCTGACTCTGCAATCACTTTCGAAACTGGTTTCCTTGCCCCCTTCCATTCTGCCTCCTACTCTGAGCCAGAGGCTCTTTCTGAAACACAAATCAGGTCACTGCTCTGCTGAAAACCTCCCACGCCTTTTGTCACGTTCATGATGAAGTACATTCCATAGTGTGATGCACTTGGCCTTCTGGAATATGGTCCATGCCTCCTTCTCCCTCTTTTCCCTTTGCTCATTACCCCATGTTGTGGGTTAAGTTGTCTCCTCCAAAAATATATATTGAAGCCCCAACCTCTAGTACCTGTGAGTGGGACCTGATTTGGAAATGGGGTGTTTGAAGATGCAATCAAGTTAAGATGAGGTCATCTTGGATGCTGGTGGACCAGAATCCAATGACCTTAGAAGAAGAAGGAAATTTAGACACAGACACACAAGGAGAATGTCAAGTGAAGACAAAGGTGGAGATCAAAGTGATGTGTCTGCAAGACAAGGAACACCAAGGATTGCTGACCACCACTAGGAACTAGGAGACAGGCACTAAACAGACTCTCCTGCAGAGCCTCCGGTCGGAACCAACCCTGCCAACACCTTAGTCTGGATGTTTAGCCTCCGGAACTGTGAGAGAATAATTTTGTTGTTTTAATCCATGGAAGCCCTAGGAAAGTAATACACTCCCTCACATACCCACACTTCTGACATCCTAGACTGCCCACACCTCTGGGCCGTTGCACTTGCCCTTCCTCTGGCCAGACGTGCGTCCCTTCCCCACTTGCCTGGCTATGTTCCACCCACCTTCAAAAAATCAGTTCAAACACCACATTCTCCTGCAGGAAGCTTTCTCTTACACCCCTTACACCCAGGTTAGGGCTCACTGGTGGGCATTTCCATGCTCCTTGTGCATCACACAAACACAGCAAGTCAAAAATATCGATGGTTTAATTGCCAAATTTCTCTTGAATGTTGTACTGCATAAAAGCAACTGCAGTATGGATTGCGATATATTCTTCCTTGGAACCCCAGGACGGGCATCATGCCTGGCACACAGCGAGGGGCTTGAACTTAAATGACTGGCATTTAATGGCCTCCAATGGACTAGCTCTACCACTGCATGAGCTGCACTCTGTAGACCCCAGCAGAGCACGAGATCCCTGAGGATGGTATATTCCCATTGTCAAGCACAACATCTAGTCCATGGTATTTGCTCAACAGATGAAAATTGCATGCTGGGATGAATAAATAAATGATACTAAGGTTTGTATGAAACACCATAAGGGGAACTGAATATGTTATCCAACTGGAAGGGCCACTTTTTTTAGGGAATTTGGGGTAAAGGGGTAGATGAGACAATATCTTCTGGCAGCTGGGCAAATGTAGTCTTCCTCATGTTGGATAACTTCTTTTGGGTCCCATACAACTCCATGATTCTAGAAACTTGTTGAGAGTGTTTAAAAAAAAAAAAGGAAAGAAAAGGTTTTCAATGGAGTATGACGAAAAACATGGAGGACCATCATGACAAAAACATCTGAAGCCTGATTAAAACAATCAAGTCACTGTGGCAATTCTGTTCAGTCAAGGAGCTATTTGATGAGCAATTTGTTCCTTTGTTTTGTTGAATTTCTAAACAGTTAACTTGGCATGTGAATCTATGAATGCTACATACGAAGCATTCCTAATCACATTTAAACTATTTGTTATTCAAATCTACACTTTGGATATTAAGAAGTCACATAGTTCTGAAGGCAAATTGGGCCCAAAAGTATCTTTTTAGTCATCGGGTGATATTTAATGGACAGGGAAGTAAATCTTTGTAAACACTATTGGAGAGCAATTTAATAAAGACAGCTGAGATTCTAAGATACCTAAATTGCTGGCCAGCAATTAGAATTAGGCAAACCTTTTCATGGAACTTGACCGTTTTGATGTTGTCAAACACATTCAGCAAATGGGCTTGTATAGTGTGTGTGTCTGATGCCTGCCCCAGAATCTCCAGAAGAGCAGGGTCCGAGACGAAGAAGAACCGAGGAAAGCAAAGCCGTTTTTTCTCCAAGTACCTAAGTGGGGAAGAAAAGATAAACTTCATAAGCACACAAAACAGGTCTTTCTAGGAATAAATTAATCTGGATGGGAAAAAGGGAAAAGACTTTGAGAGAATCTAATTTTCCCACACTGTTCAATGTTTTTGTTTTGTTCTCTGTTTTTGTTTTATTTTTTTTTTTCATTACTAATTTTGCCAAGTGGGAGTCCATATTCTGATTGGGAGACTATTTTTTTCCAGAATTGATAGAATTTCCTCATTTTTCATAAGTATAATGTATACATTTGACTTAACCTGGAAATATTTGTACTTTCTCTGTAGAAGACAGGAAAATTTACACACAGGGAGTCTTTTGGTTTTGTGTTTGTTTTATTTTGTTTGCAAGCACAGTGCTATGTCAGCTAAAGGCTGACAATTCCAATTCTTAGGATTGTATCTTAAAAGAATCCAATGAATCTATCACTGAAGCAGAAACAAAATCCAGCTGCGTGGAAGGAAGGGTCTGGACACTGTCTTCTGCCTCGAGGAGTTACAAAAACCCAGTGAATGTTTGTTCTTCCTATGATCACCCTACTTTGCTGCACTTTTGTTTCCATATTTAACATACTTCTACTTAGTGATTTTATCGTGATTAGCCAAAGGGCAAGAAAATTATTTATTACTCTTGGAGTTCCTCCAGCCTCCATATATGTAAGTGTGGGTGTGGGTGTGGGTGTGTCAGTGTATATTGCTAGGTATTAGATTAGGCTCTCATTTTTGTATAATCTTGACCGCTTGTGTATACTACACACTGTTCATATTGTTCTTGGTTGAGTGTAATGAAGTATTTTGCTTCTTCAGATGTTTATCCAAGAAGGAGATCAGAAAAACAGGTATATTAATTTTAAAAACAAGGTCTGTATGAGAATATTTACAAGCTCCTGTCCCAATGATGGAAGAAGCCATAAATCCTATAATTTCAACATCAGAGGAAATCTAGTAACTGCTTGGAGAGACGATAAGGCTCCAAACGATCAGTTTTATCTATGCCACAACGTTAGACATGAATTGAGTCTAAGCAAAAGAACACCCATTTGGCTAATCCTGTCTCGTGTCTCCGGTCCCTTTCATCTCTAGGATGCTTAGAGTGAACTTACCCAGTAAGGGATTTCTGGCAGATTTCCAACTGGTCCAGCAAGTGTGGTAACAGCTGCCCCATGGTCTCATCTCCAACACAACACTGAACCACACTGGGCATCTCATGTGCCCGAGTCATGATCTTCACCCAGGATTTATCTATGTTGGAAAAGCGCTTGGCCTCCTATGAACACAAGGTAACAAAGCACACTTGGACACGTCTGTGGTCCCAAGGACAGAGTGTCTCACATACCTCCCGCTGAGGTCAGACTTGTAACCGTTCTGGATACCCTGTGCATATATGAAATATCACACATGTTCTATTTCAATTCTCCTTGGGCCTTTTGCACCATAGCGGCCCCTTTCTTAAATAAGCATCTTTAGCTCAACCCTGGGACCCACATTATGTTAACTAAAAGCAGGAAGCAGGTATAAAAATAATAATACAAATTGGGAGATTGGGATTGACATATACACCCTACTATATATAAAATAGATAACTAATAAGAACCTACTGTATAGCACAGGGAATTCTACTCAATACTCTGTAATGGCCTATATGGGAAAAGAATCTAAAAAAAAGAGTGGATATATGTATACGTGTAATTGATTCACTTTGCTGTATACCTGAAACTAACATAACATTGTAAATCAACTATAGTCCAATAAATATTAAAAATAATAATAATAATAATACAACACAAGATAATTTGGGAGAAAAGCACCCTCCCAACTGTTTTCAATTACCTCCAAATTAAGTGAATCTTATGTTTTTCAAGTTTTCTACACTGAGCATTGAATTATTTGTGTATTTAGAAAACAAACATTTAAAAATAAGATACAAAATTAATTATAGTGTGACCCTAATATTCTGAAATTTTTAAAAATAGATTTTTTAGGAAAAATGGAAAATGTGCAGATTAATTTGAGAGAGTAGGAATTGTGATTTTCTTCCTTAAAACTTTCTGTATTTTACCAATGAGCACATACTATCAAATATGAGAGCAAGAAACTCCACCTAGCTCCTTCAATATTGTATGTGAAAGTTTCCATTAAGTCCAATTTGAGACTCTTCACCCATCAAGAAGAAAAACACGCCCAAATATAAAAGAAAAATAAATACCTAAAATTATAATGTATGGATACATTTCACTGGTAGCCAAAAAATAAATCGGCTAACGCGTCTGCCCTCTATAATTAAACTGAAAACTAACCAAAGAGAAAGCTAAGGAAACCTAAGTGAAGAGAACACTCAACATAATCAGGCTTCCAAAACTCAAATTTATCGTTAACACGTTATAATTTAGCAAACAATTTAAGGCAATTGGATAAGAATCCTTGAGTTTTTTCTTGCAGATTTCCACCCCATTTTACAGTACAGATATAATTGGGTATATTGTAGAGTGTGAGTTATTTTAAACTGTCAGTAGTAGAGAACAAATTATCCTACCACTGTCAAGATAACCACTCTATAATTCTGCACTGTTCCAAGTTCCACCTTCAAATTAGCTGAAGAAGTATATCAATTATGCAAGCATTCATTCTTTGTTTTTTAACCCTCCATTTCCTATAAAACTTCACGGTTTTGAAGTGTTCTTCCTCTCATTTTCACGCCCCTCTTTTCCACAATTACCCTCTCTCTCTTTGAAGAACAGCTGGACAGCAACAACCAAAAGATTGGAGAAGGGGTGGCTCGATGGAGGTTGAAATTTATTGCATTTTTAAGGGCATTCTGAGTTATTAGATAGTTCTCTAAGTTTAAAAACCGAATGAAATCGTAAAGAAATTTCGAAGACCTTGGGAAGCTGCTTGGCAATGTCTCCTCCTACAAAGACGGCTTCTAAGTAAATCCACAAGTTTTGCACCATCATCCAATTCTCAATGATGTCTGTTGAGTTGGAAAGGTATTGCAGCCACTTTTGAATCTGGCCTTTGAATGGCATATTGTACCTAAAATGAGAAATACATTCAGAATTTGTTTTTTTAGTTTTTTGTTTTTATTTGTTTATTTAGTTTTTTGTTTTATTTATTTTTTATTTTTTGTTTTTATTGTTTTTGTTTTAGTTTTCAAACTAAAGAGGTTTTTAAAAAATCCTGATTTTCACCTATTTCTTCACAACTTTGATTATGTTGCTGGCTTTTAAAATGACACTACCAAGTGATTCATTCATCACCATATACTGGGCATTGTTAAACCGACATTTTCCCTCTTGACCCAGGGCATAGAGAAGTGGGAGATGCATCATCTAAGCGTTAGACTTGACGCCACCCAGCTGCTGGAACAGTATCATTCTGGCCATTGTTGCTGTCGTCAAGGGAATAACATTCTCTCCACTGAGCTTCTGAGCCTATTCCGTGGAGTGTCTTCTCCACTGAGCTTCTGAGCCTATTCCGTGGAGTGTCTTCTCCACTGAGCTTCTGAGCCTATTCCGTGGAGTGTCTTCTCCACTGAGCTTCTGAGCCTATTCCGTGGAGTGTCTTCTCCACTGAGCTTCTGAGCCTATTCCGTGGAGTGTCTTCTCCACTGAGCTTCTGAGCCTATTCCGTGGAGTCTCTTGTTTTTCATATAATGTGGAGCCATTACAGAGCTGTTGGCAGGGACTGAACAACAAATTCAGTTTTCAAATAGGATACTATCTGGACTCTCTCTTTAGCCTGCCCTCTTCTGAGCCTCTTTCCAACTTCCCATCCACTTCTGCCCACCCCACTCATGTCTGTGTGTACATGTATGCATGAGGCTTTCTGCGTGGACACACATAAAGCCTGAGAGCCACTTTTCTTCCTCTCTCATAGTTAATCTATCTTCCCTTTTTCCTCGTGAGGCAGAAACAGACAGTGGTCCCCCAATATCTTTTTCTCCTTCTTCTTTAGATACAGAACCCCGTTTCTACCTAGACTCATAGCTGCCCAGTTAAAATACTGAATTTCCCAGCCTCCTTTGCAGCAATGTGCGGTCCCGGGATTAAGCTCCACATCAATATTTCTCAATCCTAGCTGCACATTCTAATTATCTGATAAATATTAAAAACTACCAGTACCTTAAAACAAAACAAACAAAAAAAAAAACCTACCAATACCTGCCTGGATCCCACCCCTAGGAATTTTGATTCGATCAGTCTGGGATGTGGCCCAGGCTTTGGGATTTTTTAAAGTTCCTTAGGTGTGTCTAGTGTGTAGCCAAGTCTGAAAACCACTCTTCCGGATGGGAAGTGAGCAGCAGCATTGGATGTAAGGGGTAGAAGGAGGAGAAGGGCTACACCTGGTAAAGATGGAGAGTGAGCCAGACAAAGCTTGGGTCCCCGGTGATGTGGTAGAGTCCACACTCCTACCTGAGCCATCAACCTTGGGACATTTTTTTAATTGAGAAAGACATAAACTTCAGTCTTGTTCAAGCGATGTTGTATGTGGTGCTTCTGTTATTTGTAGACAACCCTACTCCTAAACGATTGTACTGCCTTTTGTTGTTTTTCCTCTTCTCCTTCTTCACCCTTTCTTGATCTCTCCAGTCCAACATAATACGGGCTTGAAGTCATCTCAAATATTAGTCATATTGGTGAATGAAGTTTTAATTTCCATATTCTTAAGTATTAAGCAGATTGCTTTAATATTCTATACATCTTTCTGGGATTTTTTGTTTGTTTGTTTATGCTTTTCACAAGAATATAGGTCCATAGCAACAGAGATCTTTGTTTTATTCACCCTTCTAACCACAGCACCTAGAAGACCATATGGCACGCGGTAGGTATTCCGTAAATTTCTGTTGAATATGCGTTCCTTATACAACTCTGTGGGTTCAATGCCATTGGTAAGAAAAGCTTACCCATTCCTAATGCAGATGATGTTTACTTAATGTATATGTGTACTTCTTCTACCTCCATAGGGTATGTTATCTTCCATCTCTCCTTAATTCTGGTTGGGTGTGACTAGTAACCAAATTCATTAAAATTCACCAAATTCTAAGTAGTTCAGACTCAGTGTTACCAATAGTCTGAACCTCTAAGACCTAATTTTATATTCTATATTACTCATTTCAAACATTTACACAATTACCATATATTTGAGAAAATCCTGGTGAACAAAAAAATTATTTCAAAAAGCACAAGAGGAAGCACTGAACCAAAGAAATCTAAGTTTATCCGTCTCTGGCTCGCACGTCCAAAGCTTGACAGCTCTGCTGCTACCGTCAAATAGAAATGTTAGGCTGGTATCGGTCTGTGCTGTTTTACTTCTCTTTATGAATTAACTTCATTCTCTATCTTAATCTGTCATCTCATTAAAGTATGTACACAACTAAGAGTTTCTAGTCCATAGGTGTTGACAAAAAGGTTTCCAAAGTAATTATTCTAAAACTCAGGATAATTTTCCTTCTGGAATCTAGAGCCTGTCGAGCTGTCAGCTGTGCAGTGAGGCTTGTCAGCAGCAAAGCTGAAATGTTCTGCAAGATCCAAGTGGCTAATTACATGGTGCATGATTTTGTGCAACTGATGGTCTCAGACACATCCCCCAAATAGAGGATAATGAAATAAAAACAGTATTATCCATGCCAAAGGCTAAATTTAAAACGAGTACTTTTAATGTTGAATAGATTGTACGAGGGGTATTGTTGCATTTTTTAAATTAATTTCCCTTGAAGTGTTTGTTATTATGGTCCTCAAACCTCAGGGGAAAGAAGGACGGTTTTCCTACCTGTTGCCCAGTAGGGAGCTCAGTAACATCAAGCTGTCCTCTATGCTGGCGATGATTTCCGATGTACTGTCTCCTCTCAAGAGGAGCTCTCCACGGGTTTTAAAGCTGCCAAATGTGAATGTTTTGTTGTCCCATTCATTAATCACTTGCTTCAGCTTTTGTTCAATGTCCCTCTCTTTCACCGCACTGATACAGATGTCCTATTAAAAGTGCAAGCTCTCATTTTACAACATGAAAGTCACACATCCTTCTCAAATAGTCTTGGTTCAACAGAGGTCCTGTCTATACTCTTTCCTTTATATGTATCTATAAATACTTACATTTCCAGATCTAAACTGCAATATAATAAATGGTGTGTGTGTGTAGATATAATACAGATTTATCCTAATCTGTAAAATTTCCCACCAAACTATTCCAGAAAGAAAGAAGACAGAAAAGATATACAGCAGTGGAAGATTTTCAGCCATGATAAAAAAGAAAATCCTGCCATTTGTGACAGCATGGAGGGACCTTGAGGATACTGGGTTAAGTGAGATAAGTCAGACAAAGACAAATATTATATGATAGCCCTTATATGTGGAATCTTAAAAAAACAAACAAAAAACAAAACAACAACAACAACAAAAACTTGAAAAAACAGAAAGTGGAATGGTAGTTACCAGGGGCTGGGGGTGGGGGAATGAGAGAGATGTTATATCTATTTACAGCTAATAGATACATAAGTCCTAGAGATCTAATCCACAGTACAGTGATTATAGACAACAAAACTGTATCCTAAACATTAAATTTTCTAAAAGACTAGATCTCAATTGTTCCCACCACTAGAAGAAATGATAATTGAGGTGTTCGCTAACACTACAATGGAGATTATATTGCAATATAAATGTATCAAATCACTATGTTGAACACCTTAAACTTACACAATGTTAAATGTCAATTATATCTCAATAAAAATTAGGATAAAAATGATATGCAATAACCTTTTAAATTTTGCAGCTTTCATCAAAGACTCAAAATTTAATGTGTCTCTGATTTAACTCTAAAGTCAAACCAACGCAGTACGAGAGGAGGGAATGAACAGAAACCTGACTTCTTCCCAGCGCTCTGACCACTCTCCCTGTCTTCTCTGCAGCCTTATCTTCTCCTGCACCATTGGTCAAACCCATCCTTGCCCTCTTCTTGTCCCTCTCTGGATGAGCATATCCACACCCGTGGAGTCAGCAACTTTTGTATCTCCAGGAAAGACCCACGCCCACTGCTTACTGGGCTTCTCTGTTTGGATACATCAAGGGAACCCAAAACACAATCTGTGAAATATCAAACTCATGCCCAAAATCAAGCTCATAGTCTTTGCACTTTGTCATTCCACCTGATCACCTTCCAACACTCCCCATCTCACTCATAAGCACCATCATCCACTTAGATCTCTCAGCAAGAACTCTAGGGTTCATCCTTAGCCCCTCCCGTTTCCCTAGCATGTTCACTCCGTCAAATTCTATCCAATTTTACCTCCTAACGATCTCTTCAATCTTGTCTCCCCTCTTCAGCTTCACTACTTGCCTCCTCATCTGACACATCATTATCTGTTGCCGGGGATATTCAAGTAACCTCCCAACTGGTTTCCCAGCATTCCCCCTTTCTGTTTTCCAATTCTTTCTCCTCACAGCTACCAGGGTGATCTTTACAAAATGCAAATTTAACCACGTCATCCCCCAATCAAAATACATCTCCCAGTTGGCTACCGACTGCTTCAAAGACTGAAATGGGTAACACATTCTAGACCCACTCCATCTCCCCAACCTTAGCTGTCTCCTCTCTCGCCCACCTCCACACCTCGGCCTTCTGGTCCCCTAAACACACCTCAGACCCTTCACATATGCTGTTCCACCTGCCTGACATTGTCTTCTCTGCACTTTCCAAGCCCCTTACCCCCTCACCACACAAGCACACCCCGTTCACCCAGCACCCAGTCTTCCTGACCTTCATCGCCCTCGTCCCACCCCCAGAGAGGTCAACCCCATTATTAGAGGCCCTCATAGAGCAGCATACTTTCATTTCAATGGTATTTACTGCAGTTTGTAACTACACCTTCATTTGTATAATTATTTAATTATACAAATTATTTAATGATCTATAAACACAGGAATGTACTCTTATGTCCCCAGCATTTAACACAGAACCTGTTACATAAACGTTTGTTGACGAAATAATAGCTGAGTACCAGGAAAAGAGTTTTGATTGTCCTAGCATGATGTACTGCACCAACAGACCACGATGTAGGAAAACTCTCAAATCCCCTGGGACCTTCCAATCGCCCACCACATCATACGCTCAATCATTGTACCTCTATTTCCTCTTTGTATTTCAGAAGAGGTGCCTCCATGATATGTCTTAACTTAAAAGTTTCATTCCCCACATCTAGACTGTGCCCAGTGAGAGCAATTATCCTTTCCCAGTGCCTTTCCATCATGGCCTTACTGGCCATGCGCTCCAGCAGTGGACAACACTCGCTGAAATCATCAATGGTCTTCTTCAGATCCAGAAAAGCCTGCCAGCCCTTCAAGGCCCGGGGCAGCTTCCGACACCTGCGAAGAAGAGCCGACATGAAAGTTCATTTGAATAGAAGCCTGGAATGTCTCCAATCCAAGACTGTCTGCTAGCATTTCCATCAAAAACAGTCACCACAAATACCCACCACATTGTTAAATCTCATGACTCAGAGGACAGCTGTTAATATAATACACTTTTACATTGCAGAAATTTGCTCCTCCCAATCAGGAATGACTTTTTTCAATTTCCTCATAAAAATTAGGTAAAAGGCATTATTTTATAGAATAGAGGTACTTCCCAATTCAATTCAATTCTCCAAACATGTTTTGAGACCCTACCAAGTACAAAGCACAGCAGAGTGTTTCAGGCTGTCAACTGAAAAGTACAACAAATGACCCTCCATTTTTGGGGGGTTCAACACTTCAAGGATGTAGAAAAATCACAGGGCTCTTGCTTTTATTTCAAATAAATCCTCTAACATAAACTTCAAATGTTGGTAAGTGTAATATAAATAGAGATCAGCTCTCTCTAAGATGCAGGAAAGGCCCTGGCAAGATTCATCCAGGTTTAAAGGATGTGCTTGTCTCACCAGGCACACACAGGGGTAATTAATAAATCGCATTTGACGAGGGTGATGTCAGTGGACAACAGCAATGAAGCATGATGTGCTTTCGAAACATCTGGGTGAAAAAAGAACCCTGACAGCCTATCAAAGAAGAAAGCATTTGAGGTTCAATAGCTCTGGGCATGCTAAACATTAATTTCTCACCTGTTCTGGAACTCTGAAAGTTCACTGCTGATTTTTTCAATATTTACTTCTGACCACAGAATATCGTGATAGCTATTTACAGTTTCTATGACACTGTTGTACAGAGCGTATATTTTCTGTAGAAGATTCAGTTGCTTCTTGATTTCGAGAAGCTGAGGATACTGTGTGATTGGCAGACCAAAAAGCTCCTCTCCTCCAGTATAGGTGATATATTTCCGATAGATATTATCAAATTGATTCTAATAAAAATACAAGTGAAAACTCATCAAAAATGATTTACATGTGAATAAACATGCAAATGAAAAAAAAGATTGGCCAATAAGCAAACATGTATGATCTCTGAGCACATGTAAATGAGAACTAAATGAGTACAATTAATTACACAGAAACGAATGCTAACCATATCAAATCACAGTTTTTAAAAGGTAAGTACATACTATATTCCACAATGGGCTTCTCTACATTAAGCGGAAAAAAGTATGTGTTTAAAAGACATTGAGGTTTTGGTTCTATAGTAAGTCAAAGAAACTAAAAAGATCACCTGAAATATGATAAGTCTATCACTGGCTTCCTGGGGTTTCAAGTCGCTAGCCATTGGACCATTCTGAAACAAAAAGTTAAAATAAACATAAAATAAAATGAAGCATTTGCATACAAATTTCATGAGCACTATGTATTTGAATATCAAATTTTGTTTATATGCATGTCACATACAGGATAGGAAACAGTTTTTTATTTGTAAAAAAGGACTCAGGAAAGTAACTCATTTGGAAATATTTTCAAGGCCAAAAAAAGCCAAGTTAAGGTCACAGCTTTCATATGTCAAGAAATTTTGAAAATTAAAAATATGTGCTATTAATTTATCAGGTGACATGAAGGGTAAATAACTATTCTGTAAGAAGCACAAACAGTGCCTGGTTTGAACTAGAACACTAATGCCACATGACACAGAGTTCACCACTCTAATATCTATTTGTAAAGCGACCTGTAATGTTAACATTCCAATCAGGTTTTCCGACATTAGACCACCTTAAATAACTGGATTTCTGTGCTTCTTCATCCATGAAGTTGGTGGTTTGGCGTGTTACCAGTTAATAAGTACAAATTTTACCCTATACTCTACACATTTCCCTTCTGTAGCACATTGTAATTGGCTGGAAATGGGTCTCTTTAAGCAACATATTCCCAGCAGATAAAAAGTTTTGGGAAGATGGAATTATGAAGTTGCCTAGAAAATGGCAGAAGGAAGTGGAACAAAAGGATGAATACGTTGTTCAATAAAGTTCTTGGTGAAAGTGAAACATGTGTCTTTTATTTTTATCTAAAAAACCGAAGGCACTTTTTGGCCCACCCAATATTATCTTTAAACAACTACACTTTGCATGCTGTAGTCACTCTTCTCCCAAAATACACAGAGAAAGCGAGAGTTGTACCAAATCGTAGTCCAAGTAGAAGTGGTGACAGTCTTGGAGGAAGACCTCCACGGTACTAATAAGCTCTTTCCTGAAACTGGGCTGCAGCGAGACTAATTCAGTCTGCACTTCACTGGCACGTGCCAGAAGCTTCTCCCAAGCGTAACGCAGAGCATCCACTTTGTCCATCTCTTCCTTTGCTATCAGAAGCCCATATTTGTTAAGCAGGGCATAGGATTCCTACACAAAAGAAGAAAAATTTAATTTCTGCTAGTCAGGTGCATAAATATATGCACAGTCATTTTTTAAAGCATTAGAATGGAAAAGATCCACATGACAGGGAAACTGCCCAGAGAGTTCTAGTTACTCTACTTGCAAACTTGGAAAAGCTTAAGTGAGCAACTGAGCCACTTAGCTTCAGTTTCCTCATCTGTAAAACAGGAAAATTCCCTGGCTGCTTCACAGGATTTTCGTGAATATCAAAAATATATATCAATTTAAATGCATTTTGAAAACTATAAATCATTATACAAATAAAAGGTATTTTTACTTAGGCCCCTAAATTGTATTTGAAGACTACAAAATTAAATCAAGTAAATGAAAAACATAAAACAATTTAACTGCTAATTTTAGAATAACAAAATGAATCAGAGTTTTAACTCTATCCTATTTCACTTTGTTGGTAATAGGTTCCAACAGTAAGACATTAGAGGGCATTCTTGAATCAGAGCCTAAGCCAAGTTATTGCCCTCAGGACACAAAATCCTGGACTATTCTCTTGTCTAGAAGATTAAAATAAGGCAAAGTTTGGTTTTCATGAGAAAGGATTTTTCCTAAATATCCCTGGCCTCTTCTCCCACCATTACTCTTCCCCAAAGACATAGAATGAACACCTGATTGTTGATTTGGGGAAAAGATTGTTGATTTGGGCAAGCATAGCCCAGTGCCTCTCTTCCTCTTCCCTCTTTCTCCTTGAAGGCATGCCTCCAGTCTGCACCCCAGTACCAATCAAATCAACAAAGTAACACAGAGACCTGCAGCTTTCCAATGCTGCCTTTGATGGATGACTAAGTACAATTCTGGGACTTCGTACACACAAGGCCATAGTGTGGGTGAATAGGGTGGGGAGATGGGGAAAGTAAGATACAATGGGAATATGGGAGCTGAACACTAAATCAGGTCTTCCAAATAAGTTGTATCAGTACTAAAGATTGCATCTTGAGCTTGACTACTTGACAACAGTTTGTCTTAACTCTCACGTCAGGGGGAAAGGGTTGGCAATTGCTGGACCTCCTCTTCAAACCCCTTCTCCAAACTCCCCTGGTCCAAGTAGGGGGTCTTTGCCTTGATGTTTCAATTCCAAAGAAGAACACAGTGGACGACGTGATTTCCCTGACCCAACACGGTAGAGGTGCAAACCTTCAGTCATCTCTGCCATTTTCACGGTAATTTGAAATTTTTCAAAATTCAAAGAGACGTGCAGAAAATATGAGACCATATGAGTAGGATCCTGACCATCAGAGTTTAAGGCCAGACATTTAAGTTATGGTGTGATGAAAAGATAATGTTTCTATAACTGGAATTGTTCTAACGCTACAGTTATACTAGTCTCGTTTAAAAGAATATAGTAACCCATTCCTGATAAAGCGTTTGCATCTAGAAAAGACAGTATGATAATAAAAACAAAAGTAATGTGCAACATTAATCAAACTGCGTGATTTCTTTGACCCTCAGTTTCCTTGTTTGGAAGTGGAGTGTTGTAGGAAGTATTAAACGAGCTAATACAGAGTAAACCCATGAATGGACACTGTCAGTGCCCCATCCAGGTCCTGTTTATCAGCTGGTATTTGCAACCCAGATTGTTGGGTGTGTTGGCTATAGGAATCAAGCTGCCTTCTTCCCCTGAAAATTGTCCTCAGCTGATAGGAGCCTCCTCATGAGGAAATAATGGTCAATGACCAACTGATTTGGGGGAATAAAGACAGTCCCCCCTTGCCTCAAAATGGGGCCAACTGTGTGGTACAACTCATGTTCCAGAACACTCCCTGTGAGATCAGGCCGAAGTTAGTCTACAGCTAAGATCACACCCTGGCTTAGCTTCCTCCCACCCCCAACCTCATCCTTTTCTGTTTCGTTCACTCTACTTCTCCCATGAGCACTCAGCAGTAAATCACTTACACAGAAATCCTCATCTCAGGCTCCACTCTTCAACACCTTAAATGCTGTGTAAAGGACTAGAACTGCCCACACGAGGCACCCTACAGGTTAGGTATCATTACTGAAATCGTTGTTCTTGGGTTTAGCGGCCATTTGTAATTCCAGTCCAGATCTGGTCAACAGTTCATCTAATAGAGCCCAACATATGGAGATGTTTCTATAGAACAAGTGATTATCAGTTACCTCAATAGGTCCCACTTGAAAGTCAATGGAGATTTGCTGCTCCCTAATTTCCTTCAGGGCCACCATAGCAATTCGAATATCATCTAGGTCTTTAATTGGGCGATTCAGTTTCTTACTGAATTCTTCAACAAGTGTAAAAATGTTTTCCATCTCACTTCTGTATTTTCTGTTACAGTGACGGCCAATGACAACCATCCAGGCCTTCGTCTCAGTGGTCAAGGTGAACTTCAAGTCAGCTGTAAAACCCACATGTCCACCGTTCAGTTTGAAAAACTTGACCCAGTATAAGGAGACCCAGTGTAACGGTTTACCAACAGTAAATACTTTGTAGCTGATAGCCCTCTAACACATGAAAAATCAAACTGGAAAAAAAATTAGTTTTTCCCAATCATTATATATTCATTCATGTTATAAAGCCTATTTGCAACAATTCAAAACACATTCCAAAATGGGGGAAAAAAAACAAAACAGTACCTATCAAAACTGTCGGAGCTAAGCCTCAAATCTTTGTTATTGTTATTTATTAAAGAAAGGGTACATTTTAATTCCAAATATGACAGACTTATCCCTTGTTTGAATTAGCATTTATTTTCAAGGTTTAGCAGCAGAGTGTTCAAAATAGTCCAGAATAAATAATTATGCAGAAGAAAATTAAAAACAAATCTACAAGCTGGTCTTAAAGCTTGAGGCCAATAAAAGGAGAGTCAATCTTTAAGATAGCTAGAACTCTCTGGAATACTAATCTAGGTAAAGAGACAGAGTAATACGTTGAATTTTTATGACTGAAAGAAAATGAACCAACCTGTGTACAGAGCAATGGTACCCACACAGATACACTCAGGCTCAGTGTTAATTTCTTGCTCTAGTTTTTGGAAATAGAGAATCTGGGATTCAAATTCAGAAAGCAAGGGGTTTTTCATAATAAACGTCACAATGGTTTCTTCTTTCTCCTTTTGCCAAACGTGATTGTAGCGTTTGAAGCAGTCGGTGGATGTAATAACTTCCTAGAATACAAATAACGTATTTGTGTAGAGAAGGAAGAATCAGAAACGGCATCATGATATAAGTGAACATTTGCCAGTTGCTGGTGGTTCCCATGGATTTATTTAAATGTTTAATTAGTGAACCGTGTGACTAGTTGAAAATGCCACAGGACTGGAACTGGATACAATAGTGTAAATAGTAACCTGGGACTAGTAACAATGTAACTGGTACCATCCTACCAAAAAGAGAGGGGAACAGTTTCTCAGGAAAAAAAAAAGAGAGAGAGAGCGAGTCCATAAAATCTCTTGTGGACCAGGCCCTTTTGATTGGAGCTGGACCTTAGGTCAAAAAACACAGCTCAAATCATGCCACAGAGAGGGTGGTGCTATGGGGGAAAAAAATACTCTGAGGTCACTTTTTCCCATTGCACAAACTCCTCCAAGACTCTCATTGGTGAAATCTACTGGAAGTCTCAATGGAAACCCATTGACTTGTTCCCTAAGGTCAGAGCGTGGAGATTAGATCTAGAGGGACAAATAGAATATATCCAGCATCAAGCCCCATTGAAAGATTGCATGGAATCACACAAAATGTATAAATACATTAGATAAGGACCGACATCCATACAATATTAAATCTTCCCCTGTGTTTCTAAATCTTCTCACCTCTTTTTCTTTAATTCCTTGTAAAGTTTTAGAGAACTCTTCATAAAGACCCTACAAACTTCTCATCATGTACACTCCTAGGTATTTTTCAATGATGTTGTTATTGTAAAAAGGATCTTTTTTCCATTATCCTTATAACTGCATGGATGGCATATAAGTTTTTTTAAAAACTGGTTTTTTAACGAATGGTCTGCTTTGTTACAAAGTGTGCGTCTGTAAGATGAATTGGCTTTCTCGCAACTGGCAAATAAGGAATGATGTCAATATAACAGGAAGGTCACATTGTCAAATGCTGTTTTTCCTAGCACTTCATTTTGTACCCACTAAAGCAGCAAACCAAAGAGGGGGCACAATGCTTTTTGTCTCTCCTTTCTTTTGGGTTAATTTGTTCTCCACTTTGTTTTGAGAATGTTCTTTGCACAGTTAGACCTGATCTTTGTATATTTTATCCTTGTTTCCATAACTCAGTATTTTCAACTGTTTCTTACACCTTGTTACAACTTCTACCAAGTTTCTTTCACCTTTTGATAGTATGTAAAGTTCTATACTGACTATAGCGTTGTTCAACAGGTTAATATTTTACTATGATTGTTATTGTTTTGGGTATTACTCTGGTTACAGAATTTCCTAGGTTGTGTGTGTCTGTCTCAAGCTCTTTTTTCTCATAATCCCTATTATATGTGCAACTTTGCAAAACAGGCTTTTCAGGAATATGTTTATTGCATTACAGCAGAAATACCTATAGTTACCTTTCAACTGACTACTAACTTAACTCTTCTTGGGCCATATGTTTTTTTTAGATTAGCGCTTTTGGATTTACTTGATAGATAATCATATCATCTCCAAATAATTAAAATTTGTCTCCTCATTTCTAATGTTTATACCTCTTGGTAGTCAACTTTTTCTATTGGCTTACATTATAATTTCAGAGTTACATCTGCATGAGAAAAAAAAATTTCAACTGAGATAGAGAGAAAAGTGGCATTATTTGAAAGCATAGAGCATTACCAACGGCATTCTAAATGGTCTGATTATTTTAAGTAAATTTCACCAACCCATACCAAGCCAAGCAGTAGCTTTACTCTGTCTCCCCACGTGCAGCTAAAGATGCCCCTTGAAACCTCAGGATTAATGAGTGTTGACACTTCACACCCACTAAAATGCAGAAAGCTAAGCCTGCCCCCGCTTGTCCCAACTACACCTGATGCCCTGGCACGGGCTGAGATGTTGACATGCACACCCAGAATGCATTGCAACAGCATCTAGACGTATTCACAAATGTATGATGGTTTGGAGAATGAATTACAGATTATCAAAGATCCCTGAATATGGGTAAAATTCCAGAATCCTGAGCTCTTTCAACACCCAAGAGTTTATAATATTAAGAACGTACCTGGGACTTCCCTGGTGGCACAGTGGTTAAGAATCTGCCTGCCAATGCAGGGGACACGGGTTCGAGCCCTGGTCTGGGAAGATCTCACATGCCACGGAGCAACTAGGCCCGTGCACCACATCTGCTGAGCCTGCGCTCTAGAGCCCGTGAGCCACACTACTGAAGCCTGCAAGCCACAGCTACTGAGCCCGGGTGCCACAGCTACTGAAGCCCATGCGCCTAGAGCCCGTGCTCCGCAACAAGAGAAGCCACCGCAATGAGAAGCCCGTGCACCGCAACGAAGAGTAGCCCCCGCTCGCCACAACTAGAGAGAAAGCCCGTGCGCAGCAACAAAGACCCAATGCAGCCTAAATACATAAATAAATAAGTAGATAGATTTATTTAAAAAAAAAAAAAAAAGAACATACCCTAACTAAATAAGTTTTAGACTCTCATTTATTTTATCTGAGTCAATCTTTATTAAACTGGAACTTTTGAAAGCAGAGGTAACCTAAAGCCTAAAGGAAAAATTACTTGAACTACATATGTAGGGCTGATCTACTTAAGTTATTTTAATTGCCATGGTTATTTTGATTGTTTGGTCCAGCTCATCTTTTCAAGCCAGGCAGTGTTATAAGTTGATGGCCAAACTATGGATGTGCTGAATGTAGGTCAGGTTGATATTCTGATCCAACCAGTTACTGTAAGAGGAAAGGGGCTGGGGTCAGAGGAGTTTCTGCGGTCGAGGAAGGGTCAACCACAGAAAATTCAGAAGGGTCTATGGCTGTGGAGAGCCATGTCTAGCACTATGACCAAGTGTGCATATAGTCTTCCAGAAACAATCTGGCCATCCTATCAATCTGGATAAAGTCCTTCAAGTTATTCTAAGTGCCAACCCTTTCTATTATCTTAAGGAAGACTAAGATCTATACATTTCCTTCACATAATATAAAGGCAAGTGCAACAACAATGACGCAGACATAAGTATCTTGTTGCCTGCAGTACATTAATTTCAACTACTCTGTCTTGCCCTTGGATTTTCATAATAGTGGCTGCTTATATTCAGAGAAAGTAATGGACTTTATTATTGATCTATTTTATTGTATTTTCCATGATTACTGAGACATTTGAAAGCATACTTGAATGTTTATTATCATCATAGAATACTCTACTAAGCACTAGACAAATATTTGTTAAATTGAATTATGTGAACGCAGTCCCTAGGGCAAAATTAAATACAAGACCTTCAAGATATTAAGAAAGGAAAATTGAAAATGCATAAATGCAAAAGCTTCCAGTTCCCTCAGGAATACATTAAAATTAAACTTAATATTTCCTCACATGGTTACAGCAAAGGCAGCTTTTCAAAACACTTTCAAACAAATGAAACTCATTCTATCAAAACTGAGTAATAATAGAAAAGATATATTTACTGAGTGACAACTGTTCCCTCAATAATGAGAAACATTTTTAAAGAGTCAGGAGGTCTTAGTGCCAATGTGAATATTTTCTTTTAAGTAGAAATTGACATCAGGATTTTGAGTCTTTTTAACCACAAAGACAGATTTGCCTGAACAGAAAAGGGAAAGTTGAGAGAAGAGCAGTTTGGAAGAAAAAATTAACCTGAATTTACATCCATGTCCAGTACAAGTATGTGCTGAAAATACTTTTGATATTCTCAGTATTATCTTATTTCTATGATATACATACATGTATACACAATATACATACATTTTCATCTATTTTATAAGATTTGCCCAACTACTCAAACATAAAGAACTGAGTGTAAAGCTTATTCTATTTCAAATGATTCAAGTCAGTTCCAGCATCACTGACTCTCTGAAGGTGAACTGCAGCACCCGTCTGACTTGGGGTTTGAGACATCTTGAATTTTTTAACAGACTTATCTGTACTACATAAATACATAAAAAGTTTAAAGGCATTAAACAGAAGACAATATAAAACACAGAAATAATCATTGTCTTTCACCTTGCAATCTAGAACGAAAAACCTTGAGTTAAACAAACATTTGCTGAGCACGTACAAGATCCCATAAGCTGCTCACTGAGGGCACAGTGGGTGAGACTCAGGCTACGTGAAGGACAAGCTTTAATGTTCAGCTTCAATCTTGTTGTAAAGCAAAAGACCCTGGCTGCAGGTCCTCTCGGCCTACCTTTTTGGTGGAGCTGATGATTGTGCTAAGCACAGAGACTAATTTTAGAATCTCTTTGTTGTCAGAAACATTCTTATAATAGTTCCTGTTTTGCACAGGAATGGGTAAGTTCACAGATGCTATCTCAAAGGTATCTAAAAGCAAAAAAAAAAGAGAGAGAGAAACATTTATATCAACGGTATATAGAACGTGCTTTAAAAAGATGAGTGAATTTCTGTAATGGTAAAGTAAGGACCTCTGAAAAAATCTTCTTTATAAAAGCAATTGAAAACACTGGGCAAATTTGTCAATAATAATTTTTTCAGGACTCTGGACATTAACCAAAGCTTGCAACAATGCAAGGAATTGTTCATTCGAGAAATATTTTGAAATTTGGGTAACAACAGTGAGTTTTGTCGTATGTTAACTGGTTCTACATACACTGCCCCTTGCTGGCTATGTGGCAGCCTCGAGAAACAGGAGCTTTGCAATGACCGTGGCTGTGAAAACCACAGCCGGCAGCAGGTAGCATTCACCAGAGGGACCAGCCTGGGCTTCAGGCTCCTCAAGAAGCCCCATAGAATTGGCCCTACTTGACTTGTCTGGAAGCTCCCTGGGCAAGCCCCATTCAAACAGTTTATCTTTATTTGACCTGACTCAGAACCCACTGACTGAGAAAATCCCTATCCCCAAGGCATTTGTCAAAAAACAATCAGAACAAAACAGAAGCAAACTCATAGATACAGAGAACAAACTAGTCCTTGCCAGAAGGGAGGGGAAAGGAGGATGGGCAAAATCAATAAAGGGGATTAAGAAGTCCAGTTATAAAATAAATAAGTCACAGGATGTAGTGTACAATACAGGGAATATAATCAATAATACTGTAATAACTTTGTATGGTGATAGATGGTAACTAGATTCATAGTGGTGATCATTTCATAATGTCTAAAAATACCAAGTCACTATGTTGAAGTACATAAGTCACTTAGTTATGAAGCAAGTCAACTATACTTCAATTAAAAAAAAAAATCAGTGACATTTAACTTCACAGCTGCCTGAGGCAATGATATCCACTGGGGCAATGGAAAGGGTGGCCAAAAAAGTTAAAGATCTGGGGAATGAGATGTCCACAGAAGGCCTCATAAGGCCCTGACATATTCCTGGGGTTCTAGAAGGTCATATGTATGTACAAAGCTGTGCACATGCCCAGGAAAGACCTAAAAGTGTCCCAATCGTTCATGCTGGCTCATGAATTGAGGTCTTGCACAAATAGTAAATAAAGGCTAGAGCAGTGTTGAAAACTTCCTGAGCTTTCAGGGTGCTCCAGTGCACACACAAACTCCCTAGGCAAAGGATGGAAGCCTTACTGGTTCAAAGCATTAAAGGAAATCTCTGTGCAATCATAATTAACTGCTAAACTAACCAAGCACAGACTATAGTGGTGCAGTCCACAGGGAAGACAAGTTTTACAGAATTGGTCCAGGAAAGTCAATATAAAACAGTAATAACAATAACAACAACAGACCCTGGGAGAAAGAATCAGATTTGCCACATTATACTCTTTAACATATCAAGTTTTCAACAAAAATTAAAATTGTGAGACATGCAAAGACACAGGAAAGTCATGCCCACCCGAAGGAACAAAAACAGCCAGTAGAAATATACATGAGAAAGCCCACTATTGGAATTACTAGACAAAAAGAAATTTTTATTGACGTACAGTTGATTGGCAAGATTCTGTTAGATTCAGGTGTACAACATGGTGACTCAAATTTTTTATAGATTGTACTCCATTTAAAGTTATTATAAAATACTGGCTATATTCCCTGGGCCGTATATTTCCTTGTAGCTTATTTATTTACTTATTTTATACATAGTAGTTTGTATCTCTTAATCCCATACCCCTATCTTTTCCTTTCCCCCTTCCCTCTCCCCACTGGTAACCTCAAGTTTGTTCTCTAAATCTGTAAATCTGTTTCTGTTTTGCTATATTCTTTCCTCTGTTTTATTTTTTAGATTCCACATATAAGTGATAACATAGAGCATTTGTCTTTCTCTGTCTGACTTATTTCCCTAACATAATACCCTCCAGGTCCATCCATCTTGTTGCAAATGGCAAAATTTCATTTTTTTATGGCTAATAGCCCATTGTATATATGTGTCACAGCTTCTTAATCCAATTGTCTGTTGATGGGCACTTGGATTGCTTCCTAGCTCTTGTAAATCATGCTGCTATAAACACTGGGGTGTGTGTATTTTTCGAATTACTGTTTTCATTTTTCCAGATGTATACTCAGGAGTGGAAATGCTGAGTCATATGGTAATTCTATTTTTAGTTTTTTTGAGGAACCTCCATCCTGTTCTCCACAGTGGCTGCACCAAGTTACATTCCCACCAACAGTGCAAGTGGGTTCCCTTTTCTCCACATCTCTGCCAACATTTGTTATTTATGTTCTTTTTAATGATGGTCATTTTGACGGGTGTGAGGTGACATCTCATTGTGGTTCTAATTTGCATTTCTCTGATGAGTAGCGATGTTGAGCATCATTTCATGTGCCTGTTGGCCATCTGTATGTCTTCTTAGGGAAAATGTCTATTCAGGTCTTCTGTCCATTTTTCAAACAGGTTGTTTGTTTTTTGATATTGAGTTGTATGAGCTGTTTATATAGTTTCGATATTAACCCCTTATTGGTCATATCACTTGCAAATATTTCCTCCCATTCAGTAGATTATCTTTTCATTTTGTTGATGGTTTCCTTTGCTGTGCAAAAGCTTTCTCACACCATGTACAAAAATAAACTCAAAATGGATTAAAGACCTACAAGTAAGACTGGAAACCATAAAACTAGAAGAAAACATAAGCAGAACACTCTAACATAAATCATAGCAATATTTTTTTATTTGTCTCCTAATGCAAAGGAAACAAAAGCAAAAATAAACAAATGGGACCTAATTAAACTTAGAGAAAATTTAAAATCAGCTATTAAAATATGTTCAAAGAACTACAGAAAACCCTATCTGAAGAATTAAAGTACGAGAAGTATGTCTCAAAAAATAGAGAATATCAATAATGATATAGAAATGTAGAAGAGAATCAAATACAAATTCTGAAGTTGAAAAAACAATAGATGAAATGAATATTCACTTGCAGGGCTCAACGGATTTTAGCTTGTAGAAGAAAGAATCAGTGACCTTGAAGTTAAGTTTCTTAAAATAGAAGGCTAGGTTATTGATGTGAGATATTTCTTCTTTTTTAGTATCAGTGTTTAAGACTATAAATTTCCCTCTAAGCACTGTTTTACTGCATTTCATAAATTTTGGCATTTTGTGTTTTCCTTTGCATTTATCGTAAAACTATTTCCTAATTTCCTTTGTGAGTTCTTCTTTGACTCATTGGTTATTTAGGAGTGTATTGTTTAATTTTCATGTATTAGTGAATTTTCCAGATCTCCTATCACTGATTTTTAATTTCATTTCGCTGTGGTTGGAGGAGATACTTTGTATTATTTCAGTTTTTTAAAATTTAATTTCAATAGTCTCCAGATTGACTTACAGATTCAGCACATCCCAAAAATCACAAATCTTTTTTGTAGAAATTAACAAGCTGATGATTTCAAAATTCATACAGAAATAAAAGAGATCCAGAATATTCAAAAACAATCTTGAAAAAGAAGAAAACTGTTGGAAGACTCACACTTCCTGACTTCAAAACTTACTTCAAAGCTACAGTAATCAAGACAGTGGGGTTCTGGAATAAGGATAGACATAAGATCAATGGAATAAAATCCAGAGTGCAGAAATAAATGCTTACATCTGCACTTGCAGTTAACTGATTTTCAACAAGGGTCTCAAGAAAATTCAATTGGGAAACAATAGTCTTTGCAACAAATGGTGCTAGGACAACTGAATACCCACACGCAAAAGAATGAATTTGGACCCCTACTTCACTCAAAATGCACCACAGACCTAAATATAAGAGCTAAAAATATAAAATGTTTAAAGAAAACGTAGGAGTAAACCTTCATGACCTTAAGTTAAGCAATAGTTTCTTAAATACACAATCAAAAGCACCAAAAGAAAAAGTAGCTAAACTGGACTGAATCAAAATTAAAACTTTTATACTTCAAAATATACCATTAAGAAAGTGAAGAAACAACCCACAGAATGTAAGAAAATATTTCAAGTTACATATCTGGTAAGGGATTTGTATTCAGAATATATAAACAACTCAACAATAAAAAGACAAATAGTCCAATTTTTAAAAACATGGGCAAAGAATAGACATTTCTCCAAACAAGATATATAAACGGGAAAAAAAAAAAAAAGCCACACATACAGACATGAAAAGATGTTCAATATCATTGGTCTTTATGGAAATGCAAATCAAAACTGCAAGGAGATACCACTTCACACCCACTAGAATGGCTATAATCAAAAGGCAGACAACAACAACTGTTGGTGAGGATACAAGGAAAAAAAAAAAAGAGAGAGAGACACTCACACATTGCTGGTAGGAAGGTAAAATGGTCTAATTGCTTTGGAAAACAGTTTGGCATTTCCTCAAAATGTTAAGCATAAGTTGCCATATGATTCAGGGCATGACTATCATACCCAAGAAAAATGAAAATATATGTCCACGGAAAAACTTTACACAAATGTTCATAGCATTATCTATTCTTAACAGTCCAAAAGTGGAAATAACCCAAATGCTCATCAACTGATGAATGGATAAAATGTAGTATATCCATACAATGGACTATTATTCAGCAATCAAAAGAAATGATACATAAAAAGAAATGAAGAAATGATATATGCTACAACATAGTTAGAACTTGAAAGTTAGTTACAAAAGACCACATGTAGCATGATTCCATTTATATGAAACGTTCAGAATAGGCAAATCCATAAAGACAGAAAGTAGATTAATGGTTGCCAGGGGCTGGGGGAAGGGAATGAGAAATGACCGCTAATAGGTACAGGGTTTCTTTTGGAGGTGATGAAAATGTTCTAAAATTAGATAGTGGTGATGGTTGTACAACTCTGAATATACTAAAAACCACTGAATTGTATACTTTAAAAGGGTGAATTTTATGTTATGTAAATTATATCTCAAAGCTGTTATTTTTAAAAGGTGCAGCTTATTTCTTTTTTTAACTCTTTTATCATGACAAAAATATATGTATAATTTTTCATTAAACATTTTTCCTCTCAATTTAAGATATAATTCATGATTGAACATATTTCGAGTTTAGAAAATTCTGAATTTTAAGCTATTCTAGGAAGTTAAGCAATGTTTCCAAATAATATAAAAATTGAAATTAACACACTAATATATGATTTTTAGCTTAGATAAATAATATTGTAAGTTGTGGACAAAGTTGTTTTGAGCTGTCTTTAGCCTCCTCAGTAACAGACTATTTTAAAGAGGAACTTGTCTTAGTTTCTTCCTTGTGGTTAGTTCTCAGGGGATATGAGCAGTAATTGAAAATTACACACGCCCTGCTGTTTGCAGGGTTGCTTTAAAAGATACATTTATCATATATCATTAGCAACTTGGATGTCATATGCTACCTAATATTACAGAATATAAATGAAAACCATGAGATCTACAGCAAAAATCACAGCATGTTAGCAAAACAGGACATATAATGGCTCAAAATACAAAATAGCTCTTAAACGTCAGGAAATGTTCATTGTGATGATGACAAGTTTCTCTTTAAACTGTGAAACTAAAATCTTACTTGTCCCCTAGTATGTCTTGTGAGATACCCGTTTAAAATACACTATTCATGGGGCTTCCCTGGTGGCGCAGCGGTTGAGAATCTGCCTGCCAATGCAGGGAACACGGGTTCGAGCCCTGGTCTGGGAAGATCCCACATGCCGCGGAGCAGCTAGGCCCGTGAGCCACAATTACTGAGCCTGCGCGTCTGGAGCCTGTGCTCCGCAACAAGAGAGGCCGCGATAGTGAGAGGCCCGCGCACCGCGATGAAGAGTGGCCCCCGCTTGCCGCAACTGGAGAAAGCCCTCGCACAGAAACGAAGACCCAGCACAGCCATAAGTAAATAAATAAATAAATAAAATTAAAAAAAAAAAAAAAAAAATTTAAAATACACTATTCATGATGGTGATATTAAAATACGTGGATCTTTATATTTTATAAACTAGAAATTGGCTCATAGATTAATATTCCGATCTAATCTGATTTGAGAATTGCGTGGAGGGAAAATACCTTTTAGCTCACTATATTTTGATTTAGAATGACTAGTTAGAAAGAACTAAAAGAACATTTACCCTGAGGTTCGTTTTCTCCCATTTCAACATCAGAATCACCGTCTTCGTTACTCTGCAAAGCAGCCATTTTTCTGTCGTGCATCTTTTTCTACAGTGGAAAAGGACACATTTCAGTCATAGGTCCTTGAAACATAATAAACCACGCCACCAATCATATGATTCATTTCAATCATATGAAATGATTTCCTCATCCCACACCCACCTTGGACAACAGCTCACTGCTCCACTGTCTAACCCCCTTGGTGACACTGACGATGCACTCCACGGCTCTGTTCAGCGTCTGCTGTATGTCTTCTAGGGCTGGGGCCATGGTGATGTTGGGAATGGCCAGAGTGACGCTGGCCCGGAAAATGGGCAGAGCTTTCTGCTGCATTTTAGAGGTACTGTTACTGTCTGTGAGTTAACACAAAACAGGGAGGATTTAATCTTTTTAATTTAAAGTTTATTAATTTAGTTAATAAATTTTTAATCTATTTCATTTTTAACCAGAAAAATTAAAGCACCTAAGAACAATACGTAATAGGTATATCATTGGACAATACTGTATGTATTTGTTGAATGAATGAATAAAAAGTAATGGCGGATCTAGTTTTGCTCAATGTAACAGAGCAGTTCGGTGGAACCCAAGCCATTTTCTGCTGATTACAATCTACAGGTACACTCTCCATAAAGGAAACCCACTGCGTGGAGTCGGACTTAATTATATAAACTCTTGCCTAAAATATTGAAGATGATACTGCCCAAATAACAGGATACAACAAACTAAATGTAGAATAAGTAAGCAAGGAATGAAGAACAAGAATAACTATCGGAACAAGCCAAAGTCAGAATAAATAGCCAGCTTGGAATTTCAAATAAAACATATGTCTTTCCTACCACCGTGAGTATATCCACACTGGGCGCGGTTAAAGAGTGGAGAAGAAATAAAGTGTAATTTACCATTTATACTATACCCAAGGGGCTTTTAAAGTTGGATATAGGAATAGGTGTCTAAATATGGATATGTGTGTGCATGTAACTCTATATATACAGTTGGAAATACCTGTAACATATAAAGTTGGGGAAGACATGACAATATTCGGCATATCAAAAATTGGTAAGTTCTAATATTATCCCCATGTCAAATAAAAGAACTATCCTCCATTCTGAAGTAAAATAAAACATAATAAGCCATGCCACCAATCAAAAAATTATTTTAATGTTTCCACTTTTATTCATCCACTTTTAATTAAATATTAGAGATGCTTTCCCTTAAATGCCAATATGCAAAATAAATAAAAAGGTTTTGTTATCCTATTATTGTTTCAATTTTAATTAATTACTGTTACTTTATTTTTTATATTTTTTTAATTTAAAATTTAATTTCAGAATGTCTCTAAATTTGATGGATTTCTGTGGCCCCTCTGGGAAATGCAACACCTATTTCTGAATGGTACCGAGGAGAGATGGTTGTACTGAGAATGAAGAAATCAGTTGGAAAGTACTAAATTGACACGAAAATAGTAAAAACAACTTCTGCTTTGGAGATCATGGCATTAATAAGATCTTTCTCTCTTTATAAGACTGGCTAATAATCTAATAATTTAACAGTGAAATTATCTTTCTGGATATCTTCTTTTTAAAGTATGTATTTTTTTCTTTCACTAATTAAAATAATTCATTTCACACGTTTTCACCTTATAACTAAAAGAGTAAACGTGATGCTGATTATTATGTTATTAACAAGAGCTAAGCGACGTTAAGCAAATTACTTAACCTCCCTGGACTCCAGTTTTCTCAGTCTTAAATGAGAGGAATGATAGTGTCTACTTCATAGAATTGTTGGGATAATCCAAGTTCATAATATTTAAACTTACAAGGAGGCACTCAAGAAATGGTGGAGGTTTTTATTATTTAAATTTAACAGGAGCACACACACACAACCAGCAACCAGGCTTGGCCAGCCAGGGGGCAAATGGTGTGGGATCATTACCCCGGAAGCTGGTCGTGTGGGAGGAATGAATGCGCTTGCGAACGGCCTCTAGCGTGTTCCTTGTAACTTTCAGCAGAGCGCCCAGGTTCTGGTGATTGAAGTGAGAGAGCAACTCGCGGGCTCCTTCCTGTAACACCTCGGACTCTTTCTTCTTTCTCGCGACTGTCGTCAAAGGCAGGAGGCCCGCCCCAGCATTAAGAGAAGATGTCAAGGTGTCGGAATGTCCTTCTTCTCTTTTTGCTGTTACGCAATGAGAGAAATTGAAAGAGATGGGGACGCGGAGAGAGAGAGAGACAGACAGACAGACAGAAAACCATCTATTGCAGTTAAAGAGAAGAAAATTAAGATAAATTACATGCAAGTTGAATAACACTCAAAGGTCACACTTCTTACGAAATGAGGCCATCAAAGGGTAGGAAGAGGAAATCGGGGCACCAGGCAGTCTGAGGAGGCCTCTCCCCCTCGATGTGCGGAAACAGGAGGAGAGGCAGGAGCTGTGGCCACAAAAGAAAGACAGCGCCTGGGCGCCTGGGTGCTGGTTCTCTGGGTTCTGTCTTCCACCAGTAACCATAAACCCCTGGGGAACAGCGACCCTCCTCAGCCTCTCAGTGTCCTCGTCTGTCCTGCAAACCCTTTGCTCTGGTGTAGACGTACCTCAGTGGGGATTCCAATCCATAATCCATCCTACTCTACTGATAGTGAAAAAACACATATTTAGACCTAAATGCAAAGAGAGCTAACAAGGGCCAATGCAAAGTACATGCTTGTAGAGTTGAACAAAAAGTAATGGGAATGAATGACATGGCATCACTAAAATGTGCTCTGAATCATAATTTCAGATTTATAAATGTCCTTATAAAATTGGGAGGGTCTTTTTAGAGTGTGAAATTCATTGCCATGTAGAAAATTAAATTTTAGTTTTCAGTAATGTCCTAGAAAAACAAGACCCTTCCATTACCCCCTCTCTTACCCGAAATTTCATTTTTTGAATCAGTACTATTCATATTGGATACTTTTTCTCTGTCTTCCTTAGATGAAACTTCCACATCCAGCAATATATTTATTAGCTCATTGACTGCTTCCTCCACTAATGAGCTTTTAAAGTGTAATATCTGAGCACCATTTACACAAAGGTCCTATCAAAAAAAAAAAAAAAAATTAGCACCGTGTCATATTTGTTTAACTAGCTCTTGAGGGCACATAGGTTCAGCCTCCAGATGAGATCTTGGTCCCCAACGATGCTTGGCCATGCCTCTCACACTAACCCAGGCCAGGCATCCTGTAAAGGAATGTGTTAAAGACAAGAGAACCAACTGGAGCATAGATGGACCAAAATTACACTTACTTCTCCAGCAATGGAGGAAATAACTCCAAAAGTCATGAACAGCCTCTCTTCCCATGAAGTTTCCTTCATTTCACATAAATCTGCTCTAGCCAGCCTTCCTTCTCTCTTCACCTTTGCCAAAAGTCCATCATCAACCCCTAATTAATTTCAGATATTCCCCTGCCTCCAACTGGATTATGCATTTCTCAAGAATGAGATTTAACAAACATAAACGAATATACTGGAGCACTTTAATCAAGACAGACAGACAGATAGAGAGATAGTCAGTGATTTACCACCTAGTTGGAAAACAAACCCATAAAGCAATAGACTGTGAGTAGGTCATAGACTCCAGCTCCATCCCAAGTTCCACCATGATTCATCTCAAGATTCTCTCTAATGTGCTCATGGACCCTCCACTCCAAGCATTAGCTTCATGGTTCATTTACCTTCTCATTACCCATGACATTCACGTCCATTCCACTGCTGTAGGGCATATGGCATTTTGATATCATTAAAACAGGAAGATTCTGATGTGTTCTGAAACTATTAAACTTCTTTATCATCAAATAAAGTATAAAATAACTCCCAGCTCAGAACTTCACTTAACTAATAATCACCATCCTTAGCCTACAGACAGTTACGAAAAAGATGCAGGTCAGGGGTTGGGTAAGGGAGGGAATAGAGTTAGCGCCGTCCAGCAACAAGTACAGTAACAAGTATAGACTCTGGCACCAAACTACCTGGGTTCAAATCCTAGCTCTGTGTGAGTCTGGGAAATCTTGGGCCTTGATTCCCACATCTGTTAAATGCTGATTATGGTAGAACCTACCTTAGATTGTTGCGAGAATTCCAAAAGGCAATGTATGTAAAATGATAAGAACAGTGCCTGCCACAAAGTAAGTACCCAAGAAGTGCTTGTTATTATTATTGACCAGCAAATCACATACAAACACAGGAGGGTGTTTGTTTGCGAAGCTTGCTTATCTCGTTCCATATAAACAATGAACTAACTCCCTGTTCTCTGAGAGATTGCTAACATTTTTTAAAGTTTTCATCTTAAATCCTCTGACTCTACACACCCTCCCCTAAGGACATGATTTCCCACATCCATCATTCCTTTGCCAACAGCCTGTACTCCATCACCTGTTTCCACAGCCCTACCCAGGAGAAGCCCAACCCAAATGAACCAGGTCATCTACCCTCTCCACTTGCACACACAGGTCATGGCAAGGCAGGTGCTTGGTCCTGGAAATTCATGGTCCCCAAACTCAGGCAGACCCCTAATGCTACCCAAGGATCATTCTACATGACTCCAGTCATGTTTCTCTACCAGGCCCCATAACTGCTGTGTCCTCAAATTCTTGCATCTTCAAATCCTTACACCATCCTCCCTCATCGTTCTCAGATAATAAGCTTGATTTCTATAGCACAAAGCAAATGGAGGCCACAACATGGCCCTGACCCCATGCCCTTATCCAGAAGACAAATCAGCCTCCATCATTAACCCCTTTTCCTCCTTTGTCAGTGAATGCAATGTTTATTCTTCTATTTAAGAATACATAGGGACTTCCCTGGTGGTGAAGTGGTTAAGAATCCGCCTGCCAAAGCAGGGGACATGGATTCAAGCCCTGGTCCGGGAAGATCCCACATGCCGCGGAGCAACTAAACCTGTGCGACACAACTACTGAGCCCACGCACCTAGAGTCCGTGCTCCACAAGAGAAGCTACCGCAATGAGAAGCCCGCACACCGCAAAGAAGAGTAGCTCCCACTGGCCGCAACTAGAGAAAGCCCGTGCACAGCAGTGAAGACCCAACGCGGCCAAAAATAAATTAATTAATTAACTTTTAAAAAAAGAATACATAATCACACAATCTGAGTTCTAAGTCACACTCTGCTGCTTCGCCAGACACTATGCTTACCAAACTTTCCCTTTTTCCTTCTCTACTTGATTTTCCCCCTCAGCATACGAACATACTCAATGAACTTCAACTCAACATCTTTCTACCATAAGGAGCTTCTGCCTCAGGGCCTTTGCACTTGCTGTTCCCTCTTCCTGGAATGTTTTTCCCCAAAGATATCCAGATGGCTTGCTCCCTCACTTCTTACATTCAGATGTAATTACATAAGTCATCCCTGACCATCAACATAAAATCACAACTCTCTGCCAGGTACTCCTTTCCTCCACTATCCTCTTAATTTTTCTCCATTGAACTTATCATCACCTGGCATGTTGTTTGTTTATTGGCTTTTTTTGTTTGCTTGTTTTTCTATATCTTCCACTTGAAAGTGGGCATCACAATGGCAAGGATTGCATCAGTTTTTTGTTCACTGTTTTATTCCCAAACAGTGGTTCGCATAGGAGCTCCACAAAACTTGTTGAAGGAATAAATGAATTATAAGAAGTAAACATATTCAAAAGAAAGCATTCTTTTATATTGGTAATCATTCACTTTGGTAATCAAAATGCAAATTAAAATTTGAGAAATAATGGATTAAAGAAAGTTAACTAGACACCCCCAGGAGCCCTTCTGAAGGTCTTTATTCTAAAACGTTAATGTGAAAAGAATCTGAATGGGGAAAGGAACGTACCAGTCTTTACCCCAAGCAGATTGAACACACAGCCCGCCTTTTCCAGCTTTCCCAGCAATGGCTCCAGAACCGTGTGCCACAGAACACCAGTTTGGGAAATGCTGCTCTACAGAAATGTTTAAAGAAGAAATTCTACCCAGAAGCTGTTTAAAACAATTATTTTATTAATTAACCCTAACTTATTAGAAGCTCTTCAGCAAAATAGCTCTATTCTTCAAAAACTATGGGAAATGAGAAATGTGTTCCATGGCAACTTCCCTCCTACTGATCTGAAAAGAAATGATTTGTTCTTCATGTCTACGTGACCCCCTCAGCTACATTCCTCTTCATTTTCAAATTATCGTCAGAAGGCTCCTCGTTTGAATCACGTCTATCACAGACCAGTCATGCGCAGAGAAAAAAAATTTAATTTACGCTCCTAAAAATGCCCTTTATAGAAAAATGAATCACAAAACAAAATTTAAATAAAAACATCAGTCTTCTAATAACCTTTGTCATTTGGAGAAACTCTTCACAGGTAAGTGGCTCCTCCCTGGGGAGTTGACAAAGAGGCGTGCTACTCATTTCTTCCAGGATGGCATCGATGCGGAACTCGATCAAATCATTGACCCTGTCAATCAGCAACTCCAGGGCCTCTTTGGAAAAAAATAAAAGTGAATAAAAGAGATTAAGCATTTTGTTTAAAAAAAAAAACCCAACATGATTAAATTTCAGTAGCAAAATCAGAATTAAAGTTGCTCCATAGAGCTGTTTCATACTTGGTTTTCTCACACTGTTCTTTTTTTTTTTTTTAATTTTTATTTATTTATTTCTGGCTGTGTTGGGTCTTCGTTTCTGTGCGAGGGCTTTCTCCAGTTGCAGAGAGCGGGGGCCACTCCTCATCGCGGTGCGCGGGCCTCTCACTATCGCGGCCTCTCTTGTTGCGGAGCACAGGCTCCAGACGCGCAGGCTCAGTAATTGTGGCTCACGGGCCCAGTTGCTCCGCGGCATGTGGGATCTTTCCAGACCAGGGCTCGAACCCGCGTCCCCTGCATTGGCAGGCGGAATCTCAACCACTGCGCCACCAGGGAAGCCCCAAAACTCAGCCTTTTGAATTGAAAAATCATAACCATTTAAACAGACTTACTGGTCTTTGCAAAAGCATTTTTCAGGTACATCTTAATGTTCAGTGATGTCCAGGTCAGTGCAGCCAGGCCAGGCTGGAGAGCTTCATCCACCTTTGCCAAATGAGGGACCATCAGTTGCTCTATAATGGGAGGCATTTTTGACTTCACTCTCTGATATTCAGCCAGCATCATCTGCAGGGAAATAGGGGTGAAGTAATCAAATAATATCTCACTTTGAATATCTATTAATAGCTCATTTTTATCCAAAATGATTACTTTTATTTAGGGTCCAGTTGCAGGGCTCCAATAGCAGCCTGGCAAGTAAAGCAGCCAAAACATAATAAGAATAGAACAGGCAAGAAATCTCTCCATAGATACAAATTCCTAATCTAATAAAATACGACTGAGAAAGAGAGAAAAAGAACTTAAGAGCAAGTTAAAGGACAAGAATGTTGTCTGCTTTGTTCAGTGTGCCTGAAACAGTACCTGGCACATAGAAGATGATCAATCAATATTTCTCTGATTAATTAACTAGCTGTTATTAGAACGAGCATTTGTGATCAGAAACTCATGGTCCTCCGTTGAAATTTACCTGCTGTATAATGTTGAATTGTGTCAGTATTTTGTTCACATGTTACCATATTTAAATAAGACTGATAGTACTTCCAGCCTACCTTTTATGGCAATGTTAGTATTAATAATAATTAATTATAAGAAAGCAACTTTAATGTACTTCTTAAATACAATTGTTTTTAAGCTCATCTTTGTAATGTGCGTGTGGGTATTACTTTGTCATTCGATCACTGTTTCCCAAGGTGCTTACGCTGAAATGCAAGCCACAAGAGATTCTATAAGAAAAATGGTCCCTGGGTGGATAAGTTTGGATAACACTGTACACAATATCTCCCTTCTTTGACAGTCACAATTAATAGTAATGATTCTCAGAAAATTGCAAGATGGAAGTAAGAAGCCCAACAGTCTTTGTGAATTTTGTTAAACTCAACATTTCCCATTGGACTACATAATCCTTTCTTCATTTAATACTTTTCCACAATTTCTGTAATATCCTTTCAATTTCCATGAAACACCTAAAGTTGATGGTTCTATTAGCAGCTACTTATACATTTCCTGAACCGTTTATCCACTGTTAACTTTTTTTCAATGTTCATCACTTATTCTATTTGGGAAGCAATTCTTAAAGCAGCCTCCAGCAGCCCTTTTACTTCCTACCTTAATCCTTTAATCCAGGAGGTATTATTCATCCATTTTATAAATGAAAATCTGAGACTTAGAAGGGTGAAGTAATTTGCCCAAAGATAATGCTTTGAATCCAGACTGACTTCAGAATCTGGATTCCTAACTATTAGTCTATGCTGGCTCATCTCTTTCTAGTTTGAACTGCCTTCCAAGGAATAGATGAAGAAAACAAACTCTCAGCTACTTCCGCATATCTGTAGAAGCCTGAAAACTGTTAAATATTCAGCACAATAACTCAGCAACACCTGAGATAGTCCCCGAAACATGTCAATAGATCTGCTCTTACCAGGTACTTGCAGTGAGTGGGAACCTTTAACGCTTTCAACCTCAAGATACGATAAACGTCACCCAGATGATAATTCACTTGCTAGAATTGTCATTTACAACTGTGGCGGTTTTAAATCCTTCTTTGACCCTCCTCCCTTAATGGGGTGGGGTCTATGTCCCCTCTCTTCGAATCTGGGTGGGTTTATGGAGCCCAACAGAAGACAACAGAAATGATGCCATGAGACATCTGAGGTTGTCCAAAAGGCCACGTGGCTTCCTCCCTGCTCACTGTAACACCCACTGTTGGCATCCTGAATTGCATTATAAGAAATTCTACTATCCTGAGCCCTCCATCCTGGAATGCTCACACAGATTCTCCAGTCCTTAGCCCCAACTGAGGGAAACTTCCAGCCATTCCCACCAAAGAACCAGAGAATGAGTCCTTCTTGGACCTTCCAGATCAAACATCTGCCAGCTGAACTAAGTAATCTTAGTCAATGCCACATGGAACTGAAGGACCACCTAGCCAAGCCTTGCTTAAATTCTTTATTCACAGAATCATGAGGTATAATGAAATGGTTGCTTTAAGCCACTATATTTTGAGATTGTCTGTTACATGCAACAGATAACTGAAACAGCAATTCTGTGGACAAAATTATCATTAGTAATTTTATATTCTGATAAACAGTGTTTCTTAATAAAAATAACTACTTTCTTTTTCCTTTTTTATTTATTTTTTATTGAAGTATAGTTAATTTACAATGTTGTATTAGTTTCAAATGTACAGCAAAGTGATTCAGTCATACACACATACATATATATATATTCTTTTTCAGATTCTTTTCCATTATAGGTTATTACAAGATATTGAGTATAGTTCCCTGTGCTCTACAGTAGGTCCCTGTTGTTTACCTATTTTATATATAGTAAAACTAACTGTTTCTTTACAAATATGTAGATTGACTTAGTTTTTTTCTAACATCCGAGAAAAATCTAAAAGGGAATTCCAACATGCTGACTACTACTTGATGAGCTTACATTTGAGGAATGTCTGTCCATTGCCAATATTAACTTTTTAATATAACACGAAAGAGTGGGAAAACAGTAGACTACAAGTTTGGGTTCTTGTCTTACTTCTGCCACTTACTAGCTATGAGACCTTGGCTAAGTCATTTAATTTCTCTAAGCCACGGTTTTGTCATCTCTAAAATAATATAATAGTACTCTATTCCAATTACCTAATGTGGCTGTGGAAAATATCAAATGGAATAATGAATATGAAAACGGTTTGAAATGTAAAGCATTATGCAAATGCGTGGCCTTATTGGGCTTGTCCTATGACATTGGCCACTATAAAGTTGTAACAGTGGTTTCCATGCTGTCAAATATCGTGGCAGCACCTCTGACCTCATCTTGAGCATCCTCTGGGCAGCATTTGTCACTGGTGACCATTCCCTCCATCATGAGGTTTTTCTTACCCTTGGCTTCCTTGACACTTGGTTTCCACCTGCCTCAAAGGCCAATCCTTAATTTTACTAGCATATTTGTCCTCTTCTATCAGACCTGTTAATATTGGAACAACTCAGGGTTTAATGTAGGCCCTCTACTCTTCTTTATATTCTCCTCCTTGGAAATCTCATGCAGGACAATGGCTTTAAATAGCAACTGTATTCTAATAACTCTCAAAAATATGCCTTCAACTTTGACTTCTCCACTCAACTCCAGACTTACATATCTATCTGCATGGATAACACCTCTTCTTTGATCTCTAAAAATCATCTTATACTTAAGATGGGAGCTATTGATTCCTTTCTGCCCCCCAAAACAAGCTAGTTCCAGTCTTTGCCATCTCCACGAGTGGAACTTCCATTTGGGGCCGCTGCATGTTACTGAACATGCGTGCAGAATACAACCAGCATAATGATTGAATAATTCCATTGAGTTGCTCACACCAAAAATAAAGGCATCATCCTTGAGTTCTCTCATAACCTGCCTGTCGACATCATTCTCTAATTCACTGATCTACTACTCTACTGCATCCTAGTTCAAGCTGCCATCATCTCCATCCTGAACCAGTGCAACAGATCACAAACTAGCTTCACAGTGACCTTTCTTGTCCCCTTAGAATCTGTTCCTCACCCAGCAGAAAGAATGATTTTTATTGTAAAAGACATCATGCCTTTTTCTCCTGCTCAGATTCCTCTAATGGCTTCCTGGTGCACTCAAACGTGTAACCTTGGTTTACAAGCTCTATGACGACCTGGCCCTCGCCAACTCTACATTCTAGCCTCAGTCACTCCACTACAGTCGTCCTGGACACTTTCTGCTTCTCAACAGTGACACACCACCAGATTTTTTTTAATGCACACTGGGGCTAGCCAAGAAGGGAAAATAAATAAAAGTACTATACCTTCATGTTACTGAAGTTCTTTTTGTATACGTCTCGTTTCCGGAAAAGGGCAGCTGCAAATGGTGAAACTTCCAGACCCATCTGTGACATGCACTCTGTTTCTCTAAATAAGGTTAATATCTGAGGATCAAAGTTTACAAACAATTCCCCTGTGCCGGGAGCCTTCACCAATAAAGAAGCCTCAAGTCCTATATGAATTTCTTCAGTCTGTGAGAAGAGATCAACATTATTACTATTAGAGAGTTCAATGCAGACACAGGGTATCTAGCTTGGCCATTTCTGGGAATGAAGGTCATCACATCTTCTTCCATGGATTTGAGCTTCTCAAACTAAAGACAATGGGGTCTCTCACTCTTCTCCTAACTTCACTCTCAGGAAAGAGTCTTCAAGTTCTTGGTGGTGATGTACAGTCAATTCAACAAAATGCTTGGGTCATAAATCTCTCACACCTGATAAGTGGATACTGCAATAAAGGTGACTTCTCAAAAGCCACTTCACTCCCTGATACTTTCACGCCTACTCAGTTATTTTTCCTAATAAAAGTTTCATGAAACCTACCAAGCTCAGTCTTCAGTTATCTAGAAAAGCAAGGTAAAACACTACAGAGACATCTCTGTCGTTGATTCAGACACCAAAATTTGAACTAGGAAAATGAGATACCATTTTAGAGGGCTTGTTAGGCTGAATTTTATCCTCCAAAATACTTCCTGTCAATCTACAAAGAAATACAAGTGTTGGTAGGGTATGAAATATAATTTGATTAACCTAGTATGGCCAAATAAAATTTAAAACTTTGTTTAACAGGCATACTAGTGTTCACGGACACAATGGAGAAAAAAAAAGAAAGAGAAATCCTAATCATCCAGGTACAGGATCCCTTAAACAGGATCTTCTTCCTTAGGAGTTTATAAATTAAATAAAAATGAGTTTCTGGGGCTTCCCTGGTGGCGCAGTGCTTAAGAATCCGCCTGCCAATGCAGGGGACACGGGTTCGAGCCGAGGTCTGGGAAGATCCCACATGCCGTGGAGCAATTAAGCCCGTGCGCCACAACTACTGAGCCTGTGCTCTAGAGCCCGCGAGCCACAACTACTGAGCCCACGTACCACAACTACTGAAGCCCGCGTGCCTAGAGCCTGTGCTCCACAACAAGAGAAGCCACCGCGATGAGAAGCCTGCGCACCAAGTCGAAGAGTAGACCCCTGCTCACCGCAACTAGAGAAAGCCCGCATGCAGTAACGAAGACCCAACGCAGCCAAAAAATAAATAAAAAATAAATTTGTTTTTTAAAAAATGAGTTTCTGTTACCTGGCTTAAGATCTTTTTTCCAAAATTAATTATTGTTTTTCTTCAGGGACATATTACACTCTTTGACTGATTACTTAGAGTCAACCAACCCTGTCTTATAAAATACCCACAAACTCAACTTTCTATGGGAATAAAACTGCCCAATGCTAGCAGTTTATAAACTCTTATGGAGACGTCTTTGAAGAGAATACATTCAGAGACTCACTTGCTGAAGCCATGCCCTGTGGTAGAGAACCTCAAACTCCAGGAGGACCTTGGCCACCCTGTTGTAACTGCGAATCACAGGCTTGGCTTCCGCCGTCTGGAGCACAGACGGGTGCTGCTGGAAAAGCTGCATTGGTTGCTGAATCCGGTGGAAGAGCTGTCGGGCCCACAGAATCTTCCCAGCAATGGGAGGCTGGTCTCGAGCCAAAGGAGGATCGTCTTTCTGCTTCGTATACAGCTTCGAGATCATATCAATGTCAGCCCCGTAGTTTTCAAGGATACGCCGGTATTTGTCATCAATTCCAAGATTAGGTATATTCAATCTGATTTTTTTTTTTAAGTGAAAGGCTTGAATTAATGGGATGATATTGAGAAATCTTATTTATTAAAATTTATTGTAAAAACATATGCTGATAGAAGAGAATGAAATATTTGTGTTAGCATATTAAAAAATCAAAATGGAATCAGTCTGTCAATCATGTCGCAATAGAGAGGTTATGACTTTTTGGTTTGTTTGTTTCTTTTTTTTTTTTTTTTTTTTTGGTTTATGGGATCTTAGTTCCCTGACCAGGGAGTGAACCCAGGCCCTCGGCAATGAGAGTGCAAAGTCCTAACCACTGGACCACCAGGGAATTCCCTAGAGTGTTTTTTGTTTTTTTTAAATAGTATCAATGCTTAAAACCTAGTCAAAACTTTTGGTAAGAGTTTCTTCAAATTACTTAAACATTAAGTGATATTATGATAGGCAGTCACAAGGTACTTCAAAGCTGAGAGGAAATAAAACAAACTCTTAATCCTCTGAAGAACTTTAAAACTGTGGCCTTGTTATTCAGATTGCCAAGAGAGGATTTCCTTCCCACTAGAATATGAAATAATACTAGCAATAATAACGTAAACTAAACCATGTTCATATTACCCCAATTTAGAAAATAGAACTTAGAAAAGTCTTTCAAATTTTTACCTTTCAAATTTCTTTAACATACTTAGAGCTTGATTTGTGTTTTTAATCTTTTCAAACGTAACATCCATGAACTTCTGCAAATCATTCTAAAACAGAATAAAGTCTGATTATGAACAATGAATTAGCATTGCAAAAAATTCTACTTAGCAACAAGATAAAAGAGCTCCCCATCTCTGCAAACACATACAATATAGGACAAAATATAAGAGAATATAATACGCATCTAAGCTTAAAGAAAGATAAATGTCCAGAAGCCAGAACAAAGAGGGACTTGAAGGCCAGAGCAGTCATGGGGTTTGGTGCCATGGCAGGCCCCAGGGATACTGGACCAGATATTTCTTCCACAAACATCACATCTTAGGATCAAGAAATCTTCTTGCACTGAAGAACTGTACAGTTAGCCTATCTAAATAAACACTCAAATTTTTTCACGACATAAAAATATCCGAGTATAAACTATACAGAACTTGGGACACAGTAAATCTTTACTGAGCCCTAAAACTTGCACCTGGTTTCCTTGCTTTTCTAACTTATGGCTTCACAAAGGCCTACACTGAGCTCTTCGTGAACACCTAAGACCTCAATTTAGTCTTCTTTTCTCTCTGAGCCTTAGGTCCATTCTTTCAGTCTTTTGGAGTCTGGTGTGGAATCTTCTAGTCCTCTTAGTTCTGGGCTCTCAGGCCCTACTCAGTTTTCCCTAAGGCGGCTTGCCACCTCAAACAATGGTCCTTTACTAAACAGTGCCTTACTTTGCCCACTGGAGACAATATCCTTCTAGATTTCCAATGGCCCACGCACTGCCTCTCTTTGATATTAGTATAAGCATGAGCCCGAAATCTGGACAGGATCCCAGGCCCTGATGCCCTTGACAGCAGATCCCTGGACACAACCCTGCTCCAAATCACTCATGTACAGTATATCTCACGCTCCCACACACACACCCTCCAGTCTCACATCTTGGAGATGCCACAGTTACTGGTTTTCTCCATTCCATCTCCAAGACTCATCACCCCCGCTCACTACATCCAGAGTCATGGGAAGGTCAGTATACGCCCCCCAGTTTTACAGAAACAAAGGCTGAATTCATGACAGTGCGTGAACTATTTAAAGGAGAGAGTGTAGAAAGGTTAGTTAAGAGAAAGTGGATGGAGAAAGGGAAAAAGAAGTCAGAGGAAAATTGGTCAGCAAGCCAAAGAGAGAAGTGGACCATTTTTGAGATGGAAGACAAAATGAATAAAAGTGTTCAATTAAAAAAAAAATCAAGAAGAATAGGAACTAATGTCTATAACTAGTGCTTTAAAACCAGCCTTTAAGACATTTATAACATTATATTCTCAGTATGATAAAAAGTGGCACAGTCTTGAAACGGTCTCCCCATTACTCTCATTTCCGCTCCGTTTACTTGGAAAACAGAAATCGTGTTCTCACACCAAGCATGGCCTCCTCTCTGGAACCTTTCCTAATCCCTGTCAAGCAACAGTACGGAACTGTTTTTCTCCTAGGTTCACACCCTACCTTATGGGTGGTAGCAATTCTCAGAGTCTATGTAACGTTTTGCAGGTCTGTTCTCCGTATAAGTTTCTTTAGAACTTCTTTGGAATATGTCAACTTTTCTTTGAATCCTTACTTCCCAGTACAATATCAGAATATTATACTTTTATAATTAGCCATTTTAGCCACTATTTGCCCTTTTTTAATAATATATTCATTACTCTGTTCTAACATATATGTACTTATATTTCAATCATATCACGTCTGATGTGATTTTTGAGGGCAAATCAACTTGATTTATTTCTGTATCCATAAGCTACAGCATAGAAGTCTAATACATAAATAATGTACAGTAAATGCATGTTTAATTGCAATAAATCTAGTTCTTATTTTTTTGTTACCTTATCAGTAATTATCTTTCTTTTCCATTTTTTTCTTAAAACAAACATTGTTATTGGGTCATTTCGTTTATGTTCCATTTAAAGTAAAACCTGTGCTTTTTTCCAGATCTGATGCCCCTGATATATGTGGGACTGGGATGTGATTTTTTTAAGGTTATACTCCATTTATAGTTATTATAAAATATTGGCTATATTCCCCATGTTGAACAATATATCCTTGTAGCTTATTTTATACCTAATAGTTTATACCTCTTAGTCCCCTACCCCTATATTGCCCCTCCCCCCTTCCCTCTCCCCACTGGTAACCACTAATTTGTTCTCTATTTCTGTGAGTCTGCTTCTCCTTTGTTATATTCACTAATTTGCTGTATTTTTTTGGATTCCCTATATAAGTGATATCACACAGTATTTGTCTTTCTCCGCTTGACTTATTTCACTTAGCAGTCTACTCCTTATTATTTCGCAACTCATACACTAATTCAGCAAACATTCTTTGCTCTCCAGTTACATAAGGTCCTATCCCCTAGGCCTTGGAGACATAAATAGGAATGAACACAATTCCTGCCCTCAAGGTGTTCACCATCTACCTATATCCCACATACAAACTACTGAAGTACCATGTGATCAGAAACTGCTAGGACACACAAATGAAGATTTGACAAATAAACACTGACCGCGGAGCACAGACTCAGGATCTGCCACCGCCCATCAACAAGAGATCAAGATCCACACTCCTTACGTCTGAATCGGCCCCCAAAAGAGATCAGTGCTTAAATTATTACGGGCACTCTATCTTCCCATCACCTGAAACGTGTCTTATAGCATAATGGTTTAAAACTTGAATCCTAGAGCCAGACGGCCTACCACTTGTCATCTCTGACTTTGGGCAAGTCACTTAACCTCATTGTGCCTCAGTCTCCTCCTCTCCAAAAAGAGGGTAATAAGAGCACCCACTTTATCAGATTATTGCGAGTATTAAATTAATTAACATCTATAAAGTGCTTAGAACAGAACTGACACATAGAATTAGCTAGTTTTATTATGAGTCCTACACTGAACTCATTCCTCCAGAAATGCTTTGGAGCTCTTTTTCCCTTGAAGTGTATACATTTATTTCAAACCAAAAATTCTGGAAAAGAAGAAACAGAATGACCATTTTCCTTTAATAATCAGAAAGGTGCACACTTTAGATCTCACTGGGATGGAAAGAAGTCTGCGTGTTGATTATGGTGGACACCTATTAGGTGGTCTCCCAATCTTACCCTCCCTGGTTCTCCTCATCTGATAATAAACACTCCCAACCACACAAGTGGCTCTCATCCCCTCTGCTGTTACCATATGACCCCACAGTTAACAGGTCCAGGGCAAGGCACCACATTAGAATTGGCTAACCCAACCTTTTCCTTAGGAATTTGGAGATGGGGCTGGTTCCACGATATGTTCTCAGAAGCCGCTGATGGCCATACGCTGCTCCTGTGGGCTGGTCTGGGGGTGGGAGGAGGGACAGGAGGATGAAGAGAGAATGGGGCTTCGAGACCAAGAGGGGTTCAGGTGCTGAGCCGGTCCTGGTACCACTGTTTCAAGGCCAGCTGTAACCCTGCCTTTGAGATCTGTCAGACATTGCTGATCATTTATTTGCTCAAGCTACCTCTGGCCATAATCATTGCTAAAGTAACAAACAAATGGAAACAAATTTCTATATTCTAATAACACTATGTTTCAACAGAAGATAAAAGTTAATTTTCTAAGATCTAAGATGGAACATATGCAGAAGTCTGTGATCACAGATCATTACCCAAAGCTAGATTTATGATCCTTTAATCCAAGAAAAAGAGCCTTCAGTCATTAATCTGAAATCACAAAATGCAGGCCAAGCTTGCTATCGGTCACCTCCATGATGAAGATGCCTCTCCCTTCTGAATGGGTAATGATAAGCAGCATTACACAGAACGGCAAAAATAAACACCAGACTGTCAACAGGAGCTTCATTACCCAACCTACATGAAGGTCATTAGTCTGCTTGCAAAACTCTTCATAATCCTGCTCAAAATCCATTTTCCGCTGGTCTAAGAAATTATATTCCTTTTTCTTTATGGTGGCAACAATACCCTGAAATGTTATGAAAGAATTAAGACAATATTTCAATATTCTTGCATTACTTAGGTAAATATGACCTTTAAATATAGAACCTGTGCAATCATTCCCCAAAAATCAACTTAAGAGGAGCCTTATTTCTTTAATTATTCTCATTGCTTCATGTATATTACAGGTAGTATAATACTGCCTAATGCATTCAAATATATCATTTGGAAAGCATTTTCATGAGACTTTATGTATTTCTGAAGAAAAATATCAAATAAAAACCTCACCTGAAAAGTAGGAAAGATGTTCTGTCTAAAAATTTCTTACAAATTACATTGGAAGTAATAAAAAAAAAAGAAGCCCAGGGAACTTCCCTAGTGGCCCAGTGGTAAAGAATCCACCTTGCAATGCAGGGGACGCAGGTTCGATCCCTGGCGGGGAACTAAGATCCCACATGCCGCGAAGCCACTAAGCCCTCATGCCACAACTACTGAGCTCACACGCCTCAGCTAGAGAGCCTGCATGCCACAACTACAGAGCCCATGCACCCTGGAGCCTGCACGCCACAACTAGAGAAAGAGAAAACCCGCACACCACAACTAGAGAGAAGCCCGTGCGCCGCAAGGGAAGATCCCGCATGCCTCAACGAAGATCCCACGTGCAACTAAGACCTGACGCAGCCGAAAGAAAGGAAGGGAGGGAGGGAGGGAGGGAGGGAGGGAGGAAGGAAGGAAGGAAGGAAGGAAGCAAGCAAGCCCAAAGTAGAATTTACTAAAATATTTTTCATTGAAAAGTTTGTCTTCTCAGAAAATAAATAAGACTTTAACAGAATACAAACAACTTAGGAAGAACACAGTTATATTATAACATCTACAGATGAAAAATTATCTTCCAAGCCTCAAATGTCCTAAATAAAATATCAAACCATAATCTACTATTTAAAGAATCTCTAGAATTAATTGTTTCCTCCAAAGCTGCAGTCTGTGACTATAACAGTGCAAATTAGGTAACTCATCTTCTTGAAAATACTATTATCCAAAGTTTCGTTTGCTCTGAATAATGAGCTCTAATTCTCTGTGATCATTCTTAACCAGGTACTAAGCCGTTCTCAAACTCGGGTGCCCACACTGTTGACACAGGCATATAATCTTTATGAAGAATGTTGGGCCAGCTTCCACAAATGCTTCTTCAAAGATATTTCCATTTAAACATCAACTCAAATCTCTCAATAGACAAGAGTGTATAAGCTGCATAACTTCTTGAATCAAGTTTACAAGTTAAAACAACCTACTCTTTCATGACATATAACTACAAAATTAGGTCTATTCAGAAATTGTATATATATAATGTTATAATGCTACCCATCATGTTACAGGAAATGTGTAAAAGAAGTATGGAAAAGCTACATTCCTACATTTTAAGGTGATATTTTAAAAGATTTGCGGCCCTTAGAAAATTCTGCTCTGTGATTGGATTTAACGGTCACTTAAGAGTATTAAGTAAATAAGCTGATTAATCATGACCTTTAAACCAACTAATCAAACTCAATCTACTAAATCATTTATTTGACAAATATTTATTGCACACCTATTATATGCCAGCAAACTCGGAAGATACAGAAATGAACAGAACAAAGAAACATCCCTGCCCTCGGGAATTTACATCCTAGGTTGGGGAGAGAGGGTGGGAATCTATGTAAGTCACAAATAAATGAACAGGATAATTGCAGACAGTGATAAAATAAGTAACACAGAGTGACTGAGGTGAAACAGAGCTCAAGGAAAACTTAACTGAGAGGGTCATTTAAATCAAGATCTAGAGGCCAAGGAGGAAATAACCATGTGATGATTCAGAGGCAGAACTTTCCAGAAAAAAGGCTCTGCAAGCCTTAAGGTGGGCTGAAGTGACCTGTCCTGTGTCTGGAGTACTTTGAATGAGGAGAAGAGGGGCAGGGGAGGAGCCCAGAGGGGTGGCCAGGGCCCTGAACCCACACAAGCAGCCTGAGCTTCATTTCCATGGCCCCACTTTGAGCTTCTCACATTGGTTCTAATACACGAAAACCTCACCTTACACGTTCATGAACCATCTACATTCTACCTCACTACCTTCTGGTACATCCATTTTCATCAGTATTTCACTTTAGATTTTGAAAGCAATTTTTCTTCCCAGTATTTTTATCAGGTTAGAATAGTCTTAAATCTGCATTTAGATGTACCGTTCAACTTCTCCTTCAAAAATAAACTTTGAAATATACTCCAAAGTTATTTTTTCATTAAGAATAAAAACTAACTAGATTCCAAACTGAAAAATAAATGGACATATTCCATCTTTGTCTTGCAGAACTGTCAGTTTCAAAGAATAGATTATCCACCTTGCAGATTACATACAGCTCACCTAAAATATTTCCCACTGTATAGAAAAGGTTTTTTCTTTTTCTCTCCCCAAATCTGATATACTCAGGAAATGAAAAGATTCCTTATATCGACCTAAACTGTTAGAGTAGAAAAATCAATGAGTGACAGTAAATTATATGATCCTTTTCAAATTCAAGTACAAAAAAAAAATTAAGGTTTAGCGCCACTGTCCCCAAACAAGAAAAAACTGACTATATCCACATTAAGAATGTAAAGCACATCGTGTTTGTAAATTGTTTTTTAAAAATCTTCAAAACATTATTAGATCCCTGTGCCCACTTTAAAAACTAAGATTAGTTACACATATATCCTTACAAGATAAAGCTGTCAAAAGTCAAAATAATTAAGAATAGTAGAGCTAAAATAAAATCCAATCCCTATTATTTTTTTTAACATGAGTCCATATAAAATGCTTAACTGCAGATATAATCAGAGACCACTCAGAACTCAGTGTCAACGAGAGCCTGACACACAGTATATGCTTGATTAAATATTTCTTGCATGAATAAATGAAATAATAAGTTATATTTAAACATTTTTCTTGTGCTAATGAAAACGCTTTTGCTAATGATGATTAATTTTAGGCTATAGGGAAGTCATTCTCATAATCACATACCTGAAAAGAATATATTAGCACCATTACACAATTCTCAAATAGATTTAACTTCTTTATTGTTTAAGGGCCATGAGCTTATCTTTTACATCAGAGACTGATTATTTAAAGCTTTCTAAATACAGTCATTTGCATACAACATTAAAGTTTTATTATGGATAAGGGTAGCAAATTTAGTTTTGAAATACAGTACCTGGTATTTAGTGACCATGTTTTCCAGCCCTTCAATCTTAGAATCTTGTAGGACTGAATATGTCTTGAAGGTTGTAAAGATGTCCATTATCTTGGCAAGACGTCTGTGGAAAGTTTCAAATTTTCCAAAAATATACATCTCACTGAATTCAAATTGTTTTTCATTTGGATTTCGTTTAAGCTTTTGTTTGGTCTTGTGAAAGCAGTGCTGGTATTCCTTAAAGTAAAAACCAAAATACAAGAAAGGGAACACAACAAAGATATCAACCTTATTCTCTTAAGTGAAAGCGACAGCAAATTTAGGGTGGAATTACAAAACCTTTCAGTTTCATGCCTCTGTAGCTACTCCTTCATCAGCCTGGGATGTCATCTTTTCCCATCCCCCAACCTAGCAAACTCCTAATTTTTTTTTTTTCTTTTTGGCCACGTGGCATGAGGAACTTCCCTGACCAGGGATCAAACCCACGCACCCTGCATTGGAAGCGTGGAGTCTTAACCACTGGACCACCAGGGAAGTTCAAACTCCTAATTATTCATAAGGTGACTCAAAGATGCAGCCTTTCCCCCTGGGTAACACTGTGTTAGTAGAAGCCTAACTCTTTGTGTATCTCTCCGTTCGTCTACAAGAAGCTTAAGGAAAACTACTTCATCTTTGTATCTCTAGTACTTAGTGTGGTGTTGGGACATAGCAGGCCCCCAAAAAGGGTAAAGTAAGTGAACAAATGTGGGGGACTGATGTATTAACATTCAAGTTTTCTTAACAGTAAAAGATTACCATTCTTTTTAGCAACCACTAATATGATAACTGCTAAATGATTTAAGATGCATTGGCAAAAAACAATGTAAAAATAATAAAAAATCTAAATATATTATCAGGTTCACCATTACCTGCTTAAGTTTAATTGCAGATAATATTTTTTCCACAGCAACATCCTGTGGCTGGCTCCAGATCGAAGCAGTTCCATTGTTGGTAATATAGGCTTTACATGCAGATATCATCTGATTGGTCACCTGGAATTTTCCAATAAAATGATGTCAAGTACATTAAACAGCCATCAAGGATAAATTGGGCTAGAGGGTCCTTAGCTCTCCTACCTCTCAGAGTGTAAAATCTGTAAAATAAATCTTTGGATTTATTGTTTTTCCATCACAACTATGATCAAGCGCTAACCCTCTTTTTTTCCAGCTTTACTGAGGTATAATTGACGAACAAAAATTGTATATATTTAAGGTGTACAATGTGAGGCCTGATATACATATACATAATGAAATGATTAGCAAAATCAAGTATTAACACATCCAACACTTCATATAATTACCACTGTGTGTGGGTGTTGAGAAAACTTAAGATATGCTCTCTTAGCAATTTTCAAGTGTACAGTACAGTATTAGCCATAGTCACCATGCTGTACATTAGATCCCAGAACTCAGTCACCTTATAACTCAAAGTTTGTAGCCTTTAACCAACATCTCCTCATGTTCCACACTCCCCCAGACCCTGGCAACCACCATTTTACTCTCTGCTTCTATTTGTTCAACTTTTTAAGTTCTACACATCTATTATCAAAATCATTTGTAAAATCACAGAGCTGGAAGCACTACAGAAAATTGCCAATTCAGACCCCTGTGTTAATGCAGGATGAACATCTTGACCAACCAAGAAGGGATTCACTTCCCTACCTAAAAGCTGTCAAGAGCTTCCCCCCGTCTCCTTCTTCGGCAGCCTGCTCTAAAATCTAACTCACGGTTTCCAAGTGCCATGAAACGAATTGTCCACCCTGATCATTTCATGCCACCATGATCTGTAGCAGAAATGTCAAAAGCAGAAGGCAACAGAGAAAAGAGTAAAGATAATGTGTGTAACCGCCAACATTTTATTTATCCCTCCAAACTTAAAAAAAAAAAAAAAGACTTCAGAATTCCTTTGGTGATTTTTTAATAAATTAAAAGGAAAACTAAAGGTCTATACTGTAGGTATGGAATGACATGATGTCTGGGATTTGCAGTGCAAAGGTTAGGTGAAACAAGATCGGCCATGTGTTGATAGTTGATGATCTAGGTGATACGTACATGTACATACAATCCTCTTTCCTTTTGTACCTGCTGCAAATTTTTCATTCATTTGAAAGGTTTTTGAAAATGAGAGAAATGGTGGTTTCACAATTATGTTCCAAAACAAGCCTTGCAAAAGCATGAAACCTGGAGTAATAACACAAATTGACTTTTGAGTCTTCTTCTCAGGGAATACCCCTCCTGACCCCAACGTAACTTTAATGTGTGAAGAAGTTGGAAAAGGGTCTTGTGGATTCCCCTCCTTTCTACCTGAGTACGACAGCAGAAGGAAGTTTCCCATCAAGCTCTCAAGGCTGGATGTCCCTATTCCCAAGAAGAATCATGCCTCTTACTGCATTAGTATTCACAACACAGTCCTGATGACCCAAAAATGCCTCTATTTTAATACAACATTTAAAACTTTTGCCTTGGTAATGAAAAAGTCATTCACTTCTTAGAGACTGTTCAAAAATGGAAAAAAGCAACCATAAACACTTATGAGTTAGGACACAAGGTTTAAACATCATTATGTTTTTTGGCAGAATCATTATAATTGCTTTATGGAGTACTGGAACGTTGCAAGTGGCTTTTATTACCATGATTACTGTTCTAATAACACCAGGTAAACAACTGTGGCATCAAATAAATTTGGAACAGTGGCACATAAAATATGAAACTGAAGATAGCCAGTTAAATATAGTTTTTCTTAATTAAAATTTACCCAATAGATAGAAATCATGTGCTAAATAAGGAAAGAAATTCTAAAAAGAATCTTTTCTTTCATTTTTATTATATAAATAATACAATATTTATTATAATAATTACTTTGGGAAATAATGCTTTATGATTTGCTAGAATCAGCCTCCTCTCTCTATTGAGAGATTAAGCTTTTTTTTTAATTGTAGGGTACATAGACATTGGATTGCGCCAATGTGGTAATTTCTTTTTTAAAAAAAAAGATTTATGGGTTTTTAAAAAATATTTATTTATTTATTTATTTTTGGCTGCGTTGGGTCTTAGTTGTGGTGTGCAGGCTGCTTCTCTAGTTGTGGCATGCAGGTTCGGTAGTTGTGGCACAAGGGCTCTCTAGTTGTGGCCTGCGGGCTCTAGAGTGTGCAGGCTTAGTTGCCCCATAGCATGTGGGACCTTAGTTCCCTGACCAGGGACCAAACCCGCGTCCCCTGCATTGGAAGGTGGATTCTTAACCACTGGACCGCCAGGGAAGTCCCATGGTAATTTCTAATTATAAGAAAAAAAAAAATTAACCATTTGGCAAAGAAATCGAAGTGACCATGGACTCTATGCTATGCACTCACCTTTACAAACAGGGACGTGATCTTCTCAGAGGTGTTATAGTAATGAGAGATACTATAGATCATTTTAATTGCATTTATAAGTGCAGGAATGGCATCAATCATGGACATCTGGAAAACATCACAAAAGTTTTCAGGGAAACAGATATCAAACTCAGCAACATTCCAATAGGCTAATCCTTCCTACTTCATTAGAATAAAATTTAGGTAAAAGATTTTTATTTAAATTTTTAAAATATTATCTATCACTCTACATAAATAGAATATATTGAGGGGTAATTTTATTTTTATTATTTAGTCATACACAGTTAATCAAATTTTGTTTCAATGCAAGAAACACTAACTTTCTGTTATGGACAAGGAAGTTGTGTTAACAGTTAATTTTGTAATAAATAAAAACAGGTATACATCCTAAAGTTAAAAGATTAAAAAAAAAAGAAGGAAAAAATCAGCCAATAACTCTTCCCACAGTTGTTTGAGTATAGTCCAGGATGTCAACTGCAATATTTAATGGGAAATGGAATATACAATAAATGTTTTTAAAATATAACGTCCCATGTTCTGTCCATCTTATCTGGATAGATAAATAGATGCTAGATAGACAGATACATGATATAAATATTATATATATGTATGTATAGAGAGAGACACAGAAATAGACATGTATATATATATATATATATATATATATATATAACTTTCTTAAGAATAAAAAGAAGTTTCTAAGACTTTTCCAACAGACAAATATTCACGAACCAAAACTCCACACTCAATTCAGTTAGTGCGAAAGGGTCATCAGTAGACCAAGGGGGTAGAAATCTCTAACTCACAGGGTCACTACTGTACAAGGGGTCACAGCATTTCTCAAGTGTGTACAGATATTTGACATTGTCCTTTGCTTCATTAGCTGCATCAGTGATTCGAATATCCATCTCCCGCCAAGTCTAAGCACAATACAGGAAAGAAATTTTAATGCAATTATTAATAGAGGAAATTCCACTATAACAGCTGCTAAAAGTCATCACAAGTCCCATGGGTCAGATTTTCAGTCTGCCCTGTGCATCTCACATAAAACTGAACCCAGAGGGGTGGGGGGCATTGCCACACTGAAGAGCAATTTAAATTTTTTGACAAAATTTTCGAAGGTATCTCTTCCAGGCCTTCTCTTATGACATCTATTCAATAACTAGGACAAAGCGTCAAGAGGGCAGCACCTCCATTTAAACCTACACCCTTTCTCCTCCACAGACTGCTGAATCCATTTTGCACCTCACTCCCATGTCTATGGTAAAGAACTGAAGGAAGCCTCCAGCCAACAGCCAGCAAGGAACTGAATCCCACGACAATCACATAAGCAACTTGGAAGCAGATCCCAGTCAGGCCTTCAGATGAGCCAACACCCTGAGTGCAACCTCAGGATAGATCTCAAGTCAGATGCTCCCAGCTAAGCTGCACCCAAATCCCTGACCCACAGACTATGAGATAATGTTTGTTGTTTCAGGTGGCTAAGTGTTGGGGTAACTTGTTACACAGGGATATAAAACAAATACACCAGTGCTAAAAAAAAAAAAAAAAAAAGATAAGGTAAGGTTTCATTATTACTACTCCTCGTTGGTCTGAATTCATAATATATATATAATCATGTTATTATGTTACATCTTAATGACTTGCAATGCCCTCTAATAATACATATACATACATGTACACCAGCCAACAAATACCTTTCATTCAAAGGCAATTTCCACAGTATCCAAAATTATAAAAGGACAGTATAATCCAATCTTAAAGTTGTTTTCATAGAGGTAGAATGACATTTTTCTGTTCCTAATTACTCTATGACATATGCATAGAGAATTTTCATTCCCACTTCATAAAGCAAAAAAAGCAACCTTCAGAAGTTTCGACCTGGAAGCAGCAAGCACTGCCAACACAGCCTTCACATCTGGGCTCTTCAACTGATCCAACAGGTAGTTAAATTTAGACAGTCTTTTTTTCCAGTACTCCAACTCTGCTCGGGGCCCAAGGTCATCCGCTTCCTTCCGTAGCTGATTGTTTTCAGCAAGGACCTGCAAATGCACAGAAGGCCCATGAACCAGTGAGTAGCGCTGGAGATATAAAAGTTATACATAAGCAAAATATAAGGAAAGAAGTAAATTCTGCTATCTGAATCGTGATATATTTTTATTCATTTGCATGCTTCAAATGACAGCCTTTTACTAACCTAACATGTATCCATTTTTTTAATTTCAACAAAAATTTAGTTGACTCATTCTAACTGAAAACTACTTGTTTAAGGAGCTTTCATGAACTTTTGGAGGACGTGACCTCAGAAAGTTTCCTTGGCTATTCACTTAGAACCTCAGAGAAATATAACCTTGGAAAGCCCTCATGCCTTCAGCTGGTTAATTTCCATTATGCTTCCTTATTGATGTAACATCCAGCTTCACTTGGGACTTTTCTGAAAATATTTTTTTAAAGGTTAAGTCTTGCGCTTTGTTTTGGAGGACACACAGAATTAGAAAGCTTCTTGTACTTCTACAGAGATTCTCTCCAAAGTAACTTACACCTTTCAGAAAAAAAATTGGCCAAGTGCAGTCTTTTAGTTATATAAGTATATAAAGTTGTTTACTTTCATCTCCTAGAATTCTTACTATCTCTTAACTAATGACTATAAATTAAAATTGCATTGAACCTTTCACCTTGTTAGGGACTTGTGGTAAAATACTTAGGCAAATGGGAACGGGATGTGACATACCTTCTTCCACTGGCTGTTCAGTAACATGGCATCTGAACTAGTCAGTGTTCAGATAGCTAGTTTCTGATGTCTGGTTTCTGAAAATTACCTGCTCTGTTTGTTTGATCCATACTTTCATACAACCTTCTATTTTTTCCAAAGTCTCAGGGTTATTAGCTAGAGTCAAGTAGTCTAGAGGTTCCTTCAGGGTTTTCAGTTCAAATATGTCACACTTTTGAAGGTTCACCTAATTGAAATGAAAGTTAAATAATCAGATGATGCTATTTTAACACACACACACAAACACACACACTTCTGACTGATCCAGAAGGATCTTAAGGGGATTCTCTCTAGTCTAAACAATCTGCTTCCTGAGAAATGTCCTTGAAAACACAGTAAGACATATTGCATTGGGCACACCCATAGAGGTGACTGGTTCTGAGGTCAAAATTTGGGTCAAAAAAACCCCAAAAAAACAAAAAAAACAGTGAACTAGAGAGAGAGAGACATAATATCACAGAATTTGAGAATTGATAGGGAACTTGGAAATTAAGTAGTCAACTCATGAAACCAAAGAAAGTGGGGGGCCTTCAAAAAAATTGACTGGGGGGGAGGGGTAATTTCTAATCTATCACATTCTTTTTGGAAACTAACCAGAGGAAAAGACGTTCATGTCAATCCTTATGGTTAGCAAGTGCAATGGCAAATACACAGATTCATTTCAGGAGGGCGGGGTGGAGAGGGGTAGGAAAAGAGGTGTGTTGGATTTTGACTTGACAAAGAAACCTAGGATATTTTTAAACACACAGAACCCAGAAACACCTCAATATTTGATAAGGACATTTTCCTTCTGGTAAGAGTGCACCTGGCCCTGGGAGTCCCTAAATTCAGGTCTCAGCCCCCCACTCCTCACTCCTGACACTGCACCCTCCGTCTGCCACATCTCCTGACCTCTCCTTGGTTTTACAGGAGAGGCTTCCAGGCTTCATGAAGTGGCACTGCCTCTCTCCTGTGTGAGGATCCATCCCACATTCTTTAAAACCTCTACCACAGTATGAAGTGGAACCATCTGAAAACATTACTCTTTTCAGTAGAACAACTATTTAATTTGGTTCGACTCGCATTTAGGATGGCCTGTATCGTAGTTAATTGCAAACAGAACTCAGATGTTAGCTGGAATCACCCTGCCCCTGTCTGGATAACATTTACTCGACTCTCCCAACCCACATCCTTCAGAAGGCCTATAGCATCCCTCCCTGCCAACATCCCAATAGGTCCCAAAAGGTCTCAGTATTCCCTGGAGAGCAGTGAGCGTTACATTGCCATTGGTCTCATGGGATCCATTTCTCTATCTCCCACTCATGCCTGATCTGGGCTGTCATCTATCATGGTTTTGTATCCACCACCGTCTACCCCAGGTAATCACTAACACAGGTTTACTGTAGGTGGCACAAATTTTATTGAAGCTAAATCCCGCAAATGCCAAACTGATTCTTAAAGGCCCTTTTGGTCACTGGCTGGACCACAGGACCCAACCCACTCTCTCTAGATATGTCCATTCGTCTCTCCTTCTCCCTCCTCTTCAAGACTGCCTCCCATCCCTACCCACCATCACCCCCCCATCTTCTCCCAGCACACACCTATCCCTAACCACCCCCCTCACACACACACACACACACACACACACACACACACCACATACACACACCACAGACACACACACACACCACACACACACACACACACCACACACACACACACACCACACACACACACCACACACACCACACACACACACACACCACACACACACACCACACACACACACACCACACACACACACCACACACACCACACACACACACACCACACACACACACCACACACACACACACACACCACACACACACCACACACACACCACACACACACCACACACACACACACACCACACACACACACACCACACACACCACACACACACACACACACACACACACACACCACACTCTGGCTCCAAATTCCTTTCCTTCTAGGCTGCAGAGCAACACCAGAAGCACTTCATACTCTTCTCTTTGCAGTCCAACATCTGACGTGACAGAGTAAAACCCTCCACTGCGGCCAACATTTCTTTGGAACCCCTAATGCACTCATCACTCCAAATTATAGTAATTTAAATCTAGTCACCACCACATCTTCAGGGGGCAATGAAAACACCCATAAAATATTTTCAAGATTTGCAAGTAGTGGAATCAAGACCCTCTAAGAGAAGTATTACACACTTACATATTGATTTGTTCACCATCAGATAATTTCTGAAGGAATAACGTATTTGTTCTTACCTTCTCCTTCAAACTCTCCTGTGCCCTGACCAGGACGCTCACGAAGCCTTCCAGGGAGCCCAGGAACTCCTGCTGAAGGCTGGAGGCCTCCGGAAGGCCCTCGAGCTCACCCCAGCCGTGGCTTGTGGCCCTGAGAGCAGGAATGAAGATCTCAGACAGCAGACGTCTCACACTGTTGAGCAAACCCCCGTCTGCAGTGTCAAGCATGTTGAAGCTCACCTCCTGCAAAACAATTGGGAAAACCTTCATGGTAAAAATTATCTTCAGGGGCTTCCCTGGTGGCGCAGTGGTTGAGGGTCTGCCTGCCGGTGCGGGGGACACGGGTTCGAGCCCCGGTCTGGGAGGATCCCACATGCCGCAGAGCAACTAGGCCCGTGAGCCACAATTACCGAGCCTGCACGTCTGGAGCTTGTGCTCCGCAACAAGAGAGGCCGCGATAGTGAGAGGCCTGTGCAGCGTGATGAACAGTGGCCCCCACTTGCCGCAACTAGAGAAAGCCCTCGCACAGAAACGAAGACCCAACACAGCCAAAAATAAATAAATTTTTTAAAAATTAAAAAAAAAAAAAAAAAAAATTATCTTCAACTGCAACCTAGCTACTGAGTCATTTCTGATGGTGTTCATTAACCAAATATCCTATGGGAGTAAATGAAGACCAACCAAATGAGAAAAGCAAAGGCTGTTTATTCAGAGCAAGAATTGATTCCTTGCAATAGCAAGAGAGTCGGCCACCATCACTTGCATTTCAGCAGAGACTCAAAAGCAGGCAGGGGAGTGGGAAAGCTTCTTAGTGGAGAAAAGGGAGGCTCAGGTGGGCCCTGAGGGGAGGTTGTTGGCCTGGGGAAGTTGAAGGTGGGCTCACTAGAAGCGGGGCATCCTATGTGATTGGTTAGGGGTGCACATTTGGCCTTCTCTGGTTGGCCCCAAGGAAGTATGTTGAAAGTACAGACAAAAATTGAGGCTGGCAGTCATGAATCAAGTCCTGGACATTTTGACCAATTGTTAGAGGAGTTATTAATTCATTTCCTAGCTGGCTTCCTACCAGGCTGACACAGCAGTCTGGCTACCTGTGTTGTTTATTGCAGGTAAGGGAGGTTGATTTCCTGGGCAGATTGCTGCGGGTTGTTGGTCAAAGTCTCTTGGTAGATGGTCTGTTTGTATATTGTCTCTCGATCCAGTAAATTATTATTTTGACACCTAGTTAAGACATAAGCTTTATACTCTTCTAAATTGCAATCATCAAAATAAAAGCATGGGGACTCTCCTGGTGGCACAGTGGTTAAGAATCTGCCTGCCAATGCAGGGGACATGGGTTCGATCCCTGGTCCAGGAAGATCTCACATGCCGCGGAGCAACTAAGCCCGTGCACCATAACTATTGAGCCCACGAGCCACAACTACTGAAGCCTGTGTGCCCAGAGCCCATGCTCCGCAACAAGAGAAGCCACCGCAATGAGAAGCCCGCGCACGGCAACGAGGAGTAGCCTCCGCTCGCCGCAACTAGAGAAAGCCCGTGCGCAGCAACGAAGACCCAACGCAGCCAAAATGAATAAATAAATAAATAATTTTTGAAAAAGATTTTAAAATAAATAAATAAAAATAAAAGCATGAAATAAGTAGAATACCAGATGTTTACCAGTTTATTTGCTCCAAGCAGATAATGCACCCATTGAAGGCAGGGGAGACTTGTACAGATGCATTTTATTTTGCAAAGAAAAATAAAGTTATACAGAAGACCCTTGAGTAATGCTGGGGTTACGGGCTCCCACCCTACGAGCAGTTGGAAAATCTGGGTGTAACGTAGAGCCGGCCCTCCATATCCGCAGTTTCTTATCCCTGGTTTCGCATCCTCAGATTCAACCATGGACCATATAGTACTGTAGCATTTACTACTGAAAAAAATCCATGTATAAATGGACCCACACAATTCAAACCTGTGTTGTTCAAGGGTGTATCCGCTGTAATAAATCTTATTTTAAATGTATGAAATATGCCATTAAGTAAATGATGTAGAGGAATTCTTTTTAAAAGGAAAGACCTCACTGTTTTACACACACGCACAGATACACACAATGTTATATCAATTTTTGTTAATAAATTGAATATTAAGTCCTCTTACTCAACAGATTTTAAGGAACTGTCCTCTTAATTGCTTGCTTTAAGTGCTTTTAAAATATTTCTTTGAAAGTAGTTTTAAATACTTAATGAATACGACGGTTGTTTCCATGGGAAGGGCTATTTTGGTAGAATTTACGTGATTTTTGGTAATTTGGGATAAAGGATTGCTGTTGCCTCTTACCTGATGAATGTTCTCAGGGGTGATGGCTCGGGAAGGGTTGGTCCTGATGAAGAACACACAAACCCCAGTAAGAGCAACATCTTTTCCCTCCGTCACGAACACCTTAGGTTTTTTAATCTTTCCAGAAATAAGATTTATTCCTCCTGGAGAGCCAAGTTGCCCTAAAAATGCAGAAGAATTTTAGTTTCATTAATACTATTTCCATGTGGTCGCCTCTTAGAATGAAGTTTCCTTGTTAAAATATTGATATGTTGACTCAGCCACGTGCCCTAGAAGCTCCACCTCTTGGACAACCTCTAGCCTGAGGCCTAAAGGGATCTAAAAGGATCTTCTTTATCATGGTGATCATTTTACGATGGGCAAAAATATCAAATCCCTGCACTGTACACCTGAAACTAATCTAATATTGTAAGTCAATTATACGTCAATAAAATAAATAAATAATAAAAAGTAAATAAAAGGATCTGCTCGATTGCAGACCACAGGTTCATTTCAAAACTGTTGCTCCAGGAAAAAACAGGAATGCAAGAAACCGGAGTAAGAGAGTTTGGTCCAGAGCAGATTCTTGCTGGAGCTACAAAAGTCATCATTCATGGGAGGAAGGGTGAGGAAGGAGACAGCAACTATTGGCATGTGTCCTGTGTCAGGCCCTCTGCTTGGTACCGTGTCTACATTATTAAAACTCCCTACAACCCTGAGAGCAGCTGTGACCCGCTCCAAGTCACACACCAACAGAGCCGACATCAAAAACCTGTTCTGACTACAGAACTCCAGGACCTCCGCCTCCTGCTGTCCTGCTCCAGCTGGCCCTTCAGTATCGCTAGACTCAGGAGGCTGCTGTAGAGGTAGGACAGCACAGTGATGGGTGACGTGGGCTCTGCAGTCAGTCTCCCAGGGTTTCCATCTCGGGCTGAGCTTCCGAGCCACATGACCTGGAGCAAGTTACTTAATCTTTCTGTGCCTCAGTCTTCTCATGTGAGCAAGGCCCAGAGAATGCCAGGCCACTCAGCTCACGACAGGTGCCAGTCAAGTAAAAACTTTGCTGCTACCTCTTAGCTCTAATCTCTGCCCTGCTTCAAGCCTGACTCAGTCAGAAACTATGGTTAACATGATTGGGCAAAAGGGGTGGAAGGAGAAGTTGAGGGAGAAAAGGAGACCCATATGCTCCTCTACCACTGCAAATATTGACCGTCAGAGGCCCCTGCTGCAAGGGTGTTGGGGGATGGAAGGAAGGGGGAGGGCCAAGAGTAGAGAAGATTTAACTTTAGATCAACTAGTTTTGATCAACTGGATATTTTTAGTTTCTGAATTGAGACTGTGTTTGTAATTGGAAACAACCAGGGGCACTTTTTTTATCTAAGAATATCCAGAAAAGGTCATGGGGTTGTCTGGATTTCATTTCAAGGTCAGAAAAAAAGCTACTCCTACCGAAAAGGTTTAAAGGGAGAGTGGGAAACAAAAACAAGCTTGCATTTATGTTTACATCCCATGAACCTTTCTTACTCAATGTAATATTGACACACAAAGGCCAGCTTCACCCAGCGCATAGTTCATGGGTGAACTTATTCACCTGAGCTTATGTTTTGCAATCTGGGATATAATTTAAAATTTTTGTCTTCTGATTTTTTCACTCAAAATGTAATGCCCTTTCTGACCACAAAACATAAAACGGATAATTTTGGGAAAATGCCAGGCACTTATGCATGCATAATTTCCTCAGTTTTTAAACAAAAACCATGGTCATACTGTATTCCAAGAGCGATAACTATTTTCCTTTTCTTCCAAAAGGTCATAAAGGGATTGACCCTATATATGATTTTAATATAATCATAATATATTTGTTTATATCCCTAGTTTGGCTTTAAAATTGCATTAATTCACATAAAAGTAGAATGGGATATGCCAGTTGAATCCACATAAAGATTTGCAAGTTTTTCTTAAGTGAAAATGGCTAAACTTGTCGCTCAATATTATTCCTTTGAATCACAGTCAGTAGAAAATGAACATGACATGATATTTAACTAAAAAACTACTGTTATTGGCAACAATTCCTAAGTTAAAAAGAAACAGAAAAGAAGCAGATGCCCAAAAGCAGTCCTAGAACATAACTGCACAGAATGAGCTAACATGTAAGGAAGGGAAGTCTCAAAATGTAAATTATTTTATTATTCTCCAGTTGCCAGCACAGCCTGCAAAGGAAAACAAAATACCCCAAATCAAGTTAGAACAACCAGGCTTCATACCCACCACCATTTGTCCTTTGCTTGGGGTGAAAACAGAACCTGTTGCACTGGGCTTCACCCCCCATACCTCACCACTGCCCACCTCTCCCACCCCCCAAGGTAAAAGTGGTCGGTGCTCCCAGTGGCCTCCTGCTTCATGCCATACTTGGATCAATCTAACAACACATTTCTGGGTTATGTCACATCAAATTTAAATACCTGTTTCCGCTACCTCCACATCCTGATAGTAAAACATGAGGTGACGAAGACCTCCACCAGCAAAAAGCTGATCGATTCTTTCAATCTGGGAAAAAGGAAAGGCAAAGTAATGACTGAATCAGAAACCACGTTTAAATCAGCAGTTACTATCATCTTTCTTATCTGCATAGGACTTCAGCAAACCATACAGAAAGGATCCTATCTTTTTAACATAAAACCATGAAAGACTAAATATCTTACCATAATAAAGACTAAATTCACAGAAGTGCTTTGATTAAGCATAAAAATATTTGCGGCATACACACATTTGAAAAAGACTGTCTCTCCATATTGGCTGATTTCCTAAAGTGCTGAGCTGTTAAAGGCAGACATAAATATTGATGAGTGTTTAATTTTTCACCCATTTGCAGATCAGAAAGAGAGAACAAACCTTTCAAAACCCGGTCTAACACACTACAGATAAGTAACATTCAATTCCGATAACTGCAGAAAGCCGCCATGATGAGAACACGTATGATCACGGAATACTCCATCCTATGGCAACTTAGTCCTCCCCATGAGGTTCGCTGTACATCTAGAGGTCTGCCAGCTGGCCTGCTACCAATGGGAGCACTCCTTTAAAACAGTCAATAGCACAATTTTGAATTCAAATGGGAAGAGAAATGATAAGATCTACATACCCATGGGGATGGCTACTGTCAATAAACCAAAAAATAACAAATGTTGGTGAAGATGCGGCGAGATTGAAACCCTGTGCACTGTCAGTGGGACTGTGAAATGGTACAGCTGCTGTGGAAAACAGTGTGGCATTTCCCCGAAAATTAAAAATAGAATTATTATATGATCCAGCAATTCTACTTCTAGGTATACACCCAAAAGAATTGAAAGCAGGGTCTTGAAGAGATATTTGCACACCCACGTTCACAGCAGCATTATTCACAGTAGCCAAAAGGTGGAAGCAGCCCAACTGTTCATTGACAGATGAATAAATAAATAAAATGTGGTATGTACATATGATGGAGTAGTATTCAGCCTCAAAAGGAGAGAAATTCTGACCTATGCTATTACATGGATGAACCTTGAGGACATCTTGCTAAGTGAAGTAAACCAGCCACAAAAAGACAAGTAGTGTATGATTCCACTTATATGATGCATCTAAAGTAGTCAAATTCACAGAGACAGAAAGTAGAATGGTGGTTGCCAGAGGCTGGGAGAGGGGAGGATGGGGAGTTGTTTAAAGAACACAGTTTCAGTTTTGCAAGATGCAAAGAGTTTTGTAGATTGGTTGCACAAGATGAATGTACTTAACACTACTGAACTGTACACTTAAATGATTAAGATGATAAATCTTATGTGTATTTTACCACAATTTAAAATAAAAATTTTCAACAGAAAAAATATAGCCTGAAAATTCAAGTGTGAAAAAAAAGCCCCCTTCAGTTTCTACCATGTTATAGATAAAACCACCATTTGTAAGAAAAAGCAAGTTGCCCTGCTTTCTCTGCTTACATTTCCTTGAGTGAGGATGCCATGGGGATGAAGAGGATGCACTCACTGAGATTAAATTTCAAGCCAAGAATGTGACGGGGGAGCTACTTCCATCAAGGTCAATCTTAAAACTCCCTCCCCGCCCTCCCCTCACCCTCAGGCTCAGTAAGTCTGAGACAGGATGTTGTCTTTAAGCCTCCGGGGGTCCTGACATTCCTGGGTCCTGAATACCGCATAGAGTGTGACTTGGGATTCCTACAGTTCAGAGCTTTTATTCAGTTATTCCACCTGCATTATCCCAAATCCAGATGTCTCTCCAAGCCTGGATCAGCCGTGTGAACTTGTCTCCTTCTATGCCTCCATTTGGGGGGAATAATTTTATCTACTTCCTGGTATTACGAAGATTAAATGGGATAATAGATAAAAATCAGAACAGAGACTGACATGTGGTAAATATTCAATAAATGTTAGCTATGAGAAGGAGGAGAGAAAGGAAAAAAAGGACATTCCCTCGCCTAACTGATTCATTCTGTAGTTTAACTATTTTAGTGTTATCCACCCTGAATTGGTCCACTGACCCCAATTAACCCTACCCAAGTGGCACTGCAGGAAGGGATAAAGCCAGCAGAGGGCTAGAGGCGGCTCGTACAGGCTTGGGACAGCCAACTGACCGCAACTCTTCCCAACTCAGTGTTTAGTAACATCATATTGGTAATTTTGGAATCAGCCATGGTGTGAATATTTATACCACAGAATCAGGAAATGCTCAAACTAGTGCCTTCCTCCTTCCCCTTGCCCAAAGCTGGTTGTCAAACATTTACAAGCCTATCACTAAAAAATGTTATCAACAATGTGACATCCCTGTCAACAAAAAAGGCTTCCTTCCTTTCTTCTCTTTATTTCTTTTTTAACGCCTAAAAAGTTTAAAAAAAAAAAAACTTCAGGAAACATCACAGCTCCTGGTATGCCTTCCTCCCTGCCCAGGAAACTGTATCTTCCCGTATTTTGGTCTTCCCCACCAACTAAATCACGCCCCAGGCTTTGGAGGGATATCAGGGCAGAAGATGGAAGTCAGGTCAGGAACAAAAGAAACCAGATTCAGCTGCCAAATCAAAGTCAAAGCCAGAAAAGTATGGCACAGTTCAATCTCCCAGGCTAGAACAGGATAAACTCAAAAAAAAAAAAAAAAAGCCAAGATAAATCAGCAGCTGAGACAAGATTCTGTTCTCTAACCTCAGGTTCCAAAACGATGCCTGAGCCCAGCTTCACTGGATGTAGAGAGACACAGACATCACTGTCAGAATCTCAGAACTCAAATGTCAATTCTAAGTACCCCATTCAACATGGAGAGCTGGAGAGCCCAAGCTCATTCTGCCACCACCCACACCAAGCCAGAATAGGGTCCTGAGCATGTTGAAACAGACACACTTCCCTAAGGCCCAGCACAGACCCTGCCATAGGACAACGTCAGCTGTGCCCTCCATAATCAAGTCAGTGAGAACTCAAATGCATCGCACCTGATTCCCCTCAAGAATGGCATCCTCCACTTCAGTTTTGTTGAGGTCCACGCAGGCAGCTACAATCGCAAATAAGTAGTCATGTCTCCCATCCAGACGAGCCCGCTTGGCTTCCTTCTCTTCCTTCAATCTTTGCTACAAGAAGGGAAGAAAAATGTTATGTGGCAACTGCTGTTCTCAAATGCATTCATTTTGTAATCATTTCATACTACTGTTGCTTTTTCAACTCTTGGGTATTCAGATAACAGACAGCTTAATGGTACCAGTTTTTATGTACTATCTTCTGTTTTTAGAAATAATGTTATTTCTATTATGAAAATAAGATGTGCTCATTGTTTTGAAATTACATAACACAGATAAGCCAAAAGTAGAAATAAAAATCATCTGCCAAACAGAAAGTATTACCGTTAACATTTTGTTCCAAATCTTTACAGACTTAATTTTACGCATATGTAAGCATTCAACAGACACACACCAAAATCAAAAAGATCTCCACTTTTGTAAACATTTCCTAGGCTGCTAAAGAAATACTTATTCTTGTACACTATCTCCTATGTTTCTTGTTTGTCTACAGGTTCATATCTGGTTTTGAAATTAATTTCTGAATACCATTGCTTACTTTTTACCTGTTGACTGTTAATTACAATAACAAAGCAAGTCCACTGTAACCAACATTGGCCGTTTGAAGCATATCTTTCCATATGTGCTCTGTTCATACAAACATATGCAAACACATATACACATTTCTATTTATATATAGTGTAAAATTTTTTCACGCATTTTTCCCTTAATAATACATCACAGACTTCTTTTTAGTTTAGTACAGACCATTCCAACTCCTGTAATAGCTGCAAAATATTCAACAGTATGGATGTACCATAATCAACCATTTTACCATTGGTGGATATTCAACTTCCAGTTCATTTTTTGAATCAAGTGCATTATCTTTAATGCTGACCAGTAGCTCCTGCTAGGTAGCCCCTCTGGATCCTTTCTTGTATTCAACAGTCATTAAACCTCAAATATGTACAAGCACTCTAGAGGTAAACACTACCCAGTGACCTCAAAAAAACTCATAGCCTGGTTGGCAGAATGTAAGCAGAAAATGTAAATATGAGAGGATGGCATCATGGTTGCTACAGGGGCATCAGATTTATGCAGGGGCATTAATGGGTCTTCAGAGAAGGAGTTGAAGGGAGGATTCCCCATCTAGCCCAGGGCTGAGGAGGGGTGGAGGTACAGGAAAAGTTTCAGGAAGAGGTGGCTTGAGCTCGAGTTGAAGGAGAGTTGGCCACACTCCCTGGGATAGAGGCATTTCTGCACATGCAGAGGCCAAAAGACATAAGAAAACTTAGCAAGTCTGGAAACCACAAGGCAGCCAGGATGGCTGAACTGAAAATAACTAGAAAGGCATAATAGGAGGGACTTCCCGGGTGGTCCAGTGATTAAGACTCCACGCTTCCACTGCAGGGGGCACAGGTTTGATCCCTGGTTGGGGAACTAAGATCCCACATGCCGTGCAGCGAGGCCAAAAAAAAAAAGAAAAAGGCATAATAGGAAATGAGAAAAAAAGTCAGACCATAAAATATCTTATGGGCCATGTTAGAAAGTATAAATATTATCTGAAGTCCATGGAGAGTCACTGATGAGTTTCAAATCAGGAAAGATGTTTAGCTGTCTGTGCTGCATCAAAACATCAGTCATTCTGAAAGCAGTGTGAAAAGTGGATTGGAGGGACTTCCCTGGTGGCACAGTGGATAAGAATCTGCCTGCCAATGCAGGGGACACGGGTTCGAGCACTGGTCCGGGAAGATCCCACATGCCACGGAGCAACTAAGCCCGTGTGCCACAACTACCGAGCCTGCGCTCTAGAGCCCGCAAGCCACAACTACTGAGCTCACGCACCGCAACTACTGAAGCCCACACGCCTAGAGCCCATGCTCTGAAACAAGAGAAGCCACAGCAAGGAGAAGCCCGCATACCGCAACAAAGAGTAACCCCCGCTCGCCACAACTAGAGAAAGCCCATGTGCAGCAACGAAGACCCAACGCAGCCAAAAATAAATAAAATTAAATCTTAAAAAAAAAAAAAAGTGGATTGGAGTGATGCAAGCCTGAAGACAGGAAGGCCAGGCAGGTGGATCGTGGCTGCATTTCCCAGAGTCTGGGACAGTCAGACCATTGGGAATGTCGATCTGGAGCCCAAGGGGAAATTGCATTGCAGAGACAGATACAGATACTGGTTCTCAATACAGCACAATAGACATTATGGGCCAGATCTTTCCTGTAATTGTGTTTACAGGATGACTGCAGCACCCTCACAGCTCTTCTGCAATGTGGTTGTACCACTAACCTATCAAGAAATGGACTCTATATCCCCTCCTCTTGGATCTGGCTGGCCCTGTGACCAGTTTTCACCAAAAGGATGTGGGAAGAAGTGAGACTATAAAACTTCCTAGGCTAGTCCTTAAGAGACCTTCGGCTTCTGCTTTTGCACTTGGGAATGCTCCCTCAGAACCCAGCCACCAAGCTATGAGAAGTCCAAACCCATGGAGAGACCACACGGAGAAAAGCCAAGGCATTCTGGCTGACAGCCCAGAAGATCTCCTAGCTGATACCCCAGCACCAACTTTCAAACTGTCTTGGACATTCCAACCTAGTCAAGCCAACAGATGACTGCAACCCAGCCAATGCCACATGAAACAGAAGAACCATCCAGCTGAGCCCAGCCACCCACAGAATCAAGAGAGATAATAGATCGTTGTTAAGAAATAACAGATAATTGATAAGAGATAGTTAAGCCATTAGTTCTCTTACGGTTTGTTATGCAGCAGTAGGTAACAGAGTAATCCTTGTTAGAATAATTCCATTGGTTGGACAGAAAGCAAATGGATTCAGACTTGAGAAAAGAATGATTGGTAAAAGAGAAATCATTCATGGAATGAATATCTCCACTTTTTTTTTTTTGGCCATGCCACATGGCATGTGGGATCTTAGTTACTGGACTAGGGATCGAACCTGCACCGCCTGCATTCGAAGCATGGAGTCTTAACCACTGGACCGCCAGGGAAGTCCTATACATGAAACCTATATAATGTTATAAAGCAATGTTACCTCAATAAAAATAAATTTTAAAAAATAATAAAGGTACTGAATATAAACTATTCCTTCCAGAAACTTGACTATAAAGGAAAGAAATGTGGTTACTAGTAGAAAGAGGGGAAGTTAGAGTCAAAGGAGAATTTTTTAAGATACAAAAGGCTTAAGAAAAAGTACAGAGGAAAAAGTTGGGGATTTCCGAGTGATTGAAAGGCAATCACAAGACATGTGCGATTTATGTTCTTTTTTCCAAAACTGAAGGGAGACAAATTAGTTGGGCTTGGGGGTGGGGATGCAGGGCAAGGTTAAGGTTTAAAAAAAATAAACAATCTACCTACCTTTTTGCCGTTTCCCTGAAAAAAGAACACATGGGTCTTGACACAAAGTATACATTCCATAAACATCAAAAAGAAGTAAATTTAAATCTCTTTTCAACCGTGGCTAAAACCAGGAAAACGTCCTGTTCTTTGTTTTCCACACTCTCGGGCAGGGAGGAATAAAGGCTTTTCTCAGAGTGATCCTTCTGGGTTTGTACTAAATGTCTTCAGCAGCTTGAAGACATGGTGGGCAGCCAAGGGAGCCAGCGATCCAGCAACAAATCAACCAGATGGCAACTGCTGGGCAGCCAAAAAGACATTAAAAAGCTATAGAACCAGGGACTTCCCTGGTGGTCCAGTTGTGAAGACTCTGTGCTCCCAATGCAGGGGCTCCGGGTTCGATCCCTGGTCAGGGAAATAGACCCCGCATGCCGCAACTAAGACCCGGCACAGCCAAACAGATACATATTAAAAAAAAAAAAAAGACTAGAGAACTACAAAAGTCAGGATGTAAACCAACTGAAGGCTTCCAAAGAATACAGAAACTTCTATAACATTCTGCCATGGCAACACATTATTCTGTGACCTGATTTTACAGGACTCCAAAGGAAAAAACTATACATTCTAGTGGAGGAAAGGAGAGATTGGCCTCTAAAACAGAATACTAATTATTCTGTTTTTACTTAAATATCACAGATGAAAAAAACTTCCAAAGCAATTTTACATATAAAAGCAAATTATCAATGCGTTTTTAAAGAAAATGTTTTCAAAGCTATAGTTAAAAGCACGTTAAGCATTGAATATGTTCCTACATAAACTATTCTATCTCCTGATAAGTAATATGAAGTGAACCCCAGTGCCATGTAGATGAAACAGTGCAATGTTTATCGATGTCAACTTTCATTGCCTTATACCAAGGTATGCTGGCACAATGAGGGACTTTTATTTTACTACCACAAAAAGTCAATAATGTCAAATAAATATTTGGTGACGGGATCAGTGCACTGTCACTCCCTAAACTTAAACTTGCAGCTTTCTGGCTGCCAGGGAACCGTAACACCAAGCACTCAGATGACTAGCTGGAGGCAGCTTGTCCCGTCGCCTCTGAAGCATCCAGGACACTTGGAGAGGGAGGGCAGAGTGGGATGACAAAGGCGAGAGGCGAACCATGGAATTCTTTTTTTTTTTTTTTTTTTTAAGAATTACGGTAAAATTGGGCTTCCTGGTGACGCAGTGGTTAAAAGTCCACCTGCCAATGCAGGGGACACGGGTTCGAGCCCTGGTCCGGGAAGATCCCACATGCCGCAGAGCAACTAAGCCTGTGCGCCACAACTACTGAGCCTGCGCTCTAGAGCCCGCGAGCCACAGCTACTGAGCCCACGTGCCACAACTACTGAAGCCCGCGTGCCTGGAGCCTGTGCTCCACAACAAGAGAAGCCACGGCAACGAGGAGTAGCCCCTGCTCGCCGCAAATGGAGAAAGCCCGCGCACAGTAACGAACACCCAATGCAGCCAAAGATAAATAAATATTAAAAAAAAAAAAAAGAATTATGTTAAAATTGTTTTGTGTTGCATGCACAAGCACCAACTGATGGGAGTGGGGAGGGTGGCCAGAAACCTATTCAGTGTCCAAGGAAATCCAGAACAGTATTTAACACATTTCTGCAACTTGGTAACAAGGAATGTTACTACCACCTTGGGATGAAAGAGGGACTAATGTGCTACCTCCCAAGAAACAAGTGGTGCTTTCAAGATGGGGCAACTTCATGTACACAAATAAGCCCTGGTGCCAGAGTGGGGTCCAGACCCAGGGCTGCCAATAATTGTAAGACTTTGCATCTGTCATTTAACCATTCCAGGCTTCAGGTTCTGCAACTCCAAAATCAAAGTGTTGGACTATGCGACAGCTAAGCTCTGTTTCTTCTCTGGCATTTGGGCTGCTTCTCATTGGTTCAGAAGTTAAGACAGACAAGAGACTTGAGGGGTTTTTTTGGTTTTTTGTTTGTTTTGGTTCTTGGGATCTTTTGATTGGATCGGGAGGTGTCTGGGGTGAAACTTGAGATTTTAAAATGTGAATCCCAACAAAGACCCAATGCCATGTGCTTTCATAATAAAGCTCTGTGACTTTTTCACATGACAAACCCATCCTTCCAATTTTTTTTAATACACTAAACTTTGCCTTTAACTCTGTAGAACCAAAGCCCAGGTCTACATGTTCATGTACGTAAACTGTGCATGAACCACACACATTTCATTTTGGCTCCAGGTTAAAATCCCCAACTCCAACAGAGACCTGACCCTTGTCTGTAAAAGGGGGATAAAAGTCCAAACTCGAAGGTATTTGCAAAGATTAAATTGGGTGTGGTTTGGGGATAATACTAAGGCAATCCACGCATGAATTAAAACGCCATGACGGAGACTTTGACCCTGGACATCAAAATTCAGGTGACAAAACTTCTTAATCATGATATTTTAGTTGTACAAATGCTTAAACTCCCTCCACCATTAGAAAGCCCCGTCCTGTTGGCGGCATTGTTTCAGATCCAGGCCCACCCCACTCATGTCACTGGCAACGAGAAATGGATGGAGGACGGAGCTGTCGGGTCTAAGAAACCGTTTGTTGGCTGAGCAAGGACACCCTTGTCCCCAGCCCTCCTGAAGATGTCAGGGTACATTTTGCTCTCTTTGCCCCGGTTGCATTGCTAGCTATGGATCAGCAAGTCATCATTTGCTTGCTGTGCTTAGGTTTAATTGTCACAAAAGCCCTATGAAGCAGACATTATTATTTCCACACAAGGAAATCAGGACTATAGACCACAAACAACTTTCCCAAGAGCACACTGCTAAGTAAGTGGCGGGGCTGGGCTTCAAGCCCTGGCATGTCTGCAGGGCCAGGCCACGACATGGGGTGTCCCAGGCAACTAAGAATTTTGCATCCATTCAAACTGATAGCCCACAAACATTCTCTAAATTTCCACTCGTTATCTAGAGCACTCTTGGGAGGAGACCCCATATACACTGCATGGGTTATAGAAGGATTTGTGTACTCCACAAAGTTAACTGACACCACTTTCTGAATTACACTGGTAATATTTTAGTGCCCGGATGGACTGGTGCCCAGCCGGCTTCCAGCTGGCGTGCTCTGTGTCCAGCTCCCCTACCACACTACTGTGTCTCAGCAAATGGTAACTCCCCACCCCATCCTCGCCTCCTGAAGTGCCTAGGACTCAGGCTCCCTGCCTGGGTGGGCAGCCAGTAGGCTGGGCTCCCTGCTTCCCCCAACCCATTACTGGACAATTTCACTTTTACCTATATCATACTATTCACACCATGTCTTCATATGATGCTTTTGCACAGCAAAGAGAGTGAGGCAAGGGATAGGTTCTGCAGCCAAAAAATATGCATATATTTCTTTGTTGAAAAAAAAAAGTTTTTCTAGGCGATATGATTAGCCTAGTTGCAGATCTGAATTTAAGAAAGAGATCTGTTTTAATGTGAGTCTGTTGCATATTTTTGAGTGAATTTATTTCCATTTTTTTATTTGGGTGTTTTGTTCTCTCATGTGTATGTGTGCTTATAGCAATGTAACAAACATAGCAGGGGAGAGTATAACAGAGATTTAAATCCCCACTGGAGATCATTGTAAATAATGTGGAGTCTACAAATTACAATTGAAACTCCTTATCTTAAATCACCAAAGTAAATACCTCTGAGACAGATTTCACTTTGGCTCTCAGTATCAATCTCAAGGCCAGAGATAATTAATCACCTGATGAAACAGTGCCAAAGAGACCAAGGACATGCGTTTGATCATCTTAAGCCAGTTAGCTTCACTTTATTCCATTTTCCCCAGCTGTGGATGAATCAGGGCAAACCCATGAGCAGAGGGAAAATTACTCCAAGTGTAGGCCTAAGCTAAAATGCCTAGTTATCGGTAAAAGATGCCTTTCTTTTTCTTTTTTTAAGAGAGATATCCAAATGGCCCAGGCTAGTTTAACTCACTTGTCTGATATATATATATAACCTGATCCTTCTTGCCTCCTGAGAGGTAAAATAAAATAAATGTCACCTGAATCTCATCATTCCTACAAGAGTATCAGCTCCACAGGGAGGGATAGTTTCTATTTTGATTTTTGCAGTATCTCCAGAGCCCAGAACAGTGCCTGGCACTTAGTAAAACCTCAACTGGTATCTAATCCAGGGATGATTAACCAAGTTTATCATTTACAAGTCACTCTCAAGTAATTAAGGGCTGGTGCAAATTATGCTAGCTCCGTGTGAGTCCACGATTGCAGGCGCAGAATTCAGTCAACAAGCCTCCTGGGTCTTCCACGCTGTTACGACTTCAGCATAAACCACCGCACGGAATTCCACCATTAGTATGGAGTATGGCTCTCCCTCAATTCACAGCAAATATAACTAACCTCACTTAGCCTCCATCCCATTTAAATGTGCTGAATTACAGAAACTGAGGGAAGCAGTTCTCCTACTCATTCCTACAAATGAAAGAGCCCTCTCCACAAAGTTAACCCAATTTCCACGTCTTTAAACAAAGAAAAGCCTCCCTTTTTGGCTTCCAGCATTTTCCCTTTAACCCACAGGGCCCCGTTTCCTCTCTGGGAGAGGCTCCTCTGTGATGCTTCCTGGACCACCAAACCTGCTCGTTAATTGGCTGGAAGAACCACAGTTTAGCAACTCTCAACTCCTCACTGTACTTTTCGCGTCTTAACTTGCCTTGCGTTTCGTTTCTCCAGGTGAAGGGCCACAGCTGCAGAGGAAGCACCACACCTCCTTCCCACACGAACAGCACTTGAGCAAAGTGGTGCCTGGAAGGGAAGACACTCCACGCTGGCTAATCCACTCACAGCAGGTGCTACAGTGAAGCCCTCTTTTATTTAACAAGAGCGCCCTCCCCTTGGCTCGCAAAGAGCTAGCACTTAAACGGAGAGGGCTCCATCAATTTTCTTTTGTGCTGAAAGTAAGCTCTGGAACTTTGTGTATGTTTGCTGGAGTTTTCAGGGCCCCTAAATCTCCCCATTTACCAACTCCCTTATCGGTCATTGTTTCCAAGCAAATAAAAGATCCCTCTTTACCTTTCACTATATGTGGATTTTTCACCCAGGCAGACCCAAAACCTGCTAAAGGGGTATCCCATTCACCACAACCTTCTCTCCCCCCAATATTACATTATCCAAACTCTAACTTAGAGCCCATTTTCTACACCCCAAATTTCTGGACCTGATCAAGACTTAGTGTGGGCCTTCACATGGCCATATATTCTATCTTCCCCCAGTCCTACACTGGTTTTACTCTAAAACCAGGAGTAAATTCTTGTAGAATTCCAAGAGTCCCCTCTGGCAGCAGGGGCCATATAATTCAAGTGGTTTTCGCTCATCTGCTAAAAAGTACGTATATAATGTCATCATTCACATTATATATGGCACAGGGGTGAAATTCCAAAACCTCCCTTGTTTATCACAATGAACCAGAGTGATTACAGCAGATGCTCATCAAAATCACCTGGGAACTTTAAAATGCTGATTCCTTTGCCTCCCAAGAAACTCTGACCCCTCTTGCCCGGCACGGGGACCTGGCATTGGTGTTTCTCAAAAGTTCCCCTGGCGATGATAGTGGCAGCCCAGCCTGAGAACGCCGCTCCAACGGAAAGCATTTTATGACTTGATCATGATTGACTAGTGCTACCACGTCCTCACTTGAAGTAGGAACTCAATAAAGTCCAAGGGCATAAATCTGGGATCCCTGCCACTCTAGACCTTTTTTGTTTCTTGTTACTAGAGTTGTGCAAAACTTGACAGGAAGGGCAAGTTTCAGCTCAACCCCACGAGGCCCGGAAGTGCTCTTCCCCACTGTACTGTGAAGCACAGCACCCGGCACAAAGCAGGCGTTCAACAGATACTCGTGGAATCGATAGGTCTGCACCTAGAGTCACATCCTCCCGGGGTCTGGCTACGGTGTAAGTACGAGGTGGCCCCATGGGGCACTGACTCCTTCAGGTTCAGAAGCCCTCACCTGGGCACTAAAAAGCAGCACCTGCCCCCTCCCCACAGCTACATCCTAGAGCCATTCACCTCCCAGCGCTCCAGGGAAGTTGTTTTGACCTGTGCGTGTGACATGTGTTCAAAGGACCAAACATGTCTGGGCCTGATTAAGAGGATTCTGAAACCGGTTTGGCTATTTTGCCAAAGAATAACAACACTGACATCCTTTCAGCTTTCAAAACATATCTGAGAGCAAAGGTGCTTTCCTTGTCTTGGCTTCGACTGTGCACCCGCAGGGCAACAACGGCCCCTCCCTGGGGAGTTTCTCAGTAGGGGAATGAGCTGCCCTCTCTCCCCCGCCAGTCTCTAGCCCCCCTGAGAGAATCACTGTTTAGAGAAACCTAGCAATCTGAAATTCAAGGAGCAACAGTATTCTCTAGCATCAGTACATCAGTGGAAACATGAACGATATACACTCCAGCAGCAGGGAGAAAACCTGTCTCCATTTCAAAACTAGCTTTGCAATGAGGTGAATTTAGGTCAAGAGGACGGTCATAAATCTTTCAAGTGTTTTTCTTCTCAAGTTCAACAAAGTCAACCAGCAAAATTATATATTTCAGTTTAATTTTAGGGCAAGAAAGAAAAACAAAGTCCGTAAGTCTGGAATTCATGTCCCTTGTATGCTTGGAAGTTGGTACTGAGCATTCTTCATCAAAGAGAAAAGCAAAAAAGAAGGCAGACATCATATCTGAGCCATATTTTTGTACATAAGTGAGTCAATATATACAGAATTATTTCAAGCTTTCTCATTGAAAAGCATTTGTGTTTATTATACAGCAAAAAGGATATATGGCTTGACTTTTCTAAACCCAGAGAGCTTATGGTTTATTTGGATGTGTATTCTGAATACAGTCAATTATTATATTACAATAACCTAATTATAATATGGCATCATTACAGTAATATTTCCAGACTAAGGTTAAATATAGAGAGATTTACAGTTTGTATGTTAAGTGGTTTTGGATTCTTTCTCATTGATTATTTTAGATGACAAAGTTATAATTTAATAAATTATCAAATCAATGCACTAAACAAAAAAATGTGTAATTATTTACATAATACACTGCAACAGTATTAAGGTAATTCTGTTAACATCATACATCAGGGAGGTGAACAGAACCAGCATCCTAAATATATAGAAACTTCCAAAAAACATACACCCAGAAGGTCATTCGTGCCAAAAGAGAACCTAATTCATTAATTATACTTGAGATTTTATCAGCAGTTTTAATTTTTTAGACTTGGTACTGAAGCATGGAAAAGTGAAATGAAGAATTGGAAACACATTCAGACATGTGAAAAGTTTAATTCACTCGATTGCACAAGCATAAATTAAGGTGTGTTTAGTGCCAGATTCTGTGTTACCAGAAGGCTGTTTAAAAATGAAGGAAGCATCATCCTTGTCCTCCAGGGACTCACAAGTAGACAAATGTCATTTCACTGCAGTGATGTGACGAGGGCTCTAGCCGCCAGAGGAGCAAAGCGCTGAGAGGGCCTAGGGAAGGGAGCCCCTGCCGCCTCCTCAAAGTGTCAGGGAGGCTTCTCAGAGGAGGCGACACTTGCATTCGGTCTTAAAGAATAAGTGTTTGCAGCCAAACAAGTTTAAGGGCTTGGCTGGAAGATGTTGACCTTGGGAAGGATGCGTCAGAATGGTGGGGCGAGGGGAAGTGGAGGGTGGCTGGTGGCAGAGTGCTTAGGAAATGCAGAGACAGCATTCCTGTGTCTTGTGGTGGAAAAGCAGGCTGCAAGAGCGGCCAGGATCACCTGGCTGCTGGGGACGCATAAAAGATACAGCGATCAAGCCCTGAGGAAGCATGCCTCAATGTTGAGAACAGAGTTCTGGAGAACCCTCCATTTTCTTCTGACGTTAATCAGCCGTGGAAGAGGCTCCAAACATCTCTTTATGCACCTGCGTAATCAAAAGCTGCTGATGAGTCCTAGGCTAGGGAAGCTCATTCTTCAATGTGACTCCAAAGGCACATCCTTGCATCTCATGATCTGTGACCACATTTCTGGGCCTTTAGAAGGCGGGGAGGGGTGTCATTTCAAAGGGCTTAGAAAACTTGCAGCCTAGAATCTGCCTTAATTATCTCTCATCACCAACAAAAGCTTACAGGTCTGGGAGAATGCAGTCACCAAAGCACTCTGAATGGGTTTTTTTCCAGCAGGCAAGCATCATCTCAAAAGCTGAAGCCTGTATTTCTACAAGTAGTTCTAGTTTATGTGGCAATGTGCAGAGAGGCCTAAAGATGCACTCCTCTTTTTTTTTTAATTTGAAATATCAACATATAGCCTTATGGGCTACCCAAAAATTAGTAGACAAACTGTTTCTCACAAATTCATCTGAATATAACTTTGAACTTTTTTAAGGTATTTTTGCACACAGGTGCAAGAGATGATGATCTAAGACACACGTGCAAGCTTACAAACAGCAACTCCTTACCGTTAAAACACAGGTGATGCTCTGCTTCCAGAACTGTCTCCTATCGATCCTAAACATCACAGCAATCTGTTCAGCTTATGGACTCTTCCAGAATGATCTTCTAACCCCTGGGAGCCCTCATCATCATCCAACAGGCTTTCAAATGAAAAGTCCCTTGGAGGACCAGAAGCTCACGTTTACATGTCTAATTTGAAGATATTAGCCACCATACACACGGAATAAAAATTAAAAGCGCACCTATACTCTCCTTGTTTTCCTTCTACAGTCCCTCCCCTTTGCCCTCTCCTCTGTTCCAAAGCCTTGTGTTGTTAGGGTAATACTGTTTACCTGCTATACAGTTTAACTGTGCCTCTCACTCATGCTTATCAACCAATCAAAGCATTTGAACTGCTGGGTTGCAACACAACCTCTGATGTTCATTTAATTCTATACACTGCCCAACAGTAAACTTGGAGTCCATAGAGATATTTGAATCATTTCTTTGAACAATGAGTAACTTTAAACCGTATCAAAATAGAAAGCAGAGAAGCCACAGCTCTGAATAAGTTGTACGAGAAATTCAGTCTGTCTTTGTCTAAACAGCTGTGTGGTTAACTGCCAGCATTGTGACTGTGACCATCAAACAGGCTGCTTGTAACCCAAAGGAGCCATTTTCTCCCCGTAAAGAACAAGCAGCCTATTTCATAGGCAAATAGAAAATGATGTCCATAAATTACTTGCGCTCACACAGTTGTACATACAAATAAACCAAGGTAATTTATACTTTGTGACTAAACATCTTGATCATCCTTACTGTAAAGATATGATGGGAAATCATAGGCAATGTGATTTGAGAGATCTAGTCTGTGTGATTTATCTCATCAAGATGAATAAAAGGCAGGACAGTTAAGGTTGGGCATGTTGAATCCAGGATTTAGTCCTTGAAGTTCAAGTTTCAGGAACTCAAATCCAATCAGGTCATCCAAGGATAAAACAGGAAATAGGGAACCCATCCCACCAATATCCTGCTAATTAACCTCACAAGAGACTGATTTGAAAGCCAGGATGCTAATCTGGTATTGACACCTACCACTAATTTGGATGCTAATTTGGCACCTGAACTTGGGAAATTCACCTGCTCAACAGCCAATATTAGGCGTGGCCTCCATATGTAGAGTTAACAGAGAGATAGCGTTTAGACTAAATATTGTTTGGTAAACAAAGCGCTAGAGCACAGGAAGTTAGAGTTTGTTATGGAATGCTTTTTAAATCAGCCTCCGGGTATTAGTAAGCAGCTGTTTTCTGTTCTAATGATGAATGAAGACAGTATGTAGAAGTAGTCATTCTCCTCTGTGCGGTGTTGAAAGGTCACCAGCAAATCGCAGAATTTTCTCATCCTCCTTGCTCAGCATCTAAGTATCAGTCCCAAGAATCCTGTGTCAACACATGACCTCAGGACAGAGGTCACAATTCATTACATCATCCATTCTCTTTCATTAGTTACATTGAAATTGGAGCTTCCCTAATGGTATTTTAGGCACCATCCTCATTTCATCAGCAGCCCATTTACAACGTTCTCTCTTGGGAAGAGTTACTTTCTGGGAAGACTTCCACAGATGGCTGACGGCATTCATTCTGTGTTTGTCAGGCGTCACCATGGCTCTCTCGAGGCTTTGCAGTAAACTGCAAAGTCTTCAGCCTCTGTGGCTGAATTTCAGCCTCAAAGTGGGCAAGGCAGAGGCAGTAGGTATCTTAAGGAATCCCCTTGAGTAAAGGAAGCTCACCGAGAATTGTCATTCAGCAGCACAAACAAAGCAAAGCACAAGCCTGAATCTGCATCTGATCACCTGCCCTTAATTGCCAGCCTGCAATAAAATTGGTTTCTGGTCATTGAAGAAGAGTGAGACGCTCAGAGGGAGACCCAAGAGGGTTTTCCCATGAGTAGTTTCCACCAGGCAACAGCTCCAGCGGGCAACACTCCTCCTACAGGAACTTTTAAACTGAGGAGATCTGCAGCCCTATCTTTGTGGACGATGCACTGTTTCAGGCTGAGACTACTGGCCATTCCCAAATCCTAAGTCATAATGAGAGAACAAGAGCGGACAACGGGCCTCATGCAGGCAGGAGACTTCATCCAGAAATGCAAGAACCTTCAGGCAAAGTTTAAAGTTTCACTTTCATTCATTCACTCATTCATTCACTCAACAAATGTGAGTACCTTTTATGGGGCCAGGCACTGTACTACATACTAAGCTAACCAAAACACACACTTAGTCAAGCACTAAAAAATATTAATTGTAAGATGGATAATTATTTTATAGAACACTCAAAGAGAAAAAATAAAATGCTGTCAATTACACTTAAATACAACCTCAGTTTTAAGCTGCATTCTGAATTCACAGATGTTAAAATGTGAAAAATGTACATCTCAGAACCAATGAAAAGCCAACGTTCCTGCCTTCACTGGGGGAAGATATAAAATAAATAAATATAAATGCATACATAATTATAAATAAAATACGATTACAAATTGTGGAAAGTGCCATAAAAAAAGAAAATTGGCAGCAAGCTTCACTTGGATCTGTGTTTTGAATTATTGCCATTTTATGCTTACATTCCAAAGTGTGAAATTTCCTGAACTCATTCCTAAATTACGAAGAGTTACCTACTTTGGGCCTTGCAGCCCTGTATGTACAACCTATACCATGTGGTATAATAAAAAATTGCAAGCACTGGGGTCAGACACACCTGGATTTAAATCCCAGCTCTGTTCTCTTTTAGCTATATGACATCAGAGCTTTTGTTTCCTAAATGGTACATTAGAAATAAACCCACCTGCCTAACAGACTTGTGATGATTTAAATATATGTAAAACTCCTGGATCCTCACAGGCACATAATACATGAAAAATATGACTATATTTTTTATTTGCAGAACAGTTATGACTACAATTAGTGACAATACCAACGTAGGGTACAAACTCCCAAGGAATTTAAACTAACCCAATCTAGAGCTATCTGGAAATTTTGCTCTTGATTTCCCAATATGTCCTAAGAGAAAGAGTAGATCCAGGTTTTATTGGTTACCATCTACACATTTTTCATAGGTTTTTACTTCTAAATGTCCTACCAACGCCCAGCAGAATTAAACACATTCATCAGTTTGATGGCCTTGTAAACAATGATACAGGGGCAGCATATAAAATTGGTAAATGAGTTCAGTGGGATGAGAAAGTACCATATTTCATCCATTCTGAGTTGCACATTTTTTTGCACCTTTTACCATATTGAAATTGGGTGCACCTGCTATGCACCCTTATAACTGTTGGTCAACAGCAATCATGACATAGTTGTCATTGCCGGAGTTTGCATAGACTCAGTGGCACTCCAGACAGCACGACAAGGCCACTGCAGCACCTCAATATCACAGTCAACGAACTACTGAAGATCCATTTGAGGGAGGAATGTGTGTCCTGGTTGTTTTCTGAAAATCTTCCACTGACACCTTCTGGGAAGATCAAGAAAACACCAGCATCACAACTTACAGAATGAATGACAGTAGACGGAAAGAAAATCCCAGGAGAGTCAGACCCTGAATGTGAAGAAGTTTTAGAAATTTCTTAACCTATTCATTGCACCTATTTTTGTATGGATGCATGAGGGTGACATATAATTTTTTTTAAACCTATGTTTAATTAAGTCTGAAAGAGCTTTTTTCGATTAAAATAAAGTTCTAAGAAAGCAGTGCATCCTAGATTAACCGACAGTCGTTTTTCTTAGTGGCAAAGGAAACAGTGGTGTGTCTTTTATCTGATAATGGCTTAGATCAGATGAAATACAGTTTTATGATATCTAATGATCAAAGAAAACTTCTTGGAGAAGGTAGGATTTAAGTCAAGCTCTGAACAACAGTTAAGATTCAAATAGGAAGAGGTAGGGCATAACATATGGGGAAAATATCACCAGCAAAGCACAGAGGTTGGAGTTCAAAAGAAAGCCTTTCTTGTGCTGCAGTTATGAGGAAACATGAGTGATTAATCTCGGAAAGGTATGCGGAGGCTGAACTGCCTTTGCTGGCATTAGGGAGTCATTGAAGAATAAGCTGATGAAAGTCTTGATTAGGAAGATTATGCTGAAGGATGGGAGTAAAGAAAGATGGAAGTCAGAATCCTAGGCCCGAGGAAATAAAGGATTTGACAGATGGGCGGAGGCAGTGGTCACCCAAGCCACTCAAAAACAAACAAGTAAATAAAGAAAGGCAAGTCCTCTTATCCCATCCACCATTTTGCCACCCCTGAGCTACTCCTGTATAGAAATCCTGGTTGAAGGAGTGGGAAGGAACAGAGAAATGGAACTTGACAATTGGTAATGGGGGAAGTAGACACATTTGTCCAAGGTGATTCCATTTTATCAAGCTTGGTAAAGTGAAGAATCATAATAACCCAACAGGAATGGGGGAATTTAGAGAAAGCGTGCACGTTGAAGACAAGATGACTAAAGAAATGGAAATAAAGCTCTGGTTCTTTGCTCTTCCTATTGGTCTTTTCATCTTGAAAACGTGAAGGTCAGTGTATGAAAGACCAAAAACAACCAGCACCTTTTTCTTTATTTCTAAATTCATAATAGAAAGGAAAAACTCATAATTAAAAGAGAATACAAGAGCCAATCATATACGAATTCAATAATTATTTGAGCTGCTTCCCCTCAAAAAAAATTTTTGAAAGCTTAAATTAAGTGGTGTGGTTAGTTGGTTTTGCCACCATTTCCATGAGTTGAAATTGCGCAGCAAAAGCAAAAAAAGACACATAAGTTTTCTGAAAGCCTCATCTGCCAAAATTCAAGAGAGGAAAGAAGAAACACAGGTGAAATCCCAGAGGATGATACAGAAAGCTGATGCATTTAGAGTAAAGCATACACTAAACAGAACATCCAAGTTGTGCAGGTATACAATGAAGGAAGAGAGATGCTCGATGCTAAAAGCACATTCCAGATGTTATTTTGTATAGTACCTTTCAAGCAGAAAGTGTACGAATTAGGAATTTTGGGCACTGGGAGCGGGGTATATACATATCAAGAAAATCTCAGGAACAACCTTCTGACTTCTTGTCTTCCCCCTGGTGACACTTCAACATATTCATAGAAACAGTGTTGTCCTGGCTTTGGGAAGCCATGTTTTTGATCTTGACTCCCACATACTAGGTGGTTGTGTGATGTTGATAAACCACCAGGCATACTGGTCCCATTTTCCCCGTGAACAACATACAGTAGGTGGCCAGATGATCTTACAAGTACTGTCCAGCTCTAAGCAAGATGCATGAACTAAGTGAGTGATCTCTGCCACTTGGATCCCAAGCACACAGCATCTTAAAGTAATCGAAACATTATTTTAACATGAATTTTACACATACAATCTTACAACGTGGCATACAAAACATTGAAAAAATTATGATATCATTGGAATCATCTGAAATGAGGCTGATCACTTTAACAGTACAGTGCTGTAACATCTTTGATATTACTGTTTTCCCCATAGGAATTTTTTCCCATTCTAGATGCCCAATTTTGAACAAATGACATCCCCAGGACCATGACACTTGTTCTTTGTATATAAAGCTATAGTGCTTTCAATGGAATATTACTCAGCCATAAAAAAGAATGAAATAATGCCATTTGCAGCAATATAGATGGACCTAGAGCTTATCATACGAAGTGAAGTAAGTCAGACTGAGAAAGATGAATATCATATGATATCGCTAATATGTGGAATCTAAAAAAATGACACAAATGAACTTATTTACAAAACAGAAATAGACTCACAGACATAGAAAACAAACTTATGGTTACCAAAGGGGGAAGGGGAGGAGGGACAAACTAGGAGCTTGGGATTAAAATACACACACTACTATATATAAAACAGATAACCAATAAGGACCTACTGTATAGCACAGGGGACTATACTCAGTATCTTATAATAACCTATAACGGAAAAGAATCTAAAAAAGAATAGATAGAGATGTATATGTATGACTGAATCACTTTGCTGTACACCTGAAACTAACACAACATTGTTAATCAACATTTCAATAAAAATTTTAAAAAATAAAAAAAATAAAGCTGTAATGCTTTACAAGATTCTCCTCCCAAACCAAAGCACAAGCAAGCTCAGGGGCTCCGAATGAAGATATGGAAATCAAATTTTGGCTGCAAATCACGGAGTTCATGGTAATAAGTCCACCCAGTATCCTGCTTTTGGGTTGGCTGCTTAGCATAGTTATAATTTTTCATATTAACCCTTTCCAGATCAGTTATCCCACTGGCTCTTTGTTTAAGACCAAAATTTTAGCATTATTGCACACACAACTGAGAAAAATAATATTTCTTTAACTAGAATCTTGTTTGTAGTTATAATCTAAAGGATGAGCAACAGCTTGGGAATGATCCTATGCCTTAATTACATGTTTTCTCCGAAATCCAAGGTTCAAACAAATATAAGACCAGTATTAATTAGAGAGATAGGAAGAGAATCCCTATTAATGGGATAGTTCTTGCTTTATAAAAGCAGCAGACACAAATGATCTTTACCTTTATGTTACCTTTTAGTTGCTACTGTTGCACACATGGGCTTTCTAAGGCACCAAGGCATGATCCTTTTCCTGAATATAAAACAACAGAAACTCCAACTCATATTCCATCTCTTTTGGTTCTGATTTAGTGTATCGGGTATTTATTTAGGGGAAAAATATATTTCATTACCTAAGTCACTGCCCATCCCCAGATCTGCCCTCTGGTACTGAAGACATCAGGGACCAGTGAATAATACTGAGAGGTCCCTCAGCTCCCATCCGCCTGCTCCCACTGACTCTCGCCAACAGATACAGACAAGCCTCCAGGAACCCAAGACTACAGCTACAGGATGAGGACCAGGGGCCCAAGGTTGACTGGAGGACCATTTTAAGGGCTATCTGCTGTTATCACAGTTGTGCTTGTTTTGTTAAACAGGGCAAGAAAAAAGTAGAGAATCAGGTTCACCAGCAAACATCAAAATTCTTACTTAATCCTGCATCTAGTTCCTCTTTGCTTTTCTCTTGTGCGAAAATGTCAGGAAATGGCAACCTCAAAATCGTGTTCCTTTCCTTTAGAGAATGAAGTCACATGTCATTCAGTGTAAAAATCAAACCCTAATATTAGAGATGATTAGTTGATTCACTCAAGATACATCTTCTAAAAGCAATAAAGAAGAACACCTCCCAGGGCTTCTAGTACCACCCCATCAGAAGTGCATTAATTAGCCACCATCATGGGGAACCTCCCAGTGTATGACAGCTTGACTTTGCAAACCCTCATTTACTATGATATTTATCATAAATACAAACCCATGAAAATAACCAAGACGTATTTATAAACACCAGTGGTTAGCACTCATACCCATGCCAGGGTGTCTGGCAGTAAAATGAGACACACAGATTCGTGAGGCAGAAAAACTTTGGATTACAAGAATGTGATCAGATACAGAAAATCTATGTATCTGAAACCAAGCAGTAATTTCTCCAAAGAATGTTTTGTCTCTCTTTGAAAAGCTTAAGGGTAAACTTGGGGAGACATCAAAGGAAGATGTGTCCAGTCAGAGCCGAGAATGATCGCTTCAGAAAGAAAGCAGCTGATAGAAGGTCAGAGTTCGAGGGGAGGCTCAGATGCTTTGCTTTTGGTGACCTCTGACCTCCACCAATACCACTGCAAACTCTGAGAGGTCAAGGATGGGTCTGTCTGCATCACAGCTGTGTTTCTGGATCTTTGCACTGCTCATCAAGTGAATGAACAGTCCCATGTATAACCTCATCCAGCAGCTAATTAGGTCTTTAAACCCCAAACAACCTACAGCTACAAATAAGTTACTCTGCTACCAAGAGAGCAAAATTTATTTTGCCAATGAAGACAAAAATAACCCAGTTTATTTACCTGTTCATATTTTCTAGACTTCACCTTTCTTAAAGACCGTAACATAATTTGTAATAAATGTCATTACTGCCTATAGGTTTCACAAGGCAAATCTCAAACACTGCTGTTTCCTTCAACAGCAAAAGTGTGAAAATATCATTTGAGAGAGGAAACATAAACTCCATTACTGCATACATAAAGAATAAATGCATGGGCTTCCCTGGTGGCGCAGGGGTTGAGAATCTGCCTGCCAATGCAGGGGACACGGGTTCGAGCCCTGGTCTGGGAAGATCCCACATGCCGCGGAGCAACTAAGCCCGTGAGCCACAACTACTGAGCCTGCGCGTCTGGAGCCTGTGCTCCGCAACAAGAGAGGCCGCGATAGTGAGAGGTCCACGCACCGCGATGAAGAGTGGCCCCCACTTGCCGCAACTAGAGAAAGCCCTCGCACAGAAACGAAGACCCAACACAGCCATAAATAAATAAATAAATAAATAAAAATTAAAAAAAAAAAGAATAAATTCATTTTATTGCTAACAAAACTAAGTTATATAAATGCTATGCATCCCAAATGTTCTTTCTAAGCTTCTTTAGGATGAGTTTTCATGCTTACGACTTACAAAACCAGCATCACAACTTTCCTGACAGAGTGCTGATGAAAGGACACCCAATTAATATTAATATGTATACATGCATTTCCTATCATAAGTACACTTAACAATGCTTTATAATGCAACATCTAGTTCCTGCTACTTAATTGCCAGCTCCCTGGTTTTTCCATCTGTTACTAAGTCTTCCACCAAAAAACAGTTGACGTTGGGTCTTGTATTCAAAGGCAGCTCCCAGGTAGATTCAAATATCCAAGTAAAATGGTACAATTAATTACATAAATAAACTTCCATTGATTAAGTCCATTATTACGGGGACATAAATGTACCAGGTATGAAAACGTGGAGGCCAGGATAAGGCAAGGTTTTTGACAATGTAGCCCTTACCTGGTGATTTAGTATTTAACATGAAATTAATCTGAACAATTATTTTCTTTGTATTGTTTTAACTTTCAAACATTTCATCATCAAAAATATGGGAACGTTCTTGTTTAAAAGTAACCAAAGATGCAAAGAAAAATGCTAAGGATAAAACCTGGTTGTATAATTCCTTCCCTATTTCCGTATTTTAGGTGTGATTTAAGTAAAAGTGTTATATATTTTAAGAAAATGTTTTAGTATAGCTCATTAATCTCATCAAAGTCAACCACCATTATATTTATTGAGCTTCTCTGATACACCCAACATAACGTTATTCAAGTATAAGATATAAAGAGTTTATAATCTAGCAAAGGTGACAAAACCACAATTAGTCAATAATAAAGCACTAAATTATAAGAACCTATCAAGGTATATTGGAATCCAGGCTGCGATATCAAGTCGATGTGTGTAAAATATACCCTTAATATGCAATAAGGTTTAAAAGATAAGAACTTTTCATAAAAGTCAGTTTTGAGGGAATTCTCTGGAGGTCCAGTGGTCAGGGCTCTGAGCTTTCACTGCCAGGGGCCAGGGTTCAATCCCTGGTTGGGGAACTAAGATCCTGCAAGCTGCACAGTGCAGCCAAAAATTTAAAACGAAAAAAAAAAAAAAAAAACACACGCGGTTTTGAAATTAGTCTAAATCACTTAATTAAAGTAGGAGCAATAGTACACTTAAAAACTAAAGGGAAAAATTAAAAAGCTAAAAATTCTGTACCATTTTTCTTTCACAACAGAAGATAAAGGAAAATATGTGCTTGCAGTTAAGTGTTCTGAAAGTGAGCTAGAGCAGGCCAGGAGAAAATACTTTCTGCTTTTCCACTTCCTCCCCCTTTACCAAAGCAAAGGGTTAACATGTGAATCTGCTCCAAGAGAAAATTCTAGAAGGAAGACAGTGCCTCCCTGTTCCCCCATGAAACCACCCCAGCATTCATATCACTGCCATTTCCTGAGGGAGGCCTATCCCACCTTCTACATCTGGGTCTTCCTCATTCTCTCTTAACCTCCCCCTCTGCTTCAGTCTCCCTCCTTTCTCAACCTCAAGCCTAAAGGAAAATCACCTCTCAACCAAATCTCACGTGCTCTCTTGTACATCATCACCGATCCTCTTGCCATTCTGAGCATCATTTTGAAACAAATCAGGATCACACCATCAACCAGAAGACTAGGGCAGACCACAGAATCGTTGTTTGGCGAGTGGGTATTTCAGCCAAACAACAGAAGGAAGAAAACATGGTGTGCCCAACTGCTTATTACATTATAATAACAAAGCACAGAAACACAAAAATTGAAGGTGTTAATTCACTGAGTGATGTAGACTAATAGGAGAAAATCTATCGCTTTTCTAATGCAGAAAATACACAAAGCCGAAAACAGCAGTCTCCTAAGAGAAAATGTGAGGCAATTACGAATATAAGAACTACCAGTGAAGGCGATTTTCCTCCCAAATGTTATCCTCATTGGGGAATTACATTTGACCTTTAAAAAAAAAAAAAATTTATGAAATGGAAAACATTTTTAAGTCACAAGAATTTGTCCTGTAGAAAGTTTTCCAAGTGGTAAGCAGTCTATCAGACTTTATTTTTCTCTAATTAGTTCCATTCAACTCTTATAGAGATTCAATCTCATTAAAATCAGGTCAAAACTCTCATTTAAATATTAAAATTTTATTCTGATATATAGGGAAAAGCAAGACTTGAAGGGGAGGGGAAGTCCTGGCCAAAAATGTGCAACAGTGAAGAAAGAAAAGAGCTTCAAGCCATTTCCTTCCCTTTCCTACAAACCTCCCCCTTGGGCAAGGACATCACCCATCGCCCGCTCTCGCCAATGAGGGTCCACGTTCTTCTCCAAACGAACCTTCAGAATCTGTCTGAAACCCACTTCCCTCCTTCTGTTCAGATTAAAGTTCCATTCATGTGTCAAGGGTCTGTCCCCATGTCCCTTCCTCTATGGAGTCCTTCCTGAATCTCAAGGTTCCCTGCTCTGAAATTCTATTGCTCACTCCTTGATTCAAATAGTTTTCATCCTGAATAATAATTACATTTTACAAATATAATTTGTACTAGGATATTTTTTGAAATAAAGGTTTTGAATATTGTGAATCACAGCATCTCACACATAGCAGGTGATCATTTTTAAATTAACCTATAGTGTATATAGTAATAAACCAAAAATGATATTTCTTTCTGTTAAGTAGTACCTCTATTTTTTTAACCCTGTTGAAGGTGTTTTTCATGCCACTGTTGTTTTCCTTTTTTAATGTGTTGCATGGGTAGTAGTAGTGTTATTTGGGGTGCGCAGCAGAAGGAAGCATTGATAAATGTGAAAGGCAATTCCAGCCCCGCCTGTGTCACTTTTTTTCCTCTGTGTCCCTAGTTAAATACAGGATGCATACTTACTTATTCTGCATTTCTACTTTCCTTAATTAGCCTAGACTGAAGCTTGAGGTTTACACCACAATCAACTCTAACATTTTTTTCTTGCACTGAAATATACAAGCAGGTGCTCTTTTTTTATTATCAGTTTACTGAGTGATTATCAAATGCGACAGAATTGCAGACTGGAATTTTGTGAACTGAATTATTCATTAGAGTGAATTTCAATACACTGAGCATCAACTTACCATTGCTCGGAGCCATCAGCTAAAGTTTACAAATATTTTCCTTACAGGGAATTGTTGTTGCAATAGTATTTCTAGCAGGGGAATGTCAAGTTGGTAAAGCTGTACTATTAACAATGGATCTGTGGACACATGAAAGGAACACTGTGCCTGCAATCATCAGGCTTAGGCTTATCAGGCTTTTCTTTTCCTTTTTAAGAAGAAATCTTCAGAATTCCAGTTACAAGATTTACAGCATTTCAGTCTTATGCCCTTTAAGATCTTATGTTTGGAGGTTAATAAAATAGATTGATCCAGAGATACTACCTGTTGGGGTCTTTTCTTTTTTCCTTTCAAACGCAGTACGTTAGACGATGCAGTCTAAGCTATGGAAAGAGGGATATGGAAACAGCTGACTACTAGTGCATGTTAGCTGCCTGCCATCCAGCGGCTGGAAGTATAATTCACCCACACCCACTGCCCAATGAGCTAAGGAAATGATGAACGGAGCCATGTCTCATAAGTACATCAAAAGCTAACAATAATATACATTTACTGTCTCATATTTATGTAAAGACAGAATGATGGGAAAATTATTGAATGCTTTAGTGGAAGTGAAGCCAAAGTCTCCTCCTTTATAATTCTAAGCCATAAGAAACTTATCTTTATGTTCAAACTGTTTCCCTTTAAAAAATTCCCAATTTAGAAAATTTGCCTATCTATGTCATATGAACCAAACTAAATAATAAAATGATTACCAATGATAAAAATAGATCTGACTGCATGGGATACAGCACATTGAAGGGGCAAAAATTTTGATATCAATCTCTAGGGAAGAAAAACATGCAAATATGTCCATAGTGATCCCAGTATTGTTACAGTTACATAGTGAATTCATTCTGAATGATTTTTATCATTTTCACTCATGTAAAATGTAATACCATTCTCTTGTTTTAAATCTTTAACCTCTTTTAAACAATTATAATACTAATGTTTTTAAATAGTTTTTGACGATTATTTATTATAAAAATGAGGCACATTTATTGTAAAAAGGTAAAAAAAATAAATATCACCATAATCTGAGCATTATTAACTGTGTGCTTTCTAAGAGAAATGCTCTGATTCCCATCTCCTTTTTCTTAAAAAAATATTTTATATGTATATATACACATACACACATGTATGTATATATGTATATGCATATGTACACCTTTAATTTTAGTTTACAAGATATCATGAAAATGTTCTCATATTACTGAATAGTCTTCGAATTATGATTTAATGGTTACATATCATATTGTTAGACAGGCCTTAATTTATTTAGCCAATACTTTTTTTTTAGCTTTTAGATTGGTTCCAATTTTTTACTGTCATAAACAACAATATAATGAATATCTCTGTGGTCAAATCCTTGCATAGATCTCTGCTTATTTATTTCAATAAATTATTAGAAAAAATTATTCCTTAAAAATTATATCCACTGGTTCCCATGAGAAATTAATTTTGTTTCATCTTTGCCTATATGATAGATGAGAAATGGCTGTTATGCCATTGCTAGTTTAATTCGCAAGTCTTTGACAATAGTGAAGCTAAACATTTCTTAAATATTTATTGGCCATTTGGGGTGGGGGATTTGTAAATTGCCTGTCCGTGTCCCTATTTTTCTCCTAGTGATTTTCTTTCTCCTGATTTATAATTGCTCTTTTTAAGATTGGATAAAGATAGCACACATACAGAAAATGAACAGCTGCTTCAATATTACTATCATACAAAGTAGAATTAAAGACAAAAGCCTAAAAGATTTGGACCAAGAAAAGCATTTTACTTTTATAAAAGGTATAATCCACTACGAGTATATGGTAGCTATGTACTGAATAACAGTCCTAAAGTAAAATAAGCAAAACCTGGTAGAAATACAGGCAACATTAACAGAAAAGCTATAATAAAAGGCTGTTCTAAAAGAATGTCATAGAAATACCCTGACACTCCCCAAATAATATTAGTCTTTTAAAGTGCTGTAGATGGTCAACAAAAGTAATCATTTGTTAGAACACAGAAACCACACAAGTCACAATCTCCAACAATAATTTTGTAAATTGGAAATTAATCTTGAAGGAATTTTATTCTCTCAACTGCTTTAAAGTTCAGAAAATCTTCTTTTAAATTACTATTGGATTCTTGCAGAACTCCAAAGTGCAAATAGAGGCCATTTGGAATGTCATAAATCCCACTAAAGACTCAAGAGGACTGAATAACAGAGAGGGAAGGGACTGCATTCACTCCCAGCATCCCGGGAACATAGGGCAGAGGTCACGAGAGGGGCACCCCTAGTCAGCCTGAGTTGGCACCCCTAATTCAGGGACGGGGCTCTGCCTCTTCATGCCTTGAGTGCAGGTCTTTCAGGACCAACCCAGAGCCCACAAGTCCTTGGAGCCCCCCAGGTGCTTGGGAGAATAGATGGGGCCCCAAAGTGAGTCCAGGGCAGAGAGAACAGGTGAGAACTGGAGGTGGTATTACCACCTGAAGTCTCCTTATTCATTCTTTAACTGGTTCTCAGCTCCCTTTCTGGAATTCTAGGTGTGTTCTATCAAGATTCCTCATTCCTCTCTCCAGGAAAGGAGCTCCCAAATCTGGACTCACTCCGTGCTACAGTTGAATATGAAGGTCAGAGTAGAAAATAAGTGCTCAGATGAGGAAACACAGTCAGAAAGGTAAAGTGACTTGTCCAAAGCCTGTGGACAAAGTGTCCATGTTCATAACAGCATTATAAGTCCTCTTTTTAAGATGCTTCTCCCATTACTTCCACTAATCCTTGACTCTCAAATCCCTTGCCAGCTGACTCGCATCTTACCTCCTCCAAGAATGGTGCCCTGATTGACACTGACCCTGAGTACTCCTCTACAGAGAAATTGATCCTTAAAGCCTTTACTATTTGTATCTGTCATTGTTTTACTTTGAATACAAAGCATGTGGCAATGTGTATAGATTCTTTTCTATAACAGATAAGCACCTGAATTCTTGTGTGTAAATGGAATATTAGAAAATCAAATAATTGATTTGAACCAAGAGATGCTGGAGGTCAAATATCAGCCAAGGTCACACGATGTGACGTAGTCTCCAGATGCCCCCTGACTCTCAGTGCTGCCTCAGCTACCACCACAAATAGGCTGTAAACACGCTTGACCTTGTTTCACTCCCCCTAGATTTCAAGTCCCAAACTAGGGCACCTGACTGAAGGCCCTGAACCAAGGCAGCAGCCACGGAAACGGAGATGACACAGAACCGGCAGAACCTGCTGGCTGAGCAGCAGTTGGGGATAAGAAGAGCTGAAGGAGATGCCAAGATTTCTCATTTGAACAGCAAGGTAAGTGGTCAAGCTATTGTCTGAGATAAGAATTCGGTGAAGATGAGCCGTTTGGAGGGCAAATTGATGAGTTTCACTTGGGGCATGTTGAATTCGAGGGCTCTAAGTGTTGCAATGAAAAGCTGAAAATGCAAATCTGTATTTCAGGAAAGAAATGGGGGCTTAACGATATGCATCTGAGAATCATCAGCATGAAAGGGATACTCATGTAATCACCCCAAGAAGAAGGTAAAAACTGAGAAGAGAGGTGAACGTGGGGCATCAGGGATGAGTGAGATTCAGCGTGAGTTGAGAAAAAGGAACAAATTATAGAAACTGAGAACAGTCAGAGAGGCAGCAGGAGAGGCAAGAAAGAGGAATGTATTGGAACTCAAGGCAAAAAAGAAAAATGTTTCAAAGAAAGAAAAAAAGGAGCCAAGAGTGTTAAAGCTCAATCCAAATGTCCCTCAAGAAGGGACTGTTTGGGCTTCCCTGGTGGCGCAGTGGTTAAGAATCTGCCTGCCAATGCAGGGGACACGGGTTCGAGCCCTGGTCTGGGAAGATCCCACATGATGCGGAGCAAATGGGCCCGTGAGCCACAGCTACTGAGCCTGCGCGTCTGGAGCCTGTGCTCCGCAACAAGAGAGGCCGCGATAGTGAGAGGCCCGCGCACCGCGATGAAGAGTGGCCCCCACTCGCCGCAACTGGAGAAAGCCCTCGCACAGAAACGAAGACCCAACACAGCCATAAATTAATTAATTAATTAATTAATTAATTAATTAAAAAAAAAAAGAAGGGACTGTTTGAGTAAACCATGATACAGCCACACAGTGGAGCAGAGAGGCACGGGGAGACCTCTGTATCCTGCTGTGTGTGATCCCTCAGACACAGGTGAAAAAAAGCACAGAGCAGAGCAGTGTGTTGTACGCCGCTTTTGGTGTAAAAAGGCGGAACACACAAATGCATGCGTGCACACGTATTTGCTTATATTTTTAAAATCGAACGATGGAAGAATAAGCCAAAAACGTAAAATCAAAAAGTTACCTATAAGGGGAGAAGACAACGATGAAAACTGCAACTCCCTAAACACACCATATTTTATAGTTCTGACTTATCACGGTTCAACACATAATCATAAAACACAGTGTATCGAATTCTTTTAAAAAACAATCTCTAAAAATGGAAAGTAAATGGAAAAAGAAATGGCTCTGGGAATTCCCTGGAGGGCCAGTGGTTAGGAGTTGGCGCTTTCACTGCAGGGGCCCAGGTTCGATCCCTGGTCAAGGAACTAAGATCCCACAAGCCACGTGGCATGGCCAAAATAAAAAGAAATGGCCCTAATTATGTCTCAAGTTGGTGGCTTAACCACAAACAGAAGAACTATTTTAAGCAACTTTAAAATGAAGTAATTTTTTGTGTATATCTATGATATACACTGAAGATTGAAAGAACCTCAAAGAAGTATTAAATTGTTTTCAGTAATCATATTGTTGGTAATAATAATATGATTGTTATTGGAAATATATAATGGATAGTCTATATCCTACCATATAGTAGGATAAAGCAAATAAGCAACTAGGGTAATGTCATTAGGAACTAAGATTTTCAGTGTAAAAGAAAAGAAACACAAACATAAAAATCAAATAAGTAAAAAGTGGTTAATCTTTTTTTTTTTTTATTTTTTTTATTTTTGGCTGCTTTGGGTCTTTGTTGCTGTGCGCAGGCTTTCTCTGGTTGCGGTGAGCGGGGGCTACTCCTCGTCGCAGTGTGCAGGCTTCTCATTGCAGTGGCTTCTCTTTGTTGCGGAGCATGGGCTCTAGGTACGTGGGCTTCAGTAGTTGTGGCACGTGGGCTCAGTAGTTGTGGCTCACGGGCTCTAGAGCTCAGGCTCAGTAGTTGTGGCACATGGGCTTAGTTGCTCTGTGGCATGTGGGATCTTCCCGGATAAGGGCTCAAACCTGTGTCCCCTGCATTGGCAGGAGGATTCTTAACCACTGTGCCACCAGAGAAGTCCCAAAGCTGGTTAATCTTAATTTTGATTGGAAATATCTTTATGAACTCAGATGTATGTTTCTCCTTTTGAAAACAACATATTTCCTTGCTCTATCCACTGAAATAGTGATAAACAACGATCAACTCAGCAGCAATGAACACCCCTAGGACCCAGACTAGAGTCTCTAAATACATCCCCTATGAAATGGAACCAGAGTTCCTTGGATTCCTAGAGTGGGGCAGGAAATACACAAGGTGATCCTGGAGCATCTTCATACCAGAAAGCACGGAAGCTGTCAAAGACAACTGAAGTCATGTCAAAGGACACAGGAGCCAACTTGCAGCATCTCCCATGGACCAAAGAAGAAACGTAAACAATAAAAACAATAATGACTGCAGTGGATTGAAACAGAAAATATACAAGATCCATGATTTCATGGTGATATTTGAAAAGCAAAAACCAAAAACACTTTGGTCATTTCAGGAAGTTGCTATGGCACCAACTCACTTTGAAAACTGATAAAGGGAAAGGATCAATCATTGTTCCTGCTTTTCCAGAACAAACTGTATTTCACAGCAATCAAACAGCTTATGAGATGGGTCGAATTTAAAGAAAAATTCTAGCTTTAAAATGCAGAATAAATGAGAGTAAGTCACCATTTGAACCCTTAATGAAGCAGTGAATCTAGGCAGCAAGTGTCAATAGATGCTAAAACCGGGACTTCCCTGGTGGCACAGTGGTTAAGAATCCCCCTGCAGGGGACACGGGTTCGAGCGCTCATCTAGGAAGATCCCACATGCCCCGGAGCAACTAAGCCCGTGTGCCACACCTACTGAGCCTGAGCTCTAGAGCCCCTGAGCCACAACTACTGAGCCTGCGTACCGCAACTACTGAAGCCCGCGTGCCTAGAGCCCGTGCTCCGCAGCAAGAGAAGCCACCGCAATGAGAAGCCCGCACACCGCAATGAAGAGTAGCCCCCGCTTGCCACAACTAGAGAAAGCCTGCACGCAGGAATGAAGACCCAACACAGCCAAAAATAAATTAATTTTTTTTAAAAATAGATGTTAAAACCATTGGATGGAAGATTGATGGAGAATTTTACAGTAGAAAAATGAGGGCAAATTCATTGATCAATCTTAACGTCACTACAAGTGAGATTACAAGACGTTATGCCCCTTAATGCAATGTAATAAGAGCTACACAGCACTGCCTATGAAATATTCTTGTCAAAATAAAAAAAAAGAAGTGATTCTAATCAAGCTTCTATATCAAACTACCATTTAAGGGAAAGGTGGGGACAGAGGAAATTGTTAAATGACACCATGATGATGAGGTCAGCCAAACTCACAACAGGGAAAACTCTAACAGTATAAATAACACTGTTTCTTCAACCAGCAAGAAGTGACACTTAAAAGAAGAGGGGGGGAGGAGGCGCTGCTATAGAGTGAAAGAGATTTACAAGACACACCAACCGAGGGCAGTATACTAACCTTCTAATAAACCAACAGTTTCCAAATTGTTTAAATAAAAGGACATGGAATGAGTACTAAAGATACTGAGAATAGGTGGGTGTGATAAATGATACTGTGATTTTTTGGTCTTTACTTGTTAAAGATACATACTCATGTATTTTTAGGTGAAATGATGTGATGTTTGGGATTTGCTTTAAAATCACCCAGCAACAACAAAGGAGAAGAATAAATAAAACAATTCTCCAAAACTGTCAGAGAATGTGGCTAATTGTTGAGGTGGGTGATGAGTATCATGGAGGTTTCATTCGACTTTTTTGTCTACTTTTGTGTATTCTTTAAATTTTCCATAAAAAAAGCTATAAAATTTTTTTAAATGGTTTACAGTGTTTAAATTGACATGGAGTCCAAGTAGGAGAAGGATTGAGAAGTATCCATCTGATGTGAGAGAATAATGTGAACACTGTGAACAGAAATCACACTGTCTTGTTGCTTTGGGGTTCCAGGTTTCTTCCTCACCCCAAACCCCCTCTCTCTACACCCCTTTATACCATCTGCTCTAGTTACACCACAATGTCCAAAACACCTGTCTGGCCCCCGTCTTCCTATGTTGGGAAAAATGCCCTGTATCTTGTCCATTTGCTAAGTTCCTATTCTTTGCTTCCAACTTGCTTAGGACTCACCTTAGGAAAGGTTTTCCCAACGTCACCCGCTGCTCTCCATCCTTACACCCTTCCCTGCTTGCACACAGCACAGTGTAATGTAATCGTGTGTTCAGATAATTCTCTCCCCTCTACTAGACTGAGCCCTTCAAGCACGTATTGTTGGGGGTATATTAATAATATTTAACAACCTATATAAGAAAAAAAATCAATATATAAACCAACATATAAATTGGATGTTTTAATACATTCCCTTTTATCTCTAGAGAAAATAAATTATATATATTATAAAACAACTAAGTCTTATAGCACATCAGCTTAAAATACATATCTGGTCTAAGGCATTATTTGATATAATCAATAATTTCCAACAAATCTCCCCCATTGATTTGACAGTCATTAAGTGGCATAGTCTTGGAGAATTTTTAATATCAGCTCTATTATTCATGGGGCTGGATATTCACCCAGTTTCTACTGAATTAATGGCAAATATATTCAAAATTTTCCTAGCCCTCCTAATACTGGGATTCTTACATATTCAAAATCTCCACTAACCACAGTGGTAGGCCGAATATCATTATTCAGCCCCCAAAACCGTCCATGCCCTGACCCGTAAACCTATGAATTACTGTACATGAAAAAAGTGACTTCGCAAAGGCGAATAAACTAAGGATCTGGGGAAGGGAGAGGATATCCTGGATTATCCAGGTGGGCTCACTGTCATCACAAGGGTCTGTCTAAGCAGGAAACAGGAGGGTCAGACTCAAGAGAGAAGTTGATGTGATAAAGGACGGGGTGTTGGAACAATGCCAGGAGGGGGCCATGAGCCAAGCAATGCAAGTGACCTTGAGAAACCACAAAAGGAAAGGAAATGGATTCACCTCCAGAATCCGGACGGAATGCCTGCCAACACCTTGATTTTACCCAGTGAAATGGACTTTGGACTTCTGACCTCCAAAATTGTATGAGAAGAAATGTGGGTTAAGTCACCAAGTTAGTGGTCATTTGTTACAGCAGCAATAGGAAACTAATAAACAACTAAGTCTTCAGGGTGTTTGTTGGCATGTCGTATTTAAGGTCGAACCCAACCATTCAGGTTCTGTGAGAGATGGGGCACTGGTGTGGGTAAGAGGGATGGCTCTAGGCTGGGTTGCCTCCTGTAGAACTTTGGTGTAAAGTATCTTCTCTATGCTTCAGTTTTCTCCTTCATAAAATGGTGGGGGGAAGAGGATGCTAATTATGGTACCCAAATTAATTTTCTTTTAGAACATGTTTGGCACAGAACAGCGAGATATATATATATATATTCGTTAATGCCTATGATAGGTTGGCATTGGCATTGAGGGGTTTTAATGAACTTTTCCAGGGATGTTGAAAAGCAACTTCCCTGGCCCCATACCACCCCCACAAGTCCCATGCATCCTCTAGGGTCTCTCTCCAGCTCAGGAGTACCCATGATGTCCAGGGAGACTGACACTCCAAATGAATGCCTGGGTGGCCCCCATTGCTGCTCACACTCTTCCCCTGGCTTTCTTAGAGCCAAAGTCCTAAGGAGACCAGTTTCTACAAGAGTGCACAGCCACAGCTTCATGGGCCAGATGGGCACCAGGTGTTTGCCCACTGGGGTGCCAATGCTACCACCACTATTCACTGTTTCCCCACCGCCTCTGAGCCCACTGGGAGAGGCATGTGGATGACCCAGAAGCCATGGAGAGCGTGTCTAGGTGGTTAGGAGGCTGGTAGGGACTAGGAGGGCTGAATGGCATGCTCCCTTGGGACTTCCCAGGAGGTGGGGAGTATTGATGGAGCACAGACTGACCCTCTGGAGTCCACATGGGGAGGGGGCAAATAGCAGGCATCCAAGAGGCAGAACTTTAGGGGCACTGACGGACTTGGGCACCAACTAAAAGAAGAGATGCCAATCCACAGCTCTGTCCAGGCAGAAGTCTTTAAATTGCTGGATAATGGAGAAGAATCATGGACTCCCAGTGAGGGGACAGAGAGTACCCAGGGCAACAACGGGGCCCTTGAGAGTTCAGAAGCAAGGGTTTACTTACCATATGGAATGGAGGTACCCAACATTTCAACAATTAGTATGGCTGTACCAGTATGTATCTGCTGAATTTCAGCCTTGTCTGAAATTCCATCTTGTATTCTGCAGTGGATATCGAAGATTCACTCATTCAACATCCATGCTAATCCATTTCTAGTATTTGGTTTTTGTACTGTAGTAACTTGACAGCTAAAAACTACATTTCCCAGACCCCTTTGCATCTCCCTTGCAGCTAGGGATCCATATGTCACTTAGGTTCTTCCCATCAGGTGAACTTGCATGAGATTTTGAATCAGACCAAGCTCTGATGGGAGGTAGGGTGTGAGACATCCACTTTGCTAGTGCGAATTATGGCAGAGGTGATGTGGCCATGGGACCAGAACCAGGCTGGCAGTTCACTGATCAAGTAGACACCACGTTTCCTTCAGTGGCCCAGCTCTGTGGTGTGGCTTTGGAAGCTCAGCTGCTTATTTTTATATTTTATACTGTTTATTTTGTTCAAAACTTCACACTCGATTCAGTGTGACAGCTGTACCCCTTGATAAAGTCCTTTGCACTTTAAACAGGAAAGTGGATGCTGATATCTATAACTGAGAACAATGACCAAGCAAATGGTACCAGAAATGAAATTCAGGAAACAGCTCCCCACAGGAATGTGGAATCTGAGCTTGGCTACCTGTATCCAGATGCTTTCAGACACTGGGACACTAACAGCCACAGCACACAGTGGCAAAGCAGTTACTTAGATAGTCACTTGTGGTGGTCCGGAATGAAGTGACATGGAAGGCCATGGCCTTAGAAACCCCAAGGTCTCCTGCAATTAACGATTACGGGGAACATAAAGAATACAGCGCTGTAGGGTGGCAGTCACTGAGCGAGGTAACTGCACCGGGGAAAGGAGATTCCCAGACCCTTGGAAATTAGTGAATCCTGCTCTGAGCTGGCAAAGCATGCCATCGTGGGCCACCAGTCAAAGCAGGGGAGTCTGGGGTTAGTGACAAACGGTGTTTGACTCCAAGTCTCTCTCCAGTGGACCCAGTGGGTCTCATCCTGTGACCCAGTGGGCAACTGAACTCATCCAGTGGTTGCTTCCACAATGCCTAAGTGTGTAATCAGAATAGACATCCTTGGCAAATGGCACAATCCTCCATTTTTTCAGGTATAGATTCTCCTGGAACAACCTCTCCCACTAAAAACAGAAAGCAGTGCCACCGTCAAAGATATGACAGGCGCAGGTGGCAATCCCTACCACAAATCCTTTTAATTCTCCTCTTCTACCAGTACCTCTCTCAAGACAAATGACTCTGGAGCAGGGCTCCTCAATCTTGGCACCCCTGATATCTGGGGTGGATAAATCTTGCACTGTGGGACGGTCAGCAGCGTCCCTGGCTTCTAGCCACTAGGTGCCAGTAGCACACCCTCTCCAGTTGTGATGTTGTCTCCAGACATTACCAAATGCCCCCTGCGGGACAAAATTGCTTTTGGGTGAGAAGCTCTGAACGACACGAAATAAGCTTAGTCAGAGATTGACCCTAATTACAGCTGCTGTTTCCAAATATGATTTCTTGAACTAGAAAGAAGCACAAGTTTTGTTGAGCCTCTTTGGCTTTTGGAAGCAATATATCCCATACTGGGGGGCACTGCTCCTGCCATGGACATAGTAATGTATAACGCTTCCAGCTCCGAGTCGGGGCGCGGGGAGGCCAGAGCAAGACACGGCTCCATCTGGTGCAAGCCCCTCTTACCCTCTGACCCAGCTTGAAGTTCCCGGGGAAGATGGAATGCTGCAGAGAGGCCTGGGAAGAAAATCATTGCAGAGGCCCCCCTGCCCGCTTTGGAAATAACTCTTCTCTTCCTGAAACAGCTCCTAGCTTGCTACTGGGGCCGGTAGAAACTCCAAGTGCCATGGTACCTGAAATTCCCCTCATAAACCCAGTGTTTTCTGATCCTTCAGGTCATAAATGTGGGCTTTTGCAATGACTGTCCACCAGATCCGGAAGGCACAGGTAAGTTCCGTGAGCAGGGAGCTCACATTCCCGGGGCAGCTACACCTGGGCACCTAGGCACCACCGCCTCTCTCACAACCCACACATGGGGCCTCTTGGGAAGCAGAGGTCACTTTTGTGTCTCCTCCTCAGCAGCGTGCAGGGCTTCTGGTTTGCTCCGACTCTTAAACCTGAAAGGTGCAATCTTACAAGGTCAGTTTCCTCGCAGGACAGATTAGGAAACCGGTCCCTGGAGAAGTTCAGTCACTTCCCCCAGATGAGGGAGGCAGGTGGTGACTGGCCAGGATGAGAACTCAGGGCTCCTTGTTTCTGGTCTTTTTGCACATTCGAAGGTAGAGAGTTGGTCTAAGATTCTCTAGTAAGAAGTGATTCTGCATCCTACCTCAGCCTTTTCCTTAATATTAACCATACCTAGAGAAAGAAAATCTAGCCATCCTGCTGCATTTCATGACATTGTTAAACTTCTAGAAAAACAGAGGAAGTTTCAACTACATAACACAAAACCTTTTCATCCGTCCGGCTCTGTTTCATTGCTCTGTCCTTAGATGGTTTACCCAGCCTCCTCGAGTTTATAGGAATCTTTATTCATGTCCAAGCTAATCATAATCATCCTTGATTTGCTTAAAATTCACATAAGTGAATGGAGTAGAATCATGACAATAATGCTTTGTGCAGGAAGTTAAAGGTAAGCCATCTAGACTTTTTTTAAGATATGAGTGCAGTTAGAGTCAGTATCATTTGCTGAAAGGACTTCATCACCTATGAAAAATAACATCTATAGGTTTCACACAAAATGTACTGGTCTGATTACATAAAATTTCATGGTATTTTCCCAAAAGGGTAATAATATTAAAATTCAAATGCATTTTGCTTCAATTCCTTAACCTTGAGCAGTAAGTCACTGAAATATTTGTAGGCTTCTCCACAAGATGGGGCTACTCTCCAAGCAATTCTGTTGCTAAGCAGTGTGGCATCTTGAAAATGTTTGATTATAAAGTGTCACTCACGTTAGCTGTCTTGATAGGATGGCTCATTAACTGCAACTCTAAGAATCATTAATTAAGGTGAAGGATAAGGATTTCTAGCACCATTTGAGGAGATGTAACTTCTCAGCCTCTGCTTGTTCATGCAATGGTCTTCAAGTCCAGGCTTGCATTCTACAGCCCCCCAGTTCTCGACTTCACTAGGAAGGCCAGTGTGAAGGGCACTCTTCCATCTCTGTTCCCAGTGATCTGCACCTCCGTATTCCCTGATCCCCTCCAAACAAAATGCCATGCCTTCACGCAGACTATGGACGCAAACAAAGCCAGTCTTGAGAAAGAGGGGGGCAAGAGTGAAGCAGACACCCCACGTGTGCAGAGGTGAGAGTCCAGGGTACTTGACAGTCCTGACTCTTGCCCTTTTCTCAGATCCAGCCTCCTTGCTGCCCACACTGTGATTCCCCAGGGCAACCCTGGCCACTCGGGCTTTAACCCTTCTCTGCTTTCGTTGGTTTAGGTTTCTGCAACCAAAAGGATCCTAATCTATGCACGATATCACCATTAGAAGGAATCTTGCAGGAAGCATTTACTAGAAAATATATTAAAATCCATAACCAATATTTATTTAGTTCCTTGATGGGCTCCCGTGAGCAGAATCTGGGCTAAACACACTAAGCAAGGTCACTGAGTCCCACACTTTCAAGCACCACCTCTCATCCGTTCAGCCTCCCCTGTCTCTGAGGCCCTGGACCACCTGTTCTGGCCCAGCTGTGGCTTTGTATCCAACTCTGGGTGGGCGCTGACCACCTTTGCATACACACGGCCCACAACAGTTCTTGCTTCATTTCCAGACTGTATGCCTCTCACCTCCTGCCCAGGGTTTCCCTGTTGCCACAAGACACCTGGAATCTGCTTGTCACCCATGACGCACAACCAGAAGAAAAAGGGAATTAATTAATGTCAGTGAAGCAAACGTTCACCAGTGGGAAAGCGCAGCACGAGGCAAGTTCTCCCTGCCCCCTCCTGCTGCATGGCCAGCCCCATGCGCCCAGCGGCCTCGTGGCAAACAGTCCCACCACACTGCTAACTGGAAGCATCCAGCTAAACAACACACCCTCCTACTGGTTTTCCCTCCTTCCCTACCTCACTCCTCTTTCCCCTCAACGCTTGCTTTCCTGGGATGGCACTCCTAACAAATTGGTAACACAAATCCATGCCCCGGCTCTGCTTTTTTAGGGGACGCATTCCAAGGTGTTCTTGATTTAAATGAGGTCTATGGTCAAGTTAGAAGCTGAACATGGTAGAGACGAAAAATTCCTGGCTAGTTTTCTTTTCAGTAACTGAAAATGCAATAGGACACCACAGTAACTGGACACGAGACATGAAGCAATTCATCCCCCTGTAAGTGGGTTACACTGAGCATTGCTGTAGTAACAGATCAGCAACCGATTTCCCACACAAGAGAATGAAGGGAAAGGTCCTATTAGCAAATGAACTAACTTTAGTGCCTCGTTATATACCAAATATGAGCGAATTTAATGAGATGCTTCAATGGGACTTCTCAAATAGTAACTACTTTGCCTGGAGAAAAATGAACACGTCGTGATAAGCCTGTTACACAGAAACCAAAACTAAAAAAGGCCAAATTCAAGGAAGCCACTTCCTGGGCAGCCACTAGATGGAGAGCTTAACCATCCCTTGGATTCTTTACCTAAAAGAGACACTGCCAGCTTGGCTCTGCCCTTATTCTGGTTGTTAAGACTGCTATTTGACAAATAAAGATCTACTTACAATAACCTGAGAATGTAAGAACTGTCTAAATTTTAAAAGTTGAGAATTTTTTTATTATAGGTAATACAAAAGTAGGATAAACATAAAGCATAGAGAACGTTTTAGTTGTCCATTGGCTGTATTTTGTTCCAGTTGCTCCATTAGCTTCCTCCTCTTTGGAGGGAGGCATTATCATAGTGTCTGATGAGGGCTTTGGCTTTGTTTTACTTTACTTTGAAGGGGTATGGGTGTTTGCTGTTTTTTTTTTTTTTTTTACTATTTTAATTTTATTGGAGTATAGTTGATCTACAATGTTGTTAGTTTCAGTTGTACAGCAAAGTGATTCAGTTAAACATATACATGTATTCACTCTTTTTTAGATTCTTTTCTCACAGAGGTTATCACAGAATATTGAGTAGAGTTCCCTGTGCTATACAGTAGGTCCTTGTTAGTCATCCATCGTATATTTTGTAGTGTGTGTGTGTTCATCCCAAGCTCCTGATTTATCCCTCCCCCTAACATTTCCCCTTTAGTAACCATAAGTTTGTTTTCGATACATATAAACCTGCTTCTATATTGTAAATAAGTTCATTTGCATTTTTTTATTAGATTCCACATATAAGTGATATCATATATTTGTCTTTCTCTTTCTGACTTGCTTCCCTTAGTATGATAATCTCTAGGTCCATTCATGCTCCTGCAAATGGCATTATTTCATTCTTTTTTATGGCTAATATTCCATTGTATACATATATACCACATCTTCATCCATTAGGTGTTTGCTGTTTAAATAAGGTGTTTTGATAACCAAAAAAAATCTCCTAAAGAGTATTTCTCAAATGAAGCCAGGGAAAATGGAGGCCTGAGAAGACAGAAAGTGCTGGGAGCAGGGGGTGCCAGTGGGTAGAGGACGTGAAGCCAGCAGATGGGAGCAGAGGCATAGGGTTGTTGTGATAACAACAGCATATATATATTTTTTAATTATTAATGTGGGAAATAGCTTACGACAAAAATCTTCCCAGCTTCATAATAAGAGATTCGTAAAATAACTTACTGTAGAGGTATACGATAGAATTCGACACAGCCATGAAAAATCACGTTCAAGAGGCATTTTAATGAAATTGAGATATGTTTATGATGTGTCATAAAATGAAAAGAAATAGGGCTCTGAAAGAGTATGAATCAATTTTTGTAAAAAAAATTTTTTTAATTAGAAATAAATTACATATACATGTATGTGGGGACAGAGGGAGAGACTATTGACAGTGATTATTTCTGAGACTGAGAGGTTGGCTTAATTATTTTTATGGGTTTTTTTTTGCTTCTCTGTACTTCCTAGGTTTACCTCTGTCTTATTTTTATTTTAATTACTAGCATTACTCTCTACCTGGCCCTGTTCTAAGCACTTTATAAATATCAACTCACCAGATCCTCACAGCTTGCTTATGAAGTAGTTACTGTTACTTTCCCCATTTTTACAGGTTAAAACATTGATGCACAGGGAAGTCAAGTTACCTACTGGAGGTTACACAGCTAATGAGTGCTGGAGCTAGGATTCAGACCCAGGAAATCTGGCTCCAGATTCTGTGTTGTTAAACTAATTTTAAAAAGAAAGAGAGAGAGAGGATTTTTTTAAAAAGGAAGGAAGCAAAGAAGAAAGGGAGGAAACTGTTTGCCGCAAGGGAACAATACACATTTGCTTTAAAAAAAAAAAAAAATTTAAAAACCATTTAATGCCTCTAAAATTTTATTTTTAAAAGAAATCTGTTTTTTTTTTTAACATCCTTATTGGAGTATAATTGCTTTACAATGTTGTGTTCGTTTCTGCTGTATAACAAAGTGAATCTAAAAGGAAAAATATAAACTGAGAAAAACAGATAGCATTGAAGTGGCTAATCCTGAATAAATTCACCGCAGGAATTCAGAATCATGCAAGTAAACTGTCTTAAACAAGAGGCTCTTCATTTTCTTTTCTGAATACTTCGTGCTGGCAGCTCCCCTCTCAGAGCACAACCTGCGTTGTCCAGGGGCTGGATTTACCTCTCTACCCTAAACAAGTCAGTTCTCTGCCTCTCCAGAGCATGCCTCAACCTGACCAGCACGAAAGTCATCTTTTTTTTTTTTTTGAACCATGTAAAAGAAAACCAACTTGTAAAACAGGGGGAAAAGGCATAATACCCAAGCTGAAACTATGGCAAACCTTAAATATGAGTTCACACTCTTTAAGTCTGTCTCCTTCAAGACCAAGGGCTGAAAATGAACCAATGACATCTTGCCGCCCAAACCAACCAGCCAGTTGGGAGCCTGCTCTGCTGGGCTCTGTGTAAGAAGGGAAAGCGCTCGCTCGCCTGAACTGTTCCCTTTCCCCTAGATGCATGCTTTTCATGGGCTTTGGAGGAGAGGAAGGAAAAGGGGGGAGGCGGAGGGGAGGGGAGGAAACGGGAGCAGGAAGGATCCTGGAGGGATGCGGAAGAGGGTGAGAGAAAGGAGAGGAAGGAGAAGACAGAAAAGAGACGGGCAGGGTGCGGGAGCTCTTCATTTTTCTACTACTGTGGTTGACATGGCGAGGAAGGGGTCACAAACATATGCTGAAACTCACAAAGCCTAAACACAAGAAGAGAACTATTTCTTTCTTATCCTCTGTCTCTAGGTGCAGACTTCAGGCAAATATCATCTGCAAAAAGTGGTGAATGGGTCCTTACCTCTAAAAACAGTCAGGATTAAATCTGCTAAAGAAGTTTGAGTGTTATATGTAACAAGCATTCAGCAAAATCCTTTGTTTCACTGCAATATCCTCCAGTACACAGAGCAGGAATTAACAGACTTTGTTAAAAAGTAATCTTACTATAAATAAAGCAAGTGCTGTTTAGGTGATGAAGACCCAAGCCCCAGAAGCTGCAAGGTAGCGTAACAAACCCCCAAGGAATGCCACAGATGTTCATTTGCCCATTCAGCTCATCCAGGTACCTAGCTTCCAGGAAACAGGTATTTTTTAAGTAGTCAAGGATTAAGTTGTTTTCAAATAATTGTTCAAAGGAGCTCTCTACTCCACAGCACGAACGGTTTGTCTGGTCTGCATCCACCAAAGATTGGCTGGGTGGTGGTTGCTACTTGAACTGCAGGAACAGGAATTGCTGAGCTAAACTAAGCAGCTGTGAAGAGCCTGGAATTCTCCAAAACCCCAATGTTCTGCACAGGATGACTGATTACCCCCACTCTCCCCCAATGAACACACTACTCCCACCATGTCCCTCAGACCTCAATCAGAAAAATCCACCCAGGGAATTCCCTGGCGGTCCAGTGGTTAGGACTCTGCACTTCCACTACAGGGGGCAACGGTTCAGTCCTTGGTCGGGGAACTAAGATTCCGCAAGCCACAAGCCGTGCGAGACCAAAAATAAAATATCCACCCAATTCCCAGATTACCCACAAAATTGCACACAGCACATTTAAGAAATCCAGAGGAGGATGGAGATAAAGGTGAGAATGAAGGAAAACCCATGATATCTCTTTTCAGAATTTCTGTATCACTGGTTTTTTGGGTTTGTTTTTAAATTAATTTATTTATTTATTTTGGGCTGCTTTAGGTCTTCGTTGCTGCGCGCGGGCTTTCTCTAGTTGCAGTGAGCGGGGGCTACTCTTTGTTGCGGTGCGCGGGCTTCTCATTGCAGTGGCTTCTCTCGTTGCGGAGCACGGGCCCTAGGCACATGGGCTTCAGTAGTTGTGGCTCGCGGGCTCTAGAGCGCAGGCTCAGTAGTTGCGGCGCATGGGCTTAGTTGCTCCGCGGCATGTGGGATCTTCCCAGACCAGGGATCAAACCCATGTCCCCTGCATTGGCAGGTGGATTCCCAACCACTGCACCACCAAGGAAGTTCTGTATCACTGTATTAAAAGATCATTTGCACCTATCTTTGCTCTTAAGACTTTGTCCAAAACAAATAAATATTTAACCTAATCTCTTTATACTTATTCATTTACTGACCATGTGCTAGGCCCTGTTTTATTTGTTTGGTGCCAGTGGCCTTAAAACTTGACTTTAAACATCTATTTTGAAGAAATTCCACTGCAAGAATGTCTCTCTATCCTCTATCTGGGGGGATTCCCTTGTAATGGAGCTGGACTTATGTATAACATACTTAATAAAGAACTGCCAAGTCATTGGTATTCTACTGCCATCTAATGTTATTTCCCAGTCCTAAAAGGAGATCAAGAAGGTAAGAATACATTATTAGCCATTTTTAAATCTTTATGGTAAATTTAAAATAGTAGCTCACAGGGCTTCCTTGGTGGCGCAGTGGTTGAAAATCTGCCTGCCAATGCAGGGAACACGGGTTCGAGCCCTGGTCTGGGAAGATCCCACATGCCACGGAGCAACTAGGCCGTGAGCCACAATTACTGAGCCTGCACGTCTGGAGCCTGTGCTCCGCAACAAGAGAGGCCGCGATAGTGAGAGGCCCGCGCACCTCGATGAAGAGTGGCCCCCGCTTGCCGCAACTGGAGAAAGCCCTCGCGCAGAAACAAAGACCCAACACAGCCATAAATAAATAAATAAAATTAAAAAAAAAAAAATTAGCTCACTGGGCATATATTACTACATAGTTACCAAAACATAACTAAAACTCCCAGGATGAAACTTAATCAGCCTCTCCTAAACCGTCTATCACTATGGAGGCCGCTAGGTAATGACCCAGTTACTTCTTCAGATGCCTTAATTATCCCAGAAACACCAAAGCTCTTTTTTGAGAAGTGGAAATCTATTTCTGTTATTCATTAACACCCTTAAAGTGTATATAAGCCAATGATAGGGAAATGGGGAGTCACAAACACAGGGCATGATTAAGGTCCTCAATGAAGGGCCAGTGGGCGCCTACTTTTTTCCTTAGCGGTGTCTGTCTACACATGCTTAGCTTTAAAATGGAAATCTAGAATTCTAACAAAGATTAAATTAGGTCCCAAAGTCATTATGAAGTTAATGAACAAATATAACCATGATGCAGATGCTACAACAGGTTCCTAAAGAAGTTAAATATGCTGTGCTTTCATTACTCTCTAAGTTTTCTCTTTAAGCAGGTGGAACATATTTTCAAGGTAAATGAAGGGACTGGGAGGGGTTTCTCATTTTTAAGCTTCTAGGTCTCCGTAAGCCTGGAAAAGGATACTAAATACCCAAGGGTTCTGAGATGAATTTTCTCAGCAAAAAGAAAATCAAATATGCCACCCACTTTATTATCAACTGTGAAGGTAACAAAATAGAGATGACAGAGAGTTTAGTCTCATGAAAAGACTACTCAGTTAATAAACCTTTATAACTGCCTAATATACTCAGCATTGGGCTAGACACGGACAGACATAGGTGTTTCCCCTAATAGCATAAGGGCAAAAATAAAATGAATCCTATGGTCCATCCTCAAAAAAAGTTTGAAAAGCATGAGCATGGCTACAAAAAGAGATTTGCTGCATGGGTGGTTCTGGAATCAGCTCTGCTAATTAACAGTCACACCCCCATGCAGTAAGGTACCCAGAAGCCAGCTGTGATGCCCTAGCCTCTTGAGGTCTAGATGAATCTGGCCGAGCACCCATTCCATGCCCTTTCTAAGACTTCAGTAGACCCCCAAGGGGCTGAAGGGCTCAAGATAACCCCAGCTCTGAGGTCCTTCCTCTAGGGGTCCAGATGTACAACGCAGCACATTGCTCAAACTCTAGGAAACAACAAAGTAGCTTGTGAATAGAGCAGACCCCATAGAGCAAAAGGGGGAAGACAGTTTCCCAATGAACCCTGGGCATTCCCACTCTCAGGCTCCCTGCTCATCCCTCGCCTGGGGGATTTTCCCATGACTCTTCCACTGCACTTGACCCAGCCCCCATCTGCAGGCATCCCCCAGCCTTCGTCCAGCCTCCATCTCTCCTCCACCCCTCACCCACCCAGACAGTGAGCCTGCTGTAAGCTCCTCTTCTGCGTTGTTCTGGCTTTGCCCTCAGGTCTCATCTCCTATCTCTAGTGACTTAACAAGCGTTTGTTTTTCCCAAACAAAGACAATTTCCCCCCTCAAAAGGAATTCCGCCATTGACATAATTAATTATGTACACTGGCCTTCCTGGAAAAGTACTATCATCCATTCTGAAATGGTCGAAATAATAGTATACATTAAAGAAAGGTAGACCTTTAAAATCATGACTATAAGAAACTTCAGCAAAATAGTCATATCATGAAGAAAGACAGAAGAGTAGTATCCTGTTGTAAAATGACTCATTACGCATTACAAACATGAAAAGATACCTAACCCCAGACACAACAACTATGTATAATCAAAGTCTGCTATGACACGGAAAATAGGCTTAATCATTCTTCATCATTACTAAAAGGAGCCACCATAGGGCTGACAGGCTTCTCCACTTATAAACTTCGACGGAAAAGGAGTCGTAACCTAGCTGGAGAGCAAGGACCTCATTTGAGAGCTCTTTGTCCAGCTCCGCCTCTTTGCTCACCTAATCCGTCTGTCTGCTGCCCTTACCGCTTTGCCTGGAACATCTCTTCTCCCTGCATGGCTAGCTGTTCGCCTCCTCAGGTTCACTTGAAACAGCTGTGCAGGTTCATTGTCACAATCCGTCTTCAGCAGCATCTGTCCATCACACGTGAGTGGCAGCGAACCCGTATCAATGCAGGTAGGCTGACCACATGCCAGGATCTCCTGGTCGCGCGCTGGTCCTCAGACAAGACTTGGAGTGGCTGATGGAGGCCAATTTCAGGCTTTGCCCACACTGATTCCCCTGTGCTCTCCACGCATTTTGAGTAACCACATGCACTTTTTGCTGAGTCGGTTTTCATTTTAACTTGTTTAGGATTTTCAGCAGTGTTTGGCATGCTTGTCTTCCCAATGAGATGGTTAAACCTTTTTGAGAACAAAGACCCGTACCTTCAGTTTCTTTTACATCCGCCACATTGCCTTGTAGAGCACAGCACGTGTAACATGCTTTTTTTTTAACTTTTTATTTTATATTGGAGTCCAGTTGATTAACAATGCTGTGTGAGTTTCAGGTGTGTAGCAAAGTGATTCAGTTATACATATACATGTATCCTTTTTCAAATTCTTTTCCCATTTAGGTTGTTACATAATATTGAGCAGAGTTCCCTGTGCTATACAGTAGGTTCATTTAACAAATGATGCTGGATGCCCCACCACCAAAGCCAGCCCGAGGGAAAACTGGGACAAAGGCAAAATTAGTCTTTAGCCCCTTCCTTCCTTCCTTCCTTCCACCTCCTCTCTCCTTCTCCCCTCCCATCCTCCACCAGAGCCAAGAGCTCCCAAGTAACCCATTATAGCACTTACTTAGGCCAGTGTGGGGTGGATCTCGATTTAGTGGGGTCTGAGGTTTACTCAAATTGGGGGTCCCACATTAAGAAAGAGAAAACAGAATTATAAACACAAAATTAGGCATTAAAGTGAATATTTACCTAGAAAGAAAAAATAAAATATAACAAATTACACATTTTTTAAGGCTGGTAACACAAAAGCCAGGAAATAAATAACAGAATATTTGTATTAATTTCCTGGAAGACTTTTATGTCAAAATAGATATACATAGAGATACATAGAGATATGGTTTTGGCCGAAAACTCTTTGATTTCCTCTTCTTACAACAACTTTGCAATGTCTTCTATAGAATGAATACAAAGATAATTTAGTCCTTCCTCCAGCAGGGATGACTGAAATTTGTCTTTTATTATGGAGAGACGGGGTACTCAAAACACCCAAGTTCCCAGACAGACGTACTGGCTATTTACAGTTTACAGGTTTGTACCCTACAAACACAGGAATTCTGATCAACTCTATTTTGCATAATTTCTATCATAAAGGGAAAAAAATGTATACTGTGTTTACAATTATATTATTACATTATCAAGAACGGTCACGACAGACGAGAATTTGCATTTTTGAACAGACATTGATGAGAACCCAGTCCTCTGCTCTGGGCACATTTGGTGATTCAGTGTTTCCCTAGACTAGCTTCTGGCTCATCCATTTCAAACCTGGTTTCTCCCCCATGGAGCCCATCCTTCCAAGCTGGGCACCACAGAACACCTTCACGTTGAACATGACCTCAGCCCTGGACCTTTAGGTCATGAATCTGGCCAAGTGGACACCACAGGAGGAACGCATAGCAGAGACATAGAGCAAAATATATTCGTGCCAGCTCTTTGACATATCCCCCCAAACCTGCAGGAGAGGTTTTCTCAACTCAGCTTCCCCTTGCATCTCAAAAATGCCTGTTGCCATTCCAACTTCACCCAAGAACAGGGAAGGTTGAATGAAGGTGAAGTTAAAATGGAAAGAGACTTACTCACTTCTTCACCAATGGCGGTTAAGATATCTTACTTTGGGCTTCCCTGGTGGCGCAGTGGTTGAGAGTCTGCCTGCCAATGCAGGGGACACGGGTTCAAGCCCTGGTCTGGGAGGATCCCACATGCCGCGGAGTGACTGGGCCCGTGAGCCACAACTACTGAGCCTGCGCGTCTGGAGCCTGTGCTCTGCAACAAGAGAGGCCGCGACAGTGAGAGGCCCGCGCACCGCGATGAAGAGTGGCTCCCACTTGCCGCAACTAGAGAAAGCCCTCGCACAGAAACGAAGACCCAGCACAGCCATAAATAAATAAATAAATAAATAAATAAAATTAAAAAAAAAAAAAAAAAGATATCTTACTTCTGCACATTGTACAAAAACGTACATCCATTGAACACATTCCTGGGTCCGCCCCGTGCAAGTGGGGGGCCTGAAACCTAACCTTCATTAGTTTCACTGTAAACCACTTCTAGACTATCCTCACTAAGCTGGGAAAATGAATAACACTTATTAAGTGCCTTCTCTCACACTGTGTTTTACATTTACTAACTCATTTCATTCTAAACATTATCTTGTGAGGAAGGTAATATTTCCATTTTATAGATGAAAACATTGAGGTGCATGGAAGTTTCTCAGAGGACATCCAAAACCACTACTGCCATGACTGCTTCCAGTGAGGGAGCTAGTAGACAGGACTGGGATAAAGACATGCTTTAAATTGTTTGTGTCATTTGAGGGGTTTTTTCTTTATTTTCCATGACTATTGACTACTTCTTAAATTTAAAACTATATATTTTAAAGAAAAAAATAAGAATTCATACTAAAAGGGAAATTACTAATAATAGATTGATGCATTTTATCACTATTATGTGTTGAATTGTGTCCCTCCCAGAAAAGGTATGTTGAAGTCCCCCAAGACCTCAGGCTATGACCTTATTTGAATATAGGGTCCTTGTAAATTGTACCAAGTTAAGACCAGGTCATTGGGATGGGCCCTAGTCCAATAAAATTGGTGTCCTTATGAGAGGTGGACATTCTTCCCATTGAGAGGTGGGGTCTCCGCCCTCAAAATGAGGAGGGAGGAAGTCGTGACTGTTTTGACCACAGCAGAAGTAACTCCCGTGTTTAGGTCATAAAGGTGAGGCAGCTTCTACCTTGGTCTCTGGAATTCTCCTCTTGGATGCTCTCGGCCACTATGAAAGCAGCCAACTTCCCTGAGACCGCCTTGCTGTGAGGAAGCCTATTCAGAGAGACCAACCAGGCGGGGCCGTGTCTCAAACCAGCCGTGTCTGACCTAAGACACACGAAGAGAGAGAGATGCCTGTCCAGTCCCAGCTACACCAGCGCCCCAAACGCCATAGGAGGGACCCTCAAGCCAGAGCCACCCAGCTGAGCCCATCCCTGGCTTCCTGACCCACAGAAATTGGAAGAGATAACACGATTGTTGCTATTTCAAGCCACTGAGTTTGGGGGTGACCTGATGTGCAGCATGATAACCAGCAGAACCTCCAACTCCCCAGAGCTTCCACTCTCACCTGAAAGGAAATGCTTCGAATACTGCTGCTTAGTGTCTATCTCAACATCGTTTACTGGGAAGTAGGCGTGTCAAATCTAAGTCAAGGTTCCTCCTGGCCCAGCTGGTCCTTATCTGAAAGGTAACAGCCACCTTTCTGTCAAGACGTCTCCTGAGTCCCCAACACAGCCCCTGACACTTGGTCGACCCTCTTCTGGGAGGGCTGCCAGAGTCGGGGATGACCGCTCCCTCTGGGCTAGGCCTCGCTTTGCTTCTTTGTAATGAGCAATAACATGGACACCCCAGGACACCACTGCATCACAAACTCTTAGTCTTTACCCAAATAAGCTGAACAATGTTCAGAAGTGGCCCACCCAGCTTTCAGCCCTCCAAGAGTAAGATTCTTTTATTTTTTCCAACGTCCAAGCAGTCCAAGGAAGTCTATGACCACTCCCTTGAGGATGGGTGCAGGAGGCTTCGCCCACATCCCACAGCCAAGCCCTGTTGGCCCAACCTGGAGGCTGCTTCAAGAAAGGAAGACATTCTGACTCTTCATGTTATCTCCCCTGGGGCAGAAATGTTGGCCCATGGGAACCCGATCATAATTCTACTACCCCATCTGGGGTAGGAACAATGGCAGGCTTTCTCTAAATGGCCTTATTAAAATAGCATAACCTCTGGGCAGGCATAAACTTTGTCAGGAATCTGACAAGCATCACATGTTCACCCTCCTTTCTCAATATGTATAATCCACCTCCTGCAAGACAGGCCCAAATCACTTACCCAAGTTACTCAAAACCAGGAGGCAGCAGTCACAATTTGTTCACCTCATCTGGTCCCCAAAGAAAAGGGGAGAATAATCATTAATTGTGTCGTGAGTGTTAGGGGAACTTCAAAATCATCAAGGGCAATTTGAGAAAAGGGTCCACAGGAAAGCATGCAATACATACTGTAGGAGGGGAAGTAGGGGAAGGGAGGGAGGAGGAGGGAGGGAGGAAGGAGGAGAGAAGCAAGAAGAGAGGGAGGAAGAAAGTGGGGGGAGGGGAGGAAAAATGGAGACAGAAAAGAAAGTCAAATTCCCCAGAGCCCTTCCACAGTACTCCAAACACAGTAGGTACTTAAGGCAGTGTGTTTTGAATTGAACCAAACTGCTCAAGTATCCTCTAATTCTATCTTTCCTACCCCAGCCTGACTCTCGAAGCATTTTCTCTAGAGAGGAGTTAATACGGAAAGAAAGCATTCATTCAGATTCTAACCAACAAACCACCCATGGGACCTGGTGATGGGGTGGGCCTGGCCCTGAGGGGAAGGGACACCTGGATCCAAGCATCATCTCGAATGCTGACCTCCTCCCAGGAGTGTCATGCAATAGCCTGGGAAACCAAAATATCCCTGGTGGGCAGTTTACTCTTGAACTGAAGCTCTTGATTTTTATTCGTAAACAAAGTAAGGAGTGAGCAGTTGTTCCGCCCTTTTTCTGTCTGTTTGTTAAAAGTAAGGCTACAAAGAGTAAAGCCAAATGCAAACAGCAGAGAGGTATAAATAAACAGCCTTGGTGCTCAGTGCCAGGAAAGAGCTTAGCGTGACTAAAAGAGAAAATGTAACAGGTAAACTTCCTCCTGACATTTCTCCTGCAGCGGGAACCAATTCCTCGAAATAGCCCTATTCATAGCAGCCTTTTTCTAATGCTATACTAGCCTCAGACAAGGAAGATGAACGGCGTCCTCTATCCTCCCCAGGGAATTGAAAGCTCCGAGGCCGTCCCATTTCCCAGCTGTAACAATGTATATGTCTCAGTGTCCACTTGCTTTTATTTTTCCTAAATAATGTAACCACAGAAATCCATATTGACACTGGGCAGGAACTTGTGGGGCCCTTCTGGGTACAAAAGACCCTCCGTGTCCCCCATTTCTTGTTTGTAGAAAAGGCTTTAGTCTCCTAGACCTTCCCTGAGTTCCAAAGAGCTGACTTAAGCAGTTACTAACTAGGGAAGTGAGGGAATGCAGAAACAAAGGAAAAGCAGTCAAGCAAGAAAAGTAATGATACCTTCAACAGAGTCCTGTTCCCCCTCAAGGGATACTCATAACCATCGGACACATATCTTTGAATTGTTGTTCTGCAGAAACTAAGGTGGAGGTGGGGGAAGATGGAGGACGGAAGATGGTGACTACAAGTGGGCGATGGTGACGACATGCTGAGCGCAAGCGCAGATCCCAGACTGATCGGAACCAGAAGGCTGATGATTAAGATTCCCAAAACATCACCCTGTTACCTCACCACCAACCAATCAGAAGGAAATCCATGAGCTGCATCCCTCACCCCAAACGTTGCCTTTAAAAACCCTCCCCTGGGGCTTCCCTGGTGGTGCAGTGGTTGAGAATCTGCCTGCCAATGCAGGGAACACGGGTTCGAGCCCTGGTCTGGGAAGATCGCACATGCCATGGAGCAACTAGGCCCGTGAGCCACAACTGATGAGCCTGCGCGTCTGGAGCCTGTGCTCCGCAACAAGAGAGGCCGCGACAGTGAGAGGCCCACGCACCGCGATTTAGAGTGGCCCCCACTCGCCGCAACTGGAGAAAGCCCTCGCACAGAAACGAAGACCCAACACAGCCATAAAATAAAAATAAAAAATAAATATTCAATAAATATTCAAATGTCCAATGTTCATTGCAGCACTATTTACAATAGCCAGGTCATGGAAGCAACCTAAATGCCCACAGACAGACGAATGGATAAAGAAGTTGTGGTACATATATATAATGGAATATTACTCAGCCATAAAAAGGAACAAAATTGAGTCATTTGTTGAGACGTGGATGGATCTAGAGACTGTCATACAGAGTGAAGTAAGTCAGAAAGAGAAAAACAAATATCGTATATTAACGCATGTATGTGGAACCTAGAAAAATGGTACAGATGAACTGGTTTGCAGGGCAGAAGTTGAGACACAGATGTAGAGAACAAACGTATGGACACCAAGGGGGGAAAACCGCGGTGGGGTGGGGATGGTGGTGTGCTAAATTGGGCGATTGGGATTGACATGTATACACTGATGTGTATAAAATTGATGACTGATTTAAAAAAAAAAAAAAACCCTCCCCTGAAAGCCATCAGGGAGTGTGTGTATATATATATATATATATTTTTTTTTTTAACAATATGTTTGCATTTTACTTAACTATATAATTTAACTATATACTGATAATTTATATTTAAATATATAAATATAATTTACCATATGTATATTCATTATGAAAAAATTTTAAAGGGAAAAAAAAAAACGAAAATCCTCTTTAATGCCACCAGCCAGAGATCAATATTTTGGTATATGTCTTTTTACTCTGTTTTCTATACATATTTACATACCTTTTTTATTTTTATAAAATTGGAATGATATTGTTTTAGTGGCCTACTTTTTTCAGTCTTAAAGTGAGCATAAGTAATAAAACATAAGAATATGCTATAAGGCTAATAGCCATATTTTTATATTCTTACAGGGTTAAACTTGATAAATTTATGTAAGATTATATAATACATAGATTTTCAATTAAGGAATACAAAAAAGACATTGGTTTATAGGTATTAGCAGTTGCAATGCCATCTGTCATTTCAGGGTCTATTTTTCTGGACAGAAAATGGGTAAAAGAGTCACTAAAAAGATTAAAGTGAACTAACTAGTATTTGTCTTAATGAAACACAAAGTAGATATACTGGAAATTCCATGTATTTATGACATAAGTTATATGAAAATAAGAATATTAATATGAGTCTACCATAGCAAGATGCTCACAAGAATAAAACAGGTAATTTTCCACAAGGTAAATATCTACAGAGGGGAGGAAAATGTCGAAGTATTATATACATAAACTATATACATTGCTCTTAATTAAGTCAGTAATACAATTTATGTGTATTAAATCATGACAGGATGCATATTTTATTGATTAGCATAATATATTCCTATGTAATACAGTTAGAGATAGTGTAAATGATAAAATGTATAATGTAACCACAGAAATCCATATTGAAACTGAGCAGGACCTTGCCGGGCCCTCCTGCGTACAAAAAGACCCTCCGTGTCCCCCATTTCTTGTTTGTAGAAAAGGCTTTAGTCTCCTAGACCTTCCCTGAATTCCAAAAAGCAGGAATCACTTTTGGAGATAAATGCAAAAACAAGTACCTGGGGTCTTCCCTGGTGGCGCAGTGGTTGGGGGTCTGCCTGCCAATGCAGGGGACACGGGTTCGAGCCCTGGTCTGGGAAGATCCCACATGCCGCGGAGCAGCTGGGCCCGTGAGACACAACTACTGAGCCTGCGCGTCTGGAGCCTGTGCTCTGCAACCGGAGAGGCCGCGACAGTGAGAGGCCCGCGCACCGCGATGAAGAGTGGCCCCCGCTCGCCGCAACTAGAGAAAGCCCTCGCGCAGAAACGAAGACCCAACACAGCCATAAATAAATAAATAAATAAATAAATAAATAAATAAAAAGACAAGTACCTGGATTTTTTTTTCCACTCCACAATATTCATTTAAGAGAGCGAGCAAGGCCAAATGAAGCGAAAGCTGATTTAAACGCACAGAGTTCGTTTCCGGCCCTTTCTCACCTGCTGTGCACTCAGGCAAAAGTAAAAGACACCAGGAAACTGCCCAATGGGGCTTCCTCTGCCCCTCACCCCTCTCCCTCTCTCCAAGGAAACTAAACACTGGCTTTTGTCCAAACCCAAGGGCTAATGAGAGCTAGTTACAGCCAACAACTTCCCACAAGAGCTGCCTCCGCCACACCTGGACCTACTTGATGCTCGCTATGGGTCAAGGGTTGCTTGGGTCCCCACGCAGCCCACTAGTGGCCTTTCCGCAGCAAGCTGAGGATAAAGGGGAGAGGTGGTCCCTGAACCTAGGCGTTTGTATGAGTGCCCTGGCCTCCTGAGCAAAACACGCCAAACTCAGAACGCGGCAACTCTAGCCCCTCAGGCTCACGAAGGCGCTTTCAGGACCCACGCCCTGAAGCTGAAGCCCGCCCCGCCCGTGCGCGGACCCCGTGGAGCCGCGAGCCCCCGGCAGCTGGGAGGCCGCGCGTGGGCCGTGGCGGGGCGGGCCGAGCGTGGGAGCCGCGCGGAGCGAGCACGCACAGTACCAGCTTGTCCATGGCGCTGCCCTCCGGCGCTCCGCGGGGACACGCCACGGGTGGGGGCCGGCCGGCCCGCGCTGCTCCCCGGCGTCCGCTCGGACTGCTTCTCGCTCCGCTCACCGGGCTGTTTGCGGCTCAGGCGGTCGCCGTGGCGACGAGCGTTGCTCCGCCTGGACCGGGTTCCCTCCTCCCGCTCCTGGTGCTCCAGCGCCTCCCCGGGCTGGGGGGTCCGGAGGCACTTACGCCGCAGCGAGCTCGCCGCCGGCTCCCGGAGAGCGGAAATCCAGAGGTTTCGGCTACCGAGCCCCAGATGCCGTTTCGGTTGGCTCTGAGCTGAATATTCCTGCTAGCATCAACCAAGGCCCCTTGTTTGGAATGTCTCTTCTGAATTTTATGTTTCTAGCATCGGGAGAAAAATTTTCAAAATGAGATTTAGAATGTTTCAACTTTAATTCGCACGTCTTCCCACAGTCTTGACTCATACTTTGGTTCCTCTCGTTGTGTCCTTGTCAGGTATCTTCACAGCTGATTCTTCAGCCTGAAACTCACTGGAAATGTTTAACCTTGAGTTTTAACCTGAAGGTGACACAGATAATTTCCTAAATGCTGTCTGCCTGTCAGAACAGTAGCTGCATTGGCATGTGTGAAGATTCCAGGAACTTTGCCCTAAACGACTTTACAAAGGAGAATATAAATATGTTATCTCTGCAAATTGTCCTCTCTCAGTGGGACTAGGACTGCCCGTTAGAAATATGTTTGCCACATGTGTCCATTTATAGCTCTAGGAGCCACATTTTTAACAAGTAAAAAGAAACAGGTGCAATTATTTTAGCAATGTTTCATTTAACCCTATATATCCAAAATATTATTTCAACATGTTATCAATAGAACAATTATTCGTGAGATATTTTAGATTCTTTTTATCAACTGTAACCGAGCAGGACCCTATGGGGCCTTCCTGGGCCAGGCCTTCCCCCATATCCTCTGCTTTAGCTCCTCTCTGAAGTACCTACGCAGCCATATCTGATGCACATTTCCTGAGTTGTTTTGCAGATGTGAACCACGAACTTGTGTTAACTATACTACATCCTCAAATTTTTATGTGTATTTTACACAAACAGTAGGTTCCAGATCAGACCGGTCTCATTTCAAATGCTCAATAGTTAATACGACTGCTGGCTACTGTATTAAACAGTTCAAATCTACTAGACTATAAATTCTAGGGAGACCAGCTCCAAATCTCCATGGGAAGGAAAAGATTGCATCTGTTCATAAGGGCTACTAAATACCGATTAGCTCTTGAACAATTGTTCAAATTCTTACTAGGAAAAAAACCATTAAGCAGTACCAACTCTAAACACTCTTCAGAAACTAAGAAAATTTTAAATGACTTTTTTTGGTTCTAGGGAGTGTCATCATCCTGTTTCTCTCAGTAGCCTATTGTCAGAGTTCATTGTGCACCCAGTAATCACCTCGGAAGATTTAAAACCAGGCCCTCAAGAAAAGAGTTATTCTTTTAACAGAGATGAAAACTCAGCTTGGCCAGGAAAGACAGCCCAGGAAAAGAGGGTGTCGGTAGTGGGTAGGTCTGAGAAGGGGAAATGAGAGCTAACACTCTTCTAGGTCATGATTGTGAGTTAAATCATATCTTAAGACACCCTCTAAACTTGGCCATTATCACTATTATCACTATATTACAGAGGAGACAGAGAGTTACCCAGGACCATCACCAGAAGGAGATTGTGACCCCTGAAACTTGGCTCCATCTGGTGTTTAACCTCTGGACTATACAGGCACCTCAGATATATTGCATGTTCAATTCCAGGCCACTGCAATAAAGCAAATACTGCAATAAAGTGAGTCACATGAATTTTTTGGTTTCTCAGTGCATAGAAAATTTATGTCTATGCCATACTGTGGTCTATTAAATGTGCGATAGTATTATGTCCAAGCAGTGTACATACCTTAGTTTAAAAATACTTTATTGCTAAAATATGCTAACCATCATCTGAGCCTTCAGCCAGTTGTAATTTTTTTGCAATAGTAACACCAAAGATCACCGGTCACAGATCACCATAACAAATATAATAATGATGAAGAAGTTTGAAATATTTCAAGAATTACCAAAATGTGACACAGAGACACCAAGTGAGTAAAAGCTGTTGGAAAAGTTGTGCTGTTAGATTTGCTCCACACAACGTTGCCATAAACCTTCACTTTGTAAAAAAAAAAACCCACTATCTGCGAAGCCCGATAAAGCAAAGAGCAATAAAACAAGGTACACCTGCGTTGAGGTGACAGAAGGTGAGAGTGAGGGGCTAGGAGGAGAGAGGGGCACCTCCAGAGATGATGACACACCAACACAAGTCTGGCTGATTTCAGAAAGAAAGCCAGGGCTAACATTTTCAAAAGAGTCCTGCAGTTCCCTGGTCTGTACCATCTTAGGCAAAACTGTGAACTAGATATTTTTGTCTTTGGTCTTCTCTTCCTGCTAAAAATTCTTCTTTGCTTTCAGAGGGGTATACGTTGTTCAGGATCCCCAAGCTAGAGCAGACCTCCTTGGGTCTGGCCTGGGTCCCAGACCTTCCCTAGCTATAGGGGTCCATAACTTCCTGCCCGGGGCACCACCCTCAGAGGACGCCCTTCTGGCTTCCTAATAGTCTAGATTAATCCCAGCAGTTAGTTGTTGCTGGGCAGATAGCTGTCTCAGCCCGTTCTCCCGCCCCTCCTGTACCTGTTCTCTTAAACTTGACCTTCTGGAGATGGAGTCAGCCCAGTGATAGGAACCTTGAGTGAGATGACAAGGTGGCAGGGAAGATGCTTGGGCCAGAGGACCCTGCAGGTTCCTTAGGTCCTGCCCTCTCTGACCATGGCTGGAAATAACCCCACCATTGAAGGAATTGGGCAAATCTGCTTTAAGGAAAATAATTCAATTTTTTTCCCTAAAAAATTTTAAAGTAAACCTCAAACTAAAATCCCCACTTAAATTGGTCTTTTAACAAGAGATCCATCCTTAGTGCTTCTGTTGCCCAACACACAGTAGGTGTTCAAAAAATAGCTCTTGAATTTAAGAAAACCAAATGAATGAACACGTAGCAATTTATTTATTGTCCACCCACACAGAATCAAAGACACCAAGACTAATTACATAGAATCATGAGATTTCAGATCTGACAATAACTAAAGTAGATCACAATTTTATTGTATAGAAAAGATTATCACTGTATGGAAAAGAAAACAAAGATCAACTTGTCAGAGGCCACAAAGCTGTGTAATAACTAAGACAGGACTAGAAACCAAGTCTCCTTTTTTGTACTGTGTTTTATAATCTATTTTAAGACAAAAATTATACAGTTTTTTCCTCCACATGTGATTTTCAAAATCACAATGCTTTACAATGCTTTGTCAGCAATGTAGCATTCCACGAAATTGACTGTATTTGTCTGTCACTAAAATGATATAATGGTAACTTCTAATTTTTAAAAAAAATTGATTACTGGAGAGAATTTTGTTAACCATTTTACTTCCATAATTTGGAGGGGAAACTTTTGTTGCTGGTCACAAATTGTGGGCTAGCAAGCATCAATAGACAGTGAAGGAATTATTAGTTCACAAATCAATATTAAGTTGAATTATAGACTTGGCAGTGGAAGAAGTCACTGTTGGTTGGCTAACTCACACATTTTTCAGTCTCATTAAGAAGAATAAGATTGGCAAAGAAACATCTACCTCTCCTGTATACGCAGGAAATGGCTAATATTTCCCAGGGTCCCTTGTAGTTACAGGTGGCTGTGTGGCATGATTCTGGCTGGTGAACCATAAAAGTCAGTCTCCTAGGGCTCCTGGGAATGCCTTTGCTTTCCTCAGGAAAGGGACAGATTCAGCCGTCCCCTTCACACCTTCTTGCAATTGGAATGCAACCATGATTCCTGGAGCTGTTGCAATCAGCTACATTATGACTGTCTTAGTCAGTTGGAGCTACTATAAAGAAGTATCATAGACTGGATAACTTATAAGCAACATAAACATTTCTCATAGTTCTAGGGGTTGGAAGTCTGAAATTAAGGTGCCGGCCTGGTCTGGTTCTGATGAGAGCTCTCTTCCAGGTTACCAATGCTGACTTCTCATTGTATCTTCACATGACAGAAAGAGAGCTAGCTAACTCACTGGCCTCTTCTTATAAGGGCACTAACCCCATTTATGAGGGCTCCATCCTCATGACCTAATGAAGTCCCAAAGGCCCCACCTTTTAATAACATCATATTAGAATTAGGGTTTCAACATATGAAATTTAGGGGGGACACAAATATTCAGTCCTTTGTAATGACCATCAGGGAACAGCCCTTTGAATTACAAAAATGATAGCTTTAATGTCTTTGAGTCTGAACCAACAATAGCAACTGCCACTTCCAGACCACTTGTTAGATGGGGAATTAAAGCTTTGTACATGGTGTTTTCTGTTCCCTGCAACTGAAAGCATTCCTAAGTGATATGGCAACTGCCAACCATTAGATTTTTTGTGGGTCAATTTTATTTTACAAACATGAATTATGCATTGGACAGTCTCACACTAGAGGTAACTTTCACCACTGTCCCAACCTGAGGCAAGGAGGTGCGGCAGAGGTGAAACAATCCATGAATAAAACCTCTAGCTGGTTTTATTCAGATCCTCCCAAATACAGCTGCTGGGCAGGTGGCATCTCTTCTACTCCGTGACCACCACCATCTCCCTTGGTGTCCAGAATCCCAACTCTGTTTTGCAGGCAGGGGTTAAAAGGACTTACAAATACCCTTGGATACTGAAGCAGGGATATCCTCCCTTTTGGTAAGATGAGCCAAGCAAAGCCTCCAGGCACAAGTGGGCATCAGTCCTGCTAGAAGTTGAGCAGGTGCCTGGAGGTGAGCCATCCTTTGGATGATGGTAATGAGAAGGGCTGCAGGCGTGGCTCCTCTCCACAGGCATCATTCAGAGATGTTCCCGTAAGGAGCTGTGGGTGTTGGCCAAGCCACTCTCTGCAGATGCCTTTTTCCCCTCTGGTCCTCCATGGCCCACGAGGCCCAAGGGCACCATCCTCGGGGGCCCTCCAGCCACTTGGCTGCTGCACATGCTCTTTCCGGTCTCACCCAGCTCTGCTTCCCTGCTGGTAACAGCCAGGTGCTCCAGCATGACTGCTCCGTGGAGTGTAGGCTGCGACATTCCTGCCAGCTTCCACAGAGGGGTGGTGCCCGAAGGCACTCTAGCGGGCATTTTTCCTCTTTGACCCCCATCCAAATCCCCTCCCTGTATTTGGAGAATTTCCCACCAAGCAGAGCTCTCTTTCCCATATAGAAGCCAAAAGTACCAAATATTCTCCCGACCTCCTTACCGCTAGGGCACCAGCAGGTGACCCAGGCATGTGACCCAATCAATTGCATCAACCTTGGACTTGGACCAGGAGCTGATGACCCAAAGATGTGGGACCGTGGAGAATGCATTCTGGTGGAGAGTGCCAGCAACAACCCTGAGTAAATTTCCTAGCCAGCCGTGGCAGCAGTGGCCCCCTAAGCAGTGCGTCCAGTAGCAGGTCAGGGAGGTAGCAGTATCCTCAACATGCTGGTTTTGTGGCAGGTGTCTGAGCAGCTCCTGGCTGCGGCCGACAGATCCTCCGGGCCACTTTCCAAGCATCACTGTCCAACTTTCTCAGCTATTCTGAGCTGCCCAATTGTCCTTTTAATCCAGCCCTTTTTTCTTTTTCTTTTTCTTTTTCTTTTTTTTTTTTTTTTTTGCTTCAGTCCAGTAAACAAAAAATTTGCAACAGTAAATTTCTGTTGATTGTGATTGAGAACCATGATTTTGACAGCCGTACATTTAATACTGCTCCATCCGCTAAGTCCTCTTAACAACATTAACTGGAGGCTGGTGTGTGTGTGCGTAATGACCTTTATTCAAGTTGGGAAATACTAATGAATAGAAGAATTACAGAAGGAAGGAAGGAAGGAGAGATTTAAAGTAACGTAGAAAATATAAACTTCTCAGATTTGGGGGGCCATTTTTTTTTAATCTTTATTGGAGTATAGTTGCTTTACAATGTTGTGTTAGTCTGTGCTGTACAGCAAAGTGAATCAGCTATATGTATACATATATCCCCTCTTTTCTGGATTTCCTTCCCATTTAGGTCACCACAGAGCCTTGAGTAGAGTTCCCTGTGCTATACAATAGGTTCTCGTTAGTTATCTATTTTATACATAGTAGTGTATATATGTCAATCCCAATCTCCCAATTCATCCCACCCCTCCTTCCCCCCTGGGGGCCAATTTTAAAGAGTTAAGCTCTTCAAAGGGAGTTTCTTCCTAGGGAAAAGGGGAGCAGTTTGCAAGTTCCTAGCCTTCTTTACCAATTTCAAAGGTGTAGCAGTCAGAGTTCTACCAGAGAAACTGAACCAGGAGAATACACACGTATATAAACATGTGCACGCACATATGCACACACACACACACCACACAAGTAAACTATATACATTTACATATAAAGAGATCTATTTCAAGGAATTGGCTTCCACAGTTGTGAGGGCTGGCAGGCCTAAAATCCTTAGGGCAGGCTGTCAAGATCAGGCTGGAAACTCCTGGGCTGGGGAAGAAGCCAGAGCCCACAGGCAACTCCTTCTTCCTCAGGGAAACCTCAGCTTCGCTCTAACGACCTTTCAACAATTATCAGTTGCTCAAAATCAATCTGATAGAAAACAAACATAAGGCAGATGTATTTTGCAGTGCATTCTTTGCAAAATTTTAGGGATACAAATACTTTTATAATTAAAACTTAAACTTTGCACTAAAAATAAAATCTTATAATATGGTAAGCAACACACACAGGATAAATGCTTTTTTTTAATCTGAGAAAACATAAAATTACCACAGGATTAAACTGAAAAGGTACGCACTGAAAAAGAAACAGAAAAGAATTTTCCATTGTATCATATATTTATAGAATCATGGTTTACCAAAATATTTCTATCTAAAGATGGAGAAAATATTACCTATAAAACCAGTAGACAGACCTCAATATCTAATAGTAAAATGTAACAAGTAGGGTGTGCAATTACAATGTGTTAAATGCTAGCATCAAATGTATGTAATAAAGCTACATCTATTTTTTGCCAAAGTGCAATGTTCTAATAAAATAATGACACTTTATAAAAAGAATTTACATTTTAATCAAAACAATATTTTCCACCTATAGCTGAATATAGCCAATTCATTACTTAAATGTTTGAAAAAAATTAACGATGAAAATCAAAAATGGTATAAATGCATGAAGAGTTCCTTGTTATTTAAATTGCCTTTACACTGTGTAGTTTAGTTTGGGCCTTTGGGTATGGCCTTAGATTATCAAAAACAAATGAGATAGTCTATCAAAGAAACAGCTGCTTTCTGGTATGTGGATGACCTCACTAATAATTTTTAATATTGAAGTGTTAAAGCAATTTCTTAGTCAAATTGAAAAGAGCATGTGTCAAAGTTTTATTTAACATTTTCCACAAGAGAAGAGCCAGCCAATTCAAAGATATCCCTTCTGTTAGAGATATTTATAGAAAAAAAAAAAGTTGGCTGTTAAGAAAAATTTTCCAAAACTTGGAAATAAGAAAGAAAGAAGCTTGTGTGACTTTTCAGTCTCAGAGTAGAAAATCGTTTAATAATTGGTCCACCCAAGGATTATTTAATTCTTCAGAAGAATGCATCTGTGTCTGAATTATTACCATTAATTAGAGAGTAGACTGTGAAGTTACAGGTTAACTAGTAGGTTTCTGTCCTGTACAAATGAAATGATTTCTGTCTGGGAGAAAGTATAATCACAAAAGTTACCATTTTATTGTCATGTAGCACATTAACTAGTTTTGCATTCATAAGTCAGCATTCTTCCAATTGATGATATTCAATATATCCCATAATTTTTAAACTAGCTGGATCTCTCATTAATGTGTTAAATAAATCTGTGACACATGCTGTTTTATATTTATGTAAGAATTAAGAATCCTGCTTTTAGATGTTTTGAGTTATACTTCGATATGATACAATATAAAATATGCACGGTGACCTCAGACTCCTAAAAAGGCATATGGTCAGTTGTGTGGGTAGGCACATAACTTTCCAAAAGGATATCTTAACCTCCTTAAAGTCTATCAGAAAATTGCTCCAGAATGCTAATTTTTTCCCAGGAGTTGTTATAAATTATGTCTGCAAAAAAAAATGTATGTACCAGATCTTGTTTGGGACAGTTTGCTTTCTGAGTTGCCTTTTTAAATTTGGAAAACATTGTGTATTTCGTCTACCATCAATAGACAGAAATAACCATAGAATTACACTCTTTCACAGGATTATACTGGGGGAGGAATATCAGGAAGGACAATGCCAGAGAATTCTTAGAATTGGGCACTTAAAAAATTTCTCCTGCCAATAAAGAGGAGACTTTATCGCATGCCTCTGACATACTTCATAGTCTGTATTCTCCTTTATGAAAACTCAAGCCAGAAAGGGAAAGTGAATTTCAAAATGTCTCATCTTTGTCAAGTTGTTTTAATGAAATGAACAGAAACCCACTGGAATGGGTTTAAGCAAAGAGGAGGATGGACACGTGTGCACTCGGCAGGAGGTTGCTGCCCCAGGACTCCCCAGTTTACAAGTCCTTAATCCAAGCGCCCAGCAGAGACAGACAGACAAGGATGCCTTAACCCCAGTTCCTGGAGAGAGAGTTTTGGATCTCATCCCCACCCTGATCCAATCAGCTCTGGCCAGTGGGGTCCGCAAGACCTAGAGACTGAAGGAAGGAAGGGCCTGGAATAAACAGACACCCAGGAGGGGTCACTGCAATCCAAGAGCATCCTCTCCAAGGATGTGAAAACTTTCTTCTCACTTTTCCAACCTCCATCTCACACCATAACATTCCATGTATTTCTTCATTCATTCATCAATCAAACATGTTGTGAATACTGGCCATGTGCCAGGAGCTGTACTAGGGACAAAGAAAGAATAAGACACAATCCCTGCCGGTTTTTTTTTACTGTCAAATGAAAGTCCATTAAATTTCTTGAACAAATAAAAACATTTCAGTTCAAGAAATATGTCTGTTCTTAACGACCAAACATATTAAAACTTCTGATTTCTCTCAAACCAGTTCCTCATTTGATCCGTGGACCCTGGATGTGGTCACTGCAGACCGGCCCACAGTCAGGCTGACATCATCTTCTTTATCCCAGGACTCTTAGATTAAGAAAATCAAGGTCAGTCTGGATAGAAAAACTTTTCTTACAGTAATTTAATTTCAAAATTGGACTTTAAGAGAAAGATTTAAGTGTAAATCAACTATACTTCAATTTTTAAAAAAATAAAATTTAAGGGGACTTCCCCGGTGGTGCAGTGGTTAAGAATCCACCCGCCAATGCAGGGGACACGGGTTCGAGCCCTGGTCCAGGAAGATCCCACATGCTGCGGAGCAGCTAACCCCATGCGCCACAACTACTGAGCCTGCACTCTAGAACCCACGAGCCACAACTACTGAAGCCCATGTGCCTAGAGCATGTGCTCCGCAACAAGAGAAGCCACCACAATGAGAAGCCCGCACACTGCAACAAGGAGTAGCCCCTGCTGGCCACAACTAGAGAAAGTCCGTGCGCAGCAACGAAGACCCAACCCAGCCAAAAATTAATTAATTAAATAAAATTTTAAAAAGAAAAGACTTAAGTAGTAGATAAAGACTTAAATAAAATTAATATTTTACCTTAATGTAATTTTTAAGACTTAAATGACTCACTTTATGCCACTTGTCATTACTACTATTGAGACAACTGCTGTTCATTCTTTTGAGTTTTGCTCAGCAGGGCAAGAATGGTGTGATAAGATCTCGAGGAATCCCTGTTCCTTCTAAGGTGACAAATCCATTGTGTTTAGGTAAACCTGGGGATAGGCCACCTCAAGACTTTAAACATACAAAGTCTCATAATTCAGACTCCACAAAACTGGACATTTGTGATAATACAAACAAAGGCTGGGCTCCTGTGTCTTTTCATTATTTGTAAAGAAAGGATTTGCTGAGTAAATGAATGGTGTATACAAAATTTATTTGAGGGGGAAAAAATAGCCTGTTGAATACTTCTGTAAGTAATTACAGTTTTCAAATATTTGTAAGCGTTCCAGGGAACTACATATTTATAAGTCATTGATACATTAATTGGAAAGCATTCTTATATAGTCATCTAATCTGATTCCCTCGGGACTCCTGCTAGGCAGTGCTTTGCTATCCCGAGCCTAATTGCTGTGTATAGTTAAAAGTAATAAACATTGTACTATTGGACTCAGGTCAGGCTGCCCCAAAATATGCCAAAGTGGCATATGGATTATTTTGAATTAAAATTACTTGAGAAAGAGCTGGTGCAAGGACACTTGGACCCTCCTCTCTGTCCTCATGAAAGCAGTAAGTAAATCTCCCATATGAAAGCTACATTCCCAGCACCAGAAGATGGGGAGACAGCCTTATCACCCACCAGAGGTATTCTGCTTAAGTTCTTCACTAATTAGTACCCAGGCATAAGTTTCTTTGTCTTGTTAGCTTTTCACAATTTATTGTTTCTTTGTTTAAAAAGTATGAAAGCTGTCTGCTTTGGTCATTTTTTTTTTTTTTTTTTTGATTCTGATCTATGAGAATCCATACTTCCGTACAAAAGTAATTAAAATTGTTTTTTCTCCTGTTAATCTATCTTATGTCAATTTAATTATTAGGACAGCCAAAAGCACCAAAAGGGGTAGGGGAAAATTTTTTTCAAGATACCTTAAATGAATGAATGCTTCAATAGAAATTCTCTACGTGACAGAACCACCAAAAAAATACAATAAAATACTTCCCTCTTGTTAACTCCTACCTTACATTTAGGTTTTCAGAAAGTTAAATTTGAGCAACCAAGACCTTGGTCATGCTCCTAGGAGGCTTAATGAGGCAGATGACATTCTCAGTTTAAGGAACTGAAAGGAGAAATAGGTGAGGCAAACACTAAGCAATACACTCAACTCCATTCCATTTCCACCAGGATCTTTCCTTGGTAGTGTTTGAAGAAGGTGGCTAAAACTTTTTTTTCTTTTTCAATTTATCCTTACTTATTTTATTTTTATTCTTTGGTGTCTTAAGTACATTCCCCCTTTTAAATTTTTCATAATAACCATTTATTGAATGAAGCCAATATTTGGGAAAAATTCATTGCCAGAGAGTAAACATACAATGTTCTTTTTGTCTTCATTTTTCCAAAACATTCATTTATTTCCCTCTAAATCATTACAGAGGTGGTTGTGTATATTTTATTTATTTATTTATTTTTCAGAAATTGTTTGTCCTTTTTTAAATTTATTTTTTATTTTTTTAAATTTTTAAAAAATTTTTTGGCCGTGCCACGTGGCATGTGGGATCCTAATTCCCCAACCAGGGATTGAACCTGCGCCCCCTGCATTTGAAGCACGGAGTCTTAGCTACGGAACCCTCAGGGAAGTCCTTCCTGGTTGTGTATATTTTACAACATGAATCATAAACAGTGAGAGTTAAAATCCTGGGAAGTGTAGACCTACCTCAAGTTAAATAAAGGATCCGCCATCCTTAGATTCACTATAGAAATGCAGTGGCTGTATTACTCTTTTCAAAACTAGCTTTCATTAAATGGATTTTTGAAGAGCTTTTAGTTCTAAGAAATGCATTTCTGTGTCCACCAATAACAATTTTATTAATACCACATGGCACATGTCCCTTAAACTATGGCAAGACCTATTTCCTGAATTCCACAGGCAGAAGGTACTAGAATGTGTATACTGGGTTCTCAATTTACTACAGCATGATTTAGTTTGCTTAAAAGGCTGTGGCACGGCATGGAATGTAACAACGAGGATTAACGTTCAAGCTACTCTGAGTGTGCATATTTTAACAAGATGTGATTTAAAATTCTGAGAAACACAGATGGTTGATCGAGTGCAGAACTGTGACGGATGGAAGATCACATATGAGTGCTGAGCCCAATTACAAACATCAAAAACCTCTTGGATTAGCACTCATTATCATGTTGTTTTGGTTGTCCTGCAACAAGAACTTAATGGCTGATGACATTACAGTTCAACAATACATTACCCTGTTTTGTGAAAGATTCATCCTCTCCACTTTCTTTCCTTCTTTTGGCAGAGTTTAACAGTAAAGGGTGTGAGAAGTTGAGTAGCATCTCCCCACTCCTTCTAGTGGATCTTTCCAAGACCCTTCATCATACTGTGATGTATAATAGAAAATATATAGTTGTTCTTCATTCCTAAAACTCCTGGTATTTTCTGTGATGAGAGAGATAAAGATGTCTTCTGTTATGTTAACGAGATGACTTTTGGAAAACTCCTAAGGATTATGGTTGGTTGCCAGGAGAACTAACCAAGTGATTAGAGGGTTGAAACTTCTAGTTCCACCCCCCTGACCTCCAGGGAGGGGAGAGAGCTGAAGGTTGAGTTCAATAGCCAATGGCCAATATTTTAACCAATCATGCCCATGTACTGAAGCCTCCCTAAAAACCCAGAATGACAGGATTCAGAGAGCTTCTGGTTGGTGAAGACGTGGAGATGTGGGAGAGTGGTGTGCCCCCCAGAGAGTATGGAAACTCCTCGCCCTTTCCCCATACCTTGCCCTGTGCATCTCTTCCATCTGGCTGTTCCTGAGTTATTGCCTTTTATAATAAACTGGTAATCTAGTAAGTAAAATATTTCTCTGAGTTCTGTGAGTTGCTCTAGCAAATTAATCAAACCCAAGGAGGGGGTCAATGGAACCTCCAATCTATAGCCGGAAGGTCAATAGTAAAGGTGAAAATCTTGACTTTCCATTGACATCTGAAGTGCGGGTAGAGGGTAGTCTTGTGGGACAGAGCCCTTAACCTGTGAGATCTGATGCTATCTCCAGGTAGAATGTCATAACTGAGTTGAATTGTAGGACACCCAGCTGGTGTCGGAGAATTGCTTGGTGTGGGGGGCAAAACCCACACATTGTAATTGGAGTCAGAATCAGTAGACCCTTTCACACTCAGCTCTGGTAATGTGGTAGTTAGTCAACTATTAAAGCCTTAGCCATCCCTTGCAGTTGGGTTGGCCAGTTACCATCTTTACTTCCTGGACATTCCACCTCTTTCTACACCTTGTCTGCTACATTCCCTGCCTATAGTTACAGCCCACGTGTAGGTTTGGCCCTTTCCAGACCTTGAAAGCACTAGAAGGAAGACTATAAAGAGTCCCAAACCAGAACTTAGTTCAGGGCTTCTTGGGCTTGACTCTTGTTCTAGACACTGGGCTTTTTCTCCACTCCACTGAGTGCCTTACCTTGTTTTGTGCAGACCCAGCTCCCAAAAGACAAGGATCCTCCCTTGTTCCTTCAGGCACTTCAGGACCTGGGCCCTTATACATCGACACAAAAGCACCTTGGAACTACACATCGGTTTGTGGGTATGTGTATGAGCCTATGAATGAAAGAAAAAAGAATCTACTGTTGAAATTCTTTCTTCTGTTTCCTGGTTTCTAGGAGATGCCTTTCAAAAAGAATATATTAATTCTATCTTGATTTCTGAACAGAATAATGTCTGTGAGTCCCTGGGTCCTCTTTGATATCATTCAGTATTTTTTTTTTTTTTGGACACTAATTACACAACAGGAACAAAAATATGTAGGCACTGAGATACAAGGCAAGTAAGATAAATATGGCCCCCACTCTCAAAAAGCCACCAGTCAACCAATAGATATAATATAGTGAAATCCTTAAGTAATAGAAGTACATATGTGCAAGGTATAGGCATCAAGGAAAGTAGTAAGAGAAGAACATTCGCAAATGGTAAGTAGTTCTGAACAGATCTAAGTAACTGTAGGCAAACATATTTGAACATGTCTATATGTTGGGGGGCGGGGGTTATAAATTAGTGTAGATGGGTGAGCAGTACACAGTGTATAAATGGAACCTATCGGTCTGATTTTTCTCGATTTCTTCCTAAAATGACCTGCAATCACATGGTGTTAAATAATTATGCAATAAATGAATAAACACATAAACGAAGGAGTGAATCTTTGTATTTTATAAGCACATGGGATGCTCGTCCTCCCATTTTAAGTTCATTTACTGGAGTAAACTCCCACTCTGAGTTCTGTTTCAATGACCTAGGCATGGAGATTTTGGTTTCCAGTGTCATTGAAAGGTAAACAGAAATTACTTTATTTGAATTAAAATAAGGGGAATCATTTCATTCTCTGCCTATCCAGATCCTCCCTGTTCCTCTGGGTAATGTACCCATCATTTTTGCTTCCTGTGTGTCACCACAATTTCTGAACTTCTAACCCCCCACTGCCTGGGCTCTCATTTGCCCACTTTCTTGTCTCCTTAACAAGACTATAAAGTCATTGAGAACGTGATATTCTGCCCTCATGCTTTGCACATTGAAGTCTCTCCAGAAATGTGTAGGAGGTGGGAAAATAAAGAGACAGAGGGAACACATGAAAAGATGCTCAACATCAGTTAGTCATTAGTGAAATGCAAATGAAAACCACAGTGAGGTAGCACTTCACACTAGGGTGGCTAAAATTTAAGACAGACAATAACAAGTGTTGGTAAGGATGTGGAGGTACTAGAACCCTCATTCATTGCTGGTGGGAATGTCAGATGGTCCAGCCACTTTGGCAAACAGTCTGATAGTTCCTCAAAATGCTAAACACAGATTTATCATATGACCCAGCTATTCTACTCCTAAGTACAGACCCAAGAGAATGAAAACATATGTTCAAACAAAAATTTGGACACAAATGTTCATAGCAGCATTATTCATAATAGCCAAAAGTGGAAATAACCTAAATCCCTCAATAATATTCTGTTACCTGGAAATACCACATTATTCATCCAACTGATGAATGAATGAACAAAATGTGATATATCCATACAATGACATATTATTTGTTAATAAAAAGGAATGAAGTGCTGGTACATGCTAGAACATGGATGAATCCTAAAAATATAATGATAAATGCAGGAAGCCTGTCACAGAAGACCACATATTGTATAATTCCATTTATGTGAAATGTCCAGAATAGGCAAATCCATACCAAAGAGACAGAAAGTAGATTAGTGGTTACCTAAGGTTGGGGAGAAGCGGTGGAGGAATGGTGAATGATTCCCAACAGGGAGAGGTAGCTTTCTGGTGTGTTGAAAATATTCTAAACTAGGATTGTGGTGATGGCTGCACAATGCCTTGAATATACTAAAAATCACTGAACTGTATCTTTTAAATGGGTGAATTTCATATCATATGAAATAAAAATACCAATAACGTTATAAAAAGAGAAAAGGAAATGCTTCATGTGACTTCAGGTCAAATCAGTGAGACACATTGTTGAATGGAAACACTAACATAAAAAATAACACTCCCCACAGAAATAAGCCTCATAAAAGCAGCATTTTCTGAAGGCAACAAATTTCCTTGTTTCACCCACTCTGGGAATTAGAATCTTGAATGATAAGTACGAAGGAGCTACTAAGTTCAGAAAATTATCCATAACAACACGTATGGATTTGGTGAGAATGAATTTAGTCCATGGAGGAAAAACTAAATGTAGTTTGCAATATACTTGACTTAAGCATAATTATACACCCCAAAGAGTAATGATATAGAGTAGGAGGAAATGAACTTCAAGTTAGTAATTTCTGACTTCCCCATTAGGAATAATGTGAGGGTAAGAAAATGTTTTCTGTGCAGGTCCATATTTATGCTGGTCCTAGTGGGTGTTTCTGTGAATCCAGTGGTGCTGTTGCCTTGAACTGGTCCGTTCTCAGATGTCACTTTCTTACTGCAGAACCTCTATTATTTGCAGAAATTTCTTAACCTCTGCTCAAACTTTACTTATCCTCTAGGACTTGATCAGTGGCATGCCCAAAATGATCTACTGATAATTTTTTACTGCCCCTGAAATGGTTTCTGTTTCTCCGTGGGCACAGACTGGACCCTCAGCTGGCCCCAGAACTCCTTTCTGTCCTTTTAGGTCCTGCATTCTACCCCATGCTGAAGCTGGTAATGTTCCTCTACTTTGGGCAAGAAGAGTGATTTAGCTCAACCTGCCTTGGAAGCCATGATTGGGGTCTCCTTTCAAATGTCCCTGGAACGAAAATAACACAGAGGTTGACCCTAGGTGGTAATTGCTTGGGTTGCCCTCCAGTGCTTGGAATAGAGGGGACAATTGGGTTTCTTCCTCTTTCTCCTTCCTCCCACCCTCTGTTTTTTCCCTGATGCCATGTTTTCTGGGCTCTTGGTTCTCCAGAGCCGCCATGTTTGCCCCAACAATTCACACCCTGAATTTTGCCTCAAGTTTTTGGGACAAGAGCAGAGAACTGGGCAGTCTTACTAGTCAGAAGGAAGGGGAAGGAGAGTGGAAGTCAGAGGATCTATCAGGACCATAACACCTAACACCCCCAGAGCATAAATAGACTCAAGAGTTGGGGTCAAGACAACATACTCTGCTCAGTAACTGCCTAAATGCTGATGGCAAAGATTTTAACTGAGCTGAGTGGTTCCACTACAAATCTGTTTTCCATCTCACAGCTGGGTTCTGAATGCTTCTTGACAATCATGTTCTTAATCACTACATGATTTCCTTTCCATCCCTCTCTGCAGCTGTTGTAAGCCTTCATCATTTCTCTCAGTTCCCCACCTCCACCCCTACCCTCCTCTCTCCCCACAGTGTATTTCACCTTCAGTGAAAAGGAGGCACTGCGGGCTGTGACCTCCGTCAGCATCCCTTCCTTTGGCTCAAAATCCCTTCCCCTGCCCTGACGTGGGTCACCCTTTCTCCTTCTGGTCTCTCTCAGGGAAGAGTCCTGAACACCACCAAAAATCAGCCCCCCACCCCTTATAGGATAAATAGGTCAATGCACAGATGGAGATTTGAGTCCTGACACGACCCTTACCAGCTTTGCAGCGTTGAGCAGGTGTTAAGCTTTCTGTGCTTCAGTTCCTATAAAATGGGGATAATAAGATTACCTAGCTTATAGGGCAATTGTAAGGATTTAATTCATTTTAATTTATCTGGGTAAAGACCATGCCTGGCACATAATAAACCCTAAAGGTTCACTATTATTATCTCTGTCTATTAATAGGAGTGGGTATTATATCATATATATATTAATTAATGTGTAGTAATTCATGTGTATTAATATCAATTATAGTTAATTATTATTTGTGAATCTTCAAAAGGGGAATGAAGTGCCATCTCTACTTCCATATGCACCATTAATTCCTAGCCCAACCTGACTTCTGCCCTTTGCCTCTCCTGAAAGAGTCTTTGTCAACAGCCTCCTTGTTGCTAAATCCTGTGAGTTCTTTTCACTTCTTCTACTTATCCTCTCCATAGTTTTTAATTCTATTGACCACACTCATCATCTTTAAATGGTTTCTTCTACTTCCAAGCCTCCATACTCCTCTAGTTCTCCTTTTATCTCCCTGACCTTCCTTCTCAGTTCCCTTGTGAGTTTCTTTTCCTCTACCTGTCCCATAAATGTTAGCCAGACTCCTCTCTTCTCTCTCCACATCTACTTCCTGGATGGTCTCATGTGTGAGACCCATGGCTTCAATTTCCTTCTTTTGTCCTCTAGGCTCTAGGGCAGTGCTGTCCAATTTTGTGATTGTTATGGGTTGAATTATGCTCCCCAAAAAGGCATGTTCAAGTCCTAACCCCAGTTCAAGTGATGGCATCCTTATTTGGAAACAGGATCTTTGCACATGTCATCAAGTTAAGATGAAGTCATACTAGATTAGGGTGGGCCCTTAAATCCAATGGCTGGTGCTGTTATAAGGAGAGAAAGATTTGGAGACATGTCCACAAGGAAGAATTCCGTATGAAGACGGGAGCAGAGATTTGAGCAGAGATTGCACAGCTAAGGAAGGCCAAGGACGGCTGCCAACACCAGAAGCTAAGAAAACGTGATGGAACAGAGTCTCTCCCAGAGCCTCTAGAGGGAGCATGGCCAGCTGACACTGTCATTTCAGACTTGAAAACCCTCCAGAACTGAGAGAATGAATTCCTGTTGTTTTAAGCCACTCAGTTTGTGGTAATTTGTTAATGACAGCCTTAATACAGCATTGATGGAAATGTTTTATATCCGCATTGCCCAACACAGCATCCACTAGCCACAGGTGGCTACCACTTGAAATGTGACTGGTATGACTAAAGAACTGCATTTATAATTGCATTTCCTCTTAATTTAAATTTAAATAGGAATATGTGACTGGTGGCTACCATCTTGGACAGCGGCAGCTCTAGACCCACATAGCAACTGTCGGCAGGACACCTCCTCTGGGACATCCCACAAGCAACCCAAACTCTTTTAATATGCTCACGACAAATGTCTCCCCCTCAAACTGCTCCTCCTTCTGTCTCAGAAAAGATGCCTCTTTCACAACCCAAACCACGGGTGTCCTCCTTGGCTCCCCTTCTCCCTTGGCTTCCACATGCAGCAAGACACCAAGTCTATCTCCTATTTCCTCTCCTAGGACAACACAGCCTAACATGGCCCTTCTTGATCTGGCCCCTCCAGACTCCTCTGGCCACCATCTCCTCCCGGGAGTCCTCACTGGAACCAAAACTAGATTATGTGCCCCTTTTGTGCTCTTATAGTGCAGAACTCTCCTACTGCAGGAGGGTTAACAGTATTGAAATAACCCCTTTGTCTTGTCTGTCTGTCCATTATTGGCTATTTTTACATTACCTAGCTCCATGCCTGGCATGTGGTGGGCAACCTAATAAATATTTGATGAATTGATGAATGAGTGAATGAACGAATGAAGAGAATTAAACAGTGTAGGTTGTCAGGGGGAAATTGTTAGCATGGTTGCTAATTAGGGGTACTAGAAAAAAATAAAACACAGAATAGATTAAAAATTTGCTTTGGTGGCATCCAAGTGATACTAATTACAGTTATTTATGCGAAATCTAACTTTTTATGCCTAATTATCATGCAGCAAAAGCAAGGATTATGTATATCATTAGATGTGTCAGATCAACTCGGTTGGGTTTTATTTTATTATAATAGTGAATTATGCACATATGCTTAGACTACATAAATTACTATGGATGGGCTGGCTGTCTGTTCCCACCCTTGAAAGAGTTTCTTTCCTCTACTGCTCACTCCATAATATCTGCAACTTTGGGGCACCGTGAAAATAAGTGATGGGAAGAGAAATAGGTGATGACTTGTGACCATGCAGAATACAAAGCAGTTATGAGTTGATTGTGATGTTGGTACTGTTTCTATGTTATCCATCATTATAATGCACTTGACAGCCACAGAGGGTTTCAGCGGCATCATTTTATTTAATCATCTCTTCAACCCTGTAAATAATTAAAACTCTCAGAGTTTTAGTGATTTGTTCTCATAAATGTCAGTGTCAGGAAAATAGCCCATGTTAAGACAGGTTCTGAAAGAATGGGGCTAAAAGATAACTACATTTTAAGTTATACTTACCAAGGTTTTTATTAAGCATTTTTTATACACACTTATCAACAACACCACAGTGATTTTGGTATTATTATTCTCTTTTTTACAGATAAGTCCATCAAGGGTCAGAGAGGTTGATCAACTTAAAGTCTCAAGGATGGTAAATGATGATTTTTGAACCCATGCTTTTTTCCACTCTACTTAGTTTATGCCTAATGGTCCATGTTTTATCAAGAAAGTAGGAATAAAGACATCTTTTTAGTCAGGGGGTGCTGGCCTGTATCTGCAAAACAGCTCAAGGGATATGGCTCAGAATATTATCTACACCCTTTGAGGAGACACTAAAGATCCTTGACTTTGTTTAATGGCTAAGCTATTGTTATTTCATCTTGTTTGGCTGCTTTCCTTTGCTTCTGCACTTTCTCATTTTTTTCTGATTAAATTTATTCTTTGATTAAAGTTTTTCTATAGGCAAGAGGCAAGCAGAGGACATGGGGGCAGGGAGCCCTGTCTCTGGGAGGCCCCATAGGATCCTGCTGGGTTTTAAAGGCTTGAGAAAAGGAAGTGGAAAAGGTTTTAAACAGTTGCTATGGGGGTCACCGAAGGACCCCATCTGGGTAAAGCCTAAGCATATTTTTAAGCATTCCTGAAAGCCTGGCTGAAAAATCTCTCTCTTAAATCATACGGTGCATTAAAGATAGCCAGAAATTCTTTGGTCCTCCTCCCACTGAGAGGCGGGATCTATTTCCACTTCCCTTGAATCTGGCTGACCTGTGATCAAATTTGAGCACTAAAATAGGAAAGCGATGCTGCTTGATTTCCGATGGTAGGATGCAGGAAGCTTGACAGGTGCACCTTGGTCTCTAGGAGCCCTGTCTCTGGGCTCCCTGAGCCGCCATGCTGGGGGATCAAGTGTTGGCACCCCAGCTGACAGTCCCAGCAGAGTCCAGCCTTCCAGCCATCCCCACTGAGGTGCCAGACTCATGAGTAAAGCTGTCTTGGGCCCTCCAGGCCAGCCCATCTGCCAGCTGAATACCACCGAGAGGCCTCAGTGAAGGCCACATGGAGCAGAATAATTGCACAGCTGAGCCCTGCCCAAATTCCTCACCCACAGAATTGTTTCAAGCCAGCAAGTTTTGGGGTACTTTGGTACACCGCAAAAGATAACTAGAGTGTGCCACAAGTTCATTTTGTAGTTTCCTCCCTTCATAGTGCCAAACAAATAAACAGCCAAGGTCCAGGCTAATAAATAGTCAAAATGAAACAAACAAGCCCTCCACTCTTTCATATGGCAATTCACACACGCACACACGTACACACACACACACACACACACGATCCTGGCCAATTTGTATTTCAGACAAATAGCCTTTCAACGGATTGATTTGAAATGTCACCCATAAAATAATTTTTCCTTTGAAAGTTATCAAACAACACTGTTAAAAAGAAAATGTCTGTGAAAGCACAGCTGGGACAGATAGGACATTCTTTTCATAATTTCACCATTTCCATTTGTGGCACCCAACAGCTTTTTGAGTGTTCAACTCCAATTTGAAAAAGAAATAAGAGATAACATCTGCTTTCTCCCCTGTCTTTACACACATTTAATCACACCCAGATACGCGGGTTCTTCTCTCACATTACTCCGGTTGACCCTCCGATGACGCTGACATGAACGTGGCATTTTCTGAAGAGCCATCGCACAATGTGGGCCAGGAATGCAGAAGAGCTGAGTGGACGGGGTGGGGGGAACGACTCTAACCTCGGTGGACAAAACAGTTACCCACGCTGAGCAATGAGCCCAGCACAAAGGCCGCAGCTGTTTGCAAAGGCACCCGCAGTATTTCTGACACGGCAGATCCTACCGGTGATGTCAGACTTTTTTCTTAAACAAAAGTGAAATGTGAGAAGGTGAAAAATTACCCCACCGTTGGAAGATGTTTTCCCTTGTTTCGGGAACTGTATCCTTAAACAACTACGTTTTTCCGCACTCTGGATGTCCCCCAGGTCTGTGAAAGTCTACATTTCTTGACAAAAACCTACCCGTTGGCTCCCTGTGTTCTTGGTTATCTCACCACCCTGTCACGCAAGTCACTGAGCAGGGAAAATGAGTCACGGGCTCTAAAGCAAACCGAATTCATTGAATTACACGTTGGAAAAGAGCCGAAGTGAGTCACCGTCGCATCCCTCGCTCTGCCTGGGGTAGCACCACACCTAGACCACTCCGGCCAGAAGAGAAGGAACCGTGTTTTTTTAATAAGCTGGTCAGAGGAGGATCATTTACAACAGTAATAAACCTCATTCCTATATATACTCGTGTTCCAACCACAACAACTAAGCGCTGCAAATTTGGACCCCAAAGTATAAACGAAAGAGCAGAACTATGCAAAGCGGGGAGCCCAGCTCATGCAGCGCTTTTGTGCAAATAAGAAAAAGTGATCCCCAGGGATGAAGGAATTAGGGGAAGCCCCCTCACTGGGGCAGAAGCTGCCCTGGTCCTGTATGCAGAACTGGGGAAGCCAAGCAATAGATTCAGCCCACTCACCACCGCCCCACACACACACCCAACTCCCCACCCCGGCTCCTGGGCAAAGAACAAGCCCAGGACCAAGTGCAGTGCCTGGGAAGAAGTAACTGCAACTTTTGATGCCTCCCTCTCCCCCCTGTGAAAATCTATCTTTTCCTGCTTTACCCCCATGGTTCCTGTTGCTGACACTTGGTAACACTAATTCTTTTTTAATCTGTCACCGAATACATCTGAGAGCTGACGAGTAATATATCTTTATCCCACTGGGTACCGGGCAGGTGCTCAATATCCCCTCACTAAAGGGATGAATGACTCTGGGAAAGAATGAACACAGCCTTCCCACATTCACATCTCATATTTTCCTCACTCTAACTAAAGGCAAGAGTACGACCTCACCTCCCCTGAGGGAAAATGACCAACCACATTTTGTTCTCCAGAGCAGAATTCCAAGGTGGAAAGGGGAATTCTTGAACACAGGGACCATTGTGGCGATGGGATCTGAATCCTTGCTGGCACCATTTTCCTTCCTCCCTCCTCCCGTTTGGATGTCATTCCAGAGCCGTCTCTCTCACCAAGTAGTGCCCTAGACCAGACCATCGAGAGGAGAGGAGGAGAGCATCCTTTCTAACCCCTCAGAGCCCTCTTACATAAAGAGAAGAGGCTGCCTTTCCAGTTCCAGTGGTCATAGCCACCTTTCCTCTTGGGGACAATATTGGAATCAGAGCACCGCCACCAAAACCACTTACCCAGGGCAGACCTTCTGGACCACTCCCCAGCCTGGCATTATCAGCCTCCTAACAGGCCACAGAGACAGCTGCCAAATGACCCCATCACTTTGATGTAAGGGGCCACCTGTCATAGCCGGAGATCAGAAACTGAATGTCCAGTTCAGTCCAGTTCAGGCCAGCCCAGTGGTCCACACGGTGTCTGTCTTTGCTGTTTGTTATTGACATTTAATTGCACAACCCCATTTACATGAAAGATCCAGAATAGCTAAATCCATAGAGATGGAATGCAGACTGGTGGTTTCCAGAAGCTGGAGGTAAGGAGGAACAGGGAGTGACGCCCCAATGGGTGTGGGGTTTCATTTTCAGGAGATGAACATGTTTTGGAACTAGATAGAGGTGGCGGTTACACAATACTGTAAATGAACTAAATGCCAGTGAATTGTCCACTTTCACATGGTTAATTTATGGTATGGTGATTTCACCTCAATTTTTTTTAAGTAAATACCAAAAAAAAAAAAGAGAGAGAAAGAGAGACTTCTATCGGATTTCTGGCTTCACTTCAGAAACTAGAAGGTCTGGCGGTGCTAGCCCTATCCGCACGTGGCAACAACCAGCTGGTGCAGAGCATGAGCTGCCTGACTGAGGGAGGGGCACTTGCCCCCCACGTTGTCCTTCACCCAGGCCTCATCTGAGCGTGTGAGCCCTGCCCCTACCCACAAGGGAGCGACTTATTTTCTGCAGAGTCTAAACAGAGTTCCCACTGAGCTGCCATCTTCAGATGAGTGTGAGGGAAGATCATAAGTCAAGGTCTGAGAACACAGCTGGGAGACAAATAGGAAGAGGCCAGGAGGCCGTGACCAGGGAAAGAGATACAAGGACAAGCGAGGACCAGTGTGTTCCTGGTCACTCTGCCTGGAAGAGCATCTCCTCCACCCTCCCAGACTCTCCATCCTTTTACCCTGCTTTGTTTTCCTTCCCAGCTCTCACTACTACCTGATTTACTCTGCATATTAGTTTCCTAGGGCTGTCGTAACAAATGACCACAAGTTGGGTGGCTTAAACAACAGAGGGTTATTCTCTCACAATTCCGGAGGCCAGAAGTCCTAGATCAGGGTGTCAGCAGGGCTGTACCCACTCCAGAATCTCTAGGGGAGAATCCTTCCTGTCTCTTCCAGCTTCTGGTGGGTCCAGGTGTTCCTTGACTTGTGGCAGCAACACTCCAGTCTCTGCCCCATGTTCCCATCGCTTTCTTCCATCTGTTTCTACGTCTCCAACCTCCCTCTCCTTTCTCTTATAAAGACGTCAGTCATTGGATTTAGGGCTCATCCTAAATCCAGGATGATGTCATCTTGAGACCCTTAACTTAATTACATCTGCAAAGATGCTATTGCCCAATAAGATCTCAATCACAGGTACCAAGGGTTAGGATTTGGACATAAATTTTCTTCGGAGAGGGCCACAATTCCACCCATTAGGCTATGTCCTTTTTTGTTTACTATGTGACTCTTGTTGTGAAGTGTCATGAGAGTGGGGAGTCTGCCCATTTGTTTCCATGTCGGATCCCCATGGCCTGGAACAACGCCTGGCACGTGGCTCCTCAGTAAACACTTACGGCAGGAAGGACTGAGGCAGCTTGTGTGGGGGACGATGTTGGCTCAAGCCAAGTCAGCCAATAGCCGGCTCAATAGGAAGGCACAATGATAGCCGACTGGTATGTGAACGTCAGCTACGAATATCAGGTAGACCCCAGGGATGAAGGTCGCTGGCTAGCCGGGAGCCGTCAGGGGAAAATGAGGAGGGCTCCAGTTGGACTAAGAGGTTTGTCATTGAACCCACAAGCCTGTGCCGATACTAAGTCCTGGCACACCAGCTCAGAGACACAGAACCCTGGTCTGCAGTGGTGGCTGGACAAAAAAACTTTGGGAAGAGTGAAGATGACCTCCCACCCCCACTGGGATATCTGCAGTAATTCCAGCCCAAGGGGACACTCAGCCTGTGGGTACCAACCACTTGCTTCAGAATCACCTGGGCTGGCGGGGGGGCGGAATACACCGGCAGTCCAGTGGTTAGGACTCCAGCTTCCACTGCAGGGGATATGGGTTAGATCCCTTGTTGGGGAACTAAGATCCCGCATGCCACATGGCACAACCAAAAAAAAGAATCACCTGGGGATATGAGGTAAAACTGCACATTCTTGGGCCTTTCCCCAGACCTTCCCAATCAGAATTCCTGGAAGGGGTCTAGGTGATTGATTGCTGAGAACACTAAAGTTAGAGAACCAATGAACCTCGGTCTCTCGTAATGGTCACCCCTGGGATTTTCCCCTCCTCAGTTGTCAGCGTCCCACATGATTGCTATTTGCTATGACCACTGTCCTCACTTTAGGCAGTTGCCCCAGAATCGGTTGACCTGCCCCAATTTCTTGTCTCTCTATTTTCTTTTTCATACTGTCACCAGAGTTAAAACATAACAGAGATGGCACTATTTCTGCCCCTACACCCTTGAATGGTTTCTCCATCATATAGAGAATAGACACAGCTGACCACCCACCCAACAGCCATTTCTCCCTTATTTTGTTCTAATAGAACCCAACAGAACGCTGATTTCATTCAGGCACTGTGGGAAAATGTGCTCATGGAAAGTGGGCCCTCCCCCACCACAGGGGACTAATTGTGATGGGTCTCCAATCAGTCATCATAATATCGTTGCCATTTGCCAGGGATTGGTTCAGAGAGAGACAGGTGACCCGGTTCTGTCCAGTGAGACATGATGGGTGCCTGCTGGGGTCTTCTGGGATTCTTGACCCTGATAAAAAGAGACAGGAAAGGAAAAAGTCACCATTTTCCCCTCTGTAGCCAATGCCTCTGGCTCCCTGTAGCGCATGTCTTGGCCCACCTTGATCTCACCTGCAGCCATGGTGGATGTTCTTAGTTATGGCTGTTTGAGCTCTTCACCTTCACAGCGTTGGTGAGGGAGGCATTCCTACCCTAGGGTTCTGGGGATGGCTGAACACCCAACACTGGACAGATGAGATCAACAGCAGTTTATAGTCACATCTACTCATGCCTGGCGAGGGGGTAGGAAACAGCACACCACGCAGGACACACAGGGCTGCACTTCGGAACACAGTGAACAAGCATGGCCTTGGGAGGCAGGGCTTGTAGTATCCAAAGGAGGGGGCGAACCCCTTTGTTCTCCCAGGAGACTAGGCTAGGCTTGTTTGGATGACTCTGTGGTCTGGCAGGAAACTGAAGTCCTTACTCAGGGATAAGCAGCAGCAGGGCCTGGTCCTGGGATAAGGAAGGTTGTCTGGCTAATGGACCTTATCTGTGGGAGCAGGGTGGGGAGGAGAACTGGCCCTCCCAGCTTCAGATAACGAGGCAGCACATACTACTGAACCTTAATTTCAGGCCTAGCACCACCATGCTGGGCATTGTCAGGCGCTCATACTCACCCTGAGCTGACAGCCTCCCACCTCAAGCCCACACCCTGAACTCCTTTACACCTTGGCCTCCGAGTCTTCTCCTGTGCTGCTGCTTTCACGTCCCTTCCAGCCACTGGGGAAGAGGAGCAGTGGATGGAGATCCAGGAGCCTTACCTTCCAGCTGGGCGATCCTGGCCCCGCTCTGCACACTTCCCAGTAGATCCCGGCAGAACTTAGCCCCTGGTGCCCACAGTGGCAGCCCAATGACACGCTCTTGTATTGGTTTTTCCCCCTTCCCTGTCTCATGTCCCCAGTCCCTCACTCCTGCTTCCTGGACCAGCTCCCAAATAAATGGTATCAGGCTCTGCTTTTCAGGGAACCCAGAAAACACAACTCCCCTGTACCTGGACACAGGTTTATGAAGAAATGGTGTCTTGTACTTTGAGGACAGAGCTCAGGATGAAAGCCAACATGCTCAGGATGATGGAATGGAAATATGAGAAGAGTCGGGGCCTCCTGGTGACATCCCTGAGAAGCTGACCCCAACCAGCTCTTTCCCTCCATTCTTGTTGGAAGGAGATGATGAACCTCCCCATTCCATCATTTAGGCCCCTTTCACTGGAGCCCCCTAAGTGATCCCTAAGATGTTCCAGAACGTCTGTGTCAGTAAAGGCAAAAGAACCACTTTAATTTTAGACCAGCAAAGCCAGGAGTCTCAGATAGAAGGTCAGCTGGAAGTGTCAGCTGTCACAGAACAATCTCTCGGGAATCCTGCAGAAGGAGTCCAAATGCATCATCTGCCAAAGCCCGTCCCCAAGTCACAATATGTGACGAGTGTAACTATTTGTCATAACTTTGTCCATTCTCGTTCCATCTTGTTGTCTTCAGCTGTCACTGGAATTTCACTAACATGATTCTAGCCACAGAACTGTGGAGGAAATTCTTTGTCAGAGTTGCACAAGCACAATTATAGCCACTAACGACTGAGTTTCTCATGACAACAGCCTCTGGAAATCAACCACATTCAAGCATCTCAGCTGCGCGTCAGCTACTGCCATGCAACTGGCATGTGGGGTTTTGCATGGAATCTGTAAAACGTTAAATAAGACGGAGGCTCTGGAAACACGGCTCCCTGGTGTTCTCTGTGCTGAGCAATAATGTGAGTGATTAGAGGTCTATTTTTACTCTTTGGAAGATACTAATTAGCATTTAGCTGATTTACCCCAATTAGACAAATAAATAGTTGTTTAATGAGAAACCTTCACAAGTTAGATGGCTCCCATTACCCTCCCAGAGGAACTAAAGAGACCTCCACAAATTCTGGCGGAGGAGTGAGTGTTTCCTATATATTTATAGGGATTTACGAGCATGAACAATTAGCATATGTTGTCAGATTTTAGCTTGTTCTCTCTCGTGTTAGTAACAATACCTACAAAAGTTCTAGGCGCTCCGTAGCACTTGCTGAATTGTCTTGATTGCTGCCCTATAATACTCACTGAGCCTCTACCCTTAGCTGAACCGGAGGTACAATGACCCATAAGGCTGCCCTGTCTTCTAGCTTTCAGCATCAGAGCTGTCCAACCGGGAGCAGGACACGGCCCCTCTGTGTCTTGGTATCCTCGTATGAAAATGGGGACAGTAACACCCAGCTTCGTGTCCTCCAGCCTGTGCTGGCACACAGAACCCCACTCTTAGAAGGGCCAGGAGCTTGCTTTAACGCAATGCGATTGCCATCTTGAGATTCTTAATACTTTTTGAACAGGGGTCCCACATTTTCATTTTTCACTGGACCACACAAATTGCACAGCCCAGCTTGGGGACAGGAAAATACATTGCAGAGGTTTATAAGGATTAAATAAGGGAATGTATTTAAAGTACGTAACACAAAGCTTCACGTAGGATAAGTTCTCCAAAATGGTATAACCATCCCAACTAGGTAGTTAAATCCAAAACACATGTATTTTCTGAAGGCCTCCTACCCATCTAATCTAAGGACAATTAGTTAAATTCTGCTGACCTTTCTTTTAAAAATGCTGTGAGTACGTTTCTGACCTCAGCTTTGAATCTCAATTTTCAAACAATTGACATGGTCTGCTTTATTCCTCCCAATCCTTTTTGTCAAAACATCCTTCTCTCCACACTCGCGTTGACTTGAGCTCTGTGTACCCAGAAAGTCCTTTTACCAGAATGACTGAGTTACCAAATACTTAATTGGTTCTTTCAAGTCAATCACTTTTCTTCCTTGAATTGACCAATTAATTCTCCCAAAATGCTTACAGAGATAAACCACACACAGGGGGCAGTATGGGTTAGAAGTGAAGCCATTTCTTTTCTTTCTTATCTCTACAAACTGATAACCTGTGATATATGTCCGCAATCCCTTATCCACAATTCTGAAATCTAAAAAGCTCTGAAAAATTAAAAATAAATTTGTGGCAAATAGATTTGGTTACAATACCAAACCTGAAACTGACGTGGGGCTATGTGTAGTCTGTTTAGAATGATGCTGTAGTTATGATATAACATACCACGTATAAACTGAATTACCTTTCTAAACTCAAAAGAAAAATTCTGAATTCTGAAACACATCTGACCCCACATTTTTGGATAAGAGACTGTGGTCTTATGTCAGGTTTACAGCATCCTTTCCCAGCTTGCTTCCCAACCAACAAAGCCACATGTTAAGGACAGGCACTGGGATAATTTGTACACGTATAATCACCGCGGCATTACTCACAACAGCCAAAAGGTGGAAGTAACTCAAGTGTCCATTGACGGATAAATGAATAAACAAAATGTGGACTCTACATACAATGGAATGTTATTCAGCCTTTGGAAAAAAGGAAACTCTGACATATACATGGATAAACCTTAAAGACATTTATGCTAAATGAAATAAGCCAGTCGCAAAAGGACAATTACTGAAAGATGCCACTTATATGAGGTACCTACAATAGTCAAATTCATGGAAATAGAAAGTAGAATGGTGGTTGCCTGGGTTTAGGGAGAGGGAGGGGGAAAGGGAGACTTTTGTTTAATGGGTACAGGGTTTCAGTTTAGGAAGATGAAAAAGTCCTGGAAATGGTTGGTAGGTAGTGATAGTTGGTTGTACAACACTGTGAACATACTTGATACCACTGAACTGTGCACTTAAAAATGATTTAAAAGATAAATTTTATATTATGTGCATTTTACCACAATGAAGAAAAAAGGCAGGCCCTGGAAGTGCCATGTTCTGTGCATGGGTGCTGAGGCCCCGCTCCACCTCCCTGTATCCCTGGCCGCCCTGGATCTGACCCTCCGTCTCCACCACCACCAGCATCAACTGCCTTCACCGAAGCCCTTCAGCCAGAGGCTTCAGCAGAGGCCCCCTCCTGGCTCAGCTTTCATCTGGCTTCATTTCCCGGAGTCTCAGAATGATGAACTGGCAACAGACCCATTTCTAGCAAGACACCAAAGCACTCACACGTGCCCTGGCCCTGCAGGCAACCCAGACCCAGGACGGTCTGCAGAACAGGCCCGGTTCTAGGGTCTGGCCACTCTCTCACACTGTAGGAGAGGGCTCACATTCAGGAACAAAGAGCTAGATCCTCAGCAAGTTGACCTGAATCCCCTGTGTATTAGTTTCCTATTGCTGTTGTAACGAATTACCATAAATTTAGTGGCTTAAAACAATACAAATATATTATCTTACAGTTCTGGCAGTCAGAAGTCTGAAATCAGTTTCACTGGAATAAAATCGCTGGGTTGGCAGGGCTGCGATCTTTTTGGAGGCTCTAGGCAAGAATCTGTTTCCTTTCCTCTTCCAGCTTCTAGAGGCCACTTGTATTCCTTGGCTTAAGGCCTTTTCCTCCATCTTCAGACACTCCAACCTCTGTGTCCATCACCACGTGGCCTTCTCTCTCCACTCTGACTCCCCCTGTGTCCATCCTCTTGGAAGGACCCTTGTCCCTGTGAGTACATCAAGCCCATCCAGATAATCCAGGATAATCTTTCCATCACGAGACTCTTACTCTTACATCTGCTAAATCTCCTTTGCCATGTAAGGTAATCTTTTCACAGGTCCCAGGGATTTCAGGTTCCATGAACATCTTGGGGAAGGGGGGCCTTTATTCAGCCTCCCACACCCCAAAAGGCAGGCTAAAGACTCACACACAAAATTTGAGGGTTGGAACAAGGTGATGAAACACCTCTTGCTGTTAGTTGCAGAAGATCTAGAAGGTGAGTACAGACCGTGTCTGAGAGAGGGGACAAAGATTCAAGTCAGAGAATAGCCCAGATGCATCATCAGAGCGAGGAGGGCCTCACGTAGCCATCAGGACCTAGATGCAGAGACAAAGGACAGGTGTTCTGTTTCTGGCAATATGGCAAACAGCATAACCTAAATATTCTCCCGATACCAGGCACCAAGAAGTGCGGAACAAAATAACTTTCTACATTCATAGCCAAACTCCCAAGCAAGTAAGGGATAGCCTCAGGGCCAAAAACAAAAATGAAAGAAAATCAGCATAGTAAACATGAACCGATACTGGGGTTGCTCTACAGGGGTGAGAGAGGTGCAAGTTTTGGTAACTAAGGAATTTATGTTTTTATGCCACACCTAGACAGGAGAGGAGGCCTTGTGCCTGTCCCAGATGGAGAGTTGGAACTGAGGTCCCTGGGGTGATCCAAGAAAAAAATCTGCCTATTGGCCCAGGGAGATGGCGAGGAAACTCACTGACTTGGGAAGGGGTCATGATGAAGATTTGGCATTTACTCTGAGTGAGATAAGGAGCTATTGAAGGGTTTGGAGTAGAGGAGAGACAAGGTACGACTTAGGTGTTAACAAAAATAAAAACAAACAAACTGAAAAAACAACTCACAATAGACTAGAGAAAACAAATGGAAGCAGGGACCCCAGCAGGCAGACTAGGCAGTAATCTAGGGAGGAGATGTCAGGGCGTTAGGTCAGAGAGGTAGCAGGAGACGTGGGGAGAAGTGGTTGGATTCTGGGTACAAATGAAGATGGAATCAATGATACTTGCTGATGGATTAGTTACAGAGTAGGACAGGAGATGTGAAATCAAGGATGATTCCAATACCTCAGTAATTTTGAGATTCCAGACAAATTTTTAAGCTTGAGATGACTTTTAGGCAGCCCAAGAGTGCTCCTGAGCAGGCAATAGGACACATAAGTAGGAGTAGAGGGAAGATATCAGGGCTGGAGACAAAAATCTGGCAGATGTCAAAGCAGGCACACTTGGAGATATCGCGAGCTTGGTTCCAGACCCTCTCAATAAAGTGAATATCGCAACCAAGCAAGTCAGACACATTTTTCGGTTGCCCAGTGCATATAAAAATTATGTTGTGCATATATACAATGGAATATTACTCAGCCATAAAAAGAAACGAAATTGAGTTATTTGTAGTGAGGTGGATGGACCTAGAGTCTGTCATACAGAGTGAGTAAGTCAGAAAAACAAATACCGTATGCTAACACATATATATGGAATCTAAAAAAAAAAAAAAAAAAATGGTTCTGAAGGACCTAGGGACAGGACAGGAATAAAGACGCAGACATAGAGAATGGACTTGAGGACATGGGGAGGGGGAAGGGTAAGCTGGGATGAAGTGAGAGAGTGGCATGGACATATATACACTACCAAACGTAAAATAGATAGCTAGTGGGAAGCAGCCACATAGCACAGGGAGATCAGCTCGGTGCTTTGTGACCACATAGAGGGGTGGGATAGGGAGGGTGGGAGGGAGACGCAAGAGGGAGGAGATATGGGAACATATGTATATGTATAGCTGATTCACTTTGTTATAAAGCAGAAACTAACACATCATTGTAAAGCAATTATACTTCAATAAAGATGTTAAAAAAATAAAATTAAATATAAATAAATAAATAAAAATTATGTTTACACTATACTGTAGTCTATTAAGTGTGCAATTACATTATGTCTAAAAAAAATGTACATACCTAAATTAAAAATACTTTATCCCTTAATACTAAACACTAAAAAATGGCATATAAGTCAGGAAGTGTTTTAAGTATGTTAATATATAGTATTTTAAGTATTTTAAGTTGTGTCATTGGGAAAGAGGGTAAAAGTAACATTAGATCTTAATAAGTCAAGGAAGTATGTTATAACTTCTGGGGTAACCACTAAAAGAACAGTAAAAGGACATATAACTTCCAGACCAATACAGAAGAAAAAATGAATGCCAAACAGGAATTTTTAAAAAAAGAAAAAAAGGGACTTACTTGGTGGTCCAGTGGCTAAGACTCCACAATCCCAATGCAGGGGGCCCGGGTTCAATTCCACATGGCACAACTGAAAGATTCTGCATGCCACAAGTAAGACCCAGCGCAGCCAAACAAATAAATAAATATTTTTTTAAAAAAGAAAAAGAAAAAATATTTTATTGCTAAAAAATGCTGACCATCATCTAAGCCTTCAGCAGGTCATAATCTTTTTGCAATAGTAACATCAAAGGTCACTGATCACAGATCACCATAACAAATATAATAATGATGAAAAAGTCTGAAATATTTGAAGAATTACCAATCTGTAACTCAGGGACATGAAGTGAGCAAATGCTGTTGGGAAATGGTGCTGATAGACTTGCTCGATGCAGGGCTGCCATAAACCTTCAATTAGTAAAGAGCACAAGTGTCTGCAAAGCACAGTAAAATGAGGTACGTCCATATATAAATAGTAGTGAAAGCCATGGGACTAGTGAGAGTAGATAGGCAAAAGGTACAAGTACCACACTCCAACATTAGGAAGTTAGAAAAGAGGAGGGGGCCAGTAGAGGGTACAGAGAAGAACATTCCAGAGAGGAAGAAGGAAAACCTAGAAAATGCATGTGCTGCAGGCCGAGTGAAGAAGTGATTTGAGAAGAGAGAGTGATTGGCAGGCCAAGTGCTGCTGGGAGTTCAAGTCCAATGACACCTGAGTATCAACTGTGAGATCTGGCAACATGGGGATCATTGGTGATCTCGACGAGAGCAGTTTTGGTGGCCTGGTGTGGGTGAGAGCCTGTTGGAAAGGGCTTAAAGAGAATGGGAGGAAACAATGCATGTCCCTCAACAGATGACTGGATAAACAAAGTGTGGTATATCTATACAGTGGAATACTATTCCACCATGAAAAGGAATGAAGTACTGATACGTGCTCCAACATATATCAATCTTGAAAACATTACGGTGAGTGAAAGAAACCAGTCACAAAGGACCACATGTTGTAGGATTCCATTTATATAAAATATCCAATATAGGCAATCCATAGAGACAGAAAGCACATTAGTGGTTGCCAGGGACTGGGGGGCCCTGGGAAAAGCAGGGAATGGAGAGTGACTGCTTAACGTATACAAGATTTCCGTTTGGAGTGATGAAAAAGTCTGGAACTAGACCAGTGATGGTTACACAACATTGTGAATGCGCTTAACGTCACTGAATCATACACTTTAAAATAGTTACAGTGGTGCACTTTTGTGTATTTTACCATAATAAAAAATTAAGAGAATAGGAGGAGAGAGATTAAAGACAGCACAAGTGGAAACTGTAAAAAGGAGAGAAATCGAGTGGGAGCTCTAAGCGAGGTCAAGAAAAGTGTGTGTACTGATGGGAATGAACGAGTAAAGACAAAATTGATGATTCAGGAGAGAGAGGAAGGAGCTGTTGGACACTGACCTCCAGCAGAGGAGAAAGGTGAGACCCATCACAGGAGGAAGGGGTTGGCCTTTGCCAGGAGCCCAGGCTTTTCATCCATGGGAAGAGGGGGAGGGAGAGCGTGTGAGCACAGATGCAGCCTTCAGGAGGATAGACGCAGTGGTGAGGACCTATGGAATCTCTCTCTGAGACACAGGGGGCAAGGTCTTCTGCTGAGCCTGAGGATGGGGAGCAGATATGAAATAGTCATCTATGAGCGGGAGAGTGACTAAACCAGGGATATATAGTACAATCGCTGCACTTCGCTGGGGGTTACTGATCTTTCATTTCCAGTGAGACATGGTGGGTATCTTGCTCCCACTGCCTCTAGCTATGTGGGAACAGCCTCAGAAGAGGCAGCAAGTGAGTTTGGCCACAACAGGGTTGTGGTTTAGCCAACAGTGATGGTGAATTTTATGTGTCAACCTGGCTAGTTCCCAGAGCCCAGATTATTGGTCAAACATTATTCTGGATGCTTCCAAGAGAGTGTTTTTAGATGAGATTTACATTTAAATTGGTGGACTTTGGTAAAGCGGATTGTCCTCCGTGATGTGGGTGGACCTCATCTAATCAGTTGAAGGCCTTAATAGAACGAAGATTGACCTCCCCTGAACAAGAAGGAAGTCGGCCAGCAGCCGGCCTTTGGACCTGAAGTGAAACACCAGCTAGGCCACCCTGCAGATTTTGGACTTGCCAGTCTCCATAATCATGTGAGTCAATTTCTTAAAATAAACCTCTTTCTATATAAACACCCCGCCTGTTGGTTCTGTTTCTCTGGAGACCTTTGACTCATACATCAACCAAGTACAATGAAATGAGAGAGGAGAAGGGTCTGGGGTGTTTACAACCAACTGAGGGTGGATGTCCAGCTGGACACGGAGGAAAGTGAGGGTGCAAAAGGAATGAGGCCAATGACTGTGGGTACGTTCAGTGGATTGTGGTCCCCGTGTGTTTAAACAATTGTTGGAGTTGGGCATTAGAGGGAGTTATAAAGCCAATTCTGAATACTTCCAAATTAGCATTGTGCAAGAGAAACACTGAAATAGATGTGTTTCCATTTTTCTCTGGAAGAACAATTGCAAGATAGAGGCTCCAAAGGCCTGATGAACTGTGTCCCACTCCCCTCCTGGAGTCCAGGCAGGAGGCAGGCTCAGAGCAGGGGGAGGGCAGAGGGACGGGGACGGGCTGCGGTCAAGGAATGGCGACAGGGCAGGACTGGAGCGAGAATGGCCTGAGAGAGCCACCTGCACCTCGCCTGGCATGATGGCCACCCGGGGACATTCCCGTAGCCCTGGAGGGACCAGGCAGTAACTGAGAATCCATCACGGTGCCTGCCAGGGGTCATCTGGACTGCAACAGGGGGACGCAGAAGGCCAAGGTGACGGCCCAGAGCGAGGAGGAAGGAGGAGGCGGTGACCGGGTGCCCAGGCAGCAGTGGGGCGCCCAGCTCCCCGGCAGCCGTCAGCACACACAGAAAATACAACGAGGTCCCGCCAAAGGCCAAGCAGGAAGACACGCATCTCCTAGGGCAGCTCAGAGAACCAGCCACCCGCCACAGTGCTCCAGAAGCTTCTCCCGGCCCTGGGGATTTCTTAGGGGGGAGGAGGGTGAGAGGAGAAATCATGCAGGTGGCAAAGGTCTGGTAGGAACTTTGAACTTTGAGGCAAGTGAGAAATTTACTCAGGAAGGCTTTTGTTTTTTTTTGTTTTTTTTTTTTAAGGCTTTTGTTTTTAACCAGAAAATACAGAATTACCTTGAGGGGCGGTCTGGCCTTTGGAGGGGAAATGGAGCAAGATTGTCATGGAGGTTGTTCCCACTGAGAGGAAAAGGCGAATTCCAGAAATCTGGCTGAATGGTGACCTGAATTCTGATGCCACCACGTGAAGGGGGTGATGTTATACAAAACAACCCTATAAGTTGAGAGCATACGACAGAATCACAAGATAATCTCTGAATGGGAAGAAGCTTTAGGTGGTCTAATCTGGAGGTTAGATGACCTTGCCCCCTCCCCAGGGGACAGCTGGCCTCGGCTACAGACACTTCTGGTTGTCACAACCGGCCTCCAGTGTGTGGGCACCAGGGATACTGCTCAACATCCTGCAGCGCACGGGGCAGACCCTCACAACAAAGAATTCTGTCAAGAGTGCCAAGGTTGAGAAACCCTAGTCGAATCCAAAATTCTCTCCAGACATGCGTGTCCTCAGAAAAACTCCCTCCTGGCTCAGCCAGGAACTTCCGTGGTCACTTGCCCAGTGACTCAGTGATAGAGGCAGGACCTGTTCCCAGCTCGGCCTGACCCCAGAGTCTGTGCTTTTTATACCTCTCTGTCATGTGCCAAGGCCAGTCAAAACAGGGACATTAAAAAAAAAAAAAAAAACAGGGACATTCTACTTGCGGTGCTCTATATGCCCAGATGGTGGGCTGTGAGGAGTTCTGCTCAAGGGTCCCCTTCCCCTAAATCTCTCTCCCACCACCTGCAACAGTGCCTGCTACTCCATCACTAAGAGTCCACCCTTCGGGCTGAAGCTCCTCCCGTAAGATGCAGGAACCCCATACAGGTTTGAAGAAATTACTCTACAATATAGTCTAAAAATGGTACTACTGGTTGACCTTGGCAAGGCACTTGACCTCCTGTGCCTCCATTTCCTCATCTGTAAAATGGGAATAATAATTATACCTACTTCCTGGATTGTCACACAGATGGACTGAGTGATTCTATGTAAAGCCTGACACATACTAGGTACAATTGGTGTGATTGTTAACTGTGTATTCCAGCTTTGGTGGGGAAATCTAGATGGTCCCTTTAAAAGCCTGGCAGGAACCCGGGTTTAAAAAAAAACAGCAACAACAAAAGTGCAGCTTCTGCAGTTTCTTTTCAAGTAAGACAAACTGTTCAAAACTGAACAAGCATTAGTAAGAAGTGAGTGACTGACTCTTCACTTGGTTGCCAAGGAAACACTCCAGGTTGGAGAAAAGACTGTGGTGGAGGTTGATGCCAGCTCCAGAAGGAGCCCATAGAATTCCATCCTTCTCCCTCAGACACAGGAGGAAAAGTGAGCAAAGAGGTGCACAGGGCATTTTAGAGCTAAACCCTGTGAGCTAAGAAAGCCTCGCGTCTCAGCAGAAAGCTTGCTTATTTCTGATGCCTCGGCAAATCTACTCAGGACAGACAAGAATAAGCCAGGCTTTGCTGGAGTAAGCTGCACACTTGTTCTCAGGTTGGCGGAGGTTGTCCGTGGGCTGTTTGGACGCCAAGTGTATGTGGGAGAAAGCTAAATATTTCTCCGAAGAAAAAGAAGAAGAAAAGAGCGTGGGGTGAGCAGGAGTAAGAAAGGTTGTGGTAGGACCAAGATGTTGCTATTTCTGGGAGAAATTATTTCCCTATTGTATTCCAGATTTGTTACGGACTCTTTTTTTTTTCCCTGTGGTAAAAGACACATAACATAAAATTTACCATTTTAAAGTGTACAGGTTGCATTCATACTGTGGTACAACCATCACCACTAATTCTGTAACTGAGCAAGACCCTATGGGGCCTTACCAGAACAGATCCCAACCGCACTCACCCACCCATGTCCTCTGCCTGGCTTTGTCTATAGAAAAACATTAGTCAAAGAATAAATTTAATCAGAGAAGCGAGAAAATGCAGAAAGAAAGGAAAACAGTCAAGCAAGACAAAATAATAGTAGTTTAGCCACTAAACGAAGTCAAGGACCTTTGGTTCCTCTGCAAGGGCTATAGATGATATGCTGAGCCATGTCCTTTGAGCTGTTTTGCAGATACTGAAACCCTCACCGGGTGGAGGAAGTTAACTGTATGCTGCCCACAAGCACGTAGACCCCAGACGGGTTGGAACCAGAAGGTTGATGACGTTGACTCCCAGTTACTTCCCACCAGCCAATCAGAAGGGCGTCCACGAGCTGATCACACACCCCACAACCCCCTCTCTTACCCTGTCTTAAAAAATCTTTCCCTGAAAGCCTTCAGGAGTGTTCATGCCTTTTTAGCACTAGCTGCCTGGGCTCCTTGCTTGGCTCCTGCAATAAACGCTGCCCTCTCCTTCACCACAACCCAGTGCCCGGAGATTGGCTTTACTGCTTGTGGGTGAGTAGACCCAAGTGTGGTTCAGTAACAATTCCAGAACATGTTCATCCCTCCAAAAAGAAACCCCATCACCAGTCACTCCCCACTTCCTCCTGCCCCCAGCCCCTAGCTACCCTTAATCTGGTTTTTGTCTCTATGGATTTTCCTGTTCTGGGTATTTCAAATACATGGGATCATATAGTATGTGGCTGCTTTCACTCAGCGTGTTTTCTGCATTCCTCCATGTTTTAACACATATCAGACTTTTGTTCCATTTTTGGCTGAGTAATATTCGATTGTATGAATATAATTTATTTGGTTGTTCCACTCATCTGTTAATGAACATTTGGGTTATTTGCACTTTTTGGCTATTGTGAATAATGCTGCTATGAACATTTTCTACATGTTTTTGTTTGAACACCTATTTTCAAATCATGTGGGTATATACCTAGGGGTGGAATCACTGGATTTTATGGTAATTCTATGTTTAACTTATTGAGGAACTGCCAGACTGTTTTCCACAGCAGCTGCACCATTTGACATTGTTATGGAAATGACAACACCTCATACTAGTAAAGAAGAAATGCTGTCAGCCCCTATGGAAATCAGTCTGGCAACATAAGGAGCTGTGTAGCTTGGTAGAAAGAGCATCAAACTGGAAGCCAGGACACTGGGTTCAATTTCCAGCTGTGCCAACTACTAGTTGATGAAATACTTATCCTTCCAAACCTCAGTTTCTTTGTCCATAAATGGGAAATATCTGCTTCAAAGAGCTGTGGTGAAGATTAAAGAGTTATATTAAAACACCTGGCATCTAGGAGTTCTAGCTATTGTTATTATAATGTATAATGTTATTATGGGATATTGAGAGCCATAAAAGTCATGTTATTTAACTCAGAAAGTCTGCTCTTGAAAATCTATGCCAAGGAAATCAAGTTCCCTATTCCTACTAAAAAACAAACCTTGAAATATATGTCCTGGGACTTCCCTGGTGGTGCAGTGGTTAAGAATCCACCTGCCAATGTAGGGGACATGGGTTCCATCCCTGGTTCTGGAAGATCCCACGTGCCACGAAGCAACTAAGCCTGTGCGCCACAACTACTGAGCCTGTGTTCTAGAGCCCTCAAGCCACAACTACTGAGCCCACATGCCACAACTACTGAAGCCCACGTGCCTAGAGCCACCACAATGAGAAGCCCACACACCGCAACGAAGAGTAGCCCCCGCTCACCGCAACTAGAGAAAACAACAAAGACCAAACACAGCCAAAAATAAATAAATAAATAATTTTAAAAAAGGAATCCACTTTCCAATGCAGGGGATGCAGTTTCGATCCCTGGTCAGGGAACTAAGATCCCACATGCCACAGGGAAACTAAGTCCGCATGCCGCAACTACTGAGCCTGCGTGCCTCAACTAGAGAGCCCGTGTGCTGCAAACTCCAAAGCCCATGTGCTCTGGAGCCCGCGCACCACAACTAGAGAGAGAAAACCCACACACCACAACTAGAGAGAAGCCCACATGCCTCAACAAACGATCCCACATGCCGCAACTAAGACCCGATGCAGCCCAAAATATAAATAATTAAATAAATGCCCTATTAAGAATGAGTTAATAGTACCATTCTTAAACAAGAAGGAGAAGAAGAAATCCAACAATTCTTGAGCACCAGCTTGGCCCTGGGTTCTGGGTTAAGCTCTTGACATACTCATTTATTCAATGTGCATTTATTGAGCCTCTACTATGTACTACTTACCAAGCTGGGCGCTGAAAATACAGCACCAAAGAAGAAAGGCATAGTCCCTGCCCTCATGAAGCTTCTATTCTAACAGGAAAGAAAGAAATAAAATAATTCATGATAACAGCTAACATTTACTGAGTACCCGTTTTGTGCCAAGTCTATTCAAAGCCAGGGATTGGCAAATTACAGTCCGTAGGCCAAATCTGGCCTACCACTTGTTTGTGTAAACAAAGTTTTATTGGAATATAGCCACGCCCATTTACGTATGGATTACTGTCTATAATAGTGCTTTCACACTACAGCATCAGAGCTGAGTTATTAAGTCAGAGAGCACGAAATCTAAAATATTTACTACCTGACCTTTTACAGGAAAGTGTACCAACCCCTGTTCTAAGTACAACAAACCTTAGATATAGGTACAGTGCTAATATTGTGCCCATTATACAGATGAGGAAACTGAGGGAGGGAAAGATGAAATAACTTGTTCAAAGTCACAGATGTAGAAAATGAAGGAACCAGATCTATAGTACAGTCTGGTTACAAAACATGTGCTATACACTCTATGCTGTACCAACTATTAGATCAAATATAGGGTGATTTAACTATAACTGTAAGAAGTGCTGAGAAGAAGGAGAGTATGCCGTGTATCACTGAGGTGTAAAACGGAGGCTAGGATCTGAAAGGTGAGGAAGGATTGGCTGGGTGGCAATGAGACATTCCAGGTGTAAGGAACAGTGAATGAGGGCCTTGAGACAGAAAAGAGCTGGCCCATTCGAGGGACAGAGAGAAAGTATAGCTGGAGGCAGGGGAGGAGGGAGTGGTACCTGATGGATCTCATGAGAGAGGCAGGAGGCAGATTATGCAGGGCTGGGTAAACCAGTGTGAAGATGCTGAACTTTACACTAAGAGCAAGAAGGGTCTTAAGCCAGAATGTGATAATATTAGATTTGCCTTTTTTCAAAGATGACTCTGGATATAGTGTGAGGGTGAGCCTGGAAGGTGGGAACTGAGAGTGGAAGGAGAGACCCAGTAGAGGCTATGGCCACAGTCCAGATGAGAGACACGGTGGCTTGAGCAGGGCTGGGAGAGTGGGGGACAGAAGGAGACGGATTCAGAAGCTGTTGTGGCAGGGCAGGGGTTGGCGCAGAATCAGTAAGACTTGGTGACTGACTGGCTACAGTGGTGACAGAGAGAGAGAGGGTCAGGGCTGGCCGTGTGGCTTCAGTGCTTTAGTGTGTATCACTTCTAGGGTATTGCTCTGGGTTTTGAATTGTAACAACGGACTCTGCTCTAGTTCGTTTGAAAAGAAGAGGATTACAAGGCAGAATTAAGTGCCTAAGAGAGTATTTGGAAGGAAGAGTAGATCAGGTCTAGGCTGAGGAACAAATCCCTGATGAAAGTGGCAAGGAGACCGTGGAAGGACACTGCCTGTGCCAGCAAAATGGAGATGCTCCTTGCTGCCTCTGTGCTCACACAGCTCCTGATCCAAAGTCCCTGCTGGTGAATCTGATCGGTGGACTCTCAGTCACATGTCTGCATCCTAGCAGCAAAGGAGGCTGGGAGGTGTCCCTGGTTTTTGTTTTTATATTTGATTTCTATGTTGGGAGAAAATCAAAATGCGAACAGCATGTTCCAAAGATTCTAGGCTGCTATGAAGAGCACATTTGTGCTAGAATGGATGGTGGGCGGTAGAGTTAGGTCACTAAGAGAAAAGACCAAAGGAAAGCTGGTGGGAGAGGGAAAATAGGGGGTTCCTTTTTCGATCTGTTGAATGTGAGGTACCTTTATATCCAGAAGGTAGCTGGTGAGATCCTCCTTAATCCTCATGGCAAACTACAAAATCCATCTTTTGATCCCTTGCCCTAATGCCACACAATCAGAAAGTGGGAAAAATGGGGGACATGAATCCAGGACATTTTGGCTCCCATGGCTGTGGGATTTTTCTACCTCATAAACACTGTCTTCCAACTTTATTATTGGCCTTTTAATCTCTGCTTATTTGGGGGTAATATCATCAATAGTTTTAATTTTATTTTTATTACTCCTGAGGCTGACAAACACCGAGAGTTGGCCTCACAGCCTCAAGGAAGAGCTTATCAATTCCAGCAGACTTTACTATAGAAATGCCATATTGATTCTACAGTTTATATAAAAATGCAAAGGACTTATAATTCAGCCAAACAAATTTTGAAAAAGAACAAAGTTGAAGGACTTACATTACCTAGGTTTCAAGACTACTATAAAGCTACAGTAATCAACAGTATGGTATTGGCAAAGGATAGTTGTAAGATGAATGAAAAAGAAGTGAGGATCCAGAAATAGACCAACATATACATGGCCAATTAATATCTAACAAAGATGCCAAGGTGATTCAATGGGGAAAGGATGGTCTTTCCCTACAGAAATGCTGTTTGAGCAATTGGATATCCATTAAAAAAAGGAAATGGACTTGTAATCTTACCTCACACCATATACAAAAACAAACTCAAATAGGTCACAAACCTAAATGTAAAAGCTACAACTGTAAAATATCTAGAAAAAAAATAGGAGAAAATCTTTGTGGTCTTGAAGTAGATAAAAAGCTCTTAGGACACAAAAAAGCACAAATCATTTAAATATATATATTAATAAAATGGACTTCATCAAAATTGAAAGCTTTTGTTCTTTGAATGGTACAGTTAAGACAATGAAAAGTCAAACTGCAGATCGGGAGAAGCAATGGACTTTTGTCTTAAGAACAAAAAAATATTTACAATTTAATCATAAGAAGTCAAACTAGTTTTTTTTTTTAATGGGCAAAAGATTTCAAATGCCTTTATTAAAGAGGATATACAAATTGTCAATAAGCACATGAAAAGATTCTCAACATCATTAGCCACTGGGAAAATGCAAATTAAAAGAAAAACATAATTTAAAAAGAGTCATGTACCACAATGTTCATTGCAGCTCTATTTACAATAGCCAGGACATGGAAGCAACCTAAGTGTCCATCAACAGATGAATGGATAAAGAAGATGTGGCACATAAATACAATGGAATATTACTCAGCCATAAAAAGAAACGAAACTGAGTTATTTGTAGTGAGGTGGATGGACCTAGAGTCAGTCATACAGAGTGAAGTAAGTCAGAAAGAGAAAAATAAATACCGTATGCTAACACATATATATGGAATCTAAAAAACAAAGAAAAAAAATGGTCATGAAGAACCTAGGGGCAAGACAGGAATAAAGACGCAGACCTACTAGAGAATGGACTTGAGGATACGGGGAGGGGGAAGGGAAAGCTGGGACAAAGTGAGAGAGTGGCATGGACTTATATATAGTACCAAATGTAAACTAGATAGCTAGTGGGAAGCAGCCGCATAGCACAGGGAGATCAGCTCTGTGCTTTGTGACCACCTAGAGGGGTGGGATAGGGAGGGTGGGAGGGAGGGAGATGCAAGAGGGAAGAGGTATGGGGACATATGTATATGTATAACTGATTCACTTTGTTATAAAGCAGAAACTAACACACCATTGTAAAACAATTATACTCCAATAAAGATGTTAAAAAAAAAAACACACAATGAGTTAACACCATACACCCACTAGAATGGCTAAAATTAAAAGACTGGCTATGCCATGTTGTCAAGGAAGTAGAGCAACGGGAGGTGTAAAATTGTGCTTTGGAAAACAGTTTGGCAGTTTCTGAAAAAATTAAACATACACTTAACATATGACCCAGAAATTCTGCTTCTAGATTTCTACCCAAGAAAAATGCAAACATATGTACTCAAAAGATCTATATATGAACGTTCATAGCAGCTTTCTTTGGAGAAGTTGTGTGGCATTAAAATACTTCACACCATCATAAAGGAAGGATGTAGTGATACGTGCGAAAACATGGATGAGCCTTGAAAACACTATTATTAGTGTCTCAGTAATTTTTTCATGGCACCTAAGCCAAAATACCCGAAGGTTCTATTTATTTAGAGGTTAGGTCCAAACAACTTCATAATAGGGGTTTCCAAGGTGTTGAACAGAAGTCTCGTGTTTCCCTCGGAAATTGTAAACGCCCATGGTGCGTTTGCTGTGGTGTCCCGGGGTGCCTCAGCACAGTTTAGGGGCCATGAAGGAAAAACGGTTACCTGAGGCTGTGCGAAAAGGGCATTAGTGAGCTTTCCGGTGTGATGGAACCTCCCTAAATTTTGATTGTAGTGGTGGTAACACATGTGTATACATTTGTCTAAAATGGATGCATTTTGTTGTATGTAAATTATACCTTACCAAAGTTGACTTTAAAATAAAGGCCAAAAATATTCTGGGTATGAAAATACATCTCATGTGTGCATATACACACTCATAAATACACACACTCACTCCTCTTTTTGCCTGTTCATAGAATCATAGAACTACGTTTTGTTATCGGCCACGCTAATTGACTCTAAGACTCAGTTTTCACCACTGAGATCTACTCCCTGTTGAATATTATAATGCATAATATAGATGCTTGCTTTGCTATTACTTTACAATGGAAATTAACTTATAGCTGAAAATACTTGGTTTAATGTAACACATGAAATATCATCAGCTACTTCAGATGACTGAACATCAGGATGATCAAGATAAACCGTAGTGCTGCTTGTTTTTTTTTTAAACAATATTTGTGAGTAAAAGCTGCTAGGAAAGATTCCTTCTCGCTGTAATTCTTAAACCTTACACAGATAAAATGTGAGAATCATTTCTTTCTACCGTACCAATAGTCATCAAAATGTATGTTGGTTTTCTTTTTTCTTATTTTCTTCAAGGTTTGCACTTTAACAAATGTTTGCGACAAAATTTTATCTGGCTAAAACTTTTTCTTCATCTTTGGAACATTTCCTACAACCAATAGCTAAATCTTGTCGTGGGATCTAGTGCTGAAGGGACTCAGACATCCGCTAATTATTTTATCTTCTTTCTTTGCAGCAGGTCGGTCTTTGCCTTGGATAAAGTGAATTTTAAAGTCCCCAGAAGGCACTAGCCTTCTGCTTTTAAAGTCTCTAGAAGACACTAGCATCCCCAGTCTCAGAAATGCCTTCTCAGCACCAGGGAGGTCTGCTTGGGTCGGATATAAATCTCACATTGTGCAGTTTAAGCTCATTTCCTCTGTTTTGTACTTGCTCAGTTGCTTAGCGCCTCCTTCATCCTGGCTTAAATCACAAGTACTTTGCCCAGACGCTCCTCGATGCCTCGTCACTGCCTTCATTCACGTGTCCTCCATCTCTCACTGCCCATCGGCCCCGCGGGGCGACCCAGTGATTCCCACAGCAACCTTGGCATCCAGGGCCTCCGCTGATGGTCGTCTGTTTATAACTAGGAGACCACATGTCCTGGTCTGCCGGCTCAGTGCTAGTATATGCCTGTTGTCTGGCACAGCTTTTAAAAGTGCCCCCTCCTCTCACCCTAAACAGTGTCTTGGTTTTCTTAATAAATTATATGATCCCCTTATTTATAGGGGATGAAGAATCAGGGTGATTTCCCTGAACCTCCCAGATTATGGGGCCCCATACTCCAGTACAGCAAACAGAGGAGACCAGATAGAGTGACTAAGTATAGAGTGGAATTGCACTGGCCCATATGGTACCAATAGCCACCTGACATGTGGCTAGTTCTAATTGAGTTGTGCTGAATGTGTAAAATACACTCCAGATTTTGAAGCCTTAGTACCAAAAAAAAAAAAAAAAAAGAAAAGCAAATTAGCTCATTAATAATTTTTATATTGAAATTGTATTTTAGGTATGTCCAATTAAATAAAATATATTGATTAAAATTAAGTAATTAACATATAATTAGAATTCAAATATATTATTTAAGTTATTTTACTTTTTTAAAAAATTATTTTACTTTTTACATGTGGCTACTAGAGAGTTTTAAATGACACATGTGGCTTGCCTTGTGTTTCTACTGGACCGTGCTGCTCTAGTTACAGTAAGTCATTCCCAGGAGTGGTCCTACTTCTGACTTTCCTTTTCATTTCCTACAGTAACACCAGGCAGCTGAGGGGTAGATAGCAACCATCTCAGGTATTACTCCTCCCAGATGGTATTTGTCTGACGACTGTGGTCATTGATTGTGCACAATCCCTACTCAACCAAGGTGTTATGGGGTGGAAAACGCAACACTCTCCAGTTAGGAGATTGGAGTTTTAGACCCAGCACTGCATCTGGGTGAGTCTAGCCAGAAACCCAACCTCAGAGGACCTTGGATTTCCCCTCTATAAAAACAAATGAAGGCATGGAGCTACATGACCACTGAAGCTCCTTCACGTTCCTTCCAAAAGGCCTAAGCCCATGAATGAACACTGTTGCTATCGCAGGGATACATGTAGGGTCAGTGGTAGAGCGTGATTTAGGAGGAGCTCTTGGGTTGCCTCATAAATCATGTGCCTCCCCCGCCATCAAAGCTGCCCTTAGACCCAGAATGCCACCAAATTACATCCCTTGCCACAATGGCCAACCCAGAAACCAGCATTTAGATAAGGAAATTTGTCACGTGCTAGTGAGAATGCAGGCTAAACAAAAATACATAGGATTAGGAAGGACTTTGAAATTCAGGGATGATAGACCCATTAAAGGTCACTAAAAAAGGTGAAGATTATTTTAGAGAAATAACAATCCTCCCCTTGCCCAACAACATTTTTCTGGAAACCACATATGAAGAATAACTAAGGTAGATGGAACTTTCACATAACAGCAATATTGTAGTGGGAGTATCGTTTCTGATGGATGACTCCACATCATAATAATCACAGACACTGAAGCAATAACAACGTATAGGACCAATCCTCCCAGGAGGTGTTTCATTTTAAGAGAAAATTTATAAACGCAAATGAATTTCCAACTTGTGGCACATGGCAGCTAGGTGGGCTGAGGGGAGACCCTTTCGAGCAGAGAGCTTTCCGGTTATTATTTTCTAATAACCCTCAGCCCCTCAGGGCTGCAGCTGTGCCCCGAAAAGGCAGGTGAATTGACATCAGAAAGCAGGTGTTCTGCTTCTAAGAAGCCCACCCTGGTTTAGCAGATTAGCTAACTGAGTCCTTGAAGGGCATGGAACAAAGTTTTGAAGAAGCAGGCTGGAAGCTAGATTATCATCAAAGCTCTCTGAGTGTGAAGATGGAGAACAGATGAACCAATCAGTGGGTAGCCAGGAGGCAGCTGAGGGATATAGGAAACAGCCAGAGGAAGTGGGACTCCTGGGCATCAGGGACCAGAAAGGGCTAAAAGACCAGGGAGGATGGACCCAGGGCCATGGGGAAGGCAGAGGACCTCACTCCAAGGTCACTGGACTGCCAAAGGCACAGACGAACATAACTTACGTCTTGTCTCGCCGAGGGCCAGCCCCGCTGCTTCCTGCGGGTGTGCATTTCCTTCCATTCAAACCCTCAGCGAACTCAGAGGAATTTGAAAAGTGTGTTCAGTCTTTAGTGAGTTGTTTCTCTTGTGCTCTACATAAAGGGTTAATCTAGTGGGAAACAGTCCCCCATCCCTGCAACATTTGACTGTTCCCGGTGAAGGGAGAGGCTGCAGAAGAGAGAATACAGACTTCTCAAAATTATGAACACCTGACCAGAGGTCAGGTCAAAGTATGAATAAGGAGAAGGAAAAAAAGGTGGGGTGAGAAAAAGTAAAACACAGCATCAAAGAGAAGAAAGGGTAGATAAGGAAAGTGAAAATAAACCAAGAAAAGGGGAGAGAGTGGGGATAGAGAACACGGGAGACCCAAGAGGAGAGACACAGCAGGTCCTGGGATAAGAACTAGAATTCTGTAAATGGCTCCAGTCCCAGCTTGCTATTGGTTGAGCTTTCGGACAAGCGTTATTGGAAACCCCTGAAATCTTAGCTGTTTTTAATTGCTCATCAACTGCTTTAATACTTAGGAACATACAGCCAGTCTCCACGTGAGGTAATTTTTTGTTCTACAGTGATGTGACCACAGCAATGCGACCCACTGATTTGGATTAAATCAAAGCAAGGGATTAAACCTTGAACCCCATTCTTCACATAAATGTAAAGGCTACCAGGCATTCAGTGTGGCTTGGGAAGCAGAACCTGCACTAAGAGCCATGGGTCTGACACCTCAGCCATCCTACCCCTCCGCCCGCGGGGTAGACGTTAGAAGATGCATGAGTGGAGGCGCCATGTTACACAGTGAATGGCAGAGCTGGAATTCATTCTTAGTGTTGTCTGACTCCAAACACTGGCCTCTCAGCTCTACATCACCCTGCCTTATTAAGAGCCAGGGGTCTATGATAACAGCTACAGTTTTTTGGTGCACAGGAAATAGTTGAGACTTTATGAAACTTTTGGGTTAGTGATCAAAGCCAGACATGACCTCACTCTACCTGGTCTGTGCAAATGGGCCATTGTTTGGCTCTGAAACAAATTCTTCCGTTCCCTGGTGGTAATAGCATTATATCTTCCTTGAGGTCACAGTATTTTTGTCTTTCCACTTTTCTAGGAATCTGAGAAGGGCACAGAGGTTTGAGTGAGGGCTCTCCCTACAGGCATTTTCCATGCATCTGAAAAGGGTGCTGTATTTCCACCAAGAGTTAGATCTTAGCATCTGAGCCAAGTAATAAATAAAAATGTAACCCAAGATAAGCTCCCAGCCCCTTAAAACGCTTGAATTCGGATTTCCAGCCTGGATGGGAACTTGGTTTAACACACAATCCACAACAGGAGAGCCTGGGGCTACTCACTGGACCCCAAAAGGCTGACCTGAAGCCTCACTGCCCAGACTTCCAGGGGGGCTGAGATTGTCCAGGCACCCAAGTCACCACATTCTCCTTCAAGCCCTCCCCACCCATCACGCCTTTCAGGACAGCCCCCTCCTCTCCAAGGGAGAAAGCCCTTCCATCCAGCCCCTATATGGGTCTCACAAACCCTGGGAGCTTCCTGCTGGCTCTACCAAGGGGAGGCACAAGCCCAACTCCTGGGTTACCCTGGGGTGGGGGGAGCCCAAACAGTGCCACTCTATCCAGCTCTGCCTCTCCTCCTCCGTCTGCCCCTCTGCTCCCCCGGCGGTGCTGGGGGCAGATTTCTCCTGAAGAACCTGAGGCAAGTATAACTTACCTGCACAAAACTCGGTTTTCTTCTAAGAACCTCCCAGCCTGATCCATGTGAAGACCGTCAGTTCCTTCTTTTACCAGGACTTTGACCCTACTTCCTGTGACATAATTACTATTTGCTTCTTTCTTGGCTTGTTTTCCAACCATGAAGAGTCCCTACATTAACTGACAAAGCTTCTTTAGTGTTCCTAAATTCTCAACAGATATTTGCTGTTGAGATTCAGGAATGAGAAATAGGAATTCTCAGGAACTCCTAAAATCGTATGCTATTATATGTTTTTTAATAACATTTTGTTGACATGTTTTTATTTTTTATTTTCTTTTTTTTTTTTGGCTGCGTTGGGTCTTTGTTGCTGCGTGCGGGCTTTCTCTGGTTGCGGCGAGCGAGGGCTACTCTTCGTTGTTGAGCATGGGCTTCTCATCGTGGTGGCTTCTCTTGTTGTGGAGCACTGGCTCTAGGGCACGCGAGCTTCAGTAGCTGTGGCACACAGGCTCAGTAGTTGTGGCTCGTGGGCTCAGTAGTTGTGGCTCGTGGGCTCTAGAGCACAGGCTCAGTAGTTGTGGCGCATGGGCTTAGCTGCTCCGTGGCATGTGGGGTCTTCCCGGACCAGGGCTTGAACCCGTGTCCCCTGCGTTGGCAGGCAGATTCTGAGCCACTGTGCCACCAGGGACGTCCCCTGTTGACATGTTTTTAAATGAGTGGCTACATAAAAACAGTGAAACATAAGCTCCTTTCCTTTTTTTAATGCAATAAAAATATTGTCCATTTTACAAAGAACTGTAACCTACGGCAGGTATTCAAACACGGGAAAACACCAAATACTATCTGATAGTATTTAAACGACTTCACATTTGAGCCTCTCAGCCAGGTTTACAGCACTGCTCTCACAGGTCAAAATTGCAGTTTAAGGGCCTATTTGGCTTCCAAACTTACTGTTTCTTATAACCCTACTCACAACATTTGTATAAAGTACACTATGCATATGGATTTATTAGTATTTCTTTGATTTGCAAGAATGAGTCACCATTAGCAGGAGACAGGGCCATGAACACACACACACAACAGCTACAAGCAAGACTGACTGAGTAGATTGTGACCACTTCCGTCCTAAGCGCTCTTGTCATTGTTTCCTGAAATGTCCTGACCCTTCCGCTTGTCATTGCTTCCTGCTCTTACTTTTGACCTGATGTCAGGGACTCCTAACTAGTTATGTCTCCAGGTTGATAATTAAGCTTTCATTCTCACAGGAGAATTATTGTTTTTCCCATTTTCCCAATTGCTTGTCTGATTTATCCTCAGGATTTGGGAATTTTGGAAAAACATAGAAATTTTCCAGGAAGTGCTGGGAAGGAATTCCTAGATGGAAACACCACTTCTTCCTTAGCCATCCAGAGGGAATGGCTACAGTGGACCACAGTTTCTTTCTAACACCCACGTGACTTAGCTGATAGCTGAGGAAGCAATTTAAGTCCTCCCACTACATAAAAACTCATAAATTTTTATTTTTCAGAGTATATCTTGCAGCATCTGTCCACGTATTGACTTGTTTATGCAATTCCTTGCCTGTCTACTCTGTGTCAGGCACAGCTTGGGAGACAGGAAGATGAGAAGACAGTCTCCAGGGCTTCCCTGGTGGCGCACTGGTTAAGAATCTGCCTACCATTGCAGGGGACACGGGTTCGATCCCTGGTCTGGGAAGATCCCACATGCCGCAGAGCAACTAAGCCCGTGCACCACAACTACTGAGCCTGCGCTCTAGAGCCCGTGTGCCACAACTACTGAAGCCTGCGTGCCTAGAGCCCGTGCTCTGCAACAAGAGAAGCCACCACAGTGAGAAGCCTGCCCACTGCAATGAAGAGTAGCCCCCACTCGCCACAACTAGAGAAAGCCTGCATGCAGCAACAAAGACCCAATGCAGCCAAAAATAAATTAATTTATTTTAAAAAAGAAAGAAGACAGTCTCCAGCCAGGGCTCAGCCCTGGAGAGGGAGGCAGTGAAGGGAACCAGGCTCCCTTCAGCTGGGAGTCCTTGGTCATGGAGCAGAGATGCCAGTGTGACCCTGCCTGGAGCTGGCCAAGGTTTCACACAGGAAGTAATGGTTTGCTGGACCCTAGAGGGAAGGGACAAGTGTTCCAGATGGAAAAGGAAGAGATAGAAACTCCACATATGGAGGCCAGCCTGTGCAGAGCACAAAGGCACGTGGAGAACATGGGACGGTGACCTGGAAGGCGCTGCCTGCACTCCACACTGGGACATTTCCCTCCATCCTTTGACTAGTGGGAAGCCATTTTTTTTTAACAGCTTTATGGAGGTATAACTGACAAATAAAAAATGTATATACTTAAGGTATGCAACATGATACACATTGTGAAATGATTACCACAATCAAGCAAATTAACACACCCAACACCTCACATAGTTACCCTTGTGTGTGTGTGGCGAGAACACTTCAGATCTACTCTCTTAGCCAGGTGTCAGTATACACTGGAGTATTGTTAACTATAGTCACCATGCTGTACATTAGATCCCCAGAACTTACTCGTCTTATAACTGGAAGTTTGCCATATTTGACCAGCATCTCCCCATTTCCCCCCGACTCCCAACCCCTGCCAACCACTGTTCTCTCTGTTTCTGTGAGTTGAAAGCCTTTGAAGCATTTAATCAGGTGAGCAACATGATCAGGGCTATGGGTTAGAACAATTCGCTAGGAAAATTCCCATCCACACCTGGCTGCGCGGATCCTTTTGAATAACTCCAGAGAGCCAGAGCCCACTGACCAAAGGCATACTCCCCAACTAGTTGTTCCTGCTGGATATTTAGGTGAGAGTGGGTTTTTTCTTTCATCAAATGGTCTAGGTTACAGGACTTCCCTGGTGGTCCAGTGCTTGAGAATCCGCCTTCCAATGCAGGGGACACAGGTTTGATCCCTGGTCAGGGAACTAAGATCCCACATGCTGTGGGGCAACTAAGCCCGTGTGCCACAACTACTGAGCCCATGCACTCTGGAGCTCACGCGCCACAACTAGAGACAAGCCCATGCGCTGCAGCGAAAGATCCCACATGCTGCAACTAAGACCCGACAGAGCCAAAAATAAAATTAAATAAATAAATAAATATCTTTTAAAAAACTGTGTAGCAACATAGGAAAATATTTATTTTTACAAAATGGTCTAGGTTAGCATCTGAGCTTTCGTCTAAAGAAAACAAGGGGATGTCAGTGCCCAAAAGCACCACACAGGAGCCTCTCCCATCTCAGTTCTCGAGCTGATTAGTAGAAACTGTCACTTCCCACTGTAAACTCCTTCTTTAAAGATCGAGCTATAATACCCTATTCCAGTCAAGAGACACCTCCATAAAAAACTGGGGGCAAGCTATCTGCATCTAACTCTGAAATAGTGCAGGAAAGGCAAATGTGGCAAAATGTTAAGTGCTGGTGAATCTGGGTGAAGTGCACCCAAAAGTTCTTTGTACTCTTTTTGCAACTCTTCTCTACACTTGAAAGTATTAAATGATGCCTTAATATCTCTTCCCGTCCGGAGGCTACAACAGCCCTTTTGATGATGATCACAGCCACCGTCTCAGGAAATCCTGCTACCCTGTGTACATCACATTACAATGTCTCATTGAATTTTTACCACAATACAGTGAGGTAATTACTATTGTCCCCATTTTACTGATGAGAAAAATAGAGATTTAGAAAGGTTAAATGATAGATTAGATCAAATGATTACTCAGTCAATAGTCATACACTCACCCAACCTCCATGAGCAAAGTGTACTTTCCCCATCCCATATTTGTCGGGCTTGGGCCATGGGACTTAATTTGGAAAAAGGGATGTTAATGGACAAGACATGAGTAGCAAGTTAAAATGTAATTGCGTGGTTGGGCTTACACTCTTGTGCTTCTGCCATGACTATAAGAAAAACATGTCTTGGGTAGGTGATACTGGTCCAAGGAGGATAAGACACATGTAAAGCAGTCTGGACTTAAGTCGCAGCTAGAAGGCAAGGCCAGGTGAGCCCAGACTAGACCAGCCAACACCAAGTACACCCATGGAAGCATGTTATTAGATGTTACTGAGTTTTAGGGTCATTTATTACATAGCACTATGTTGGCTATAGGTAACTGATACATCTAACATGTCTCCAGAGCAAGTGATGGGCTTTAAAGCTGGGCTTTAACAGCATATGATTTCTCCTGACAAAAAAGGGAAGGAGGAACATTTCAGACAGAAAGAGTTTAAATCCCAAAGGCATAAAGTATATCACTGGAAAATCAGGAGACAGATGATGCTGAAAAGGTCAGTCGGGGTCTACTCGTGTGCTTAAGTATCGGGATAAGCCAGATAGCGCTGCAGTAACAACTAAAGTCTTAAATCTCCATGGCTTGTCACAGTGAGGTTTTGTTTCTCATTCACAAAAAGCCTGAAGCAGGCCAAGCAGCCTCTTCCATCCAGAAACTACTCTGTGTAGCACACTATATTAGTTTGCTAGGGCTGCTATAAAAAAATGTATCATGAAAATCCACAGAGATGTATTGATGTATGCATACAGAGATGTATTGTCCCACAGTTCTGGAGGCTAGAAGTCTGAAATCGAGGTCTGGCAGGGCCATACTCACTCCTCAGCCTGTAGAGAAGGATCCTTCCCTGCCTCTTCCAGCTTCTGGCAGCCTCAGGTGTTCCTTGGTTTGTGACAGCATAATCCCATTCTTTGCCTCCACTTTCACATGCCCTTCTCCCCTCTGTGTCTGTCTGTGTCCAAATTCCCCTCTTCTTATAAGGACACAGTCATACTGGATTAGGGCTTGCTCCAGTGACCTCATGTTAACTTGATTCTGTCTGCAAAGACTCTAGTTCCAAATAAGGCCATTTTCAAAGCTACTGAGGGTTAGGACTTCAACACAACTTTTAAGAGACTCAATACATCCCATAACACACACATAGCTATGAAGTCATCCCAGAAGGACAGAAGAAAACTGGAGGATACCATGGGATGTGTTTAAGGGCCAGGTCTGGAAGTGGCTTCTATTCCTTTTCATCCGTCTCCCAAATGACCAAAACCTTGTCACAGGATCCCAGCCTAACAGCAAGGGAGGCTGGGAAATGTGGAGGAGCGCATGGATATTTGATGGGCACCCACAGTGTCTTCTGTGACCCCCGGTTCAGGAGTCCAGGCTTCATTCTTCAGGCAACAGGAAGCCACAAAGCGTGGGGAGGGAGATGGAGGGAGGGGGTAAAATGAGTGGACAGAGTAGAGAAAAGCAATTCAGGAGACTAGGAGATCTGTTGAGATGCCGTACAAATCACCCAGAAGGTAGACGGTGAAGATCTGCAACAGGGCTGAACTGCTAGGAAGGGAGAGGAGGAAACAGGTTTGAGGAAATTGTTGGAGATAGAGTTGTGCAGCCAAACAGAAGGGAAGGAAAAGGAATCATTTTCCCGACTTAGAATCGCTTCACATCAGGACTTTAAAGGGTCTGAGCCAAAGGAACACGTTCCGTTTCGGAGAAACTCTTCTGAATACTTTGCAACGTCTCAAAAAGCAAAGTCTCCAAAACCAGACCGTTTTGCTAAAATTGTCTATATTGTGGATACCACCAGAGCTAATGAGCCCTTTTCCTGTTATGAAGCCTGGAAAGGAGATGAAGGGGCAAACTCAAACCAGAAACATCTCTTTGGGGACTTTTCCCAAAGGGGAACAGGATCAGAGAGAAAGGAATGAATTTCAAAAAAATATCCTGGAGGCTTCATGCTTCCACTGCGATACCAGTGCTGCAAGATGGTGCCAGGAGTTCAGCACCACTCCTGGAAGAGAGAAAGAAAACAGCTCCCGGCTGCAGAGTCCAGACCAGAGCCTCGCTGGAGGTGCCAGCTTTTCACGGACACGCATGTAAGTTGCGTGCTCCTGGTGAAAACCTCCGCCAGGACGCCGATGCCCTACGATAAACAGCTCTCCCGGAGGAAGGAGCCCCAGCTCTCATGCACCATTTGTACATTCCTTCCTGGGGACCACGAGCACTTATTTGCTTCCCATTTACTACCCACAGTAGTAAAGGAAAGAAGCAGCCTGTTACTTATCACTGAAAGGATTTTTGAAACAATGCGAAAAGGGATTGGTCCTTCCCAGAGGGACCATCTGGCCCCCTGAAGGGAGGCAAGGCGGAGGAGGAGCCCCTCCAGGTACGAAGCGTGGTGGGCAGAGGCTGTGAGGCTCCGCGTGTGCCGTCAGGAGGCTTGCTGCGTGTGGCCTGGTCCCTTGTCCCCCTCTTTCGCTGTCATCCCGAACCTTAGCCTTCACTTCTACGTGACCTTGGTCGTATTACAACAATTCCCTCTATTCTCCCGCTGCTGCCTGGAGGAATTGCAGAGGCCTGACCTCTGCTCAGCGAGACAAATGCTCTCTTCCCCACTCACCACATTAAACACTGTTTTCTAAACTCACCATGAACCCCCCAGAGTTAGAGAAGCCAGGCAAGCTTGGGAGAGTGAACAAGGGGCTCTTAACACATTAAGAATGTTGGACTCAGCTAGAATGCCTTTCTCTTCTTTTCCTTTTCTTTTTCCTCCCCGGTCTCCCGCTCCCCAATTTAAATCTTCCTTCTCGCCCTCCTTGGGCTCAACTGGACCCCACCCTCCAGAGCAAAGAGAAAGGTTAGGAGAAATATAGGAGGATACAGTATCATGAGATCAAAGCGAGTCAGACCAGGGAAGGACGGGAGAGAGCAGATTCAGCCGACCCCTCTCAGACCCCAGGCTTTGCAAGGATCCAAGGACTTCGGTCTTTTTCAGTGCCCTTCATCAGCCTACACCACAACGTGCCTTGCGGGTATCTGTTAAGTGGCCTAACAGAATGTTTTCTGAATTGAATGCTTTCTGCATGCCTCGGTGACTTGCGTGCAGTCCGTTGAAGACAAGAAAGGAAGCCTCCCTTACCAGGGCGCTGGGCCCCTGTGTGCACCTGCTGGAGTAGGTGTCTCTCGCTAGAGGGATTGATGGAACAGACTGCAAATGCCCCATTAGCAACCGCTCGCCTCCCAGAGCTGCAGAAGTTGTTAACATTTTCATCACACACACAAACACACATTCAAGGTTAATGATTTTTAAGATCTGCTTCAACCTGGAACTTACCTCCTTAAAACTCCTCAGGGGCTCCCCACCGAATTGGTGAGAATATCTAAAATCCTGCAACGGGCAAAGCTCCACATTAGCAGTTCTCAAACTTTTTAATCGTGGAATCCCTTTACACTTGTAAAAGGTATCAAGGACCTCAAAGGATTTTTATGTCTGTGGGTTACATCTACCAACACTCACCATATTAGAAATGTAAACTGAGAAGATGTTATTTTAATTATGAATGTGTTTTTAAATAATAATAAAGCCATTACATGTTAATATAATTAATATAAATAACACGTACGATTAACACAAATCAGGTTATGAAGACTAACTCTATTTTCCAAAACAAATCATTTTTAGTGAAAAGAGTGGCACTGTTTTACATTTTTGCAAATCTCTTCAGTGTCTGACTTAATAGAAGACAACTAGATTCCCACATCTGCATTCAATCTGTTGTGATAGATTATGTTGATAAATCTGAAGACAAGCCGTCCTCACACAGACATGCAGTTGGAAACCAGAGGAATGTTTAATAGGCATTTCAGATCATTGTAGATATTCTTTTTTGATATTGCACCAAACCTCGGCATGTGGTCATTTCTTAGCGGTTAGTTGCCATTTGGAACACAAAATCACATCAGTGACTTTTTCATATACTATTATATTAAAATCCACTGGACTATCTTGCTCTTTGAATGGATCTTTCACCCATACAAGACGCTGAACCATCACACATTGGTCATTTGGAAAACATTGGCTGAGTTAGGCAGATCTTGCAAATGTTGTCACAGCATATTTATACAATATCACAAAACACTTCTCAATATCACCACCCATCTCATCAGAAAAATCTTGAAGTATTAAGGAAACTCTCAACCTAACTATGACAGAAGTTTTCCAAAAGTCTAGTTTTCACTTGGAAGCTCAAATTTTATTATTGGCAACAAAAAATATTACTTTGTTCATTTTTGAGAAAACATTTGGCAAGTATTTAAGTCTGAATAATCATAGTTAGATCATCTGCCAGTCATTCTTTCAAGTAAAAACAGCGCTTTGTGAAGCATGAGGCTAGTTCAGCTCACAGCTCAAGTCAACCATTGGAGCTGGAGAACACAGAGCACTTTATGTGTATTTCCCATTCCATTACACAGAATTTTTAAAAAACTATACCCAAAAGAAGAGACTTAGTAAGAAGTAATCATTTTTACAGCTTCATCAAGGACATTTTAAAGTGAAACTCATATATATGTATGACTCCTAGTTCAGCCTTGATTTGTGCTAAAGCCCCACTGGTTTTACCCACCCTTGAGTAATTTGATAGGGATTGCATTAAATCTGTAGACGGCATTGGGTAGTATGGCCATTTTAACAATATTAATTCTTCCAATCCAAGAGCACAGGATATCTTTCCTATCCACCCTTGATTTGCATTTTGACAGTGACATATCACAATGGTGAAAAAGGCAAATACCATCTTAGCACTGTTATGAAAACTTGATTTGACTTATACTTCCTGAAAGGGTCTCAGGCAACACCGGGGTTCCATGGACCATGCTTTGAGAATCCCAGCCCTCCACGCTCTGACATCTGCCTTCCTTTCAGTCTCCTCCTCCCTCACTGGCTTCTGTTGGGCTCCCGTAGGAGCAGACCAGGAAACAAGGATTCAAGGGCAAGTAGTTTATTTGTGAGGTGACCCCAAAAAGTACTGGGTGGGGACTGGACGTGTGAAATGAAGAAGAGAAGGAAGGCAGTGCATGGTGCGTTCGTGAGCAGGTTACCCCTGCAGACGACTGGGGCTCAGTGCTGCTGGGAACTGTTAGGAGATGGAGTCGGGCGAGCCTCAGAGTTATCCCACCTGAGAGGTGAGGGAGCCGGGGCATTTATCCTCCAACTCTTGTCACTATTGGCTTATGGCTACTTGCAGCGACCTCTCCTATCCGGTGCTTCCCATGTGCCACCATGTGCAAGAATTCTGTACCTAACATGGAAAGCAGCAATGAAACCCAAATGAAGAATGAATGAGTGATGTATAAGAAAGAGCACAGTGATGGTAAAAGAGAGCTTTCCTTTCTAGGTTTCATACAGATTGGATTTTATTTTTCCAAAGCCAGCAGCTAAGACATTTCTTGGGCACTGCTTACTTGCAGTGCCAAATAGCACAAACCAGAAGAACAACTTAGAAAACTTACAAATCATCTCGTAACACATGATTCATTTTTGTCTATTAGAATCTTCAAATACCTTGTCAGTGGAATAGAAATCTCCTTAATCAAATCTATTTCCCTTGTCTGGCACTTTAAAACAACTGAGTTCTGTGACTGACAGTAGGGTTCACAAACCCTTTTTCAGGGTTATCAAATCCACTGCTGGGAAAACGCTAATTCCCTGAAGCCTTTTTTTTTTTCAAGCTCAGGTCTGCAGGAGATTCAATCCCAAATTTAAATGCCCAGGTGCATGATTTCATATGTGCTTTGAATAATGGTATCTGCTCTCAGAAAATCAAACAGAAAGGAAAAACAACTGCCCACAGGGATTTTCATTTTGTATTAGTGACATGAGATCATTCACAGGCCACGCCATTTTAACAATTCAGCGTTGTGGAATTAGAAACCTTTCCACAAATCCACCATAGAATTCAAAGTGTTCATTTTCTTCCTATTATGGGAGGTGAAGGAAATAGGTGTTCTAAAATGCAGGCAGCATCAAGGTAAATGTGGTAGCATTTGCTCAGTGAGAAATGAATGTGTCATTTTTCTTACAGAAGAGAGACAATATTTGATTTTAATTATCCCTACAGCATTGGTGGTGTTGGGTCCAGATCAAGGAAGCTAAGGAAATAAAACAGAATACATCAAAGCATAACAGGTCAAAGAGAAGCAAACAAACAGAAACATGGAAATGAAACTACCAATGGATGACCAAACATAACCTGCGGTACTCACTCATTGCACAAGTGTCTAAACATCAAAATCCAGATATTCTTCAAATATCTGGGGCCCCAATATCCCAGGAGTGGTCTCCTTAGGCAGACTATAGACTGCAAAGCATCCCAAGAAAATACACAGGAGAAACCAGAAGGGATTGGCCAGTGGCTGAAGGCAGCCCCTGACCAGACTGTGTACCGTATCCCATATTCTTGGTCCTTGGGTTTAAGTTTGCACCTGGTTGCCCAGGACCTGCTGAGAGATGGTCAGGCAAGCCCACATTTGGAAAGCAAGGGTAAGATGTCAAGAGGCTCTCTAAAGAGAGACTACAGAATATTAGTGGATGGGGAGTCCCTTAAAAGAGGTTTTACAGCATCCCTGAGACTCACTGCCCTTGCAGAGCAACCCTACAGAGGAACCCTGGCATTTGCCTGATTGTACACTTAAGCCTGGTGAGTAAGACTTTACAAGCTCTGAGTCAGAGCGCACATTATTGACAGCGTCTTTCCACTTCTGCTAAAAGCCTGACATTTGGTACCTTGGTCCCCCTTCCTGTTCACTGTCCTCCCAGTGGCTTTCGTCCTCATGAGTCCCTTGATCCTAATATCCCTGGGCCTGGCTCCCCTCACTTCTGTGTCCTCTCGGAAACCAGCTTGCCCACCAGTGGGGCAGCAGCTGCACCCTCCAAGAATCCCAGAGTTCCCAAGAGAAGGGAAGTCCATTCCGTAAACGTTTACCCTCAGCCCTGAAATATTTCCAAGCCCCAAAAGGCTAATTTAGTCCCCACTCTCGACCTCAACAAACAGCAGAGCTTTCAGCTATTTTTAGTGTTAGGACAAGAGCCAAAATGGGCTCCAAAGAGCAGAGTGCCCCGGGAGAGCTCTGGCATGTGTGTGCTGGTGCGTGTATGGCAGGTATGCTCCTATACTTGTGCTCGCCACATGCCAAGCTCGGTGGTGAGCTATCAATACGTGTCTACTTACTTAAGCCTCACAACGTTATGGGGGTGGATGAACTGCTATAATGCCCATTTTAAAGATGAGAACATGGAGGCAGAGGGAGGTCAAGAAACTTGTCTAAATGGCACAGTCAGAAAGGGGCAGAGCTGGAAATCCAAGCAGGATGGTCAGTCTCCATGGCCTGGACACCAAAGCTGGCCCAGGTTCGAGGATGACGGGGCGGGAGCACAGCGAGTTCATATTTCTGGTTTATATCCAAGTCTTGTTTCTTTTTGGGAAATACTCCATATTTTAATCATTCATTTAAATTGTTAAGCATTTATCAAGCTCTTATGCTTTCTTTGGGGATTAAAAACTTCATGAAGTAAATCAAACAGGTATAAGCAAATATGCTGTAATTCTAGAACCATAAATGAGACGTTTAATTCTGAAAGGTGGTATTTGTGCATCTTTGTGGAACCTTCCCCCTCCCAAAGAACAGATGATGAGCAGTGGCTGGGGGATTGGATCTGCACAGCAGGGCACCCTGCTTCCCCCACTCATTCTTGAGTGTGTAATGCGCTTTCTTGTTCAAACAAACACCCATCACCATTTTGAAGCAATATAATTCGTGATGAGTGATGAGGGTCTAAATTGGACCTAAGTGTTGCCAAAGTGTTGGTCTAAGTGTTGCCTGTTTAAAAAGAAATGTTTTGGGGGGGAAAGAACACGATGAATATGTCGCATAATTGGATATTGGGGATAAAGGAGATCACCAAATTTCAGGTCAGTAGATATTTATTGAGCACTTTCATCCTTCAACAGCTGTAAGAGGTGGGCAAAGATCAGCTAGAGACATCCCTGATCTCAAGGTGTTACATAAAAATTGGGGAAGCAGAGAGATAAGACAAATATACAAATAGCAGTAATGTAAATTAGATTAATCATATTATGACAATTGCAGACAAAGTACTGCGAATAAAAATGTGCCCAGGATTCACCAGGAGGGAGAGGTCTCATACAGTTTGGGACTAAGAGATAGTATTTTAGGGACTTCTATGGGCACAGGAAAGGGTTGTGGGCATGTGTACATCTTCTCTCACCCTCCTCCCCTTGCCCCAGCCTGAGGTTGCAGGTTCAAGCCCCACCCCACTCTCACTGGGGGCTGTGGAATGATGCTGGTGGGTCACCCCTCCATTGGGCCAGGGCTGGAATTCTCTGCTGATGCTTCTGGCCCCATCCGAGCACTTCCACTGTCCGGGTAGCTCTGGAGTCACAAGGAGAGGGTATGAATTGTTTTCATACGGATTGTTTTCAGAGGGTTTTGCTCCTTGCAGAAGCCCAAGGAAACAGCCTCTGATTGTGGCCAAAGTGTTGGTCTAAGTTTTGCCTGTTTAAAAAACATGTTTTGGGGGGGGGGAGAAATCCACAAATGAATATGTTGCATAATTGGATATTGGGGATAAAATAAAACTCTTCAGAGAAGCCAGCATCCTCAGGAATGTGGGTTGAAGAGGAGTGCCGTGTTTGACATTCATGGGAATGTAAACAGAATCTTGGTCTAGAAGGAAGGGCAAGTAGAAGGAGGAAGAAAAGAATCTGTTCATAAGCGACTAACCCACTGCCTACATGGGTTGTGTGATGAAAAAAGGCTGTTTGGTTAGTAGGAATGCATACTTGCTCAGTTCTTAACTAATGCTATCATATGAGTTATTTCTTCTAATATGTTCACTCAAGTTTCCATGTTACATTCAGACAGAGGACATCCTTCTCCTGCAACGGTCAAGACAATGTCTCAGATTCTTCACTGTATTTGATTGTTTGAGATTTTTTAAAAAAAGACTATTAGGGAGGGTGGGAGGGAGGTGCAAAAGGGAGGGGATATGGGGATATTTGTATACGTATAGCTGATTCAGTGTGTTATACAGCAGAAACCAACACAACATGGTAAAGCAATTATACTCCAATAAAGATGTAAAAAAATATATATATATATACTATTGATAGGAATTCCCTGGCGGTCCAGTGGTTAGGACTCAGCACTTTCACTGCCAGGGGCCTGGGTTCCATCCTTGGTCAGGGAACTAAGATCCTAGAAGCTGTATGGTGCGGCCAAAAAACAAAAAAAGCAAGGAAAACTATAAAAAAATTTTAAAAAATACTATTGACAGGGACTTTGGAATCTCTTTAACGTACACAAGATAACGGCAAACACAAGAATTGATGACTTCTATGTCTCACCATTTATTTACATTTTTCTTCCCGGGTCAGGGTAGAAAAGTTTCCGGGAATAAATGTCTATTATATGATAGTATGTATCTATCTTGTTTAGTGTGGAATCTGCAGGTTACATCTTTTTTGTTACAGTGAATAATATTTATATGTACTTGATGTGGTCAATTAATGAATAATGCAATTTAGGGGCATTAGTCAATTTAACAAATTATGATATTTGATAATATCATCAACTTGGAATTCTTATGTGAAAGTCAGTGAAACATCTTTGAGTGTAAAGTTCCTCAGAATGCTCATGATACTGTTTTTAAGCCTGAGTTACTAGGCTTAAGGGCTACATTTTCATTTAATTAGTATGATTCAGCCTGAAGGCAAAGGAACGTATTAAAGTAGGGCTTCTTGGAGAAATGGCTAATTCTAGGACTGGCATAAGAAAGTACAACAGGAGCCTGGAACAACTTGTGAGGCCAAAAACTAAGGAAAGTAAGCACGGAATCAAAAGGACATGGGAGCCAGCTTGAAGGGCCTCCTAAATGGCCAAATATGAGACAATCTGAGCCTCAAAATATAATAAAAATTGTGTATTATATCCTGTAATTCATGGAACAAAATTAAAATGTGCAAGTCCATACAGCTTAAAAAAAGCAAATGAGAGAGAAGGGAAAGTCATTCCTCATAATAGAATGCTAACTAACAAATGTGGAACAACCAAGAGTTAGAAAATCATCCTTTTATAACCATCATGGTCATAACTGACTCAAGGAAAAATTATCAATGCTGCAGGATGTGGGGTGAATGTATGAAGAACAATAGGATATTTACATAGTTCCAATATTTCCTGACATAAAAACAACAAGGACCTACCATACAGCACAGGGAACATATTCAGTGTCTTATAATAACCTACAATGGAAAAGACTGAAAAAGAATCTGAATCACTTTGCTGTACACCTGAACCTAACACAACATTGTAAATTAACTACACTTCAATTTTTAAAAATGGTTATTGAAAAAATAAAGTATTTCCCGATAGCTTACTTATAAATTACAAAAGGGAAAACTGTGATTTCCAGTGAAGAAATCTGACAGACACCACATTAACCAAGGGGCTGAAGTTAATATCACCACTAATAGGATAAATGGACAGCAAGTGTCTCCTGAGGTGATGCACTAGGAAGAACACAGTACCAGTCATGCAGGATTTGCCCAGAATGCATAACCTAATATAATCACAAGGAAGCATCTGACAAAACCTGTATCAAAGAACATTTCCAAATATGAATAGTGTTGCTAATCATAATAATTCATGACCCTGAAACTCCTAAGATATTTTCTGAATCATAAAATAAAAAATGATTATAGCAAAAATTGCAAATGTGTTTTATCTTCAAGTTTTAGTAATCGATAATTATGGCATATTTAATTAACCTTTCTGTTTACCAGCCTGATGAAATGGTAATATCATTTTTGAACTTCAATAACCATCAGAAATATTCAATATACATAGATTTTAAGTGGTATGAAGTAAAGGCATTGCTTGAATAATCACTAGTCTCTAATGTCAGATGGAAAAATCAATTCTGTAAAACCTGGAGTGAACTTTCTAGCAAAGGTTTTTACTCATCTGTGTGTAACACAAGAGAGTAGATTTCCTTGGATATTTTGACCCTCTGGTTTTAGTCTTACTCAGAACCCAAGATGAAAAATTACACCTGCTCTCAAATTTTAGATCCAAAGTGAATTTCCAATTCAAATCTAAAGAGAAGTTGTGTTTGTTTTTCCCAATTACTAAAAATATTCCTACACTTTTGCTAAAATATTGAAAATATTTTCTCTTACAATAACAAAGGAACTTTTTTCAGCCAAGGAAGATTTCTTTTTTTTTTTTAAGTTTCATTTACCTGAAGACGAAATGCTGTAACAAGAAAGTGCCTAGAATTACAGCACAAGTTGTGACTTGACTCTGTAACTCATTCAGTCATGAAACAGGGCCTGAATCTTTCTGCAGATCTACTTTGAGGAAGGCAAAGTCAAATTTTCTGGTAAAAGAAATAGCCCACCCCATGCTAATTCTTTTGGGACAGTGCTGTCAACATTCATTCAAAAGAGATAAAGAGGAAGAGGGACGGGTGGAGAGGGGAAGGAGAAGAAGAATTAAAAATGGAAATATTGTAAAGTTAATGCTCAGTCTGTAATATGCTATCGCATATACACATGGTGTGGGAAATCTGTTACTATGAGAATTAGGGGGCTTGTCTCCTTTAAAATCTCCAATAAATATACATAAAACGCAACCTTATTTTCTAGTAAGAAAGAAAGATTTTTTTTCCTCCTGTACAAAAGAGGCAGATTATTTGCAGAAACTGAAGTTAAAAATAGCTCTGGTGATATTGTCTGCAAAGCTGAGAAATGCTCTTTTGTGTTTCATATTCTCGTTAAAGAGAGAAGGCAAAGGGAGTGTGAAATAAAGGATGAGAAAACAAACACACTTTCTAAAAGAACAGTATGCAAAAAAACTCTCCCACTGACTTAGCAAAAGTAAAGTCGATAGTTGAGCTAATTTCATAAGTGTGAAGCTTCAGTAAGTGACTAAATAGATAATTTCTTTTTAGGGGGTAGAAGTAATAGTCTCTTCTCATGAGCTCATAAAATATACATGTTCTTCTGCCACCTTAGCTGGAAAAAAGGACCCCCTGCTTAAAAATTGAAAGAAAACAATTGATCAGGGCCTGAGGAAGTTCCAAAGAGGTAGAATGTTACGTTGCTTCCCATTCTTAATGTGTCTTTGCAGCATGTGCAAGAAGAACCTTAGATAAGGAGCAAACAAACAAAAAGGAAAAAGGGCAGTAATTCTGACTTAATAAGAAGCTCTGATCCTAATTTATGGGCTCCGGTTTTTTTCCTAGTAAGACACAAGATCATTTTTATTTTTATAAGACAGGAAGTCAGTACTTGATTTCACAACCATTGCACTGGAATAATATTTAACAAATGTGGAAGCTTTAAATAAGATGTGAACCATACCAGGAGTGGCAGGGCAGCAAATGTGCATCTGTAGACTGCTTCATGAAGCAAGACGGGGGTGGGGGGGGGGGGTTCATTAAAAATTCAGAAAATACATGTTACCCCACAACGGTGTAAAATGTATTGGAAAAAACTCATCAACAAACCAGTGGAACTAATGTTATGCAGATTAATTTCAGAGTCCTTTGACATCAAAGAAGTCATACAGACAAGTCTACAAAGAAGAATCCATGATGCCATCTGGAATTCAGGTTTCTAGTTCCAAACCAATTGGTAGCATGAATTAATCTTTTCAGTGGAAAGAATCTGGCATGACTGATAAATAAAATGTGCGATAGTAGTCACATATGTAATACACAACACAGACAACCCCCCAATGTACAACGTTCTCGCTACGCTAAACCTTGGTTACCTCAACAAGAATATATATGTGTAATATGAATTGGTAGATATTTTAGCACTGCAATTAATGTTGCCTATTATGTTTATTATATACTATTGATAAGTGTGGCTTAAAGATCTATTCTTAATATTTTTAAGGTTTATTTTCCCTCTTTGAATTAGGATTTAAGAGTGGCGAGACACTGCACTCGCTTGTCTCAGGAGGCGATCCTCAGCTCTAAGAGCACGTGTTGTTTTCTGAGCACTTACTCTATGCCAGGCAGCAGGCAGAGGTGGTGGAGCCACGATTTGAACTGAGCCTCTTACTCCACGTCACCTCCAAAACACGCATTTAGAGAGTGTGATTTCACAGCTAAAATCCCCTCACCCTCATTGGCTGTAGCCAGCAGTGACTTTGAAGTCTTTTATCTCTTCCTTCACCGACAGGCGTTGGGGTGGGGAAGGAGGTACAAAGTTAGAGAACAGCTGTGTAGACCTTCTACATCACGACTTCACTCCTCAAGGTTCTGGAGCGGGTGTGTCCTCGCTCCGGTGTGTGGGATCGGGAGACCAGCCACTGTCACTGCACCAGTAGGTTCAAACCAGCTTCACTTCATCTAGGCCAGTTGAAGGAAGGGCCATCACCTTCCACAGTCCCTGCTAGCAAACGTAGTAGCATCTATTTCTGGGAGGAGTAGGTCTCCAGTAACCCAGAGAGGGAGTTCACACACCTCAACAGATCTGATGCAGCTGTTCTTTCTGGCTCTCACTTTCCCAATGTCTCAATGTCTTCAACACTTAATTTAAGTGGTATGAAATCCTTCCTGAAAGAAGGTTGGATGTAAATACATAAAGCACCTCTCTGAGGCAACAGAGCTGGTTTGCCAACCTCATTCATGCCTCTTTTTATTTAGTTCCCAGGCTGAATGTCACCCAAACTCAGAGCTCATGAAGTTGGTTTCAAAAACTAGCTGACATAAACAGATAGGAAACTGAACATCAGATTGAAGGGGCTGAGGTTCTCTCTGCAACTCTAAAAGAGCTTCTGTATTAACATTTTGCTAAAGATGACTTCATATCAAATATCAGTTGATTTTCTTTAACCAGAGTAGGCGGCAGTGTAAGGAATCATTACTGATGCCTGAAGTTCCTTAACTGGAAAATGTCTTTATACATCAATCAGAGAAAAGTTTGAAATGCAATGTCTCTCAGCCAATAATACCACGATTTAATTCTACACTGAGTATAAATTATTAGTAATTCATAATGAGAAAGAAGAGAAAGGACAGAGAAATTCTGGTGCTTGCAGAAGATGGGGAAAGTGAATACCATACTAGACAATTTCTTGAGTAATTTCTTAAAATTACTCTATCACTGAAGATAGGCCCAATAAATACTTTCTGACTAAACAAAAAATTGAACGAAAAATGGAAAAAAGGTGAGGGGAAACTTTTTGAAAATGGAAACTGATTCTACTTCTTTACTTTACACAGGGTAGTTAAACAGTATTTTGGCAACAAACCAGGACTAGAAGGGAATTTCCTCCAGCTGATAAAGGAAAGGTATGAAAAACTTCCAGCTAGCATCATATTTAATGTAGTCAAACTGAAAGCTTTCCCCCTAAAGCTAAGAATGAGACAAAGATGTCCACCCTCTCCACTCCTATTCAGCATCGTACTGGAGGTCCTAACCAGAGCACTTAGGCAAGAAAAAGAAATAAAAGATGCACAAATTGAAAAAGAATAAGTAAAAAGATCTCTACTTGCAGATGATATGATTTTGTATATACAAAATCCAAAAGAATCCACTAAAAAATGATTAGAATTAAACCAATAAACAAATTCAGCGAAGTATCAGTATACAAAATCCATATACAAAAGTCAGTTGTACTTTTGTACACTAGCAAGAAACAATCCAGAAATAAAGAAAACGATTCTATTTACAATAGCATAAAAATAGAATATTTGGGCAAAATTTTAACAAAAGCAGTACAAAACTTAAATTCTAAAAACTACAAGGCATTGTTGAAAGAAATTAAAGAAGATCTAAATAATGGAAAGACATCCTATGTTCATGGACCAAAAGAATTAATACATCTAAGATGGCAATACTTCTCAAATTAATTTAAAAATTCAATGCAAGCCCTGCCAAAATCAAAGGTGGATTTTTTTTTTCAAAACTGACAAATTGATCATAAAATTCATATGGAAATGCAAGGGATCAAGAATAGCCAAGGAATTCTGGAAAAGAACAAAGTTTGAGGATACACAGTTCTGACTTGCAAGTTTACAACAAAGCTACAGTAATTAAGACACTGTGGTACTTGCATAAGGATTGACATATGGATCAATGGAATAGAATTGAAGTCCAGAAATAAACACTTATATTTATGGTTAACTGATTTTTGATAAGAATTTCAAGACATTTCAATGAGGAAAGAGTAGTCTGTTCAACACATGGTTCTAGGACAACTAGATATTCACATGCAAAAAAATGAAGTTGAACCCTTGCCTCACACCACACACAAAAATTAATTCAAATGTATTTATAGACCTACATGTAAGAGCTAAAACTATAAACTACTAAAATAAAATATAGAAGTAAATATTTGTGACCTTGGATTAGGCAATGATTTCTTAAATATGAACCAAAACCACAAGCAATAAAAGAAAAAGTAGACAAATTGGACTGCATCAAAATTAGAATTTTTTGTGTTTCAATGGACACCATCAAGAAAGTGAAATGACAACTTACAGAATGGGAGAAAATATTTGCAAATCATATATCTGACAAGGGATTTATACCAGAATACATAAAGAACTCTTACAAACTACAATAAAAAGACATATAGGGACTTCCTTGGCGGTCCAGCAGTTGAGACTTCACCTTCCAGTGCAGGGGGTGCAGGTTCAATCCCTGGTTGGGGAACTAAGATTCCACATGTCAAAAAACCAAAACGTAAAACAGAAGCAATATTGTAACAAATTCAATAAAGACTTTAAATATGGTCCACATCAAAAAAATCTTTTAAAAAAAAGACATACAAACCAATTTTAAAATGGGCAAAGATTTAAATAGACATTTCTCCAGAGAAAATTATACAAGCACGTGAAAAGAAAAAGATGCTCAATGTCATTAGTTATGAGGGAAATGCAGATCAAACCACAATGAAATACCATGTCACACCCACTAGGATGGCTAAAATAAAAAAGATGACAATAAAAAGTGATCACGAATATGTGAAGAAATTGGAACCCTCATTCATTGCTGGTGGGAATGTAAAATGGTGCAGCTGCTCTGGAAAATAGTTTGGCAAATGCTCAAAATGCTAAACATAGAGTTACCATATGACTCAGCAATTCCATTCCTAAGTATATTCCCAAGGGAATTGAAAACATGAGTTCACACAAAAACATGCATGCTTAAACCAAGATTATTCATAATAGCCAAAAGTGGTAATAACCCAAATGCCTTCTACTGATGAGTGGATTAAAAAATGTGGGTTTGTTTTAAATGAATATTATTTGGCAATTTTTAAAAAAATGAAGTACTGATACATGCTACAATGTGGATGAACCTTGAAAATATTATGTTAAGTGAAAGAAGCTTGTCACAAATGGTCACAAATTATTTGATTCCACTTATGTGAAATGTCCAGAAATGACAAATAGAGAAAGAAGCCAAGGCAGGAGGGAGGGAGTGGGGAATCACTCCTAATATGTATGAAGTTTGTTTTTAGGGTGATGGAAGTATTCTAAAATTAAGTTGTGATGGCTGCATGACTGTGAATATATTAAATACTAAAAAACAACTATATACTTTAAATGGGTGAATTTTATGGTGTATGAAATATATCTCAAATCTTATAAAAACATACTTTGGCATAGGATCTATTAGGAAGAAACAGATCAATCTATCATAGGACTTAATTTTCAAATTTGGATTAAGAAATTTTGGTAGACACCATGAGTTGGCAACCCAGCAACCTTTCTCCTCTTGTTTCTGGGAATAGAATTCCAATTTTGTCCAGGTAAGGGGCAACAGCCTGCCTAACCCCAGGTGAGCATTAATTGGCCTAATTAATCATGGTATCCTCATTTACCTTTGAAAGTGACTAGTTTAGGGTTGTCAGATGACCCAGTCCTGGCTTTTGACACAAAAGAGGAATATTCTGCTGAGAGTCTTAAAGGGATAAAAAGTTCTAGATTAAAAAAAGATCCCTCCATTCCCTGCTTTTTGACTTTATTTAGTAAAGAAGTGATACTTGTGAGGGCATAATCATGAGGACAGAGAAGCTGCCCAGAGCTGCTGTGTTAGCCGCCTCTGGAACCAATTACCATCAGAGCTCTCCTAAAATGAGATTTATTAATAAACCCCACTGTTTAAACTACATTCTGTCAGGTAGGCTGTATATTGTAGCCAAAAGCCTGCTAACTTTTTGTATTGGAGTATAGTTGCTTTACAATGTTGTGTTAGTTTCTGCTGTACAGAAAAGTGACTCAGTTATACATATACATATATCCACTCTTTTTTAGATTTCTTTCCCATTTAGGTCACAGCAGATCATTGAGAAGAGTTCCCCGTGCTATACAGTAGGTTCTCATTAGTTACCTATTTTATAAAACATAAAACATATAAACATTTAGTAGTATGTTTATACATAGTAGTGTATATATGTCAATCCCGAGCTCCCAATTTATCGCCCCCACCCCCCAGCTTTCTCCCCTGGTAACCATAAGTTTGTTCTCTACATCTGTGACTCTATTTCTGCTTTGCAAGTAAGTTCATCTGTAACATTTTTCTAGATTCCACACATAAGCGATATTATGTGCTATTTGTTTTTCTCTTTCTGACTTACTTCACTCTGTATGACAATCTCTAGGCCCATCCACATCTCTGCAAATGGCACTATTTCATTCCTTTTTTAAGGCTGAGTAATATTCCATTGTATATATGTACAGCATCTTCTTTATCCATTCCTCTGTTGATGGACATTTAGGTTGCTTCCATGTCCTGGCTATTGTAAATAGTGCTGCAATAAACATCCGGGTGCATGAAATGGTGCTAAATGATACATTTTCTCTTAAGTGGGCTTACTTGTGAATTCTCATAAAATTACATTTCAGTCCTACATCAATGCTCTTCTTTAGAAGATGAGATAAAATTGATCTAGATTGTTTCAGAAGACAGGCCTAGCACTAGTCAGTGAAAGGTATAAGAAAGGAGCATTTTGAAATAATGCCATTTGCAGCAATATGGGTGGACCTAGAGATTATCATACTAAGTGAAGTGAGTCAGACAGAGAAAGACAAATATCATATGATATTACTTATATGTGGAATCTAAAATATGATCAGGGACTTCCCTGGTGGTGCAGTGGTTAGGACTCTGCACTCCCAATGCAGGGGGCCCGGGTTTGATCCCTGGTCAGGGAACTAGATCCCGCATGCATGCCGCAACTAAGAAGCCCACATGCCGCAACTAAAGATCCCGCATGCTGCAACTAAGACCCGGCACAGCCAAAGATAAATAAATAAAAATAAAATAAAATATGATCAAATGAACTTATTTACAAAACAAAAACAGACTCGCAGACATAGAAAACAAACTTATGGTTACCAAAGGAAAAAGGGAGGAGGGAGGGATAAATTAGGAGTTTGGGATTAGCAGATACACACTACTATATACAAACTAGATAAAAAACAAGGTCCTACTGTATAGCACAGGGAACTATATTCAATATGTTGTAATAAACTAAAATGGACAAGAATATGAAAAATCACTTTGCTGTACACCAGAAAGTAACAGAACGTTGTAAATTAACTATACTTCAATAGAAAGAAAGAAAGAAAGAAAGAAAGAAAGAAAGAAAGAAAGAAAGAAAGAAAGAAAGAAGGAAAGAAAGAAAGAAAGAAAGAAAGAAAGACAGAAAGGAAGGAAGAAATAGACAAGAAAAACAACTTTCTCCACGTGAAATGGATCAGAGGACCGTCTGCCTTTGTTAGGAAGCAAAGGGGCTGGTGAAGATTACATGTCAAGAATGCTGCTAACATGCACCATTTGGGGTCTGGACTGGAGCATTCATAAAATTCCAAATTCATGTTTCTTAATTCTCACATGAAAAGCCCTAAGATCACAGACTCATTTTCATACAGAAGATGAAATCAAGCAGCTCTGCTTCCAGATTTGTCAATGTTTTATAACACTGTTAGTCTGATCTCAAACTAACAACCAGAAGCCAGATCTTGATTGGTTTTGTCTAATTCTTTAAGAAAATGTGAAGAGTATCTTACCATTTAAGAGAATTTTATAAATTATTTTAGAAGTGAATAAGAAATAAATCATGACTGAAGAACAGACATCTTAATAAGTCTGAAAAAATGGTCGTTTTTCTTATTTAAATTGTTTATCTTAATAGAAACTAGGAAATGTGGGAAAATACCTATAATTCTCATAATGGAATCTCTTTATAAACCTGTAGGCGTGGAATTTACACTTGTCTCATAATTGTGATTTAATTCTTTATATATACAATTGCTTTAAGCAATATGAATTGACCTAAATCAATGCAAAATTAGCTATGAAATACTGAGGCAATTGCAAATCTTATTTAGTGATAGAGTTAATGCCACAGAGGAAGATATTACCGTTGTTGCTGGGGATTTTTTCATATTCAAAAGTTATTGGGAAAAGACAATTGCACAATCCACTTCGAGAATAGTGATGTGAGCTCCATGGACCCACTCACCAATGTAACAACCATGACTGGTGAAAATTATTTTTTGAAAAACAAAACAACCATTTCAAGTCTCAGGAAATTGTACTGAGGAAATATACTAAGGAAATGAGGACTCACATATTCAAGAAAATCTACTAAATTTTGGTAAGGACAGAAAGAATCCATGGCACTTAAGCTACAACCTGCTCCACCCATCCAGCTCAGCATGATGGAAGCTCTAGTCCAGGTGGGTGTGGCCAAGAAGATGGGGTTCTCTCTCCCCCCAATTCCCAGTCAATGGCTATAGTATCTCCCTGGCAGGGGTAGGCCACCAGCATTTCTCATTCCTGCCATCAGGTCTGTGTTACAGAGGCTGAATTGCAAGTAAGTGTGGTTAAGAAGTCAAGGGCCCCTTCTTCCACCAAGCCGCACTCAGAGGGCAAAGGCTCTACCTTAACTGCAACAGGCTGAGAATGTAGGCGCTCCAATTGCCCTCATCTCAGCTCACTCATAGGGTGGAGTTTCCACACCAACACAGGCAGCTGAGAAGAGTAGAGGCTACTGCGCCGGCGCGGCACTCTGCTCCTAAAGCAGGGTGTCACTCAGAGAAGCATGCCTCGGCCCCTGCCTTCAGCTCTGAAGCCATGACTCAGAGGTTTTGCCAGAAACCAGAGAGTTCTGAAAGTCACCCCAAATAAATGACTTTATTTGAAACCGAGTATGGGAAAATAGAAGCCTAAGGGCACTGGAAAACAATGGAAATTTTTGGTGGTAAGCAATTAAGAGGAGGCTGGTAGCTTTATGAGAGCTAAAGCTAAGCCACAGGCTGGCTAATTTCCCAGAGAAAACCAGGGGAAGATACAGTTAATAAGAGCACTCCTGGGGTTAGAACAAACTTCCAAAACTGGCCTCAAAAATTACCGCTGGAAAGAGGCCTGAATTTAACTGGATTAGACGGTGGAGCAATTTATACCCAAAGGTGTGAAAAACAATAAAGCAATCAACCTGGCAATTAGTGGCGTCTAACAGCTGGTTGTGATACCAACAGGGGCAGACAGCTTGACTGAGTGATCAGGGAAAATGACAAAGAACCCTGATAAAACCCCTGTCATCTCGGTGACTCTGTACATGCCCAAGGCTGTGCCTTCTCACATCAGAGGCTTCACACAACAGAGAAAGCAAACTTCTCTCAAAAAGTCCAGCCAGAACACTAAGCAAATACGCAAGCAAGCAATAACAATATGCCCTAGGTTGGGGGAAGTCAATATCCAGAGTTGCTATAAAACATTAACTAAAATATTCAATTTCCAACAAGAAATTTGCGACATGCAGAAAAATTAAAAGTGTGACCCACACCCAGGGAAAAAAGTAGGCAACAGAAACTGCCTGGATCCAGATGTTACACATAACAGGCAAAGACTTCAAAACAGTCATTACAGGGAATTCCCTGGCGGTCCAGTGGTTAGGACTCCACACTTTCACTGCCTAGGGCCCGGGTTTAATCCCTGGTCAGGGAACTAAGATCCCACAGGCCGCATGGCATGGCAAAAAAAAAAGAAGAAGAAGAAGTAAAGACAATATCTCATCAAGTAGAGAATATTAATAAAGATAAATTATTTAAAAAGAGAAACAAATACAAATTCTAGAGATGAAAAGTACCATAACTTAAATTTTAAAAGTATTATAGTAGATTTGAGCTGGCAGAAAAAAGAATCTATAAATTTGAAGATAAATCAATAGAGATTATGCAATCTGAAGAACAGAGGAAAAAAGAATTTTTAAAAATGAGCAGAGCCCCAGAAAAATGTGGGACACCAACATATATACAGTGGGAGTACCAGAAGGAGAGAAGAGAGAAAGGAACAGAAAGCTAAAAACTTCCTATATTTGTTTTAAAAAAAAATTAACCTACACATCCAGGAAGCTCAACTAAATTTAGGTAGGATAAACAAAAGAGATTTAGACACATCATAGTAAAAATGCTGAAAGATGAGTAGAAAGAGAAAAGTCTTGGAAGCAGTGAGAGAAAAACAGCCTGTCCTGTACAAGGGAACCCTACCAAATTAGCAACTGACTTGTCATTAGAAACAAGGGAGTTTAGAAGGTAGTGGGATGATGTATTCAAAGTGTTGTACAAAAAAACCTGTCAACCAAATATGAAACAACCAGCAAAACTATCTTACAAAAATGAAAGCAAAATAAAGACATTCCCAGACAAACAAAAACTGAGAGAATCTGTTGCTAGCAGACCCATCTTCCAAGAAACACTAAAAGAAGTTCTTCCGTCTAAAATCAAGTGATGGGGCTTCCCTGGTGGCGCAGTGATTAAGAATCTGCCTGCCAATGCAGGGGACATAGGTTCAAGCCCTGGTGCAGAAAGATCCCACATGCTGCGGAGCAACTAAGCCCATGAGCCACAACTACAGAGCCTGTGCTCTAGAGCCCACGAGCCACAACTACTGAGCCCACGAGCCACAACTACTGAAGCCTGCACACCTAGAGCCAGTGTTCCACAGCAAGAGAAGCCACCACAATGAGATGCCCGCACACCGCAGCAAAGAATAGCCCCCGCTCGCCACAACTAGAGAAAGCGTGTGCGCAGCAACAAAGACCCAATGCAGCCAAAATTAAAATAAATAAAATAAATAAATATATTATAAAATAAATAAATAAAAATAAAATAAAGTGATGCCTGATGATAATTCAAACACACACACACACCACACACAAAGCACAGGTAAAGGTAATTATGTAATTATAAACATATAAAATTATAAACATTAAATAACTGATTTAAAAAGCAATTATATAAAATGACATGTATATAGTTGGGTTTATAACACATAGAAATGTAATATATTTGAAAATAACAGCACAGGAGAGGTAGGTGGGAGCAAGGAGTAAGGAAATTACACTCCATGATAACTTGAACCCACAGGAGCAAATGAAGGGAACCAGAAATGGTAAACAAGAAGGGAAATATAACACACTCTGTAACTATATGCTTGCTCTTCTTCCTTCTGTTTCTTTAAAAGACACAAAATTATATAAAATATGTTTTATATATTTATATTATATTAAAACATATTATATATATAACAATAATAACCCCATAAAGAAGGAAGAAGGAGGGACTTCCCTGGTCATCCAGTGGTTGGGATTTCGCCTTCCAATGCAGGGGGTGCGGGTTCAATCCCTGGCCAAGAAGCTGGGATCCCACATGCCCCACGGCCAAGGAACCAAGGCATGGAACAGAGGCAGTATTGTAACAAATTCAATAAAGACTTTAAAGAAAAAGAAGGAAGAAGGAGTAGAGCTATATAAAAGTAATATTTTGATATCCAACTGTAATTAAGTTAGTATAAATCTGAAGTAGATTCTGATTAGTTAAGATGTATTTGGCAAGCTCTAGATAAAATACCATAAAACCCTCAAAATAGTGAAAAAAAATCATTAAAGTAATTAAAATGTTACACTAAAAAATATTCACTTAATGTTAAAGGAAAGAAAAAGACAGTCACATTCACTAATGCAAGTGGATGCTGGACAATCTAAACACTAAAAATATGAAAAACAATTAATAGGAAGATGCTTTCCCCCAAATTGGTCTAAGATCCCAATAAATTCAAGGATCTCCTTACAGTGGTAAGAAAAGTTCTTTAAGGGTTTATCCTTAAGAGGAGAACCTACTGATAATTCTCTTCTTCCTTGCCACCTAGGGGGTAATATAATTATGTAAATATCTCATGGTGACCCACTGACTGATGAGCAATGGATGTGGAATTCTTGAATAGGAAGTAAATAAACTGACTCAAAAGCTGCGATAGTATGGGGTCTATGTGACTCACGGCTTGTTCATACAGGATTCAGAACATCTCTCTTTAGTACACTTCACATGTCTGAAAATATGATACAGTTTTCAGGGAAAAGAAGTTAACTCCATGCACTTTTGTGGAAAGATCAATCTGTTCAAAAGCAGGTAGTGTCCTGAAGCTCTAATTGTTTTAGAGAAAAGGGGGCAAGCGACTCCCGTTTAGAACGCTGACTGACCTTGATAGGCACTCTAACCTCAATAGAGCTTTTGAACAGATGAATAGAAACTACCACATTTCTCCCAGATTAGACATAACCAAAATCCCTTCTTGGAGTCATCGGTAAGGAATTTGCTTAATAACTGAACCTGTGGTCTCTGGACGCTCTGTCAATGGCAGGAATGAATAAGGACAAGGATACAGTCGCAGGCAAGAATAAAGGAGGATACTTTGTGCCTGAATTTACTGCTCTCTCCCTTTTTTTTTTAAATCTCTGTCTTCTAGTTCTTCTTATCTATTTATAGAAAACAAAATTATTCCTTAAATCTGAATGCATGAGAGGAACATCTATAAATTCATGGCTTAAGCAGATCTTTATGTAAATGATTACAGAATAATAAAATCAGATGTCCAAAGTAAATGATTTCCATTACCACTAACCCATGGCAAGATTCCCTTATTCTATTTTAAGCAGCTTCAAATTTACTTGTGGTCTTTTATCTCAATTTCATTTTAATAACATATTTCCTAGTTTATAGGGAGCTTGCCTGAACACTGAAGGAAACAAAACAAAACAAAACAAAACAAAACTCCACTGTACTCACTTTTATTAACAAGACTTTATGGGAAATTTTGCCTACTGAGGAATTTTCTTTCAAATTTCACTGAAATAGCAAATCAAACTGCTCTTCAGATCTACTGTAATTCCCTTTACAATTTCACAGTTCTTATTCCACTTTCACTTGAAAAAGTTACTTTTTTTAGAGACCAAAGAAAACCTAACTCCGGTTTCTGAATAAAAGTACCAAGAATAGTGAAAACGTGGGCAGATCGAGGAAGCATTTGAAAGGTTTAATTGGAGAAATGATTGATCGATCTTTGCATAGCTCCTTATTATCACTCAGCTGTCTCAATTTTTCTAGTTTTATTCATTTTTCTTTATTTCCACTAAAATCCCAAATGTCTTTATTTTTCTGCAGTAAATTAAATCTATGAATGGAGATACACATTTTTACTTATCCATACTTGGTATACGTTATGCTTTCTGTAGATTGATGTCTTTCATCAGTTTTGGAAAATTCTCTAATCATTATTTTTTTAATATTCTCTTTACTCCCTTCTCTCCATTCACCCCTTCAGGAAATATGTGAGAGTCATACACTGTCTCCATCATGTCTCATTTTGCTTTGTTTAGAATAAAATCACAATTCTTTGTCAAAGTGGGTTTATTTACTTTATTAAAATAAAGTACGTTTTAATTATTAATTGACATGATTTAGAAATGACCAAATTACAGGTTAAGTACCTTGCTGAGCATAGTAACTTCTTATGCTTCACCATTTCCTAATTTTTAAGTAGACTTTATTGCAGTATAATTTACACACAGTAAAAATGGATAAATTCTTATTGGAAATGGATAAATTCTGACAAATGTGTTCACTCATGTAACCAATGCCCCATTTAAGATACAGAATATCTCCCCAGAGGGTTTCCTTGTTCTGGTTGGTATTCAATCAATACCTCCACCACCACACCCTAGTCAATCACTGATCTGAATTCTATCAATATCAATTTGTCTGTTCAAGAATTTCATCAAATAAACAGAATCATACAGTCTTCCCGCTTTTCTGTCCAAATTCTCTTGTTCAGAATAATGTCTGGGACATCAATCTTAGTAGTATTTTTCTTTTTTTCTTGGATCTGTCTCCTCAGGCAAGGGAGACAAAAGCAAAAATAAACAAATGGGACTACATCAAACTAAAAAGCTTTTGCATAGTGAAGGAAACCAGCAACAAAATGAAAAGACAACCTACTGGGGCTTCCCTGGTGGCGCAGTAGTTAAGAATCCACCTTCCAACGCAGGGGACACGGGTTCGAGCCCTGGCCCAGGAAGATCCCACATGCCGCAGAGCAACTAAACCCGTGCGCCACAACTACTGAGCCTGCGCTCTAGAGCCCGCGAGCCACAACTGCTGAAGCCCGCGCGCCGAGAGCCCGTGCTCCGCAAAAAGAGAAGCCACCGCAGTGAGAGGCCCGCGCACCGCAACGAAGAGTAGCCCCCACACGCCGCAACTAGGGAAAACCCGCACGCAGCAATGAAGACACAATGCAGCCAAAAATAAATAAATAAAATAAATAAATTTTTTTTAAAAAGGCAACCTACTGAATGGGAGAAGATATTTGCAAATTATATATCTGATAAGGGGTTAATATCCAAAATATATAAAGAACTCACACAGCTCAATATCAAAAAAAAAAAAGCCAATCCAATTAAAAAATGGGCAGAGGACCTGAATAGATCTTTTTCCATAGAAGACATACAGATGACCAACAGGCACATGAAAAGATGCTTAACATCACTAAACATCAGGGAAATGCAATCAAAACCACAATGAGATACCACCTCACACTTGTCAGAAAAGCTATTATCAAATAGACAACGAATAACAAGTGTTGACGAGGATATGGAGAAAAGGGAACCCATGTGCACTGTTGGTGGGAATGTAAATTGGTGCAGCCACTATGGAAAGCAGTATGGAGGTTCCTCAAAAAATTAAAAATAGAACTATCATACAATCTAGCAATTCCAATTCTGGATATTTTTCTGAAGAAAACAAAACACTACTTCAAAAAGATATACACACCTCAGTGTTCATTGCAGCATTATTTACAATTGCCAAGAAATGGAAACAACCTAAGGGTCCATCAACAGATGAATGGATAACAAAGATGTGGTATAGATACACAACGAAATACTACTTGGCCATAAAAAAGAACAAAATCTTGCCATTTGTGACAACATGGATGGACCTAGACCTACTATGCTAAGTGAAATAAGTCAGACAGAGAAAGACACCTATCACATGATTTCACTTACATGTGGAGCCTTCAAAACAAAGCAAACAAAGCAAAACAGCAACAGACTCATAGATACAGACACTCTGGTGGTTGCCAGAAGGGAGGGGAGGTGGCGGCTGGGTGAAACAGGTGAAGGAGATTAAGGTACAAACCTCCAGTTATAAAATAAATAAGTCACTGAGATGTAACATACAGCATAGGGAACATAGTGGATACCATAACAACTTTGTATGGTGAGGGATGGTAACTGGACTTGTGCTGATCAATTCACAATGTATGTAAATGTTGAATCACTATGTTGTACACCAGAAACTAATATAATACTGTATGTCTACTATACTTCAATAAAAAATAAAATTGGGACTTCCCTGGTGATCCAGTGGGTAAGACTCTGCACTCCCAATGCGGGGAGCTTGGGTTCGATCCCTGATCAGGGAACTAGATCCCATATGCCTGATGCAACTAAGAGTTCTCATGCCGCAACTAAAAGATCCCACATGCAGCAACTAAGACCTGGGGCAGCCTAAATAAATAAATAAATATTTTTTTAAAAAAATAAAAATAAAATAAAATTTTAAAAAATTCAGAATGATGTCTAGGAGATTCATCCATATCATTGCATAAATCAATAGTTTGTTTCTTTTTATAGTTGAATAGTATTCCATTGTATGAATATACCACAATTTGTTCATCCACATTCATTCATTACATATGAGGAATCTAAATTGTTACATTATGATATTATATATCTTCAGTATAAGATATGATATATAAAAATTTTGTAACCTCTAACTGGCTTCTCTCACTCCAATCTCCAGGACATTCTCACTGCCAAGATCAACTTCCCTTTCATCATGACAATCTTCTGTTAAACTTTGCCCTAGTCCACTGCTGAAAGTAATCCCTTTTGCTTTCTAGTTTCATTTCATGTGATGCACCAATTACTACTTTGGGTTATGGTTCCTCAGGTATCTATCTAATTTCAACTACTAGACTCTAAGCTGCTTGAGGTCAGGATCCAAGTGAGTTTGGTCTCTGCTTGTGCACAGCACTTAGCCAAGGACTAGCTTGTGGCACATGGCCAACAAATGGCTGCTGATCAGAGAAATTAACAAGTGAATTCCTCCACTCAAGATTAGCTTCAGCGACTCTCCCCATTTTGCAGCTTGTTGTTCAAAACCTTCCACAGCTAGCTGTAACCTAGCTTTGCAGTTGCATTCATGTGGTTTTTCATACATAATAGCTCTTCTCCAGTTACGTTAGTGTATTTGCTGAGTTCCATACCTTTTTCTATGATGTTTTTCCTGTCTGGTAGAAAACACACACACACACACACACACACACACACACACACACCTTTATAGTTATTCTCTCCACCTTCCTAACAAGAGTAGAATCCCAAGGTTCCTGTTTCCACAGGAATCTCCCACCGTTCAACATCTCCACATCTTTGTCGGCTGGGACCACACAAATAAGCAGTTTCAAACGGTGCCCAGTAGGGGGAGGTGTGCCCATAATCTCCCACAAATTCCAAAGGTTTTCCGTAGCCCTGGAGATTTTAAAGAGGCTATGTGTTTACAGAAACTTCTCACGGATTAAAGAATAAATAAAGAGCAGCTCAGCCATCTCCTTCGTCAAACCTCTCACAGGCTACGAGTGATCTCCACTAACCGAAGCCCCGTAACTGAGGTCCTAATAGCAAAGGCAAAACCATCTGACCATTTTTAATCTCTGTGATTTAAAACACAGCCAGTTCATTTTTCAAAGTTACATCTGGAGGACCTCACTCTATTTGCATTCTCACTTTTTAAAAAAAAATCAATAAACTGTATTAACAGAATGAGTGTTGAATCTGTGTGGTTGAATCAGGAGCCATTCTTACCTTTCATAAGCAGAGATTAGTTAAAATGAAAAAAACAGGCTCTGTACTGACCACTTCTTCCCCGTCTCCACCCACTTCTTCCCTCCATGTAGATTTTTAAAATATGTTTTATATCTGTTTACCAAATGGCAGTTGTTTTTTATGTACTAGATTTAAGATACCACAGGATTCGGCTTGACTCAAGTGTTAATAATCATTGATTCATGCGGATCACAAACCAGAAGTGAACAGTCGTCGTGAAATACAGAAACCATGTCACATCACAGGGAGCAAAAGATGGCCCAGCCCGTTCTCACGCTGGGGCACATGGATCTCACAGAGAACAAATAAAGTTCAGTGTTCCATAAGTTTATAAATTAATGAAACTGGAAGAGATCATTACATTTCATAGATGAGAAAAGTAAGATCCAGAGAGATCAAAGTGACCATTTCAAGACACCACAGCCAGTTAGTGACAAAATAGAGACTAGAATCCGACCCTTTGGACCAGTTTCCTGTAGGGTGCTCTTCATCCATATACACCATTTATTGTTCTTGCAGTGTCAGCAAGAGATGGTATCTTAAAAGGATCTTTTTTGTGCCCAGGACCTTTAAAGATATACTAAGAAGGCAATGCAAACACCGGGTTGGCTTGAATAACTCCTCTCTAAGGAGCCAGCCAGGCTCTCAGCTCAAGGCTGTCACATTAGCACCTTTTTGAAAAAGTGAGAAGGATCAGCAAGGAAGAAACAAAATCCATTCTTAGTGTCTATTGTATATGTCAGCACACATCCTATTCATTTCTCCTGTAATTTATTTATTGGGTGGAGTAAGAGCCAGGATGTGTTATTATATTAGGAAGTTATTTGTCCCTTGAATCTAGAGATTATGCCTACAGCTCACCTTATATCAGAGGTAGGATGGAAATGCTAAAAGCTACATTAAAATGACAGTGCTTAATAACAATGGCACTTGAAACTTATGACACCATTCAGGGTGGATCTCAAAGCACTTGGCAAATATTCATTACATTTCAACACAGTATGATGTCCAAGGAGCATCAGCTTGTGGTTTCCTTTTCATAAGTCAGAGGAACGAAAAATCATTGCCTTTCGGGCTTCCCTGGTGGTGCAGTGGTTAAGAATCCGCCTGCCAATGCAGGGGACACGGGTTCGAGCCCTGGTCCGGGAAGATCCCACATGCCATGGAGCAACTAAGCCCATGCACCACAACTACTGAGCCTGTGCTCTAGAGCCCACGAGCCACAACAGCTGAAGCCTGTGCACCTAGAGCTCACGCTCTGCAACAAAAGAAGCCACCGCAATGAGAAGCCCACGCACCACAACAAAGAATAGCCTCCGCTCGCCGCAACTAGAGAAAGCCCACACGCAGAAACGAAGACCCAATGCAGCCAAAAATAAATAAATAAAATAAATAAATTTTAAAAAGACTTTAAAAAAAAATCATTGCCTTTCGAAAATGTTTTGTTTTTAGCCCTAACATTTTTATTTTTAATTATGCATAAATTACCTAAAAGCCTCTTAGCAATAAGTTTATATAAGTTCTAATTAAATAAATAAAGTGATTGACTTCATCGGGATCAGAACTTGAAAGTCCTGGGCTCATTCAGAAGAAATACTAACTTTTCTGGCTTCGTGATATAAAATTCATACAAAGAACCCTCACAAAACATCATCTGAAATTCCAAGGGTGGAAGGTATAAAGCAACCCACCATGGATTATAGCAACTTTTTAAAAAATTACAGAAGCTAAAATTCTCCCCTGAACTATCTTTATTAAAAATTAATCCAGGAATTCAGGTTTGGAGATGAGGTAGGAGGATGGGTGGGAGGGAATTAGAGAAGGAGGAGAAGCAAAGACTTTAAATATGTATGATTTTTATTTGAAATCAGAGAGAGATTCCCTACTTTGAAAACTTGAAGTGTCGTGATAATTAAATACTTCAGATATTTCATATTATATCTGATGGGTTTTGACTTCAAAGGAGCTAGGAGGGCAAAGTGTCCGCCAACACAGGGCTTCCACTGCAGCTCCCCGAAGCCTTCATTCTCATCACAGAAGGTTCAGCATAGTTCTTCCCAACACAGCACCCTGGGGACAATTTCTCCACTCTAAAATGGTTAATGAGATGTAAGTGGAACGTATTGGACAGAGTCCCAAGAAAAGTTTCTAAAAGAGGGCTCACTCAGCTAGGAAGGGTGCTTTTGGTTGATTACCCCCATGCCTCCTTATTCCTGCTTGGAATGGGGACATGATCGCTGGAGTTCCAACAGTCATTTTGTATCTCGAGGTAGATGTTGAAAAAAGGAGGCCACGCTCTGAGGGTGGTGAAAGATGAAAGGAACCTGCACATGTGATGACAGCGTTGATGCCATACCCTCCCTGAACTGCCTGCCTTGGGATTTTACATAATAGAAAGCCTCTTACTTGAGTTTTTCTTTATTTATTCACTAACACAGCCAGATCCATGATCTTTAGAGTTTAACTTTACTTCCCTTTTAAAACTGCCTTCAGGGACTTCCCTGGTGGCGCAGTGGTTAAGAATCCACCTGCCAATACAGGGAACACAGGTTCAATCTCTGGTCCGGGAGGAGCAACTAAACCCGTGTGCCACAACTACTGGGCCTGTGCCCTAGAGCCCATGCTCCACAACAAGAGAAGCCACCGCCACGAGGAGCCCGCGCACCGCGATGAAGAGTAGCCCCCTCTCGCCGCAACTAGAGGAAGCCCACGTGCAGCCACAAAGACCCAACTCAGCCAAAATAAATAAATGTTTAAAAAATATTTTAAAAAATATTAAAAAGAATAATTATTTTAAAAAACTGCCTTCATTTCTTGAGGAAGTATGCTCAATCATGCTTTCCTTGACTTTTTAGAATAGGTCCACTAAGGCCTCAAAGTCACAACTCCAGAAGACACCCTATATACTGTGGGCCAGTGAACACCTCCCACCTAGACTCCCACCTAGACTGCAGGGTGAATAGGGTCCATTGGACCCTGTGGTCCTAGCTTCCCCTGCTTTCACTGAATTCCCTGATTACCTTTTGATTTCTTGGGGTTTCATCCACAGGGAGATCAGTAAAAAGGTGATTTTAGATTCAAATACTGAGCCAACAATTGCTGATACAATCTGTGGGTTTATAATATCATTAGGTGCTAATTTAGATCAGATTTCTCAACCTTGCAAGCCATGGACCACTTTGGCAGGTAAATGAATATCATGAACTATCTACCATACCTCTTTCTACAGGAAAGAAGGAAGGAAGGAAGGACGGAAGGAAGGAAGGAAGGAAGGGAGGAGGATTTATCACATTGAATGGAGAGTATGCTACCACTGATCACAAAACAAGAAGAGAAATAGAAAAACTATTTCCCAACAGAAACAAAATAATGATAATAACAATAATAATTAATAATATTTACTGTGACACAGCTTACTCTGTGTGTCATGGTTCCACGTCCTTTACACGCATTAACTCCTTTGATGTCATAACAACTCTGTGAAATCAGGATGATGATGATGATGGTGCCTACTTTGCAGATGAAGAAACTGAGGCACAGAAAGCTGAAGTGAGTTGTCCGCAGTCTCGCAGCTGCTAAGTGGCAGAGTCGGGATGTGCACCCAGGTTTAGCTGACCCCTGAACGCGTGCAATTAACTACCACACCACATTACTCTCAGTAGTTTAAAACGGTTGGCAACGTATTACTATAAACACTGATACTGCAGGCCCCATTAGGGAAGGGGATTTTGTGTTTTGTTCACTGCTCTATGCCCAGTGCCAACAACACTATTTGGCACTCAAGTAATTATTGAATAAATGAAGAAATAACTGAATGAATGAATGTGGAGAACGTTACAGGACCTCTAGCAGGGTTCTGTGATTATGGTCTAAGAACTGCTTCGTGGGGTGGCTATGAGCAGACCTTTCCAAGGAGAAACCCATTCATGACAAGCCACGTGGGATGGGAGGATGCACCATCTAACAAGTATTAACATCTGACCACCTGTAGGGAATCATAATGATACCTTCTGGGAAGGTCCATAGACTGTAAAGGACCTTCATTTACACCGCTTTGTTTAATCCTCATTCCACCCTATGAGGACTGAGTTCCACTTTACTAGCGAGAAAGCTGAGGCTCTAGGTAACAGCCAGAAGCCAGCCTCCTGCCCGCTCAGCTACCACCCACACCACCGGGCATTTACCCTGGGGGTCTTGCCCTCTGTGGGGTCAGATGTCCCCTGACCACTCACATCCTACTACCCCACCCCCTCATGAGCCCAGGCCTGCATCCACAGCTCTCCTCGGCCCATAGTCTAACCCCTAATTTTGGTGTTCCAAATATCCATTGTTGAGTTTTAATAAACCACTGCAAAACGTAACAACTTAAATAACTATTATTATGTCTCACGGCTCTGTCAGTTGACTGGGCCAAGTGGTTCTTGCTCAGAGACTCTCGTGGAGACTCTCAGACATGCAGTCTGACACCAGGTCAGCTGGTGCTGCAGTTACTCCAAGACTCGCTGGGCTGGATGTCCTATGAGGTCCACTCACGTGGGCCACAGCAGTGATGGCTCAGCTGGGGCTGTTGACCTACGTGAGCCTCTCCGTGTGACTTGGACTTCCCACAGCCTAGTGGCTGGATTTCCAGGGGAGCAATGCAGGGATGAGTGTTTCCAAGGGCCGGAAGCAGAAGTTACCGAGCCATTGAAGGGCTGTGCTTGGAACTGTGACAGCGTGATCCCACAGTAGCCAGTGGGTGAAAGCAGCCATGGGGCCCACCCAGGGTGTGGAGAAGTAAATTGTCCCTCCTGATGGGGATCCAGCAGGTCACATCACCAAAAAGCCTGTGGGATGAGAGATGAGGTCGCAGCCATTTTTGGAACAGATGATCCACCGCACACAGCTTTGTCATTAACCTGCAATGAAGCTATCCACCTGCAGATAAATTTCCATTTCCATCCACACTGTTTTTCTGTGCTTAATTGGGCACAGAGTAATATTCAATTTATTTTTCCTAACTGTTGCCAAGGTTACATTTGGGGCCTTAACTGTTATTAGTCCATACCCGTTTATACCTTTGAAGGCTATTCTAATTCAAACAGGTATTGAAGCCCCATGATAAGAGCATCATGGGGAGGAGGGCGTGGCTGAAGCTGCCACTGTTTGATTGACAGTCGTGATGGTCCCGTGTACCCGTGGCGGTTCCCAGCCTCTCAGTGAGGACCAGGCAAGAACACGTAACTAGATTAGTTCGAATCCATCACAATCATGAAAACTTTTTTTTTTTTTTTTTTTTTTGGCCACACCGTGCGCACAGCATGTAGGATCTTAATTCCCCGACCAGGGATGGAACCCGTGCCCCCCCTTGCTCCCCCGCAGTGGAAGCTCGGAGTTCTAACCACTGGACTGCCAGGAAAGTCCCCCAAACTCTTCTTATCAAGTTCACGATCCACCTCTTTTTCAAACCTTATGTCCCAATATTTCTCACCAGATTCCATGTTCCAATCCAACCAGACTTCTCACCCTGCGCTTTCCAGCCTTGTTTGCTCTGCTTTCTCTACTCCCACTTCTCCCCATCCCAGCTCAGACTCCACTCCCACATCCCCATTGATTGAAATATTACTTCTTTCATGACAAATTCAAATTCCACTTCCTCTAGACTGACTTTCCCGATTTCCCTGCCAAAGGGTGTGACGTGACGCCGTTCTTCTCTGAACCTCTGGAACTCTCGCCTTGTCTACCTGGAGTCACAGTCATGTTGAGGCTTGTGTCTAATTCTCTCCCTTTACTTTTACAACTGCACAACTCAGCACAATGGCTCCCTCACCATAGGTGTGGTCAACGTGTGTTGACTTGGGTTGAACATTCAGGAACGTCATTCTCATTATGGAGACATTCCATTCACCCATTCATCCACTCATTAACCCAACAAAAAGTGACTGGGCATAATCCCCATGCTAAACCAAAAGAATGTTTTAACATAACTCTGCACTTCAATAAATATTCCCACTTCCACAGTCAAAATGACCTTACCAGAGGAGGTCATGTCACATGTTCACTTCAGGTTCAGCTCCTTAAAGACCAAAAGAGATATCTCTCGGTGCTAGACCAAGGGCTGTCCACAAAGACCTGAGTAAAGCGTCTGCAGGACCCTGGTCTTCAACATCTAGTCAGCATGCCCTTGGCAGCCAGACCTCGAACAGGCTCTCAAATGTTGCCTCTTCTGATCACGTTCACAAATGTGAGGGCTTCCTTGGTGACCCTTCTGATTCTGTTTTTACTCCATCCACACGGAGCTGGGGCAACCCATCCGTCCATGCCCTCCATGTGGCTCCTAACGTTTTCACTCCCTGGGCTGGTCTTTGCTACTTTCTTACAGGTCGGTCTTTACACCAGGAGAAAGGCCAGCAAGAGGAACTCCAGGCCCTTCATGGAGGACGGTCGGAAATGTCAGGGTGGGACGAAATCTTCAAACACAGAGGTGAGCTATTTAGCCACTCTGTGTTTCCGTTTCCTCAAGTGAAAATGGGAATAGTAAGAGCCCCTATTTCAATGAGATAATGCACGCACACATTACAACTGTGCCTGGTACATAATAAGCAGCTCATGAATGTGAGGTTTTCTTGCTGTTGCTGAATTAGTGTTGTCTTGGGTCATGTTTCTGAGACAAGGAAGGGTCTGATTTTTCAGCAAAGTCACAGGGAGGGCAGCTTCAGCCAAATCCACAGGGGAATGGGGAGTCAGGGGGCACCCATTGTCAAGGGCAAGGGGCTTCCTGGGGGAAAGAATTTCCTGGCACTGCCTGTTCTCTTCGTTGACAGGCAAATCAGCTCCAGCAGCCCTTGGGCTGTTCTCTGAGAAGAGTGGCAGGTGTTGAGCTTTGAGAAACAAAAGTGCGTTGGAGCTGGGAGAACAAGCAGGGACATGGCGGGGACCCAAGGGGTCTGGGCAAGTCCTGCAGCATGTGTCTAGCTATCTTCTGCAAAGTATTTCCTGCAATTCTTGTCTTTGATTTTCCTTTTCATTCTACAGCTCCATTCTCTGTCCTATGTTCCAGTTCATTTTACAACCTACAGTCTGTTCATTCATTCAGCAAATAAATACTTACCAAGTCCTACTATGACAACCTCCATGCCAGGACCTGGGAATATGTCACCGAACAAAAAGGGCAAAAATCCGCGCTCTCATGGAAATATTCAGTGGTGGCAAATTTTACTACTTTTTAGAATAGATGTGAATTTTAGAAATAGCCAAAAAGACAGAGAAGAGGTGATTAACTGCGTAATAGCAATTTTTACCCAAAGTAAGTTGCGATTATAAATTAATAAGACTAATTTTCTCCTAAGCCTATTAAACTAATCTTTCTCAGGCTATAATTTTCATAGGACTTTTTAAAAATCACACTTTTTTTTTATTACATAGGCACATAATCACACTGCTGGAAACTAAAAAAAGTAAATTAATCACCTATAATTCCACTGGCTTAATACAACTACTTTCAGCTTTTGGGGGGATTTTCTTCCTGTCTTTTCTTGTATCTACTTTTCTTTTTTTATAAACTTGAACTCATTAATATATATTCATATATTCCTTTCTCACTTCATGTATTACCATAAGCAGAGTCCCATGGTCTATATGAACAATATTTTAATGACCATATGAGATTCTTTACTTACTCATTCCCTATTATTATTTTGGGTTGTTTACAATGTTTTCACTATTAATTATCAAACTGATTCATTGGGAAAATAATTCCAAAGGAGGAGTTCCAATTATGTGTGAAGCACTGAAACCACAGTCGAAGTGAGTTCACTGATTCCTGGGCAACACTTCTGAACGATGACTCTGATTTGAATATATCAGGTTTATCATGTTGGTTAAAAAAACAATCATCTGACCCTGCAGTTTCATATTTCACATGCTTGAGGAGTTCTTTATAAGTTGACAGGAGGCCTCCAAAAGAGGAATTTTCGGAATTTGATTTTTATCTCCATCCGACTGCACCAGAAGCCATCTGCTAAATCTCCCTGAAAGTGCTCTGCTACCCTTAGCAGGAAGGATATGGATGTGGGAGCAGAGGCTGGGGGCATCCTGTGATTTGCCCATGTTTTTCGGGCCTCAGCTGACCCCGGAAGGGCCTTGGCCGCAGTCTTCCCGGAAGGGGCCCCAGGTCTCGTTGTCACTGGTTTTTCAGAAGGCTCTCCAAGGCCACCGACATCTGTTAGACACGACCCCAGACAAAGACAGCTGGGAAAACCCACACGGAAGGAAATCCCACTGTGAAAGGAGCTGCCTCTGGGGCCCTCCAGGGCCATAGTTAGACATTGTTCAGTCACAAAAGGCTCGAGTTGAAAGCTGCTGCAGATTCCGGGTCAGTCTCTTGGCCCCGTGGCAGAGGAGGGTGGGAGGGGACACAGAAGCGCCTGTGTCCCCAGGAGGGCCTGCCAGTGGCTAACGGGCAGCTGCGGGGCTGCTGGCCAAGAGCCGGGACTCTGTCTAGATAGGGCCTGGCCCCCGAGGAGACCAAGCGACAGGCACCGACAATGGGCCATTAGCTCTCTGTGGTTTCTCCCCCCAGCGCTGGCCTTCACCGCGTGGTCCACCGTCCCAGCTAAGAGCTCCCTTCGAACTGTAGTCAATCGTAGTCAAAACTTTCCAACAGCCAGCTGCGTGGGCTCCCGGGGCTGGACGAGGAAGCAAAAAGTGGGACTTCTTTTAGCCACACACCCCCATCTCCCCCCTGTAAGGCCTAGGGAAAGGAGAATGAGCTTTTAAAGTATATAAACTGTTCAAAATTGGGAGTGCACTTTCACGGCCGGACAGAGTAGCAGTGCCCTTGGCAGATATCTGATACCGACGCGCGGAGCGCTCTGGGTGAAGAGAACAAGCATGTGGTAGGGAGAAAAGGGTGTCATAGGAGCATCAGAAAAGAAAAATCACCTCCAAGCTGCTGTCGACAGCTTTCTCTTACCAGTTTCTGCAGCTCCTCAAAAGCCTTCACGTGACAAGTGCTATGGTCCCTGAAGTGGGCCACTAGGGCAAAGGGTCAGGCTTGGAGGTTGGCATGGATGGGGGTCCGGCTCGCGCTCTCCAGGATTAAAACTGGAAATGACCTCATGCCTGAGGGGCTCAGCCTGACGCTCTTTATTTTGACTCAGGGCTGGGAGAGAGGGCGGGTCCTTAAAAAAATAACTTCTAAAAAGAAGCAAGGGAAATCAGGTTAAAACAAAAACTATATAAATGTTTCAGACATTACATGAAATTTCTAAAAATCTTATATGTTCTGGTATAATGTTATAAGTCATAATTCTAGTTATTACTTTAAAATGTGTATCTCAGAAATAACTAAACTTCCTTGTCAATTGCATTATTATGAACTTTCATCAAATCTTTAACCATGGTCATTTTTAAGTCTTTTGTCATTTACAGACAGTTCTGGGTGTACTCTGATGCTTTTGCAAAAATGTTCCTATAAAAGGGTTTCATCTTCAAGGAATTCATGGAAAAGACTCTGACAAGTACAGGTTTCTGGTAACTGACTTATACTGCTGAACTGAATGAATAAGCATTTTCAGAACTCTAATGGAAAACTGATGAACTCTTAAAACTGCTAACAAAAGATCAAGATGAAAAAAAAATTAATTACATGGGACTGAGTGAACTGATGAGGATGATTATAATTTTTGTGACTTTCTATTGAATAAAAAAAAAAAAAAAAGTAACTACTAAAACTGTTTTGCAAAGTAGCTATACACATTTTACACACCCAACATAAATGTATGATTGTTTCTTCACATACTCAATAACAGTTGGTATTGTTAGTCTTTTTAAAAATATCCCTCTTCTCAGTGGGTATAGAGTGAAAAAGTTCTAGAGAACTTGTGTATGACATTGTGCCTGCAGTTAATAATATTATACTGCATACTTAAACCTCTGTGAAGAGGGTATATATCATGTTATATGGTTATTACCATAATAAAAAATTATAATGATAAAAAATAAAGTAAATAAAAATATCCTTCTTAGTGTGTAATGATATCTCTATGGAGTTTTGATTTTCTTTTCCCTAGTGACTAATTGAGTATGTTTTCTGTGCTTATTGGTCACTTGTATGTCTTCTTTGGTGAACTGTCTATTAAAATCCTTTGCACTGCACATTTGGAGGGGGGAGTGTTTCCTCTTATTATTGAGTTCTTAGGTTTAAAAAATATATTTTGTATGCACATCCTTTTTCAGATATAATATTTGCAAATATTTTTCCTTGTTTGAATTATTTCTTCATTTTATTAATGTCTCTTGAAAATAAAAAAATTTTCATTTAAAAAAAAAAAAAACTAACACACAAAACTTTCCTCTACTACCACAGGTGGAATTCTAGCACTAACATATCTTGACATCTCCTCTAAGGAAACACAGTTAAAGGGAATTCCCTGGTGGTCCAGTGGTTAGAACTCAGTGGTTAGAACGTTCACTGCCAGGGGCCCAGGTTGAATCCCTGGTCGAGGAACTAAGATCCCACAAGCCCTGCGAAGCAGCCAAAAAAAAAAAAAGGAAGTACAGTTAAACAAACACATGAAGGCGATTGTGATAACAGAGTCTAATATGCAGGCTGAAGAACATCTTAAGGTGAAAGAGGCTCACTAAAATGGAGATGAGCCTCTCCACTGGATGGAGATAAAAATCAAATTCTGAGAATTCCTCTTTTGGAGGCATCCCTGAAGGCATGGCCATGGGCTTGTGTGCACTGTGAAGGGTGAAGGCCAAAGCTGGGTGTCTAGACAGTAGTAATTTGCAAAAGCATAAAGGACATTTAGCAAGGAAGAGTCCTGGCAGGTGTCCTATACAGGGCTGATATATGAAAAGTAGGCTCTACTGATGTTATATCTACTGTTAAAAAAAGGATACTATATATAAAATAGATAACTAATAAGGACCTACTGTATAGCACAGGGAACTCAGTAGAGTACTGAACTCAGAATACTCAATACTCTGTAATAACCTATATAGGTAAAGAATCTAAAAAAGAGTGGATATATGTATATGTATAATTGATTCACTTTGCTGTACACCTGAAACTAACACAACATTTTAAATCAACTATACTCCAATAAAAATTAAAAAAAAAACAAGGACATACTTCCATACTGGTTGGCAGGGGCTGCTGCCTCCACCTGCACCCCCCCCCAGTGCTACTCCTCTTCCACTCCCACCCCCCAACCCTCCCAGCACTGAAAACCAAGGGTGGGTATTTCCAGGGGCCAACCTGGCACCTGCCAGCCTGTAGGTTCACCAGCCAGTTCACAGCAACTGCTACACATGAACCCCATCCCTGTGTGTTCCCCCAGCCAGGAAGGGCTCAGACCATAGTACTGGGGACAAGCCCAGTGCCAGGTGGCCAGAGGCAGCATTTTCCCAAGGCATCCTCAAGAAATGCAGCCCCCAAACAGTACCATCCAGACATTTGTGTGTATCAACCCTACTTCTATACATACTTAATTCCAGGACTTAATATCTCATTTAAGACTTCCTCAGACCTTAAGGTTACCAAAGTGCAGGTAACTGCATCATGCTTTTTGTTGTGTAAAGAACAGTCTAAGGCAGAGTTATTTAAATAACTAAGAAATCGTAGGCTAAATATTAGCCAAGGTAGAGCGAAGACTCTGAGATCCTTCAAACCCATCGGGAAGAACTAGGTCTTCCATAAAGGGCTTTTTGGAAAATTTCCCTTCGTCTTTTAAGCTGTCTCCAATCAGTATTAAATCTCTTAACTGAGTTGGGGGGTTTTTTTTGTTTAAAGAAAGTATGGGAGAAATAATGTCTCCATACAGATGTGCCAAGCTGGATGCTACATGCTTTCCATATAACCCTCCTGGGCTGTGGCACTGGGTTATTGAGCCCTTTTACAGATGAGGAAACTGAGGCTTAGAAAAGTTATTTACTCAAGGGCCTAGAAGCTAGAAGGTGGCAAACATAAAATCGGAAGCCAGATCTGTCTAACTGAAAAACCCCATCTTATTCACTCTCTACCTAATACTGTCTCCTCTGTGACTGGCAAACAGTTTGCCCGTGGTGTTACCTGTATCAGGAAGTTACTTAGCTATTAGGTTTGAAAGAAAAAAGGTTTGTGGGAAGTGTGATGTCAAGAGCACGTGCTTTGAGGAGAAAGTCAACTGTCACCCTTCTGAGAGAAGGTGATTCCCCAAGTATTGGGGAGACTCCTTCACCAGGTATGATCTGGCCACGCCCCCATCCACCTGCTCAAGAGAAGAGGAGCCACCATCTAGATGGTATCCTCTCTGCTGGCCAGACAGACGCTGTTTCCTCCAAACTGCTTATCCTGTGTCAGTCACCACTTATAGCCTATTATTGGTTAGTACATATATTTTTTCCCTCTGCTAGACTCTCATCTCATTCAAATCAAGATCCATGAATGATCTTTTTTTTTTTTGCATCCCATACATGTTGCACACAACAAAGGTGATGCTCATATCAGTTGAATGAATGAATGAGTGTGGAAGATAATCTTTTCTCTCTGTCTTTTTTTTCATCCTATGTAGATTGCACACAACATAACACAGTAGATGGTGAATAGCAGTGGAATGAGGGAGTGAATGAGTGTGGGAATGCAGAACTGGTCCTTGACCTGGAAGGATTCATATTAAAAGCCTCTAGGGATGTAACTAAGAAAGTGACACTCTTAGAAATATGAGACATGGTTACGGCCAGAGGAAAGCACTAGCCAAGTTTTATTCAGAAGCTTAGCTTGGGAGGAATATCTTTCTGCTTTTATATGGACTTTCTGGGAAGCAGGACACAAGGCAGGTCCCATTTTATGCCCTACAATGGAAGTGAAACGTTTTCCTATGTCTGTGACAAGATCACCAAGCAACTGTGATCAGTAAGAGATAAATGGGCCTCTACCACACCCATTAGATTGTAATCAATTTTTCTTGAAAGTCCTGCATTTCTATCATTTTTTAAATTTCAACAATGATCAAACATATTGCCACCTAAAGTATCTACTTCAGACAGGAAATTCTCAGAATGTGTCTCTCCAATGATAGAACTCTAAGGAAGATGAAACCCAACCCCAGTGCAGTCAGCTCTTTTCAGCCCTTAGACTTACTTTACTTTCCAGTTTTCAGATAGTCATTCTTCGTTTTCATTTGGTCTTGAAGCTTGCTACTTTTCTAAAAATTAATTTTTATTGGAGTATAGTTGATTTACAATGTTGTGTTATTTTCTGCTGTACAGCAAAGTGAATCAGTTATACATATACACATATCTACTCTTTTTTTAGATTCTTTTCCCATATAGGTCATTACAGAGTATTGAATAGAGTTCCCTGTGCTATACAGTAGGTCCTTATTAGTTATCTATTTTATATATAGTAGTGTGTATATGTCAATCCCAATCTCCCAATTTATCCCTCCCCCCACCCCCTTCACCCTTGGTAACCATAAGTTTGTTCTTTGTTTTTTTTATAAATTTATTTATTTAGTTATTTTTGGCTCCGTTGGGTCTTTACTGCTGCACTCGGGCTTTCTCTAGTTGTGGCGAGCTGGGGCTACTCTTCGTTGTGGTGTGCGGGCTTCTCATTGCAGTGGCTTCTCTTGTTGCAGAGCACGGGCTCTAGGCGTGAAGGCTCAGTAGTTGTGGCACACGGGCTCAGCAGTTGTGGCTCGTGGGCTCTAGAGCACAGGCTCAGTAGTTGTGGCGCATGGGCTTAGTTGCTCCGTGGCATGTGGGATCTTCCCAGACCAGGGCTCGAACCCGTGTCCCCTACATTGGCAGGCGGATTCTTAACCACTGCGCCACCAGGGAAGCCCCATAAGTTTGTTTTCTACATCTGTGACTCTACCTTGTTTGCCAGTTTTCAGATATTCATTCTTTGTTTTCATTTGGTCTTGGAACTTGTTACTTTTTTAAAAGAACCAAATTCAAATCAAATGATCACTCTTAATACGCCAACACCTGTGATTTCATGAGATTTTAGTGCTCTGAGTACAATCCTCACCTGCATATCTTTGCAACATAAAGTTTACCAATTTCTGTTAAAATATTTAAGTAAAGTGGATGTTAGCTGGCCCTAGACCGGTTGCAGAGACACATGCCAAAATATAATACTTGGAGCAGAAACTCTTACCTTGCTCTGAAACCAGCCTGCTGCAAGATGGGAGAAGAGATTTGTATTATCTCACAGGGGCATTGCTTAATACAGACTTAATTTAACCTAATTTGAGGATCACATGATGGTTATTGCAACACAACTAGTGTCTTCACTTCTACCTTCATGTCTTATTTCCAGAGAGAGTGACATTTTACATCTGAGTGAATGGCCCCATACATCTTTTAGTTACATGAAGGACTGCCAGATATTTGTCAGCTGCAAGGCAGGCCCAATGATAGTCTCAGCCAACTTCAAGGAGCTAGAATAGCCCACCAGAGTTGTCCTGAGTTTGGCTGAGATGGCCAGGCCCTTAGACCCCTGAGTTGATCTGGACATAGGCTGCCACGAGAATGGACATGACCTTGGGCAAGACTGCTTTCTACAACAGAGATACTCCCTGAAGAGGGTGACAGCTGCAGGCTGTGTTCCCAGCAGCTAGAGCAACACATCTTTCATTGAAGGGAGGTCTAGATGATGCAACACAGAGCCCACCACAAATACATGGTCCAGTTGGGAGATACATACAATTGCACAGGAAATTATAATACACTGTGATGGGAATAGGATAGAGTTAAATACAGGGCTCTTTGGGGACATCTAAGAGACTTATTGCACACACTTTGGGGGATGAGGGAAGCATCTCTAGGGAAAGGGAAATGCACATGCAAAGGACAAGAGCACAGTATCAATAGCTCAGTGTGATGGGGAGACAGTAAAGATGAGGCTGAAGAGAAACATGGGCCAGATCTCATCTGTTACATTGACGATTAAGACTAGCAGTAGGGAGGGACTTCCCTGGGTGGTCCAGTGGCTAAGGCTCCACGCTCCCCCTGCAGGAGGCCTGGGTTTGATCCCTGGTCAAGGAACTAGAGCTCACTTGCTGCAACTAAAGAGCCCGCATGCCACAACTAAAAGATCCCGCATGCCACAACTAAGACCCAACACAGCCAAATAAATAAATAAATAAATAATTTTTTTTTTTTTTAAAGACTAGCAGTAGGGAGCCATGGGGTGGTGGGGAGGAAGGCCAGCCTGCTGCAGGCTCGGGAGAGAATGAGAGGCGAGCAAGTGGAGAAAACCAGACTATACAACTCTTTCAAGGAGTTTCGTTACAATGACTGCTCCAGTAGGGGGTAGGGCTAGTGTCATTTCATTAGCACATTTTAGAATAAGCCAGTCTTGAAAAGCTGAAATAACGTCTTGATAAAATTCCTAGAGAAAGATATGAGAAATAAAGCCATTAAAATGTCTTGTGAGGTTAGGGGCCAGTAGACTAGCAAGGAAACTACCTAGGGTCAGATCATAGAAAGCCAGTAAAAAGTTGGGCAAGAGATTCGGTGTCTAGGGCACGTGTATTTCTTCTCAAGATGATTCAGTGAGCCAGATTCATGAAATGGAGAAAAAGGACACGGTCCTTCAGAAAGAATTTAAGCCAACCAACCAACCAAATAAACCAAAAAACAACACTAAGTTGAAGAAAATATACATATTAGTCAAAAGGTTGTGCTAACAAATAGAGCCTTGAGTTTCAGGGGCTTAACAAAAGTAAAAGTGTATTTCACTCACATCCTGGTCTATTTCAGATTCGGTAGGTCTGTTCCATCTTGTACCTTTACCATCTCGGACATGTTGCCACCAAGGCTGATGTGGATGGGGAATGAAGAATAGAGGTCCACAAACAGGGGTGTACATATCCCATTGGACAGAATATGGTCACATGGCCCCATCTAAGTGCAAGGAAGTCTGGGAATTGTAGTCTGTGGGCCTCTGAAGAAGAGAAAAATGGATGCTGGTGAGCTCCTGCAGAATCCATCACAGAATAAAATCTCACCTAAGTAAGTTGATTCCTCATTAGTCTTGAAGACATTTTTTTTCAAAAAACACAAGTGTTTTCGTTAAAGAAAGAAATACCACTGAAGTGGAAATTATAATTCACAGCATAAAATAATTAGAGGCACAATACCTATCACAGAATAGGGCTCAACAAATATCTATTGATCAGTTTAGCTAATGCCTGATAAGTCTTGAAATTGAACAGAGCAAAAGAAGATGACAACAACAATGACACAACAACAAATGTTTTCCCCCCAAAGACTGTTTTGCTCTCTTACTCAAGTTTTCCCACATCCTATATTTTTTGCTGTTGGTTTGGAAGCCATAATCAGGAGCAAGGAAAAGAGAAATGCTTAGAAAAGCAGAGTGGTTGAACTGGGTTCCAACTGTCCACCAAAAAGTCTTGGTCTAGTAGATTTTACTTTGCTCTTTTCTTTCTTTGTCAAGGGGAACATTAGGAAAGGAATGTGGCTTGCACACAGGGTCTCCACACTGATGTGGTTCCGCAGATCTGGGAAGGGCATCCAAGGCTCCTAAAACTCCTCGGCGCCCGCATATGTGGGAAACCTCTTTAGAACATTCAGTTGCATAATTGGAGAAAAGGTTTAAATCATCTTGTGGGAGGCAATAGCTTGACGAACATGCCTACTTAAAAATAAATGACGAAAATTAGATTGTGCAACTCATTATTTCAACAGGCATTTTTTTTTTTTGAACATTTACTAAATCTGTGAAGCAGTGCACCAGATACAGTGAAGGACACAAAGGAAGCCTGAGCTAGTCTCAGCTCTCAAGGAGCTAGTGGGAAAGACCAGCATTTAAATGTCTCATTGGATTATAAGGGGAAATGATTCTGAACAGAGTGATGAGAAAGCTGGTGTAGAGTTGGTGACGGGGGGTGGTCACCTCAGACCATCAAGAGCAAAGGCTCTGTGGCGAGCACAGATTTGGTGGAAGACTCTGGGACCGTGGGTGCTCTCTGGCTGCACCCCACCAGCCCCATAGGCACAGGTGGCCAAGGCCCTGGCCTGAATGGGTCCTGGCATTTCAGGGGCCTTCCTGCCTGGATCCTACGCCAGGTATGGATGGATATAAGGCCTTGGAACTGTGGAGCCGCCAGGATACACTCAGACATTCTGCTTGGGGCACGCTCCAAAATGTGGACTTGACAAAAAGGCTCCAGGAGATTCTGAGGTTTGGGACAATGCCAAGGTGGATCTTTAAGGTCACGCCAAGGAGTGTGAAGAGCATTCTAAAGGGCAGGGGGTGAATCGAAAGTTTTTGAGAAGGAGTGGCATGGCCCAGCCTGTGCTCCAGGAAGATCACTGGGCTGGGGTCCAAGGAGCAATGGCTGGACGACGCTAAAGTGTGGAAAAGAGCAAGAGCCATTCCCTGAGACAGACCCCCCCCCCCACCATTCTGTTTCCTTGTGACTCTCCCCCAGATGTCCCTGCCCTCAGGCACCTGCAGAGATAAATGACCATCCCATTATCATGAACATGCGACTCTCACCAGCTTGTTAACTCACCAGGATCACACAGGGGCTCAAGGTCTTGCAAAGTGACCCTCTGCCCCAAGTACTTGGAGGAGTTCCAAAGCCTGTCACAGATGTGTGCCCCTCCCACTAGGTCCAGTGCGCCCCACCTGCTGCCATGGTCCCTCCTGAAGCGCTACCCCTTGAGAACCAGCCCGAGCCCTCAGGAGACAGAAGCCAAGCTGTGGGCTGTAGGAGAATGGGGAGAGATGACCACCCTCCCCATGGCATGAAGGGGTCTCACACCTACAAATGACTTGAATCCCAACAGTTTTCACTTGTGGTTGTCGCTCTTCTTGGGATCCAGACTTTCACACAGGAGGCTGGACTGAAGCCCATTCTCTCTTTCGAATTTTTGTTCTCTGCCTATAGTTTTGTTCCTGGTCCGAGCTCCTCATACCTGGATCCCTCTCCCCTGTGGATGAGTCCTGACACCGGAGGCTCCTCAGATAGGCTGTACCAACAGGCCACCCCACCTGTATGGAGAAACACCCTAGCAGTGGGCACAGCTGAGTTCTCTTCCCAGGTGGTTCTTTTAAGGTACCCAATGGTTCACCAGTTATACCTAGACATGGCTAAGTGTCCCCATCTGCTGAAATCCATGTTGTGTGACTGTGTCACACAGGCATGACATTTCTCTTGTCAAGGTTTTCTAGGTTATAGTAATAAAATTGGGGCCTTGAGTTAAGTAATCCTTTTCAGCTGTAAGATTCTTAATTCCAAGACAAGTTAGAAGGCTACTGTAATAGTCCAAACATATGATGAAGAGTACATGGAGAGGGAAGCATCAAAGAAGATGAAAAAGCGGTCACATAACTGAGGAATAATAATGACCAATGTTCACTGAGCCTTTATGATGTGGTATATAGACCATAGTCGGCAGTTTACATGTATTATCCAACTGAAACCTCCGAACAACTGTATGATGTAGGAAATGCTATTATCCCCATTTTATAGATGAGGAAACTGAGGATAAGCTTCTTATATTTACACAGATATAGTAGCTATTTGGAGTTTGCACCTGACTCTGACTCCAGAACCATACTCTTAGTTACTGTGCTACACAGACTCTCATGAAAATTTTGATAAAAATAGAGAGCATTGGATCCTTGAAAGAGAAGGTAAGTCCATGGCATAAAAGGAAGATCAGAATGGGAAGGAACTGTACTGGAGTCTACCTTTCCCTTACTCACAATTCAGTCCAACTGGTTTGTCTGTCTATCCATCTATTTATCTATGTATCATATAACCACTGACTTATCCATCCACCCATCCATCTATCCATCCATCCATCCATCCATCCATCCATCCATCTAATCAGCCATCTATCCCCAACCTTCTTCAGAAAAGAACTTGAGGAAACTTAGGGGAAATAGAGAAGTAAAAACTTTTAAAATAACAATAAAAGAATAAGAGCCACGTAACAAAGGGGAGTAGATTATTGTAAAACTGATGCAAATAGGCACATAACTTAATTCTGAGCATCTCATCTTCCATGGAATAAAAAGAAACACAGCGAGTTCCCTACTTTGCATTAGCTCCTAAAAGGAAGCACAACCATCTGTCAGCAGAGACAAACTTTCCTACTACCAAATCTTAAAACAGCTAACACATGGATCTTTATTTATTAAAGGGAAATTAAATAACATAAGGCCAGCATCTTCCAATGCAGATGAATACCAATAAAGGCAGAACACATCATGTTAAAGCTTCATTATTTCTGTAGGACTCCAGGGTAAACTAATCTGGACATATTCTGTCCGGGGTAGTTTTTAGATTCTGGATTGGGGAGATCCAGTTATGTGTGACTTACTGCTCCCCTGTAGTTCAGTATGGTCTCACCTTCACCTTCCCATTGGCTTCTATCTCAGGAAGGATAAATATACAGGGACACCAATTAGATAATGTAGGAGAGAGTGCAGAAGACAGGAAGGAAAGAAGACCAATGACACGGGAAGGTGTCACCAAGGTGGGGAATGGGACGGAGGGAAGTGAATGAACAAAACACCATGGCTTCTAAATGGTTTCCAGTCCCACCATTTTGTAAAAATCCAGATAACATAGTATTTCAGGCAATACGTATTAGCTCCTTTCCTTGCTTCCCTGAGGTTGTGAAGAGCCGGGAGAAGCTGAGCAGAGAAGAGAGTCTTGCTGAAAGGACACAAACCAGGGCTTCCTTCTGCAGGTGGGAGGTATCTCCTTCTTTTTTTCTTTTTTTAAATTTGTATTGGAGTATAGTTGATATATGATATCACTTATATGTGGAATCTAATTTAAAAGTGATACAAATGAACTTTTTAACAAAACTGAAACAGACTCACAAATCTCAAAATCTAACTTATGTTTACCAAAGGGGAAAGGTAGGGGGAAGTGATAAATTAAGAGATTGGGAGGTATCTTCTTGAGTCTCTCCTTTGGGAAGGAATCTGTGCACCATGGAGCAGGATGGAAGGGAGGTGGGGGTAACGTCTCCTCCCACGTGGTGAGATGCTGGCTGCTAGCTCTTGCTGTAAAGGATACTGCAACATGAGACAGGACAGCTGTTCAAAGCCAAGGAGACGTGTCATCCAGACACATCTGACCTGCTCACAGTGTCCCAGGTCGGAGATCAACCTAGTCTATGCTAGGAAGCCCAGTTTTGCTTTATTCCACGTGCATAGTTGTATCTCTATAATTTATTAAAAGATCACATTGTATTTATTCTTTGTTCTTTGAGTCTTGACCTTTGACCAAAAGCAATAAAATTCTGACCTAGGGATTCTTCCCTTATCACACCACTGCAAAGGGGATTCTTACTGTTTTGAGTTCCTTAGGCATTGATTGTGTCTGCTACACAATTGAACACAAATTCTTTTTTTTTGAAAATAGATCTCTATTGGAGTATAATTGCTTCTCAGTACTCTGTTAGTTTCTGTTGCACAACAAAGCGAATCAGCCATATGCATACACATGTCCCCATATCCCCTTCCTCTTGAACCTCCCTCCCCTCCTCCTTATCCCACCGCTCTAGGTCATCGCAAAGCACCAAGCCGATCTCCCTGTGCTATGCTGCTGCTTCCCACCAGCCAACTATTTTATATTCGGTAGTGTATATGTGTTGATGCTACTCTCACTTCACCCCGGCTTCGCCTTCCCACCCCATATCCTCAAGTCCATTTTCTACGTTTACCTCTTTATTCTTGCCCTGCAACTAGGTTCATCAGTACCTTTTTTTTTTTTAGATTCCATATATATGCGTTAGCATATGGTATTTGTTTTTCTCTTTCTGACTTACTTCACTCTGTATGACAGACTCTAGGTCCATCCACCTCACTACAAATAACTAAATTTCATTTCTTTTTATGGCTGAGTAATATTCCATTGTAAATATGTGCCACATCTTCTTTATCCATTCATCTGTCGATGGATATTTAGGTTGGTTCCATGTCCTGGCTATTGTAAATAGTGCTGCAATGAACATTGTGGTACATGTCTCTTTCTGAATTATGGTTTTCTCAGGGTATATGCCAAGTAGTGGGATTGCTGGGTCATATGGTAGTTCTATTTTTAGTTTTTTAAGGAACCTCCATACTGTTTTCCATAGTGGCTGTATCAATTTACATTCCCACCAACAGTGCAGGAGGGTTCCCTTTACACCACACCCTTTCCAGCATTTATTGTTTCTAGATTTTTTGATAATGGCCATTCTGAACGGTGTGAGGTGATACCTCATTGTAGTTTTGATTTGCATTTCTCTAATTATTATTGATGTTGAGCATCTTTTCATGTGCCTCTTGGCCATCTGTATGTCTTCTTTGGTGAAATGTCTATTTAGGTCTTCTGCCCATTTTTTAACTGGATTGTTTGTTTTCTTGATATTGCACTACATGAGCTGTCTGTATATTTTGGAGATTAATCCTTTGTTTGTTGTTTCATTTGCAAATATTTTCTCCCATTCTGTGGGTTGTCTTTTTGTCTTGTTTATAGTTTCCTTTGCTGTGCAAAAGCTTTTAAGTTCCATTTATTTTTGTTTTTATTTCCGTTACTCTAGGAGGTGGGTCAAAAAATCTTGCTGTGGTTTATGTCAGAGGGTTTTTCCTCTAAGTTTTATAATGTCTGGTCTTAAATTTAAGTCTTTAATCCATTTTGAGTTTATTTTTGTGTATGGTGTTAGGTAGTGTTCTAATTTCATTCTTTTACATGTAGCTGTCCAGTTTTCCCAGCCCCACTTATTGAAGAGGCTGTCTTTTCTCCATTGTATATTCTTGCCTCCTTTGTCATAAATTAAGTGACCATATGAGCGTGGGTTTATCTCTAGGCATTCTATCCTGTACCATTGATCTATATTTCTGTTTTTGTGCCAGTACCATGCTGTCTTGATTACTGTAGCTTTGTGGTATAGTTTGAAGTAGGGGAGCCTGTCCTCCAACTCCATTTTTCTTTATCAAGATTGCTTTGGCTATTCAGGGTCTTTTGTGTTTCCATATGAACTGTAAAATTTTTTGTTTTAATTCTGTGAAGAATGCCATCAGTAGTTTGATAGGGATTGCATTGAATCTGTAGATTGCTTTGGGTAGTATAGTCATTTTCACAATATTGATTCTTCCAATCCAAGAACATGGTATATTTCTCCATCTGTTTATGTCAACTTTGATTTCTTTCATCAGTGTTTTATAGTTTTCTGAGTACAAGTCTCTCACCTCCTTAGGCAGGTTTATTCCTAGGTATTTTGTTCTTTTTATTGCAGTGGTAAATGGGAGTGTTTCCTTAATTTCTCATTGTTGGTGTATAGGAATGCCAGAGATTTCTGTGCATTAATTTTCTATCCTGCAGCCTTACCAAATTCATTGATCACTTCTAGTAGTTTTCTGGTGGCATCTTTAGGATTTTCTATGTATAGTATCATGTCATCGGCAAACAGTGACCTTTTAACGTCTTATTTCCAATTTGTATTCCTTTTATTTCTTTTTCTTCTCTGATTGCCGTGGCTAGGACTTCCAAAACTATGTTGAATAAGAGTGGCAAGACTGGACATCCTTGTCTTGTTCCTGAAATGCTTTCAGTTTTTCACCATTGAGTATGATGCTTGCTGTGGGTTTGTCATATATGGTCTTTATTATGTTGGGGCAGGTTCCCTCTATGCCCATTTTCTGGAGAGTTTTTATCATAAATGGGTGTTGAATTTTGTCAAAACCTTTTTCTGCATTTATTGAGTTGATCATATGGTTTTTATCCCTTAATTTGTTAATGTGGTGTATCACATTGATTGATTTGCATATATTGAAAAGAATCCTTGCATCCTTGAGATAAATCCCACTTGATCAAGGTGTATAATCCTTTTAATATGTTGTTGGATTCTGTTTGCTAGTATTTTGTTCAGGATTTTTGCATCTATGTTCATCAGTGATACTGGTCTATAATTTTCTTTTTTTGTGATACCTTTTTCTGGTTTTGGTGTCACAGTGATGGTGGCTTTGTAGAATGAATTTGAGAGTGTTTCTCCATCTGCAATTTTTTGGAAGAATTTGAGAAGGATCGGTGTTAGCTCTTCTCTAAATGTTTGATAGAACTTGCCTGTGGAGCCATCTGGTCCTGGACTTTTGTTTGCTGGAAGATTTTAATTATGGTTTCAATTTCATTACTTGTGATAAGTCTGTTTATATTTTCTAATTCTTCCTGGTTCAGTCTTGGAAAATTGTGCCTTTCCAAGAATTTGTCCATTTCTTCGTGGTTGTCCATTTTATTAGCATATATTAGTTTGTAGTAGTCTCTTATAATCCTTTGTATTTCTGCGGTGTCAGTTGTGATTTCTCCTTTTTCGTTTCTAATTTTATTGATTTGCATCCTCTCCCTTTTTTTCTTGATGAGTCTGGTTAAGGGTTAATCAGTTTTGTTTATCTTCTCCAAGAACGAGCTTTTAGTTTTATTGATCTTTGCTGTTGTTTTCTTTGTTTCTATTTCATTTATTTCTGCTCTGATCTTTATGATTTCTTTCCTTCTACTGACTTTGGGTTTTCTTTGTCCTTCTTTCTCTAGCTGTTTTAAATGTGGGGTTAGATTGTTTACTTGAGATTTTTCTTGTTCCTTCAGGTGAGATTGTATTGCTATAAACGTCCCTCTTAGAACTGCTTTTGCTGCATCCCATAGGTTTTGGGTCGTCGTGTTTTCATTGTCATTTGCTTCTATGTATTTTTTTATTTCTTCTTTGGTTTCTTCAGTGATCTCTTAGTTATTTAGTAGCACACTGTTTAGCCTCCATGTATTTGTGTTTTATTATAGTTTTTTTCCTGTAATTGATTTCCAATCTCATAGCATTGTGGTCAGAAAAGATGCTTGATACAATTTCAATTTTCTTAACTTTTTCGAGGCTTGATTTGTGACCCAAGATGTGATCTATCCTGGAGAACGTTTCATGTGCACTTGAGAAGAAAGTGTATGCTGCCACTCTTGGGTGGAAAGTTCTGTAAATATCAATTAGATCTATCTGGCCTATTGTATCATTTAAAGCTTGTGTTTCCTTATTTATTTTATGTTTGGATGATCTGTCCATTGGTGAAGGTGGGGTGTTAAAGTCCCCTAGTATTATTGTGTTACTGTCAATTTCTCCTTTCATGGTTGTTAGCATTTGCCTTACGTATTGAGGTGTTCCTATGTCGGGTGCATAAATATTTGTAATTGTTATATCTTCTTCTTGGATTGACCCCTTGATCATTATGTAGTGTCCTTCCTTATCTCTTGTAACAGTCTTTATTTTAAAGTCTATTTTATCTGATATGAGTATTGCTACTCCAACTTTCTTTTGATTTCCATTTGCATGGAATATCTTTTTCCATCCCTTCACTTTCAGTCTGTATGTGTCCCTAGGTCTGAAGTGGGTCTCTTATAGACAGCATATATATGGGCCTTGTTTTTGTATCCATTCAGCCAGTCTGTGTCTTTTGGTTGTGGCATTTAATCCATTTACATTCAAGATTATTATCGATATGTATGTTCCTATTAACGTTTTCTTAATTGTTTTGGGTTTGTTTTTGTGGATCTCTTTCTCCTCTTGTGTTTCCCGCCTAGAGAAGTTCCTTTAGCATTTGTTGTAAAGCTGGTTTGGTGGTGCTGAATTCTCTTAGCTTTTGCTTGTCTGAAAAGCTTTTGACTTCTCCATCAAATCTGAATGAGATCCTTGCTGGGTAGAGTAATCTTGGTTGTAGGTTTTCCTCTTTCATCACTTTATCCTGCCACTCCCTTCTGGCCTGCAGAGTTTCTGCTGAAAAATCAGCTGATAACCTTATGGGGATTCCTTTGTGTGTTATTTTATGTTTTTCCCTTGCTGCTTTTAATATTTTTTCTTTGTATTTAATTTTTGTTAGTTTGATTACTATGTGTCTTGGTGTGTTTCTCCTAGAGTTTATCCTGTTTGGGACTCTCTGTGCTTACTGAACTTGGGTGACTATTTCCTTTCCCATGTTAGGGAAGTTTTCAACTATAATCTCTTCAAATATTTTCTCAAACCCTTTCTTTTTCTCTTCTTCTTCTGGGACCCCTATAATTCAAATGTTGGTGCGTTTAGTGTTGTCCCAGAGGTCTCTGAGATTGTCTTCAATTCTTTTCACTCTTTTTTCTTTATTCTGCTCCTTGGCAGTTATTTCCACCATTTTGCCTTCCAGCTCACTTATTCGTTCTTCTGCCTCAGTTATTCTGTTATTGATTCCTTCTAGTGTATTTTGCATTTCAGTTATTGTGTTGTTCATCTCTGTTTGTTTGTTCTTTAGTTCTTCTAGATCTTTGTTAAACATTTCTTGTATTGTCTCAATCTGTGCCTCCATTCTATTTCCGAGATTCTGGATCATCTTTACTATCATTACTCTGAATTCTTTTTCAGGTAGATTGCCTATTTCCTCTTCATTTATTTGGTCTTGTAGGTTTTTGCCTTACTCCTTCATCTGTGACATATTTTTTTGCCGTCTCATTGTTTTTTTCCGTTATTTTTACGAGTGGGATTGTGTTCCTCTCTTACTGGTTGTTTGGCCTGAGGCTTCCAACACTGAAGTTTGTAGGCTTTTGGGTAGAGCTGGGTCTTGGTGCTGAGATGAACTCCGTGAGACTTCACTCCGATGAATATTCCTTGGGGTCTGAGGTTCTCTGTTAGTCCAGTGGTTCAGACTTGGAGTGCCCACTGCAGGAGCTTCGGCCCGACCCCAGGTTCATGAATCAAGATCCCGTAAGCCACCTGGGGTGGAAAGAAAAGAAAAAAAGAACGATAACAAGTAAAAAATAAAATTAGAGTAGGAAACTAACAGATATGTTAGGAAGAATATAAAAATAAAAATATAGAGACAACAACCGGAAGGTACATCAGTACCACAATAGTAAAAAAGAGGAGGAGGGAAAAGAAAAAATAAAGAGAGGGGTAAGGCCTTGGCTGTGGAGGGTAGGGGACTAAGCAAGGGTGAGTTTGGGTGGTGGGCAAGGCCAATGCTCAGGACCCACAAGGCTGGAAAAGGCCCTGGGGGCTGTGGGGGTAGGGGCTTAGGGTCAAGGAACAGAAGGGGCCCAGGCATGCCCCCCACACCTGGTCTCAGAGGACAGGGGACCTCACCTGGGAGCCCAGCAGCCTTCCTGGGCTCTAGTGGGGGGGGGCAAACTCCCTCCTCTCCTCTCCTGCTCCTCCAGTCTGGGAGGGCCCCTCCCGCCTGCCTCTCCTGATCTCCCCGGCCTCCCTCCTATGCCCGCTGGACCCATGCAGCCTGGAGGGGGCTTTGGAGGGCAGGGCACCGGCCTGGGAGCTCAGCAGGCTCCCTGGCCCGAGGGGGCGGGGCAATCGCACTCCACTCCTCTTCTGCTCCTCCTGGATGGCTCCTCCCACTGGTCTCTCCTGATCTCCCCAGCCTCAGGGGCACTGAGCCTGTCTGGCCTCCACTTTTCCTCCCCCCTCAGTGCCCCTACTTCCTACTAGTTCACTTTGGGGTTCCTCCCGTCTCCTTGGGCATCAGGGTCCCCCACCAGTGGCCCACATATTCTCTTTTGTAATCATAATTGTCTTGTCAAGTGACTGGGTCTTATCCTTCCAACTATGTCTCGTCACTTAGAGCTCCATGCACAGGGTCATGCTCAGACAGGTGCCAAGTGTTGGCTGATTCAGGACTTCCAAATGCTGGAGCCACTTCATCATGTCGTCCTTTGCCCACTAGATGTGCCCTCTACCTTTCTTCACTCCTCTCTGTCCTCAGGAGTCTGATGGCTATGGACTCATCCACAGCCTCCCTTGTTCTTGCTCCTAGTCGGGTGCAGCCAATGGGAGGCACAGGCAGCAGATAGAGGGTGGGAGGAGAGAGACATTGGACTGTTTATTTCTCTGGCTTCCTCCCTGTTGAACTATGGGGTCACAAGTAAACCACTGTATCCAGAAATTGTACCAAGAGCCGCTTGTTTGCCTCTCATTCCACAGTCTCTAGGAAGGTCCACTCTTCCATGGGTTTTGCTATGATTCTCTCCTGGCACTTTGCAACTTCTTCGGTACTTGACCAAAGAGTGAATGAACCACTAGCTGCACACCCTTCATAAGACTGTGCAGTTCAAGGGAAGCAACTGCCACAGACACCTCCTTTAGGAAACATCCCTGAACCCCTCTGGCTAGTGAGGGAAGAGCATCATCCATTGTGGCTGCTCAGGGACAGCACCTGCCATGGGAGATTCCCAGCTGGCCCTGTGAGACTGGTCAGTTGAGGATGGTGGGGTGTATGGTCAGATCCCTGAATCTCATGGTCGTTAGCATATTTTGCCCCATGGGAGGAACCCCTCAAAGGTCTCTACTACTGCAGCAGCCTGTTTTGGACAATTTCACCTTTTCTTCCTTTATGTGAGGGCCTAAGAATTTCCCAAGATGCAGTCTTAATGCGTTTGAGCTGCTATAACAAAACACCATAAACTAGGTGGCTTAGAAACAACAAGGATTGATTTGTTACACTTCCAGAGGCTGGGAAATCCAAAATCATGGTGCCGGCAGATTCAGTGTCTAGCGAGGCTTTTCTTCCTGGATGGCTGTCTTTTCACTGTAACCCTGTGAAGGGGCAAGGGAGTTCTGTGGAGCCTCTTTTATAAGGGCACTAATTCCATTCATGGGGACTCCACCTCACGACCTAATCACCTCCTGGTACCATCACCTTGGGGGTTAGGATTTCAACATATGAATCTTGCAGGGATACATTCAATCCATAGCACCTGCCCTGACATTCTACTGCCTTGTTTTGAATTAGCCACGGTTGTAGCTACCAGATTCAATTTGTATTTATTTCTGTTGCAACAGCTTTTTTGAGATATAATTCATATACTACACAATTTGCCCATTTTAAGTACACAACTCAATGCTCTCTCCCTCAGCCCCTGGCAACCACTAATCTACTTTCTGTCTCCATGGATTTGCCTACTCTGGATATTTTTATATAAATAGAATCATACAATATGTGGCCTTTTGTGACTGGCTTCTTTCACTTAGCATAATGTTTTCAAGATTCATCTGTGTTGTAGCAGGTGTCAGTACTTCATTCCTTTTACGGCTGAATAATATTCCATTGCGTGGATATACATTTTCTTCATACATTCATCAATTGATGGCAGTTGGATTGTTTCCAGTCTTTTGCTATCATGAGTAATGCTGCCATGAACATTTGCATAGAGATTTTTGTGTGGACGCAAGTTTTCATTTCTCTTGGTTATATATCTAGGACGAGAGTAGCTGGGTCATATGGTAACTCTATGTTTAACTTTTTGAAGAACTGCCAAACTGTTTTCTAAAGTGGCTGCACCATTTTACATTCCCACCAACAAGGAATGAGATTCTAGTTTCCCTACATCCTTGTAAGAACTTGTTTCCGGATGCCTTTTTGATTACAGCCATTCTAGTGGGTGTGAAGTGGTATCTCACTGTGGTTTGGTTTGCACTTTCCTGATGGCTAATTATGTTCAACATCTTTTTCTGTGCTTATTGGCCATTTGTATACAATCTCTATGTCCACAATTCCCTATCTAAAACCTTAGGAACCAGATGGATTTCAGAATTCTGACACTTTCTGAAGTTCATTTAAAAAATTTCAGATATGGAAAGGTAACACAGTTTGTATACTGTAAAATGCTTAATACTCCCAGTAGGCTCTTGGGCTTTATCCCCAAAATCACATCCTGCAGTATTTCTGCAGCAAAAATATGATTCACCCTAAATGAGATAGATAAAGTATACCTATAACCTCACATATGTTAAGTCAGTTTTTGCCACCAAAAGAGTTATAAAAGACATTGATTTTCAGAACTTTTGGATTTTGGAGTCACAGAGAAGGGACCGAGCACCTGTACATGCCTTTGTGTTCCATCCAAGGCTGTGTTGTGGGCAACGATCCTGTGGTGCCACCCCTGCTCCTCTGTGACTCCTATAAACATTGTCCTCTGTAGCGTGGCTCCTCGGGGGCCAGTTGAGGAGCAGAGTGCAAAGACCGGGTACCACGTCCCCTCTCCTCCCTGATCTGATTTGCATGTTGCCCCACCTCAGAGCCGGGTGGCATTCTCAGACTAGCCCCACGGTTGCCTCAGGGTTGTTGAGGTCACTGTGCTTGTCCAGAGAGAGAGGTGTGGTCGGTGGTACTTTCAGGAGAGAGAAGACGGAAGTGGGGGGAGGGTTGTGATGCCTAGGGTCGGGGCGGGGGTTAATCCCTGCAATGACCCTCAGATATCTCCATTGTACTTTCTGGAATCTTTAACTCTATTTGTAGAAACAGAGAAAGGTTGAGAATTCAGCCAATGCTGAAACTGGGCGAATCAACAGTGTGCATGACCATTTCGGGGTTTTTACAGAAGTAGACTGCAGGCTCAAGGCTGGGAGGAGGGTAATTCAAATGCTTGGTCCTCCTCACCTTCATTTCCTCCTTTAAGTGGCTCTCTGTCTGAGGCTTTCTCTTGCTTCCAGTGGGCCCACAGGGTCCATCCTTGAGAAAGCTCAGGGATAACTCATCAGCTGTCCCCAAACTGCTGACTGTGGGCTTTACGGATCCTGTCGCAGGATGTGGGGAGGAGGGGCTCTATGCCCCGTCCCCAGTTCTGCTCCAAAGCCATAGCTCAGTGAGGGTCTGTGACCCAGAACTGTCCCCTGCAACTGACTCCTTTCCAGTGGGATGCTCTTAGCTAGAGACCCCCTCAGGTGGTCTCAGGAGAAGGGTTTACTGGAGGGGCTAAACCGAGGGGACTGGTGAACAGCCTGGCATCAGGGAAGTAGCGCTGGGGGGCCTCCCTCCCATCCACCCCCTGCAGTTACTTCTCTTGCCCTGTCCCCTTGCCTCTTTCTCCAAGTTTCCCAATTCAAGTAGGAACGAGCTCAGGCTGGCTTGTCTCCAGGTACTTTCTTCCCCCTCCAATGAAGGAGGTAGGGATGGAGGAGGGGCAGACGGGGGCTAGCGGGTACAAGCAGTGACTGCATATGAGGTCTTCCTGGGGAGGAGGGCAGTTCCTGAAGGCCATGGTCAAGCAGGCAATGTTCATTTCTCTAGTTCACTCACCCAGGATCACACAGCTAGTCAGTGTCAGAAGTGGCACCGAAAACTAGTTCTCACTGGGACTTCTGTTTTCTCCGTGATGCTATGTATCTGGCGTCTCTGGAAGAAGACAGTCAACTGTACTGGTTTTGAAAATAAATCCAATCCACTAATTGGAGTTCCTTGTTGCTTTGCGTAGCCCCTGATTTTACTCTGAGGCCAGAGATAAAGAAACAAGAAGTAAAAAGAGGCCCAAGGTTGAAAAGAATCTAAAAAAAAAAAGTGGATATACATATATGTATAACTGATTCACTTTGCTGTACACCTGAAACTAACACAACGTTGTAAATCAACTCTACTCCAATAAAAATTAAAAAAAAAACAAAGATGCCTGAGATGCTCTCTAAAAAGTGGTTTTCTTGTTGTGTCTCTTCTTGTCTCTAGGTTCCTAAGAGCACACAGCTGGGTGGGAAAAGGAGATGGAGGTGCATGGGCAGGACCCCCCGGGCTGGTGAGGGAAGAAGTCCTCCCAGGTGCAGTTGCACAACACATCGGCTCCATATTGCAGTGGGCGGCAGGGACCAGGCCAGTCGCCCGGGGCCACCCCAGCTTTCCCTCCACACGTGGGTATCCCTGTGCTCCCGGTCAGCTCTGCCTGGCGCAGGTCCCATTAGTTGGTGTGACGGTCCTCAAGCATCTTCCAGAGCCTTTACCCTGGGGGGTGACAGCTGCTGGTTTCTAGCAGCTCTCTCAACGACCGTCTGTTACAAAGCTTTTTACAGATTTCTGCTTTACTTTCTAACATTCTGAGGAGTCCACACAATCTCCAATTTTTGACCTTAAATCACTTAGAATCTTCTGATACAGTGATCCACACCTGTGATCTCATTCTGATTGTAAGGCAGGGTCCTTACAAAGGACCCATGAGGTTTTACATGATGAAGCTGCTCTGCTCTACCGACTGCATCTCCTATTCCCCCCGCACTCAGCCACGGTGGTCTCCCCTCCCTTCCTCACAGAGCCAAACAGAACAGGCGGCCTCAGGGCCTTTGCTTGTGGGGTCTTCAGCGAGTAATCAGTGACCCCCCAAATATAAAAATCTTCACTACCTCTGCCAAGGAACCAGGGTCAGAACTTTCTGAGGGTCTACGCTAAACAGAAGCAGTAAGACCAGTCAAAAGCAGTCAAAAGCAAAGTAGGTGCTTTTTTTTAATTGGTGCCTTCCATCGCTCTTTTCCTTCTTTCATCCCTCTTATTACTCTTGCCAATGCTGGGTTAATCCACTAATCCTCTCTAAAAGGCATTAAGTGATAAAGGTTTAAGGTGTTAGCACTCCCAGGAGTATTTATCCGTTACAGAAATCTTGAAGACCAGAAGTTGGCCAGGATCAGAATGACTGAATTTCCCACCTGGTAGAATTTCAGATTCTGCATATTTGGGGCTGGGGGCTCAATTTGGAATTCTTTGAGTTACTGGACAGGGACAGAAAGTCAGCAGTTATTAAGTAATGAGCTGTAACATTGATCAGTTTGAAACCAAGGCAGCAAATATAGATATTGTCACTTCTCCTGTACACTCTTCTCATTAACATACCAGTAATAATAAAACCTTGCAACTTCCAAATCTGAGCTCATTTTAAAGCCAAATTTATCTTTATCTTTTCTTCATGTATAATTGGGTTTCCCTGCTACCAGAACTTCCAGATCTTCATCAGCTCATACCCTATAAATATGCATAAGCATGTATGCACACACGTGTGCATGTACATACACACATGCACACACACACAAACACATATTTTTTGTCCCCTGTCCACCTCAAATACTCCCAATTTCCATCCCCTGTTCCTTTCCCAGGCTTATTCCACCTAACTCTCTCTTCCACCTCCCACCGGGTGTCTTTGCTTACGGTGTATATTCAGAGCTATCTCAATGGCTAAAAAAAATACTGGAGTGAAGGAGCTCAAAAGACTCTTACCAATCAACCCACAAGGCCAGGCAGCCATTCCTGGGGTCCCATGCCTGTGAATACAGGTTCAGAGCAGAACAAGTAGGGCTCTGGCTTGGACCTTTCAGTAGCTTAGTGGAGGTCACCCCAAATCAAAGAAAGAAGCTGGGTCCATTTGTAGTGCCTTGTGAGCCAACTTAGCATGGCCTGGGCTGAATTAGATGCCCTGGCCCCTGTGGGTCTGCTTTTCTCCTTTTACCTGCTCCTTAATCTGCCCCAGGACCAGCTGGGGACTCTCAGGACACAAGTCACATCACACAGTGCTACCCACTGTATGGCGTGAAAACTCAGCCCTCTGCCCTATGCCCTACTTACTTTCCACACTCATTTCCTTAGCAGATTAGTCACGTTAAATCTCCAGGTATTTTTATGCTCTTTAGCTCAAATTTAGAGATAGAGTTCCAATTCTGGCCAGAGGTCAAGCCCCATAGCTCAAGAGATCATCTGGACATTTCCATAGTATGTCCGTATTAACATCAATTCACTCCTGAAAACCTCTCAACCTGGAACTCTCCACATTCCTCTAGATTCTTTCTTTTTCTTTATCTTAAGCACTCATCAAATATTATCTATAAGATCAACGTATACATTTCTCTCTAGAATGACAGTTTCGCTCAAAAGTTAGGAGGACGGGTTTAGCTTGTGAGTTTCCTAGGGCTGCCACAACTGTAAGAATCACAAACTGGGTGGCTTAAAACAATAGGAACATATTGCCTTGGTTCTGGAGGTTAGAAGTCTGAAAGCAAGGTGCCAGTAGGGCTGTGTTCCCTCTGAAACCTGTAGGGGAATCCTTCCTTGCTTCTCTGCTAGCTTCTGGTAGTTTGCTGGCAACCTTTGGTGTTTCCTGTCTTGTAGATGCATCTATAATCCTCCGTCTCCATGAGGCATTCTCCCCGTGCATTTCTATTCTTATATGGCTATCTTCTTATGAGGACACCAGCTGTATTGGATTAGGGGCCCATCCTACTCCAGTATGACCTCATTTTAATTATATCTGCAAGGACCCTACTTCCAAACAAGGTCACAATTTAAGGTTTTGGGGGTTAAGACGTCAATATATCTTTTTTTAGAGGAGGACACAATTCAACCCAAAACAACTGGTAAGTGAGTTAAGACATTGTTTATATATTAAAATAAATATAGATGTGTAAGGAGAAGGAAAAATTCACATGCATTTCTAAGAAAAAGCTGGCAGCTTTTTGAAGTTCATCTCCTGGTGGCTGCTTCGGTTCCTCTCCACGATCCCCAGTGATATGACTTTCACCCGCCTCTTCACTCTCCTCCATCTTTAGGGTTTCCTTGGTGGAAAAATTTGAGAAGTGCTGATAAAGAACCATAACTGGTCTATCCGTCAGAGCTGGTTTGGCTGCACAAAACTAAACACCCGGGACTTCCCTGGTGGTCCAGTGGCTAAGAGTCCGTGCTCCCAATGCAGGGGGCCCGGGTTTGATCCCTGGTCAGGGAACTAGATCCTGCATGCCGCAACTGAGAGTTCGCATGCCACAACTAAAGATCCCGCATGCCGCAACTAAAAAAAAAAGATCCCGCAAGCCACAATGAAGATCCCGCATGCCGCAACTAAGACCCGGCGCAGCCAAATAAATAAACAAAACAAAACAAAACAAAACTGAACACCAACTTACAGCCACCTAATTAAATCAGGGTCTTCTTTTTCTTGTATGTTTCTATGCAATAAGAAGCCCAGAGAAGGGCAGCTCACTCATCCATTTGTACCATGTGCTTCTGTTCTCATGTTTACCTTCTCACAGTCACACGATGGCCTCGTCACCTCCAGCATTTTGTCTGTGTTCTAAAGAGGACAAAGGGCAAAGGGCTAAGTGCATGCCCTTGCTGTGTCTGAACTCTTTCTTCTGAGCCCTGCCCAGTCCCTTCCACTCAGTGGCCAGCACTCTGTCACATAGCCCTCAGAGCTGGGAAATGGAGTATATTAGCCGGGCATGAGTTCTGATAAGAAGCAGAGAAAGGATATTGACTCTACAACTTACCCTGTGTCCCCCAATTGGCTTTCTCCATTTCTTTTGCCCCATGGCTTGGGGACTGGTATAGATCTAGGCACACAGGAGACAGGCTGATGCTTGTGTACTGACTGCAAGGGATCTCCCCATCTTGTAGGCAAGACATTAAACGCAAAGGATGCAAATAATAAAATGCAGTACACGATCAAATGCCAGAACGAGTGGTACTCCAGAATACAGAGAAGGGAGAGGTCAATTCGAGTTAATGTACTGTAGCAGCTTCACGAAAGGGGATGAAATTCGAGCTGAATTTTGAAAGTGGGGCAGGATCAACAGCAGCTGTCATGAAACCCTGTTTAGATCCCCCTACACATGCTCAGATGGCAGAAGGTAAAAAAAACCCTGTGTGCAGCCTCTTTCTCTTATTGCAGTCTGGGTGAGCCTTCCCGCACGTCCCACACTCAGACACAAAGCCTTCTATTGAGCTTTCTTGGAAATGACTCTACCTGAGACAGAAGAATTGGTCAATATCTGGGTCTCAACACTAGAGAAGCTCTTTTTGTCCAATCACACACCAGTCATTCCACTCTGATCCCAACACCCTTAGCAGTCATTACCATGCAATCAACATTCCCTTTCAGGCCAACTCCCAACATCTAGAACTTGCCTCCACCCGAGAACTCTCCAGCAGAGGTTAGCTTTTTCCAATTGGCACTTCCCAAGTACCACCACTAAGGGACTGCTGATCTTTCTGTGACTGCGTGACGTCCAGTTTGCCCCCTGCCCCCCAGCAGTTTTGATGTTTTCAAATTTTTGAACTTTCTCCACCATTTAGGCAACAGAGGGGGGATCTGTATTCACTACCTGCAGGGCAGGGTACTACGGGAGGGATGCAGAGGGGAAGAAAGAAGTCGACACTTGGCTTCTGAATTTCAAGAGACACTTCTGGAACCTATGGCAGAGGGAAGAATTGGAGGGAAAGCGTTTATAAATTTAAAACGGAGTCTCCTAAGAACACAAAGGTTATGATGTCCCAAATAAAAGATTTTGAAGAAAGTATGTCAAACCTGGGGAGAAGTTTTCTTCCTGCAGAGGAAATAATAATTCTGCAATTTGCGGGAGAGGAAATGGATAGCATTAGACCCCGATGTGAATCTCTGAGGAAGGAAGTCTGTGCCCAGGTAGACTTGAGGGGTCTGGGAGCAGAGAGGATTTGGCCTCACTTTCTGGGGTGGGGTGGGAGGGGGTGGGACTGAGCATCCCAGGGAGAAGCTGAATGTCTTCCTGAGTGCTTGGGAGTAGCTCGGGAGAGGCGCTGACTGCCAGCAGACCTACAGAGGCCCTGTGGTTGGGTGACCAGGATGCAACATCAGAAAACAACAAGGTCACGGCAATGCCCGTCGCAGGAGCACTGGGGAGGCAGACACACGTGGGACACACATCGGCACCAGTGCCAGCATGAACCCATGATGACCAAGGGCCGGGTGCAATCTCCCCATCCCCACCCCATGCTGTGATGTCACCAATACCTCTGGGAGCTTGGCTGCAACCTTGGGGAGAAGGCAGGAAGGGGAATGTACTCAATTGACAAAGAAAATTCCTGGAAATTGTTTTCCCTGAACTAGGATTAAGCCATGATGAGGAATAGGAGCTGGAGATAGAAATTACCCAACAGAATAAGAAAAAGAAACATGGGCAGCACACCTGAGAAATTTGGACTTACTGAATTTTTTCTTTTTGAGATTCTACATACAATTAAAAATTTTAAAAAAATAAACTTCTATTTTAGAATAGATTCAGATTTACAGAAAAGTTGTGAAGATAGTACAGAGTTCCCATATACCCCATGTCCAATTTTCCCATATTACTCACAATTAATGAATCAGTATTGGTAGATTATTATTAACTAAAGTCCATATATTATTCATATTTTCTTAGTTTCTACCTAATGTCCTTTTTTGGTTCCAGGATCCTTAAGAATACTCCATTACATTTAGTTGTCATGTTTCCTTGGGCTCCTCTTGGCTGTGACAGTTTTCCAGACTCTCCTTATATTTGTTGACCTTAGTGGTTTGGGGAAGTACTGGTACACTGTCTCTCAACTGGGATTTTTCTGCTGTTTTTCTCATAATTAGACTGTGTTTCTGGGAGGAAGACCACAGAGGTAAAGTGCCATTTTCATTACATCACATCAAGGGTATATACCATCCACGTGATTTATCACTGCTGTTAACCTTGCTCATGTGGCTGAAGTGGTGTTTATCAGTTTTCTTCATTGTAAAGTTACTCTCCCCTCCCCCTTTCCATTTTGTACTCTGGAAGTCGCTATGGGCAGCCCGTAGTTAAGGAGAGGGAATTTCTATTCCATTTCATTGAGGGCAGCGTATCTAGGCAATGATTTTGAATTCTTCTGCATGGGATACTTGTCTCTTCTCTCTCAATTAGTTACTTATTCAATCATTGAATTATATCAATATGGACTCATGGATATTTATTTTATACTTTGGGTATAATCAAATATTGCTTTATTTTGCTGTTCAAATTGTTACAGCTTTGGTCACTGGGAGCTCTTTCAGTTGGCTCCTGTGTCCCCATCATTGTTCTGGCTGTTGATTAATTAAAAAAAAAATTTTTACCTTCTGGCACAACAAGATGCTCCAGGCTCTCTTGTGTATTTCCTGCCCTAGTCCTAGAGTCAGCCATCCCCCTGAAGAGCCCAGGTTCCTTTTACTGAAGAATGGTGTTAATAACAAGATCTGAGTGCCTGTGCATCTTGCTACGGGAGTGCTATTTCTAAGCCCACTCAGCTGACAGAGCAAGGAAATATATGTACATGTACTAGCCCCTGTAAATATACATATCTGTAAATCTTTCCATATATCCACCTGTATCTATATTAAGCTAAACATGAATTCATACTGATGTCTCCAACTCTAATCCCGTACCACAGGGATCATTCTAGCCTCCCCCTCCAACAGTGAAAAACCTGGTATCCACCACCCACTATTTATTTACTCAATTGTTCATTTGCAGTATACATGTATACTGGTTTCATCAGTATTCATCAGTTTTTTTTTTTTTAATCAGTCTTGTTTCTCCCTCTCCTTGTTTTCGGCAGCGTTGGCTCCTTTAACCTCTGACACCCATAACTTCTGCTCCCTTTGCTTGCAGCCATGTCATAGGCGTTTGTACCTGAATATTTGTCAAATGCTGGCTTGACACGGGTCTTCCGTAAAGCTGGATGTCACCTACCCCTCATGTCCTTTGGTCTCCTCAGCCACCATCACCTTCCCCATTCTCTACATTCTGGTGGGGTAGCTGTGAGTCCGCAATCCCATTTTACAGACGAGAAGACGTCCCCCAGGAGTTCAGAGGCTTGCTCTGCTCCCTCTGGGACTGGAGTACACAACACCCATTTTCACGATCTCTCTATTCAACAACTATTACGGAGCCCCGTCTACGTGCCGGCGCCCGCGCTGCGCCAACGAGAAACACACCGGTCCCGTGCCGGAGTCAGCCGGCCCCGCGGGCGAGAGCCGCGGTAAACAGCTCAAGCGCCCCGAGGACGGCCTCGCGCAGCACGAGCGAGCGCCCGGCGTGAGGCGCAGTGCTGGGCCAGGAAAGGGCCGCCCTCGCTGGTCAGAGCGCTCCTGCTCCTTCCAAGGGTTGCAGCTGCCCGGGAGAAGGAGCAAGGCTGAACGCTCCAGCAGCCATCCGCCGGCTCTCTGGGCGACCGGCACCCCGGCGCCGCCCCGCCTCTCCCGCCAGGCCCCGCCCACCATAGGCCCCGCCCACCCGCCGAGCCCACGCTCCGGCCCCTGACGATATTCGCCGGAAATTGCCGAAGCCCCTCTTTTTTTTTTTTCCTTCCTCTCTCCTTTCCCTGCTCTCCCTTTTCCTTTCACCCGGGTTCCCTCTGCCGTGATTTCCCCCCTCCCCCTCCTTCCTTCCCCATTTGAAACCAAGATGGAGGCTCGCGGCTGCCGCCGGCGCCCGTGATCCCGGAGCTCCCGCCGGCCACGGGCCCCCGCCCTCGCGACTGCGTGTCCGGCACGGTGCGCGCTGCTGCCCGCGCTCCGGCCGGCGCTGCCGAGGCCGTGGCTACGCGCCCCCGCCCCGCGGCCGGCTCGCGGCTCTCGGGCGGAGTCCTCGTCTATGTGGGCGCGCTCCTCCGGCCGAGCCGCCGCCGCCGCCGCCGCCGCCGCCGCCCGCCGCCGCCCCGGGGCTCTGCGTCCACGCGCCGGGCGCGGGCAGCTGGGCGCTCGGCGCCGCCAGGCCAGGCGCGGAGCGGGCGGCGCGCGGTGCTAGGGGCGCGGGGCCCGAGCCGGGCGCGGCCGCGGGCGCCGCCGCAGCCATGAGCGGCAGCAGCGGCGGCGCCGCCGCCCCCGCCGCGTCCTCCGGCCCCGCCGCCACGGCCAGCGCGGTGAGCTCGGGCTGCGGGGGCGGCGCCGGCGAGGGGGCCGAGGAGGCGGCCAAGGACCTGGCCGACATCGCGGCCTTCTTCCGATCCGGTGAGTGCAACTGCGCCGCTGCCCGCGCGCGCCCCGCCAACCCCGCCAACCCCGCCGCGGAGGCGCGGTCCGCGGGCCCTGGCGCGCCCGGTGCTCGCCCGCCCGTCGGGCCCGGAGCGCGCTCGCCCAGGCCGCTGCCCCGCGCCGGGGCTCCCGGCTCCACACCGGCGGGTCCCGCTGCCTGCGCCGCCCCCCGTGCCGCGGCTCGGCCCGGACGCCGCCGGCTCGCCCTTCCCTGCGCCCGCCCCTCGTTCCAGGGTGAAATCTCCCCGTCGCCCGCCCCGGAGGCTACAGCTCCACCGGTTGGGGCGCCGGCTCTTTGTCTCTTTCGAGGGAGGGCCGAGGAGGCGGCGGCGGGGACGGCGAGGGCGGAGGCCCCTGTCCCGGAGGCCGAGAGGACGGGGGCGGCGGGGCCAGGCCCGGGAATGCGGGCTCTCATCTGGGCCGGTCTCCGGGGGTGATTTGTCCCTGGCCCCTCGTCGACCCCGTAAGCCGCCGGGTTTCTTCGCTCGGTCCTCTAGCCTGTCACCTCCCCAGACTCGATCTACACTTCTGGGAAACGGGGCAGCCATGGCACCCACCGCCCAGGGAGGAGGGGAGGTGGTGGCAGACATGAAGCGCGGCCGGCCGGGCGATGGGTGAGCCATTGTCTCCGGGGGTGGCCCAGGAGGGACATCTGGGAACGTGGTGACCCCGGGGGGCGGCGCGGGGCCGGCACTCGCGGGGCACTGCCTGGGAGGCAGTGCCAGGTGGCCCGGTGTCTCTCGGGCGAGGAGGGGGGTGGCCGCGGGAGAGGCGAGCTTTGCGGCCGGCCCGCGGGGAGGAGGCGCGGGAGGCGTGACAGGGCGTCCCCGGGACCCCGGCGGCGGCGCCTCCTCCCGCCCGGGCCCAGATCCCGCGTGAGCTGGCCCCGCGCCCCGCGTCCCCGAGCCCAATCCCGTTGGCTGGCGCGTCCGGGCGGCGGCAGCCTCGGGGCCCGCAGCCCGGAGCGCAGCGCCCAGCGGGCCAGGTGCGGGGCAGGGAGGATGCAGACTCGGCGCTCGAGAGCCGAGGAGGGCGGGCCAGGTCGGGGCCGCGGCGGGCGGGCGGGCGCGGGGCGCGTGCGGAGTGCTGGCGGCGGCTCCCGGGAGGACGGCTGGGCCGGGGACGTCGGGGGAGCGGCCTGCGACGGGGAGCGCCCCGGAGGCCGGCGGCTCACGTTCCTTCGTGGCCTCTTCCAAAATCAAGTCGCCAGATTCGGTGAGATCAGTTCGGTCATCCGGGTCACAGGGAGCAATTTGCAGCGGGAGGGCGATGGTCGGAGGCAGAAGTGAGCAGTGCCGGTGCATCCCTGGTTTAGTACTGTCTTCCCTCGTTTTCTTGGTCTTTGTCAGGTGGGGTTACTTTTGAGTCATTATAAGAGGTTGGTTGTGGCTGGGAGTGACATACGCCGACTCAACACTGTCAGCTTGGGGTTAATATACTCCCCACTGCTCCCTCTCCCCGCGAGGTCCCCGCAGAAAGCAGAGGTTTAGGAAAACATGAATTCCTTCAAATGAAAGCCTTTTTTTGGTGCAACTAGCCTGATAGAGAAGCCCCGTCTTACCTCTTAATAGCAGACCTGGGACGTCTTCCCTTCATACCCTGCAGCTAAGTCTAGCCTGTCTTCTCTCTGTCTTTACCACCTGTCACAGAATAATGGATTCTGTGCAGAATTCAGCTCCTTTCTCTTAGAAAGGCGCCTGTGCCCTGGTGATGGAATTTTTGGTGCTTTCTGAGACCAGACTTTCTCATATCTTTATTATGCATAGTAGAGAAATCACTTCTTTCACTCAGAAGAGCCTCAAAAGACATCACCTTGGACTGGATGCTCCCAGAAAACTTGCTCCCAGTCAGTGTGGCTGTCCGCAGGCTTTACCTGGCCAGGTAAGTCTGTTGGTGGCCATGCCTAGGCCTGTGCTCTTGATCCTCTGCTCGGTCTCCTGTACATGTTCAGTTTGGGGCAGAGCCAGTCGGTGCTGCCCACGGGTTTATTCCTTTCTTCCTCCTTCCAAAATGATTGGGCAAACTGCCCCTTTAGTTATCTGACTTGGAATCAGGAACCAGAGCAGATTTTAAGTAGACAGCAGTTGTGCCGTCCCATCCCAGGGGTAGCCTGGGACATCTTTTAGAAGCGCTTTTCCCTCCTTTGGGCAACTCTGAATCCCTGACCTAGATCTTGGCCCCAGCATCTAGGGCAGTGATATCTGGCAGAGGGAGGGTGGAGAGGGACCATTCAGTTGGATTGGTCGGGTGGGATGGGACGAACGTTTAGACAGATGAAACAGGAAGACCCTGGGTGGGGACCTCACCTGGTAGAATGGCTCAGGCAGGGGTCCTCCTGGGCAGTTTGGATTGATTGTGGATGGCTGAACAGAGAGGTCAAGTCCGTTAGTAAAATCGAACATTTTTTGCCTAAGATGTAGAAACACAGGAAATAGGTTCTCGTTGACGGGGGGCTGGACAGATCAGGGTGTGAACATTTTTCCAGGGTGTTGTGAGCCTGGTACTTAAGATTGCCAGTCTGACTTAGACAAGGCGTTTCTACTGGTTGCCTTTCATTTCTTGGCCCTGGAACCGTTTGCTTGGCCGCCTTATTTTCTTTCCTCCTTTTTGTTCCTTGTCTGTCCTGCATTAAATTTTATCCTTGTAGTCACCGATTGAAAACTGGTACCCATGGTTGGATGAAAGAAGGCGAATTTAGCTTGATAGAACTTTTAAATAATTAGAGCAGTTCAGGCATAGAATGGGCTGTCATGATTACTGGACACACTCAAGCAGGGGCACTGCCAACTGCCAGGGTTCGGAGCTGGGTGCTGGGGGCAGGACTCCTGCACTTACTTGGAGAGGGTCTGGGGAGATGGCTCAGGAGCTGTTGCCTCCTTGGATTCTGTAGTTCCCTCTCAGCCCCCAGCACCTAGTGGTTATTCTTCACTTTTCTTTTAAAAAGGCATCACAAACCTGAGCTGGTCCATTAAAAAAAATTTTTTAAATGTTACGGAAGAGGAAGCAGGCTTCTAGGGAGGTTGAATGACTTGCTTGGAGTGGAACTCCGGTAGAGGTGGGGTCAGGGCCAGGAAACATGCTCCTGACTCTGGGCTTCTTTCCCGGATGCCTGTGGTGGCCAGGACTTTGCCTACATTCGTTCTCAATCCCACCGGGACCAATCACTTTTATCACCAGTCTCTTTTGGGGCTCTGTTCTTGTGGCAATAAGTCATTCTTTCAGAGCTTTCCCTGTAACCTTTCTGGAGTGTGTGTGGGGTACTTACATAAATGCATTATTTTTAACCTGCTTGGCATGTTTTAGGTTGGCATTAAATGAATGTGCAGAGAATAAGGGTTTGTGGTTATTATGAAGCGTCATGGCTCATCGTGCTGTGTTCCTTTCATTACTAAATCTTATTCTGGACTCCTGGCTGCTGCGCTTCTCTTTCCAGTGGAATATGTGAAGACAGTCAAATCTGTTCCTTAGTGAGGGGGCAGTCTGCATATCCTTCTATGTTGGTATAATGGTTTCCTCATGGAATATCGAGGGAACTTGTCTTTGCATTTATGCTTCTAACACCACTTAAGTAGCTGGCTTCTGAGCTTGTGTTGCTGCTGCTTTGTATACTTAGAAGCCTGGCGGCTTTGGTCTTTGTGAGCACCAATAATAATTAGCAGTTGGTCCTTGTTACCCTCAATGTTTTGAAAAGGAAAGTTGAAGAAAATGAAACTTGATAGTGAAGGTTGGTTTCCCCTTTCTCAGTGGCACAGTGAGGCTCAGTTTTAGAGGAGAGCAAAGAGATAGCTGAAAATATCCTGTAAGTGATTTTCAAGAAATCAGAGAGCAGTAAAACAATCATTGAAGGAAACTTTCCATTGAGACCTTGTAAACTGACTTATTGACATGGAATATTATATTTTTTCCTTTGTGATGTAACCATCCTAGATTCAAATGAAGATTTAGATGAAGCCATTTAAACCATTTAAATGATTAACCAAGATTTAAATGAAGCCAGTGGTTCTGTTTGAGATGAGGCATGTGGTTTAAGTATGTTTTTCAAATGTATATTAAAAATACGTGATTAGATGGCCTTTTCAGACCTCTTAAATGTTATGATAGATTTGGGATTTGTTTCTAAGTGAAAGATGTGTTTGGAGCTGTCATAATCTAAATCAGCTCTATCTGATATTTAAGTTTATTTACTTGACTCCTCTACTGAGAAAATTTTCTCTCATATCCTTGGTGGAATTCCAGAGAAAAGTCAAATTCTTACTCAGTAGCCACACTTTACTGCCTAGTAAAGTCACTTATGTTGCTCGGGATGAATTGTGTTTTACTCTGAAAAGCAGTCTTAACAACCCCCTTCTTTCCTCCTCGGTTCTATAATGAATTGGTTTTTGTTTCCTGAAGTGCATTGTCTTGACAGATTTTTAGTAGCGCCGTTGGCAGAGCAGTAGCTACTCCGTGGATGGTGAAGAAATGGTTTCGGGTGAGAACCCTAGTGCATTCCCCTGAAAGGTAGTGGTACCTCTGACGCCGCTGCTCGTTTCTTCCTGTCGCGAGTGTTCAGCTGAGTGGACTTGGATGAACTGACTGGGGTGACTGTGTTGTTGGTCTTGTGGACAGAGATGCTGTCTTTTGTATCTTCTCCCTGCTTCTCAGCCCCGCTGAAGCTTCCCTCGTGGGCAGTGAACGGGATGGGCCCACGGGCGCAGAAGGGGTAAGAGGGATTAGATGGTACAGAGACAGAGTTGTCCTCCAGATTCTGCTGCTGAGCTGTCCAGCAGGCCCTGGGCAAGGGGATGAGCATGCGTGGGAATCTGCCCAGCGTGCCTTGCGAATGGCAATCCTGGCAGATGTATTGTTGTTATTATTATTATTATTATTCACCTGGAGCCATTCTGGGTATGGCTATCGCTGTGTCTCTGAATTAGGGCAGAGGAGCAGAAAGGAGCAAGGCTGTGTGGGTCAGGACCCCGCAGGGCGCCTTCGCCGCTGCCTGCTCCGCACGGCCCTGGGCTCCCGCGCCCGTTGTGGAGGCACTGCCTGCCCGAGCCTCCGGCCCCTGCTCCTGCCACAGTGCTCGGCCCCGGCCAGACCGCGATGTCACTCCGTCTCTGCCACTTGATAACGAGGAGACCCTGGCTAGAGTTTCCAGTGCCGTCTCCCAGCATTGTGACATCCTCGAGCCTTCCGTGCAGACGGTCTTGTTCATGGGAATTCTTGCTCCAGTGGTTAATGGTTGGCGAGTGCCTGAGTCTCATGTTCCCTTCTCATTTGGTAATGGAAGCACTCAGTTTGCTTATGGAATAGTTGTTACCTTAATTTCCTCTTTTTTGTTCCTTCTCCATGTAAGGAAGCCCCTGGAAACCCAAGTTCTGAACCACCTGCACTCTGGGAAAGGTTATATATGTCTGGGGCGAGAGCGAGAGTGAGAGTAGGGTGTGTGGACTTTCCAAGCGCAAGGTGTAGGGGCTTGAGCTGGAGAAAGGCGTTTCTCTGGGGTTGCTGGGGTTTTTCCCTTGTGAGGCCTCCTGGTCAGTCTGGACTATTTGATCTAATGCCAGATGTGCTCTGGCAATATGAAACCTCCCTTTGGTGATAAATATACTTGAATTGTAGATTACTGACTTTTTTGATCAGCCACACGCCTACTCTTCTCTGGTTGGGGAGGATTGCAGAGTAATCTATAGAGCAGATCTTGTGTTTTGGAAGCATCACACTATTTGGGTTCTGTCATAAATTAGTACATGTTAACAGTTACCCTGACAGGGGAAGCTTTAATGGAAACGTTAGTGAACACACAGAATAGATTCTTGGTCTGGGGTACTTTGCGTTAGCAGTGTCCGCGTGAGTTCATCAGGCTTATTTTCTTACAGCTTGTAGCCCTGTTGTGGACAGCGATGAATTGCACTCGGTTTCTGTTCAGGAGGGGTTTCTGCAAGGTCCTGCCAGCTGCATGGCCCTCCCCTCTTTTCCTGCAATCTCAGGAAGGTACTTGGTATGCTGCTCTGTTCCTGTCCGGCTGCTGGGAAGGGCTAAGGCCCTTTGCTGTCTGCTGTGGTTGTTAGCATTAAAAGGAGTAGGTGTGAACAGATAAACTGTGGTACATCCATTCAGCTGATGCCGAGTGAAGGAAGCCTGTTTCAGAAGGTTACATAGGATTCCACTTGTATGACATTCTCAAAAAAATAGAATTGCAGGGACAGAGAACAGATTGGTTGATTGCCAGGAATTAGGGGTGGGGAGAGCGTGACTACAGAGGGGCAGTGTAAGGGGCATTTTGAGGGATGATGGAACTGTTTTGTATCCTGGCTGTGGTGGTGATTCTATATATTAAAATTCATAGAACTGTACGTGGAAAAAAGAATCCAGTTGTACTGTATTATAATGTAAAACATAACATTAAAAAAAGGCTAACCACAAACTGGGGGAAAACATTTATATTACAAATCAGACAAAGAATTAATATACAGGGTTAAAAAAAGGCTTCCTCAAATCAATAAGGAAGCAATCCAAAAGGGAAATAGACAGACAATTCAAAGTACAAAATGGCCAACACATATTCAAGGAAATGCAAATAAAAACTGTGAGATACCAACAAAAGTCAAATCTAATAGAAGTCATTTATCTAGGTAAACTTGAACAAAACTGAGTTACTTTAGAAAGATTTTTTATTGATTTTAAAGATAGTAAGAGTCAGACTGACCTAGATGGGACCAAACTTCCTGAAACATCTAGGGGTCGCCTAGGGAGACTTTGAAGATAATTACGGGGAAGTAAAGATCCTTTTCTTCGATTCTGTAAGAAGCGTAACTTGGGAGTCCATGTGGCATATAAGTCAAGTCTGCTGACTTAAAAAAACTGTCTTTAGATACACACAGTCACCTGCTTCCAATTTTCCCACTCCAGTGAGTTTTGCTGCTGTCCAGATAGTAAAAGAGTAGCACATGCAGGGTGGTCCGCTGTGCCTCGACATTCCTGGTGTTGAAGAAGGAATTTCTGGGAATAAGTTTCATTTGGGGGAGGGGGTGTTGTTCCTGCATTAATACTTATGTGAGGTCATTTGCCCTCTGTTCATGGACCTTTCTGTGTGTAATTGATTCTGAAGCTCTGTATTTCACAGTGTTGATGGTTAACAAAGGAATTTATAAAGTGTTAGTTTCCCCACTTGACTCATAACCATAAAATAAAGCTGAACTTGAGAAAAACACGATTCAAATTTAAAAGTATAATCCTCAAATATTTTTAGATAGGTTTTGTTGGTGTCTCGTTTCTCTTTGTGTGTGTGTGTGTGTGTATCTTGGAAAAGTCGTAAAACACCCCACTTTGGAATTCTGTGGAATGGGTGGTTTCAGTACAAGAAGAAATGAATATATCAGAGACTGAGTTTTAAAAATATTTATTTATTTATTTATTTATTTTTGGCTGCATTGGGTCTTCGTTGCTGCGCGTGGGCATTCTCTAGTTGTGGCGAGCGGGGACTACTCTTCATTGCGGTGGCTTCTCTTGTTGTGGAGCACGGGCTCTAGGTGCGTGGGCTTTAGTAGTTGCGGCACGCGGGCTCAGTAGTTGTGGCTCGTGGGCTCTAGAGCGCAGGCTCAGTAGTTGTGGCACACGAGCTTAGTTACTCCGCGGCATGTGGGATCTTCCTGGACCAGGGCTCGAACCTGTGTCCCCTGCACTGGCAGGTGGGTTCTTAACCACTGCGCCACCAAGGAAGTCCCACAAAGACTGATGTTTGAAATCTATTTTAAAAGAACCCATGTTTCTTAGTATATGTGAAGAGGCATGTATAAATGACGTGTGTTTTAATTTTAATTTGAAATTTATGCCTATGAAAAGTCTGTGAGAGGTTGGTCAAAACAGTATGTATTTACAATTGTTTTCCATCGTTGATTCCTTTTACTTCACTTCCTCTTCTCGCGCTGATCCACATCTTCCGGGATTCCTTTTTCCTTCATTGCTGCTGCTGTTGAACGCCGTGTCTGCAAACCCAAGCAGGGTACTCCTGGGCCATTTGGATTCTGAAAGTTGTATGTTTTCTTACTTGCTTTTACTCTCAGTTAATCCTTGTCCTTCATGGCAGATGTGCTAGGATCTTCAGGAATAACAAAATACATGTTGTTTTTTGGATAGCTTTATTAGCTTAGCTTTTAAATGATAAGGACCCAAAAGTACAATTCGTCTACTATTCATTCTGAAGGTGCACACAAATATATTGGGAAGCCATACTTTGATTAGAATGTTGCTGTAAGTATTTCTACTGAACTAGAGTCACTCATACAATGAAATCTCTAAAGTTTAAATTGTCTAATATTTTGGCATCCTAATAACAAACCGATTTTTCATGTCTAATACTAAACAAATAGATGTTTCTTGCTTGTAGGTAGCTTTATTTATTTATTTATTTTAATTCATGATTATGAGAAATCCCTTCCAGCTCTCTCTGCCCTTTTCAGGACCACAGTGATGATAGGTGGCATGAAGGGGACCCTTACTAGCTCCAAAAAGCCAGAGTGCACAGAGGCAGAGCATGTTTCACACATTTATTTCGGAGTTATTTCACCTCCATTGAAATGTCGTTGCACTGTCTTAATACATCTTGGGTTCAGGACCGTTGAGAACCGGTGCTAATTCGATGGTTTCCAGGCCAGTCTGTTTCCTTCCCGTGACAGTTCCGTTCACGTGTCCCTGGATGGGAGCCTCCGGGAGAGCAGCTCCTGACGGGACTCGTGAGCTTCAGCATTTCGTTAGCTGGCTGTGTACCTGCTTCTTTTCCTGATATTTAACCGCAGTCCGAGAGATGCAGGATCTGCAGGGTTCGTTGTTGGGCATCTCTCGTCTCCATGGCATTGCTTATGGGTCCTGTCTCAGCTCTGCTGGTTGCTGAACACACAGAAGGGGACAGCCTGTTGGTGAGATGGGAATTGCCCCCCTGAACCAAATTACTGGAAACCTTTGACCGTAGACCCTATGCAGGATTAAGGTGGGATGATGGTAGATTTCCCGTGACAGCTTGCAGTGCGGATCGGGGGCTGTTTGGGGGCAAGTAGGATGACGGGCAGTCTTGGAACAGCCCTCTGCTTCTCCACGAGCTTTGCGGTAACCTAAATCCTTAGCAGCAGCTGCCAGAGCAGCGTGGGAGGCAGGACCCCCAGCCGTCAGGGGTCAGGTAACACCTTTGGAATTAGGCTGCATAAGCGGGTAAAATTAGTGCATCCGGAAAGCAGTAACCTGCTTGTAAGGTCAGAGAATGATATTTAAAATAGATTTATTTTCTTGTCTCCACATGTTATTAATGCCAGTCCTGTCCTTCAAGAAAACCTGGTAAAGTCTTTCTCTTAACTATTCTCTCTACTGCTGCTACCATCTGAGTGCCTGTGATTCGACATGCTGTGCAGGTGTTTTATATACGTTTTCTTATGTAAAATCAAATCCCCCTTCCAGCAGGTGGATGCTATTTCTGGGTTAGGATGAGGATCTCAGCCTCTGGGGAGGTTGAATGACTGCCCCAGTTTGCACTGCTTGTAGGGGCTCAAGCTGGAATTTAAACCCATGGCTGCCAGACCACAAAGCCCCGACATGCCCTTTCCTTCCCTGATGGAGGGAGAGAGTAGAAATGACCCTCCCTCTGTACAGCATCCCACAAGGTACTGTGTTGTAACTTTCAAATCTTTAAAACTGAAAATGTATATCCTTGTGTGTTGAGGACGGAAGCTGTAATTTAAAAGTCTCACACCAAACAAAAGTGGAATGAAAGATTCCAGGATAGAGCAAGCATTTTTTCACGTTGGTCTGAGCCCTATAATTTAGCTTCTATGCCTTTCCTTTTGTCACCTAATTAAAAATGATGTTCCTTTTTACATAAATAACCCTGGTAACCCCAGCTTTCCCACTGAGGTGTATTGAGTTTTCCTGGCTCCCAGCTGTTTCTGTCTGGGGAGGACTCCTGTGGAAGTGCTGGTCCCTGTTTCCCTGGCTGTGTGGACTTTGCCGGGGAGGAAGTGTCTGCGGTGGTCAAGGTCAGCTGTCAAGGTTAGTGGAGGGAAGTTTGGGAAGGGCGGGGAGAGGCTGGCGGGGGAGGGAAGTTTTTTCAGCGGGCTGATGTGTGTGACACCTTATAAAGATTACTGGGGCTTCCTTTCTGACGGAGGAAGGGAGCACGGGTTGGGGAGTGGGGAGGGGCCAGAGGCTGTTAAGCTGCTTTGTCGGGGACAGTTTTATTATAAGGTGGGTGTGGTCACTCCTGGGTTCTTTCTGTGTAGCTATTTTGTTGCAGCCACTCATTTCTTTGCTGTTATTCATGGAAACGTGCCCATAGATGATGAATGTTGTGGTCATGGGGAATAGATTTGTTTTCCACCATCCTCTTTTAGTGAGATAACTCTCGGGCATGTGTTCTAGGTTTTCCTACATGTGGGGTGCATTTTCGTCAGTCACACCTCACCTGCCCCTCCCTCCCCAAACTGTAGCCTGATTTTATTCGATGCTTCAGGTTTACTGCACGTGCAGGTCCCAGCAGCATTTCCACACCGGGAACGTGATCTGTTTTCATGTGTCTCTGAGTAACTCCACATCTGCCTTGGACTTTTACTGGTTCAGTCAGAGGATGGTTGAAATGCTGGTGTCTTGGATGTAGACATTATATAACTGGAAGGTGTATTGTACTCTTAAAATCTGCTTTTCATTTCCTCCTGGTTTACTCAAGGAGTTTCTAAGTTTCAGGTTTTTTCATTTTTGTTTAATTCTCACTTTTAAAAAATTTCTAGAATTACAAAAGTAGGATTGGCCTGCTGTTTAATGGGAGAGTATGTGCTTTTGACATGCTGTTGTAGTTTATCTTTGATTTTAAACCAACAAAGGAGGTACAAGGCTGAAATTCATATCAACTTAGTCAAATTGAGATTTCACTGTATGTATCATTTTTGGCTATTTAGTTGGTTCATGTCTTCATTGTTGATTACATTTAAAGTTCGTTGAGGTTTTCTTTTTGAGGGGCGGGAGCAGGTAAGTTTGTTTTGAGAAGCCAGTATTCATGTTCAAAGAACTCAGATTCCCCAGTTGTTACTATTTCACCTCAGGTGCATCACCTACCCCTCCCCTCCCCACGCCCCTCTAGATACACACACACATACATATATATTTTGTATATATTAAATTTACATATTACTTTGTTTCTGAACCATTTGAGTGTAAGTTGCAAGGTGAGGGTACCCTTATCTGTAAAAGGTGGCTCGATAGTATTGTCTTAAGAGCAAGGACATTCTCTTACAGTAGTGACCCAAATCGTTAACTTTGATATAATATTATTATATAAATCTGCTCACTCTAATAACATTTTACCCGTTCTTCCAGAAGCTGTTGGCGATTAAAAATATATTGGTGGCCCAGCACTCTATTCAGGACCACATATTGCATTTGGTTGTCATGTCTCTTTCGTTTTAATTTGGAACATCTCCCCAGCCTGTCTCTTTTGTTGCTTTGATATTTTTGAAGATTCTGGTCACTTCTGTGGAAGGCTGTCCCTTGGTTTGGGTTGTATGATTCCTGGGTTCAGGTCGTGCATTTCTGGCATAAGGGCTGTGTCCTTCCCCGGGTGCCCTGACAGGGACACAGCTGTCAGCTGCCCCATTGTGGGACGTTTGTTCAGTTTGGTCATTTGATTTAGGTGGTGACTACCAGGTTTCTCCCCTGTATTTTTCCCTTGTAATTAGTGTCTTGTGGGGAGATAATTTGAGACTATGTAAAATCCTGTTCCTTTCCCGACTTTCATTTGCTGGTTGTCTCCGTTGATGACTTTTGCCTGAATCAGTGATTACTATGATGGTTCCAAGATGATGATTTTTCTAACTTCATTATGTCTTCTGTATTTCGTTGTTTTTTGACCGTAAGGCAGAGCCTCTCCTTCTGCCCTACTTATTTATTTATATAAGTGTGGCCTCATGAATTCCTGTCTCATTCAGTGGGTTATAATCCTTTGTTACCATTATTTAGTTTGATGCTCAACTTGTCCAAGATCTGGCCATGATGTCCTTTCAGGCTGGCTCCTTTATCTTTTGTGACATGTTCCCATCATTTTTGGGGCACTTTTGTTATTTTCTGACACAGTAAAATATTCCAGGCTTATGTTGTCCTTTCCTTACTCCAGCCCTGAAATCAGCTGTTTCTCCAAGGAGCCCTGGTTCATTTTAGCAGAAAACAGCACTAAGAAACTCAGTCTGGGCACTAAGTGTACTTATTGCTACAGGGGTTTCATTGCTTCTGGAACCTCTCAGTGCACAGAGCTAGGAAGTGGGGAGTATGTGTGTACGTCCACACATACATGTATATGCACACACACACGGTGTCACATGCACACGTGCCGCTGTCTTTTTGTGCACCTGTCTGTCTAGAATAATAACCATGAGTTGATACTCATGCCTTCAATTCCAGTCCAGTACGACAAACTGCATTTCAGTCTTGCCTTTCCCAAATTTGTAACTCCCTTCTCTGACGGTGAAGGCTCCTTTTATCCTCAGTGTCTTTGCTGATTTACTCAGTCCTAGAAAATGCAGTAAGCAGTTTCAGAATGCTAAGCCATACCACTGTGATTAAAAGGAACCTACATCTTCAAGTTGAAACTGTTCAAATCGGCAGTTAGTGGTCAGCTTCTGTTCAGCTCTTTGCCTTGTCACTTAGTCACCCAAAGAAAACAGATGAAGTCATGCGCTGGAACTCCCCCGAGGCATGTTTAAGAAAAGAGCTGCCAGACTCCATCAACAGCTCACTTTCTGGGGATGTGGAAGTGCAAAATTGAAAAATAAGGAGTTGCCAAAAAAGAAAGGGAGATTGATTTCTAATAAGTATGGTTTATAAAGCTGACACCTGTTGTGGGAAAAACAGTTTATCATCTTCATTTCCGTATACTAATTGCTGGAAGAGAGGAGGAGAAAGGAAAGTGTTGAGATAATAAGAATGAATGATGAGACGTGAGGGATGGCCTGGGAGCAGGTGTGGGTTAGGATGAGGATAGGGCAGGCGTGGTCTCTTCACAGGAATCCATCACATGCTCCGAGTAGGGGAAGGAGCTGGGTCCCTCTGGAGGAAGTCATGAGTCACGACTTGGGAGACCTGCTTGCTGCCCTTCATTGACCAAATGTTTCTTCCCAGAAACCACCTGCAGTAAATTTCATGCCTCTGTGTAGTGTCTGCTTTAGCGCGGGGTTTCTGGGACGTGTGTGTGTGTGCACTCAGTTCTAGAAACCGTAGACCACTGGGTGCAGATCTTTCTTATGTTACAGGCAGAGTGAATATTGGCTGTTCAGTGTTTTGCTCCATTAAATGATGACATAGAACATGGGCCCTTGTGTTGGGGAGACAGTCTCGATTTCATGTATTGTGTTCTGTATTTTCTGTGACTGTCCTCATGCTTGTTAGAGTGTGCTCTGGAGTATTTAGCCTCTGTACCTCTACAGGCCCTTCCTACAACTAGACATTTTAGCAAGAAGAATCATAATTTGCTTATTAATGTTTTAAGGGTGAAAGCCTTTTGGTTTAGAAAATTTGGAGAGTAAAAGGTCATGATTGCTAATTGGTCAAGCATTCTGGGGAAGGACTTTTGGGTGCTGAAGACGTTCTGGAATTAGCTAGTGGTGGTGGTTGCACACATTGTGAATAAACTAAACCCCACTGAATTATACACTTTACAAGGGAAAATTTTATAGTATGTGAGTTACATATCAATAAAAAAAGTTATGGCTAAATTGGCAATATTTCAGATTCTTAAACAGCTTCATTTATTGTGTGCTTAAGCCACCAGCTGTTTAATTTTCATAGCCCTCTGCAAGGTAGGCAGTGACATCCAATTTTATACCTGAGGGAGGGGACTCAGAGAGGGTTTTTAGCTTCCTGTAGGTTAGTAGCTATTAGGGGTGGCCAGGAGGATGCCGAGTGCAGTGGTGTTCTCCCCCAGGCGGGTGTCCCGGTGGAAAGCAGATGCCTGCGGATGGTTTCTCCCGCTGCGCCATGCATATCACACTGAGGTACGTGACACCATTCAGGGAGCTTTCTATGTCCCTTTTTTTGGTGTCAGGGAGAGGAAAAAAAAGTCACTCTTCTTTGAAGGAGGGCGTTGTGGATAAGATCTGGTTGGGCTTCCATTGTGATTTGATGGTACCTTTGGTAATTTCTTAGAAAACGTTGGATTAACTGTCCCGTTGAAAATTTCAGGGAGTCTCAGTCAAAAAGAAAAGGACGGACTTTGCTTCCCAGTAAGTGGTGTATTTGGGGACAGCGAAGGGCCCACCTGAAGTGGTTCAAGCTGGTGATACTTAGTCTCCCTCGTAGCGTCCTGGGGGAGTTGAAGGGAGAGGAGCTTGGTGCTCTGCTCCTACTGAACGTGGCCTGGACATTAACAGTTGCACCCCGCGTTCTCCTGCTGGTGTGAGTTCTGTATTTTGGAACACTGGAGTCAGCTGTGCTCACTCGCATACACGACCAGGAGTACGTGTTAGACTCCAAGACCGAAACTGTATTAATTTGCATAAAACCGCATATGCTCTGTTCAAGAATTTTCATTGTGCCTGTTACAGAATCGAGTTGATACTTCATAGAGAGCATGTTAGCGTCACTTAAAAGGAGACGTCTCAGAAAGAAGAAGAATTTGTGTGGCTTTGAAATTACTTCTGGGCATGGTCCCTGAAAGAAAGGAACCACTGAAGGCTTTCGTTCTTCTTAGCATTTTGAAACTTCTTCTCCTGATTATATACATTAAAAACGTGTAAAGCAGGTTGGGGTTTTGTCTGCTGTGTGTAGCATGCCTGCAAGGGGACCAGAGGTCTGGTGGAACGAGAGCCTTCCTGCTGGGTGGTGACCTCTTTATGATGTTTGGTCTGTCATCTTTGTTTCTCAGTTTCAAATGCCTAGCTCAGAATTACTTAGCACTTGAAGTGGTTTTCATCTTCAGAGGACTTTATGGGCATTATTTAATATACAGGGCACTGTGTAATGAATGAGCTGTTTATCCTTTGAGCAGTGTCAGTATGCCAGGTGCCATACAGCTGGAGAAGACAAAAATAATATTCTGGCCAGTGGGAGTTTGTATTCTAAAGAGGCAAGATGATTAGGCAGATTCTCTCTTCTGGCCTCTTTTTAAAAATGTGCTGGGGAATAATTTAGAAATTAAAATTATAAGAGGTGATCAACTAGCTCAAGTCCACCTAATTGGAATTGCTCTCAAGGTGAAAATGAAATTTGAGATGCTCTTAAAAAGACCTAGTCTATTATCTCTCACTTATCACACATTTTTTGACATACATAGTATTTTTCCTGTTTACAGATGAGGATTTTGCTAAAGCTAGGGCAGAGTCATTTTTAATTCTCTTTATACCACCCCCAAATCCTGTTTTTCTTTACCTGGTGTAGGGATGTGCTTTGCAACCAAGGCTGCATGTGAGTCACAAATGCAGTTTTCTGAGTTTCACACTGGGTCAGTCCATCCACCCTAGCTGGGCTGGCTGGCCTCAAGGGAAGCTTCTGGACCGCTTGCCCCGTCAGCCTCTCGAAGGCCCATCGCACACCCCACACTGTGTCTGTGTTCTTGCCCCTGTCTGTGTGTTTGGTGTTCCCTCCTCTTCCTGGTTTTCCTATCACTGACTGAGCTCAAGCATCACTTCCTTTAGGAAACCACCTGTCTGTCTTCTGGCCTCCCTGGCCATCAGTGTTGGCGTAGTACCTTGTGTAGACCGTGTTCTGGTTCTGGGTCTTTGGGTCATAATTGTTTCCTGTGAGTGTGAGCTGCTGGGCCTCTGGCCCTGGGCAAGCTCCAAGGAGAGGCAAAGTAAATGCCTGTTGTGATTTATACCGGTGGTTCCTTAACCCAGCCTGTATCAGAATCACCTAAAAAGTTAAAAAAAATTACAAATCTCCAGCGATTCTCATTTAGTAGTTCTAGGATAGGGCCATAGAGTCCGTATTTTGAAAAAGCCTTACTGGTAACTCAGATGCACAGCTAGGAAGAGGAACCCCTGGTCATGCCGAGGTGCACATATTGGTTATGGGTTATGGGGCCGTGGCCAGTTTTGGGTAAGGTATGATACGTGCGATGTGCAGAATCATTTCACTTACACGCCTGGAGGGAATGGAGAATGTGAATGTGGTCCGTTTATGATGGGACATCCTTCCTGAAGGAGAAGACTCTGGCTCATTGAGGAGCTCGCTGACCAGTCCGGTTTTCTGTTGTGTGAACAGACTGAGTGCACGATTGGCCCACCAAACTTGCATTTGTAGTCACCGTGTTGCCACAGAGATGTTATGTAGTATTGAAGGAGATTAGAGAAATCACATCGTAAATGATCAGAACAGATGGCTTGTAATTTAACTCTCCTAGCTCATATTCTTTGTGCTGGTACTTGAGAACACTTTAAAATATCAGTTCTTACTTTGTTTTTCACCTTTAAAAATGGCAGAGTTCATACCATGATTTAAAATGGAGATAATGTATGCCACACACACAGTATACAATGGCAATGATGTAAAGTGGGGAGAATATTTAAAGTATTTTGGGAGTGGCCTCTTTACCTCTGCTTTTAGAACTCACACATGATTTGCAGCTTCTTTTTTTTTTTTGTTCCACTTAGAGATTTCATACTCTCCCTTATTATTTTGATAGCACCAGTCAGGGCTAATTTTTATCTCCTGGCTTGACAGTAAAAGGAATATTACGAGATCGTGTAGATTCAGGCAACATACTCACTTTCAAGGTGTTTTATAGTGATCAATAATGTAAAGGGTATTTTCCACAAGAGGACCTCTTTGAAACTTTTTCTCTTTTCCTGTTCTACTCTATGGACTGATGTGCAACTCTTAAAGATTGCATCCCTCATCAAGGACAATTATTCTTTGTCTCTTGCAGGGAACTGCAGCTTGACTAGAGTTCTGGAGTGTGCACATGTGTATGCGTACACACACACACACACACACATACACACATACATGCTTCTAATTTACATTGTGTAAATGATCAGAGTGGATACGTGTCTAAACCACCTCAAATTAGGAAATGATAATCCTATTGGTGTAACTTAAAAATTCAGTAAAGCTTACTTTGATTTTTAGGTACTTGTAGTTGCACGAGAACATAACTTTTAGATTTTTTTTTTAACTCTCACATTTAACTCTCACATTCCTAAAGTATTCAGGAGTCTTAACAGGTTATGCCTACATAGATTTTCATGAGTCTCCTTTCTCATTTGCTGTATCTTAACAGTGATTGGCAAAAAAAATTAACAAGTAAGTTTTCTAGTCCCCAGACAATTCCTGGCTTGCTTATATGTCAATGTGTGTTTTAAACTGAGTGCAGACATTAACAGTACAGGGCACTTCTCTTAGAATCTTTCTCTGCCTGTGTAAGTACGTTTTATGAGCCTGTGCTGCGCGTACCAGTGATGGTTTCTGATGCTACTCAGCGGTGGAACAGGTGGGTCAGTTGTGAACCCAGCTCTGCTGGATGTAGTAATTCCTTCAGGATGAATCATTCAGGTGACTTAAGTGTATTGACACCTCTGTGTCAGTGCTAGGGGAAAACAAAACTTGTTAATTATATCAAAAAGCATCTGAAAAATAATCAGAGGCCTCAGAGCCGTTACAGGAGTGAGGTGGGAAATGTGGGATTAAGCCCTGATTTCTTTTTTTTTTTTAATGCCCTAATATTGATTGATTGATTGATTGATAGATTGATTGAACATGTTTATTGGAGTATAATGGGATTAAGCCCTAATTTCTTTTTTTTTAATGCCCTAAATTTTATTTATTTATTTATTTAACATCTTTATTGGGGTGTAATTGCTTTACAATGGTGTGTTAGTTTCTGCTGTATAACAAAGTGAATCAGCTGTACCTAAACATATATCCCATATCTCCTCCTCTGGCGTCTCCCTCCCACCCTCCCTATCCCACCCCTCTAGGTTGTCACAAAACACCAAGCTGATCTCCCTGTGCTATGCGGCTGCTTCCCACTAGCTATCTATTTTACATTTGGTAGTGTATATATGTCCATACCACTCTCTCACTTCATCCCAGCTTCCCCTTCCCCTTCCCCATGTCCTCAAGTCCATTCTCTACGTCTGCGTCTTTATTCCTGTCCTGCCCCTAGGTTCTTCAGAACCATTTTTTTATTTTTTATTTTTTTAGATTTCATATATATGTGTTAGAATACGGTATTTGTTTTTCTCTTTCTGACTTACTCACTCTGTATGACAGTCTCTAGGTCCATCCACCTCACTGCAAATAACTCAATTTCGTTTCTTTTTATGGCTGAGTAATATTCCATTGTATATATGTGCCACATCTTCTTTATCAATTCATCTGTCATTGGACACTTAGGTTGCTTCCATATCCTGGCTCTTGTAAATAGAGCTGCAGTGAACATTGTGGTACATGACTCTTTTTGAATTATGGGTTTCTCAGGGTATATGCCCAGTAGTGGGATTGCTGGGTCATATGGTAGTTCTATTTTTAGTTTTTTAAGGAATCTCCATACTGTTCTCCATAGTGGCTGTATCAATTTACATTCCCACCAACAGTGCAAGAGGGTTCCCTTTTCTCCATACCCTCTCCAGCATTTATTGTTTGTAGATTTTTGATGATGGCCATTCTGACTGGTGTGAGGTGATACCTCATTGTAGTTTTGATTTTCATTTCTTTGATGATTAGTGATGTTGAGCATCCTTTCATCTGTTTGTTGGCAATCTGTATATCTTCTTTGGAGAAATGTCTATTTAGGTCTATTTGATTTTTGGATTGGGTTGTTTGTTGTTTTGATATTGAGCTGCATGAGCTGCCTGTATATTTTGGAGATTAATCCTTTGTCAGTTGCTTCATTTGCAAATATTTTCTCCCATTCTGAGGGCTGTCATTTCATTTTGTTTATGGTTTTCTTTGCTGTCCAAAAGATTTTAAGTTTCATTAGGTCCCATTTTTTAATTTTTGTTTTTATTCCCGTTTCTCTAGGAGGTGGGTCAAAAAGGATCTTGCTGTGATGTATGTCATAGAGTGTTCTGCCTATGTTTTGCTCTAAGGGTTTTATAGTGTCTGGCCTTACATTTAGGTCTTTAATCCATTTTGAGTTTATTTTTGTGTATGGTGTTAGGGAGTGTTCTAATTTCATTCTGTTACATATAGCTGTCCAGTTTTCCCAGCACCACTTATTGAAGAGGCTGTCTTTTCTCCATTGTATGTTCTTGTCTCCTTTATCAAAGATAAGGTGACCATATGTGTGTGGGTTTATCTCTGGGCTTTCCATCCTGTTCCATTGATCTATATTTCTCTTTTTGTGCCAGTACCATACTGTCTTGATTACTGTAGTTTTGTAGTAGAGTCTGAAGTTGGGAGCCTGATTCCTCCAGGTCCGGTTTTCTTTCTCAAGATTGCTTTGGCTATTCGGGGTCTTTTGTGTTTCCATACAAACTGTGAAAGTTTTTGTTCTAGTTTTGTGAAAAATGCCATTGGTAATTTGATAAGGATTGTATTGAATCTGTAGATTGCTTTGGGTAGTATAGTCAATTTCACAATGTTGATTCTTCCAATCCAAGAACACGGTATATCTCTCCATCTGTTTGTATCATCTTTAATTTCTTTCATCAGTGTCTTATTTTTCTGCATACAGGTCGTTTTTCTCCTTAGGTAGGTTTATTCCTAGGTATTTTTTTCTTTTTGTTGCAGTGGTAAATGGGAGTGTTTCCTTAATTTCCCTTTCCGATTTTTCATCATTTGTGTATAGGAATGCAAGAGATTTCTGTGCATTAATTTTATATCCTGCTACTTTACCAAATTCATTGATTAGCTCGAGTAGTTTTCTGGTAGCATCTTTAGGGTTGTCTATGTATAGTATCATGTCATCTGCAAACAGTGACAGTTTTACTTCTTTTCCGATTTGGATTCCTTTTATTTCTTTTTCTTCTCTGATTGCTGTGGCTAAAATTTCCAAAACTATGTTGAATAATAGTGGTGAGAGTGGACAACCTTCTCTTGTTCTTGATCTTAGAGGAAATGGTTTCAGTTTTTCACCATTGAGAATGATGTTGGCTGTTGGTTTGTCATATATGGCCTTTATTATGTTGAGGTAAGTTCCCTCTATGCCTACATGCTGGAGGGTTTTTATCATAAATGGGTGTTGAATTTTGTCGAAAGCTTTTTCTGCATCTACTGAGATGATCATATAGTTTTTATCCTTCAGTTTGTTAATATGGTGTATCTCATTGATTGATTTGTGTATATTGAAGAATCCTTGCATTGCTGGGAAAAACCCCACTTGATCATGGTGTATGATCCTTTTAATGTGCTGTTCGATTTTGCTAGTATTTTATTGAGGATTTTTGCGTCTGTGTTCATCAGTGATATTGGCCTGTAGTTTTCATTCTTTGTGATATCTTTGGTTTTGGTATCAGGGTGATGGTGGCCTTGTAGAATGAGTGTGGGAGTGTTCCTCCCTCTGCTGTATTTTGGAAGAGTTTGAGAAGGATAGGTGTTAGCTCTTCTCTAAATGTTTGGTAGAATTCGCCTGTGAAGCCATCTGGTCCTGGGCTTTTGTTTGTTGGAGGATTTTTAATCACAGTCTCAATTTCAGTGCTTGTGATTGGTCTGTTTATACTTTCTATTTCTTTCTGGTTCCGTCTCGGAAGGCTGTGCTTTTCTAAGAATTTGTCCATTTCTTCCATGTTGTCCATGTTATTGGCATATAGTTGCTTGTCGTAATCTCTCATGATCCTTTGTATTTCTGCAGTGTCAGTTGTTACTTCTCCTTTTTCATTTGTAATTCTATTGATTTGAGTCTTCTCCCTTTTTTTCTTGATGAGTCTGGCTAATGGTTTATCAATTTTATCTTCTCAATGAACCAGCTTTTAGTTTTGTTGATCTTTGCTATTGTTTCCTTCATTTCTTTTTCATTTATTTCTGATCTGATCTTTATGGTTCCTTTCCTTCTGCTAACTTTGGGGGTTTTTTTGTTCTTCTTTCTCTAATTGCTTTAGGTGTAAGGTTAGGTTGTTTATTTGAGATGTTTCTTGTTCCTTGAGGTAGGATTGTATTGCTATAAACTTCCCTCTTAGAACTGCTTTTGCTGCATCCCATAGGTTTTGGGTTGTCGTGTTTTCATTGTCATTTGTCTCTAGGTAGTTTTTGATTTCCTCTTTGATTTCTTCGGTGATCTCTTGGTTATTTAGTAGTGTATTGTTTAGCCTCCATGTGTTTGTTTTCTTCACAGATTTTTTCCTGTAATTGATATTTAGTCTCATAGCATTGTGGTCGGAAAAGATACTTGATACGATTTCAGTTTTCTTAAATTTACCAAGGTTTGATTTGTGACCCAAGATATGATCTGTCCTGGAGAATGTTCCATGAGCACTTGAGAAGAAAGTGTATTCTGTTGTTTTTGGATGGAATGTCCTATAAATATTAATTAAGTCCATCCTGTTTAATGTGTCATTTAAAGCTTGTGTTTCCTTATTTATTTTCATTTTGGATGATCTGTTCTTTGGTGAAAGTGGGGTGTTAAAAGTCCCTTACTATGATTCTGTTACTGTCGATTTCCCCTTTTATGGCTGTTAGCATTTGCCTTATGTATTGAGGTGCTCCTATGTTGGGTGCATAAATATTTACAATTGTTATAACTTCTTTTTGGATTGATCCCTTGATCATTATGTAGTGTCCTTCTTTGTCTCTTGTAATAGTCTTTATTTTAAAGTCTATTTTGTCTGATATGAGAATTGCTACTCCAGGTTCTTTTTAATTTCCATTTGCATGGAATATCTTTTTCCAGCCCCTCACTTTCAGTCTGTATGTGTCCCTAGGTCTGAAGTGGTTCTCTTGTAGACAGCATATATACTCTGGGTCTTGTTTTTGTATGCATTCTGCCAGCCTGTGTCTTTTGGTTGGGGCCTTTAATCCATTAACATTTAAGGTAGTTATTGGTATGTGTGTTCCTGTTACCATTTTCTTAGTTGTTTTGGGTTTATTATTGTAGGTGTTTTCCTTCTCTTGTTTCCTGCCTATAGAAATTCATTTAGCATTTGTTGTAAAGCTGGTTTGGTGGTGCGTATTTCTCTTAGCTTTTGCTTGTCTGTAAAGGGTTTAATTTCTCTGTTGAATCTGAATGAGATCCTTGCTGAGTAATCTTGGTTGTAGGTTTTTCTCTTTCATCACTTTAAATATGTCCTGCCACTCTCTTCTGGTTTGTAGAGTTTCTGCTGAAAGATCAGCTGTTAAGTTTATGGGGATTCCCTTGTATGTTATTTGTTGCTTTTTCCTTGCTGCTTTTAATATTTTTTCTTTACATTTAATTTTTGATAGTTTGATTAATAGGTGTCTTGGCATGTTTCTCCTTGGATTTATCCTGTATGGGACTCTCTGCGCTTCTTGGACTTGATTGAGTATTTCCTTTCCCATATTAGGGAAGTTTTCAATTATAATCTCTTGAAATATATTTTCAGTCCCTTTCTTTTTCTCCTCTTCTTCTGAGACCCCTATAATTCGAATGTTGGTGAGTTTAACGTTGTCCCAGAGGTCTCTGAGACTGTCCTCAATTCTTTTCATTCTTTTTTTTTTATTCTGCCCTGCAATAGTAATTTTCGCTATTTTATCTTCCAGGTCACTTATCTGTTCCTCTGCCTCAGTTATTCTGTTATTGATTCTTTCTAGAGAATTTTTAATTTCATTTATTGTGTTGTACATCATTGTTTGTTTGCTCTTTAGTTCTCCTAGGTCCTTGTTAAACGCTTCTTGTATTTTGTCCATTCTATTTCCAAGATTTTGCATCATCTTTACTATCATTACTCTGAATTCTTTCTCAGGTAGACTGCCTACTTCCTCTTCATTTGTTTGGTCGGGTGGGTTTTTAACCTTGCTCCTTCATCTGCTGTGTAATTCTCTGTCTTCTCATTTTGCTTAACTTACTGTGTTTGGGGTCTCCTTTTCGCAGGCTGCAGGTTTATAGTTCCCGTTGTTTTTGGTGTCTGCCCCCAGTGGGTAAGGTTGGTTCAGTGGGTTGTGTAGGCTTCTTGGTGGACCGGACTGGTGCCTGTGTTCTGGTGGATGAGGCTGGATCTTGTCCTTCTGGTGGGAGGACCGTGTCCCGTGGTGTGTTTTGGGGTGTCTGTGACATTGTTATGATTTTAGGCAGCCTCTCTGCTAATGGGTGGGGTTGTGTTCTTGTCTTCCTAGTTGTTTGGCATAGGGTGTCCAGCACTGTAGCTTGCTGGTCGTTGAGTGGAGCTGGGTCTTTGCGTTGAGGTGGAGATCTGTGAGAAAGCTTTTGTCGTTTGATGTTACGTGGGGCTGGGAGGTGTCTGGTGGACCAGTGTCCTGAACTCGGCTCTCCCACCTCACAGGCTCAGGCCTGACGCCTGGCCGGAGCACCAAGACCCTGTGAGCCATACGGCTCAGAAGAAAAGGGAGAAAAAAAAAGAAAGAAGGAAAAGTAAAATAAAATAAAATAGGATAAAATAAAATAAAATAGTTGTTAAAATAAAAAATAAAAAATATATTGTTAAAAGTAAAAAAAAATTAAAAAAAGAAAGAAAGAAGAGAGCAACCAAACCAAAAAACAAATCCACCAATGAAAACAAGTGCTAAAAACTATACTAAAAAAACAAAACAAAAGAAAAACGGACAGACAGAACCCTAGGAGAAATGGTAAAAGCAAAGCTATACAGACAGAATCACACAAAGAAGCATGCACATGCACACTCCAAAAGGAGAAAAAGGAAAAATATATATGTATAAAAAAAAAAAGGAAGAGAGCAACCAAATCAATAAACAGATCTACCAATGATAATCTCTAAATACTAAAATAAGATAGAGATAAAACTAGAAACAAAGTAAACCCCACGTCTACAGTTGCTCCCAAAGTCCACCGCCTCATTTTGGGATGATTCGTTGTCTATTCAGGTATTCCACAGATGCAGGCACATCAAGTTGATTGTGGAGCTTTAATCCACTGCTCCTGAGGCTGCTGGGAAAGATTTCCCTTTCTCTTCTTTGTTCACACAGCTCCCAGGGTTCAGCTTTGGATTTGGACCCGCCTCTGCATGTAGGTCGCCGGAGGGTGTCTGTTCTTCGCTCAGACAGGACGGGGTTAAAGGAGTAGCTGATTCGGGGGCTCTGGCTCACTCAGGCCGGGGGGAGGGAGGGGTGCGGATGTGGGGCGAGCCTGTAGCGGCAGAGGCCGGCGTGACGTTGCACCAGCCCAAGGTGCGCCGTGCGTTCTCCCGGGAAAGTTGTCCCCGGATCATGGGACCCTGGCAGTGGCGGGCTGCACCGGCTCCCGGGAGGGGCGGTGTGGAGAGTGACCTGTGCTCGCACACAGGCTTCTTGGTGGCGGCAGCAGCAGCCTTAGAGTCTCAGGCCCATCCCTGGGGTCCGCGCTGATAGCCGCAGCTCACGCCCATCTCTGGAGCTCGTTTAGGCGGCGCTCTGAATCCCCTCTCCTCGCGCACCCCGAAACAGTGGTCTCTTGCCTCTTCGGCAGCTCCAGACTTTTTTCCAGACTCCCTCCCGGCTAGCTGTGGCGCACTAGCCCCTTCAGGCTGTGTTCACGCCGCCAACCCCAGTCCTCTCCCTGCGATCCGACCGAAGCCTGAGCCTCAGCTCCCAGCCCCGCCCGCCCCGGCGGGTGAGCAGACAAGCTTCCGGGCTGGTGAGTGCTGCTCGGCGCCGAGCCTCTGTGCGGGAGTCTCTCCGCTTTGCCCTCCGCACCCCTGTGGCTGCGCTCTCCTCTGTGGCTCCGAAGCTTCCCCCCTCTGCCACCCGCAGTCTAAGCCCACGAAGGGGCTTCCTAGTGTGTGGAAACCTTTCCTCCTTCACAGCTCCCTCCCACTGGTGCAGGTCCTGTCCCTATTCTTTTGTCTCTGTGTTTTCTGTTTTCTTTTGCCCTACCCAGGTATATAGGGAGTTTCTTGCCTTTTGGGAAGTCTGAGGTCTTCTGCCAGCATTCACTGGGTGTTCTGTAGGGGTTGTTCCACATGTAGATGTATTTTTGATGTATTTGTGGGGAGGAAGGTGATTTCTGCGTCTTGACTCCTCCACCGTCTTGAAGCTGTCTCTGCCCTAGCTTTAATTTCTTACTAGGCATGGCACACCACTCAGCAAGGTTGGCTCAACCTCCTGGGAACCGTCCTCTGCCAGTCTATTGGCACTGGCTTGAATGAATTGGGGTGAAGTTGCCCAGTTATTGAAATGGATGGCTTGAGGGCAGGTTATTTGGCTCATAAACCCACCTGTTACGGTAATGAGGAATAACGAATGGTAGAATCTGCCCAGGATCCGATTTACATCAAGGGCAGAAAGGCCCCTGCTGCCTAAGCCCAGGATCTTGTTTTCCTGAGATTGCTTCAGGAGGATTTGGACAGTGACCTCCCAGCCAGTGGGATCTGGAGAGTCACTGGGTAGCTTTCCATGCACGTATTCCTCTTCCGTAGGGAAGGCTAATCTTTTCCCTTTGATCAGAGTTGGAATGAATCCTGTTTTGTTCCTCTCAGCAAACCCACTGGCATTGATGCGCTTGTCTTTTTCCTCTTATAAGCCTCTAAACTCATTCCTTTGTTTGTTGGTTGTATCTGGAGGAAGAGTTTCCTCATTGCAGTGTCTGCATGTTTAGCTCAAATTCAGCCATTTACACATAGTGTCCTGAAGTGTCACTGTCATTTTGCCTCTTGAGTTGCTTGTTAGGAACACTAAGGGCACGTGTGGCCCCCAGAACCACGGGCAGCAGGACAGGCTGGCCCTTTCCAGTTGGCCGCTGGGTGTGCAGTGGCCGTGGAGCTCGCCGCCTCTCAGTGAAGGAAGGATGCTCTCAAGGAAAACGAATGAATGCAAGCAGCCCTTAGCCCTGTCACTCCTACCCTTAAACTTCCCAGTAGCTGTATGTTAGTTTGTTCTTACTGGTGACCGTCTATCTTTCTTTCCGAGGCTCTGTGTCTCTGTGTGTCCTTCACAGGGACTTTCCTCTCTGTAGGGGAGTGACTCACCCAGAGGTCATTCTCACAGCCTTAGCCCTCCCCCGAGCAGAGCCCCATCTGCTCAGAAGTAAGCTTTTCAAAAAGGCCCCTGAACCCTATAAATAGCTGTCACCAGTGCCCTCATTCAGAGCTGTGTGAACTCCCACCCATGTATCATTCTGAACCCTGGGTTCATCCATCCATTCTGGGTGTTATAGCTTCCAGAGGAGGTCAGGTCAGCTAGAATGGGATGGGTGGTGGCCACCAGGGGCACATGCCCTGATTCCAGACCTATTGAAACAACGAATGCTTTTCTTCACTAAATGGACTCTTTTATCTTTCTTTTCTAATCCCTGTTTTTCTCACTTCTTCCTTTTTCCTGCATTCCTCTTGTCTCTCCTCTGACTGCTTAAGAATGGCAGTGCCCTCCGGGCCATTGCTGGACTTGATTGGAGGCAGTCAGAGACTTTGATTTCTGGGGCAGGAGTTTAGGGGTTGCTCCCTGTGGAGAGTCTAGATGGCACATTGGCACTAAGTACAGTCTTAAGTGGGGAGGGGAGCGCTGCCCACAGAGCCCCCCGCCCTGTCCCCAGGCCCCTCACATCCACGTCACCTTCTGTGTGTCCCCTCCTGTCTCCTCTGTGCCTCTTCGCTTGGCGGGGCCCGTGACTCTGAACCTCTTTCTACTTGACGCCTCTTTAACCACAGTTTTATGTAATGTAAAATTTGCATTTTATGATGATTTTTGCTAGACTTGGTTTAGCAAATAAGCCCAACAGTTCTTATTTTGGGGTGATTTGATTCCCTCCCCTAAACTGTGGTAATTATTATTCATCGTCATTCCGTTTGACTCGGTCACCCCAGCGTCATGTAATTTCTTCCTGATGTTTTATTTTCTAAGCCGGCATTCACATCGAGGCGGAACCTCACTCGTGTTTGTATCCCCAGTACCCAGCACACAGTCGGCGCTTACTACATGTCGGCTGGAGGAATGAGCAAGTGCATGCACATCCCCACGTCTGAGGGCAGGAGGCAGATGTGGGCTGGAGGCCCAGACATGTTCATGGATTAACGACCTCCCCCGTAGAAGACTGTTAGAGGAAGAGAGCCAGCTGGTGTTGAAGCCGGGGCGTGCGTGCGCGAGTGGACACGGGCTAGGCGGCAGCGGAGAAGGACGGGGGTGGTAGACGCACCTTTCCTTGTGCGGCTGTGTGCACGTTGCTGCTACTCATCTGCTTACTGTTGTCACTGTTGAGAGTTAGCTGCTTCTCCAGACCCATGCCTCTCGCACTTGGACGTGTCTCCTGGGCACTCACCATCTCTACCTAGACTGGCCAAGCTCACCCTAATCCGTATTTGCTGGCCGATTGATTACTAGGTTTGATCAGCTGCAGAGGAGAGTGAAGAAGCATCTTTCCTCAAGGCTTCCTTTCAGATTTAAGATCTAGTTGCCTCTGAATGTTTTCACTTCAATGAGTGGATTTCCCAGTGAGTAGACTGGAAAGGTCGTGTTGGGGAGTGATAGTGCTGGTAAGATTTTCTAAGCTCTTGGGAATGTTTTCATAGGAGAGCTTTCCGTAAGCTGGTTAAGAATGTTTTAGGTCCTTCTCGGTCTTCCCTTTTGCATACTTTGCTACCGTTTCTGGAACTTCCCCTCCCATCCCTTTTAAGGCTTTAGTTACATGAATCTGAAAACAGGCCACAGGGCCTTTTAAAATTATATACATCAATATGAGGCCAACCCAGTTTTTCATAAATAGGTCAAGATGTTTCTACAAAGTAGGGTTTCAAAAACACTCTATCCTTTAAAGAAAGAGGTATTTTAAGGAAAGACGACCAACGTTCAAAGCTCAGCTGTTGGCAGGGCCTGAGAATCCTGGCCACGAGAAGATGCTGATTTCTGGGGCCTGCCTTGGATGGACTGCCAGGTGCCACAGGCACTAATTACTAAGGGAGAGCCTGCTGTGGGCCAGATGTGGCGTGAGGCCCAGGCCGGGTGTGAAAGGGGAAGGCCAGCTGCAGACCTGCAAGGAGCTCTGGGTCCCGGAGAAACAGCTTGGTTCTGAACAGGGGCCGTGGGGAGCCGGCAGCCGCATTCCACCCCAGGAGGGTAGCAGAGACAGGGTTTTTTCAGTCGAACAAGTATTCTTGCTTTACTTAACTACAGAACGTTCATGTCTTTCTCATGGAGAGAGCGACTTAAATCTCTCCCCAAAGTTCTTTTTATGGATAGTTGTGCTTTCAATCTCTATATCAGAATCAGCCAATAATAGTGTGATATTGGGAAGGCCTCCAAACTGTAGCAAGTCAGGGAGGGGAAGAAACTATGGTGGGATTTGCAAGGTGGTTCTTCACATTTATCTGAGAATAGATTCCCTTGAAGAATGGTAATAATTTCTGACATGATCCTTGGAAAAGTTTCTAGGACTCTGTCTTATGTTTGTAAAATTGAAAAGAAGTCTGAATAGCTGTGAAAACTGGCTGTGTTCACAGGTGTAAACATGCACAGCGTCACACCCAAGAATATTATCCTGAAGTCACTGAAATGCTTTGTCACCCATTTCACGGGCCTTACCATCCATGAAGAGTGTATGTGCCATGTGTTCAATTCCCCACCAAATTTTCTGTGCTGTTAACATAGCCTCATGCAAGAGATGCACTTTAAGTTTACCCTAAGTTCCCCTGAATAGGGAGGTCCCACATAGGTGAACTAAGTAGAGAGTCTCCACAAATATGTTATTCATCACATTTTTTAAATAGGAGATTCTCCAGTGGATCTGAATATTTGGCAACAGAATATGACGTATACAGCCTGGTATAAATCTCTTCATTTTTCCCTTGTACTTGATTTTCAAGAAGGTTGATTTCTAATTTACTGTTTCCCTGTAGTGGATATAACTTCCTTTTGTGTTGTTTTGGGTCCTGCTTCCTAGCACTGGAAAGTGCTTGTGTGTGCATATCTGCCCTGCTCCGGATTCAGGATGCTGCCCTTTGAGCTGGCCTTCAGTTCGTTGGATTTACTTGGCCTCTTTGACATAGTGGATGCCAGGGCTTATGAGTTCATGCTACTGTTTGCAGTAGAAGTGGTTAAATTCCTATATGTCCATATTTTTCATTTTAATTACTGGCCCTGTGTTGAAAATGTATTGTTGGAAGTGCCACCAAGAAACCCAGGTCTGCCTGGCATTCCTCTTCTGGGGCAGGCCATGGCCTTTGCCCCCAAGGTGGGACAAGAGAGCCTCAGAGCAGGGAGGCTTTTGCCAGTTTCCTACCCAGATCTGAGAGCCAACACTCGGGGTCACTAGGTGACCTCTGCAGCCATTGTCCTTGGGGCTACTACTTAGAGGGTTCGGGTTTTGACTCCTACAGTTTGATTTTTACTTTTTAATTAGGTTATTTGAGGTGAATGCATGGATTAAGTTTCTTGTTCTTTGTGTAGGACAGAATTAAAGGGAAATTTAGGACACCCTGGTCTGCTTTTGTTCATCACTTCTGTTATAGTCTTAATGGATATTAAGACTGCCTCGTTCCATTCTTCTTTTATAGATGGGAAGGTCCCCATTTTTATTTTTATGTCATATTCTTCCATACACAGCTTTATTTGACAATGTAAGTTGTATTTTTAAGAAAATATTCCCACATTGCCATGTCTTTTACTTTTGTAGGATGATGTCATTTCTGATGGTCACTAATTGGTATGTCTGAATATCTCTCCTTTGATTCCAGGTATTATTTATAGTGATTTTGAAAAGAGAGATTTTGTTTCAAAGGTGTAAAATTTGGGTTACTGCTCTAACTTTACCACTGAGTCCCAGGAAATAGCTTGCCCTGTTTCATAAATTCTTTATAAGTTGGCTTCTCTTATGGGTGATAATCAAGTCTGTGATGTTCTTTGCTTTATTCAGCTGGAGTGCTCGAGTTATTATCGTAAAGTGCACATCAGTGAGATGCACTGGGACTTGGCGTTTATTCTGTGCAGTGGTGGTAGTAAAATTGTCTTCTACACTTAATTATGATTCCTCATACTGGATTCATAGTGAGTTTTTAAAAAAAGGGTCACCCACTAGTAGATTGAAATCTACTGTTGGGAAACTAAAAGTGGTAAGTACTTAATGGTATTTTAGGATTAGCTTGAAAATATCTGTAAGTTGATAGTATTGATACTTGGATCATACGATTGTGTTGTCACCAGCTGTGGAGTGATTTGGTAATTAGACAAAGCACTTTAGAAAGGGCTTATTATTAATAGCAAGTGGTAGCCAGTTTTTATAGGTGAAAGAGAAGGTGGTTGAGAAGAGCAGGTTTCCAGGTGATTAAATGGAAAGCAGATGAAGCTGGGGAGAGGGAGAGGCGGACGAGGTAGGAGGGTGGGAAATCAGGCCATGTGTTAGGGATTTAAGGAAATGCTTTACAGAACTCATTTATATTCTTGGGGTGTGTTTTCCGTAGTTCCCTCAAACCAGAGGTTCCTGTTGTGACATGTTTTGGATTTTTTTTAAAGTTTCATTAGATATATAAAAGTTCTTTGTGATATAGCTTTATGATGTAGATAATATTTAGCTTTTTCTTTTTTAATTAAACACATTCCATGGAGAGAGTGTAGTAATTTGTATATCCTGGGGTTAGAAAGCTTTGGCTTTATTTAAAAATTTGATATATCAGTACATACTTTTGGTAATCTTTAGCTAGTCACTGAACCCTTCGCCATTCAGTTTTACCATTATTTAAAACAATCTTTAATGCTCACTTATTCATTCATGCATCACACATTTATTGAGTACCTACTATGTGCTCAGCAGTCAGTAAAAGTAAAACCTTTCTTGGAATCTATTTGAAGTTCTTGGGAGATAATATTATATATGTAGAAATGTGTTTTATCACTTTTCAACCATTTGCATTAAAAATATTAAAATTTAAACACTTGTTTTAACTTGATATATAATTTCAGCATTAGCAATTTATAATAATGAGAAATTAGTTGGAATGTGACCCCTTTTCAGCATTCTAATTATTAAATTGTACCTAGCCTTGCCCTAAAGTCAAATACCATGAAGATATGTGGGGGAAGGATTGGAAATCATCCCAGTCCTGGGGCAGTAAAGATACAAAGAATGTCCAGAAGACCCAACCAAGCCTGATTTACCCCAGAAAATAAGTTAAGTCTGACATCTGGTTTGTACTTAAGTTTGTACGACCACAGAGAAAGAACTGATTTATGTTCAGGAAAAACTGTACACACAGCAGATTATTTATACCCTTTTAAAAGAAATAAAATATTTTATAATAGCTTGCCAAAAATATAGTGCCCATTATAAGAAAAGCCCGTTGCTAAGTCTCTCATTGGTCGCTGTAAGTAATGATACTTTTGACTAAAACTACAGGAATGCCAATCCAAATTTTTCAGCATTTTGAAGGACTCTAAAATTGCACCATTTAAGGTAATGCCGGCTAGCTAAACTTTGTAACATTTGGTTGTAGACCATAAGCTGAAGAGCCCGAGGTCAGAATTAGGCAATCTAAATTATTTGGAATAATGGAGGACAAAGGCAGGGCTTAGCCAGTAGCTGTTCCTCTGTCTGTCCTGTCTGTTTCATGACTGCGGAGTGCAGATACGGAGAGGTTGCTGCAGAATCATTGTTTGATAGACCAGAAGTGTATCTGAAACCTGACGAGGTTTAAGGACTAGTTCGTTGCTGTTCCTGGGTGTTTCTCAGTCTGAAACAGTCTTCCCTGGTGATAAGATTAGAAAAGAAGAAAGAAATTAGCCTGTTGCTGATTAGTAGCAAAAATGTTGGCATCAAAGCGCAGAGGGTTTGTGTTATTTTTGTTTTGTTTTGCACATATAAATGAGAAGTGTCTGTCTCTGTGACTCTTGCCCTCCTGTCATGGTCAGTGTATGTCTAGAGCCTTGCTTGTCCTCTGAAAATACAGCACGATGGTACAAAACCCCAGCCATGAACACCAACGGCTACAAGTAAGGCTACTGCAGAAAAGTGAAACAAAGGAGCATGTCTGCTGACACTTCAGCATCACCAAGGTGTAGATTCTTCATGTCCTTTGGGGAAAGATCCACTTTACAGTGCTGCTGGTTTATGGGAAAACTAGCTCTAGTCGCCATCAGTCCATACTGGTTTAATACTTAGTGACTGTGGTTTTTAGTAGTTTGCACTTGAGGAGTTGCATCACAGTTTGGCATATATTGTACTTTAAGGGCCTGACTTAGTTAAGGCTCTTTTGGCTGCTGGGGCAACAAAGAGAATTTATCCTAAGTGTGTGGGACCCTTAGTCAGCCCGGGGGAGGGAGATGACGTGGCCTGCCCCGTGGGGGGAGCTGCTGGGAGTGTGAGCTGGCACTCTGAAATAGCTGCTCTAAGTCTGTCTCTGTTTCCTGTTTCTCCCTCGGGTCTTCCTTATGTCTGTCTGTCTGTCTACCCAGCCAACTTTACCTCACTTTCATAGCTTAAGAAGGGATTGACTAGCAACTCTTGAGAAGTTGGTCAGCTACGGTCAGGGGTACACATGGCACACACAGGGCTGCCACCTGAACCTTTGCCTGAGAAAGATCCTGCTTGGAGTTTATGTTTTCCTGGTTACGAACCTGTTCTTCAGTGACCTTCTTAAGACATTCCCTCCAAAGGCTGAGCTCAAAAAGGCCAAGTAAGTAACACTGTGTCTAGCATAAGAGATTTTGGTCTGGAGTGAAGTCCCGTGAACTTGGATGGGAAAGAAATTAATTACATCTTTATTTTTCACAGCTCTCCAACTAAATACGATATTTCTTTCAATTGTGAATGTAATGCAGTAGTTCTGGCAGCACCTGTGACTTGTCACCAGTGGACATCGCAGATATTTTCAAATTCCATTACGTTTGGTTACTGCAGATCTCTCAAAATTTCACTAATGTTCAGCACTGCTTCAAAATGACAGTGGTTACTGGACTGATTGCTAGATCTTGTTATTTCATGTGTGGTAAAGAAGCACATAATACTTTAAAATCTTTAGATAACTTTAAAAAAAATGATTGGTTTTCTGTGTAATTTTCTGTATTTTATTTTATGTATTGGAAAACAGTATTCCGAGAAGACGTCCATTAAGTTTCTCCAGGCTGCCACTAGTTAGAACTAAACTACTTCGGAAAAAATTGCGATCTGGAATTGGACCACAGTTTTCTTTTTAAGGCTGTCAGGTTTCAAATGTTTTCTACAAGGAGTTTTCCAATTTTCTCCACTCTACTTAGAACTCCCTTTCCACAATTTTTACTTTTTTGTTTTAAAATCTTTTAAGGTTTAGTAATGGATTCCGAGTCTTGTTTTTCCTTTGCATAAATTGTATATTCTTTGGAGCTGAAGAGTCTAGATTGTTACAGTATTAAAATTTAGAGATATATCGGCATAAAACTAGATCTTGGTGTGTAACCTCAAGATGTGGAAGCAAGATGTGTTTTACAAACCTACGTTTCTCAAGATTAGATATGATGAGGCGCAGTTCACTTAAGTCTGCCTGGGCCTTTTAAGTAGAACTCATTTTATCACACTGACAATTACACAGATATTTGGGGAACTCCCCCATGTGATAGTGTAGCCTCTCTCTTGTGTAGTCCACTTAGTATGAGCTCAGCATAATTTGTGAGAGTCCTGAAAATATATAGGATACGTAGAGTCCTGTGTGCTGGGTTGCGGGAGACAAAGCTTCTGAAAGAAAAGTTCACAAAGTACCGTGTGACAGTAAAAGTGTATCTTTGCATCAGAAATACTGATATGTGATGATATTTTGGAGGCGAATGCATTTTGGGAGAATGAATATCTAGCATAGTTCTTATTTAAAAATATGTTTTACACCACTTCTTTATAAAACAGGCCTTATAAATTCCTATTTATGCTTTCAAAGATGATTTTAAAAATTTACACTGACCCTTTCGAAAGTAACATTTTTACTTAATGTCAAATAAACGGAGATGGCTAAAACATTTAGTTCTTCCTTAAATCATAGTCACTTGAGAACTGGGTGTTAAGTCTCATCTTTACGGCTATTGAACATTTTATGCACATATTTACAGAGTTGATACTGGATATATGCGTTTCATAAATGCAGCGGTCTTCTGAAACACTTGGCCATTAAATTTAGTTTTCACAAGAGTATTTTTAGGTTAGCATGAACAACCCATTTCCGATACTTTGTTTCTGTGTCCCACTTTCTCTGCAGTAGATTTGTCTCATGGACTCTGCCCTGAGGTTTGAGAAAGACGCTCACAGTTTGACAGTAGTAAGCATACAAGTACGTCCCAGGGGACAGAGGATTTATTCTAGAATCCATTTAAGTGTTGACAACAAATTAATATTCATGTATTTAAAACTTTCATAAGTAAATTGCCACATTTACAGTTTGTTTTCAGTGGCTTATATTTCACAAGTTTAAAGGTTTCAGAGTTTAAAGATCCCATTTTTTTCGTATAATAACTGGAATATGAATATTACAACATTTTTTTATTATGGAAAATGTCAAACACAGAGGTCTTTTCACTGCCATGCATTTCTGGCACTTGTGTGAATTTCATGTTGTCTTGTTATCTGGCTGCCCTGTAACTTGGGGCACTAGCATTGTACCTTCCTTGACAGAGCTCCTATTCCAGGACCTAGAGATTTGGAGGGATTCGGACATTTTAAAGCATGCTGCCTCTGGTTTACTAGCAAATAGGGAATTATAAAGAATAAAAATCGAAAAGATAGCTGACAGAGGGAGAAGGAGAAAAAGAAACAGAGAGAAAGAAAGAGGGTAAATACTGCTGGGCTAAGTGGCTTCCCTCCCTGGGCTGGGACCCAGGACCCCTGGGGGAGGAAGAATTGCTCCTGTCTCTGCCGAGAGCTCTTCTTCTGCCTGTCACTGAGTCAGGCACCTAGGGGTTCTTGGCTGAGTATTTTGGCTGCATGAAGGAGGCTGCTTTGCATCTGCCTGTAAATATAAGACTTTCTCTGGAATTGCCACAGGCCCATGGTTGCAAATTAAACAGAAAAAATCAACCCTGGCTATATACCATGGCTTGGCTTTGTTTCTAACTCACTGCAAGGATTTTATCAGTGTTGTCTACTATTTTATATTTACTTACATTTATATCATAGGATACGTTAATTGTGTTTATTGTGTATGTGCCTTGTTTTGTTTTTATTTTTTACAAATACGCCTACCCAATGATTTTCCTAGTTCGTGAGGTAATTCTTCATTTTCTCACTTCTTCTAACCATTTTTCTCTAAAGCTACCTCTTTTAGGGCAGAGATTTTGTTTGGCCCTTATTGCTCTGTATTTGCCAAGCAGGAGCAGCCAAGTTGTATGTGTGGTACTAGGACCACACAGCAAAGGCTTTCTTTTGGTGCCAGAGATCAAAAGAGAGGTCACTGTAGGTGATGGCTGTCGGCACAGGAAGGCTGCCACTTAAAAGGGTAGAGAAGATGATTAAGTTCCCAGTCGAGGGAGGCACTTATTGCTCAGGTTCAACTTTAGAAGCTCTAGGTTACTACCTTGTGCTGCGTTGTGCTTAAAAAGCTGTGTCCCTGCTAGGTGTTTAGGAGATGACGGGTGGTGTTGCTGTCAAATGTTGATGCTTCCTTAGTGTGACATTCTTCACTGATAGACTGACCATATAATTTATGATCTAAGCAGAGATGCTTTTGAGCGTGAAAGAGCGTATTACTGTTAATTATTCTGGAACAGTAGGTGTAAACTGGGACTGTCCCTGTCAAACCAGGATGTATGGTCACTCGACTTACTGACCACAGTTTTATAACTTCCATATACAGAGGACAAGAGTCATGTTAAGACAATCATGACTCCCAGTGGTGAGTGTCCTGTGGCTTATTCCTAACTTGGATACAGTGATGTGTGATTCAGTATTGGACACATAAAGGCATTGACAGCTGGCCGAGAAGAGTAGTCAGGAGAGATGATGCTGAGTCAGAGCCCCTGTCAATAGTGGTCTGTTTAAAAAGAGACCTAAAGTACATTCAAAGTCCACCCCCCCCCCACCCGCCCCAGCTCCTTGAGTGGCTGAATCGCCCCTTTTATGTGTGAGCTAAGTGGGACTGGAGCCGTGAATCAGGATTTGTCAACACTCAGGGCCTGGCGCGTCCTTCCCTTCTTCACAGGAGCGCAGAAGGGGGTCTTTGTGCTCCCCTCCCTCCCCATCACTGAAGAAGGCTTTTTAACTTCGTCCTGTTCTGGGTGAGTGAAGAGTGTTTCGGTTAGAGCCTGTCCCGCTCCTGGCCAGCAACCCCCTCCCCCCTCCCCCCTCCCCCCATCCCCTCCCCCTCCCCCCTCTCCCCTCCCCCCCTTCCCCCCCAGGCGTGGGTCTGGTGTCCCAGCACGAGGAAGAAATGCTCTCCAGCACTTAGATTCCCTGACTGGAGCCCCTGGCAACTTCTTCACCACCTGTTAGAGGAGTTGTCCTGTATTTGTTCTTAATTGTTCCATAATGCTAGGTTAAATGCACCCTTTATTTATTGACTTATTTATTATTTTTTTAAAATAAATGCACATTTAAATGTGATTTTAAAACCACCTAAAAAATATATATATATATATATATTTTTTTTTTTACTGTTTCTGCCCTCAGGATTCTTCAAAAGGATGAGCATTTACGTAAACAAATCAGAATTAATGTGTGTTAAAACATATTTTTTTCTTACAATCCGGAATTTTCTACATATGGTGTATGTATCCTTTAAGATCACCTGATTTTGGAAGGCAAGTTGGGTAAAGTACCATTTAACTGTAATACAGACGTAGTCAAGCCTGTGCATTATATTCCCTAGTTTTCTGGTACATCCTTCTGAAATAACCTAGATAAAAAGTTGGTTACATGCTGATATTTTCAGTCTGTGTGGCCTGAATTCCAAACTGATCATTATATACTGCCTGGAGCTTCCTATTCTCATTGGACTAAAAAAGATTATTTTGAAGGGAAAGGGGCAAAAGAGGCTAACTGAATTTACCACTGTTTCTTTAACTGTGCTGAGAGTATTGAGTTAAATGGAAGCTGTCAGTATTCTTATTGCTTGCTTTAAAAAAAAATGTTACCTAAATTGGACTTTGGTAAGAATCTCATTTTTAGCTTAAAAAAAAAAATCACAGAAGTATGACGTGTTAGAACGATCTCATCTCTGGATATGAGAATACAGGTAGATAGCTTTAGTTTTCTTCTGGAGTTTATTATTTGAGTTGGCTTAGTTTTCTACATATGATAAAATATTTAATTTTATGCAGTGAAATTCTTCAGAAAAGAGCTAAGGTATAAAGATCATGCAAGAAAATGGCATTTGTACAGTTCACTTTTAGAATATTTTTTTGGCTCCGTTGTATGGATTATAAAAAAAATAACCAACATTAGACTATTACAATGCATTTTTTGGTTTGATTCTTCTATTAGCACTGTGTCTCAGCCTCCTACCTTTTCACAGGACATGCAGCTGACATTACAGCCTCTTTCTAAGTACTAGAAAAAGACATCTTATTTAAGGGGTGTAGAAGGAACGTTGATATTTTCTACAGATGCCGCATTGTTCTTAGATGCCTCAGAGTGTGTAAGAGAACCCTGAGAAGGGAAAGCCTTCCGGATGTTGGCCTGGTCGTAATTGTGTTAGTGCCTCTCCAAAGGTTCGGGCATCTGTTGAACCTGAAGTTGGAGCCCCGCTCAACGCTTTAGGGCCACTGCAGGACGGTGGCTGCTTCCTTCTAGCGCAGATGAGTCTGGGAGCTGGTCACCGCCCTTGTCAGCTGTCATTAGCTGCCCACTGATCCCGGTGCTGGCCCTTAAACCTCACGGCCCTTCTGTGATCCATCCCATCTGAGAATCTGTGCTGACCCCCGTGCCAGGCTGTGAATGGCTGTGGGCAGGCCTGTGACGGGCGTGTTTCTGGGCCGGGTGGTCTGTGAGGTGGCGCACGGGACTCCCAGATGGGACGTGTGTCCACAGCCGCCCCAGGGCAGCTGCATTGCAGAAACCCCTTTCTGAGCGCCATTTCAGTGCACTTGGAATGCTCTGGCTTCCTCTCGCTTTGTTACATAGACCAACGTCAGGGGCATTTAAAATAGACAAATTAGAGAATTTTAGCCAAGTTTAGGATCTGAGTGTATAGCTGGAGAAGTAACTGGGCACAGTGGAAAGAACCGAAAACCCGAAGAGTTTCACGTTCTGGCTTCTCCACTTGCGGCCTGTCAGCCCTGGCCCTGCCCTTCACTGAGCATGCGCTCTCAGTAGCCTAAGAGCCCAGGGTCCTTCTAGCCTAAGAGCCCAGGGTCCTTCTTCTGTGTTTTACGTCTGCGAGGGGCCCTGCTGAGCCTTCCTGTAGGTTATCTTACGGGCTCCTCCCAGGGCCCCTCTCACATGGATCCTGTTATTCTCTCCATGTAATAGGGGAAGCTCGGAGACACTAACCCACTTAATTTGCTGAAGGTCACGAGGCTAGAACGTGCGCAAGGGTTGGGTTCGGGACCTGGCTCGCTCTTTGTCTGGTACTGCGTTGCCTTCCTTAAGTTTTAACGTCTCTTCCAGTTAAGCTCTCAATCGTGGGGCGTGTGTAGAGAGGCCTGACCAGGGTGTGTGGAACAAAGGAATCGGACCTGGAGGTGGCAGCCTGGTGGAGGGGGCACAGAAAGGACATTCTGAGTATAGAGCCAGTTGGGGGCAGGGGAACAGCGGTTCAGGGCTGGAAACAGGGGCCACGGGCCTAGCAGGGGGCAGGGGTCTCCTCCGTAAGCACAGCGTGACTTTGGTGCGGAGGACACGGCCCTCCTGCAGCCGGCCTGGGGCTGAGCACCCTTCCTGGCAGGGGCCGCTGGTGCGTGTCGGGAGGGAAGGGGGCACCACGTGGAGACATGGTTCCTCTGTCAGTGGCTTCCCGGCCGCCACCTGGGGCAGTGCCCACCGGGAGGGCGGCCAGGGCGAGCCCCGGTCACGGCGCTGCAGGTCTCAGAGACCAGCTCCAGGCCCAGAGGAAGAACGCCGAAGGTGAGATCCTCTGGGGATTTACCTTATTCCTGAGTTATTAGTGGCGTCTGATTTTGCCACAAGAGTCTTTCAGTCCACAGACTTTGAACCGTGCATACATTTTTTGTGATTATAGCCTTGTTAGGGAAAGTTGGCCAATGTTGGCTTCATTTTCAAGAAATGATGGGGCTTCCTCTTTCTAGCCATATCCTTAATGATTTTCGAGGGTTCACGACAGTTACACAGCTTAGAGATTTGGCAGCTTGAACACATGAGCCTAGTTTTCTTCAGCAAAGGCCTCAGGAGGTTTCTTACAGTGCGGGGCGGCGGAAAAGGTGGGCAGAAAGAGTTGTTGGACTCATTTTTGCAGGTCGCAGCGCTAGGCAGAGAGCACACCAGTGAAGCGGGCACCTCTGGGTTCAGAACTCAGCGTCGAGGGTGCCTGCCACAGGCCACAGAGACGCCAAAGACTTCGCTCAAAGGGAAGAAACTCCTGTCTGCACAGCCCTTGATTTTGAATCACCTTATCCCTTCTGTCCTCGTCCCTCCACCTCGACACTCTTTCGAAGGTGAAATCTCTTCCCCTGAAACTTCAGTTGATTCCAGTTTTGGCTGTTGGAGCCCAAGTGTCCAGAACTGCAAAAGATCTTTTCTGCTGAGCCTTTGAAATATTTGAAGATAGTGACCAGGTCCCTCCTGGCCTCAGGCTCTTCTTTAAACACCCACACTTTTCCTCACTTCCCCCCAGTAGCTTCCACACTTTGCACCGATGTGGATCACAGAATCCCAGGTCTGCTGTTTGTGACCTGTACAGGGTACACGCTGCCCTGCCCTGCCCTGTTCCTGTCAGAGATCCAGCTCGTAGAACTCTCCAGAACACCCTGTGTTTTTTGTTCCTTTATCTCCTTTTTTCACCCAGATCCTTCCTCACTTGTACTTAACAAATTAACATTTTGAACGTAAATGTGACTTTATATAGATTGTTGAATTTCATCTTATTACTTTCAATTCTTCCTGTTCAGATTTTTGGATACTATTCTCCCCCCCCCTCCCCCCCACTGACACACTAATGATTTCACTCAGCTGTGTGGTCTGAGGATTTGATAACCTGGACTTCTCTATCTTGTTATCTAAGTCATCGCTAGCAAAGTTCCATGGAGAGGGGCCCATCTGTGAAATCTGTGGGCACCCATAGCTGTTTGCTGTCTCATTACCCTCGTCAGGCTCAGTGTGAGGTGGGGACACGTTCTACCTCATGATCCCCTTTGACTTCTGCTGGTACCACCTTTAACCGAAACAGCACCATGATCCCTTGGTCTTAATAGCAGTTCTGGGATTGCCCAACAGAGATGCTTCAACCTCGGGGCACACTTGGATCTGATAGCAACTGTTGTCATTGTGGACTGAATAGTGAAATTTTCAAAGCAAGGAGACAAGCTTTGTTTTAGAAGGGACTGGCTTATCAAATACAATGTAGTTTCTACTTCTTTGCCTGTAGATAGGTCTAAAAAGCTCCCTTGTGATAATAGAAGCATGATTAAATGATGGCATAAATTCTCTGCCTTAATTTTGCTAAGGATTGAAATACAGAAATTAGTGAGAAATTTACATGTAGAAACTTGGTCTGTGAGAAAATGTCATTTATTAAAAAGGACAGTGTTATACTTTTTTCTGTGGTTAGTCATATGATTTTTCTACATTTTGTTTTTCGTCCTATGAAATTATCCATTGGAAAGCTCACTAGCATTTAAGAATTCACTTAACTTCTCCTGACAGAAGTGCTCCCTAGGTATGAATTTGGAGTTCTGATGATTTTTTTAATCCTTCCCTGATTTTCTAGAGGATTAATGAGGAAAATGGGACTGAGTACTGCTGAGATCCTCCGCTTTGCCATTACCCCCTCCTAGAGCAGGGATGGCAAAGACAGACATGTGCGCTCCTCCTGCACCCCTGGCCACAAGGCATCAGCCCTCTGTGCGCTTCCCCCTGAGCCGGGACGGTCCCCTGCTCCCCGCGGCCTGCAGGCAGCCCTGGGGTTGATGGCAGTGGGTCTCAGGATGGAGCCCAGATGTCCCCTGCTCTCTGGGGGTGTGGGGCGTCTTCCAGTAGGGTTCAGAAGGACCCCTGCGCCTTCCTGCTTTCCTGTGGCTAACCCCTTATCATGTCCAGGTTTGTTACTGCTCTCCTGCAATTTTCCTTCTCTCTCCCGGCTGAAAGCCGTGGCTCAGTCTCCCGAACACCTGCGGTTCTGGGGTATTGATACTTTGGCTGTGGCTCTGCAGTAATTCTTGTGATTTATCTCTCCATCAACCAGATTGTGACTTAAACAGGGTTGTTTTCTCTCTCCTTTCTTCAATAGTAGGAGTCCAGTAAATATAAATAGTAAAAAAAAAAAGTGCCTTGGAGACCTTGTTTTTTAAAAGGCTGATAAAAAGGCATCAGTTTACTAAAAAATGTAGTGCACTCTTTCGAAAGAATTAACGCATCCCTTAAACATTACTGGTTTAAACAGAGTATTACCTGTTAAGTATTTCTTTCCTTGACCAACTCCCCCCTCCCAAAAAAAAACCTAAAGAAACTCTAAAAAGAGGAAAACAAAACCAATTCAGCGCTGCTCCTTAACCATCAGTCTCATTTTCTTCCCCTCCTTAATGGGATCGGTTTCAAACTGGGGCTGAGCAAAACGCATGCAGTCTCCCTTCCCCGTCTTCTGAGGAAGGACGCACGGTTAGAGCTGCGCCCGCTCCGGGCTGCATGGCCCAGGGTCTCTGGTGCTGTGACCCGGGGTTCCGTGGGGGCACTGCCAACTGTTAACCTTCGACGGACGGTGCCCGTTTTACTTTGAATTTATTTTCATGGCAAACGTTTGTTTTTGAAACATATCACCCCGGAGAACATGGCTCGTGAGGGAAGATGGATCTCGCTATTCAATGCACGGTTCTCACTCCCGCGCTCCGTGTGCTCTGTGGTTGGTCAAGGAGGGCTCCGCATTGACCTCGACTTCAGAGCCCCTCAGCCACACGAGCAGGCGCCCCGAGCCTGTCCACATAGGCGCTCCCACGTCTGCGGAAACCCCGGCCGCTTGCTAAGTGCAGGCCTCGCAGCCTTTATCCCGTGGGGATGTCGGAACGTTTTGGGCAGGAGAGCTTTGCTGCTCGCCTTAGCAGCGGCAGCAGCAGCGTTTGGGGACAGTGTTGAAGGGAATACCGCACGCTGTTTTCATGTCCTCTCAGCAGAAAGACAGCCGGCCGCTGCCGGAAACGCCGTGTCCTACGGCTGCGAGGCTGCCCCCTGCTCATGGCTTCTGTCCAGTCATCGGATCACAGGGCTTGGCTTCTGCAAGGTGCCTTTCACTGCCCTCTGGTCCACTGAAGGCACCAGATGATATCGTTGAGGCTTTGAACTTGTGATTTTGTCACATTGAGAAAATGATAGGGCGTCAGTGGTCTGGAACGTGTTTGCATCTGCTTAATATTAGCCGTGCGTTACGAGGCAGGACTTGACTGGTTTGGAGGAGTTTTATTTCCCTTGCAAACTGTTCTGTCCTCGTATGACTAACACGTGAACCTTAGAGGAAGGATTGCTTCTTAGCCTTTTTTAAACACTGCTGCAATAAACTCCCCAAACACTTGTGCCATCATGTTTCTTTTCAGTACATCCTATATATGGAAAGTTCCTGATGTTTCAGGAAAAAAACTTAAGTTAGGTGAGTGAGAGCGAGAGCAGACACTTTCTGGGTCCAGTTCTCATCCTGCGTTTTGACACCCTTCAAGCATGGCTGTGCTTTCCCTGTGGTTCCCATGCTTTTCTACATCAATTGTCGTCTTGTTCATTACTAAACTCAAATCACCTTTGCTGTTCTGAATCCTAAGCAGAGATCAGACTCCTGGAGAGCATGCTTCCAACTGAGCAGTGCACTCAGTGCCACAGGCCACAGCCAGGCCAGGTGCCGCTGTGTGCGGGATCCGTCCTGGCCCCCAGTGGCTCACAGACTGCGCTGGTTGTGAATGGACCTCAGTATCGAGTGATGTACATTATCATGTTTGTGTGAGTGCATCGTATGGCCTCTGGCTGTTCAACACTTTCACTTCATAAAGCTTGTGTGTGATTTAAAATATTGTAGATTTTTTGTTGACTTTTGGGTCTTGGCTTTTGTGTGTGCGTGTGGTGGCAGAAAGCACCTAAGGGGTCATGATGTATTAGATTTTGTCCTACTGGTGAGTGTAGCGAAGTGACCAATAGAGATATTTGGAAGGGGGAAAGACCATTTATTTAAAACCATTAGTGATAATTATTTGTAGTAGAACTTGCCATGATTTTAGTCATGATTTGAAAATTATGAGCTGCTTCTGCCCCATATACTTAAATATTTTTGCCCAGTGTTCAGAACATAGGATTTTTATACCCAGGATTCCTGTAGTTTAGCCTTTCACAGCTGTAGCCATTGAGTCATTGCTGTGAATTCCAATGATTATAAAACTTAGTCTGAAAATGTATCAGTGCTTTTATGAGCCCAGTATCTCTCTGTATCAGTACACGAGGTGATGAGTAACTATAGATAGTGTAAGTTTCTGAAACCTTTGTGCATCTTCCAATAGAGACGTTTATTTAAAGTGTTACTGTCTCCTCTCCCCACCCCACCCCCAATTAAAAGCTGTTATTAAACCTTCAGTGTGATCTTAACAATCTGTAGCATCCTGAGTCAAGGAAATTAAAAAAAAAAAAGATTTGCTGATGTGCTTTAGAGAAAAATGGAGCAATTTGTTTAACCCACCTTGGAATCGACTCTCAGGCAAATGATCAATAGACTTTGGTGGGGTATGGTAGGCATAAATGAGATTGTATGTGTGTGTGTGGGGTGGCAGCCAAGGGGCTGATTTCCTTAAAATGTAAGTGGCCTGCCAGATCCCAAAGGCATTTTAGTCATTTTCAGTGACTGGATCCAGAACACCTGGATCTTTCTACTTTCTCCCATAACATTAGGGCCGGCCTCTCTCTCTCTCTCTCGCTGGCTCCTTCCTCCCTTCCCTCCCCCCATAAAGGCTAATAGTGAGTGGTCTCAAACTTGAAGGCAAAACAGAGTTACGGAGGATCACAGGAGAGCCTGGTCCTAATGTTTTCTTCTGAGTTGAATCCTGAAGGCTGTTGACATCAACTGAAAGGTAGACACACGAAAACACTGACAGCACTTGTCCTTCCCAGCCCTGACTGGGGTGGACATTCTACTCCTGGGGGCCAGCTCTGAGGAACATTTGAAAGACGTGAGCAGCGTAAAAGTATTAAGCGCGGCAGTGAGAGCAGCTCTCCTGGGCTCTGAGCGGGCCCCCAGGCCCAGGTCGGCCTCCACGGCCTGGCGGAGTACCACGTGGACCCGCCGCCTGTGCGTACCCGCCGTGCTGCACGCCTGCCCTGCGCGTGTGGCTGCGGAGAGGACGTCCCGGCCGGGGGACGTGCAGGGGGGAGTTGAGGGCACTGCTGTGCTCGTGCCAGACACCTGGGAAAGCAGGAGAAGGGGCCGGAAGATGTGTGGAGATGATTGGGAGAAGACGGGGGTGGGGGGAAATAGATGAAATAGATGGGAAGGTGGTAGGTGAGTAACTTCTGGGGCACATAGGGAAAAAATTTTTTTTAATATTTTGAAGCTGATTTGATCGATGAGAAGTAGGCTTCCATGGACTTGGCTAACTCATGGCGTGTATTTTCATAAAATTAACCTAAATGAAGCGTTTTCTTACTGCCAATGAAAGAAAAGCATTTGCCTATTTATTTAGTCTTCACTTTTGCCAGGTAAGTTTTGAAGCCTTGCATTTTAATATCACTAATGTTTTATGTTGCCTTACTTAAAGTTATGATATATGTTGAGCTGTTTGTGGCCAGTGATAGAACTTAAAAAAAAATTTTTTTTAAATTTATTTATTTAATTTATTTATTTTTGGCTGTACTGGGTCTTTGTTGCCGCGCGGGCTTTCTCTAGTTGTGGCGAGTGGGGGCTACTCTTCGTTGTGGTGTACGGGCATCTCATTGCGGTGGCTTCTCTTGTTGTGGAGCACGGGCTCTAGGTGCACGGGCTTCAGTAGTTGTGGCTCGTGGGCTCTAGAGCGTAGGCTCAGTAGTTGTGGTGCTCGGGCTTAGCTGCTCCACGGAATGTGGGATCCTCCCTGACCAGGGATTGAACCTGTGTCCCCTGCATTGGCAGGCGGATTCTTAACCACTGCGCCACCAGGGAAGCCCCAGTGATAGAACTTTTAACAGAGGATATAATTGTCTCTGATGTGTGTTTGATGGCTTTATAGGGCTTGTTCATAGTGGTGTTTAAATTGCTTTTTCCTACAGGTGATTTGATTTAGCAGAGGGAGCATTGGTGTTGCGTTTATATCTGACATGACGTATTTGGAATGCAGAATTGACAGAATAAACCAAACTGTGGACAGTTGGGAATCATCCCATAGTCTGAGAACACATCTGTAGACAATCTCATGGCAACAGGCAGATCTGTCTCGCTCGCTCCTTTTACAAATGGGTTGACTTCTCTTATTTGCAAAGTGAAATAGACAACTGTTAACTTTCTTAATGATTCCGTGAAACTTCTCGAACCTTCTCCAGTGAACAGACCCCTTGTGGAAGGTGGACATGGGGTAGGAGATGGGGAGTGGGAAGGTTTTTCTTCGAATCAGAGAAGACCGATTTACTGTTTTGAGTACCTCGGCCTGGGAAGAACTGCTGGAAAGACTGATTCCTAGTTGTGCCCTAGTAAATGTTTTCAAAATATTTTTTTTGGCAACTTTGGGACCTGGGTGTTTTGAATAGCTTGTGTAAACAGGCTTTTAAGAGGTGGACCCAGTTAGCACTACTGAGTAGTGTTTAAATGTTGACTAGATTCATGAGACTATACTGGAAAATAAATTGCAAACTTGAGTTATGTGACGTTTTAAACAAGACTTAGGCCCTTAAAATCACTTCTCCTAGGCTGGAGATGAACTGGCTTCTCCCTTGTTTTTCTTGCTTAGTCACCAAGCGTTAGAGCTCCAGGCTAGCCCCTCCAACCCTCCAACATATTCCTTTTTTAGAAATAAAAGTACCTGGCCTCTATGATACATAACTGTGAGTCATCCAGTGGATGGATATTAAAGAACTATAAAAACATGCTCAAGTAAGTTTTTCACGTTGTTCCAGAGCACACTCTAAATTTGGACTCATTTGAAATTGAAGTGAAAGGCTGTATCGTTGGTGCCCTGATGGAACATTCTGGTTGATGCTACTTTGAGTTGCCTTTCGGGCGGGCAGGGTCAGCCTCAGCTGGACAGAGGCACTGGGTTTGCTTGCACTTTCTCTGAAATGGTGGCCTCTCCTTCGTATATCCGTAACAGTAACCAGTTTCTGATGTTTGAGACTTTTGGACAAAAAGCCTCAAGATTTTGCCATGTCAGTGTGAGCCAAACTCGGTGGATAAATTCAGTTTATTTACTGTTTTATATTAGTGTTTGGCAATATTTGGGCAAATTAGAGCATGAGTGCTTGCTAATACCAAGATGTGTAACAATGAGAAAGTCATGAGATGAAAAAGTTACTTGGCGGGAGCAGCCAAAAGTGACGAATGGGAACTTGATAGTGTTTTACGGGATGTCGGTTTCGGTCTGTCTTTCTTACGTGTCTAATTATAGTGTCACATACACTAAGTTGAAGTCCTGGAATGTACTGTATGCCATTTCTCCCACCATTTTGAAATGTAGTACATAGTATGAACAAGGGCTGCAAAGCTCATGCCCAGCCAAGAGTTAATAGGGGCAATAAGGATTTTTAAGAAAAAGCGTAAGTCACCAGGTGTTTTTTTTTTTTTAAATTTTATAGCTACTTTATTTATTTATTTTATTATTTTTTTTATTTTTGGCTGTGTTGGGTCTTCGGTTCGTGCGAGGGCTTTCTCTAGTTGCGGCAAGCGGGGGCCACTCTTCATCGCGGTGCGGGGACCACTCTTCATTGCGGTGCGCGGGCCTCTCACTATCGCGGCCCCTCCCGTTGCGGGGCACAGGCTCCAGACGCGCAGGCTCAGTAGCTGTGGCTCACGGGCCCAGCTGCTCCGCGGCATGTGGGATCTTCCCAGACCAGGGCTCGAACCCGTGTCCCCTGCATTAGCAGGCAGATTCTCAACCACTGCGCCACCAGGGAAGCCCACCAGGTGTTTTTTGTTGTTTGTTGTATTGTTTTGTTTTGTTCATGGTCGAGACTCCAGGGTACAAAGAGGATGCCATTTCCTCTGTATTACCGTGAAATTGTAAATATTGGTGTCGTGGGCTTTGTCTGATTCAGTCTTATTGCCCACAGCCTTAGTATCAATATAATATCTGGCATATAATTGGCTCTCGGTCAGTCAGGATGTACCTTTGAATCTATGCTTTTGAAAATCATTGTGCCAAGGAGTGAGTATAGCAGTCACATTCAGTCCTGTGTAATCTGAATAAATTATGTTTCTTTTGCTGTTGGACTTTTTGAATTTATGAACAAAAATGAACATTTGTAATGGGCCTTGACTTTTGAATGTTTATTTAAATTGATCTCACATGGAACTCCGATTGAGTAAAAGGTGCTGTGAGTGTTTCATACAGAGTGCTTTAAGGGATTATTGTTACTTAGATGTTACATTTTGTGGGGTTTCCCGATTATTAAAACGATGTTTTTGCTTATAAAACAATGACAGAATGAGACATGGGCGAAGAGGAGGGGGAAGGAGTTATTAAAATAATGGAAGAAAGGCTTCTGTCTTTCTTATGGGATAAATGTGTTTTCTCATTGAAGTTTTCATTTATTCTGCGGCTGAACCAGGCCTGGCTGAGCTGGGAGCAGACTCTGCTCAGTTAGCTTGGCTGATAAGAAGTGTGAGTCTGTCTCTGCTCTTTTCGTAATTATAACCTCGCCTTTCTCCTTGTCAGCCGTGAAGCTAGACTGGAACATCAGCAGGAGGGACGGTGACTTTGGATTTGTGACTAAAGATTTTATAAGACCACTGGTGTTTTATTCCTGGCGTCTGCCAGGTTATGCAAAATAAACGGGTTAAAAACATTTTGGTGAAAAGGACAAACTGTGCGCTTGTTGGAGCTGAGTAAATATTTTGTGATTCAGTTTCAAGTGATCTTAGAGCAGTCACGATGCCAGCTCACCCGTCTTGGGTGCCGACACGGTGCCATCTGCTGTTCTCAGGGCAGTCTTCCCTGCCTGAATTACTTATTAAACAAGTATACTATTATCCCCACTCCACAGATGGGGAAACTGAGGTGCAGAGTCATTAAGTAGCCCAAGGTACACAGTTAGTTAAGGAATGGGTTGGTTTGAACCTAGATCCTGGTCCGTCCTCATAGCCACTTAGCTTTAACTGTTTTCAACTAAATAATTCAGTAGACATGAGTATAAATTAATACAGTTTACTTTTTACATGGCTTATCAAATCAGACCCTTTATTTTCCATGCCTCCTGCAGAATCTAATGTTATGAAAGCTGTTCCCTATACCTGAGTGAGTTTTCTGCCCTCATTCTCATCATTTTCCCTGGCACTGTGGCTTATGAGCTGTTAAGTAGGGACTTCTAAAGGGAGCAAGGAGGCAAGCCCGCCAATCACAGCTTTCCTCCTTAACCCATTGATGTTTTTCAGCTTTTCTGCTTTAATTCCTCACGTGTCCAGGTTTGTCCCGTGAATTGAACCCCATGTTGCCTGGGAACGTTTGGGTGGGGAGAATCTGGTGATGTAGTTCAAGTGGAAACACTGTGAAATGAGCCCGTGCGCTGTGTGCACAGTGAATGTATTTTTAGCAGTTGAGCTTTGGCTCATTGTTGTGAAGAAGTTTTTCCATGAATAATTCTTTAATGTCGGTCTTGGGTTTTTACTACAGATGTTGCGAGTCTGGCTCTGATTCCCCCTTTAAAAACTCTTACGAATCGCCAGCTTGGTGTCAGAGTTGCCGCATCACATTACTTTAGATTTACATTTATTTCTACTTTTAGTCTTTAAGTTATTTTCTGATATTGTATTGAAGAAACGCGTCTACATGTAAAGTTATTCTGCATGAAGCCCAGGCTTTAGTGAGGATTTTGGCACGTGGTTTGTAGCACTTGTCTCCTTTTGAGTACCATGTAGAAAGAAGTCTGGAGCTTCTGCTCCCATGGTTTGATGAAGCACCCAGTACCCTTAATGGCATATTTATTATCACATTTGGATGAAAATCACTAGCCCAACTACACGTGGAACATTTTTGAGAGTTTTTATCACTTTCCAGACACCCAGTATTTCTGTAGAATTGGATTGGAGGGGCCAGGAAAGGGTTAATCCTGAAAAAGAAAAATGGCGGTTGCTCTTTATCACAGCAAGCGTGTGGCCTGGGAGAACGTGTTGGATGATCCTCATCATAGATTGTACACAGGACCAAGGCACTGTATAAATTCATGGGTGAGTGCAGTGATTGTACACAGGACCAAGGCACTGTATAAATTCATGGGTGAGTGCAGTTCACTTTCGTGCTCTCAGGAATGTATTTTGTGTTATGTCTGCCCACCTAGATTTAAACAGGTCTGTATTTCATTTGCAGAGAGCCGAGGTGCTGCAGTTCCGAATGTCTTCAGAAGTGAGTTCGTATCTGGCACAGACAGTTGGCCTTTTTTGGTCAACAGAGCTAGTTTACATAGTAGTTAGTGGATGGATCTATGCAGAGAGAACGTTACAGGCTTGAATCTAGTGGAGGCTCCTAATTTTGAAGGGGGGGAAGGCATCCATGGAAAGGGGTTGCTTCCTTAGTCCCCAGCGGCCACTGCTAACCCATGGCCCTGCTATGGGGCAGCAGGTGAGAGGTAGTGCTGCACAGGGCCGACCCGTCCACTCAGGTGTGCACGGAAGCCTACTTTGTGACAAAGGCAGTATCACCAAATCTAGGCAATCTGAAAAGAAAAAGAAACATCATCCATAAAATCAACCACTTACGCAAATATTTAAAAAACAACATTGGTGACCCTCTTTGATCATAAGAGATCGTTCTACAAATGTGTGTGTGCAAAATAGTCTGTTCCTAAAGAAATTGAGCCAGTCAGAGGAGTGATTGCACCGGGCTGCCTTGAAGCGCCCTGCTTGCAGCTTTTCCGCAGACACACGTTCTTTGGTCGGCTGGGCGTCGCCTTTTCTCGGTTCCTCCCCGTTTAAGTGATTGAGGCACGTGAAATTTCCGTATAAATATTTCTTTAATTTGCCTTCTCTCTCTCCCCCTCATTTAGTCATTTGAAGCCGGACTCAGATGCTGGGGGCACTTCTAACCCTTTGCAAATACCTGGCTCCCCTGTCTTCCGAGAACTCACTATTTTGTTCAATTCCTCCTCAAAAAGAAGTGAATGGCCCTCTTAGTCTGCTCAGGAGTATCTTAGGACAAATTTACATACACACCCCTGCATTTGACACCTGTGGCTTTTGAAAAGGAAGCCAGATAACGCTGCATAGTAATTTAATCAGTTGTATCCACACAAGTGCTTCTAGGATTTCCCTCCTAGAATTAGGTAACAATAGCCTTCCCCTGAGATTGATACATATATAATTAATTAAGTGGCTCAGCAGGTCCTCCTGCAAAGGGGAGAATGGCAGTACAGCACCCCTACCTTTGCCGTCCCCCAGGGGCGGGATGCCTGATAGGGGAGGCCCTGGACCCGCAGGGTGTTGACCAGAGGCCTGTCCACTGTATGTCTGACTCTAGGGCCCACCCCATGGGGCAGGGCTGGTATATTAAAGTTTTCACGGTATGCATCAAAAAAGCCAATTAGACCTACTTGGCGTATGTTGCACTCTGTGTCCGCAAACGTTGACACGATTTTTCTGGAAACTAGAAGTAAGTTATTGACTGCAAACCCCTTGCCAGCCCTGCAGCACACATGTAGCATTGTTTCACCCTCATTTGAGAATGGCCACAGATCCTGTCCACTTATTTTCGTCATTGACACATAGAATATACTTCATAATAATTATTTAGAAAAATGAATAAATCGTAGGTCAAATGAGTAGGGAAGTTCCTTATGATGATAAAGTAGACAGTAATCAGGACTTAGAGAATTAGGCCACAGTCAGGAAAGTTGCAGACTGGAAAAGATAATTATTAGTAGAGAATTCTTGTGGTTCTTAATATATCTTCCTGAAGCTAGTAGCTCTGCTTCTTCACCATGAAATCCTGATTGTGTTGATTAACCTCTGTATTCAATAACCCCGAACAGCTCATTTATTGTTAAATGTTTACACACACACTCTCTCTCTCTTTTTTTTTTTTACGCTAAACATATTAGGAGATGTTGGCATATCAAAGCTTTGACAAAAGTAGAAGGAATTTAGAAAGACTAGAATTAGTGTTAATGCATCCTAATGTGAAAAAAAAGGAATTCAGAAAGAACGATGCATCTGATCTTTGGAGGTAATGTGGTTGTATTGTAAGGAGAGGAACATGTTTAGTATGAATAATAATAGTAGTGACAGGAATAAAGAATGCTTTCATTTATTGAGTGTGATGCATATATTATCTCATTCAGATATAAAAGAAGTGCCCCCAGTAACTTCTTGGAAGACTAAAGTAGGTTACCAAATAATTTGTTGTACAAATCAGAATATTTTTAAGAATGAAAGGGAGTGCTATTAATAACTGTGCTGGGACAACAGGTGTCAATCAGAACTACCTGTAAGGTAGTTAATTAAAAGAATGTAATAGGACCTACTTATTCACTAAACATAACTTTGGCTTTTCCATGAACATTTACTGGTCATAGAACAGAAGAGGGAAGGGTCTGCTTAATTGGAGGAGTACATCAGCTCACTGACTTTATCTGGTTTGTTATTACACTGATTAAACTAAAATTTCTGTAGACATTACCTATTCTCAGAGCAGAGTTTGGACCGCCCTTTAAGTCAAAGTTTTAAAATCGTGACTGTGCTTTACAAGTTAGAAATGGTGACTTTGCAAAGCCTAGTTTACTTTGAAGGTAAAAGTGCGATGATAGTTAAGGGAAAGTGCCATATATGGCATTGTTTTTAACAGCTTATGAGATTTGGAGAACTGGATATTTTAGAAAGCTTTCTGCTGGTGGTGGGAGTGAAATGGAGGCCCTGCTGGGAAATAATTCAGAAATCTTTGTCAATAATTGCTCTAATTTATAGGAGTTCAGGTTTGGAAATTTTGTCTGCAAAACTGCATTTCCATGCAGCTTCTCTTAGTAACAATTTTGAATTTATGTTTATTGTGTGATATATATTGTTGCATGGTCCTCAGTTTGGATCTGTGTGATATTTCCTCATGATTCGGTTCAGAGTGTGCATTTTTGTTAGGAAGGCAGTGGAAGTGATGCTGTGATCTTCTCTGTGCATTTTACCAGGAGGTACACAGTGTTGGTGTGTCTGTCCCATGACTGGTGACATTAACTGTGATCGCTTAGGATGGTTCCTACCAATCTCTGTTGTAAAACTAATAACTTTCCCCTTTGTAATTAATGCGTACCTAGTGGGGATTTTCTTTGAAACTGTGCAAATATCTCTTTTCTCATCATCCTTTCTCCCGTTGATTGTTTACCCATTGATGACTTTTGCCTGTCTGGTATTTGCCAAATGGTAATTTTCTAATTCCTTCACCTATTGTTTTATTAGTTGGAATCCTACCGTAAGAAAGAGCTTTCCCTTCTCATTTACTTATTTATTTATATCAGAATAGGATCATAGATTGTCATTTTGTTCTATTGATTATTATCCATTATTATCATTATTTTTGCTCCAGTTGTTACAGGTTGACCAGTGGGAGCCTGTTCAAGTTTCAGCTTGTCCTGAGTGCTTTGTGAGCACTTCGTAGTTTTCTCTGAGCACTTCTGTTTTGTCTTTTCTATTGTAGTTTAGTGGTGGAGTGTGTGCGTGTGAATCACTATTTGACTAGGTTGTGTGTAAACTTAAGTACATATCTGTGACTACATAAATTTTAAAAACTCTCAGTGAGCTTTATTTAAATGTTAGTGATAATTGCGTTTGGGTGGTGGAATTACTGGTTATCTGTATTTTTTTCTGAAAAAAAAATTGGCCGTATCACATGTATGTTACTTTTATCAGGGGAAAAAATGCTTTTTTTTTTTCCCTTAAAAAACAGCAGAGTTTAGTTGTGATTAGAAATCACATATCTCTAAGGCTAACTGAAATTATCCTGCCTTTTATGCTTATCATTTGGGAACATTCGTATCCTTCAGGTTACGTTGTATGCGAAACGGAGCACTGCCACTGAATGCCAGTCTGGTGAGCTGAAGTGATTATTCTACCTTTCGAAGTTATGAAGTCCTTATAACCTATGCTCTGCCCCTTTCTCAGGACAGATGAGGCGTCTGTCTGCCTGGGAGGCTAAGTGACTTGCCCAGAGTCAGAGAGAGGAAATTAAGAGTAAATTTAACGCTCTGGCTCTGAGTCCAGTGTCCTTAGAACACCCTTAACGCTGTTTTTGTTTCTTTGTTAACCGCCTTCTAGCTACAAGGTACTGTATGAAGTGTTTAAGAGCCTTCGGCTTGAACTCGCCAGTGCCATTCACTGGATAATATTCCAGAGCTTTATATGCAAAAGTCATCAAAGACCATTTGGCTGTGGTTGGCGATTAACACCTTCAGGTGACTCTGAATCGGTTTCTTGGTGGACTGTAGTCGTGAAATGCCGGTGAGTCTACTGCCTAGCGTTCATCTTATAATTACGCTGTTATTCTGTAATTCTGAAAACACAATTGGTTTGATAGAACGGGGGCTGGTAAATTTGTGCCAGTTGTTTAGATTTGTAAACTTTTTCTAGAATGAAGACATGCCTGCCAGGAGAAAAAGGCGTACTTGTGCAGTGTTCGGTGACATCTGTAGAATGTCAGGAAAGCCTTCCCTGATCCCCCCGGACTTCCTCCGAGTCCCCTCTCCGTCCTCTGAGAACACCTGGTGCTGGCGCGCTCGCTTCCTGTGGTGCCGCGCGCGGGTGTGTGTGTACAAGGTGCTTCCTGTCTGCTTTGTCCTCGGCTCCCGGCACAGCACCCCTCGCAGGGCAGGGGCGCAGTAAAAACGAGCGTGCCCTCGCGAGAGGTGGCCCCCCTTGATCTTTATCCCTTCCTTTCTGTTTTTTAAAGGACATTTAAAGACCTGATTCCTAAAGCAATTCTATCATTAGTCAGGGCTTTTGGTTACAAGCAATAGAAACCATCTTTAGCCAATTATAAGCATCTCAGATGGTAACAATAGCACATATTTGTCATGAACTGTGGAGGGTCTGAGAGCTTTTTCCCCATTTGCAAGCTAAAAGATTAGCCTGCCACAGTTTGATAGATGCTGACAGAAGACACAAAACTCCTGGGTCAGAGACAAGGACTTTTATCACTCACGGTAGTAACAGTAGTCATGGTATCGGCATTTTCTTTTGGCACCAGTTCTAGAAAACCCAGTTTCTCCAGGGTGAAGTGCAGAAGGCCAGTCAACACTTGTGCACACAGTGGGTTGCATCACAGGAGAGGAAGCCTGAATGTCGGGTGCCTGAACTTCTCTCCTGGACTGTACGCGTGGCTGCTCTTTGCTCTGAGCGGAGACCGTCTCTCTTCCTTCCAGGCCTGTAAGCAAACCTGCCCTTTGCTCTGGAGGGAAGAGTCACTGTCTCTTGTCTTCTCAGTCTGTTCGAGGTAAAATTATCCTTGTAATGATGATCTGGGACAAAGATAGTGCCTCTGCTTGCGTGACGTGTAGACTCTTGAGAGACCCCTGGTCCCTACCAGGGCTCTGCCAACAATATGCATTGCGGAAATTTAGAAAACAAAAGAAAAAAAATGTCACTGGAATCCTGCCATCCTAAGATAATCACTGTTAAAGTTTTGAAATACATACTTTTATTGTTTTATCTCCATAAATATGAATGCTTGTATATGGCATGTATTTCATGTATTGTCTAACTTATAACTGGATGTGGTGAAGCATCTGTGCCCGGTCTTCTGGGCCCTACTCTCTGCCTGGCACTTAGTTGTGCTAATTATGGAATCGGCATTTTAGAGAGTCAAGAAGTTTCAGATCATCTGGTCCAGCCCTTTCCCTGAAGATGTTAATGCTGTCGTTTCCCATAATTACATTTCATTGAGACCTTCTGGAAGCAACAGCACAACCTTAATGTGGAACTATAATGGTGGGGGTTTGGGGTATTGTGAGAAATTGGTGCATTAGCTACATTGCTTGGGTGATTCTCCTGATGTTGTACCATAAGTATGGGGGCCTTGGCATTAGGCTCTGAGTAGGTTGTCTGAACCTGGGATCTAGCTCTCGGAACCCCTTGTAACCCCCTTGATCCTGCTGAGTCGAGCCCACTGTTGACTACTGTCAAAGCAAAGCAAAGGACCACCTTTGCTTATGCCTGTAACCTCAGAACCCCTCAGGAATCAGACTGGTTGTCTTGGAGTAAGTGGCTCGGAGTCTTGGGAATTGCTTGCCCAAACGAGTTAGTTTTAAACCTTACTCTTCCAATCAGACTCAAGTCTTTGTGAACAGTAGTAAGTTAGTTCATTTCCAGCATATACTTCTTTCAGTGTATTAAAGACTATGGAAGAATGTTTTCCTGAAAGGTATTCCCCCAAACCTGCAACTCAAGGTGTTATTCATATTTCTAGGTTCCATTAAAGACAGTTACGAGGTATTTATATAAATAAAATTTGCCTTGATTTTAAAAAATTTCAGTACTTTTAGATTTTGGATTATTAAGGCAGAAATGCTAAATATTCTTTTCAATGGTGTCTTTCTTTGGAAAGATACAAAGCTGTCTTATCTGCTTTCAAGAAAATATTATTCTTTGTTGAATGATTTAAGCCTATTAGTTCTTGGAAAATTATAATGATACGCTGCCTTCAAACAATAAAACAAGTTCTAGCTTCTTTTACTAAGAACAGACTGTTGTTCTTAAGGATTATTTCTACTCCTGATGTCATTCTATTGACAGGACTTTATGGAGCAGATATCCAAGAAGCTTGCTGAGGCTGTGGCATTATGTATTCTCATTACCATCTCTCTTTTCTGTTCCCTCCCCCTCGCTCTCCCCTGTTATCCCCAAGGAGGAGATTTATGGAGGGATGCCGTACCACTTCCAGAGCTTTGCTGGCCTTGAACAGAGCCTTGTGCAGCTGTTGTCTTGAACTGTATTTTACCTTTGGTCTGACCATTCCCCTTGCTGGATCTTGGTTTCTTAAGTTAGATGTAGTGCTGTACCCTTGCCCAGAAAGGGAGTTGGGGAGAAGGTGTGGGGTGGAGCCTACTCGAATGGGTCAGGACAGACTTGAGGGAGAGAATGTAGCCAGCGTTGGGGGTGGCCAAGTCAGTGGTTGCGATTAGGAGGCTCTCCTGAAATAGCATCATCCAGGGCGGAGGGCGCAGTCCTCCACTGACTAGAGCAGGGCGGTGACGACAGTGCCCTGGCCACTAGCCAGGGATTCCCCTCCGTAGTAGGGGAGGACCAGCCACGGCAGCAGTGTCTCCTGGGAGGCAGACACTGTGTCCTAGGGGCTTTGCATGTTGTGTCATGCAGTCAGTTGGCCCTGCCCTTGCCCCTCCCTTCTCTGTGATCAGTTGGTGCCTCCATTCTGATCGTGAAGGACGCTCCTGCCCTTCTCAGGGTTGCCTCCCTCCCCCACCCTTCCCGTCCTTAGGTCACAGCTTAAGTGTCACTTGCTGCAAGAAGGTTTCTCTGACCCCTCAGATAAGGAGACTCCCTCTTAGACACTTTGCAGGATCCTGTCCTAAGTCTTTAATTGTACTTGTCAAATTGAGTACTTCCTGTGTTGATTATATGTTTTATTTCAGTCTCCTCAGTACTTCTTGAGGCAGGGAGTAAACATCTGTATTTCATATCTGGACTCCCAGGGCACATCCAGTATTACTGTGATTGTCCAATACCTGTTGACTAAATTTAGGCTTAGTATTTTCCTCACTGGGCCTGGGTCCACCTCAAAATTGGTGCCTGGATCTGCAAGCAGAGATTGAAAGACCTACCAGCTGTAGAGCCGCTGGGGGAGGCGCGTATAATTCCAATAAGAGGAAAGATGCTGTGCTTTTTGGGTTCATAGTGTATAATAAAGCCATTCATCCAATAAGAGTGCCTCCTCTCAGTTTCTGCTTTGGTGTGGTTACTGATGGTAGATAATATTTTCAGTTCCAGCGTATGAACAAACTGCCCATTTATTGAGTTGATTTTTCCTCTCTTTTATTAAACGACTGAGTTTTGCTTTTTCAAAGTTAGCTAAAAATTCTCTTTCCACGTTTAAGTGATGTTTTAAAACATCATTATTCTTTCAAAGATAATTGTATCCAGAAGGAAAACTTATTTCTGATCTGCATTTATGTTTTGGAGTAACTTAAGATTTTGTTTCTGTTTACCATACAACAAAAGTATGATAAGAGTTCAAATCGTACCTAAGCCATAGCAGTTTTTAAACATTAAAACATGCTTGTAAATAGGACTTCTAACACTGAATTGGTTACAGGTAAATGCATTGCATTTTGATTGTAACACTTTGCTAAGGTCACGACCTGTAGTTTTCAAGAATGTTTGGCTGCATTATTTGTTAACTTTGAGGGTTAAGTGTAACTACTCTGATAACAGAACCTTTTCATGGAGGGTAGGAGGAGCTGCGGTCTGAGATGATCCCTTACTTGGATAAAGGGAGAGGTTCTTTTTATTGCTTCGCTTAGTCAGATTTACTTTGAAAATATTAATGAATTAGTTCTGCTCACTAATTAACTCTGAATAAATTGTTCATTTTTCTTAAAGTATTGATTGTCTGCAGATCAGAAGACCTACATTAAATAAAAGCAGAAACACAGAAGTGATTGAAAATCTGGGCCCAGAGGTATAGGTGGGCCCAAGTGGCGATCGTCCTTACTTTGCTTTGACAGTTTCAGGAAAATAGATGAAAATGAAGGTTACCACCTTGTGAAAGTCCCATAAAAGGCCAGCCCAGACAACAGTTCTAGGCTATTCTGAGGCCCTGTACACAAGTTGAAGTAATTTTCAGTATCAGCGTCCCCTGCTGTGAATACCAGTATATCTGTCCCAGTCATCTATAATTTTTATTTATGATTTTATTTATAATCTTGAAGAACCACCCAGTCAACCCACAGACTCATGAGAAACCGGACATCGTTGCTCTGGGTGGATTGTTAGGCGGTAGATACCTGATATTCCAGGTATATTCTTAACTTTTAAAAAGTGGAGTAACCAGGTTTCTTTATTCCACTCACCTGTGCATGGCACTGAATGATTAACTTATTTCCCAAGTGCTACCCTGTTCTGAAAGAATAACAGTTTACTGGATTAAGAATCTTCCAGAGAATGTGCCCAGGGTACGTGGGCAATTTGAAAAGAGAGCTTCCGGATGCCTTTGAGCGTGGGCGGGTTTTCTGGAGCGTGTGCTGGAGTAGGTCTGGAGCATCCCAGGGTGATTCCTTTGAAGGTAACCACGCTAGAGGATTCATTTTGGCATCTTTGTTAAAGAATAAATAATAATAAAAGGAAAAATAGACAGCTTCAGTCCTTGTTTCCAGAAACAGGGCCCCTGCCAAGGACTGCCATGCGGACATCATCTTAGGCATCTTAGTTCTGCCAGTTTTCTTCAGAATCAGGTTAGGGAGGTGATATTTTACAGAACATGTTTGCTGGTCAGCTCTTTCTGGTTCTGTACTTAATAATGGAATAATATTATGAAGACAGAGATCTTGTATTCAAATTACCTTTTTATAGTCTTAGTACAAAAAGTAATAAATTCTTAGTTTTTTTTTTTTTTTCACATTTTTGTTGACCGTCCAGTGTGCCTCTCAGTGTCCTCAAGAATGTGAGCGAATTGTGGAGGGACACTGAGCCCCCCCCCCCCCCCCCCCCACCAGAAGCACCTGAGGGTCCCTGTCCCGGCGTGGGAGGGGCTCCGGACCCGGGAGCCTGGTCCCTCCGGGCAAAGGCTCTGAACCCGCTCTGGGTTGGGCGGTAAGAGCGGGCGGGGTGCAGGGTGAGCAGCACCGGAAGCCGTGGACAGAATCCAGGGAGGAAATGCGCTCCGGCTGACTGTATAGTGAAACTGGTGTTTTCCCCCTTTTTGTTGTCTTGTCGTTGTTACATTGCACCTCCGAAGCCATCTGCTACTCACGCTGCAGCTCTCTCTCGCTGGGATCTTGAGGGATGTCTTGAATGATTCTGGTACGAAAAGCTGTCAGTGGAGGCTTTGAGTTTTTCTAGACTTTGATAAAAGTATTAGGACCTGCCGCTAGCTATAGACTTCAAAAAGCTGTTTATGCTTTTTATATTTTGGGAAATGCTTCATTGGAATTGTATGTCTTGTTTGAAGCCAAACACGCATTATCGGTGGTTGTGCTACTACTAGACTTCGCCTTGACCTCTTCCAATAAAATATTGACGAGGAAGGCACCGGCCTGTCTGTTTACTGCACAGGTAGTTTGGGAGCCGAGTGGAGGGCGTGAGGGGCTGGGGCCCTGGGCTGCCTGCCCTGTGGGGTGCAGGAGGGGAAGGAGAGCCCCTTTCTCCTCGGGCAGCGGGCACGGAGGAGTGTGACTTGCCCTCCTTCCTCTGCCAGGTCGTCCTCCGGAAGCGTGGGCCTGGCCCCTCTGGGCAGCTGCAGGTGGACGGCCATCGCATGGTCAGTGTACCGGAAAAGTGCCCTCAAGTTCAGTGAAACACATCGAATTGAATAGCGATTTGGAGAAACAAACGAGAGAGTGTCATTGCCAACAAAAGATTTGGGGAAGGGGCTGTCTGAAACAAGACCCCTGTGGGGAGCCGGTCTCCTATCAAGACGTCCTTCCGAGTTTCAGACAGTGTAGTGTGGACGGTGACCCTGAGGTTGCTGGTGGGGAGGAGGGGCTGCGACCTGGGCCGGTCATTCACCTCGTTTGCCTCAGCATCCCTGCTGTGGCGTGGGGACGGTAGCAGCGCTCACCGGGGGCCGTGCTGAGGAAATCACTTGGTACCGTCGGGGGCCTCCCGCAGGCCGCATGGCACCACATCCGCGCTGCCTGTGTTTCATTAATAACCGTCGTTACGGGTATTTGTCAGGCTTGCTGGAAGGAAGCCTGGGGGCCTGGTGTCGCCCCTCTTGAACGTGTGCAGGCCCAGCTTTTTTCCTGCTGTCTGTGTTCTTCCCTGGCTGTAGTAGAGGCTGACGTCAGTATTTGTGGTGCGAAGCGAAGGGCCCACGGATTAAGGAGGATACAGGATTCTGTCGTCCTGAATTATCAGCTATTGCCAGAAGGATCTGCCAGAGAACATGGCTGTGTAAGCTGCAGCTGCACGAAGCGCCTGCTCTGGGGCCTGAGCTCCGAGGAGTTGAGGCGGACGGAGCTTATCGCTTGCTTCTCCCTCGGCTCCTCTTCTGTGGGGTGCGTGTTCTTTGGAAAGTAGGACGTGTGAGCCAGAGAAGCAGGAATTAAGAATTCATCAGCCTATTGAAGCGGCTCCTGTTTCATTCGGAAGTACTGCCAGCAGTGAGCAGTAGTAGGTCCTCCGCATTTGAGGACCTTACAGTGAAACATACTGTTCATTACGTTTGGTTCAAAATGAAGATCTCTCTTGTTTCTGAAGTTCATTGGCCAAGGATAGAAGGATAAAAGCTTCTGGCCAAAATAGGAATCTTTCTGTTGTAATTAAACTTAATTCACGAAGAACTGCATACCACACTCTGTAGTAACTCACGAATTTTTATTATCTGGCCACTGTGTTGTTAAAAACTCAACGTATAACAGTTACTAGCATTCTAGAACATACCATTTTTGCCTCTTACAAGGTACTCTTGAAAAAAAGAAGCTTCTTTTAAAAAATTGAACATGTTGCTTGGTTCATCCAGATTTTTGGCTACAGTCTTGGGAACTTTGCATTCTCTGCACTGAACTTGAGACCAGACTCTCCAGATGTTTCTCACCTCCAGAAGTTTAACTCAACTCTTTTTTCTAACCATGAGGCTCTCTGAGGTCTCAGCAACCCCTTTCCCTAACGTCCTCCTGACCTCCAGGATGTCTCCAGCTGCTGCTTCCGTCCTGGCCTACACACAGCCTGACAGTTGGCTGCCTGCTTCTGAAATTTGTCATTCTCTTTTGATGATATCTTTGTGTAGCTTGTGCATGACTAAAGTACATATTCACTGTCTGTGTGAGACAGAGCCTGCCATTTGGAGTATAGCATTTTGAAGCCACTTTATTATATGTCATTCCTAAGTACTGCCAAACAAGAAGAAAATAAAACTCGCTAAAATATAAGTACCTATCTGCTGTTTTGGTATATATCCGTTTAGGCTTTTCTCTTTTTATGTATGTTTGTATGCCTTTAACTATATAGAAGCATACGTAATCATATTTTTTACATATTTTTCAAAGGGGTCATTTTGTAATACAGTTTTATTACTAGTTTTTTCTCCACCAAGGAACAAGCTATGTAAATGTATCAGAAAACTAAATGTAAAACTGTAAATTTCTAGAAGACAGTATAAAGAACATCTTTGTGATTCGGGATTCAGCGAGATTTCTTAGAGGCGATGCAAAAAGCATGAACAACAAAAGAAAAAGTTGATAAATTGAATATCAAATTTAAAAAATTTCGCTTTTTAAAATGTGCCCTTAAGAAAATGAAAATACAAGCCGCAGATCAGGAGAAACTACTTGTAGGTCACATATCCCATAAAGGATCTGATTATATGAAGAACTTTTACAACTCAATAGTAAGAAAATAACTAAATTAAAAAATGAGCAGCAGATTTGAATAGACACTTCAGCAAAGAAGATATATGGAGGCCAAATGAACAAATGGGAAAATGTCCAATATCGTTAGTCACTAGGAAAGTGCAAATTTAAACCACAGTGAAATACCACTACCCGCCTTCCGGAATGGCTGCAATGAAAAGATTGACACTACCAAGTGTTGGTGACACCGTGGAGAAACTAGAACCCTCGTAAATCGCCAGCAGGAATATAAAATTATACAGTCACCTCGGAAAACAGTTTGCAGTTTCTTAAAAAGTTAAACACATGCTTTCCATATGAACCAGCAATTCTACTTCTAGGTATCTGCCTCAAGAGAAATAAAAACATGTGCTCACGCAAAGACTTTCATACAAATGCTCAGCAGCATTACTCCTAATAGCAGAAATGAAACAGTCTAAATGTCCACCACCTGGTGAACGGATAAACAAGATATGGTATATCATATCCATACAGTGAAATTCCCCAATAAGGAACAAACTTCTGACACATGCCCCCCAAAAATATGACCCTCAACAACAAGAGAAGGCAGCCAGATGCTAAATACTGCATATTGTATGATTCCATTTATATAAAATTTCTAGAAAAGGCAGAACTATAGAGATAGAAGCAGACCAGTGGTTGCCTTGGCCTAGGGGTAGGCGAGAGGATTGCCTGCAGAGAGGCACAAGGGAAACTTTGGATTGATGCAGGTATTCTAAAATCGATGGTGACGGTGGTTGCACGACTATAAATTTACTGAAACTCATTGAACAGTCCACTTAAAATGGGTAAATATTTTAAAAAATGGTGTGATCAAAATTTATCTGACAAATTGCAATTTGCAGAAAACCCTTTGCCGTTTGCTGTTTCATGCAATTCTCAGAGGTAGATGATATACTGATTTTCCAGAAGAGGAAACTGAGGACCAGTGATGGTAAATTCTTTTCAGTTCTCAGAGTCTGTAACTTGGCAGACCAGGTGGCCACATTTCAGGTGTTCTGACCACAGCACCCTGACTGCTAAAATGAGTGAATTTTGTGGTATATAAATTTCACTTCATTAAAACACCTCATGACATGTTTTAAAGAATATATCATGAAGAGCTTTCTGTGTTAGAACTGTTTTGGCCATCACATCTTAAAATTTATGTTGGAACATTTCAGACATTCATAAAAATAGAGTTGGTCGTGACCACCCTAGAGTTGGAAGAGTACCACCCATGTACTCTTCACTTGGCTTCAGCGATCGTTTCATGGTCTGTCTTGGTTCATCTCTGTTCCCTACCACCTGGATCACTTTGAAGCAAGTGTCTGTCATTAATTCTGTTGTTTATTCTGTGGTTACTTCAGTGTATTATCATCGTTTGTAAATGATCGCTTACTATTCTATTGCTTGTACCGTAATGTGTTAAACCAGTCATGGACTGTTGCTCATTTAGGGTGAAACTTACATAGTATTGCTTGGTAGGTGCTGCTGCAACAATCCTTGTGCCTGTTTTCCGGTGCAGCCAATTGAACTCCACGGCTTAGAAGAACCCTGTGTTGTTTGAGGGATCGTGTGGAAGAACCAGTTTATTCCTCAATGCTTTAAAGTGTATTTTAAAAAGATTTAACAAAATTCACAGTAAAAATAGCCCTTAGGTAGTTTTGCTTGTCTAAGAACATGTGCATAATGAAATAGCCCAACTGTTTCGCATTCTTTTGTTTGTAGTTTGTTTCTTGGAAACAAAGACATTATGGATATTCATGTTCTCCCCCCACCCCAAACCCCGTTGTGCCCCCCTCTCCCTTTTTTGCTTGTGTTTGTGATTAAGTGTCTTATGAGCAGAGCTGTAAGTTTTATAGCAAAGGTCTTTAAGAAAATACCTATCATACCTCCAAGCAGTATTTTAAGGGTGCCAGGAAATTTTATCAGACTCAGGTTTAGGAAGAGAGGAGCCTGGGAGGGGAGGAGCATTGCTGTGCCCCCAGCAGTCAGTCCCGATGGTGCTGGCTTACCTCTCCTCCCACTGGTGGGCACCCTGGGTCAGTGGAGGAGGCTAGCCAGGCGAGGGAGCAGGTGATCGCAGGCTACAGGGCGTGTGGGATGTGGGCACCCGAGGAGGAGGTGTCAAGTCCGAATGGAGGAGCTGGCGGACCCTTTACTTCAGTTTTGAAGGAAGATCAGAAGTTAGATGCTGGGGCCGTTTCTGTGTTGAAGGTCGGAAGCATGAGATGGCATCATATCATTCAAAGAAACCAAACATCGCTTCCGAGTACAAGACTTTGTCTCACTTCCTCACCTACAGGTGGAGAAACTGAGTCTAATGAGGCTGTGGCTTGCGGAAGCCATATACGTAATCGTTGAGTGAACCCTGACCTGAACTGGGGTGTTCTGGTTTCCCACGGTCCCCCGCCCCTTACTGGTGCCTCCTTGTTGACCGAGTGTATTTAGCCTCGGACACTGTCCAGACATCCTTTAACTTAGGCCCCCTTTCGTCAGGGCCACTGTCAGGCCTCACTTTTCCAGGCCTGTGGAGACAGTCGAGAGGAATACTAGTTTCTTCTAAATCTCCTTTCAAGTATTGGGTGGGCCAAAAAGTGCCTTCGGTTTTTAAAGTAAAAATACAAGACACATGTTTCATTTTCACCAAGAACTTTATTGAACAGCGTATTCACTCTTTTGTTCCATTACCTTTTGCCATTTTCCAGGCAACTTCATAATTCCATCTTCCCAAAACTTTTTATCTTTTTGAGCAAAGAACTGTTCCAGGTGAACAGTCTTCCAGGGAATTGAAATTTTTTTTCCATTAAGAGAATTTTGTAAAGACCGAAATAAATGGAAATCCGAAGGTGCAATGTCTGGTGAATATCGTGGATGAATCAGAACTTCCCAGCCAAGCTGTAACAGGTTTTGCCTGGTCATCAAAGAAACATGCGGTCTTGCGTTATCCTGATGGAAGATTATGCGTTTTCTGTTGACTAATTCTGGGTGCTTTTCGTCGAGTGCCGCTTTCAGTTGGTCTGATTGGGAGCAGTACTGGTTGGAATGAATCGTTTGGTTTTCTGGAAGGAGCTCATAATAGAGGACTCCCTTCCAATCCCACCATATACACAACATCACCTTCTTTGGATGAAGACCGGCCTTTGGTGTAGTTAGTGGTGGTTCATTTCTCTTGCCCCACAATCTCTTCCGTTCCACATTGTTGTACAGTATCAACTTTTCATCGCCCGTCACAACTTGTTTTAAAAATGGAACGTTTTCATTACGTTTCAGTAGAGAATCACATGTGGAAATATGGTCAAGAAGGTTTTTTTCACTTAACTTATGTGGAACCCAAACATCAAAGCAATGAACACAACCAAGCTGGTACAAATGATTTTCAACACTTGATCTGGATATTTTGAGTAGGTCGGCTATCTCCCGCATGGTATGACATTGCTTGTTCTCAGTTATTGTTTCGGTTTGATCGCTGTCAACTTCAGCTGGTCTACCCGACCGTGGAGCATCGTCCAGTGAGAAGTCTCCAGCATGAAACTTCGCAGACCACTTGTGACATGTTCGATCAGTCACAGCACCTTCTCCATACACTGCACAAATCTTTTTTTGCATTTCCGTTGCATTTTTACCTTTCTTGAAATAACGAAGCATAGTATGCCAAAAATGTTGCTTTTTTCTTCCATTTTCAACATTAAAATGGCTACACAAAAATTCACCAATTTTGATAAGTCTTTTTTTTAAATGCACTCTGATATGACAGCTGTCACATACAATCTAACAAAATTGTTTCAAATGAAATTAATGACAACTAAGTGCTACTAGAAAAAACCGAAGGGACCTTTTGGCCCACCCAATACTTTTTGAAACAATGTTTTCTTGTTTCATAATTGTTTGGAAGGAAAACCATGGAAGAAAAAGGAAAGAGTCAAATTTTTATTTCAATACGAACCATAGATATTATCACCCTGACTTTTTCATCAGTTGTTATATGATTTTAAAGTGTCAACTTATTCTGCTTAGCCTTATTTATTGTCCAGGAGTTCTAAATTAGATTAAAATTAAAATCTGAAGTCAGCGTAAGTGAGATGGATGTCAAAGAATGATGCTGGGGCAAGAGTGATGCACCCACAGGAGGCTCCCTGTCCTCACTCAGCCCTTCTGTTAGTGTTCTTCTGTCCTTGGCAGTTTCCTGCATCCCATTATCCCCTTTTCCTCTCCCTTCTTGCCAGCCTCCCCACTCCTGCCCTCGTCAGTTCGTCATGAGCCCTCAGGCCAAATCTTGGATCTGTTCCCTTGATACTTTTAGGAATTGCTTAAGTGTACTGGTGGCCACCTGTAGCCATGCCAGTAAGGGAGTAGGCAGAGCTTTTGAGGAGTCTTCATACACTTGAACTTTGAACAACACAGGTTTGAGCTGTGCAGGTCCACTTATGCACAGATTTTTTTCTATAAATATAGTACCTGTACTTTCATTTTACAGATCTTTAAGTGTGGGGATAAGTGTGTGTGTGATTAGAGATCACAAAATGTGGAATCCAAAGAACTAGGGTTTGAGCCCTGATTCTGTCCAGACTATCTCAGCTTCTGGCCTCGGGGTGAGTCCTTTATCAGTTTCTTTGTTTTTGAGGCAGAGATAGCAGTACCTGGATTTCCAACTGCACAGGGGTTGGCACCCCTAATGGCTGCTTTGTTCAAGGGTCAACTGTAATGCAAAAAATAGAAAGTCATATTAATGTTATTTTGTGACCTTTTGACTTGGTTTTCTAACTTTCCAATGAGAACTATAGGTTATAATTAGACCAATGATTCATGTTTATAACAGCTACCAAAATCAGTTCCTCAAAAAGGGAAGAATCAAAGAGATGGATGTTTATTATCTCAGAAAGAACTATCATCTCAAAGATTTGCTACAGAAAGTTCAGATGTTAACATGTAATACTTAGGGCCTGCAAAATGCTTATTATGAATAGTGAGTAATATAAACCTATTTATAAACATACCTGGTATAAAGCCCATATTCTGAAATGGTTTACTATTACTAACTTTAAATGTACTAACAACATAAGCAGTCATTATTACTGTAAACTTGCCCCTGCTGTGAATTAATCTATAATATAACATACTCACTTACACAATAATGTAAAATCTGAAACAGTGGAATATTTTGTCATGTGACTGAAAGATTAAACTATTAAAACAAGCATGTACCAGCTGAAGTGTATATAGGACTTTCCTTTGCAAACTCTGTTAAGTTTCTTTTTGTTTGTAAGTTTAAAATCCTTTCTTTAGAAATAAGGTCTTTTTGTCACAGATGTCCTCTCTGGGCTAGATCTGAATACAGATATGATTTTAAACAGGTTTTTCAAATATGTGATATGTGTTTAAGAAACAGAATATGGAAATTTTTTTAGTGTTCTGATCAAATCAGTACAACGAGGGAAAAAACTTCTAAATGGAATTAAAAGTATAAAGAGAAATATAATAGACAAAAATAAAGTAGTGGCTAAAATGTATTAGTTATGCTTATTGTAGAGATCTCAGAGGGAAAGAATTAGGAATAGGTGTGGATGAGCTCCATCCTTTCAAGGACCAACGGGCAGGTTTCTGAGGGCCTGGAAGACTCCTGGTCACCCAGGTTGGCCCAGGGCCCATGCTGATTGGCGTGTGGGCTTGTGGTCCCTCAGAAGAGTCACACCCCACCCAGCACAGTGGGCTGGCTTCTGCTGAACCTTCAGAGCGCCCGGCCAGCTTCTCCAGGCCAGGGTGGAAACTCCTGGTTATCTGATTTGACTAAATTCTAAGAGGGTCAGAGTTGTACTGGCTTCATCCTTGGACATCTTTTTGCTTAAATAAAGCTCTCAGTCAGTACAGTATTTGTTGAATGCTAGGTTTGGGGTGTGCGTGTGCATGGAGAAGACTGGTACACGATTCCTGGAAATAGAATTATCATGAAACACAAAAAGGTGCTTTTGATACCTTTTTCTCTGCTGTCAGATTAATAATGCAGCATTATTTCTGTGAGAAGAAGCTTGATATTACCAGTATAGTCCCTAATCCGTGATCAGGAAAAAAGGGGGGAAAAAACCCTTTTCCTTCTAGTTGGCTACAACCTTTATTACTTTAAGAGCATTTTCTCTGACATAATCCAGTATTTGAATGTGGAATGCACAGGTATCAATTACTTACAGAAGTAATTGATACTTACAGAAGAGGAACAAACTGATTTTTTGAATAAAAAATTGATATTAAAATAGAATATTAAAAATTTAAATATTTGAAAAAATAAAGCAATTTTGAATTGCTTGTTTTAAATGAGGCTTTGCTTGCTACATGCTCTCTTATTTTCGTGTGCTTGTGATACCACTTTATATATAAATAAGAGGTGACATCTGTTCTTAAAATTGTTAAAAAAAATTCTTGACCATGTCCCTTGTTTTGGCCTTCTCGTACCTTCATCTTGAAAGGAGCGACTACTCGTTATCAGAGCTTTGCACGGTTGTGAGAGTCTAAGGACGAGTCCAGTTGTGCACATGCTAAGACACGCACATGCACTGCTGTCATTGAATCACGTCGCAGGCACGCAGGGTGTTTCACAAAGCCTGTTCAAGGTTTAAATGCTAGCCTGGGCCAATTACAAATAGCAGAAGTGCCCAAGGAAGGGCTGGAACAGGTAGGTAAGAATTGTTGGCATTATTGAAGAGATAAGAAAGATTTTTTTTTTTTTAGTTTTCAGGAAAATTTTTACTTTTCCTGAAAGATTGGGAGAACAAAGCAAATGGTCCCGTTCTGACTAGGGTACGTAAAGTCTGCTGAGTGTGGCCAGGAAGAGGGGGTTTGGTACCCCACTGCTTTATTTTTTAATTTACCTATTGTGTTTGATTTGGGTCAGGAATTTTAAGAAAGTGATTCTCATGTCTTTTATTCATGCAGGACTCATGCCAGTTCACTTATTTTCTAGCAATCAAAGAAACCCAACAGGGCAAGCTTTGATGAAAGCAGTATACGGTTAGTGACGGAGTTGAGACTAAGTGGTCTGATCTCCTGATGTAAAATTTATTGCCTCTGAGAAAGGTTTGAGTACCATGAGGAACATGAATGGTATATGTTAGAGGGATTCAGAACAGGTGAGAGGTTCTTCCTCTTCCTAGATGTTTGTTTTGTGCAAATAACCTTACAAACACTGACAAGGATGAGAGGGAAACAAGTCTGCTTTGTACTTAAAAACATCAGCAATTTAAATTGGGGCAGAAGGATGCCTGTGAGTGCAATGAAGGGGAAGGAAAATACATTTCCCCCCTCCCCCCTCCTCCTCTTCTCCTTCTTAAAAACGAATATCAACCTGTAATTAACTAGCTGTTGGGAGAGGAGAGCCTGTAGCTTAGCAAGCTAGGGCGCTTGGTGCTCACCTGTTGAGTAGTGCACTTAAGCCATGTTTGTTTCCAAACTCGTTTATGTCAGGTGTACTTTTACTATCAGTATATAATTTAATTAAATGTTATCTAAGTGTTTAAGACGTGAGTGGGAAAAGAATAAATTTCTGTAAAAGCTAAAGTGAATGATATGGGAAGACTTGATAAAGGCAATGCATTTAAAATAAACTGTCATATCAAGTGTGGGAGAGACCATTGTAAAAAGGGAAATTTTTGTAAATATCTGTAAGCACTTTGCCCTTAGCTTTCTTCTGGAGTGATTCTATATGCCAGCTCCGTTTGAGGACCAATACTAGAATTGGCATATTCGGGTTTATGCAAGTAAGCCAGTGAAGACGTCCCATCCAGGGATTCATACTCAAAGAAAAGACCTTAGCCCAGGTCCAGAAATAAGGGGCCAGGCTCTTAAAGTGGACTTGGCATTGTGTCATACTGAGCAGGAGGAGGAAAGAGACAGATTCTTTAATGGGTGTCTTTATAATGGCTTTCTGCTTTAACTGACTTGGTTAAAAATTAACTGACCAAACGACTAGTGATCACATTGAGAAAGAAGGCACAGTCTGACGAGCCCCAGACTATCTCGGCACGGTTGTAACCTACAGTGTGCTCCTGTGAAAGTGGTCAGTTTCCTTTTGCTTTCAATCACACATGTATGGAAAACTAGAGAAGGACTGGGCGCCATCGCGAAGGCTGGCAATGATTTGTTGGCACTGGTGTCTTCTGGCTAACCTGGCAGACCACTAAGCCTTGGTGTTCACAATCGGACGAACCTCCAGGTCTTAAGGAAGGAGAGGCCGTGGGTCACATAGGCAGGGCCACTGGAAGATGCGTCTCTCCTGCCTCATTTCACAGACAGGGAAACTGAGGATCTTGGTTCAAGTCTCAGAGGTGTCTGGCCACGCTAAAACTGCTGGCCAGCTCAGCAGGCATCTCCTCCCCTGCTGCTTTCTGCAAGCCCAGAGGGTGATCTCAGGGTGATTTGAAAATACAGGTTAACCTGACCGACACACAGCTTTTTGAAAAGGTTACGAATAATCTATTAATTTAAGTCTACATCTCCCATAGCTCGCTAGAAAGCTAGAAAGAATACAGTAGAAGGAATGAAAACCTATTATAATACAAATCAGAAATCAGTTCTATTGTCACTTTATTTCACGTAATGATCTTTTAATGGATGGATTAAACTGAGTGTTATATTCCGGTCTGATGATGATATAGGACCTCACTGATTTGTCGATTGACATCAGTCGATGTATGTGTATAGACTAGGGTACGTTCTGTTTGCTTCTGACCTGCGTGAAGGAAACCCCTTAGGTAATGAAACACATCCTATCTTAGATCATTTTGCCTCACTCATTGATTTCAAATCAGCAGTATGGTGGGTTTTTTTTTTTCCTTTCTTTTCTTTTACATTAAAGTAGCTAGAATGCTTATTAGTTCAATAGTAAGAACAGAGAAATGAATTTACATAAGTAAAATAGCCTAGAAGTGTATTGCACTTTATTATGCTTTTATATTTTACTAGTGAACGTGCTAGTGATAAAAATTTCATTTTCTTTTTCCCTTCGGCTTTGTTTCGACCTGGATTCCTTATATGTGACCTTGGGAACTTTATTCACCTTCTCTGAACCTTGATTTTTCATCCATAAAATGAAGACTCTGCTAAATGACCCCTAAGGTCTCTCTAGCTCTGATGTAGTGATCTCAGGAAGTGTGTGATCTCATTTGTGTGCACAAATCTTTATTTGCGATTTCACCGATGACATGAGTTAATTTCTACTCCTCCATAGTTTTATATGTAGAAATTGAGAAACCAAATCACTGGTCTTGTTCTTTCTAAATAGACAACTGGGTTTCAGTCTAGAAACTAGTGTTAAGAACTGGTTATTGATTTATGCTGATTTGATTATTTTTTATTTATTTACACTTTAGTGATTAAGAACTTGTGTTCTGGAGTCGGCTTTGAACCCACCCCTCCCTTGATAGCTGTTTGGTCTTGGGCATCTAGTTTACCTTCTCTGTGCATCAGGAGTGATAAATGGTATCTGCTTCTTAGTGTTATCTTGATGGTTCAGTGAGATAATCCATGCTTGGCACATAGCAAGAGCTTAGTTGGCTGTTCAGATTGTGGTCATGACTCTTCATTGTCTTAGCTAGCCTGTAGAAAAGTCTTTCCTTCCATACGTTTTGTCAAGGTTCTCTGAATCTGCCCCGTGATCTGGTTCGACTATGGAAACACTTCAGGCACTGTTTTCCCTTCTAGAATTTATGAATGGGCTTGGTCCCCCCTGCATTAGCATTTGTCCAGTGCTGGCCATAGGGTCCCACTTGTCCAAACATTGGTGTTCGTCTTGTGTGCCCGTTTATTTATACGATTATTTGAAAAGAAGAAGTGGTGTTTCAGACAAGGTGATTTTTATCTTCTTTCCTGTATTTGCTTCACCTTTTGTGGACGGCTGGGGTTTGTGCTGTATACCCCACCTATTCAGAGAGCGCTGAATGGTTGTTGGAGTATTGATTATTTCTTAGAAATAACCTCTGGTTCCGAATTCTCCTGTTACCGACACTGAGGTATCTTGATGATGAAGAGACTTTTCTTCCAATGTGTAGTGTAAACTCCCGTATGGTGGATTTGAGCCATACCTCTTGGATTTTAAAGACCCTGTGCCTCATATGGCGTACTGTTTGTTGTCTGTGTAATTCCTTTCGGCACGTGCTAGTGTGGAAGCAGTGGTGTAAATTGGCATGTTTATCTTTTAACATGATTCCATAATTTGGGGGTAACTGCCTGAGTGTGTCCTGAACCAGGTCAGTGCATTTGTTTTCCCTCTTTTCTTATCACTGGCCCATTTGTCTTAGCCAAATCCTTATAATAAACTTGTGGGGTCGATGGCAGCCTGAGGCCCCAAGGCTGGGCAAGGGGAGCGAGCATTCGAATCAAGCAGCCCGGCCCCAGAGCCAGGCTCCTACCTGCTTGGCCACACCTCTCAAGACCGTCGGATGCCACCAGAAACCCCCTGTGGGATGAAGAGGCCTCGGGGACCCCCGGCTTCAGGGAGTGGGCGCAGTGGCCTGGACGTGTGGACTGAGGCGCAGACGCGAGTGGGAGGTGGTGGGGAAACGCCTTAGGTTCTCCGACGACGCGTCTGTTTCGCTGTGTCCTACGTCCTCCATTCCTCTCATTTTCGAGTGGATGTTTGTTATTAAGATTACCTAGAGCCAGGAATTGAAAAAAAGCAGAACCCCGAATGCTAGCCCCCATAGAGTGTGATCCCTGCCCCCCGGCCCCTCAGGGTCCACTCTGTCAGGTGTGTGACTCTGTCCTGTCGTGGTCTCCAGGGGAGCACACAGTCAGGAAACACATCTCTGCATGTGAAGATGCACCCTTTTGGGGTCCCTTTCTTGCCGTTGGCCGTGGCCCTTCCGGGCACTCCTCCGCCTCCTCTTCTTCTCAGGACGCGTGAGGGTGGTCATTTAAGTGTCCCCATGTCATCCGTGTTTCTTCCTCCCCTCCCCACACCCCAAGCAGAAAGTGTGCACAGGTGGGATCAGGGGTCCAGTGACGCTCCAGTGCACTTTGCTCAGTCACAGACACGCTTAGTTGCTGAAGTCAGATTTCTCATTTACAGGAAAATTGCCTTTTCTCAAAGATGACAAGGGCACGCTTGACCTAGTTAATGAGAAAATGGTAAAGGAAAACCACGAGCAGCTATTTCAAACTCAGGTCACATTCCAGAAGTGCGGGTGCCTGTGGTGGCCATGGCACCGGTCAGGGTCATGGGCCCTTTCTGTGGGACACACGGCCACGACACTGCTCAGTTTCTCATTGAGAAGTCTGAAAATATCTTGTTCTTTTATGTTACTAATGCTAGTAATGTTAGTCTAAGGTTGGGAGTCAAAGGTTTGGGAAAATATTAAATGAATAACATTTTACAAGTTTGAAATCAAACATTAAAAAACATTCAGTAGGGCTTCCCTGGTGGTGCAATGGATAAGAATCCGCCTGCCAATGCAGGGGACACGGGTTCAAGCCCTGGTCCGGGAAGATCCCACATGCCGCGGAGCAACTAAGCCCGTGCGCCACAACTACTGAGCCTGCACTCTAGAGCCCGCGAGCCACAACTCCTGAGCCCGCGTGCCGCAACTACTAAAGCCCACGCGCCTAGAGCCCGTGCTCCGCAACAAGAGAAGCCACCGCAATGAGAAGCCCATGCACCGTGACAAAGAGTAGCCCCCGTTTGCCACAACTAGAGAAAAGCCCGCGCGCAGCAACGAAGACCCAATGCAGCCAAAAATAAATAAATAAATAAATAATTAAAAAAAAAACACTCAATAACTTTTAGAAACAAGACTTTGCTTTTCTTATTAAAGGAATAAAGGTGTTTTTAACTAGCTGATTTTTAGTATAACTATAATTTATGTCTCTTGGGGAGGGGGAAGATTATCATTTACCTTCTCTAAGTAGGTTGGATTTTAAAATGACTTTTGAGAAGTAAATGACTCATCCACAAGGACACGTCTTCAGTTCCTCACATTTGACCACCAACTTCAGTAAGAAATTAAAAGGAACATAAGCACAATATTTTAATAAAGGGCATTTGGCATTTTCCTCCTTTAGTAGACTATGTAAGTAAAGATGTAAATGTGGTTTAAAAAAAAAGAAAAGCAGAAGAATGGACAAAGGAGTGCAGGACCCTCAGGGCGCCAGGGCTCCCAGCCTCCTGCTGTGTGATCTCCAGCAAGCTCTTGCCCTCTCTGTGCCTCAGTTGGTGACTGATCCGCAGTGGAAGGTTGTTGGATGATTCAGCGAAGTAGTCTGTGTAAAGAGCTTTGGATGGTGCCTGTGACCAAGGAGCGTCTCATGATTGTTAAAGTAATTTTCATTATTTAATTATGAAACCGTAATGACACATGTAAGAGGCTGGTGTTAAGGCCCCCAAAGAAACATTGTTTCAATGCTGTGACATGTTTTAATTTGAAACAATTCTTAACCTTTCCAACAATTAGCATCCAAGGACCTGAGCTAAGTGACTCTCTGAGAGTCAGCTGTATCACAAAAGGGCTATCAAAATACAAAAAATAGAGTCCAGTTGACCGTCGAGCAACAGTTTGGACTGCTTGGGTCCACTTATACGCAGATGTTTTTCAGTAATAAATACACTACTGCACGATCTGCATTGGTTGAATCCGTGGATCCGGAACCGTCCGTGGATCCGGAACCGTGGTCACAGAGGGCTGACTGTGGGACTTAAGCATCCCCAGAGGGTCCTGGAACCAAACCCCTGAGGATACAGGGATACTACAGTCCGCAAGGAAAAATAAAATCTCAGTCTCCTTTGAAGGGGGGAGGTGGAGGGCGCTCTGGGCAGGGCTCTGCCTCCGGTGCTCACGGCAGTGGTGGCTGAGTCACCAGACTTGCCCCCTCCCACCCCCACCCCCCGCCCCCAGCACGTGGGAGAGTCGCAGGCACATTGATTGCGCAGCGGCCCAGAGCCCGGACCCCAACCCAAGCCCTGTCCGTTCCCCGGACCCCACGCCGGCCTTCTGCGTCCAACAGGACTCTGATTGCAGGAGAAACGTGGGAAACGGTCCCTGCGAAGGCTGATGAACTCTCCTAGATAAGTAAACCCTGCAGAGAGGACTGGAGCTACTGGAGTGGGAGGCTCGTGCAGTCACCGCCGGCAGCAGCGCGTCTGTCTGTTCGCAGTGTGGCGCGTTGAAAGCCTGTCGGTGCGGCAAGGGTAGAGCCGCCTCACCCAGGGAGGCTGTGGCTTTGCGCTTCCGTGTCGCGTTTACAGGGTTGAAAAGGAAGTGCCTCCGTTTCTGATGCCGTCAGAGGTGAATGAGGAGAGAGACTTGGGCCGAGGTGAAAGCAGGCGGCCCAGGGTTTGTCGAAATCGGTCGTGGCCAGTGCGGTGACATGACACGGGGGAATGTTTGTTAAATGGAAAAGCACGACTGGGATTTTAGCAGAGCCAACGGCATATGAAGACTAAGTGTAGGGCCGGGTGCGTTGGGGGGTGTGTGTGGGGTGGGGAGGGATGAAGAGTATTTGTTTCTTTTCCTGTAATGTTGGGGGGTTTGCTCTGTGAGAAGCTGACCCGGCAGTTGCTTTCCTCCTCCTCCCCTCCACCGCGGAGCAGGAAAGCTCCTTCTAGAGCCCTTTTCGGCCTCTCTGGACGGGGCTTTGTTATTTAGAACACTCAGCCCTGGGGTCTTTATCCCCCATTTCAGTGCTGAGGAAAGATGTGCTTCCTTCTTCAGCGTCCCTAAGCGTCGCCCCAGCCCCCGCAGGAATGCAGTCCCCTTGTGTTTGGATTCTTCCATCAGAGCTGGTGGCTCTTCCAGGCTGTAGTCGTTGGAGACCCACCAGGGTTGCGGCTTGACGGTTTCCGTAGGTCTCCTCACTTCACTGTCCCTCACCTGTGATGCTGAGCTGCCTCCTTGGGCTGTGCCGTCCTTCAAAGAGTGCCCTGGATGTGGGCCAGGCCTCCTCATCCTGGGGGGTGACCTTACAGCAGCAGCACCAGGAGCCCCACAGGGTGAGGCGCCAGAGCCTCTGGGATGGGCTCAGGGCTCCGTGTAATACCGGGATCCCTACGTGAGAACCAGACTAATGTCGAAGAACCAATTCTGGAGGAAATAAAATCGATTGGTATTGGCCTCTAGAAGCTGGAAAAGGCAAGGAAATAGATTCCCCAGAGAGACTCCTGAAGGGATCACAGCCCTGCTGGTATCTTAATTTTAGCCCATTGAGATCCATTTCAGACTTCTGGCCTCAAGAACTATTAAGATAATAAATGTGTAATATTAAAAAAATAAAATAAATGGTTATTTTCCAAGCAGTAGGTTGTTACCTACGCATCTTTCTTAAATTTTTATTTTATCTTAATTTATTTATTTTTGGCTGCATTGGGTCTTCGTTGCTGCGTGCGGGCTTTCTCTAGTTGCAGTGAGCGGGGGCTACTCTTCGTTGCGGTGCGCGGGCTTCTCATTGCAGTGGCTTCTCTTGTTGCGGAGCACGGGCTCTAGGTGCGTGGGCTTCAGTAGTTGTGGTGGGTGGGCTCAATAGCTGTGGTGCACGGGCTTAGCTGCTCCCTGGCATGTGGGATCTTCCCAGACCAGGGCTCAAACCCGTGTCACCTGAATTGGCAGGCGGATTCTTAACCACTGCGCCACCGGGGAAGCCCCAGCATGTTTTAAAAATTAAAAGTTAGAATAGTATGGTAAATATCAGAGTTCACTGCACATACCGAGGGTTGTTTTGTGAGACTGTGAAGTCTGTGTTTATGACATATGTGTTCTTATTTGGTTGCATTGTAAACTGTGTTTCTTACCGTGGGTCGAGGTCAATAAAGTTTGAAAGCCAGTAGACTAGACGGTGTCCCTGCGTTCCTTCTCATCACAGCGTCCTTTTGTGTTGTTTGCAGTCTAGACTGTGCCCCAGCCAGTAAGTAAATCATCTACTTTGTGGTGAACATCAAAAATAAAAGATACTGGGGAGCCTTTAACCTGTCCTTGCAGTGGGTCTCAAACTTGGGCATGCATTTGAATCCCCCAGGAAACCGAGTGAAACACAGCCCCACTCCAGACCTTCTGTCTCAGAATCTATGAGGCAGGCGTAGGATCCTGCATTTTAACCAAGTGTCTTATGTGATTCCGAGGCAGGGGTTTGTGGGCACCTTTAGGAAATTCGACCTGCCTGTGCAGGCGCTTTTCCTGTTCTATGTTAAACCTTGTTAACAGTTCTGTGAGGTGACTCCTCCCCCCATTTTACAGATAAGGACACTGCAGCCCACATTGATTCGATTTGGTGACTCCATGGTGTCTCAGAGATGCTAAGATCAGGGCCTGGACTCACGCCTAGGTTGGCCCTCCCTCCTGGGTGGGAATCAGGTGGCGTGAAATGGGAAAGATAAACAGTCCTGGTTGAGGGAGCTGCCCTCATGGGGGAAAAAAATAGGATTGTTAAAAAATGACAGTTTTAGAGAGAAGCATTTTGTCTTGGAGGCAAATACTCTTACTGCTGCTTCTAGGGCGGCCTTTTAGACACGTGCCCTCCGTGAGCAGAGCTGGAGATGGAAGAAGGGAGAGCGCAGACGGTAGACTGGGTGTCCCGTCCTCCGCCGGGCTGGGTCACTTCAGGAGACTTTCAGTCCGGCTCTGCCTCCAGTCTTGGGATCCGAGGTAACAGCTTCAGCTGTTGGGCCCAGCTGCTTCCTCTGTAAAACAAGAGCGTTAGCGGACAGCGTCTAGCCCTGCGAGTGCTTCCAGACTTCAGAACCTGTGATTTCATCTTTGAAAAAGCAGTGTTTCCTTCCCTCACCTTGAAAGAGATACGGAATGGCTAAGCAAAATGTATGCAAGTGTTTTGAGCCCCCCAGGGAGAATGCTGTAAACAGAGTCATATACGGGGTGCTGGCAGCTCGCTTCAGGCTGTCCACTGATGCACAAGTCTCAGCTGCATACTCCCAGAGCTGCTCCTGGGGAACGAGCCCTGCTTTCCAGCAGGAGAGGGATGTCAGTTGCATTCCAGCATTTCCTTGGTCTCCCACCCATCAGGCAGAGAGACTCTGGAACTAGGTTCCAGAGCCTAGGTGGAGGCTAGCCGACCCTGAGACTGAATACTTTCTTTATGTGAAGAAAGGGAGAATGATTTTCTTTCGAAACTAGGCAACTCCTTGGAGCCGGTAGTGTGTAGGCAGGAAGTTATATCCAAGGGGATTTGTGAGAACCAGGGGAAATGGTCATGTTTCTGGGAAGCTGGGCTGGTGCTGGGTAGTTGTGCATTTCTGTGGCCCTAAAAAGGTACTTTATTTATTTATTTTTATTTTTTTATTTATTTATTTTTTTACTGTAAGTTATACAATTTTTTTTAAAATTTTATTTATTTATTTATTTATGGCTGTGTTGGGTCTTCGTTTCTGCGCGAGGGCTTTCTCTAGTTGGCGGCAAGCTGGGGCCACTCTTCATCGCGGTGCGCGGGTCTCTCGCTATCGCGGCCTCTCTTGTTGCGGAGCACAGGCTCCAGACGCGCAGGCTCAGTAGTTGTGGCTCACGGGCCTAGTTGCTCCGCGGCATGTGGGATCCTCCCAGAGCAGGGCTCGAACCCGTGTCCCCTGCATCGGCAGGCAGACTCTCAACCACTGCGCCACCAGGGAAGCCCAAAGGTACTTTATTTTTAATTTGAAGGTTGTTGTTTCTCTCCGTCTCTCTCTGGCACGTGTACTGCCTTCTTTTTTAAAATGCGTGACATTTTATGCTCAAATTCCCATCTAATTTTGGTCTTAATCTAAGTTGGATTATAGAGATACCCACTCTCTTAAAAATGCTGTTTTATAAGCATTCAGTGCTTAATATACCCAAACCCTTGGCTTGGATCTGCAGCTGATTAAATGTGCTGTCCCTTCTGCTTGATGTCCTTCAGGGCACCTGGGTGAAGGCAGCATCCACATTTGGCCTAAAAGTAGTACTTGGAGGTAAATTTTTTTTTAAAAACATTATTTATTTATTTACTTTTAAAATTTTTGGCTGTGTTGGGTCTTCATTGCTGCTCGCGGACTTTTTCCTCTAGTTGAGGCGAGCAGGGACTACTCTTCATTGCGGTGCGCGGGCTTCTCATTGTGGTGGCTTCTCTTGTTGCAGAGCAAGGGCTCTAGGTGCACGGACTTCAGTAGTTGTGGCACGCGGGCTCAGTAGTTATGGCTCGTGGGCTCTAGAGCGCAGGCTCAGTAGTTGCGGCCCGTGGGCTCTAGAGCACGGGCTCAGTAGTTGTGGTGCACGGGCTTAGCTGCTCCGCGGCCTGTGGGATCTTCCCAGACCAGGGCTCGAACCCGTGTCCCCTGCACTGGCAGGTGGATTCTTAACCACTGCGCCACCAGGGAAGTCCGAGGTAAGTGTTTCTCAGGCATAGGTTGCAGCCGTGTTTCTTTGATATTCTACTAAATCATATCTTTATTTTGAGAATTTACATGTTTAATCTTAATATGTTTGTCCATTTTCCACTTCTTAATTTTTTTTAAGGAAGAAGAAACTTGTTACATTTTGTTTTTCAGAAGGTATATGAAGCCAAAACCCCACATCATGTTCAGGTTAACCTTATATGCATTGTTTGTTTTAAGCAGAATTTCTAGCGTCTGTCTTTTTAAATAATTTTTTAAATGGAGCAGACTGATGAGTTATAAGTTACTTTACAACACTGGGTTACTATAAGAGGAGACATAGCTAAGTTAACCTGTGGTCTTTTGAGGAAGACAGTGAAGTGAAGAATATGCTAGAAGTTAACACTGAGGATGACCTGGTCTAGAATGTTAGCATCATCTGAAACATATTGACTTTACACAGTTTTTAAAGGATAGAGAGTAACTTTGAAAGGGTGGATGGCTGCTTGCTTTCATGGATGAGTTATAAGTTGCTAGCCAGCAATACAGAACAAATAAGAAACGAGTTTTATAGAAAAAGAGTGGAAGGACTCAGAGCTGAAAAAATTTCAGCTGACAAAAAACGATTGTCTTTGAGTTGTTTTCTGGAGGCTTGACTCTAAATGGATATTGGCCTGGAAGTAGAAATTATAGGTTTGGAACAATGATAAAGAACTGAGAAATAGGACATACCACCCATTTTCAAATTAAAGAAAGAGGAGCATAGACTACCACAGTGTTAACTGTGTGTATAGGTTAAATTCTGTAACATTATGTTAAATATATAACGTGTGTTACAAGTAAAGTGTGTAAAAATTAAAGGCTATCATCAGCCTTATTCGCTGGTCTCACCCAGCTCCAGGGAAGGGGATTATACGAGGGGCACAGCTGGGCGTGGGTGTCATGGGGCATCTTAGAGTTCTGCCTGCCACGGTGCTCAGTGCATAATGGCTGAACTAACAAACGGCAGGAAGGAAATAAAGATCAAAAGAAAAAGGGGGAATAGAAATTAAAAGTCAACTTTGAGTTCCCCCCTTAAGAGTCAGAGCTCTGCGACGTGTGTGACTGAATGGGGGCTGGGGTCAGGCAAGGGGAGGCAGCTGATCACTGCTGGGCGAGCCCGGAGGCCGGGCGAGGGGTCGGGGCTGGGCCTGGGAGGGGACCGCACAGACCGGGCTGACTGCTCCCGGTGGGCGAGTCTTCGCGGCACCTGCAGGGAAGGTTCCAGTCCCTCTGGCCTCTCGGGTTATTTGATGAGGCGGGAATGTTCTCTGACTGGGGTCCGCGGTCTAGGGGAAGGGGGCTTCTGGCCCTTCCTCCTGTAAAACGCTCCCTTGCCAGCTGCTAGTACAGGTGGATTTTAGGGCGACCCTGTGAAGGTTGAAGGCTGGGCTGGGCCGGCTGCCTGCAGCTGTCCGGTCCTGAGCAGACTCACCTGGGTGGCTGGGGGACGAGCAGAGTATTTTACCGAGGGAGCCTCAAGTTAGTAAACCGGAAATTGCAGTGTTATTTTCCAGGCTGAGTGTATCCAGATGGAAGGGTCTACATAAATAGTTTTCTTTTGCACAGTATTATTTTATTCCAAATTATATATTTCTGGAGGCTGCGTCTATAACACCCAGGATTGCTGATAAGCGTGAATATGAAGTCTGAAGCTGGTGAATCGAGAGGTCTTCACTGCAACAACTAACCTCTTCAGCCCATTGCCGTGGGCATCCAGCGTTCTGATGGGCTGACACGCACCATGGGGGTGCTTCCAGAGCTCCCCGGGGAGAGCACCAGTGGGGGGACAGCTGGTTCCTAGCCATCCTGCTCCCAGGCCTCCACATCCCCGGGGCTTAGGGGTGGGAGTCCGGAGGAGGGAGGGCGGCAGCGGGGAAGTGTCCTCAGGATGGGGGAACTCTCATACACTCGTGGCTCCTGTGAGGCCAAGAAGTGAGGCGTGAGACGGCTTTGGGGAAAACGGACAGAAATAGGAGATACTGGGTCATTTTAAGCTCTATGTTCAGGCCAGGTTTTTAAATTTATTTATTTTATTTATTTATTTTTGGCTGTGTTGGGTCTTCGTTGCTGCGTACGGGCTTTCTCTAGTTGCGGGGAGCGGGGGCCACTCTTTGTTGCGGTGCGCGGGCTTCTCATTGCAGTGGCTTCTCTTGTTGCGGAGCACGGGCTCCAGGCGCGTGGGCTTCAGTAGTTGTGGTGCGCAGGCTCAGTAGTTGTGGCGCACGGGCTTAGTTGCTCTGCAGCATGTGGGATCTTCCCGGACCAGGGCTCGAACCCGTGTCCCCTGCATTGGCAGGCGGATTCCTAACCGTTGCACCACCAGGGAAGTCCCCAGGCCAGGTTTTTGTTCACACCCCTCAGTCCTCAAGGAATTTCAGGCATCCTGATCATTCCGCCTCTAAAGCCTTCAGCTCCTGCTGTGTCAGAAAGGGAAGGGAACTGACTCTAAGACCACCGCTTGGAAAGTTAAAAGGATGTTTTCTATAAATCACAGCTCGAGGAGAAAGTCTAGAGACAACACCCTCTTGACCTTCGTGGTAAAGGACGGGGCATCCTTGGTGCTGTGTGAAGTGGAATCCTCGCCTGGATCGTTGGTTCCAGCGTGACCCCGATGCCGGCCCCACCCCCTCACTAGTGGGTTTTGATTACAGGTTTATTTTAGTACGTAGCATACCCCGGTTTTTGTGTGTAATGCAGCCAGTCAGGGAGGGCGTTCTGGTGTCTGTTGTGTGCTCAGGACTGCACTCCTCTGAGCTGTGCAAGACAGTGTAGGACAGCTCCATGTGAGGGACGTGGCTGGGGAGGAAGACCTGTGTGTACGATACCCAGAGCCCCGCGTGGTTTTCCCCTTGTATGGAATGTGATGAAATCGTATCGGGAGGGTTTAAGTCATACAGTAACGATTCTAACACCTAAATTGTTGAGTTTAGATATGAAATTTAGGGAAATAACTTCAGCTTTGTTCTTCAGCCTCCATTAAGAAGTTACAGTATAAGAATAAAGTTAGTTTTTCAGTGTGATGGAAAAATCTCTTAAGAGTACAATTAAAATCCAGTTTTGCTAATATCATATGTGTTGTATTTGAAACTCACAATGAGTACAGCTCATATTAATACTTAGTAAAGTATTCTGTAATAGAGGCCCCTGAGAGTTGCTATCTGAGCTCCCCCGAATTCAGAGGGAGGGTGGGGGCCCATGTGAGAGCAGGTTAGTGAGAGCTGGGCCCCGTCTGGGTTTCTGATGGCCGATTTCTGAACGGATGAAACACCACCCCCTGCCTCCACCCCCAAAAAGGAAAAAGGAGAAAAGGGTTTGTTTTCATTACTACCTCGTTAGGTTTGGGAAGAAACTGTGTCTGTGTGTTTTAATGTGATTTCTCACACCCAGAGTTTTAATTCAGCTGTGTGTGTGGGGGGGGGGGTGTCAGGGGCAGATCCCTTCTGGACAGCTGTGACCATGAGAAGACTGTCCAGAGCTGGAGACTGTTTCCCGCTCAGTCTTCCCGAGGTCCACCCTGAGCTGGTGCGCAGAAGCTATTTTTGAAGTGGACAGATGATCAGTCTGCAGCTGTGAGTACGCGAGCCTGTGGCTGACAGAGCGTGTACTGGGAATCAGAGAACAAGTGGCTGGGGAATGTTGGAGAGAGAGTGCCCAGTGTGAGGGCAATAGCACACAACCGTGCTTTCAGGGCCCAGAGGCTGGGGAGGACTGGAAAAACCTCACTGTACCGGTCTTGCTTCTTGCAGTCACGTGAGCTTTCCGGAGGTTGCGTGTGGATTTAACTGCAGGTAATTTACAGGGGCACAAATCCCATCAGTTTGAATAAGCTCTTTAGAACGAAATTGATATCTGCTGTATCACCACTTGTTCTTATGGAACTCTTTTGACTTTAGAGGAATTTACCTGGTAGAAAAGTTTTCTCTCTTCTTAATATTGTTTGATGTATCAAATTGTAATTGATGGGATCAAACCATTCTAATTGTAGGCTGTGGGGAACGAAAATCTGGACAGGAAATTTTAGATATATATTCATGAAATCAAGGAGACTAAAACTAAGACGTATTTAATCAGGAAGTTCAAACCATCCTGCTTATCTGAGACATCCCTCATGATGTTTAAATTTACAATATTGATTATGATACATAGATTTTATATATCTAAAATAGATTTAAGATAAAAATCAAACATATCAAGGTATGTTTGATCTAGAACAGGAGTGGGTACTTCTTTTGGTCAGTGCCAGATTGTGAGTATCCTAGGCTTTGTGGACCTAGATGGTGTCTGTCACAGCTACTCTGCCCCGTGGTTGTAGCTTAGAAGCAGTATTCAGGGAGAGTGGGCTTGGCCCTTGGGTTCTTGTTTGCCACTCCCTTCCAGTATTATCTTAAGACTTGGGAGGAGAAGCGGTCTCTCTTTTTTTTCTCTACTACTTTTAAATGAAGTGAAACTGTCAAACCTCAGCGGACAATCTCTAGAACCTATCCCAGGAGTTTCATTTAATTGATGTAATTTTCACCACCTTGGAACGGTCCAGGTAATCACACCCCACTTTGATGGGTTTCCTGTACTTTTAGGAAGACAGTGTTCAAGGCTGGATCCAGATGATTCTTCTCTTTCTTTACAGCAGTGGGTGGTTCCTAACTCCTGCAGACCCAGTTTCCCTGTTTCTAACATACTGTGTAATGCTCCATGTCCTATCCTGAAACGTAATTAATGTATAATTTAAAAATCAAAACAATGCTTTAACTAACAAAAAAGAAATGAAATAAATGTAACTTACAAACATGTATTTAAGTACGTAGATGCTGAGATATGGCCATAGACTAGAACAGTGGTACTGGCAGTGCTGGTGTGCTGGGACAACGTGTCTGTTGTGTCTGTAAGTTCCCCAGTAACTTTCTTCACTGAGTTTTGCTGTGGAAAAAAAAGTCAGCCGAACAAACTCCTTATCTGAGTGCAGGGAAGTGCTAAGGAGCTTGTGGGCTTGCAGCCAGTCTTCAGATCACGCTGTGGTAGCTCTGCTCCAGAAGGTGTGATGATGTTTGCAGCTGCTTGCACCCATGTGTGGAGTCTCCACGAGCAGGAGGTCCACAGAGGACACCTGCTCCTGATGTGCTGTGTGGGTGACTCAGAAGCCCTGAGTCACATTGCTGCTGGGGGCATGATTTCCGAAGTGAACAGCTCTTGGTGCATTTCCAGACCAAAGTAGAGATCTCCTCCATCTACAGGGTAGCTGTTCTGCTAAAAAATGTAGTGTATAAGGACCATGCCCCCAACACTGTTTCTGTTTATGCATGAAATGGAGTTAGGTTGTAAGCCCAGGATTTTCGCTTCCTTAAATATCTGGCAAGACATTGGAAAGTCAGTCAAGATGCTTAGTGATGGATGTGTGTGTGTGTGTGTGTTGGAGTGCTGTGTCACATGCAGTTCCTGTCCAGCATTCCTGGCCTTTATCCTCTAAATACTAGTAGCGTTCCCTGCCCCCCAACCTTGCGAGAACCACAGATGCCCCCGCAGATTTCCAACTACAGGACAGAGCAAAGGTAGATGTCTGGATCGGGATCTTGCTGTGCTCTCAGAGGGCGGGTGGGCTGCGGGGAGAGGAGCTCACCCTCTGCCCAAGCCTCCTCAGAACTTCTTCTGAGCCTCTTCTCTCCCCTTCTCATGGTCTCCTTCTCGGCCTTTTCCCTTCTGCCTCCCTGCCTCCCCTAGTATTGCCCCATTTTACCTGGTCCTCTCTCTTTTGTATCATTCTCTAGGGTAAACTTTCTTGTCTTGATGTTTCAACATAGTGGTGAGTCTTATCATTTGTAAGATGTGTTGAAAATAATTTATTACTCATGGTAATCAAAGCACTGAAATTTGCAATTTACTTTTTCCAGTATCGCTTACTTCCCTATTGATTTTTTTTTTTTTTTACGTTGCCTTTTTAAAAAAAATATTTATTTATTTATTTTTTGCTGTGTTGGGTCTTCGTTGCTGCACACGGGCTTTCTCTAGCTGCGTCGAGCGGGGGCTACTCTTTCGTTGCGGTGTGCGGGCTTCTCACTGCGGTGGCTTCTCTTGTTGTGGAACATGGGCTCTAGGCACGTGGGCTTCAGTAGTTGTGGCTCGCGGGCTCTAGGGCACAGGCTCAGTAGTTGTGGCACGTGGGATCTTCCCGGACCAGGATCAAACCCGTGTTCCCTACATTAGCAGGTGGATCCTTAACTGCTGTGCCAGCAGGGAAGCCCTCCTATTGACTTTAAAAATTTTTTTGAGCTAGAGAGAAAGTGGTGGAGTGCAGGCTCCTGCATGTCAAGGTTCTACAGATGGGCTACATTAGCACCTTTCACGGGAGGTTGCTTGAGGATTCAGCTTGCAAGATAGTGCTTTCGAATTACTTGCCAGTGCCTGCTCCATGCATGTAGTGGTAGATGTTACAAAGGACGGAAGAACAAAGGATGGTCTTCCATGTTTCCTATTGTTTAATATTTTAACCACCCAAAGGTTTAGAAATGCAGTTTGCTTCTGCAGCTTCTCTCTCACTTTGTAATGTAACCCTGCGATGCTCAGTACTGATGAACAAGTCCATTTTCCGACAGTAGCACCTTGCCTTCCCTTTTCCCCCCTGCAGGCCAGACCCTTTGATGACCTGCGAGTCTAAGTATGAAAGTGTATGTTGGAAGGGGGACGTGTTACTGCTGTTGTGTCTGAAACAAGAGTTAAGATTACATTTTATGAAGCAACTTTGTCTATTATCAGTTGATTTTTATGGATTTCACAGTTGAGCAGTAATGAGTCCTAATCAGTAGTACTTAATTTTCTCAAACGAGAGGGTAGACGCATTTTGTTCTCGAACCCTCCCGGCTGTCAGTGAAGGGGAGAAAACCTTTCCTTGGGGTGAAGTCGAAAGTCTGTTGCTAACACCTGTTCCTGGGCCTGTCTTGCTCTCCTGAGCAGATCTCTTTTTGGGAGCCTCTCCTGCCTGTCCTCTGTGCGGTAGAGGTGTGGAGCTGTTCCCCAGCTTTCTTCTCTACCCTAACGCGTTTAACATAATAATACGATTAGAACATGAAGCATGCAAGAACAGAATGCCTTTACGACACACTTATTTAAAGCTTTTATTGTGCAGAGATAGAGAAAGTAATATCTTCTATTGTGGACTCGGGGATCCTTTCTGATCCTGGGGACTTATATTACTTTGGAGAGTCTTATGTAGGCATAAACCTGTGACTGAATTAATTTTTCTGACTATTTACTCGTACTGTCCTAGATCATTTTGGGGGCAGGGGAAGCACATACTTGGTAGGAAATCGACACGTGCAGGATCATTCCGGCAGAGGTTTAGTGGGAACGTGAGGATTTAATTACAGCAGCGCTGGCAGCAGCATCTACCGGTCCCCGCGGTAAGAGGTACGTCAGTTACCTAATCCTAACGACAGTCATGCCAGGGTGGGTCTCGCTACGCTCATTTTATAGCGCGAGACATTAAAGATGAGAGATGCGAAATGGTTGTCAGGGTCACGTGGCTGCTAGGGGCCAAGTTGGTGTTTTTGTCACTGTCGTCCTTCTTGATTGCATGTTTCTGTCATACTGGCCTTGTCTTATAGGTCCTTGAATAAGACAGACATACCCACCTGCCTCTGGCCTGTGTTCCTTGTGGCTTCATGAACGTGCCCTCCCTACACCCCTACCCCTTGGTTCAGTTCTAACCATCATTTAAGTTTTATCTTAGATGTTAGCAGATAGGCTCTCTTAACCTCCACATCAGCACCCCCCCCCCCCGCCCCCAGTACGTCCCCTTTATTTCCTGTAATCCCCAGCTTTCTACTTGATGGCGTTGATGGTATTCATTGTTTAATGTGTGCCTGCTTTCCCGGACTGCTAGCTCAGTGAGGACAGGAACGGTCTGACAGGGTTGCCTAACTTGGCATGTGGCACCTGGTGGGTGTGCATGACATATTTATTAAATGAATGAATGGATGTTCATACTTTCGTCCCCCATGTCCTATGCAGCACACACAGCGTAGAAAGAGAGAGAGGTGTTCATCCTTCGAACCATGGGTAACACACTTATAAAAAACATTGCACACTAAATCCGTTAAAAAAAATGAGTATTTTCAACATCTGTGTTTTTGTTTACTTCATATATGCTGTATACTGCAAAAGTTCACCAAATTGAAACTTTTTAGAAAGGATGGAGAAAATCTTAAAACATGGAGTTTCTAACATATTTTTCTCTATGTCGTAGGATCAGCTGGTGTAAGGACCTGCTGTACTTGCAGCTGGGGGGCTCGGGCAGGCTCTGTGGGAAAAGGAAGTAACTAATCCAGCTTCAGCACCTGGTGGGATTTGGGACTGGGATCCCATGGGATCTTGGGACAGATCAGAGCTTGGTCTGGAGTGGGAAGTACCAGGCTTCCGCAGGGAGGGGTGAGTGATTGAACAGAAAGGTGAAGCATCTAGATCATGGCAGAGGGGTGGGGAATAAGATTCATCAGAAAGGCTGGGACTTGGCTGTGATTGAGGTCTGAGACCCGTTCAGGGTGTAAGACTTCACCATCCTGAAATGACAGCTTGTTAAGTTCTTGAGGAAGCAGATAACTGCACCCCCCTTATCCTTTAGTAAATATTTTCCCTCCCCTCTCTTATCTCTGGGTATAGTAGAAATAAAGTGCAGTTTATTCTATCACTTTATAAGATCTTGCTTAACTTTTTTTCCCTCTCTATCAGATAAACCTAAAAGATTTACTCTGTCCCTATCATTGAAAATGCTGATGAGGTTACTTACTCTACAAAGGATGTAATGACAGCATGATGCCATGGACTGGCTACTTTAAGCCCATAGAGCAATACTGGTAGTATCAGAGGTAGAATGAGTGGCAGAGGATAAAAAAGTACAATTCAGTGTTGACATTTGGACGGGCTGGGCAGTGGATGTTGGGACCCGACAGTTGTGACCTTAGAAGCTGGTGGCCAGACCAGTGAATGGGTGAAATGCTTCTTCCTTGGCTAACCTGTGGGTAGGGTGGTAGCTGCCTTGGCATGTCTAACCTTCCATCTTGTGAGACTGCCAGCGATGCTGGTAAAAAGCTTGGTGCTGGTCAGAGGCGGATAGCTCCTGTGAGCCAGCTTGTAATCTCAGTATCTGTTTGGGGGAAGATTTAGCCCACAACTGAGTTAGGGGGAAATATACTGAGATCTGTGTTTAGAGAATCAGTATTGAAAAATCACATTTGGTGTAGTGTAGGGAGTGAAATAAGTAGTGAAAATTATTTCTGTCCTAACTATAATATTGCATCTACAAATAAAGGGAAGCACTGTAATGATTGCAGATTGCAATGCAAAATGTATTTAGTCCGTTTCATGGAAGCAGATATGTCAGCCTATTAAGAGGAATGTATGAATTGTCATATCAGGTCATTTAACAGAGCTGTGGGGCATTTAAAAGTACTTTATTTATAAAAAGATCTGAACTGGCTATTTAAAAAAAAAAGTCTGCTCTCATCTCCAAAGCTAGATTATTTTCAAGGAATGTCTATAATGCAGAATGTTGATAAGAAAATATTAGTTTGTTTTAGGTTAAAATGTATTATTTTTCTTTTTAAATGATAGTTCATAAAAACTATATAAAAGACAGAAATTTTACTTTGCCCTAAATTATATATTCCAATAATTTGGAAAATTTGATCTAAGTAAAGTATTAACGAAGACCTCTTTTTAGAATATTTGTTCTTTTTGAGGAAACTCTGATATATTAAGAAATTAAGGGGAAAATGGTATCTTTGAAAAACAAAGCAAAGCCAAGACAAAATATTACCCATTCTCACATGGCATTTTCAGAATATACTGGAAACCTAGGAAGTGTATTTTGCTACTTGTAAAACATTTCTTTTCAGATAATTTTTTGATACTTTAAAAGTATATTTTAAGCATCTTATAATACAATCTAAGTCATTCATACAAACCAATAAATTCTAGAAATAGATCAGATTTTTTTTTAAAAGCTGCTGGAAGACCTGGATTTGATTATGGCTTCGGGCTGTATTATCTCCAGTAAATGGTGATGTCTCATCTTTGACCCTCGAGTCCCTGGTTTCTAAAGTATAGACCATAAATGTATTTATCTTACAGGCTGAGTTAGTTATTAGGTGAGCTAATTTGGTTTGGTTACATGCTTTGAAAACTGTAAAGAACTGTATAAAATGTAATAGTTTTAGCGATTCAGAGGTGGGATGTTGGCCAGTGATCATTCTGCTAAGTCCAAAGGTGGTTTAATTTATGGAAACTGGAGATCTTCTAAAAAAAGGAAAAAATTTTTTCTTCCGAAGCCAAAATGTGAAAACCACGAATGAAATTTAAGCACTTATGTATACTCATTCTAATCTACAAGCATGTATTTGTGGAATGAGTTCACAGGAAAGTTGTCAAAAGCTTTTGGATAGGGGATGTAAGCTCTTTGTGGTTTCACTGATGAAGCTAAACATTTTTGAGGAAACATGAAAATTGTAACTGAAGGTTAAACTGACTGACCCGGTCTGTTAGGTAGATCACCTATTTAACAAATTATTTATTTATGGTAGGAACCAAGCTAATTTTATTGAACTGTTAATTTCTCAGAGTTAAAGTCCAAATGATATGGAATTGTGGTGGTTTGTATTGCCTTTGGTGAGGCAGTTTAAATAAAGCTTTTTGCCAGAGCATAAAAGGTCCCCAGAAACTAAAAATTTAACGGTGATTTAAGGTATTTTCTTTAAATGTGTTCAAAATCTTAAAATGTTTGTGCTTTTTGAATACAGCGACAAAAAATATTTTATGTAAAAAAGTTAGTCTTAATGTAAAAGCTGTGTGTTTATTCTTCAGGCCTTAGTCTGGTAATAAACCACTTGCCAAAGCAAAGGTAATGAATTCGTAAGCAGCCATCTTTCTATTCAGTGCATCAAACAGAACTGTTGGGTTCAGGAATCCTTAACTTGAATATATGCACCTATTTCTTCTGAGGAGTATTTGGCCAAGGTGGGAAACATTACTACTATTTTAGTTACTCTTGTATATACCAAAACTTTGTGTGCTTTCAGGAGAGAAGAAGTAATCATACTGTATCTATTCAAAGTGACCTCTCCTCCATTCCGTAGGTATGTTTTTAATAATCAGTTACAGAATAATGTTTTATGAAGAATGTCTTTGTAACATTTCTAAACAACCTTTCTTTTTTTGTGTCAACTTTATTGGGATATAACTGACATAGTGTAAAAATCACCCATTTAAAGCGTATGATTCCTTGGCTTTTGAGTGTATTCACCAAGTTGTACAGCCATCATTATGGTCAATTTCAGAGCGTCTTCCACACCAGGAAGAAATCCCACGACCTTAACACTTGCTGAGCTACTTTGTTTCTTTATGGATTTGCCTATAAAACAACCTGTTTCATAACTTAAGACAGGTTTTCAGAGGGAAGTTTCTAGGCCTCTCTCCGATTGCACCATGTGATAACTTGGTGTGATAAGCTGCTGAGAGAGGGTTGGAACCCCTGCCTGTCTGCTTGTCAGCATTACGGAGTGATTTTTCCCTCTGACAGCATCCCAGAGGTATTTGCCTTCCGTCCTAACGTGGCTGTGGACACGGTGACTAAGAAGCGCGAGGTGCAGCGATATGGTTGCATTGCTGTAGGTGTGGCGGGAAGTCGGGCTGGGAGGAGACGGCTGGCCTGTTGCTTCGAACATCAGAGAATCAGCATTAGTGCAGACGGGCCGGCGTGGCACGCTGGAGATGGGTGGGCACACATGGCGCACACACCTGCTGTTGCCAGCAGTTGTCGGGTGGAAATCGACAGTTGTAGCCTTGACACGCATGGAAGTGAACACAGCACAGTTGAAGACATAAAACCCTCTGGGCAGTCACTGAGCTCATTGACCAGCTTGGTGCTTAAAGTGTCTGACTGGTGCCTGAATTGAGCAGCTTCATCTCTGTCCCGGTAGACCCTTTGATTGATAGATAATTAGTTGGCCAATAATATTGGTCAGGACTTGATAGCTAGGTATTGAAGAGGGAAAACTGTTTCAAAGCTGAGCCCACACCTGCTTGCCTGGGTTTAATTTAGAGGTTGCTGTGATTTGAAGTAGAATTCATGGCCCAACTATTTCTCTTCTTTCTTAGCATTAATGCTATTATTACTTGTTGGGCAAAATTACCTTAAAATATTACTTTGAATAGTTATTTTATTTTATTTTAGCCACTGTCCCTATCCTGCCTGCCTCTCATCAATTGAACATGTAGGAGTAGCCATGTAAGATACATTTCCCTTTTTATTTTCCATGGCTTTCTTTTTTAACATTCTTTATTTCTTTAATGTTGTATCTATTTTATTTGTTTATTTTTGGCTGCGTTGGGTCTTCGCTGCTGTGCGCGGGTTTTTCTCTAGTTGCGGTGAGCGGGGACTACTCCTCGTTGCGGTGCGCGGGCTTCTCATTGCGGTGGCTTCTCTTGTTGCGGAGCATGGGCTCTAGGTACGTGGACTTCAGTAGTTGTGGCTCCTGGGCTCAGTAGTTGTGGCACGTGGGCTCTAGAGCGCAGGCTCAGTAGTTGTGGCTCATGGGCTCTAGAGTGCAGGCGCAGTAGTTGTGGCGCACGGGCCTAGTTGCTCCGCGGCATGTGGGATCTTCCCGGACCAGGGCTCGAACCCGTGTCCCCTGCATTGGCAGGCGGATTCTTAACCACTGCACCACCAGGGAAGCCCCTTCCGTAGCTTTTAAAGTGATTGTAACATTCAGATGAAGTCAGAGATACAGAGTGATATTTAGAGCGAGAAAGTGGAGTTTGGGTCAGATTTCTTGAAATAATGGGCATGTCACAGATTTTAACAGGAGGAAAATCAGAAAAACGCTCAGCAATTTTGTTTTTGGAGGGGGTGTGGCAGGTGTTGAAGGTGAACCTACTCCCTGCGTGCTGGGAATGGTTTTCTGTGAGCCAGGAGTTTAGGTGTCGTGAAGAAAAGCACTTCAGTGTTTTCTTTGATGCCCATTTGAACCCTTTCGTTAATTCGCTCATTACTTTAAATCGTAACGTCAGCGGCAGGGTCTTTCCCTATGGCGTGGCGCGGTAGGCAGTAACCTCTGCACGTTGTGACGCTGGTTCCCAGGGTCAGCGCTCTGTCACCACACGTGGGCTCACGTGCGCCGCGTCCCATGACTCCTGCAGCCTGCGCGGGGCGGGGCGGAGGCGGGGCCTGTGGGCACCCTGTCCCTCGTTCAGGTTCTAGATGAGGATCTCCACGTGCATATCATTCAGGACCCTAGAAAAGAGACAGTTCAGTGTTCACCCTTCTCATGTACCTTCTTACACTCTTTTTTCATTTAAATAATTCATGAAATGGTCCTTTAAAAGTTGAAGTCTTGCAGTGCAGTTTTGTAAAGAGCTTGGGAGCGCAACTGCAGTGTTTCCTGCTTGGTCCTGAATGGTGTTGCTTAGGGATGCGGGGTCCCGGCTTTCAAGTCTCTGGTTTAACCTGTGAAGTTAATTAGCCCCTGTAAACCTCAGTTTTCTCATGGAAGACAGGTAGAAAAACAGGCCCTTCGTCAGATGAGGAGATCTGCCAGCTGATGGTGTCGATTCAGTGAATGGGGATGCCGAAGATGGGGATAATGATGCTTTGTCGTTCGCCTGATCTTCATAAGGATGGGGGGAGGTTACACATAACCTGGAGTTGTTGGCCATAGACTTGAGATACACACAGCGGAATGCCCAGGGTGTTTTGAATGGTCAATAAAGTAAAAAAATATTGATAATTCAACTGTTAAACTGCCAGGAATAATTCCAGAATATGTAAATGGCATTCTAACAAATTATGCCTATCCATTTGTTTTTGATGGAAAGTCTAACAGTTATTTTATAACTCTCTATTCTGATTAGCAGTACAGACCTCCTAGCCCCGTGTCCCCCCTGCCCTTCTCAGTGCTTGTGTGAGTGTTCTTCAAAATAAAGCTAGTATTCCTCCTCCTATACTTGGTTGAAATGTACAGGAGAAGAATTATATGCAGTGACTCAGTCTGCAGGGGCAACCTTCATGGTCTCAAAGTTTGGATCCGTGTTCTCTCTGCTGAAAAGAAAGGCACAAGCACAGCAGTGTGGAAGAAATCGCGTTCATTCCCCCTACTCCCCTTCCCGGTCCCCCCAAATCCCTGGAGATATGGAGATGTCAGGCAGTGAATCAGCACACGTAACTGACTCATATTCACTGGGCGCTTGACCGGGAATTGATTTCCCTGTTTAATTCTCCCTGACCCCATGAGGTGCCACCCATTTCACAGATGGGGACTCTGAGGCCCAAGGCCACCCAGCTGCAGAACTGAATCCTGATCTGGTTGAGGCAACTCTAAAAACCCACATTGTTTCCACCATTGTCTGCCTTCACGTTTCCTGGAGGGGGAAGATACAGGAACATACATGACTGTGAAATTCCTAATGGAAGTACAGATTTCAGTTCAGCAAACGCCGAGGGGTGGATAGAGAGCTGTGTGGAGTCTAAAAGGGGAGCAGTCCCCCCTCCACCAGTCCCTAGGGAAGGTCCCATGAAGTTGGAGACTTTGAGACTCTCCTTAAAAGAAGGATTTTTTGGGGGGGAGGGGACGGTGATAGGAGCAGAGGGGATATTTTCCTGACTTTGAAGTAATTTACACATAATTGATCAATTGTTCGGGAATACCCCAGAGTTCCATCTTCTAGAACGTTCCCTAGGTTTCCCTGTCTCCTTAACCGTTCCTTCCTAAACTCTTTGCCTGGCTTTTCTTCCTTTGAAACCTAAGTTTTGCTATTTTTCAGGATTTTGTCTTTAGTCTGTGAGTAACAGGTTTTCAAATAGTAATGATACAAGTTAATAGGAATCATACAGGTTTCTGGAATAAGGCTTTAGAAACTAAATGAAGCTTGAAATTTATTTGCTTTTATGAATGCGACGTGGTTCCACTGGCTTATTCTAACATAAATGATTTCTAATAATGGGGTCAGCTTTTATCTACTAAATGCAGTTCAGTAGGGAGATGCTTTCAAATCATGAGCTTCACAGTGGGGATAAATGAAGAAGAAGGGGTTCTTGGTGGCAGGAAGATCAGGAAGGACTGCTGTATTTATGTATGTGAAAATCACTGTAAAATTTTAGCTAAGCTGTTATCCTGAGCCCGTCCCCCCTCCCCTTTTTATATAACAGCAGATTTTCATTCCCCTCACTCTTTCCCTTGCTGTGAACAGTTGCATTTAAGCATTATCAGCATTAAAAACATATTTGGGAGGAAAGCCAAGCCAAGCATCTGTGAAGCAGCCAGACATTTTTCAAAACCCTTTCAGCTGCAAGCAGTGGGCGTGTGTACCACGTCCTTTGACACAGGAGGCAAGGCAGGCTGTGGGCCTCCTTTGGGGAGGGGTGTGTGGGCTTCTTCTGTAGGCTTTCGGGAGAGTGGGAGAGAGAAAGACTACCTGTGTTTCACTGAAGGTGAAAAGTTCCAAGTCATAGAAGACAAGACCCCAGTTATCAATATCTGATAAAATTCTGCAAGTCTACTAATTGGTTTGAATTTTAGAGGATCTTAAACTTGGATTTTTCTCCCTACTCCACCCCCTTCCCCTTTTATAGTTAAGATGGGATTTCTTCATTAAAGCTGTTGGCAAAATCTATTTTGGATATAATATGATAAAAACTTGAAATTTACATTATTTTCTCCTAAACTATGAAACAGAAGTTTGTAAGAGTAGTTCTGGGGTCCCTAGAGCTTGAGTGATTAAAGTACTGGTGATAGTGTTTTAGGGAAATAGCAGTGCGTTTCATTTCAGTACATTGAAAGAAACAAAAATGTCACTTTGATTCTCTTTTTTTATTGTTTATCATTGTTAAATCGAAGCTTTTTTTTTTTTTTCCTACTTAGCTTATTTTTGGTGAAGACTGCTACAACAGTTTGAGGGCTTCATTCAAAGAAGAATATTTTCCAAAGACCTCTCTTTCATATTAACTTACAAATATAGGCCTTGTTTTGGGCCTGTCTCATATACATTTAATTTATAGTTAATGTATAATTATCCTTTGAACATCATAAATTTGCCTTATAATAGGGAATTAAATGATACCGATTTAGGGAAATCAGGTAGAAATTATGAAGTAGGCAGATTTTGGGATGTTTTACTCATCATTTAGTTTGATTATAAAATCTGTACATAGTAACACAAGTACTCAGCTAGGATGTTCTTTATCAGATGCCTTGCGAGCAGTCTGAGAGGGAGTAGATAGAACCAGCTGTTGGTCCTGACTTTAGACTACGTGCTTTAAAAAAAAAAGTTTTTAGAACCTTTTATTCAATTGAAACTCGATTCCTATTATAGGCTGATTTTTATATTGTTGGATATAGAGAACTTTTCAGTTCTACAACTGATTTTTTAGCATTCTTTGCGTTCTATTTTATCATTTTAAATAACACAGTTTGAAGAGGGCAAAGCAGTAACAACTAAGACATGTATTTGATCATTTTAGTTCTTGTTTCTTCTCTTAGCCCAGACACTCTGTAATTTTATTTGCTTCTACATTAGCACATTAGGGTGTGCTAGTTATATGAGTAGTGAAGCCTCTTGATGCCACATGTGGGACAAATTATATTCCATGCAGGCTTGGAATATTTTTTGTAGCAGTGCAGTATATCTGAGCACTATAATTTTCACTAAAAAATTAAATTATAATTATATAATTAAAAGTAAACTATATCATCCCAACAGCCTTCCTAATAACAGCAACCAACCACAGGCCTCACGGTGCTTAGCATGTGCCAGCCATTGGCCTGAACTCCTGACTTGTGTTAACTCTGACCCACACTACTGCACTACAAGGGGGATGTACTGTTTTACAGATGTGGAAACTGATTTACAGAGAAGTTAAGTGACTTATCCAAGGCCACACAGCTCCTCAGTGGCAAAGCCAGGCTTGGAATCCAAACCATGCTCTTAACCACCTGTTTATTGTTCTACTCCATGTTTTCAGCGGACAGATGGAAAGTTCTTTTCTCCATTATGTTAACATGGCCTTACAACGTGAGTGTATGTATCTGTGTATGCAATAAAGATACACCAAATCACTATCTTTTCTCAACCTGTGTATCTTACATAGACTATGTGGTTAAATTAACAAAGAACACATAGGAGACCAATCCTATGTAAATCTGAAGTCTGGTCAATTTTTATGATTAAAAATATGATTAAACTTGGTACGGTTTTTCCTTTGGGGAACCCTCACAAGAGGAAAATAAAGTGTTGTCTGCCAGGCATGGAGGAGTTTCTGATTCTATATCCACAGTCTCTCACAAATGAATATTAGGAGGAAGACCTAATAACGTGGGACCTTTTCATCTACTTGCTCGGTCAGCAAACCCTTAAGTTCTCACGGTCCGCTGCCTTGTGGGAGAATAAACCAGAGATGACAAACACAGCGCCACCCTCTGTGAACTCCCTCTCCACTTGGGAAGGTAAATTACAGCTGCGCTTTGAGTCACCTCGTCCGTGAGTTCCAGCCGAGGGGACTTTGAGGACAGACACGCAGGGACGAGCAAGGGGAGTCCCCTCTCTCGGCTGCACCCGCAAGGGCACCGGCGTGGGGTGGACGCCGTCTCCCCTCCTCGGGGGGCGGAGCAGGGGGCGGGGTGTGCCGAGTGAAGAGACCCGAGCTCTCCGGCTTCTCTGCTTCCTGTAGCGTTTGGGTGTTTGCGCCCCTGTCCCTGCCGCGGCCGTCACTCTCCTTTCCTCTTGGTTCACATTTACCCTCGTTCCTCAACGTTCAGCCCATACCTTAGAAAGAAAGTGGTGTCTTTTTTTAAAAAAGTTTAACTTTGGGAATTCCCTCGCGGTCCAGGGCTTCCACCACTGGGGACCCGGGTTCGATCCCTGGTCGGGGAACTAAGATCCTGCAAGCCGCTCTGTGTGGCCAAAAAAAAAAAGTTTAACTTTGATTCGAGGCTATATTCCTCAATGCTAGTAAACTTCCTCCCACCCCCATTAAGTTGTTCTTAGCTTCCAGAGTCCTTGGTTGGTTTTTCTTTATGTTTGTAGCACTTGATTGAAAAGAGTTTCCATGTACCTACTATAATGGCCAGTCTCATTATGGGAATCTCTTGAATTAGAAAGTTTTGGGAATGATATAGCACTTCAGATAGAGATGATAATGACAAAACAGTGTCTTACAATAAATGTAATTTCTGGGTTTAAAAAGTACTATTCAGCAGGAGGCTATAAGCCAAACTAGTTTTTTTCCCCAGCGTTTACTTTTCTCATACATTTAGAAGGAAAACATATGTCATGAAAATAATTACGTGCCTTAAGAGACCGTATTGATGGTCTTTTGTGTGCTGGCAGATTTTTTTTTCCTTATTTGTGTACATTCTTCGTTAGTTTTATGTCTTGTATGATTAGTATAGGCATGCCAGTAGCCTAGAGCCTCCTAATTCATCAAACAGAGGATATTTCTAAAAAAAAATAGCAAAGGCTTTGTCTGAGCTTCCCATTTGCTGTTCCACAAACTAGCTAGTACCCCGTCACCACCTATGCAGCGGGGCTGCTCCAGGGAGGAGTGCCTCAGATCCTGCACGGGGCCTGCTCGCCCTGCTCACTCACCGCTTGTCAGAGGGGAGTTCGTTTAGCATTTTATGCTTCGGGTCCATTAGTTAAAATAAAGAAACTAAAACATCGTGGAAAAATTTCGGGCCCTTTGGATAGAGCACTTTTAACACAGGGCTTGATGTTTCTTTCATGTAAGTAGATCCTAATACCTTAAAAAATATAACCTGTTTTTCATAAGGGTGATTATTTTGCGTTTGAAGTTGCCAGTTTGGGGAATGCATCCTGAAGTTGTGTTTGCCTTTTTAATTGACAGCATTGGGTGTAGAAAGAAGTGCATAGGATTTCTGTCTTTGGTTCAGCTGTGTCTGCTGTAAGTGGGGCCAGCGCCGTAGAAAAGGCTGAGTTTCGTCTCTGACGTTGGAGAGGACGTGGGAATTGATGCTTTCTTTCACGGCTCTCAGAGATGTTGAGTTTTCACAGTAGTATGTAGAATACTCGCAAGCAACTTATGGCCAACTTTTCTGAATTGGTTATTTGTATTCTAGAATATGCTTTCCTATAGAATTGACACTTAGTGACTAGGCTTTCAGGCCAGCGCCTAGAAATCAACCTACCCTGTGATATCGCTGAACTATCGTTTTAAGAATATTAGAAGAATAAGCAGGGACCATTAAAATAGATTTGAAGTTCTGATGGGCCAGTGGGATCCCAACCACATTTGCTCCTCGCTGAAGCCCACGTAGCAAGAAGCAGCACGCTTGGCGATGGCCCGGGAGCTCTGTGCTCTGCTCCTTGTCGTCAACTTAGGGAGTAGCGATTCCTGGTGCGCCCCGGCAGGTCAGTCAGGAGTGGGTCCGGCTCTTATAGCAGGTGGCAGTCACCAGAGCTGGGAGCGCAGGGAGAATGAAGTTCGGGGCATGTGCGTGCCAGCTTGAAGGTGAGTATTTTAATGTTGAGGGCTACATGTTCAAGATTCCCTGCAGCAGACACTAAAATATTACTGACATAAAGTTTGTAAAAGCTAGTGCATCTTTTGGGTCAGTGACAAGAGAGCATTTGCTGCGACACAGTGTCTCTAGTATTGTTCCTGTGTAACCGTTCTCCACGTTCACCATTCTCAACTTTTAACATCCACGTGCCATCCTGTGGTAGATCCACTTGTCCGTGGTGTTTAAATTTGGTTATTGTGAAAGCTCGTTTGCACCTGTTGAAAATGCTGGCGTAATTACTACATTGGTAAACCCCAGAAATCTGAGCCCTTCTTTCGCTGATGCTTCTTGTTTCAGCCAGAACAGTGCACGGTTTCAAATGGTTCAGCCTTTTCCTGCAACAACGAAGTTTCTGATTCGGGGGAGTGCTGCAGTCCCTACGCCCCGCCCTCCACTTTTGAATTAAGAAAAGAAGGGCTTAGATTATTTTTGAGGCAGCTGCTAACAAAAATCGTGTTTTCTTAAGGGCTGTGCTTGTCGTTGTGTAACGATGGTGTGTGTTGGCCCAGGCTGGGAACAGTTCTACTGGAATGAACGGGCGATGCCTCGGAGTAGAAGAGCTTCCCTGTGTGGATCTGCAGCCTTTGCAACAGACCGTTTGTGCGCCCGGAGCCGATTGTAAGGCCGTCTCCGCCTGTGCACACAGAGGCCATTGAGAAGAGCAAGTGGGCAAAGGGTGTGCGGGGCTGGGGGTTGCCTGGTGCTCCAGGATCCAGGATGACTGTGCTTTCCTCGTCACCGCTGCCAGCCAGGGCTTTGACCTCCTGAAGCCCAACTTGCCAGATGATTCCCATTCTAATTAAATGATACAGCCTATGGAATCAGCTCTTTTTTTTTTTTTCTGTTGTGGTGGGTGCATGGGCTTCTCATTGCGGTGGCTTCTCTTGTTGCGGAGCAGGGCTCTACGCGCGCCGGCTCAGTAGTTGTGGCGCACAGGCTCAGTAGTTGTGGCTCGCGGGCTCAGTAGTTGTGGCTCGCGGGCTCAGTAGTTGTGACGCATGGGCTTTGTTGCTCTGTGGCATGTGGGATCTTCCCGGATCACGGATCCAACCTGTGTCCACTGTACTGGCAGGCGGATTCTTAACCACTGCGCCACCAGGGAAGTCCTTTGTCAGTATTTTAAAATAACAAGTCTGTCCATAAAATCTCATTGCCACTTTAACTGAACTGTCGGGACATGGGATGGAACAAACAGGGATGGGCTGGCTTCGCCTCACTTGCCTCCACCTCTTGCTAGCTTCTCAGGTAGGCCTGTAGCTGTCAGTCCTCTTCTGGGTTTTAGGATGGGGATGCTCTGGGTATTAAGGGCCCAGACCAGCTTAACCCAAAGCATCACTCTTTCATCCAACTCCAAACTCTCATCTTCCCCAGTTCAGCCCCCCACCTCCCGTTTCTACAGAGCAGCCAAAGGGAAGGGGCTGTTGGTTTATTCTTCAGCTCTCCTCTCTCCCGTCCCCCCTCCACTCATCCCCAACACTCCCCTCCACGTGACAGCTGGGGACAGGGGAAGGAAAAGGGTGACATCTGTTGGCTGTTACTATCACCTTGATTTTGTCTTTGCATCTGTCTCTCTCTTCGTCAGAGACATTCCCTCCCAGCCTCCGAGAATGTCCCTAAGTGCTGGCGAGGCACACTGCAGGTGACCTTTCACAGCTCCCCTCCAGAGCCTCCCCTGGAGGTGCGCCCTGCTCCGTCCCCTCTGCTGAGACCTCACGCCACTCCTGGCCTCTCCTTGGTCCCTCTGCCCACAGCGGCAGCATGTGTGTCCCCCAAACTGAAAGGCGCGGGCTGCAGGGTCTGCCTCCCTCTCTCCCCCCCCACCTCAGCCTGCTGAGCAGGGGGCTGGCGCCAGGAACCCCCAGAGGTGCGCCTTCGGCCTGGCGTCGGACCGCATGGGCACGTCCCCTTCTGCCCTTGGCTTCAGGCCTGAGCCAAGTTCACGACAATGGGAATGTCCTGTTACTGTCACCGTTGGGGATTTGGACTTTGCTGCTGTAATCCCTTGTTTTGATGTATGGGTATAAACCTCAGAATTATAGGGAAGATCAGTCTGAATTATGGAAAAATTTAACAATGTGCAGTTTATTTACAAATGTAGTGATACACAGCTTTACATGAACAGTTTTGCTAATCTGTGTATCCCGTTACAGTAAAAAAAAAATAAGTCTTTAAAGGAATTCATTCTTATAGTTTAACTCAGAAATTGAAGTTACATTGAAGAAATTCTTAATCATTTGAACCTTGTTTCGGAAAGTGCACTGAATTTTGTGGTAGGTTTCTTTTTTTTTTTTTTTTAATTTTATTTATTTATTTATGGCTGTGTTGGGTCTTCGTTTCTGTGCGAGGGCTTTCTCTGGTTGCGGCAAGTGGGGGCCACTCTTCATCGCGGTGCGCGGGCCTCTGACTATCGTGGCCTCTCTTGTTGCGGAGCACAGGCTCCAGACGCGCAGGCTCAGTAATTGTGGCTCACGGGCCCAGTTGCTCCGCGGCATGTGGGATCTTCCCAGACCAGGGCTCGAACCCCTGTCTCCTGCATTGGCAGGCAGATTCTCAACCACTGCGCCACCAGGGAAGCCCTGTGGTAGGTTTCTTATAGGACACACATGCATACACACACATGTGCCGTGTAGATTTGTAATGTAGGCGTTTTCATTGTATTAATTAAAATGAATCTTGATTTTGTTTGAAGACTTGATAGTCTCTGCTGAGAGAGCATACGAAAGTTCATGAGTTAGACTCTGTAGACTTAGACGTCTTAGCAAAAAAGATGGACTACTTGCTGCCTTTTTGTCTTGCTTGGTTTTAACTTTTGAGCGTGGGAAATTTATATGCATCTTCTACTTTGTAGCGTATTAGGAAATCATAGGGTTAGAAGTCGGTAATAAATGCACCAAGTTAAGATGATCAAGGAGATTTTGAAGGAATCATGCATTTATGTTATAGCCTCCCCGCCACCCCTTTAATTAGAAAGAAATAGAATGTCCTTCCTTAGGCTTTAGGTAACTGAAATCCTGTGTCATACCCTTTTGTTAAGACAGCTGCTGTTGAAGTGTGTTGAATGTATTTTAGTAGCATTGACGGCCACTTCTAAGTGACATTGAGTAGATTAGGAAAGTAAAATACGTTGATTTGAACCATTCATTACTTTGACAGTTAATTTTATGTTAATGGTAGATTGACTGTAGGGGAGATGTTGGAGCCAGGGCCCCAGGCAGTGTCCTTGCACCCCGCGCTGTGCTGTAGGCGGCCGACAGAGGAGCCCCAGGTCCTGCCTGAACAGAGGGAGCTTGTGCTGTGCCTCCGCCCCTTGAGGGTGAGCCCCTCGTTAGCGCTGCCCAGGATGGGTGGCTGCCCGCACCACGGGGCACCTCTCCTGCAGTCTTCTTCGTGGTCCGGAACTGCCGTTTTAGGCTCTGATTTGGAACAGGTGAGCGTCATCAGAGCCGACACTGGCTGGACACTCTTGGTGCTCAATACTGTGCTGACTTTTCCTTTAATGCTCTGCGCACGTCTGCACATGAGAAATTCTTACCCCCGTTTGATAGAAGGTAACCCTAGTGCTCTAAGAAGTTTATATTAACTTGCAGACGGTACTTCGGGGGTTTGATTCCAAGCCTGAGTGATCATCACCTCTGAAGGTGATGATCTCTCCCGCTACTCTGAGCTCCCTGAAAAATCTGCCAAGTGCCTGGCGCAGGTGCTAGGCTCAACACAGGTGAGCAAGACGCAGTCCCCAGCTGGGGACTAGTCAGGACGGCCTGGACCTGCTCATAACCTCGAGGTCCACAGAGGGGCAGGCTGGCTGTAGGTAGTTGACCTGTGTGTTGTTTCTCAGAGGCAGACACGTGGCTTCTCCATTGAAGAAAGCAGTGGGAACGTATAAGGGAGCCTTGATGGTAAAGCAGATTGGAAGTGGAGAGGTTGACAATTATTTGTGATTTATTGATATCTGGGCTCCAGAGCCATCCTAAGCGCTGGGTGAAAGATGCTGTCGTTCTGAAGCTCATGACAGTCAGACATTGGTTAGACTTTCCTGTTTCCTGCGCCCATCACTTCCAGCTGAGGCCAGCTTACAAAGGGAGGGGGTGAGGCGGGCACCCTCCTCATTACTTCGGCTTGAAAAACAGCTGAACTCTCTGGGCTTTAGACGAGGAGATTACTGATGAAAATGTGTCCTGTGGTTCAGGCTTCATTTGGCCCTTTGTGTGTTTAATTTGCATGTGTCGAGGTCAAGCAGCTGGACAGACCTCTCGGCACAGATACTTTGTCGCCAGGGCCGGAGGGTGAGGTTAGTGCGACCGTAAAGGGCAGGCTTGTCTGCTCACAGGACGCATTTTGTGAGCAGGGTTCTCGGTAACGTCATTCTGAGCTGACTCCTGGCCTGTCCGTTTAACAGAATCGTTTAAAAATGAGCAGAGCGGTTCTGGACCTGGTGACAACCTGCCTGGGGGCTTGTTGGGGGACGTGCACGGACGGGCTTGGCTTTGTGACACCCAGAGCAGCTCCATCTTACGGCGAGAACGCCGAGACCGGGTATGAATCGGTAAATACGCCACTTTGCCCGGGATGGGGAGCTGAAGCCGATCTGGAATAAGAACAAATGTTTTGCCGATTTCTTACCTAATTTAAAAAAAACTATTTTTTTCCCTTTCCAATTTTAGGAATTACCCTGTTAAGACACAGTGTGCTCCAGAAGGCACAGAGAAGTGATAAATATGAATTTGTTGGTGAAACCAAGCTGCTTGATTTTTATCATCTTGGGGGCATGTTTTATTTTTGACACAAAGGAGAAAGAAGGGAGATTTTTGCCAACGGAAACTGCAGCCTCCTCTAGCCCAGCTCTGTGTGCTGCTTAAACTAGCGAGCGGTGCTTCTCCCGCAGTTCATCTTTGCACAAAGGGGATGATGTAATCTTTTTCACTGCCGGCCACGTGGGCAGCATGCCGTCACTGTCTTCACGCGGACACCTCTGCGCTGCCCAGACGACTGTGCGTTTGAAGTCAAATTGCCTTCCTCTCTCAGTGTCTTGTTCCTCTCGCCAAGGCTGGCCTTCACCTGTGTATACATGCGTGTGCCTTCGCGTACTTGGATAGCGTGGGTGACTTTATTGCAGAAAAATGACCAGAGTAGCATGTTGTAGAGAGCGGAGCCGGCTGTGTGCATGCATTTAAGATTGGGGGAGGGGACTCTGTTGCCATTAGCAACCACTTGCCTGTTTATTAGGAGGGTGAAATGCACAAAGCTCAGGCTTCCCCTTCCTTCCACTGCTTTCTCCTGAGCTCTGACAGCAGCTCACCTGAGCCTGTGCAGCCCAGAGGCCGTGCTGCGAGCAGCCTCATGTACATGGAAGCGCGTCCTTTCCAACTGAACGCATCCTCCCACGTGTGCTGCCTTTCGGTTGCCCTTCCTCCGTGGGCGTCACTCCATCCTGTTGATTTAGGGCAGTGACCGCTGCCGTGGACTGCGCCCTTGTTTGTTCAGCTCTGAGTTAAGCACTTTCCCTGCATGTGCTCATTAGGTTCTGCTAACAACTTCGGAAACACAATTACAGAGGAAACTGCAGCCGGTGGCAGGAGTGGGGAGCTTTGCTGCACAGAAGACGGAGACGGGCTGTGGGGCACCTTGCATTTCATCTCTGCTTATTTTTTCCCTGAAGGAAAGATTAGGTTCAGAGCTTTCCTTCTCCTCACGCCGCCCTGGTGGTACTCTTGCCAGTTGTGACGAGTCTGTGGGAGTGTGAGCCCCTGGCCACTGGGGCATAGTGACCCCAGGACAGCTTTGCTTCTTTGGGCCTGGCGTTCTGGGTGATGTGATTTTGGTGGTTAGGTGCAGCTACCTGAAATACTTCAGCAACTGTAAGATGTCCTTGATTTGGGGGCCCTCACGCCTCTGGGGACCTTATTGTTAAAGCTGTGTCAGTACTGACTTTTTTTTTTAAAATGTGAATATTTCTTAATGAATGAAATATTATTATTATTTTTTAAAATGGTCTAGAATGTTGCCTAGGAATCGGAATTTTTTTTTTTTTAATTAAAACTTTCTTACAACACTTCTTAATTTTATTTATTTATTTATTTATGGCTGTGTTGGGTCTTTGTTTCTGTGCGAGGGCTTTCTCCAGTTGCGGCAAGCGGGGGCCACTCTTCATCGCGGTGCGCGGGCCTCTCACTATCGTGGCCTCTCCTGTTGCGGAGCACAGGCTCCAGACGCGCAGGCTCAGTAACTGTGGCTCACGGGCCCGGTTGCTCCGTGGCATTTGGGATCTTCCCAGACCAGGGCTCAAACCCGTGTCCCCTGCATTGGCAGGCAGATTCTCAACCGCTGCGCCACCAGGGAAGCCCCAGTACTGATTTTGATCAGCATTTATGGGCTGCACATAAGGTAACAGAGCACCTTAATCCCAGATTCTGCAAGTGCCTTATTTGGAGGATTTGGAGCCTGAGTAGATGGGAGCTGGAGAGGCGCGCATGCCTGCCCGCCTGCCACGCACACCGTTTCCCCCTCTGCACGGCCACTGGCCACCGTGTGGCCTTGCTGCGCCACAGGCTGGGATGGCCTGGCTTTCTTTCCCTGGTGGTGTAGTTCAGGACTGGGGAGTGGGGAGCTGGGGTGTCCTGTCTTTTTATTTATCGAGCTGACGTTTGCAGAGCACCATTGCCGGGCAGTTTTTGGTGCTTTACGTGCCTCACCTCACCGGACCCCCTCAGTGTCCCTGGGAGGTGGGGACTGTCCCTGCAGTGGATGGCTGGGGCCTGGAATCCATCTGCACAGGGAAGCAGAGGGGTCGGGGAGGCCTAATTAATGGATGATGAAGCAGGTGCCGATAGAAGCCCTGGGATCAGGGAGAGATTATTCGAGAAAAGACTGTGCCTGTTTCTTCTCTAAAATCAGAAGGGAGAGAAGTTAGCAGTAGAGGCATTTGGATGTGGAAGGGAAGAAACGTGAGCTTGTATCTTAAAACCTTGCTCTTCTTGGTGAAATAAGAGGCGACTGCCTGGTGAAAGGGTGAGCCGAGGTCGAGGATTTGAGGAGACCAGGGGTAGGGGTTGGGGGACAACAGTCATGGCAGCTCAGGTGCCCCAGCGGCTGGCAGCTTATCACCACTGTCTGGTCACCTAGTAAACGGTTTCATTTATGGGGGTGACCGGCCTGTGAGATGACAGTAAAGCCTAACAAGCACGAGATTCTGAAGGAGCCAACCTTTAAGAGATGTTCTTCCCAAGCTATTGTGATTGTAGCCTTAACCAGATCCTGCAAAATAAGACATTGAAATAAAAATACCAGTTTGGCTTTGTTCGTACTTATTTACAAAGGAAAAGGTCACTTTCTCACTGTATACTCAGTGGTGGTAGTTTTGTGTCTTGTTCAGGATTTCGTCTCATTAAAAATTCAGCATCTTTTGCGCAAGGCTCAGTGGGCCGTGGCTCCTCCTTCTCGTCTGTCGACAGATCCGATTGCTTTTCCTTCACGATCGCTCTTCCTCCAGCCCTTCCTCACTGTCCGTCCCACCGGCCTGACCCAGAGCCTGGCCTCTCTCCACACCACCCGCCTTCAGGCCCCGCTTCCCCTCCTTGACGTAAGCATATGTGCTGCTCTGCACCCGCTGAGGGCCAGGCCTGTCATTGTCCTGCACAGGATGCCAGAGTGGCAGGCAAGCTCCGAGAGGCTGACCTCGCTTCCTCAGGTGGCCTCACCTGCGTCACTGAGGGACTCACGTCTGTTCTTGATGCGGGGCCTGGTCCAAAGGACACCTGTGCTCTCTGTTGCCACCTCCGGAAGAAGGGACAAAAGATGACAGAAGAGCCCAGGGAACGATTTTTAAAAAATATTTATTTATTTATTTGGCTGCTCCGGGTCTTATAGTTGCGGCATGCGGGATCTTTAGTTGGGGCATGCGAACTCTTAGTTGCGGCATGTGGGCTCTTGTTCCCTGACCAGGGATCAAACCCAGGCCCCCTGCAGTGGGAGCACGGACTCTTAAGCCACTGGACCACCAGGGAAGTAACCCCCAGGAAATGATTAAGCCATCGCTTGAACGTTCCTTAAAACCGACCTTTCCAGATCTGAAGTACGCCCCTTAGACTGGGCTGCCTGTGTGTGAACCCAGCATAGGTTTTATTTTATTTTGTTTGTGAACCAGAAGGCGCGGTTCTTGCCATCCTGCCAGGAGAGCGGAGGGACGAGGTCCTGCCTCTCGGCAGGTGTGCAGCCTTCCCCACTTCTGCCAAGCTCGTGGGGAGGGGAGGAGGCCCAGCGGAGGGCGGCCGGCCCCCAGGCAGACTCCAGGCGGGACTGGCCTGCACACTCGGGGCTCCTGGACTCGGGGTCCAGCTGTGCACACCGCCACCATTTCACCCAGTGGAGGAGCCTGGCCTGAAGTTACAGGTAGCCATGTAACTTCAGGGAAGTTTGCTAATGGAAGCACCCTCTGTATCAGCATGATTTTTAGTCCCTGATGCAGATTATCTCGGTCAGATCACTGCCTAGCGGTAGTTAAGAGGAACTTGGCTGAAGAAAAGGAAGTGCTGATTCCAGGGCGAACGGGAGCTCTTTGTTCACCACAGGGTGTGTGTGCATCAGGATCTCCTGAGTGTGGGAAGAAAATAGCAAAAGCTTTTGAAAGATAGTTATGTGTAGCTTATTATTTTCCAATATCTATTTGGGGGTATACAATAGACTAGTACAATAGTACACTTAAACATAATTGGGGACATGTAGTAAAATTCTTTGGTGATGGAATTCTTGAGCAAAAGCATTTGAAGAACATTGCTTTAGGGCAGTGGATCTCACAGGGCGCTTCCAGGATCCCATGGGCTCCTCAAGGGCTTTTCAGGGGATCTGTGAGTTAAAGCTGTTTCCACAGTAGGCTAATAGAGTCTGAGCTTTTCCTCACTCTCATTCTTTCCAAAGTGTATGGTGATGTTTCCCAGTGGCTGCCTGGTACCTAACATCACAGCAGATTAAAGGCAGAGGCAGATGTTCTAGATGTTCTACCAAGCATACATTAAAGCCAGTCTCGAAAGGGTGAAACAATGCCAGCCTTCTTTCTGGTATTTTTTGGAAATACAGATTTTTAAATAGAAAGTCTTACTTATTTTAACATGTAATAGATTTATTATCATTATTTTCCTTTTTTTTATTAATATATATATATGTATATTTTTTGGCTGTGCTGTGTGGCATGTGGGATCTTATCCCGACGACCAGGGATTGAAGCCCATGCCCCCTGCAGTGGGAGCGCAGAGTCTTAACCACTGGACCGCCAGGGAAGTCCCTATCATTACTTTCCAAGAAATTAATCTTTAAAATTTTTTCTCAGTTTTAGGTTTTAACGTAGGTATTAGGTACCTAGATATTATGCGGCTGGGCTGTGACAGGCAGACCCACAGAAACCAAAGCTCTTTGAGACCCTCAGTGGTTCTTAAGCGTGCAGAGGGGTCTTGCGACCAAGCCTTTGAGATCTGCTTGCTGTGTTAGAGGTCTGGTAGGCTGGTCCCGGCCGTGCAGTCCAGCAAAGTGCCCACAAGAGGAGCCTGGGGAGGAGGACCTGGCAGGTGGGAGGGCAGGAAAGCGAGGACCCCTTTGTGCCTTTGGCCCCATCCTCCCTGGGAGAGGCAGGGAGGTCTGTGCTTTTGGCCTCCACTCCTCCTCCCCAGTTCTGCTCCAGCCTACGCCAGTAGCACAGATGGGTTATTGTGTGCATTAAATAGGCTTCTGTTGGAACCCCTGAGACCCTAAGACCAACCTATGGCATTATTGCTGTGGGAAAATCCATTCCTGAAATCCAGTAACGGCGGACTCGCTAACTGAGTTTTGGAACACAGGCTGTTTGGTGGTTAGAGACCGAGTTTCTGTGCAGGTCTCCGCAGCAGTTCCTTTTTGGCAATTATTCTTAAGGAATCTTAAATAGGAGGAACTATTAGGGGAATTCAGTTGAGATAGAAATAGAAAGGGAAACATCTGGGGTATCCTGTTCTTGCGGTCTCAAACTTTCAGGACAAAGTGTAAAAATCGAGTTTTCTGTTAGCTCAGAGAGGTTAGAACCTAAAAATAATTTCAAACTAATCTCTTGTCCAGTAACATGCTTGTTTTTGTTTCCTTGTTCAACTCATTTTGGTAAAAGGTACCAAATGGTTGCATCCTTAAAAAAATATGCAGGCTCATCTGACAGACAGTAGACGCTTTAGAGAAGATGTGGAATCCAGCCATTTGGGAAAACATTTGGCATCACCTCATAAACTCTGACCCAACAGTTTCTCCCCTAGCCGGTCCCTCTGCCCGGAGATGCTCTGAAAGTGTGTTCTGGGATACGTGGACACGGCAGTTCAGGCAGCATCGTTTATAATAGCAAAAATGGGAGACAAAGCAGACGTCCATGAACAAGAGTGCAGGAATAAGTTCATGGTGTAGTCACAGAATGGAGCATTAAACAAAGCTCAGTGTGCAGATTAATGCAGATGAACCATCCAAACTGGATCAAGTCACAAGAGTGTGCGTGTAGCATGATTACTTTCATATGACGTCCAAAGACAAGTAAAAGAAGCAATGTATCATATAGCAGTAGATTCATGAATGGCAAAACTCTAAAGAAAAGCAAGGGAATGTTTGTCCTAAAAGCCAGCATAGTGGTATGTCTGGAGCCAGGAGGTGGTACCATCAGGCCAGGGCGTGGGGAAGGCTTCTAAGGAATTGACAGGGTTCTGGTTCCTAAACGGGATGGTGGTTTCAAATATATACATGTAACACACATACACACCTTCATACAGACCAGCCTGACATTCTCTTCTAAGTCTGGGGCCTATTTTTGCCTGGGCTTTTTTCATTCTAGTAGCTGAAAGAATTAGAAAAATTGATTAAAAACCCTTTTTGTTTTACCGTACAGTGAATAATTGAATATTTAAAGCCATCAGGGCTCTTGGAAGTTATCTCCTATAATAGCACCCCCTGCTCCTCTTGTTTTGAGGTTTCAAGGTGGTACCATTGGAGAGTTGACTGATGTCATGCTGTGAGCTTCCATAGAGCCGTCTGGGCTTGCTTGTGCAAAGAATGAAGAAGGGAAACTTAGTGTGGGTTTTCGAGTGAGTTTGCCTTCCCCAGCGTGGGCCGAGGGGGTGGCAGCCTCGGACAGTGGACACAGGAAGGCCATCATCTTTTGGGTGCACTAAAGTTAGCTGTTCATTGCAGTGCTTATCATGTGTCTGAGCAGAGTGGGAAAATCCTGTTTTTTCTTGATCATCTATTAAAACGAGAGATGACTGTGTATTAAAAAGAGAGACCGAAGGTGGAAGATGAGGTTGGAGCGTGGTCTGTACCTTCTGGCCTCGGGCCTGAGCCAGGTAGCTCCGCAGGGGAAGAGAGCGACTGGATTCTTACTCCAGTGGAGAGGCTTCTGACAACAGAGGGATGTGAAGTGGAAAGATGTTGGAAAGGGAGCGCTTTTTTAGTTATTGAAGTGTTTATTGTCACCATTTTAGTTAGAGGAGGTGATAGCTCCCCCCAAAATTTGTTCATTTCATGTGACTTCTGGGCTCTTCTGTTTTTATTTCTTATTATATTCTGATTTGCCCCTTTCTACAGATAGGACAGGCTGAGCAGGACCCTGAGAAGGCTCAGGTGCAAGCGGGGTGCCCCTGGGTTGGGGGAGTGTGACCAAGGGGTCAGGAAAAGCTGCAGCCTCTTAGGCGGAAGAATATTCTGACTTTTGAACTGCCTTATAGTTCCTTAAATTATTTATAGTCAGTCCCAGGAGAAGGAAATTGCCAAACTTAATTGTTGATTTAAAAAAATCAACAGTTTTTTTGTTTGTGTGTGTGTGGCTTTTGACAATAACTGCAGGTGATGCATCTCCTTATAGAATGCAGTAATTTCAGGTAAATGGGCAAAATTTCCCCAAACCCATTTACTTAAAAGCACTTAGCAAATGCGTATGTCTGAGAATGAGCTGCTTTCTCAGAGGTCAGTGGTAATAGTAGCTAGCGTTCTCGGTGCTGTTAGTCCTGTGAGTGGTATCGTTGGGATGCTCATCTGACCCATTTCACAGATGAGGAGTCACGGGTGCAGAAGGGCTCAGTGACCTCCGTGCTCTCCCTGCTGGGAAGTGCAGACCGGGAAGCCAGGTTCCAGCCCCGACTCCTCACTAAACACATTAGTCCCTCGACAGAAAGTTCCGTGTTGAGTCGTGGCACCGTGGCTTTCAGGTGATATCCATCAGTGTAACGCGGAGGAGAGGGGTGGTGAAGGGTAGCTTTTATACCCTCCTCCTGAACACCCCTCCGCACCTCTCGGGTCTGCGCCATCTCTACCTTGGAAGGAAGTTGTCTGTAACCCTGTGCTGGTCCTGAGCACCTGGGCAGCAGGTGCGCTGAGGTCTCGGTGCAGTCCTGGGCAGGTCCTGCAGGTGCGGGCTGGGGAGTGAGTGAGTACGCACCCCTTCATTTAACTGTCCTTGCTGCGTTGCCCTGTGCCTTTCTATACGTCCATTTGCATTTCTTAACTAATTGTGAAAAAATGTTCTCTGGGCTTCCCAGTAGAGAGATACCGACTTGCTTCCTCGCTGTCAGGGACTTAGCAGTTAGAGGCTTGGAGAAAGGAAAACAGATTGCCCAGCCTGCATGGCCTACAGCTTTGAGTCTCAGCCCGCTCAGATGGGGTACTGCCGGGCACGTCTAAGGAAGTCATCTTTCGGGAGAGCTTGCCTCCCCCCACCCCTCCCTCAGTTATTTATTGTGGACCCCACAGCAAGCAGGAAGAGGCCCCATGACTCACGGTTGCACGGCCCCAGTGCAGGCCCAGGACACCTGTCTTTTCAGCCCCTTACATGGCAGCAGTTTCCCAGGTGGGATGATGAGTTTTATGGTCACGCAGCTGTAACTTCTTCCCGTTTTGTGAGGGTCGCAGCCCTGCCGGAGCACTTCTGAGCCGGTGCTGGCACCCACTTACAGAGCTCAGAGTGAATCAAGGGGAGATGCCGCTACACGTGGGCTGGTACCTCCTCAAGTTCACGGGGTCTCCAGCAGTGATCCCCTCTGAGCAAGCTTCCCTGCGGCCCCTCCCAGAGGGTTGAGCCCCTCGCTGGCACTTTGGTCCTCTGTACCTGGGGAATTGCATCTTTTTCTCATTATCAATGAATATGCGTAAGAATCCCAAGTGAGAGAGTCGATCCACATTAAATCCATTTTTATGTCAAAATTTGTTTTCCCATCAGTATATCTGAAATTATTTGGCTGAATAAACATATTTTAACAAGAATTTAAAAAACATACTTTTGTTGGTATGCAGAAGGGAATTTGATGTGAAGGAGGTGGCAGGAGAGGTGGTTAGAGAATTGAAATGAATTTTTTTTTTTTTTTGCATTAGTTTTCTCAGCTTCCTTTGTAGTTTCTTAAATTTCTTATTAGGAATTCAGTAGGAAGGCTAATAATAGGGACCTATTTATTAGAATTTCTTTTCCCTGCTTGGAAATGAGGGTAAGGCAGGACAGCAGTACCTGAGTTAACATGAATGAAAAAGTTGCTTTAACCTTAAAAGCCATGAGTCCTGAAGGCTTTGGCTGCCCTCCTGGTGTAATCTCAATACAGGTCCCATTATCTGTGACCAGAGTCGGGCTGGCGTTTCTCCCGCGGGGCTGTAGCACACCTGTTGAGCCATCAAATCTTGTTATGCTAAATAGAAGGATCAGGAAGAAAACTTCCAACTTAACCATAGGTTGCATTTGGAATTCAGCCTTAAAACAAACAAGTTACAAACACTACTTTTTAAAATTTATTTATTTATTTATTTTTGAGATGTCCTTACTTAGCGGGAGGGAATTGCTCCTCCTAGGTTTCTAATCCTGTTCCAGGCTCTCTGTCCTCCACTGGTCAGTAAACATCTAAAGGACAGGACCTAGCTTGCTCCTGTTTGTGTCCTCAAACATCAGATGTGTCACCATGTGTTTCAGTTGTATTTCTGATAACATTCAGAAACAGATAAAGTTGTCAAAGCAGAGTAGGTTAGTTGAAAAACTGAGGCACAGCAGCTATATGTAATCTATCGAGTGGGCTTCTAATGATTTTTTTTTCATAGATCTTTATTGGAGTATAATTGCATCACAGTACTGTGTTAGTTTCTGTTGTACAACAAAGTGAATCAGCCATACGCATACATATATCCCCATATCCCCTCCCTCTTGAACCTCCCTCCCACCCTCCCTATCCCACCCCTCTAGGTCATCACAAAGCACCAAGCTGATCTCCCTGTGCTGTGCTGCTCCTTCCCACTAGCTATCTATCTTATATTCAGTAGTGTATATATGTCGATGCTACTCTCACTTCGTCCCAGCTTCCCCCTCCTTCCCACCGTGTCCTCAAGTCCATTCTCTACGTCTGCGTCTTTATTTCTGTCCTGCCCTTAGGTTTTTCAGAACCTTTTTTTTTTTAGATTCCATATAGATGTGTTAGCATACAGTATTTGTTTTTCTCCTTCTGACTTACTTCACTCTGTACGACAGACTCTAGGTCCATCCACCTCACTACAAATAACTCAATTTCGTTTCTTTGTATGGCTGAGTAATATTCCACTGTATATATGGGCCACATCTTCTTTATCCGTTCATCCATTGCTGGACATCTAGGTTGCTCCCATGTCCTGGCTGTTGTAAATAGTGCTGCAATGAACATTGTCATACATGAGTCTTTTTGAATTATGGTTTTCTCTGGGTATATGCCCAGTCGTGGGATTGCTGGATCATATGATAATTCTATTTTTAGTGTTTTAAGGAACCTCCATACTGTTCTCCATAGTGACTGTATCAATTTACATTCCCACCAGCAGTGCAAGAGGGTTCCCTTTTCTCCATACCCTCTCCAGCATTTATTGTTTTTAGATTTTTTGATAATGGCCATTCTGACCGATGTGAGGTGATACCTCATTGTACTTTTGATTTGCATTTCTCTAATAATTAGTGATGTTGAGCATCTTTTCATGTGCTTCTTGGCCATCTGTATGTCTTCTTTGGTGAAATGTCTATTTAGGTCTTCTGCCCATTTTTTAATTGAATTGTTTGTTTTTTTGATAATGAGCTCCATGAGCTGTTTGTATATTTTGGAGATTAATCCTTTGTCTGTTGTTTCATTTGCAAATATTTTCTCCCATTCTGAGGGTTGTCTGTTCATCTTGTTTATGTTTTCCTTTGCTGTGCAAAAGCTTTGAAGTTTAATTAGGTCCCGTTTGTTTATTTTTGTTTTTATTTCCATTTCTCTAGGAGGTAGGTCAAAAAGATCTTGCTGTGGTTTACATCAAAGACTGTTTCTCCTAGGTTTTCCTCTAAGAGTTTTATAGTGTCTGGGCTTACATTTAGGTCTTTAATCCATTTGGAGTTTATTTTTTTGTGTGGTGTTAGGTAGTGTTCTAATTTCATCCTTTTACATGTAGCTGTCCAGTTTTCCCAGCACCACTTATTGAAGAGGTTGTCTTTTCTCCATTGTATGTTCTTGCCTCTTTTGTCATAAATTAGGTGACCATATGTGCGTGGGTTTATCTCTGGCCTTTCTATCCTGTACCATTGATCTATATTTCTCTTTTTGTGCCAGTACCATACTGTCTTGATTACTGTAGCTTTGTAGTATAGTTTGAAGTCAGGGAACCTGATTCCTCCAACTCCGTTTTTCTTTCTCAAGATTGCTTCTATTTGGGGTCTTTTGTGTTTCCATACGAATTGTAAAATTTTTTGTTCTGATTCTGTGAAGAATGCCTTTGGTAGTTTGATAGGGATTGCATCGAATCTGTAGATTGCTTTGGATAGTATAGTCATTTTCACAATATTGGTTCTTCCAGTCCAAGAACATGGTATATTTTTCCATCTGTTTATGTCATCTTTGATTTCTTTCATCAGTGTTTTATAGTTTTCTGAGTGCAAGTCTTTCACCTCCTTAGGCAGGTTTATTCCTAGGTATTTTATTCTTTTTATTGCAGTGGTAAATGGGAGTGTTTCCTTAATTTCTCCTTCTGATTTTTCATTGTTGGTGTATAGGAATGCCAGAGATTTCTGTGCATTAATTTTCTATCCTGCAGCCTCACCAAATTCACTGATTACTTCTAGTAGTTTCCTGGTGGCATCATTAGCATTTTCTATGTATAGTATCATGTCATCTGCAAACAGTGACAGTTTTACTTATTCTTTTCCAATTTGTATTCCTTTTATTTCTTTTTCTTCTCTGATTGCCATGGCTAGGACTTCCAAAACATGTTGAATAAGAGTGGCAAGACTGGACATCCTTGTCTTATTCCTGATCTTAGTGGAAAAGCTTTCAGTTTTTTATCATTGAGTATGATGTTTGCTGTGGGTTTGTCACATATGGCCTTTATTAGCTTCGGGTAGGTTTCCTCTATGTCCATTTTCTGGAGAGTTTTTATCATAAATGGGTGTTGACTTTTGTCAAAAGCTTTTTTTTCATCTGTTGAGATGATCATATGGTTTTTATTCCTTAATTTGTTAATATGGTGTATCACATTGATCGATTTGTGTATATTGAATAATACTTGCATCCCTGGCATAAATCCCACTTGATCATGGTGTATGATCCTTTTAATATGTTGTTGGATTCTGTTTGCTAGTATTTTGTTCAGGATTTTTGCATCTATGTTCATCAGTGATACTGGTCTATAATTTTCTTTTTTTGTGATGTATTTTTCTGGTTTTGGTATCAGGGTGATGGTGGTTTTGCAGAATGAATTTGGTAGTGTTCCTCCCTCTGCAGTTTTTTGCAAGAGTTTGAGAAGGATGGGTGTTAGCTCTTTTTTCTAAATGTTTGATCGAATTTGCCTGTGAAGCCATCTGGTCCTGGACTTTTGTTTGTTGGAAGATTTTAATTACGGTTTCAATTTCATTACTTGTGATTGGTCTGTTTATATTTTCTAATTCTTCCTGGTTCAGTCTTGGAAAATTTCACCTTTTCAAGGATTTGTCCATTTCTTCATGGTTGTCCATTTTATTGGCATATAGTTTGTAGTAGTCTCTTATAACCCTTTGTATTTCTGCGGTGTCAGTTGTGACTTCTCCTTTTTCATTTCTAATTTTATTGATTTGGGTCCTCTCCCTTTTTTTCTTGATGAGTCTGGCTAAGGGTTTATCAATTTTGTTTATCTTCTCAAAGAACCAGCTTTTAGTTTTATTGATCTTTGCCATTGTTTTCTTCATTTCTATTTCATTTATTTCTGCTCTGATCTTTATGATTTTTTTCCTTCTACTGACTTTGGGTTTTCTTTGTTCTTCTTTCTCTAGTTGTTTTACGTGTAGTGTTAGATTGTTTATTTGAGATTTTTCTTGTTTCTTGAGGTGAGATTGAATTGCTGTAAACGTCCCTGTTAGAACTGCTTTTGCTGCATCCCATAGGTTTTGGCTCTTCGGGTTTTCATTGTCATTTGTTTCTATGTATTTTTTTATTTCTTCTTTGATTTCTGCAGTGATTTCTTGGTTATTTAGTAGTGCACTGTTTAGCCTCCACGTGTTTGTGGTTTTTACAGTTTTTTTCCTGTAATTGATTTCCAGTCTCATAACGTTGTGGTCAGAAAAGATACTTGATACGATTTCAATTTTCTTAAATTTTCCAAGGCTTGATTTGTGACTCAAGATGTGATGTATCCTGGAGAATGTTCCATGCACACTTGAGAAGAAAGTGTATTCTGCCACTTTCAGGTGGAATGTTCTATAAATATCAATTAAATCTTATCTGGGCTGTTCTGTCATTTAAAAGCTTGTGTTTCCTTATTTATTTTCATTTTGGATGATTTGTCCATTGGTGTAAGTGGGGTATTAAAGCCCCCTACTATTATTGTGTTACTGTCAATTTTCCCTTTCATGGTTGTTAGCATTTGCCTTAAGTAGTGAGGTGCTCCTGTGTTGGCTGCATAAACATTTATAATTGTTATATCTTCTTCTTGGATTGATCCCTTGATCGTTATGTAGTGTTCCTCCTTATCTCTTATAATAGTCTTTATTTTAAAGTCTATTTTATCTGATATGAGTATTGCTACTCCAGCTGTCCTTTGATTTCCATTTGCATGGAATATCTTTTTTCATCCTTTCACTTTCAGTCTGTATGTGGGTCTCTTGTAGACAACATATATATGGGTCTTGTTTTTGTATCCATTCAGCCAGTCTGTGTCTTTTGGTTGGGGCATTTAATCCATTTACATTCAAGGTTATTATCGATATGTATGTTCCTCTTACCATTTTCTTAATTGTTTTGGGTTTGTTTTTGTGGGTCTTTTTCTTCTCTTGTGTTTCCCACCTAGAGAAGTTTCTTTAGCATTTGTTGTAAATCTGGTTTGGTGGTGCTGAATTCTCTTAGCTTTTGCTTGTATGAAAACCTTTTGATTTCTCCGTCGAATCTGAGTGAGATCCTTGCCAGGTAGAGTAACCTTGGTTGTAGGTTTTTGTCTTTCATCACTTTAAGTATATCCTGCCACTCTCTTCTGGCTTGCAGAGTTTCTGCTGAAAAATCAGCTGATAACCTTATGGGGATTCCTTTGTGTGTTATTTTTTGTTTTTTCTTTGCTGCTTTTAATATTGTTTCTTAGAATGTAATTTTTGTTAGTTTGATTAATAGGTGTCTTGGTGTGTTCTCCTAGGGTTTATCCAGTATGGTACTCTCTGTGCCTCCTGGACTTGGGTGACTATTTCCTTTCCCATATTAGGGAAGTTTTCAACTATAATCCTTCAAATATTTTGTCAGACCCTTTCTTTTTCTCTTCTTCTTCTTCGACCCCTGTAATTCGAATGTTGGTGTGTTTAGTGTTGTCCCAGAGGTCTCTGAGATTGTCTTCAATTCCTTTCATTCTGTTTTCTTTATTCTTCTCCTTGGCAGTTATTTCCATTATTTTGTTTTCCAGCTCAGTTATTCATTCTTCTGCCTCAGTTATTCTGTTATTGATTCCTTCTAGTGTATTTTTCATTTCAATTATTGTGTTGTTCATCTCTGTTTGTTTGTTCTTTAGTTCTTCTAGATCTTTGTTAAACCTTTCTTGTATTTTCTCAATCCGTGCCTCCATTCTATTTCTGAGATTCTGGATCATCTTTACTATCATTACTCTGAATTCTTTTTCAGGTATATTACCTATTTCTTCTTCATTTATTTGGTCTTATAAGTTTTTACCTTGCTCCTTCATCTGTGACATACTTTTTTGCCATCTCATGTTTTTTTTCCTTTTTTTTTACGAGTGAGACTCTGTTCCTGTTTTACTGGTTGTTTGGCCTGAGGCTTCCAACACTGGAGTTTGTAGGCTTTTGGGTAGAGCTGGGTCTTGGTGCTGAGATGAGGAACTCTGGGAGACTTCACTCCGATGAATATTCCCTGGGGTCTGAGGTTCTCTGTTAGTCCAGTGGTTCGGACTTGGAGCTCCCACCGCAGGAGCTTTGGCCCGACCCCAGGTTCGTGAACCAAGATCTTGCAAGCCACCTGGGGCAGCCAAAAAAAAAAAAAAAAAAGGAGTACAGTAACAAAGTAAACAATAAAATTAGACAAGGAAAGTAACAGCTATGTTAGAAAAAAAAATAAAAATAAAAATACAGATGAAACAACAACCGGAATGTAGAACAGAACTACAGTAGTAACAAAGAGGAGGAGGAAAGAACAAAACAGGTGGAAAAGGTCTTGGCTGTGGAGGGTGGCGTCTAAGCAGGGGTGAGGTTTGGCTGGTGGGCGGGGCCTACGCTTAGGGTCCACAGGGCTGGAAAAGGCGGCGGGGGCGTGGGGGGGGTTTAGGCTCTACAGAATACAAGGGGCCCAGGCGTGCCTCCCCACCTGGGAGCCCAGCAGGCTTCCTGGGCTCAGGTGGGTGGGGCAGACACCCTCCGCTCCTCTCCTGCTCCTGCAGCCCCCTCCCAGCTGCCTCTCCTGATCTTGCTGGCCTCCCTCCTTCGTCCCCAGGGCCCAGCTGCCTCTCCTGATCTTGCTGGCCTCCCTCCTTCGTCCCCAGGGCCCACGCTCCCTGCAGGGGCCTTTGGAGGGTGGGGGATCGGCCTGGGAGCTCAGCAGGCTCCCCGGACCCAGGTGGGCAGAGCAAACGCCCTCTGCTCCTGTCCTGCTCCTCCATTCCCAGAGGGCCCCTCCCGCCTGCCTCTCTTCATCTCCCCAGCCTCCCTCATCTCTCCAGCCTCCCTCCTATGCCCCCAGGACCACCCCAGCCTGGAGGTGACCTCTGAGGGCATAGGATCCAGCCTGAGAGCCAGACAGACTTCCCCGGCCGGTTGGGCAGGGGAAACGCTGGGCCCGCTCTCCCCTGATCCCAGCCCCCAAGGGTCCCTCCAGGCATGGGAAGGCATCCCTCCCCTCCTCTCAGCCACTCCTCAGGGGCGCCAGTCCTGTCTGGCCTCCACTTCTCCTCCCTCCTCAGTTCCCCCACATCCTACTGGTTCTCTTGGGGGTTCTTCCTGTCTCCTTGGGCGTCAGGGTCCCCCACCAGCATCTGGCAGGCGCCCTAGTTGTGGGGAGACGCCAACTCTGAGTCTTCCCACACCGCCTTCTTGACTCCGCCCCCCCTTCTAATGATTAAGGCAATCACAGTGTTACTCTTTGAACATGTTATAGTATTATTCACTTCTGTGCTTTGCGGTTTTAATCCCTATAGCAAGGGTTTCCAGCCTTTTCAGAATGGTCTGGAGCATCCTTTTCTATGTCAAGGACTTAGTTTTAGTGCCAGTGATTGATACAGAATTTCAGTGACAAAAGTAATACTTTTAGATGGCTTTGTGTAACTAATCACAATAGCATCTACATCTTTTTTTATAAATAACAGTACCTGTATTTGTAAGGCATATTTATTTGTCCATCAGACTTTGCTTGTTATGTACACACGGTTAAGGCCACTATTTGGTCTAATGTGTGTTTTATTTTGTTTTAGATTATAAGCTTCTTAAAATCAGGAACACGTCATTCAGGGGAACATTTCTAGGGCTTAAGAGAACACCATGTGTAGATGTGTCCTTTATGAATGCCAGGTGATGAAAAACACAGTCCTACGCTTCATCCGAGGGGCTGGCTGGTAGAAAGTTCTTCCATACCTTTCTAGTGAGTTTATGTTGAAATTAAATCCAAATGGAAATAACTTTTCAGTCCTTCAGGTTCAGTTTTGAGTTGCATGGGGTTCACTTGGCTTGCTGTTTCCCTCACGTCTACTCTGCTTACAGAATCTCCTAATGAAAGCACTTTGGTGTAACTCGGAATTCTTGGGTGAAGACACTCCTGAGTGCAAAGGGGCGGGGCTGCAAGACCCGTGTTTCCTACTTAGAACCCACTTCCCTAGAGTCTTGCCTTCCTCTTGGTGGTTGAGGACGTGGTGTTGACTGAAAAAGAACACAAAGTGAGAGCAGTGAGTTTGTTTTATTCGGTGACCTCACTGAGGACTGTAGCCCAGGAGACAGGCCCCTCAGATGGTTCTGAGGATCTGCTCCGAAGAGGTAAGGGGGGAGCCAGGATACAGCTGAACTTTTTTTGCTGGAAAAACATGTGGTTAAGCATAAAAAGATCACTGCTAATTACAGAGAACGGACATCTGAAGTTAATGATTTCACTGTTTTTCTATGTGTGGGAAGATGCAGGAATCTGGGCTCACTGAAATTTTTCCTTAGGTATGCATCTTAACTCTCCAGGGGCCAGTATATGCTCCACGGAACTCGAAGCCGCTCAGTGTTCTTCCCATCACAGAAGCTTTTCATAAATAATTTGTGTGTGTGTGTGGCTGGGCAGCAAATAACTGTTTAATTACATTGCGAAAATCCCAGAGTCAAACTTTTCCTCCTTAAAAATCTGAACGAAGAATGTTCGTTGATGTACTAGATGATGTATAGGATGTGAGATGAAGGACTCCCTCGTGACCGTAGCCTCCTCAGAATGAGTGTTTGGAGCAAGTTGACCGCTTTGGAGCCGTTGCTGACTGTCTGGGATGAGACGGATACTCGGCGCTCGGAGCTGCAGATTGTCAGCTGCCACTTAAAGTTTCCAGCTGCTTGAAGCGCTCCGAGCCTGGGGGCTACCTAGCTGGGGATGGGGCCCTTACTGCGGCCCTAGCGCTCTGCTAGGCAGTGAGATGCAGGACCGTCCCACCCCTCGAGGGGCTTCCCTTATCATGGGGCGCACCGATGGGTGTTGAGGTAATTGTAACCGTGCAGTGTGGTAAGGGTGCGGGGTGCTGTGGGAGTGCAGGATGGGGCATCTGATCCAGCACTGGCGGCCTCCGCCAGGCTTCACAGACGGGCTGGGTCTGGCCCGAGTCTCTCCGGAGGAGCTGGGCACGTGAAGAGTGCGTGCGTGTGCGTGTTCACACGTGTATGTGCACGTTGGGAGGTGCGGGGGGTGTTTCCGGCTGGGAGGGAGCAGTGTGTGTGGAAGTTCAGCCGTGAGCGAGGACGTGTGTTCCCTGCAGGTGATGAGAATTCCTGGAGTGGGTGTGGGAAGAGGGTACTGAGTCGGGGGGAACTAGTGAGGCCACAGGGGTAAGTGGACGTCAGGTCTTGAGGGGCTTTGTGCCACATCAGGGAGTTCGGGCTTTATTCGAGGGCACAGAGAAGCCAGTGGCAAATTTTAGGGGAGTGAAACTGTGAGATGTATGTTTAGGAGAGAGTGGCAGAATGGATCAGAGGGAATCATGAATGTCCATTAGGAGACTGTGGGAGTCCTGCACACGAGGGAGATGCTGGCCAGTGGACACGGTGCCCCTGGAGTCTGCAGGAGTGCAAGGGAGGACGGTGGGGGGCAGGGGGCAGCCTGGGTTCCTGGTTCGGTTGTGGGCGGGTGGTTTGTGGGACCAGGTGCTGTGCTGGGACCCACACAGTGCGGGGCAGGTCTGGGGGGATGCGGGCGAGTTCAGGGTTAGACGTGTGGTGGAGAAGCCTGTACCGTAGGCACGCAGGTGCCCAGTTCATGACCCCTCATGGTTCCAGCGATGACAGTCTCCTGCTCGGCAGCCAAGACCAGCCATAATCAGCTCCCCCCCCGCCCCCCGGCAAGAATCCTACATGTTATAGGACATCTCTTACTTTGATCCCTCCGGCCCTGGTTTTTCCATACCATGTGTCTGCACCGTACAGAACTGACCACTCCTGCCGCTCTGCCAAACACACTGGGTTCAACAAGGACCCTAGATTGCACTTGATGTTCATATCACCCCCAAATCAGAGCAAATCAGTGTACACTGAGAGAAGTTTTAATACCGTCAGTTTATACCACTTCTCTGTAATTGAAAGCCTTTCTGTATGTAATAATCAAAAAGATATTTATATAAAGGGAAAGAGTAGAGTTATAATTATAGCTGTATTTTCCAAAGCCTTTTATAGAGCTTGATTGTGATGTGCATTTAAAAAATTATACATGGGTATTAGAATTTTTTCTTATTTGGTAGAGGGTAAGGGTACTACCATTTATGGACTGTTTGATGTAATGATTAAACAAGTTTTCTTTTAGCAGTCAACTTAGGTTGATTGCTGTACAGTTGTATCACTGTTATTCATTTGCTACAAACTAAGTTTTTTTTTGTTTTTTGTTTTTTCTTTTGGCTGCGTTGGGTCTTTGTTGCTGTGTGTGGGCTTTCTCTAGTTGCAGCGAGCAGGGGCTACTCTTCGTTGCGGTGCGCGGGCTTCTCATCACGGTGGCTTCTCTTGTTGCAGAGCACGGGCTCTAGGTGCGCGGGCTTCAGTAGTTGTGGTGCGCGGGCTCAGTAGTTGTGGTTCACAGGCTTAGTTGCTCCGCGGCATGTGGGATCTTCCCAGACCAGGGATCGAACCCGTGTCCCCTGCATCGGCAGACAGATTCTTAACCACTCTGCCACCAGGGAAGGCCCACAAACTAAGTTTTTAAACAGCTTTCCTGAGAGGCTACTTCTTATGTAAAGCAAACCTTATTTGGAGTCTGTCAGCACACAGAACCATATGTATCAAAGTGTGTGTGTGTGTGTGTGTGTGTGTGTGTGTGTGTGTGTGTGTGTAGTTTAGGGTGAGTGATAGGTCTCAGGGTACAGCCTGGGTGAGCTTTCCCCAGAGGCATCTCCTGACAGGCAGTACAGGCACAAGCACAGACAGATGTCTTCTTTCTCTTGGCGTTAGACAAACACGAGGATAATGTTTCTCTACGCTTGGCCCTGTGCTGGTCCCTGGGGATGCAAAGATGAACGGCACGTCTGGGCACATGGTTCTTTTTAGATTTATGAGATTATAGAACTCCCTTTTACAACATTCCTCCTTTTTTTGACTATTGGAATATTTCCTTTCATTGGTCTATTACTTAGGCTTTTTAATTAACCTCTAACACAGTTACTATGTAATTAAATCATCAAATGTTAAAAATTCTACAGATTGTCTCATTACAGTAAAATATATGTAATAGTTAAAAATATTCTTGCTCTGGTTTTGTTTTTGGTTTTTTTGGTTATTTTGGTTTGTCTTCTATGTTTTGCGCTCAAGACATTAAAAGCCAGAGCTATTTCAAGTTGAAATGCCCTTAAACTGCCTTGAATCAGTCAACTTATGTTGCTTTTTCTTTCTGCAAGGTATGATGTTACAGGCTATTGCTTCTAAAATTATGTGAAGGAATAAATCAACCAGTCTGACAGTTATTATAACCATAAAGGAAATAAGTAGAAATTATAGTGCTGCACTATGAAACCCCATCCATATTCCTGTGTGGTGGCCTGTGAACATGTTTAGATTCTTGATATAAATATTTAATTCACTTTATATGCATTTTATAATCATTTTATAAGTATGGACTGTAGTTACATATTTATGTAAAAATAATATAAGCATTGCATTATGTTTTGATTTTTTCATGTATTAGTAAAGAAGACACAGTACACCACTTGATTTATAACCCTATATCTACCCCCCACCCCCCTCAAAACATTTTCAGAGAGGATCCATCCGGGCTAGAGAAAATGCTTCCTTCCTACGCAACACTGGTCTCAATGCTTGCCCAACTAGAAGCCTTGGTAGCGCAAACATTGTGCCGCGCGCGCTGCCGCTCCCAGCGATCCGTGACTAATCCCGCAGGCACTGCAGAGAAAGGTCCGGCAGTCGGAACTGCGGACGGCCTGCCTGGAAAGGGTGACGTCACCCCCATCTGCGCGTGCGCGCTGCCGCTGATGGAGCGGCTTCGCCCCCTGCTCTTTGTGCTGTGGGGTGCGCGCGCGCGCGTGCGTTTCCCCTAAATAAACTAATGAGCAAAATTCGGTAATTACCACCAAGACTCCGTACTCATAGTGACCCTCCAGCTTACTACTTAATGTTGCTTTTCTTTGTTCTTTCAGAACGCTGCTTTCTTTATTACCACATTGTTTATTCCTGCTGCAACCTGTGTCTTTAGAAGGATGGGAATTTGTTCAGTCTCTCTGACTTTCAGTCTTCCCCTTTAGTAAATACTAACGTAAGATAGCTGGCCGGCAAATGAGACCTCTGAAAACAGATGAGCAGACAGTTTGCCTTGTGGATTGTCTTTGAAGGACAGATCCCAGTGCAGGAGGTGAGGCGGACTGTTCAGAACAAGGTGCCGGTTCATTTGGTTCAGCTCAAATGGTGAAGAAGGGACTTGTTTTTCTTCTAACAAACACTGTTTTTATTCAATACTTAAAAAAAAAATTGACTTGTTTAATTTGAGGATTATGTAAAATTTCAAATGGCTAGTATCCACCGGTACTCCTGAGAGAAATATGGGGGAAAAAATTAACCTGTGTTTTGGTTTAGAATTCTAAAAATTTGGTTCATTTAAAAACTCATTTGATTTGTTTCATCTTAATTTCTTTTGAAACCAGCTATGGAAAAATGACTGCTGGGATAATGTGCTGCATAAAAGCTTTTTTGCTCATTGTAAAAATATTTCTGTGGTGCTTTTTTACTTCTTAAATAAAAAAGCTTGGGGGTGGTTGTTCCTTATCTGTTTTGTTGTTTTTAAAAAATCTGATACCAAGGAAATGACCAAGTGCGGGAGCATTCTGGTCAGCAGTGACTCGCTTCAAAAGGTGTTTGTCAGCAGTAACAATATAGCACCTCCTTGTAGGGTCGAGGGATGAAAAACGAGAGATTGATCTGACCAGTGGGGTATTAGATAGTTGAAGTTTCAGACCATTGATTCAACTAAAAGATTTTACATTGTTGAATAACTTGTGGAATGTTTTCTCTTAGGGCAGAGAGGTTAATTTTCCTCGTTAAAAATGTAAGTCATACTGTAGGCCATCTGAGCAATACTGAGCTTATAGGTTAAACAGGAAACAGGAAGTGCTAAGGAACATTGAGGTGCTTGCATGGGGGTTTCGGGCAAGAAGCTGGAGAAGTATGTGCATGTCTTCGTTCGTTCGTTCGTTCGTTCATTCATTCAGCCAACCCACGTTTATTGAGCACCCTGTGCCTGCCCTGTCCTAGGCAGCTGGGACACAGCAGGGGACAAAACAGACCCGTCCTCTGGCTAGCAGGCGGATTTAGAGGAAGAGAGAGAAAAACTGTCCTCTTGATGGGCAACAGAATGTGAGTCACTTTAGGAAACGTGAATGATTTGGGAGCAGGGGGTTGAAATGTACCTCAGGTTGACAGGTTACTGAACCAAATAGCAGTTTGAAAAGTGGTAACAGAATCAACTTTGGCAAGTCATATCATGCTGAACCTGGGGGTTTGAGATATTTTTAAATGAATACGTTAAAACCTCTAAATATTCAAATGTGATTGCTTTAGGAAAAGGGGTTATTTGTGTTGACTGAAACCAGGAAAGAGGAAAGAAAATCAGCCACTAACTGCATGTTTATGTTAACAATGATAAAATCAGAGTTTTAACCCAAACCCTTTTCCCTCAGTAGCGTTCAACAAATATTAACATCAAGATCTAGAGTAATGGCAAATGTTATGTGAACATTTTTTCAGGTTTGGTTTAAAAGAGCAGCTGTTGACTTCCTTGTAGGACTCCCCTGGGACACACCCTTTGCACCTACGGAGGAGCTGGAGGAGCTGGATGAGCCTCGGCTGCTGCATCCCATGCGGCGTTCACCGTTCCCTGAAGCTAGCATTTCATTAAACTTCACCGTGGCTTCTTTGTCTCAGCAAAACGTACTTTAAATCGTAGCAAGTATCCAGTCCCTCGGCACACTTCAGCATAGGCCTGTGTATTTTAAAAAGTATATAATTGACGAAATGGGTACAAATACATGTCCTCTGACTTTGGCCATTTACCTCTGTTATATAGTTATTGCCTTTCGCATTGCTCTTCTTTTTTTGCCCCTTCTCTCCTAGTTTTACTGAAATTCTCTCTGTGCCACCTGTTAAGTTTGGTGGCACTTAGGAGTAAAGTGCTGATGACTTCCTGGCTGTGGCACTGATGAGGTCTGAGGTCTCACAGGTGTCACTCCGAGATGGCATCTGCCAGCCCTTCCCCTCTCCATGAGTGTGGGAGGACAGGTGTATGCTTCCAGGGTAGTTGCTGAGTGTATCCTTTTGTTCCGAAAGTGTAGGACCCACAGCTAGATCCTCTAACGCACGAGGAAGCAGCACAGTAGTTGTCGTCATGTAATCTATCTGTCATGTAATCTAGAATCACTGGAATAGCACAGAAGCCATTTATTTGTAATTGTTTTGTAGTCATGCACTCTGTTTTCATAAATAGCTCTTCAGGGCATGGAACAGAATCTGCCATTTGATCTGAGGACATTTCATGTCTGAGTTCTTCTTGCTTTTTATTGAAAGTTACGTGATATATTTAATCTAGCTTTAGCATGTGTACAGGCTTCCTCAGTCCTTTGCCTGTTGGGTGTGTTTTTTAAAAATGGAAACGAGGTTAAACATAATACTTAGGTGAGCGCCTAATAATAGCCACAAACTCAGTTTCTTTGTGTGGTTAGTTTTATTTTTTGTTTGTTTGTTTGTTTCTCTCTCTCTTTTATGTTTTAGACGTTTTCATTGTCAATTTTAATAAAATCAGAATCTCTTTTTTTCTGTGCCATATTCAACAAAAATATTACAGTAAAACTATTTAGAATTTATATTCCAGTCTATGTTCAGACATGTACATATATCATAATAGAAGTTAAACACATTTTCACACCAATTTAGCCATTGATTCATACCTTTCTTCTTCTAGAAAAACTGTGAGTCTTACTTAATTTAGGGGAGATTGTCATTGTTAGTTTTGTTTCCTTCACTTTGTTTTCATATCAGTATGATATTCTTCCTGTGGGGTGACCTGGAACATGGCAGCTCTAACTAGCATCATTCACTCCATCAAGGTTATTAATAACCAGATGTAGTTCAGAGTCGGTGGGAATTGTCAAGAATGCTTTGGAATTCCGTAAGTCACACAGGCCTCTCTTGAGGTCCGCGAACTGGAATGGGGACATTCTCCTTGTCGAGGGTTGTGTGAGAGGCAGCTCCTGCTTCTGCAATGTGGGAATCCAGGACCACGGTGGTAGTGGCAGCTCTCTGAGGGCTCTGCTGTGTCCCGGCCGGGGCAGGTGCGTGCACGGGCTATGGGGGGACGGTAGGAAGCGTGCATTTTCTTATCTGGTGGCAGTGGAAGGGGATCCTCTTTTCAAATCCCGGTAGATGGGGGTCCACAGCTATGGCTTCCTCCTTCCTAGTATTCTGTTATTTGGTCTGCCTCCTCATTGCCTGGGTCCGTTCGTGCTGCTTACAGAACTTTCCATCCTGTGCCTTGCTCTCTATGTGTTTATGAGCTTGTCTCTGCAAAGGCTGCTGTGGTGGCTGGTTCCTCTTTGCATTTGCCCGCTGCCATCCATGTCCGCCTCAGTTGGAACTGGGATGTCATCAATCTTTGCAGACACATGCAGTGCATTACCCAATGTCAGTCAATGAATTGCTGAGACGACATTGCATCCATTCAAGAGTTTTGAAGGAACCTTAAGGATGAAATTGCAGAGCCCTTGGCTCTCGTTTTGCCTTTTATAAATAGCCACTGTTCTAAAAGCTTGGTGGGCTGCCAGCACAAGGCATGGTATATTGGAAAGCACAGTGGCCTGGTGATCTGGAGGCCTGCGTTGAGGTTCTGTGTTGAGCCATTTCACAACCAGCTGGGTAGTGCCGCCAAGCCCTTGGACCTCAGGGTCCTCGTCAGGATGTGTTTGCTGTGGTCTTTGCACAGAAGTCTCTGGTGATCGTCAGTGTCATGGTTAGATCCCGTTAAACTGGGTTCTTTGTACATGTGTAGGTATTCTGTGGACAGGATTGTTATTAATCTACTCGTTCTTTGTTTCTGTGAATGATACATTGCAGAGACTAGATTCTGTTGGATTCCTCCAAAATGTGCTGGTTTTGTTGCTGTTTGGGTGCTTGTTTCAGCAGGCTGGACCCTGCAGCGGGCAGCCACTCCAGCCTCGGGTCCGGTCCTTAGCCTTAGCTTGGAGCTGGGGCTGCTTGGAGCTTGCCCTGAACATGCAAGCTCGGGGGGACAGCCAGAGGTTTGGGCCAAGTTTAGGTACAGAATTTGGGGCTCCCCTTCTCTTTTGCACGATTTCTTTTCTTGATTACAGCTGCTGAGGTTGCCCTGAGCTGTGTCCCGACTTGTTTTAGCAGCTCCAGGTGGCTTAGGCTGGGCCCTGCCCTCAGGCGGAAAGCCCTTATAAAGTCACTTCCTTTTTCCTGGTGTCTCTTCCTGCTTTTGGTCACTCTCCTGTGCCTTGAGACAGTCGGTTTTTGTAGGTTTAATCTGTGGCAGGGCTGGTCCTCAGGAACTGCTCAGGCTCATGAGAAGTGGAAGCTCCAATCACGTACCGAGAGCACTTTTTTTGCTGCTAATTCCAGGTCTGTGCCTTGCATTGGTTATTTATTACCAAACTCACATTTTTGGATCCTTTCCTTGTACTATTTTGGCAAAAACAAACAGGAAAATAGGGATGGGGCAGCTCTCCTTAATTCTTTCTAGAGATTGCTCTGCCGTGAATGATAGTTACTTGTTTTGATGAGTATGGCCAACATCCTGAAGCTGGATTTCGCCTGGTAGAGACCTCCAAGAGACAAATGCCGAGGCGTTATTACCATTATGAAGATTTCTGACCCCAAAGTCCCATGTGGGCATTCGCCCTGGAGAGCTGGGCCGGTCGTGTTTGGGCTGCCAGAGTTCCCTTTACGGAGATGGGTACTAGCCTGGCCTAAAGTGCCCGCCACGTGCTTCCTTGCCACACTGTTTCCACTGGGCCTTCTACGATGTTCGGGGCGTGGGGAGAGTTGGTTTGATGCGAGGAGAGGGACCTGGGCCGCCCAGTGAAGCGGGTGACACCAGGCCATCTTGCCACGTTCGCCAGTGACATTCCTCCAGGGGCGCATGACCCAGAAATCCTGGAAGGACAGCGCCAGGTGGGAGCTGTGGCCCGTCCCCAGCCGTTTATAATTCTGCTCTCCTGCCTCACACTGTTTAACTGCATTCGGAGATAGGAGGAGGCTCTGAGCTCCCCCTAGAGGCTTTAGTGTGCCATGAATCGCAGTTTTAAAACAACCGTGTTGCTGCTTTATTTGCCAGTGTTTATGTTAAATCTGTGGAATTAAAATGAAGATTTTTGAAACAATCTGGACTGATTTCATATCCCGTCTTTTTGGGACCAAACCTTTCTTTAAAACCAGAAATGATCGAGAGCCTGCTTGGTATGGGAGCCTCTGGGTCTGGGTCTGCAAATCATTCTTGCACATTGAAATAGAAGGTAATCCTGTGATCAGAGACTTCCCTTCATAGAATTCAGATGTTTTCAAATGATGGTATTTCTCAAGTTGATTTAATGGGTGTGAAGAAAGCAGCTGTGTTGGCATTGAGATAGGGTGGTTAGGAAATTAAATGACATTCAGGCAACCTGGTAATTTTATTTTCTCCTTATGTATTTCAGGGTTTCGCAAAAACGATGAAATGAAAGCTATGGATGTTTTGCCAATTTTAAAGGAAAAAGTTGCATACCTTTCAGGTAAAGTTTAACTTTCTAATCTGCTCCATTGTTCCTTCTGAGTGCTTTGATACAATGTCAGAATCTGAAATGCTAAACTATAAACTAGCTCACCTGTCACAACATAAAAGCATTGGCATTTCGATGGATTTTCAACTGCTTTATTCTTGTAGTGTTGTCCTGAGAAATTAGTGCCCAAAGAGTTTTCTTCTAGCTGGCAGGCACATCATAGGTCAGATAGCATCGGTGATTAAAGTATGTTCGTGTCTGTCATTCAACAAACATTTGGCTGTTTTGCCCCAGTCAGTTAAGTAAAAAAACTTTTTTTTTTTTATTGGAGTATAATTGCTTTACAATGTTGTGTTAGTTTCTGCTGTACAGTGAAGTGAATCAGCAGTATGTATACATATATCCCCTCCCTCTTGGACCTCCCTCCCATCGTGCCCATCTAGGTCATCACAGAGCATCGAGCTGAGCTCCCTGTGCTGTGCCGCAGGTTCCCACTAGCTATCTGTTTTACACACGGTAGTGTATATATGTCAAGCGTAATCTCCCAATTCATCCCACCCTCCCCTTTCCCCCATGTCCACACGTCCGTTCTCCACGTCTGCATTTCTATTCCTGCCCTGGAAATAGGTTCAACTGTACCATTTTTCTAGATTCCACATATCTGCGTTAATATACAATATTTGTTTTTCTCTTTCTGACTTACTTCACTCTGTATGACAGACTCTGGGTCCATCCATATCTCTACAAACGACCCCATTTCGTTTCTTTTTATGGCTGAGTAATATTCCATTATATATATGTACCATATCTTCTTTATCCATTCATCTGTCGAGGGACATTTAGGTTGCTTCCCTGTCCTGGCTATTGTAAATAGTGTGCAGTGAACATTGGGGTACATGTGTCTTTTTGAATTACGGTTTTCTCAGGGTACATGCCCACCATCTCAGCAGAAGTGGTGGGAATGAGACCATATGTAGATGTGTCCTGCCTTCCTTGCCTCTCTTTCTGGTGCTCTGGTCCTGGAATTCCTAGAACCCATGTCATGGACCTTGAAAGCCCTGGTGGTCTCTGCCAGCTGGTCCTCCACTTAACTCCTGGCCCTTCTGCAGCATGGGGACAGACTGGACTGGCCTCCCAGGCTCCGGGGCACTCACCTGCCCTCTCCTCTGCGCACAGAGGGTCAGCTTTGGGGCTTTTCTGGCTGTCTCCTCGGGGGCTCCTTCCTACATGAACAGAACAGCCGTTGGGTGTCATACCTTTTTAGCACCAGTTCACTTGTTACAGAACAAAGGTTTGCAGGAGTTTTCTGCTGTGTTATAGCAGGAAGTAAATCTGTAGACTGTCACGTGCTTTTAGACAGTCTTCCTGGATGTGTTTCCCTTGATAAATTTTTATCTTTCACAAACAGGCATACTATGCTGATCTGATGTCTCCTCTTGAACACATTTTATTTTAAATTTGTGACACTGCTAGCTGCTTTTGTATGTTCTGTGTGTCCTTTAAGCATGTGGGACGGGTATATATTTAGGATGCAGCTTCCTGTGGCCTTTTCGCTAGTCTTATCTTGCTTTGTGTCCAGTAGTGTTTCTTGGCTCGTGTTAAACACTGTTTGATGATTTTGCTGAAGTAAATCTAATTCAAAGTGACTTTGAGAGGTTAATAGAAGACTAAGTTCATGAAAAGGAGAAGGTGCTTTAGATTGTTGGAAAAACATGGTAAAGAAATGAAAGGGGACAAAAGGCCCTCCTGGCTTCTAATACACTGTTTTCAAATTGGTATTTGCTCCTTTCTTGTTTTTTTTTTATAAATTTATTTATTTATTTTTGGCTGCGCTGGGTCTTCGTTCCTGCGTGAGGGTCCTCTCCAGTTGCGGCGAGCGGGGGCCACTCTTCATCGCGGTGCGCGGGCCTCTCACTATTGCGGCACCCCCTGTTGCGGAGCACAGGCTCCAGACGCGCAGGCTCAGTAGTTGTGGCTCACGGGCCCAGTTGCTCCGCGGCATGTGGGATCCTCCCAGACCAGGGCTCGAACCCGTGTCTCCTGCATTGGCAGGCGGATTCTCAACCACTGCGCCACCAGGGAAGCCTGCTCCTTTCTAATCATTTACTAACAAACTGTAACATATGGACTCATGCCAGTTTCGTGAACCTCCTGACTAGTTTACAGGTGGATTTTAAAGTTAAAGACTCTACTTTAAAATATTACAGGCTTTCTTTCATAAGAAAGGCTTAAAGAAAGCTGATCCCGCACATTCATCAGTGTTCTGTTTTAAAGTTTGGCTCTGTGATGAGGGCACCTGCTCCTTCGGTCCCTTCTTTTGTTCCTAAACCTCGTCACTGCACTTCCTTCTCTTATGCTTGTGGTGATGGGTAGGTAAAGAACAGTAGAAGATTAAGAGTGATGATTGTTATATGTACTCACTCTTTTTTTTAAAAAAAATAGTGGAGCATAGTTGATTAACAATGTTGAGTTGGTTTCAGGTGTACAGCAGAGTCATTCAGTTATACATATACATGTATCTATTCTTTTTCAAATTCTTTTCCCATTTAGGTTATTACAGAATATTGAGCAGCGTTCCCTGGGCTATAGAGTAGGTCCTTGTTGGTTATTTATTTTAAATATAGCAGTGTGTACATGTACATATTCACTCTGTTCTTAAACATTTAATACAGAATATATTAAGAGATGGCGTTTCTATCTAAGTTACTGTCAAAACTAAACTATTTATCTTTCAACTAATCCAGTAAAATCAATCAGAGTTTATCATGAATCTTTGCTAAAACCTTAAATTCTGCAGGGTTAATTAAAGTTGGATGTCTTTAGTGGGGAGGGAAGTTTTGCATTGCAACAAATCAGTCCAGAACCGTTTTTAGAGATGGTAGGACTCCTACCAGCTGTGTTAGCAAAATGCAGTCAGTAGGGGCCACCACAATTTCATGGTACTTCCTAACCTGTGACCAGAATTGGCCAGTTAAAGTAGCATGAGGTCCTTGCTGATTGCCTTAGGCTTGGTGTTATCTTGTTTAGGAAGGGAAAAGGAAAAAAAAAAATCGTTAAATTAAAAACAAATTGATTACTTATGTGGTAAATTTTTTTTTTATTTCAGTGAAGGAGGAAACTTTTGAAACATTTTTACCTCTGATCCTGTTTTTTCTTTTTTCTTGAGATATAATTCACATACCATAAATCCACCTTTTATTTTTTATTTATTTTTAAAATTTATTTATTTTTTAAATCCACCTTTTAAAAGTGTACAACCTAGTAGATCTTAGTGTATTCGCAAGGTTGTGGAAGCATCACCACTGACTGCCCTGATCCCAGAACACTTTGATCAACCCCCAAAGAGCCCCATGCCCAGTCCCTGATTCCTCCACCCCTCAGCTCTGGCAATTGCCAATCTACGTTTTTGCTCTGATCCCATTTTAATAAATATCAGGGGTATTTATTATGGTAACTTTGTAAAAGCTCTCCATGTGAGTGGCTTTTAGTAAATTAAGTCTAAGTGGAATAGCCAGGGCTTTGAAAAAGCAGGCCAAAGGATCGGTGATTCTGTGAGATACCTGTTAGCCCAAGATCTCTAAGAAACCAGTGTGGACTCTTTGAACTTCAGTATTTCTGATCATCAGTCCCATCTCTGGGTACCCTAACAAGTAGTCCTTTTGAATGAGGTGAGTGACGTATCTAACTTCATGCGTGACGTCAGAGGAGGGGCAGTAAAAGAAGTGTCCTGTAGTTTATATTTAATGTTACGTCTATAAAAGTAGGTGTATTTATGGTATACATATTCGGTGTATTACATATTTAATGCTGTGCGTGTGTGTACGTTTTATATATATATATATATATATATATGTATGTGTATGTATATAATGTCAACCACTTCATGTGGCTCCTGTGCCACGTGTGGTTGTGGCTCCTGTGCCACGTGGGGTTGTGGCTCCTGGGCCACTGGGGTTTGGTCTGAGCTGTGAAAGAGCTCACAGACAGCCACCAGAATTAAGAACACCTTTTTCCCCTTAACTTCTTATCATGGAACATTTCAACATCCAAAAGGAGAGAGAATAGTATAGAAAACTGCCGTGAATCCATGGGTCACCTCAATAATCTTGTTTCATCTCTATTCCTTGAAAAGCTTTAAAAAAACCTCAATATACCATTAATAGACATAAAAATGAATAATAACTTTGATATATAAAACGCTAATCAGTATTCATATTTCCGTTTGTCTTCTAATTTGTTTTCACAGGATGTATACTGCCATTGGTTGATGTGTCTGATGTATCTTTTAATCTTCAGCTTCCTCCTCCTCCTCCTCATTCTTTTTGTGTTACTCCTGTATGTTTATTAAATGAGGAAACAGTGTTTTCCTGTAGATTTCCCTACATTTTGCTGGTTGCGTCCCTGGGGGGTCATATCACATGTTCCCCTTGCCCCGTGTTTCCTGTGAACCAGGAGCTGGATCTTGATGCTTGATTTTGCAGGGAAATAGGCAGAAAATTTTAATGCGTAGTGTTGGGTAGTTCTACGGGGAGTTTTATTGGGAGAGTCTGGTTGTCTCTCTTTTATGACGTTATGATAATTTTTGCTTCGATGTAATATTTTCTTAGGGTTACAAAATAGTGATATTCTGATTATATCCTTTTTTCTTCATCTGTCAACTTGGGTATTCCATAAAGAGAAACGTCCCAATCAACTTCTTGGTTTCACTGAGAACACAGTTCATACAGGAAAGGAGGAAAAATGATTGATTCTTGTCCTTTATTAGTTTTCAGACTAATGAAAAATGATCATTAGTCATTTCAGACTAATAAAAAAACCATTGAGTTTTTTTTTAAGTGTCATTTTGAGCTCATGATTTTAAATAATTTGATGTGTTTCAATTGTACATTTCTTTTTTTTTTTTCGGCCACACCATACGGCTTGTGGGACCTTAGTTCCCCGACCAGGGTTTGAACCCAGGCAGTGAAAGTGCTGAGTCCTAACCACTGGACCGCCAGAGAATTCCCCCACTGTATATTTCTTATTCTCTTGCGAAGTTAAAATGTTCCCATCCTTTGGCCAGTGGGAGCCTCTTCAGAGGGGCTCCTGGATCCAAGTACCGCAGTATTACAGCTTCTCTCTCTGCTGATGTTACAAGATATTTCAGGCCCATCTTGTCTGTTTCCTGCTCCATGTCTGCAATCAGCCATTTCTCTAAAGTGCCCTGGTTCTTTTGCATGGGGAATGGTGCAGGGTACTGGGGAAGCTTGCTGTTTTGGGTGGGTCACTGTTTCTGAGCCTCTTCAGGTGGACACATTTAGGAAATCTGTATATATACGTTTTCTAAGTGAGAAAAGATATCATGGCTTCCTAAAATTTCCAATTCAAATGTAGAATTATAGATATTTTATTTTTCTTTGATTTTATATTTGCATCTCCTTTTCTTTTCCTTATGCTAAAAATCTTAGTGCCTACCCTCATCAACCTAATTACTTATTTACATTGTAATACTGATGTTATCACCACAGTATGACTACCAAATGTAATTTAATACTTCTGTTATTTTGTTGTCCTAAGGGTACATGCCACTAAGAATGTACAGCCCTATTACTGTGTTTTAAAGTCACAAAAAATAGTTCCTCTCCACGTAGATCAAGTTCTTCCCAACCTGAAACTCAGGATCATTTGTCTTATTTTACTTTACATTTTTAAGGCTTAAAAAAAACAACCACTTAATCTTGCTTCAATATTAAGTAAAACGTGTACATCATTTGAGGTTTAAAAACTAAAAAAAAGTTAAAAGATAAGGTGTACTCAAAGAAATCTAGTTTCTCTCCTTGCCTCATCCACCCTGTACCTTCCCTCCCCAGTAGGTAAACTTTTTTGCTTTTGTTTTCTTTAGTCTTGGTTTATTTCTTATACCTTTAAAACACAAGCACTCTCTCTCTCTCTGTCCGTCCACCTATTCTCACCTCCCCGCCGCCGCCCCAGACCAGACAGTGATGTGCTTTGCACCATTTTCTCTGCCTTTCTGCTTTCCCCTTAAACAGTATTCTCGAGAGAGCCGTGTATAGCAGGACAAACGGAGATTTCGCCATCCCTTTTACAGTTGTATGTAGCTGTGCTGCGTATGCACCATAGCTTATTCAGTCAGCTGTCTGTTGACGAGCATTTGGGTTACTCTTTGAGAATAGCTTTTTTGGGGCATGGTGAACACTGACCTTTGTAAATGGGGGAACTGACAGGAATATAGGATCTTATTGCCCAGAGGTTTGCTGTTAGTGTTGAGACCACTGACTCTAGTTCTTGTTTCAGTTTTGCAGAAAGTTCCACGTTTCTTGAGAAGGGAAGGGGGCGACCATTCATTTTGTGTACTCTAGGTAGCACCTAGCACAATCCGAGGCTGTAGTGACTTACTCGAGGCCTGGGCACTTCTAGAGACCTTCCACACAGCGTACGGAGTCCCCTTAGAGTCTTCATGCGAGCCGGTGTGTAAGCGAGTTTCTGATTCCCAGGATTAGGCAGCGACAAGGTACGGGCGGTGAGTGTGTGAAGGTCAGGGCTGGCCTTCTGTTGGCCTCGAGCAGGGACCCAGTGGGCACCCTCTTACCAGAGTTTTGTTGGTCCGTAGCAGACTTAATAGATAGTAGCCATAACTTCTCTTTCACAGACTGCACTTTCTCAGAGCTTTCCTTTGGAAGAGTTTGCTTTTCATGGTTAGTGAGTTGCTGTTCCTCAGGGGGAGTGAAGAACCATTTTCAGTGGTACTGGAAACCGGAAATTCAGATGGGGACCATGCAGAGAACGATACAGTTGGTTCATTGAAATTTACATTCTACTTCGCAAAGTAAGAATGCCTTTCTTACAGAAGAAGTTTATTCTCAATACTGTAAATCACTATACTTCAATTAAAAAAAAAGAAAGAAAAAGTTTCTTCTACTTGGGTAAGAGGTGAGTTTTTATCAATTCATTTAAAGAAAAAGGGGCGACTCTGAAACTGGCTGCTTCTGTGGTCATTCCGGGCCACACTGCTCAAGAGACCAAGTCCCCTGAAGTTACCTTTCGTAAGAGGGAAATGTGTATCACTGGGTTTAGGAGAAGTGTCACACAGACATATATAGCTATTACGTAGGACCTTTTCCAGCCTCCTTCTGATATTAAAATAAACTGCAGTTCATTTAGCATCTGCGTTTCTGTAGGAGTGTTCATCAGGCATTTCCATTTTTAACTTCCTGATACCTGATGGTAGGTATTTTTAATTAACTTTGTTTGGAATATAAAAGAAGAATCCGTTCATTCAGTGAATATTTATTGAGTACCTCCTGTGTGCCAACCTGAGAGGTTATAAGATGTCAGTGAGTGAACAGAGATGCCTGCCTCAGGGGGCTTCCGTTCTAGTGGGGAGACAGACAAACAGAAAGAATGTGTGACGTGTATCGTTTACTAGAAGGTGATAGGTGCCTCACAGAAGTAAAATGTAGTGGGGTGGGGGGGAATGGCAGAGAGGATGCCGTTTTTATAAGAATTGAAAATAGTGTCATTATGAACAAAAACTTCACTTTTTTTGCCTTGGTTTTCGACTAACCCAGCATTTGGATAGGCAGATAATCCTTAACGGGCTGTTGGTTTTTGGTTCCAGACACGTAGAGGTCCAGAGGCTGTAAAGCTCTCATACGCAGATATCCTGTGACGTTGGTAGGTGCAGGAAATGGATTTCCTGCCCTTTTCTTTTCATCATAGGAACTGAGGCGCTGAGTTTCCCGTCTATAAAGTGGGACTGACATCTGTCCCTCCCGCCTCACCGTGAGGCTGGGGGTTGACGTCAGATACCTAGGAGTGTGTGTCTAGTAGATGAAGCTTTTATGAGCTGCAGCATCATTGGTTTTATTAGTTCAGGAACCAAAACTGTGAACTTGTGGCTTTTCTGCTTCATAACTGGGTCAGTGTTTTCATTTGTGTACCTTCTGTGACATTGGCAACCAAGTTAAATCTTGGGGAATATAATATAAAATAAACAAACATCTGTGGAGTTGATTTTTAAGCTCCTTAAGGATCAGAGACTATATTCTTCTGAACTAATACTAATGGTTCTAAGATTTTTTTTTTAAACCTCACTGGGAGGGGTCCTCATATGGATGATTGACACCTGCCTGTCACTGACTGTGACACACCACAGATTGGAAGATGCACCCCCATGCAGGGAGGTTTGCAAGTGAAAAGATATTATTAAATTATTTAATGGAAAATAGGTCATCTTTACTTTACAAGTGATTTTTTCTTAAAATTATTTTATTTATTTATTTATTTGGTTGCTTTGGGTCTTTGTTGCTGCGCACGGGCTTTCTCTAGTTGCGGCGAGCAGAGGCTACTCTTCGTCGTGGTGCACGGGCTTCTCATTGCGGTGGCTTCTCTTGTTGCGCAATGTGGGCTCTAGGCACGCGGGCTTCAGTAGTTGTGGCTCGCAGGCTTCAGTAGTTATGGCTTGCGGGCTCTAGAGTGCAGGCTCAGTAGTTGTGGCTCTCAGGCTTCAGTAGTTGTGGCTCACGGGCTCTAGAGCGCAGGCTCAGTAGTTGTGGCTCGCAGGCTTCAGTAGTTGTGGCTCGTGGGCTCTAGAGCGCAGGCTCAGTAGTTGTGGCTTGCAGGCTTCAGTAGTTGTGGCTCGCGGGCTCTAGAGCGCAGGCTCAGTAGTTGTGGCTCTCAGGCTCTAGAGCGCAGGCTCAGTAGTTATGGCTCTCAGGCTCTAGAGTGCAGGCTCAGTAGTTGTGGCTCTCAGGCTTCAGTAGTTATGGCTCGCAGGCTCTAGAACGCAGGCTCAGTAGTTGTGGCTCGCAGGCTCCCGTAGTTGTGGCTCGCGGGCTCTAGAGCGCAGGCTCAGTAGTTATGGCTCACAGGCTCTAGAGCGCAGGCTCAGTAGTTATGGCTCACAGGCTCTAGAGTGCAGGCTCAGTAGTTATGGCTCTCAGGCTCTAGAGTGCAGGCTCAGTAGTTGTGGCTCGCAGGCTCAGTAGTTGTGGCTCACGGGCTCTAGAGCGCAGGCTCAGTAGTTATGGCTCACAGGCTCTAGAGCGCAGGCTCAGTAGTTGTCGCTCGCAGGCTTCAGTAGTTGTGGCTCGCAGGCTTCAGTAGTTATGGCTCGCAGGCTCTAGAGCGCAGGCTCAGTAGTTGTGGCTCGCAGGCTTCAGTAGTTGTGGCTCGCAGGCTCTAGAGCGCAGGCTCAGTAGTTGTGGCTCGCAGGCTTCAGTAGTTGTGGCTTGCAGGCTTCAGTAGTTGTGGCTTGCAGGCTTCAGTAGTTATGGCTTGCAGGCTCTAGAGCGCAGGCTCAGTAGTTGTGGCTCGCAGGCTTCAGTAGTTGTGGCTTGCAGGCTTCAGTAGTTATGGCTCGCAGGCTCTAGAGCGCAGGCTCAGTAGTTGTGGCTCGCAGGCTTCAGTAGTTGTGGTTCGCGGGCTCTAGAGTGCAGGCTCAGTAATTGTGGCGCACGGGCTTCAGTAGTTGTGGCACGCAGGCTCAGTAGTTGTGGCTCGCGGGCTCTAGAGTGCAGGCTCAGTAGTTGTGGCGCACAGGCTTCAGTAGTGTGGCACGCAGGCTCAGTAGTTGTGGCGCACAGGCTTAGTTGCTCCATGGCATGTGGGATCTTCCCGGACCAGGGGTCGAACCCGTGTCCCCTGCATTGGCAGGCGATTCTTAACCACTGTGCCACCAGGGAAGTCCCTCATAAGTGATTTTTGATGAAGTTCTAAAATTATCGTAGTGAGTTTTCTGAAACTCTTCTGGGAAAGGGAAAAAGACAAAATGATTTTTTGCCCCTCTGTCTTAAAATCCAAGTTCAGGTTTAGGTAAGCTTTTTTTGGGACCTGAATGAGGGCCTGTTTGGTGGACGAGCTCGCCGGCGGTTCCCTGGGGGCTCCTCATCAGCACCACCAGCTCGGGGGCGTCTCTCATGGACAGTGGAGCGGTCACAGAGGCAGCCAGCTCTTCGGCACACACCTGCAGCTTGTTGTCACTCCTGGAGTGAACAGAATGGCCGCGTGCACACCTGTTCACTCCCCCGTGACTGTCTTAGGTGGGCTGATTTTGGATTCTACTTTTCACAGCCGTGCTGGAGCCTACCTTGCTCGCGTTGTGAGATACGATGACGCCAGAGGGAGGACAGTCGAGCAGGGGTCATGGGCATTTAGTCTCCCTAATGAGCCACGCATTACGTTGCATTTAAACTATTCAGAATGGTGGTCCAGAAAAATGTGAGATGCTGTTCTTTTTACCAAAAGTGAGGTGAATGTTTTAATACAAATATACTACATTTTTAAAAACTCACCTTTCTGTAATATGTTGATGTATAATATATTTTTTTAATCTTTGAGTATAATTGCTTTACATTGGTGTGTTAGTTTCTGCTTTATAACAAAGTGAATCAGCTATACATTTACATATATCCCCATATCTCCTCCCTCTTCCGTCTCCCTCCCACCCTCCCTTATCCCACCTCTCTAGGTGGTCACAAAGCACCGAGCACATCTCCCTGTGCTATGCAGCTGCTTCCCACTAGCTATCTATTTTACATTTGGTAGTGGATATATGTCCATGCCACTCTCTCACTTTGTCCCAGCTTACCCTTCTCCCTCCCCGTGTCCTCAAGTCCATGCTCTATGTCTGCGTCTTTATTCCTGTCCTGCCCCTGGGTTCCCCAGAACCTTTTTTTTTTTTTTTTTAAGATTCCATATATATGTGTTAGCATACGGTATTCATTTTTCTCTTTCTAACTTACTTCACTCTGTATGACAGACTCTAGGTCCATCCACTACAAATCACTACAAATAACTCAATTTCGTTTCTTTTTATGGCTAAGTAATGTTCCATTGTATATATGTGCCACATCTTTATCCATTCATCTGTCGATGGACACTTAGGTTGCTTCCATGTCCCGGCTACTGTAAATAGAGCTGCATTGAACATGGTAGTACATGACTCTTTTTGAATTATGGTTTTCTCAGGGTATATGCCCAGTAGTGAGATTGCTGGGTCATATGGTAGTTCTATTTTTAGTTCTTAAGGAACCTCCATACTGTTCTCCATAGTGGCTGTATCAATTTACATTCCCACAAGCAGTGCAAGAGGGTTCCCTTTTCTCCATACCCTCTCCAGCATTTATTGTTTGTAGACTTTTTGATGATGGCCATTCTGACGGGTGTGAGGTGATACCTCATTGTAGTTTTGATTTTCATTTCTCTGATGATTAGTGATGTTGAGCATCCTTTCATCTGTTTGTTGGCAATCTGTATATCTTCTTTGGAGAAATGTCTATTTAGGTCTTCTGCCCATTTTTGGATTGGGTTGTTTGTTTTGATATTGAGCTGCATGAGCTGCCTGTATATTTTGGAGATTAATCCTTTGTCTGTTCTTTCATTTGCAAATATTTTCTCCCATTCTGAGGGTTGTCTTTTGGTCTTGTTTATGGTTTCCTTTGCTGTGCAAAAGCTTTTAAGTTTCATTAGGTCCCATTTGTTTATTTTTGTTTTTATTTCCATTTCTCTAGGAGGTGGGTCAAAAAGGATCTTGCTGTGATTTATGTCATAGAGTGTTCTGCCTATGTTTTCCTCTAAGAGTTTGATAGTGTCTGGCCTTACATTTAGGTCTTTAATGCATTTTGAGTTTATTTTTGCGTACGGTGTTAGGGAGTGTTCTAATTTCATTTTTTTAAATGTAGCTGTCCAGTTTTCCCAGCACCACTTATTGAAGACGCTGTCTTTTCTCCATTGTATATTCTTGCCTCCTTTATCGAAGATAAGCTGACCATATGTGCGTGGGTTTATCTCTGGGCTTTCTATCCTGTTCCATTGATCTATATTTCTGTTTTTGTGCCAGTACCATACTATCTTGATTACTGTAGCTTTGTAGTATAGTCTAAAGCCTGGGAGCCTGATTCCTCCAGGTCCGGTTTTCTTTCTCAAGATTGCTTTGGCTATTCGGGGTCTTTTGTGTTTCCATAGAAATTGTGAAATTTTTTGTTCTAGTTTTGTGAAAAATGCCATTGGTAGTTTGACAGAGATTGCACTGAATCTGTATATTGCTTTGCGTAGTATAGTCATTTTCACAATGTTGTTTCTTCCAATCCAAGAACATGGTATATCTCACCATCTGTTGGTATCATCTTTAATTTCTTTCATCAGTGTCTTATAGTTTTCTGTGTAAAGGTCTTTTGTCTCCTTAGGTAGGTTTATTCCTATGTATTTTTTTCTTTTTGTTGCTATGGTAAATGGGAGTATTTCCTTAATTTCTCTTTTCTGATTTTTCATCATTAGTGTATAGGAATGCAAGAGATTTCTGTGCATTAATTTTGTATCCTGCTACTTTACCAAATTCATTGATTGGCTCTAGTAGTTTTCTGGTAGCATCTTTAGGATTCTCTATGTATTGTATCATGTCATCTGCAAACAGTGACAGTTTTACTTCTTCTTTGGCGATTTGGATTCCTGTTATTTCTTTTTCTTCTCTGATTGCTGTGGCTAAAACTTCCAAAACTGTGTTGAATAATAGTGGTGAGAGTGGACAACCTTGTCTTGTTCTTGATCTTACAGGAAATGGTTTCAGTTTTTCACCATTGAGAACAATGTTTGCTGTGGGTTTGTCATATATAGCCTTTATTATGTTGAGGTAAGTTCCCTCTATGCCTACTTTCTGGAGGGTTTTTATCATAAATGGGTGTTGAAAACTTTTTCTGCATCTATTGAGATGATCATATGGTGTTTCTCCTTCAATTTGTTAATATAGTTTATCACATTGATTTGCGTATATTGAAGAATCCTTGCATTCCTGGGATAAAACCCACTTGATCATGGTGTATGATCCTTTTGATGTGCTGTTGGATTCTGTTTGCTAGTATTTTGTTGAGGATTTTTGCATCTGTGTTCATCAGTGATATTGGCCTGTAGTTTTCTTTCTTCGTGATATCTTCGTCTGGTTTTGGTATCAGGGTGACGGTGGCCTCATGGAATGAGTTTGGGAGTGTTTCTTCCTCTGCTATATTTTGGAAGAGTTTGAGAAGGATAGGTGTTAGCTCTTCTCTAAATGTTTTGATAGAGCTCTTCTCTAAATGTTTGATAGAATTCGCCTGTGAATCCATCTGGTCCTGGGCTTTTGTTTGTTGGAAGATTTTTAATCACAGTCTCAGTTTCACTGCCTGTGATTGGTCTGTTTATATTTTCTATTTCTTCCTGGCTCAGTCTCTGAAGGTTGTGCTTTTCTTAGAATTTGTCCATTTCTTCCAGGTTATTCATTTTATTGGCATATAGTTGCTTGAAGTAATCTCTCATGATCCTTTGTATTTCTGCAGTGTCAGTTGTTACTTCTCCTTTTTCATTTCTAAGTCTGTTGATGTGAGTCTCCTCCCTTTTTTTCTTCATGAGTCTGGTTAGTGGTTTATCAATTTTGTGTATCTTCTCAAAGAACCAGGTTTTAGATTTATTGATCTTTGCTATTGTTTCCTTCATTTCTTTTTCATTTATTTATTTATTTATTTATGGCTGTGTTGGGTCTTCGTTTCTGTGCGAGGGCTTTCTCTAGTTGCGGCAAGTGGGGGCCACTCTTCATCACAGTGCGCGGGCCTCTCACTATCGTGGCCTCTCTTGTTGCGGAGCACAGGCTCCAGATGCGCAGCCTCAGCAGTTGTGGCTCACGGGCCTAGTTGCTCCGCGGCATGTGGGATCTTCCCAGACCAGGGCTCGAACCCGTGTCCCCTGCATTGGCAGGCAGATTCTCAACCACTGCGCCACCAGGGAAGCTCTTTTTCATTTATTTCTGATGTGATCTTTATGATTTCTTCCCTTCTGTTAACTTTGGGTTTTGTTTTTTCTTCTTTCTCTAATTGCTTTAGGTGTAAGCTTAGGTTGTTTATTTGAGATGTTTCTTGTTTCTTGAGGTAGGATTGTATTGTTATAAATTTTCCTCTTAGAACTGCTTTTGCTGCATCCTATAGGTTTTGGGTCATCGTGTTTTCATTGTCATTTGTTTCTAGGTATTTTTTTATTTCCTCTTTGATTTCTTCAGTGATCTCTTGGTTATTTAGTAGTGTATTGTTTAGCCTCCCTGTGTTCGTATTTTTTACATTTCTTTCCGGTAATTGATATCTAGTCTCATAGTGTTGTGGTCAGAAAAGATACTTGATATGATTTCAATTTTCTTAAATTTACCAGGGCTTGATTTGTGACCCCAGATATGATCTATCCTGGAGAATGTTCCATGAGCACTAGAGAAGAAAGTGTATTCTGTTGTTTTCAGATGGAATGTCCTATAAATATAAATTAAGTCCATCATGTTTAATGTATCATTTAAAGCTTGTGTTTCCTTATTTATTTTCATTTTGAATGATCTGTCCATTGGTGAAAGTGGGTGTTAAAGTCCCGTGCTATGATTGTGTTACTGTCGATTTCCCCTTTTATGGCTGTTAGCATTTGCCTTATGTATTGAGGTGCTCCTATGTTGGGTGCATAAATATTTACAATTATATGTTCTGCTTGGATTGATCTCTTGATCATTATGTAATGTCCTTCCTTGTCTCTTGTAATAGTCTTTATTTTAAAATCTATTTTTTTCTGATATGAGAATTGCTACTCCAGCTTTCTTTTGATTTCCATTTGCGTGGAATATTTTTTCCCATCCCCTCACTTTCAGTCTGTATGTGTCCCTAGGTCTGAATTGCCTCTCTTGTAGACAGCATATATTTGTGTCCTGTTTTTGTATCCATTCAGCCAGTCTGTGTCTTTTGGTTGGAGCATTTAATCCATTTACATTTAAGGTAATTATCGATATGTATGTTCCCATTACCATTTTCTTAATTGATTTGGGTTTGTTATTGTAGGTCTATTCCTTCTCTTGTGTTTCCCGCCTACAGAAGTTTCTTTAGCATTTGTTGTAAAGCTAGTTTGGTGGTGCTGAATTCTCTTAGCTTTTGCTTGTCTGAAAAGCTTTTGACTTCTCCATCAAATCTGAATGAGATCCTTGCTGGGTAGAGTAATCTTGGTTGTAGGTTTTTCTCTTTCATCACTTTATCCTGCCACTCCCTTCTGACCTGCCGAGTTTCTGCTGAAAAATCAGCTGATAACCTTATGGGGATTCCTTTGTATGTTATTTTTTGTTTTTCCCTTGCTGCTTTTAATATTTTTTCTTTGTATTTAATTTTTGCTAGTTTGATTAATATGTGTCTTGGTGTGTTTTTCCTAGGGTTTATCCTGTTTGGGATTCTCTGTGCTTCTTGGGCTTGGGTGACTATTTCCTTTCCCATGTTAGGGAAGTTTTCAACTATAATCTCTTCAAATATTTTCTCAGACCCTTTCTTTTTCTCTTCTTCTTCTGGGACCCCTATAATTCAAATGTTGGGTGCGTTTAGTGTTGTCGCATTGGTCTCTGAGACTGTCTTCATTTCTTCTCGTTCTTTTTTCTATATTCTGCTCTGTGGTAGTTATTTCCACTATTTTATCTTCCAGGTCACTTATCCGTTCTTCTGCCTCAGTTATTCTGCTATTGATTCCTTCTAGAGAATTTTAAATTTCATTTATTGTGTTGTTCATCATTGTTTGTTTGCTCTTTAGTTCTTCTAGGTCCTTGTTAAACGTTTCTTGTATTTTGTCCATTCTGTTTCCAAGATTTGGATCATCTTTACTATCATCACTCTGAATTCTTTTTCAGGTAGACTGCCTATTTCCTCTTCATTCGTTTGGTGTGGTGGGTTTTTACCTTGCTCCTTCATCTGCTGTGTATTTCTCTGTCTTCTCATGTAGCCTAACTTACTGTGTTTGGGGTCTGGTTTTCACAGGCTGCAGGTTTGTTGTTCCCGTTGTTTTTGGTGTGTTCCCCCAGTGGCTGAGGTTGGTTCAGTGGGCTGTGTAGGTTTCCTGGTGGAGGGGACTAGTGCCTGTGTTCTGGTGGATGAGGCTAGATCTTGTCTTTCTGGTGGGCAGGACCGTGTCCGGTGGTGTGTTTTGGGGTTTCTGTGACCTTATTATGATTTTAGGCAGCCTCTCTGCTAATGGGTGGGTTTGTGTTCCTGTCTTGCTATTTGTTTGGCATAGCGTGTCCAACACTGTAGCTTGCTGGTTGTTGAGTGGAGCTGGGTCTCAGCATTGAGATGGAGATATCTGGGAGAGATTTTGCCGTTTGTTATTACATGGAGCTGGGAGGTCTCTGGTGGACCAATGTCCTGAACTCAGCTCTCCCACCTCAGAGGCTCAGGCTTGACACCTGGCTGGAGCACGAAGACCCTGTCAGCCACATGGCTCAGAAGAAAATTGAGAAAAAAAGAAAGAAAGAAAAAACTAAACTAAAAATAAAGTCTTTAAGATAAAAAATTTTAAAAAATTATTAAAAATAAAAAAATTAAAAAGTAAAAAAGAAAAAAAGAAAAAAAAACGGACAGACAAAACCCTCGACAACTGGTAAAAGCGAAGCTATGCAGACAGAATCACACCAAGAAGCATACACATACACACTCACAAAAAGAGAAAAAGGAAAAGAAAGTATATATCTTTTGGGAAGTCCGAGGTCTTCTGCCAGCATTCAGTAGGTGTTGTGTAGGAGATGTTCCACATGTAGATGTATTTCTCATGTATTTGTGGGGAGGATGGTGATCTCCATGTCTTACTCCTCCACCATCCGGAAGGTCTCTCTTATATTGTTTATCAAGGAGATTGATTCTGTTTTGAAAGGAACGAAAGATGTTGGGAAATAAAAAATACTGCAGTTGTTACTGGTCTTATCTTGGGGACAACAGGTATTCCAAAAATACTAGAGCCAATGATTTTTCCCTAAAATTACTGTCTGGTATTTTAGAAGATTACTTTATAATGTCATTCTACCATTTACAACAATACTGCTTCTCACTTTTTTTTTCAGTGTTTAAATTTTTTACTCTCCACACGTAATACAATTCTTCAGCTAAAACCAGAGTAATGAGACAAAATGGTTCTGAAAAGTACAATAGAAAAATATTGTCCACTGGCTTATTTTTCCAAATGAGTAACAGGCTATTAACAAATAAGTAGATCTCCAATGATGTATATTAAAATGGCAAATCTGTTACTGTTTGAAATCTAAATAATTAAATAATTTACTGCTTCTCACTGTCAATAGTACCTTTCATTCCTTCTGATATTTTTATTATTTAGAAAGAAGTAAAACCACTAGTTTGAAAAATTATGCAAGTTCTTATCAGGGCGAAGGGCCCAATTGTGACATGCTGGCATGGTCCATTTGTCTTTATATAAGCTCTTTGAGCCTCAGTATCTTTCATGATAAAGCCGGCGTGAGGAAATCTCCTAACAGGATCATTGTGATGATCAGATCAGAACGCGTGTGTCAGGCACTCGATGCCATACCTAGCGTTTGTCAGCTGTGATGTAGTGTTGTTCCTATTTAATACCTGGGTTATTGGATTTATAAATAATTTAACATCTTCCCGGGCTTCGTAACTTAACAGTACATGTGGGTCAGTTTAAGTGTTCAGAATCAGCATTTAGTTTCATTACTGTTTAGAGGAACTGTTAATCATTCTAGGACGTGGTAAAGACCCGTGTTGGTAAAAATGTGTTTTTAAAATGCAACATCTTCTGCTGAATATGTTTTTGGTATTCTAAAAGTGAAGAATTTGGTTTTCTGTTTGTTTGCTTGCTTGCATTTTTTTTTTTTTTTTGCTTGATTTTTCATTTACCTCTGCTGACAAGGTAAATAATTAAGATGAGAAAATAGTTGTTTCATGTTGTGGCTTGAATTTTGAGATCTTATTGCTGTACTGCTAGAAACAGATGACCAGAGCTGTAAAACTAAATGAAGCATACACTTGGGAAAACAAAATTTTCTTTCTCTGTGTTCTTTTCTGAAAACCCTAATAGAAGTAGTAAAATAAATATAGTAGTTTCACCAGAAATGTTCAGTGATCCCCAGCAGACTTCCTTAGGATTGTATATGTGTTCATGAGAAGTGTTTCTGCCTTCCTGTCAAAGGCCAGTCACGTGAGATTTGTGCTTAGTGTGTAATGTAATTTTTCTAAAGTTCTTAAGCTAATTTAGTTCTATTTGAAAATTCTTTTGTGCCAATCTCGCCCTCTCTCTCTCTCTTTTTTTCTTTTGTGTGTGTGTGGCTTTGTGTGAGAGAGTGGGGAAGCTTGACCACAGGGGTCAGGTACTGCCCTTGAGAGGGGAAGGTGCCCTGGATCCCAGATTATATAAAGTAGCCATCAGCGCAGAGTTTGAAGAACATTCCTGTCTTTTCCCTTTCATGAGTTAAAGCCCAATTTGGTTGGTAGCAAAGAGAGAGCTGAGTGTGCAGGGGAGGGAGGGAGAGGGGACAGTGTGGAGGAGAGAGAGAGAGGGAGACAGAGAGCGCGTGAGGAGGTGGTTTGTTTGTTTTTTAAAATATTTGTTTATTTATTTGGTTGTGCCGGGTCATAGTTGCAGCACTTGGGCTCCTTAGTTGTGGCTGGCGGGCTCCTTAGCTGTGGCCGGCAAGCTCCTTAGTTGCGGGTGGCAAGCTCCTTAGTTGCAGCATGAATGTGGGATTTAGTTCCCTGACCACGGATCGAAGCTGGGCCCCTTGCATTGGGAGCGCAGGGTCTTATCCACTGTGCCACCAGGGAAGTCCCCGGAGGTGGGAGTTTAAGGTGATGGAAGCACGTATACACGAAACCTTTTTTTCTCTCCAAACACGAAACTGAATAAAGGAGGGAACAAACACTGGAAGAAAGAGCCAAGGCCTTCTGTGATACCTTCCATGTGGTGTGCAAAACTCAGACTTTGTCGCCGGCGTCCTGGGAGGGATGGCATTGCCGCCTGTCTCAGCGGAGCCAGGGGCGCCGGCCTTTCACGGGGTCCTGCCGGGCCAGGAGGGCTGGGGGCACAGCTTCGCGAGAGTGGGTGGGTGGGCGGGCTGCGATGCTGGGCGCCCAGTGGCCCATAGAGCCCTGTTTCCTCTTGTTTCTGTCTGAGCCTCTTCCACATGTTTGTTTCCAGGTGGCAGAGATAAACGCGGGGGTCCCATCCTAACCTTCCCGGCCCGCAGCAATCATGACAGGATACGGCAGGAGGACCTCCGGAGGCTCATTTCCTACCTGGCCTGTATCCCCAGGTGAGTCCCGCGTGGTCGTGGCTGGTCCCCGTCCCAGAGGTGCAGCGCTGCACACACTTCCCAGGAAACAGCCCACAGGAGCCTGGATTCTAAGCAGAGTGCTGTCAAGTTAAAATCGTGACCTTTCTCCGTATTTTCCTGTTGTGACCCTCCTGGGAGCGGGGCCGAGAAGGGCAGTGTTCTGAGTGAGGAGCCTTGTGTGGTGACGATGGGGGTGGCTTGGCCACTGGGCTGGGACCTTGGGACGTGGTGCCCGAGGCGGAGCTAAAGCAGAGACGGTCCTGATCACCGAGGCCCAATCCTGATAACCGAGGCCCAGCAGGCCAGAGGCTCACCAAGAAGTGTGGTTTCCGAGAGGACCTTTCTGGCTCCGTGCTGCGCTTCAGTTCTTGGGAAGTATTCGGTTGATTTGTAGCGTGAACTTTGCAGGGCATTCAGAATCCCTACCAGCTAATGTGCCAGGACATCAAGTGTGGGAACTCTCATTCAATCTGCGACCCACTAGTGACAGCCAGGGGGATTTTTAGCGTAGACGCCGAGGAACACAAGGAACAGCAAGGCTTTTATTTTCTGGAGAGCCCTGAAGTGAGGAACAGTTAATAGCAGTTGGCCAGTGTGTATACTTGAGGAGTCTGGCATCTTCACTTATGCTCTAGAAACATATTACTGAGGTTTTACCTACAGAGTAAGCTGACAACTGGTAGAGGAAACCCTCCCCTTCCCCCAACATTAACATCTCCATTTAATGGTTAAGATTAATTTTTGGAAAACAAAATACTGCTCTGATATAATCCAAGCATACAGCCAGGCCTGGCATAAGAGGTGGCTGTGTGCCGGGGGTCGGAGCGGGACCCCCTGTGAGGAAGAGGTACTCTCACCCCAGAAGGGGGTGTGCTAAAGCAGGGCACGACTGACGTGCGACAGTGAAGAGGGATTTCCTAGGAGACTGAACGAGCGCGTGAAAAAGGATGCTCGGTCATAATATCGACTAAAGAGTAACCGTAAGGAACATGTTATGCAAGAAAATAATAAAAGATGGTCCAGCGTAATGGATTCTAAAGTTTGAGGTAAGTGTAACAGATCGCCCACGGTGCAGGTCTTGTGACTCTCCCCCAACCTCTTTGGGTTGACACCAGCCAGGGAAACAGCACTGTCCTCTGGCAACCCATCCTCACTGTGGCTGAGGAAGGTCAGCTTTGGCGTCGATGGTCTGAGCTTCAGAGGGAGTTCTTGGGTTTTTCTGTAGGGTATCCTTTGTGGGAAAGCTATTACATCAAATCATCAGTAACATATTAACGGGCCCCTGCTTAAATATGTGGAAAAGTTTCCCTTTCCTCTTACTGTGATGTTTTCTTGGCCTGTTGAACTGTTGAAATCACAGAGTTGGAAAGAGTTTTAGAAGTTATTTACTACTCACTGTCACATAAATAACAACACAGTTTACAGCCACTACTTACTGAGCTCTTACTGTGTACCATGTGCTGTGCTAATGATGAAAAAGAAATAGATACAGACGATGATGTGAAAAAACAAATCCCTGCCATTCATAATGATGCTTGGTGTATAGTTTAATGAAACACAAGTTGAATTTCACCCAGGTGATCTTTTAGAAAACATTTAAATCGTTGGAATTCTGTATATAACTTTGGCAACTTGCTTTCTGGTTTTGAAATCCATATTGATTATAAATATAAAAAAATTACTTTTCTTTTCATTGATATCATAAAAAAATTGATTCAGGTATATTTTGAATCATCTGGATGACCTACTGAAAAAAAAAAACACAAAACTTTGTCCTGGGAATCGTGAGTGTAAACAAAACTAGAGAGAAGCAAACACCCACGGGCCCATCATCCAGCTCCAACGATTATTGGATTCTGCCCATCTTGTCTACTTTCCCAAGAAAATATAGCAAATCCCAAATATTCTCTCATTTCTCTCATAAGTTCTTCAGTGTGTAGTGTAACCCTCCAAGCACTGAACACAGTCAGTTCATTTCATTGCCTGGATTTGCTTTTGTATTTACAATTTCAAGTGACAGGCAATGCCAGTTTCTTGTTCTTGGTTAATGAGCAAATGAGAGAGACGGGATTAATTTGTGTGTAAATGATGCGTTTGCCAAGTGATAGTGGAGGAAGGTTTCACAGTGGTCCAAATAGAAGTGGCCACAAAAAGAGTCCTCTCCAGGTCCACCGCAGGTCCTACAGCGACTGACGGAGAGCCTCAGTGCCTCCAGGGAGGCTGCAGAGGTGGGAGTGCTCTGGTTTAGCCAAACAATGGGATCGGTGATCATCATCAGATTAGCGGTGTGTGAATTTTTTGGGACTTGTGGGTTCACTTGTTCTTTATTTGAGTCTATAATTTGTTGTTACGGTTTCAGAGTGAAATACACAGTCCTGGGCAGTGGGAGGGGCAGGGGGAGGGTGTCCTGTGGGACTCCTTTCTCTGTCCACCACTGTCGATGTTTTCTGCGATGTGCTGATAGCCTCTGGCTGCCCCTCAGCCGGACAGTTACAGGGCTACACATTCCCAGGTTTGGAGAAGTGTGCCATCCGGGAAAGCTTGGGGGTCAGAGTCAGACGGACCGACCTGCTTACTTAATTTTATGGGTTTTCTGATCTACTAGATGTGATAGTAATCTGTACTTCTCGGATCACTGTATTAAGTAAGATTATTTATGTACATGCCCAGCACAGCTTCTGACTCATGGTAGCTGTCTCAGAAGTAGTACAGTAATGTCCATCTTTCGTATTTGCTTTTCGACTTCCCTTCAGTTGTTTTTCTTTTTGCCATGTGTTCTAGAACCAGATCACCTTGTTTGTTTTTTTCTGCGTGGCCTCCTGATTGTCTTTGCCTCTTAAAATGTGGCCCCCAGAGTTAAACATAATGTGATCTGAGAGTGGTGACTAGTTTTGAGTACTGTTGTTTGGGCCACCTTCCCTCCCCTCTCCATTCCTTAAAGAACAAACAAACAAACAATTAGAATAATAGATTGGTTTTCATATGATTAATTTGCAAGGGAACTTTTTCTTAAATGTGTAGGAGAAAAGTCATAGCGGAACTTCTTCATGGTGTAATCGGGACTCCTGCACAGAAATGATAATCACGTTAGTCTTGGTGCATCTCTAGGTGTTTATTGCTCTTTTGAATTATACTCATTATGTTCTAGAACGTTTTGGCTTCTTTAGAATGACTTATAGCAACTAAATGGATAAACCACTCTGGCTCTCTTTTGTCACGAATGAAATAATGTGAAACTTTTGAGTTGATTCATTCATGAACATTCATATAAAAAGGTACCTTCTTCATCTAGGAACTGAAGAAAGGAGAGTTTTTCTTTTTTAGACACCTGAATTGAAAAAGGACCTTAATTTTATCTACATTTAAAAAAATCTCACAGCTAAAATGAGGCTCTTAGGTAAAACTGCTAAAATACCTGGTTAATAAGTCACACTTTCCAGTGAGCAGTGTCTTGAAGGAAGAGCATGGCACGGAGCCCTTCTGTAGCGGCTGTACTTGTTCATTAGATGCTCAGAAATAGAGCTGGCTTTGGTAATGTTTGCAAGTCACTGCTTTCTTAATAATGCGTGGCTTTTAACTTGATAAAGACAGATGGGTGCAAAGGATGTGCACTCCCAGCCCAGTTGGTGTGCTGCTTGCTTTACTTGTAAGTCACTGGTGGGAACAGTTGGATGGCGGAGGCAGGTGACTGGTTAATCCTTCCGTAAACGGTGTAAGCTCAGGGCACCTTTTGCTTGTGTCTCTCTCCAGCTTGTTCCTCTTGTTAAGCCTGGAGTTATTCAGGATTCCTTCTAAGCCCCGTCAAGTGGAGGGGCTTTGTAGTTTTATGTACACACTGTGTAGGGCTATGTGAGGAGAAAGGCTGCCGGAGAATTTAGCTTGGTAGGGGAAGACCGATGCTTAAAGCGCAGGCACCAAACAGCGGCTCATACAACAGCAGAACCTACTGCTTGACAGCCTGCTGTCTTTGGTGCACAGCAGCAGAACGTGAGAGTCTGGAGCACAAGGTCCCAGCCGGGCAGCAGACATCCGACGTCCTCCTGCTCAGGCAGGTCCGGCCCCAGGGAGCTCTGGAGCCCAGAAGTTTCTACTGAATGGACTCTTGCAGGATGGCAAGCTCCTTTAGAACCCGAGGGAGTTCAGAATGCTTCATTTCAGTGACCTGGGGGATTTTAGGAAACATTTCTGGGAGTGCCCAGCTACCTCTAAGGATTTGTGAAGGAGACCCGAGACGCTCCCTGGATCGTGGCCCAGGACCTACTTGAGACCGGAGGAGTGACAGCACGAGGGGTGTTGAGCCAAGTGGTAACTGTTTTTCAGTTCACGTTCATACAGAAGTTAATCAGATCACTCCTCGCAGCTTTCCACACTGGGGTGATAAGCCGGTGTGTTGGATCAGTCTGTTTTCTCCCTGGGGCTTTTAGGGCTGTGTTCCTAGGACTGTGAACCGGCATCTACTCGGATTCTGTCCCCACGGGCTTTTTTGGAATGTTTTTGGGAGTATGCCTCTTACACTGATGCAGTTGTCATAGGAACTTGGAGTGTCCGTTACTCTACTGGTATGAATCAAAAGATAAGGAAAGGAATGGCGTGTGAGGGAGTGGGGAGGGCAGGGAGGCGGGGGAAGGGAGAAGGTAGGGGAGTCAGCTCATGCGAGAGAGTGTGCAATGGGTTTTAATTTCGACTTAAATTTAGGTGAGACTATGGATTTTTTTTTTTCCTGTCTATAATGGTCTCACTTTATTTTTAGACATTTTTTATTAAAAAATTTTTGAAGTGTAGTCAGTCGCTTTACAATATTGTGTTAGTTTCAGGTGTACAGCAAAATTATTCAGTTAGGTATATTTTTTTCAGATTACTTTCCATTGTTGATTATTACAAGATATTGAATGTAGTTCCTTGTGCTAGTAAATCTTTGTTGCTGATCTATTTTATGTATAGTAGTTTGTACCTGCTAATCCCAAACTCCTAATTTATCCCTCCCCCCAGCCCCCTTCCCTTTGGTAACCATAAATTTGTTTTCTATGTTTGTGAGTCTGTTTCTGTTCTGTATATAGATTCATTTGTATTATTTTTAGATTCCACATATAAGTGATATCATATAATGTTTGTCTTTATCTGACTTACTTCACTTAGTAAGATGATCTCTAGGTCCGTCAGTGTCGCTGCAAATGACAATATTCCTTCATTTTTATGGCTGAGTAATATTCCATTGTGTGTATGTACCACATCTTCTTAACCCAGTTTGTCTGTTGATGGTCACTCAGGTTGTTTCCGTGTCTTGGCTATTGTTAATTGTGCTGTTAGGAACATTGGGGGAGATGTATATTTTTTAATTAAAGTTTTCACTTTTCACTGGATATATGCCCAGGAGTGGGATTGCTGGGTCGTATGGTATTTCTACTTTTAGTTTTTAGAGGAACCTCCATACTGTTCTCCATAGAGGCTGCACCAGTTTACATTCACACCAACAGTGTACGAGGGTTCACTTTTCTCCACACCCTCTCAGGCATTTATTATTTGTAGACTTTTTGATAATGGCCATTCTGACTGGCGTGAGGTGATACCTCATTGTAGTTTTGATTTGCACTTCTCTAGTAATTAGTGATGTTGAACATCTTTTCATCTGCCTGTTGCCAGCTGTATGTCTTCTTTGGAGAGATGTGTATTTAGGTCTTCTGCCCTTTTTGTTTTGATTCGGTGGTTTGTTTTTTTGATACTGAGTGGTATGAGCTGTTTGTATATTTTGGATATTAACCCCCATCAGTCACATCATTTGCAATATTTTCTCCCATTCTGTAGGTTGTCTTTTCGGTTTCTTGATGGTTTTCTTTGCTGTGCAAAAGCTTTTAAGTTGGATTAGGTCCCATTTGTTTAGGGTTTTTTTTTTTTTTTTTATTGGAGTATAAGTTACTTTACAATGTTGTGTTAGTTTCTGCTGTACAGCAAAGTGAATCAACTATATGTATAATATACATATATCTCCTCCCTCCCAGATTTCCTTCCCATTTAGGTCATCACAGGGCACTGAGTTCCCTGTGCTATACAGTAGATCCTCACTAGTTATCTGTTTTATACACAGTAGTGTATATATGTCAATCCCAATCTCCCAGTTCATCCCACCACCGTTTTGCTTCTGTTTCTTTTGCCTTGGGAGATTGATCTAAGAAAATATTGCTACAATTTATGTTAGAGAATGTTTTGCCTCTGTTCTCTTCTCGGAGTTTTATGGTGTCACGTTTTACATTTAAGTCTTTAAACCATTTTGAGTTTATTTTTGTATGTAGTGTGAAGGGAGACTATGGATTTTTAACCCATGTTTATGAACACTCTGACTTCTGTTTTTTCTTTATTGCAGATGTGCTTTCTATATATTTCCCGTGTACTCAGAGGTTGAGATATAATAAAGTTAATAATTTTTATTTCTTCATCGAGGACATTCTTAAGAGAAACTGGCTCTTTTGTTTTAACAGCTAGAACGTGGAGAGGAAGAATACGTGACTCCTAGTCCTGCCTTGACTTGTGCTAAGAGCCAGCAGTGTCCACTGTGGCCTGTGCGCCACCAGCAGAAAAAGATAGACAAGTCTCAGTATTACTAGATTTTACCCCACAGACCCCGCCAGAAGGGTGCCAGGGATCCCCGGGGCGGGTGGATCACACCTGAGAACTTCTGAGGTAGCTCAGGGGCCTGGGACAAGTTCAGGGGAATAAACTGGGACATTCAAAAACTCCTGCTATCACCAGCACGCCGGTGGAGGTGGTGTCAGCTCCTGTGACCCCGGAGTCCGCGTGACTGCTGTTCACTGCTCTGCGCGTGCTGCTGGGATTCTGTCCCTGCTGTTTAGTGGCCCTAACAGTTACTAGACAGCATGTGTGATCAGTTAACGCACAAAAGACCAGAGAAATGGGCAGGACGGTCATTGCTCTTCTCCTAAAGAGAAGGGAAGGTGCAAAACCGTGGACACAAAAGAAAAAGTTTGAAGGTTTTTGAGGTTGAACCCTGTGCGTGAATAGTCAGTCTGCTCTGTTAAGGTACCAGGGAGGGTGAGGACCACGGGTGAGACCTACGCTCTTTCTGTAATGATCTCTCGTCCGCCAGCTCCCTGGGCACAAGGGCCGGCCAGCCAGGCGGTGGGTGGAGGGAGGTGCCCCGCAGGCAGCAGGAGGACGGAAGCAGAATCGGCCTTGCCCAGCAGGACTCAGACCAGAAAAAGTGGTGTGAATTGCGTGGTTTCAGCCTGTCCTTTCTTTCTCTGCAGTGAAGAAGTCTGCAAGCGAGGATTCACGGTGATCGTGGACATGCGTGGGTCCAAGTGGGACTCTATCAAGCCTCTGCTGAAGATATTGCAGGAGTCCTTCCCCTGCTGCATTCACGTTGCACTGATAATCAAGCCAGACAACTTTTGGCAGAAACAGAGGACTAATTTTGGCAGTTCTAAATTTGAATTTGAGGTAACTTCCCTGTGTAGCCAGACCAACTAAACCAGTAGGTGTGGTTTATTAACAGCTTTAACGTCATCATTTTAGGCTGGTTATAGATTTTTAAAAACCACATATTCAACAAGAACTGCATATCTGACGTACATATGACATGCAAAATTAGTTATTGTGTAAAATAACACAATTAGGCTTGTTTCTCGCCTTATCCCAGTGGGTGTTTTGCCCATGGAGGGTTTAGGTTCCAGGCCTCTTGTTTCTGGGTAATGGGGCTACTGGGGTGTAAAGCGTGTGTCCTAGAAAGAGAAGCCTGTTTCCTTTTACTTCACGGGATAAAATAGCTTTACTGTTCAGTGCAAGTGGCTTTAGGTGGCTTCAGAGTCATCATCGTTACCTCAGCCTTGGAAATAAGGGAATGTTAGGGAGAAATGCCCAACTTCACATTTCCTGAGGAAAATGTGTGGGAGAGACGGACTTTTCATTGTGTCCTGGAGAGGACGGTGTGCCATGTATTTCACACATCAGGTCTCTTGTTTATGAAAAGGGAGAGGTTCCTTGAAAACCTATGTGGGGCTCTGGATTCAATTAGCACACAAGGTCGTTGTCTTTCAGATAGTGTGTAAAACAGACCTCAACCAGCTGACTTACTCTCCTTTCCCCTGGAAACTGCTCTCCTTAAGCTACCAGGGTTCTGACAAGGCTTTGATGCAATTGGGTTCATCAGATGGTTATGGGGAGAAAGTATTCTGGCCAGCTGGAAACTTGATTCATGCCATATTCTGTAATAAAATCTAAGTATTTTCTAACAATGAATTATAATAATTTTTAGTTGAATAGATCGCTTCTTCTAGCCACTTTGCCCAAACATTAGGTTTCAGTGAATGTATTCACGTATTTCAAGGTTAACAACAATAATAGTATTAAACATACCACACAATATTAATTCTTAAACTTTATGTTACATGTTACACTTTTCAGTGTCTTTTCATGGGTACATTACTTGCATTTTAAAGTTTCTCAATCCATGGTACTGATTTGCAACCTGAAATCTGAACTTAGTTTTAATTTGAATTTGAAACTACACCCAAGAGGTTTAGATGAAAGGTGAAACCAGTAAGCCTTTATCTTCACACACAAGAAGAAGTGATTTTGGAGGACAGTTTGTTGGATATTATATTAGTTATTCACTTGACGCAGAATGTAGAGTGTGTTGTATTTAATGATACACGTTTTAAGCAGAAATAACGATATGGTGGTATAATGTATGCAGGTTTTTGCGTGTCTAATTGTGATCTTTCCCTCTGGGCCTTTAAAAGTTTTTCCTGCACTGGCTTTTCTATTGAACTTGTCTGTACATTATCACGTGCTTCTGTCTGTGAAGCGATTGTCTCCATGGACATTATTAAAGTCTGGGCAGACGAGACAGGGATGAACCTGCAGTCACACTTCAGGCAAAAGTGCTGGAGTAGGAGCTGCCCCTCTTTCCCACTCTGCTGCCTTTTGCCATTTCTTATGCCAAACAGCACAGAGATACAGTTGTAGGTTTCTCTAAGGCTGGAGGTGACAGAGATGGGGCTAAACGAGCCTTTCTCTGTTTTATCTTTTGGTTCTAGGCCACACATCTTTTTCCTTTTCCTTTGTCTTCATATTTAACTCCCCCCGCCTCACCCCCAGTTATGTTTTCCTTGAGGCATAATACTAATATTAACTCTGCGTCATCTTCTGATAGGATGAGATGAAGATTTCGTGCTCAGGTTGTAATTGGCTAAAACTTTGTTAGATTGGAATGTAGTCGATGATGTTATTGAGTACAATACTTGCACTGCTCAGAATCGCTGCCGATTATTGCAGTGAATGAAGCGTTCCCTCTCTCCAACTTTGAGAGAAGAGCTTCTGCCAGCTTTCTTGCTAACCCTTGTGTATTTTCTACATTTAAAAAAAGCCATTCATATTCTAATGTGCCTAAGATAGTGGGTTAATTTCCGCATTCTTGGAAAGAAATCTAATATCTTTAGCTGTCCTGAAATTCATATGATTCTATAATTTTGGGTATTGCAACTGACATATATGTGTTGCTCTAATGGATTTGTCGTTCACTGACTGTACTAATGCCTCTTTCATTTACATTTGTTTTTATGGGGCCAGAACAAGGTATGTTACGTTTTCTATAAATGGATTACTTGCTTTAAGTTTGAAAATCTGTGATTAAGCATTGCAAACTGCATTATGATAAGACGGTATAAGATTGGTTCATCTTCTCATACATGATTTTCTTTCCCCTTAAGACAAATATGGTCTCTTTAGAAGGCCTTACCAAAGTAGTTGACCCTTCTCAGCTAACGCCCGAATTTGACGGCTGCCTGGAATACAACCACGAAGAATGGATTGAAATCCGAGTTGCTTTTGAAGACTACATTAGCAATGCCACCCACATGCTGTCTCGGCTGGAGGAACTTCAGGACATCCTAGCTAAGAAGGAGTTGCCTCAGGATTTGGAGGGGGCTCGGAATATGATCGAGGAACATTCCCAGCTGAAGAAGAAGGTGATTAAGGCCCCCATAGAGGACTTGGATTTAGAGGGACAGAAGCTGCTGCAGACGATTCAGAGCAGTGACAGCTTTCCCAAGAAGAACTCGGGGTCAGGCAACGCAGACCTGCAGAGCCTCTTGCCCAAGGTGTCCGCCATGCTGGACAGGCTGCATTCGACGCGGCAGCACCTGCATCAGATGTGGCACGTGAGGAAGCTGAAGCTGGACCAGTGCTTTCAGCTGAGGCTGTTTGAACAGGATGCTGAGAAGGTAAAAGGCGGGGGAGGGATGCTAAAATGCGCCACGGAGGGAGGCTTCCTGGATGCTTGGGTCTCAGCAGCCGAGGCTGGTTTGGTCAGGAGAAAGGGCAGAGTGAAAGGGCTGGGGAAGGGTAAGCTACTCGCATGGCGTGGGGGGGAGACCAGCAGTGTCGGTTCAGAGATCAGCCCTCAGTCTGCTTTCCGGTGCTACTCACCGTGCAATGCAGAGCTCTTCTAGAAACTTAGAGTTGCTTATTACTAATAGTTTGGTTTAGAATGCCTATAAGATAGACGAGAATATTTTCAATTAAAAGAGTGTAAACTTAGTACGATATATTATTGAAAGCAGTAGTTGTCCATGTGAGTATTTTTCTAATAACTGCTCTTCCACTCATAAAAGCCAGTGCGAAAACACCCTTCAGATCTACTGTTGAGTATGTTTTTACAATAAAAGGCGAGTAATGAATTAAAAATAATAGCTTCTGGGAAATAGAGGCAATAATTACTTATGGTTTCATGTTTCCTTATCGTGCTCCAGTCAAACCAACTGGCCAAAGTGAGCTCTTGTCTGTCTCAGCAATGTGAAAGCAGGACACTTATTTACAGGAATACGTTGCAAGCCGTGAACATGAGTGAATTGATCCCTCTTAATTTGAGCTCACTGAATTTTTTTTCATGGACAGGAAAATTTTTTGTAAAGTTAAAAAACGTTAAAAATCTTTGATATAAAAGGACCTTTTGAAAGGTGACAATCCACCACTGTTTTCCAGTAATATTATTTGGTAAGCTTTTAACCTCTCTTTATGTTTAAAGTACAGCTGACCCTTGAACAACATGGGAGTAGGCATGCTGACGCTTTGTGCCCTTGAAAATCCAGACTGCTCTCTCTGCCTCCAGGACAAAGGAATTGATAAATGACTCACCAAGGACAGCAAGCTGGAGCAGTTTGGATAGAATCAGGACTCCAACTCTAGTCCTTTGGATTCCATATGTCGTGATCTCTAGTTGAACACAACTTTTCCCCACACCTAGTTAATTTAAAGATGTGTAAAATGAAAATATAGGTACTCATTTGTTGAAAAGTATCTGCGTATGAGTAGACCTGTGCAGTTCAAACCCGTGTTGTTCAAGGTTCAACTGTAGTGCCTTGTCAAAGACACTAGAAAATCTTCCTTTCAATTACTAGACAAACAGGTGACTGTCCCTGGAAGTCTCATTCACATCACAGAAGCAGTGCTAATTGATAATCATTTCTTTTTCCTTAAATGTTTTCCTGGGAACAGTGAAATTAACATCCTTTTCCAGGTAGCATCTGTATTGAATCTTAAGAGAGACGCCACTGTTAAAGTTTTCCCCATTTCTTTTTATTTTTATGGTAAATTTTATTGTTTGCATTTGCACAGGGATTTTTTTTTTTTTTTTTAATTCTTGCACTAAAGGGCATAATCTTTTAGTCATTGGAATTGCTGTCAGTAATCTGTGGTCACAGCAAAGCCCATCCAGAAACCTGTAAGTTTGTAACTTCACCTAATGGGTCTTCTTTTTTTGCAGAGCAGTGTGCCTAATGATGTAGTTCAGTATAGCAGAGAGACTGGGTTGAGAGTCAGAAGATTAGAGCTTTAATTAGCCTGGGGGATTTGAATACCTCTCTTTACTTATCTGCTCCTTAGTCCCTCACCTGTCAAAGGAACGCACTAGATAAGCTTTCCTTGTAGCTCCTACAAGTTCAGAGCTGCTGACTGGTTAGAAGTCGAGAATCTTCTGGGCCCTGGCGCCTGAGAGGTTGTCAGAGGAAAGACGCCGCTCTTTCTTGGTTCGGTCCCGTGCTGGGAGCGCGCCAGTCATTGCTTTTTCTGGAGTGATTCCAGGTTGTCTTTCTTCATTCCGGTAGATGTTTGACTGGATCACGCACAACAAGGGCCTGTTTCTGAACAGCTACACTGAGATCGGGACCAGCCATCCTCATGCAATGGAGCTTCAGACACAGCACAACCACTTTGCCATGAACTGCATGGTAAGATCCTGTGGGAACAGAGGTATCCTGCCTGTGAAAGTATAAAACGGGAGGTATTTACACAGATCATTCCCAGCACAACCCTTTGCCATGAACTGCATGGTAAGATCCTGTGGGAACAGAGGTATCCTGCCTGTGAAAGTATAAAACGGGAGGTATTTACACAGATCATTCCCAGCACACTGCCGGGAGCCCATGCGGGGGCTTCTGACAGTTCAGCGGCAGCGGCTGACCTCCAGGTGCGGGAAGTTCTCTGTGGGAGCAGTGTTTACGTAGCTTGTTTTAAGTTTTAAGCAAACAAAAGCGAAAACAAGCAAACAGACAAACCAGTGAAACTCGAACCAATTACTTGGCCCGTTCCACGTGCATGGTTTTGAGGCTGGCTTCTGTGCTGTACCTCCTGGGAGCCCGCTGGGGCTCCGGAGAGCTTTTCAGAGGCCGAGTGAGTCTCCCGAACCAACGCACTGTCAGTTTGCTGGCTGCCTGCCCTTCACGATGAAGAAATAAGCCAGTCTGCTGCTCACCTCAAGGGAATCCTTCATTTCTCCTCAAACATGAGCGGTCCTCCCAAGATGAACGGAAGGCGTCGGGTCTGGACGTCAGCCGTGCCTGGAATCCTTTGGCTCCCTTTGATGCCCTGGGCCTGTTGTGATTAGACAGGGGTTGCTGTGAGACTACAGTGCAAACAAACACCCCAAAAGACCCCAACAATGAATTTTAAATAACAGTCTTATTACATTTTTGGAGTTAATATAACTACAGTAAAGCTATATGTTGTTCTGTAGGGTATATGGTTACTTCTCTAGAGAGTTATTCTAGAAATTTTCACCTTAGAGACAGAGTTGTGGTGTGGACTTTGAGCCAGAATTATGAGAATTCACCCTCTTAGCCTTGTAACGTGCATTAAAGAGCATTGAAACGATATGAAGGCGGGGTCTTGGTTTAAATTAGTTCAGTAAGATGCCGTTTAATTAAAGATCAGTCCACAAAGTGCTCCACTTTGGGTAGTTTCAAAGATAAGATTCAGCGATAAAATGTTTGTAATAGACACTATCCCAAAAGTTTGATACTGTTCTTAAGTTTGAGGTAAGAGAATTTTGGGGTTAAATGATTCAGCCTGGGGAGAGGTGAGGAGAACGCAAATGTGGGCCTTTGGGGAAGCGTCTTAGAAGAATTTCTTCCTAAAAAAATTCCTATCAATTTTTCAGAATAATCTGAAACTTCTACTATGGTGAAAGGCACATTCAGCCCACCATATCACATACTTTAAAAACTTGAAATGTTAAAATATATTTTGTAAAAACTAGAAATGACCAGAAAGGGTCCTCTCCCTCCCCCCAGCATTACTATGACACATTGAGGAATCAGCAGAAGAGGAAGCATGTGTGGAAGACAGGCGTGTGTGTTATGAACGTAGAGGTTTTTAATTCTGACTCTTGTTTACCGCATGACCTTGGGCAGTCTGTTTAATCTCTTTGAGCCTCGGTTTCCTAATCTCTAAAGTGGGGATAATCTTTGCCTAACAGGGTGTTATATTATTTTGCTTACTCTGTATGTGTAAGACACTAAGCAGAGTGCTGAACACAAAGTAAGTACTTGATAAATGGTAGTTATTATCAGTGATGTTATCATCTAATTAAAGATACTGTTAGTATTTTTAGTATATTATAGTAAGAAACTCTTTTAAAAGTATGGGTGATTTTTTTTAGGTTTAAGTATATTTTCTGTTTTTCTATGATATACTTTTATCACTTCTCTAAGTAAAAATTTTAATTCAAAAAGGATGTGGTAACCCTGTGCACGGCTTGGTGACAGCTATTGGGAGCGCGTTCCAAGCCTACCAGCCCCTGGTTCTCAACACCTCCCTGAGTCCTCAGTATCTGTCTAGGACGTTATTTATTTGTGCAGAACCCTGGGGCCTGTTAACCTTCAGCCCTTTCTTGTGCTATCTGCAGTGTTTTAAACATTTTTTGACAAAGAAAATGAAAGTACTAGATATCAGTAAGCAAAGCTGATAATCTTTTAAGAAAGCATTTTAAGGGGCAGCAACAGTCGAGCTCATTCTCCTGTCACAGGTACTTTTAGAGGCTATGACGATAAGAGTCTAGGTGGAGGTACTTCTAACGTAGGGAATTGTACGTTTGTACGTTGCCGTGCTTGTGTACGCACTCATTTGGGCTGTGTGCCACGTGGTTCCTTCCTCCTGCAGTAAGTGACAGAGGTATGGACGAGGCATAAAGCATAGAGCAGTCCTCTGTGTGCGGAGCACAGTGTGTTTGAGGGGATGAAAGTAATCCAGGGCCCTGAAACAGCATCAAGTGGGAAGGACCCCCCCTCCGTGGGCCCCACAGTGGAGCCATCCAGATGGGCAGCTCTTCTCCAGATGCTAACAGAGGGCATCTGCTGAAGCTCTTCCCAACAGACCTTTTGGGTGGATTGTCCTCTTTAAGGACACAGAGAAAGCAAAACCTAATGAATGTGGTCACCTGTCAGCAGAGAGGGAGAATGCATATGAGAAGGGCAGGCGCTGCTCTTGACCTAGAGGATGCTAGTTAGAGCGTTAATGCCACATGAGGCAGTGAGGCCAGTTCCCCATGGACTGTGGCCCTGACTGACTGTCACAGCCTCACAGAGTACCCCCTCCCTGCTGCTGCAGACACCCGGACGTGTGGTAGCTGATTTGAGCCTGCAGCCCAGAGACATACCTCCGAGACTGGCGTCTGGCTTTCTAAACCCAGATGAAGGCGACTCCACCTAGTTTAGGTTTAGGTCAGAAATGGAGGAAAGGAATGAGTAAATGAAGGTACAGAGGCAGAACGACAAGTGCATTCTCTAGGACGCTTACTTGGGTGGGCTGGAGACTCGGTGACAGTGACAAGGCTCATGTAGGGGTCCAAGTGCGAGCCAGTGGAGGACCATGGCAGGAAGGAGGAAAACTGGAGAGGAGTTTGGGCAGGTTGGGTAATTAGATTTGATTTAGGGGCAAGAATCGGAGGAGCCAAAGATAAGTCTACGGTTTGGGGAGACCCATTGCAAGGTGCAGTGTTGTGATGCGTCACAAAAAATAATAAATAATGAATACATGAAGAACGACAACCTGGGATTTGTTGAAGGTGTGCATTCCTCACTCTGCCTCTGCCGCAGTGCGACCCTTAAAGAGGATTGAAGGTGGGAAGGGAAATACCACAGTGAGAACTCCTTTTGCAAGAAAAATGCTTTTTTTTTAAAAAAACCTTGCACCCTAATTTTGCAGCAAGCTAGTGGACTTGAAGACAGAGATTGCAACACAGTAGAAAAGTGTGATTTAAAGTTTGAATACAGCACTGTTCTGTTCGTACCCCAGTTCATATTCCTTGGTGAATGTGAATCCATTTACAGATTTTCTATTGGCACCAGAAAGATGACTTGGGCTTATGTAGAAAGGAGAGCTTGTTTTCACACAAAATAGCCTCTGGTGGCTAAGTACATAGTTTGTAGTTTCTGGCTTCTAGTTGCAAACTGCAGTGGTGGGTTCCTGCAGTTCTGGGTAACGGCTTGCCATCTGGACCCTTTTCAGGATTTGAGGCCAAGAAGCGAGTCATGGCGCATTTGTGTGCACCCACTTGTGTGTGTGACTGCTTTGTGCCTAACAGTATCCCTCCCAGCTATTTGACCTGTAATTTTGCAGTTGTAAAAATAGAAACTGAAACCAGTACCTGTGGCTTATGGAAATCCAAATAGCAAAACACATGTCCTATTACCCCCCAGCTGATTCTGCTGTTAAAATGTGACTTTTCAGCAAGCGCTCTCCGCATTTCTTGGGAAGACGGCCCGTGCGCCTTCCCCTGACCAGCCCCCCTTTCTGCCCCCCTCGCAGAACGTGTACGTGAACATAAACCGCATCATGTCGGTGGCCAACCGCCTGGTGGAGTCGGGCCACTACGCCTCCCAGCAGATCAAGCAGATCGCCAGTCAGCTGGAGCAGGAGTGGAAGGCGTTCGCGGCCGCCCTGGACGAGCGCAGCACCTTGCTGGACATGTCGTCCGTCTTCCACCAGAAGGCCGAGAAGGTCAGTGCCTGGGACCCACCACCGTCCCCCCACCCCGGAGCCCTGTGTTCACACGGCAGAGCCCGGGAGGACGCTGGGGCCCTGAAGTCCACGGCTGCGCTCAGTACCCAGCCCTCAGCCCGCTGTGCGACCTCAGGCACGCTGTTCCACCTCCTCGTCCCGTACTTTCCTCGTCTGTAAAGTGGAGATAAAAGCATGGACTTGAGGGGCCGTTTCATGGTGGAATGAGATCATTCATATTAGCTGCCTTGCACAGGGCCCGGCACGCTGCAGGGACCCGTAAGCGACAACTGCTGTTCTTTATCCCCTCCTGTCCCTCCTCCTCGTCACTTGAGAATTCCACTTAGGACGCTTTGGCAGCAAGTAACAGAAAGCCTGACTCTCAGGTTTAGACATCGGGGGTTGTTGAGTTCTTTTCTCACAACACAGGGAATTGCAAAGTATAGGGAGTTCCAGCCGCACAGTGGTGTCAGGGCTGGGTGGGCTCCTGGCGGGGCCTGGCCATCCCCTTGGGGTGCCAGGTGTGTGCCGCAGCTCCCAGCGCCGGCCCTCTACTGTGGTGTCCCACGCGTGCAGGATAGCGGTGTCGTGTCCGCTCACTTTCTCGGGGCAGCAGTGTTTGCAGAAGGTCCCTCCAGCCCAGCCCGCTTCCCTGCAGTCCCCTTGGCCAGGAGGGCGGTGCCCGCCCACACCCTGGCTTCAGGGGCGCGGGGAAGGGCAGGTCTGGGTCCTCAGCCTCCGCGGCAGGGGCAAGGCTCTGCCAGCCGGGGCTGCGGTGGGAAAGTGGCTTTGGGGTATGGTTTCCAGTGTCCCTCACAGTTACTAAGTCATTTGTATGGATTCGGCTTCACGTCAGCTTCATCTGCTGATGTGCTGGGCACAGTACCTTATTTCAGAGGTAGCGTGTGATGTGTGCCCTTAGCGCTCCCCACATGCCCACAGACAGGCAAACCTGCTTCAGTGAACACGCTTGGAAAACAGCGAAAGGTAAGTGAATTGCTGTGACTCACGTGCTAGTGGTGGAAGCCTGGGTGGTGAAACACCTTCTCAAGACATAGAGGAAGAAAGCTCAGGAACTTCGGGCCACTAGGAAGACACAAGTGGTTGCCTTAATTGAAAGGAAGAACACTACTAGAGCTTCCTCAGGGATAGTTATGGGAGGAAACCTACATTCGTAGGGATTTGCACTGACGCTTCTAAGAAGGAAATAGTATCCCTTTAATCTAGAAACAGTCTCTGTTGAGGAGTGAAGGCAACAAGGGAAGGTAGAGGCCCCATCTTGCCTGGCATCTTGGCAAGGCAGCTGGAATGTTGCACAAGGTGCTAATTATGAGTGATCTCAACTCTAGAAACCTTTAAAGTGTGAAGCAATTGAGGAAACAGAGTGGGATAGAAAGAGGAGAAAATCTTAATAGTCTCATGTGAAAGCTGTGAGGAGGGACTTGCAGGTTTCAGTGGTCAGAGTTTTCTGCTAACTTTATGCATTTAGGTAGTTTGATGATAAAGGAGAAACAAAGCCCCGCCCACCCAGAAACAGTTTGAATTAAAGTAAGAGGAGCCCCCTTCAGCCTAAAGCAGCGCTGTCTGCACTTCTCTGTGGCCACCTCTGGTCCCTGTCATTGTCAGGGTCGTGGTGTGTTGTTCACTGGACATTATCGTGGGTGGGAGAAGAGCTGTGTGGGCCCCGCTCGTGTGCCATCTGGAATGGTAGCGTATAGTGTGGGCTGCAGCCACCCCCTGGGCCGGGAGGTGTGTGAGTTGCTTGTGGGCCCCGAGAAAGGTCCTTGAAGATGATGTGAATAAAGTTGAACAAGGACAGGCTGCTTGGGGGAAGGAATAATGGATAGTCTGAAGCATTAATAACACATCAGGAAACTCTCTCTAACTGTGGCAGGTTTCAGAATTGCAAAGAAACCCAGAAGATTAATTGCTGCTCTGACCTACCTGAAAGTAATGTAGAAATGTGGGTGCCATGGGGTGTTTTCCCCCCAGTGTTTTATTATAAAAATTTTTAGACATGCAGCAAAGTTGAAAGAGCCTGAGGTGTTTTTATTTGGATAAAATAATGGCTGTCATTTATGGATTTGAAGGAAATGCAACTAGATTGAATACATTGTGGAACAGAATTTCGTGGGATCCCACGTGAGCTCTAACAGCGCTTGCAGTCCCTGCATATCAGTGGCCAGAGAAGATGCCAAACATGACCTTAGGGACAGAGTGGGCAGGTGAGAAAGGCCAGCATCTCTCACGGGCCCGGAATGAGGCGGTGTGGCCTGCACCCGGCAACCGAAATGTGCGGACGGGACCGACCGTAGGTCGGCTTCCGAAAATGTTTCCTTACCCTCAAGTGCAGGTGTAATGTGTATCTTCCCCTCCACTGACATTCAGAGGCGTGGAAGAAGATCACACCTCCTAAGCAGTTTTCCTCTTCCCAGGAGAGGGATCTCCGAATAGGTTAATTAACTTTGTTCCCTTTTTAAATGCTCTGTCTTCTAGTTATGCTTCAGCTGTTCTCATACACTCAGTAGGGAAAGGACCAGAACCTGCACATCATAAATAAGGTTTCCATCACAGCCACTCCTTTGACCCTCATCCAGTTCTCATTAAGAATTTAAATCTGATTACGGTGACAGAGGGCTCAACTCTGTGACCCTGTGGTTAATGGTGTCACTGAAGGAAGCAGCCTTCCCGGAAGGGTGGCAGCTGGGCTTTGGAGGGGTGTGTGCTGCGTGCCCAGCCTGCCCCTCTGTCTCTGTGGGCGCTCTTCTGTTGGTGTTCGTTTGTGGGTTTTCTTGTCTTTTGTTTTGATTTTTGAATTTTATTTTATTTATTTTTTTATACAGCAGGTTCTTACTAGTCACAAATTTTATACACATCAGTGTATACATGTCAATCCCAATCTCCCAATTCATCTCCCCCACCCTCCACTTTCCCCCCTTGGTGTCCATATGTTTGTTCTCTACATCTGTGTCTCAATTTCTGCCCTGCAAACTGGTTCATCTGTACCATTTTTCTAGATTCCGCATATATGCGTTAATATACGATATTTGTTTTTCTCTTTCTGACTTACTTCACTCTGTATGACAGTCTCTAGATCCATCCACGTCTCAACAAATGACCCAATTTCGTTCCTTTTTATGGCTGAGTAATATTCCATTGTATATATGTATATATGTACCACATTTTGCTTTATCCATTCGTCTGTCGATGGGCATTTAGGTTGCTTCCATGACCTGGCTGTTGTAAACAGTGCTGCAGTGAACATTGGGGTGCATGGGTCTTTTTGAATTACGGTTTTCTCTGGGTATATGCCCAGTAGTGGGATTGCTGGATCATATGGTAATTCTATTTTTAGTTGTTTAAGGAACCTCCATACTGTTCTCCATAGTGGCTGTATCAATTTACATTCCCACCAACAATGCAAGAGGGTTCCCTTTTCTCCACACCCTCTCCAGCATTTGTTGTTTGTAGATTTTCTGATGATGCCCATTCTAACTGGTGTGAGGTGATACCTCATTGTAGTTTTGATTTGCATTTCTCTAATAATTAGTGATGTTGAGCAGCTTTTCATGTGCTTCTTGGCCATCTGTATGTCTTCTTTGGAGAAATGTCTATTTAGGTCTTCTGCCCATTTTTGGATTGAGTTGTTTATTTCTTTAATATTGAGCTGCATGAGCTGTTTATATATTTTGGAGATTAATCCTTTGTCCCTTGATTCGTTTGCAAATATCTTCTCCCATTCTGAGGGTTGTCTTTTCGTCTTGTTTATGGTTTTCTTTGCTGTGCGAAAGCTTTTAAGTTTCATTAGGTCCCATTTGTTTATTTTTGTTTTTATTTCCATTACTCTAGAAGGTGGATCAAAAAAGATCTTGCTGTGATTTATGTCAAAGAGTGTTCTTCCTATGTTTTCCTCTAAGGGTTTTATAGTGTCCAGTCTTACATTTAGGTCTCAAATCCATTTTGAGTTTATTTTTGTGTATGGTGTTAGGGAGTGTTCTAATTTCATTCTTTTACATGTAGCTGTCCAGCTGTCCAGTTTTCCCAGCACCACTTATTAAAGAGACTGTCTTTCCTCCATTGTATATCCTTGCCTCCTTTGTCATAGATTAGTTGACCATGGTGCGTGAGTTTATCTCTGGGCTTTCTATCTTGTTCCATTGATCTATGATCTATGTTTCTGTTTTTGTGCCAGTACCATATTGTCTTGATTACTGTAGCTTTGTAGTCAGCTCCGTTTTTTTCCCTCAAGACTGCTTTGGCTATTCAGGGTCTTTTCTGTCTGCATACAAATTATATGATTTTTTGTTCTAGTTCCGTAAAAAATGCCATTGTTAATTTGATAGGGAGTGCATTGAATCTGTAGATTGCTTTGGGTAGTATAGTCATTTTCACAATATTGATTCTTCCAATCCAAGAACATGGTATATCTCTCCATCTGTTGGTATCATCTTTAATTTCTTTCATCAGTGTCTTACACTTTTCTGCATACAGGTCTTTTGTCTCCCTAGGTAGGTTTATTCCTAGGTATTTTATTCTTTTTGTTGCAGTGGTAAATGGGAGTGTTTCCTTAATTTCTCTTTCAGATTTTTCATCATTAGTGTATAGGAATGCAAGAGATTTCTGTGCATTAATTTTGTATCCTGCAACTTTACCAAATTCATTGATTAGCTCTAGTAGTTTTCTGGTGGCATCTTTAGGATTCTCTGTGTATAGTATCATGTCATCTGCAAACAGTGACAGTTTTACTTTTTCTTTTCCAGTTTGTATTCCTTTTATTTCTTTTTCTTCTCTGATTGCCGTGGCTAGGACTTCCAAAACTATGTTGAATAATAGTGGTGAGAGTGGACATCCTTGTCTTGTTCCTGATCTTAGAGGAAATGCTTTCAGTTTTTCACCATTGAGAATGATGTTTGCTGTGGGTTTGTCGTATATAGCCTTTATTATGTTGAGGTAGGTTCCCTCTGTGCCCACTTTCTGGAGAGTTTTTATCCTAAATGGGTGTTGAATCTTGTCAAAAGCTTTTTCTGCATCTATTGAGATGATCATATGGTTTTTATTCTTCAATTTGTTAATATGGTGTATCACATTGATTGATTTGCATATATTGAAGAATCCTCGCATTCCTGGGATGAATCCCACTTGATCATGGTGTATGATCCTTTTTTTTTTTTTTTTAATTATTTTATTTTATTTTATTTTTTTAATTTATTTTTATTTTCGGCTGTGTTGGGTCTTCGTTTCTGTGCGAGGGTTTTCTCTAGTTGCAGCAAGTGGGGGCCACTCTTCATCGTGGTGCGCGGGCCTCTCACTGTCGCGGCCTCTCTTGTTGCGGAGCACAGGCTCCAGACACGCAGGCTCAGTAGTTGTGGCACACGGGCCTAGTTGCTCCGTTGCATGTGGGATCCTCCCAGACCAGGGCTCGAACCCCTGTCCCCTGAATTGGCAGGCAGACTCTCAACCGCTGCGCCACCAGGGAAGCCCTGGTGTATGATCCTTTTAATGTGTTGTTGGATTTTGTTTGCTAGTATTTTGTTGAGGATTTTTGCATCTATATTCATCAGTGATATTGGTCTGTAATTTTCTTTTTTTGTAGTATCTTTGTCTGGTTTTGGTATCAGGGTGATGGTGGCCTCATAGAATGAGTTTGCGAGTGTTCCTTCCTCCTCAGTTTTTTGGAAGAGTTTGAGAAGGATGGGTGTTAGCTCTTCTCTAAATGTTTGATAGAATTCACCTGTGAAGCTATCTGGTCCTGGACTTTTGTTTGTTGGAAGATTTTTAATCACAGTTTGAATTTCATTACTTGTGATTGGTCTGTTCGTATTTTCTATTTCTTCCTGGTTCAGTCTTGGAAGGTTATACCTTTCTAAGAATTTGTCCATTTCTTCCAGGTTGTCCATTTTATTGGCGTAGAGTTGCTTGTAGTAGTCTCTTAGGATGAGTTGTATTTCTGTGGTGTCTGTTGTACCTTCTCCTTTTTCATTTCTAATTTTATTGATTTGAGTCCTCTCTCTCTTTTTCTTGATGAGTGTGAATAATGGTTTATCAAGTTTGTTTATCTTCTCAAAGAACCAGCTTTAACTTTTATTGATCTTTGCTATTGTTTTCTTTGTTTTGATTTCATTTATTTCTGCTCTGATCTTTATGATTTCTTTCCTCCTGCTAACTTTGGGTTTTGTTTGTTCTTCTTTCTCTAGTTCCTTTAGGTGTAAGGTTAGATTGTTTATTTGAGATGTTTCTTGTTTCTTGAGGTATGCTTGTATTGCTATAAACTTCCCTCTTAGAACTGCTTTTGCTGCCTCCCATAGGTTTTTTTGTTTTTTTTTTAATGTTAAACCCCACTTTACTAGAGTTAGTTTCTTGACACATTAACTCATTTTTATTATAGAAGAGGGACAATGAATCTCAGTTGGCTTACAAGCTAGGAGATCACTTTGAATTCTGCATTTCTTAACTGCAAACAGATATAGCACTGGCACAAAAAAAGTAGTTTTAAGCTTGTTTGCATAGTTCTGTTTTTTAGAATAAACATAAAGCATTTATTTTTTACTTTATAGGAACTCCACAAGTTAAGGTCCCATTGTTCTTTTGCTGTGATTGTTGTTACTATTGATGTTGCTGTTTTCTGTCTTTGCTGGTTCTTTCTAATCTACCATTTGTCATTATTGGCAAATGATGATCTCATGGTCACAAGATGGCTGCTGTAAAACCAAGTATCATATTCTCACAAAAGAAGGAGGAAGCAGAAAAAGAGTCCAAATGGTTATTTTCCTTATGCATATTTATCTTTTTTCAGAGAAAAATATCATTCTCATAAGCACAATAACAGCCTTCCCCTAATTACTCATTTGCCAAAACAGATTGATATGACCATTCATAAGACAATTCATGGCAAAGAGGGATATGATAATGATTGTCTTAGCCTAAGAAGGATTTATCCACTAAAGCTGAATGCTTCACTCCTCAAAAAAATCATAAAGTTCTATGAGCAAGGAAGAACTACTAAGTGACTGTTAAGTAAACCATCAGAGTTGTTTGTCCAGGACCATATGATTCTTTTCTTCCATTGGAAATGGAATTCATTGCCTCCCATAGGTTTTTGATCATCGTGTTTTGATTGTCATTTGTGTCTAGGTAATTTTTTATTTCTTCTTTGATTTCTTCACTGATCTCTTGGCTATTTAGTAACATATTGTTTAGCCTCCATGTGTTTGTGTTTTTTACGTTTCTTTCCCTGTAGTTCATTTCTAATCTCATAGCGTTGTGGTCGGAAAAGATGCTTGATATGATTTCAATTTTCTTAAATTTACTGAGGCTTGATTTGTGACCCAACATGTGATCTATCCTGGAGAATGTTCCATGTGCACTTGAGAAGAAAGTGTAACCTGCTGTTTTTGGATGGAATGTTCTAAATATCAATTAAGTCCATCATGTTTAATGTATCATTTACAGCTTGTGTTTCCTTATTTATTTTCATTTTGGATGATCTGTCCATTGGTGTAAGTGAGGTGTTAAAGTCCCCCACTATTATTGTGTTACTGTCAATTTCCTCTTTTATAGCTGTTAGCAGTTGCCTTATGTATTGAGGTGCTCCTATGTTGGGTGCATATATATTTATAATTGTTATATCTTCTTCTTGGATTGATCCCTTAATCATTATGTAGTGTCCTTCCTTGTCTCTTGTAACATTCTTTATTTTCAAGTCTATTTTATCTGATATGAGTATTGCTACTCCAGCTTTCTTTTGATTTCCATTTGCATGGAATATCTTTTTCCATCCCCTCACTTTCGGTGTGTATGTGTCCCTAGGTCTGAAGTGGGTCTCTTGTAGACAGCATATATATGGGTCTTGTTTTTGTATCCATTCAGAAAGCCTGTGTCTTTTGGTTGGAGCATTTAATTCATTCACGTTTAAGGTAATTATCGATATGTATGTTCCTGTCACCATTTTCTTAATCGTTTTGGGTTTCTTTTTGTAGGTCCTTTTCTTCTCTTGTGTTTCCCGCTTAGAGAAGTTCCTTTAGCATTTATTGTAGAGCTGGTTTGGTGGTGCTGAATTCTCTTAGCTTTTGCTTGTCTGTAAAGCTTTTGATTTCTCCATCGAATGAATGAGATCCTTGCCGGGTAGCGTAATCTTGGTTGTGGGTTCCTCCCTTTCATCACTTTAAGTATATCATGCCACTCCCTTCTGGCTTGTAGGGTTTCTGCTGAGAAATAAGCTGTTAACTGTATGTGAGTTCCCTTCTATGTTATTTGTTGTTTTTCCCTTGCTGCTTTCAATAATTTTTCTTTGTCTTTTATTTTTGCCAATTTGATTACTATGTGTCTTGGCATGTTTCTCCTTGGGCTTATCCTGTATGGGACTCTCTGCGCTTCCTGGACTTGAGTGGCTATTTCCTTTCCCATGTTAAGGAAGTTTTCGACTATAATCTCTTCAAATATTTTCTCGGGTCCTTTCTCTCTCTCTTCTCCTTCTGGGACCCCTATAATGCGAATGTTGTTGCGTTTAATGTTGTCCCAGAGGTCTCTTAGGCTGTCTTCATTTCTTTTCATTGTTTATTCTGTTCTGCAGCAGTGAATTCCACCATTCTATCTTCCAGGTCACTTATCCGTTCTTCTGCCTCAGTTATTCTGCTATTGATTCCTTCTAGTGTAGTTTTCATTTCAGTTATTGTATTGTTCATCTCTGTTTGTGTGTTCTTTAATTCTTCTAGGTCTTTGTTAAACATTTCTTTCATCTTTTTGATCTTTGCCTCCATTCTTTTTCCGAGGTCCTGGATCATCTTCACTATCATTATTCTGAATTCTTTTTCTGGAAGATTGCCTATCTCCACTTCATTTAGTTGTTTTTCTGGGGCTTTATCTTGTTCCTTCATCTGGTACATAGCCCTCTGCCTTTTCATCTTGTCTATCTTTCTGTTAATGTGGTTTTTGTTCCACAGGCTGCAGGATTGTAGTTCTTCTTACTTCTGCTGTCTGCCTTCTGGTGGATGAGGCTATCTAAGAGGCTTGTGCAAGTTTCCTGATGGGAGGGACTGGTGGTGGGTAGAGCTGACTTGCTCTGGTGTGGCAGAGCTCAGTAAAACTTTAATCTGCTTGACTGCTGATGGGTGGGGCTGGGTTCCCTCCCTGTTGGTTGTTTGGCCTGAGGCAACCTAACACTGGAGATTACCTGGGCTCTTTGGTGGGGCTAATGGTAGACTCTGGGAGGGCTCACGCCAAGGAGTACTTCCCAGAACTTCCGCTGCAAGTGTCCTTGTCCCCATGGTGAGCCACAGCCACACCCCGCCTCTGCAGGAGACCCCCCAACACTAGCAGGTAGGTCTGGTTCAGTGTCCCCTGGGGTCACTGCTCCTTCCCCTGGGTCCCGATGCACACACTACTTTGTTTGTGCCCTCTAAGAGTGGAGTCTCTGTTTACCCCAGTGCTGTCGAAGTCCTGCAATCAAATCCCAGTAGCCTTCAAAGTCTGATTCTGTAGGAATTCCTCCTCCCGTTGCCAGACCCCCAGGTTGGGAAGCCTGACATGGGGCTCAGAACCTTCACTCCAGTGGGTGGACTTCTGTGGTATAAGCGTTCTCCAGTCTGTGAGTCACCCACCCAGCGTTTATGGGATTTGATTTTACTGTGATTGTGTCCCTCCTACCGTCTCATGGTGGCTTCTCCTTTGTCTTTGGATGTGGGGTATCCTCCTTGGTGAAGTCCAGTGTCTTCCCGTCGATGATTGTCCAGCTGCCGGTTGTGATTCTGGTGCTCTCACAAGAGGGAGTGAGAGCATGTCCTTCTACTCCGCCATCTTGGTTCAGGGCCCTTACAAAGACTGAAACCCAGTCTTGTATTAGCTCAGTCCTTTTAGAATCCAGTCATTCCCTTACAATTTCTTCATCCTTTGGAGGTGTTTTCTCCTTTTTCTTCCTTTCCAGGTATTTGCTTTGAGTGAGAGGCCAACAATTTCAGCAGTTATAATCTCTTCACATCTTACTCATGTTTGTTTGTGGTTTTATAAACACAAATCTTGGGGTTAAAACTAGATGAGAATGATGTTTCATAGACTATGCTTCCAGAGATGTCTCAGCCATTCATTCTCTCCCAGCCTTGTCCCCAGTGAGGGTGTGCACAGGATCAGAATGTCAGTTTGCAGAAATGGAGACACGACCACAAGGTTACTGATTTCACCAGTAGACAGTGTCTTCGGCTCCAGCCTCCACTTTGTTTGGTCATGTGTTATATCCCTTTATATTAAGAAGCTTCATAGCAAACTTGTTAGAATTACCTTTTTATAAATCAAAGAATTAAAGTGACTTGATTTTACTACGCCTTAAAATCTCCAATTTTCACTATTTAAAAAAATTATTAGAGCTGCACTGTCCAGTATGTTAGCCAGTCACCACATGTGGCTATTGAAATTACTTAAAGTTAAATAAAATTTATTAATAAAATAATTTAAAAATAGAATTAGGGACCTCCCTGGTGGTGCAGTGGTTAAGAATCCACCTGCCAATGCAGGGGACTTGGGCTCGAGCCCTGGTCCGGGAAGATCCCACATGCCGCGGAGCAACTAAGCCCGTGCGCCACAACTACTGAGCCTGCGAGCCACAACTACTGAAGCCCACGCACCTAGAGCCCGTGCTCCACAACAAAGAGAAGCCACCGCAATGAGAAGCCCACACACTGCAACGAAGACCCAAGAGAGCCAAAAATAAATACATAAATAAATTTATAAAAAAAAAGAATTACACTTCACCTCCTTAGTCACAGTATCCACATTTCAGATGCTCAGTAGCAGCGTGTGGCTGGTGGCTGGTGGCCTCAGCAGCACAGATGGGCGTTTCCATCACTGCAGAAGTTCTGTCAGTGCTGGTAATGGTTTACCTTCAGAGTGAGCCATAAATCTGATCACCTCGTTTTATCCATGACTGTAAGGGCCTCTATAACCAGATAATAGCCAAAAACAAAGTAACCAGGACTTGTATAGCTCTTTGAAATTTACAAAGCCCTTTAATACAAAATCCCATTTCATCCTTAAATCAGCCCAGTGAAGGACATGGGACTGATGGTGTTAATGTCCTTATATTCCGTTTGGGGAGTGATTTGCCCAAGCTGGGACTTTCTTCAAGGTCTAGGAGAGTCTTTTGCTCCTGACATGACAGCACACTGTCTCACAAAGTGCTTAGATTTATTTTCTTATAGAATTTCACGTTCCATAAAAAATTTTAGAAGTAACATTTACTTTGAATGTATCATAGTTATCATCTGGATAATTTTATCATATGTCTGGGTTGAAATTTAGAGGAAAATATTACAAATACTGAGTCAGTATTCCCTTTTGAGTTTTTAAGGCAAGTAATACACATGTAATTTTTCCCATTTTAATGTCATTTCACTTTATTAAAAGCATAGGTCTAATTCTTGGCTTGTAGTAAAACAAAAACAAGATTCTCAATGTAGTAGAAACGGATTAGAATATATATCTGTATATATGAAAGAAAAAGATACTAATGAAAACAGGTGGAAGGTACTTAGAGTGATCATCGGCATATTTTGGTTCAGATTGAACCTGTCTTCTCCAAGTTACTCTGTTGGAGCCATCAGACCTGGTTTCACAAGTAGAAAATGCATGATCCCTCCTGTGACTTCGTTGGGCCGAGAAGGGAGCCCATCTCCCTTAAAGGAACCAGGAGAGTGAGTGTGTTTATTAATACTCAGGGAGTAGAAATGATGAAAGAAAAAGAAAAAATAGGGTAATATCTCCTTGAAATGAAAGCAGAAAATGAGGAAATTAGAAATAAGAAAGGAAACTCTGAAGTTTGAATTCATACATGTATTATATGTATAAAATTCAACCAGTCTTAATTTTTCCAAAGAGGAGAAAATCCCCCTAAATAAGTATTTTAAACATTTACCTTCTAGGAATTTTCTGTCCCTTTGTCTTCTGAATCGGTGTAACCACCTGCGCTCAGCTGATGCTCCTGGTGGGCGTGAAGTTCACTAGATTGGGTGATCCCAGCAAATTGGAAGCCCCTGCTCTCAGCAGATGGACAGCAGTGGTGGAATAAATGCTTCTGAAAATAAGTTTGCTAATTAATTATTCCGGCTCTCCTTTTAAAGCTTTCGTATTAATCCCTCTTCCCTTGTCTGCCTGCCTCACTTTTGCAAACCGGTCACCTTCTACTCGGCAGCCCTGAAGTGACCATTCTGCTGAGCGTCACAATCCCCAGCTCTGAAGCCGGTTCCTCGTTTGAATCCAGAGAAGCACTGAATTCCCTTGCACTCTCCTGCCTCTACCCCCAGGCTGGCCAGACACATTTTGGTCCACATTTGAGCATTTAAAGCATCAGAGACTCAACTGGTGCTCTGATCTCGCTAGAGTACAGCGGCCACTTTCTGTTGTCCTTCAGGAAGTGTCAGGCTCTGTGCTGGACATTCCCTTGGTGTTCCAAGCCCAAAACATATTTGTCAGGATGGTAAGAGAGGTGTGTGTGTGTGTGTGTGTGTGTGTGTGTGTGTGTGTGTGTGCGCGCGCGTGCGTGCGTGTGTGTGTAGGGGGTGTGTAGTAAAGTGGTCAGAGAGGTTTCTAAGCAAACACACCAGCGTCCCTCCCCCTCCCATATTCACAGGGCACATTATATTAATAGGCTCTACGAGGTTCTATTCTGTAGGTACCTGTTGAACTTTGACAGCAAACTTGATTCTGGGATGCTTTTTCTTTGTGGAATGCCTGTTAACATCCTCTTCCTTGGCTCTCCAGATAGGGATTGCTGCTCTGGCTCCGATCTCTTTCGGGTGTTGAGCCTTTCAGAAAGCATTCAGGGACTGGAGCTTGCCCTTTAGAGTCTAAGGTTGCCATCTCATAAATAAAAGACAAAAATTGTGCTTGTGCAAAAGTCCCTGTAAAACCATGGCCAGGTTTATTTCTGTCATTGGGGTATTTTAATCAAGTGAATTTAGATGTGCAGAGTCCTTGTTCCACAAGATTCCTGTGTTACAAGCTATTCTGCCCTATGGTTTTAGAACTGGGCTATGTTTCTGCAGGTAAATATAATCAATACTTCTCCGGATACTTTAAGAAATTATAAGGAAGTTAAGTAACTACAGGCATACATAAAACTGCTTGAATGTTTCTCTTTACCGATAGCTTCAAAAACTGGGGCTGAATATACTTTAGTGGTCTTTTTGGTACAGTAATATATTAGTCTGACACTTCTGCTTATTGTGAAGTGTTGTGTAACCAAAACTTGTTTTCACCTTGTTACATCAGAAGCATTTTATCCTCTCCTTAAGAATATGTTCACCTCTGCTTTGTTTTGGGTGTTTTGTAGTGGCCATTGTGCAGGAGCAATTGATTGCTGACTTGACCTGGTGATTTATTAATGTTGATGGTTAACCTCAGTCAATTTCGTATTTGAAAAAGGTTTACAGTAATTTAAGAGTCGGCGTTAAATGCAGTAATGGAAGAAGATGGAGTGAAATAGAGATCAAGAATGCTTTATAATCATCAACTTGACCTAATTGGCACTTGTAGAATACTCCATCCAGGAAATACGCCTAAGTAGTCATAAGTGTATTCATGCAGAGGGGGAGAGGTATAAAGAATTTTATTACTACTTCCATTGCCATGGTGATGTTAGGAGGGACTGTAGAGGAGGGCACTGAGGACCTTCCCCTGGGCCTGCATCAGTTTAGTCATGTTTGAAGCCATCAGAAACCACGTGCTATCAGATGACACTTAATGCCCAGGGAATTAGTTTCGAGCCCTAGGATTTGCATACAGGTGTTTTTTTGAGCCAATACATTAATAATAAAGGGATTTTTATAAACAATTATTATTCAGATGACTTGTCTAAGTTCCTAAAAATGTCATAAGTACCTGGGAGGTTATTCTCATATATATTTTAAGAGAATTATAGCACGTTTCTTATCTGGCAGGTCAGTTACCCTGTTTTAAATAGTCACTCTCTGCGTTCCTTGGTAAGTAGAAGGACGGCGAGGAACGAGAGTAAAAGAGGTGAAACCCAGGGAAATATGTCGATGTCTCTTTGGCTTAATTGAAGTAGCGTCTTTACTTGGGCCTTCTGCTGCTTGCCTGTGATGCTTAACCACGACGGATGCCGATAGGATCTCCCTAGGAAATTTGGCAGTGATTTCTCAGCTATTGATGAGTCCTGGGATGTGGTGGTGGCAGTGGAGAAGACAGGGTGGGTAGCAGCAGCGACCCAGGACGGCAGCCTGCAGCCCAGACTCTCCTCGTTTACGTGCCAAGTGGGAAGAGCCCAGTGATTCCGCAGCCTCCCTTCCATTCAGTGGGCACAGCTGAGGCGTTTCGGCCCCGTTCGCTTGGTCTCCTTTGATTCCTGTGTGTATTTGCTTTTGGAAAGGTAGACAAATGGACCCCCTGCTCTTCCTAATGATAGGTAGATGATTTCAGGAATCTTCCGTTGCCGTTTTAATGTAAGAGGAAAGCAGGAGGGCTGGGCTACGGCTCCAGGTGTAGCAGGAGGCTGAGGGGGGCAGGTGGACGAGGCACCTGTGCTTCCCATGGCTAGCAGCGCGGAGCAGTTGGAAACACGGATTCAAACGCGCAACGGGAGAGTGAACCAGGATGCCCCAGACCGCTAATGCCGGGCAGAGGTGCTCCCAGGGGTGACCGCAGAGCCACCCGAGGCTGTCATTTCAAATGCAGCTTCCTGGGCCCAGCCCCAGTTCTGCCAGAACCTAAGCTGGGGGAGGGGGGGGGGCGCAGAGTCCAGGAATCTGGTTTGAGAACTCATGTCAATGCCATGTGAGATGGAGGCTCAACCGTGCTCTGTTCTTAGACACTCTCTCAACCACGCTTATTTCAAAACCACGTGAAAAAATAGCTACTTCTCAATATCATTTGCTATTGGTAGACATAATCCGTTTTTTTTTTTTTTTTTTTTAAATCCCATCCCAGTATATGAGCAACGTGGACTCATGGTGCAAAGCCTGTGGGGAGGTGGACCTTCCCTCCGAGCTGCAGGACCTGGAGGATGCCATTCATCATCACCAGGGAATATACGAGCACATCACCCTTGCTTACTCTGAGGTGAGTGGTCAGATCTACTTCAGCTGTAAAGCAACACTATTTTTGTGTCATAGCATTGAAAGTTGAAAAATATCAAAATTTTGGCTAGTCTAGAAGAAACTTACAAGTTTCGAGTTGAACTGCAGTTTCATTGTAACTTTTGAACTGGAGTTGGGGGTGAGGGCTAGTGAGTAAAGCAGGACGAGCAGAGAGCAGACTCTTCATGGCCCTGTGACATTTGTGGATTTTCTTTAGGGTGCTTAGGTTGTCAGCTGCTAAAATAAATGAAACTGTAATCTGCTTGACTACATGTATTTAGGAAATGGTATTTTGTGTGCTGTTCAGTCTAGGCAAACTCAATCTACTATTCCTGAATGAAACTTTCTAGAAAAGAGGGAAACCTGATGTACCTCATGTTCTGGATTTCAAAGCATACACCGTTTTTTCAAGTGTGTAAAGCCACTTGCTGTTCTAGGAATCTAAGTGGAGTGTTTTCTCTATTAGTTTAAATTAATTATTTAACATATCCCTGCTTTATTTTCCGCCACCTTCTGCGCCAGGCTTTGTTGTAAAGACGTTGTGTAATCACTTGTTTCATGCCTGCAGCTCTGGGGCAGGGACTCATACTAACCCGCTGTTACGAGTGAGGAAAGCGCGGTACGGAGGTCAGGTGACTTGTGCCTGGTTAACAGCTTGTAGGAGGTGGAGCGGGGCCCGAACCCAGGCAGGCAGGCTGTGTGTTCTCAGCCACTACTGTGCTAGATGCGGTGACGGCGACAAATACACATAGGTCCGGGCAGGTCACTCTTGTCCACGTCGTGGTCATCTGGCCCTTCCGACCAGTCTGCCTTTATGATACTGGTTAAGTTCCTGGGGGTGAGTGGGGAGTGGGTAGGAGTTCTGTGTGTGCTTGCCTTCAGCGTCTGTGGTGAGCATCTGTAATACTGTATGCTCATAGGAAAGATTACCGTGAGACTCCAGTAAGAAAATGTTTCAAACCACCTGGCAGAGGGCTGAGGATGGAGTAGATGTCTAGGAAGTACAGTCAGCCCTCTGTAGCCGCAGGTCTGCGTTCTGGATGTGCGGGGCCACCTGTTCTACGCTGTTGTATAAAAGAGACTTCAGCATCCACTGATTTTGGTATCCATGGGGGGTCCTAGAACCATTCCCCCTTGTTACCAAGGGATGACTATATTTAAATCCAGATCTTCCTTGATTTGAGCCGCATCCACACCTGTCAAAGTTGTTCGGCCATTTGATTTTCAGTCTGACACGTCCTGTTTCGCCAAACAGCTGTCATTCTCGTGCCCTTGGGCCCAGGTCTCCTGACCCCACCATGTCCACGGGTGAATTAAATGAACGTGTGATGCGCTACAATATCTGCTTCACAGTGTGGTCCAGTCTCCTGCCCGTGAAAGTTGATATCTACGTGTTTGTTTCTCTGGACACCTCTTTACTTAACATGATCCCTCTTTAACACTCTTTTATGTTGTCATGCAATTAAAAAATAGTCAACTCTGTATTATGTTTCTTAATTTTGCATCAGGTGTTTATAAGCTAATTTGGTTATCTAGTTTATTAGAAACTGTATAAATAAGTGATAGCTTTTTTAATAGTAAAAGTGAAAGTTGAACAGATCTGTAGTTTTTTAATCACACTGATTCATGAGGAATGTGTGAGTTCCAAAGAGCATTAAGTTCTTCCCCCTGGTGTACCATCTCCATGCATCGTCTGATTTTGACCTGTAATATAGAAAGTGGGTGAATGACCCTGTTACCCCTGGTATAAGTAGGCCTTCACCCATCTTCTTATTAACGATTTTCTTGGGAGCAGCTTCTCAGTTGCATTGGTGGGTTCCAGATCGCTGTGGGATTGAACACGTCACACACAAGGTGGTTGGCAGGACTGGGCTACAGTCTTCACCTACAGGACTTACCTCGACTCAGCCTGACCTGACCGGTGTCATCCCCTGGCCTGGCGGCCAGTCAGCCTGCCCGCTGCCCCTTGGCACTTCTAGCAAAGAACAGAATTCTCTCACCGTTTCCACTGCCTTCTATAAAAATGGGGCATCTTAACGTGGGAACTTAGGTTTACCTGTGGTGTGGTTTCATTAGATTTTAAATGGTACTAATAATTTAAAATGATTTGATGGCAAGCAGACAGCTTCCCAGGCTTAAACCACAATTTTTAGCCTAAGAACATGTTTGCAACTGAGCTGTAAACTCAAGGAGACAGTGGTTGGAACTAGATGAACAGAAAAGACTTTCAGCAGAAGAGAATTAATTGAAGAGAAACTCAGTAGAAGAGAAATTTTTTTTCCTTGTAAATAATTTAAATTTGGAGGTAGTTTCAGGCTGCAGAAAAGTGTTAGAACAAGGAGCTCCCGCATTGCCTTGACCGGATTGCCCGGTGGTTTGCGCTGCCCTCTCCACCCGCCTCTCTCCAGCCCTCACATCGGCACTGACGCAACGCGACCATCCTGCCCACGGGCCATCCGTATTTCCCCCAGTGCCGGCTACGTCTCTTTTTCTTTTCCGGCCCGGCAACACGCGGTACATTAGTGGACGCATCTCACCGGCCTCCTTCAGGCTGGAACATTCTTTAGTCTTTCTCTGCCTGTGTCTTAGACAGTCTTAGAGTTCAGGCCTTTCCTTCTGTAGGATGACCCTCAACCTCCCACCCATGCAGTTTTCTTGGGGAGCTGACTGGGCCGAGTGTCAGAGCAGGGGCACAGGATGCTGACCCCCTCCCACAACTGACAGTGTTAACCTTGACCACCTGGTGAGGTTGGCGGCGTCTGTAAGGTTTCTCCAGCGTAAAATCACCCTTTAAAAATTCGTCTCGGTTGAGCGTGTTGTGGAGAGAGGTAGTGACGTAACACGATGTCTGTGCCTCCTCACGGCCTCAGTGTCCCTGGTGCCTCCTGCCCACGACAGTGCCGCTGTGATGCCATCGGGCGGTGGGGACCTATTTCCGTCATTCCTTCTATGTTCATTAGGTGACCTTCTGCTGGAGGAAGGACTTTATTTCCTGACTTCCCCATTTTTTAATTTATTTATTATTTCAGTATGGATCTATGAAATCCTATTATATTCCATGGGTTAAAATCCAGTACTCTGTTTTGACGCCTAAATTGTCCATGTTCGGACAGTGGGACTATGTAGGCCTCATGTTTCTGTGTTTTTCTGACCTGTCCTTATCGTTATTTGAGCATTACTATCTAGCATAACAGGATGTTCCCAGGCTCATCTTGTTCTTTTCCTGCCTCATCCCTGAGATCAGGCATCTCACCAAGAGCTTCTGGTTCCTTGTAGTGTTGCGCATGGTATTGAGAAACAAAGACCTGGCTGCTCAAGAGTGCTCACTTGCTTGCGGGGTGTCAGTGCCTCTAGGCCGTCTGAGCAGAGTCGGGAAGCATGTGAATGTAGATACCCACCACCCACCCATCCATCCATCCATCCATCCATCCACCCATCCATCCATGCACATACATCTACAGCTATTGCTGTGGCTGTGTCTGTCTCTGTTTTAAAACCGCACATGTTCCTACTGACACTTCCGTCTCTAATCCAGTACCAGCCTTTCCCTTTCTGTTTATAAATCCCCTTTCAGATGGCGAGAAACCTGACTCCCTTTATCCTCGGTATATTAACTTATTTGTTCGGTAAGTGCATTTGCTCCGTCTTCCCAGTCTCCCCTGTTCCCCCGGCCTCTGATCACCCCCAGTGCCCACTGCCTTAGGAAGCCCAGCACGGGGTCGCCGTGGCACCTCCACCCCTCACTGCTGCAGACCCTGGGCACTGGTTCCTCCATGCTAGGAGGGGAGGGGGAAGGGGGATGGGAAAGCAAGGATCACTCTTGTCTTTTCAGTGATTTTTTCTTTTCCTAAATCAGTGGTTTTCTAACCTGAGCCTGCTGGTTATAAGTGCGGCTTCTCGTACTCCATCCCCAGAGATAGTGAATCTCCATCTTCAGTGGGTTTCCTAAGAGATCCAGGGACTCTGATGCAGATGCTTTACAGCCCACACGCTGAGAGATATTCCCTGCCTGGCTCTCAAGAGCTGCCGGCCTGCCCAGGAGGCACTCATCCCACAGAAATTTATTGCGCCCCTGCCATGGGCACAGGTCACTTAGGAGGAGGATATTGGTAAGCAGGGCTTGTGCTTCCTTTTTCTTTCAGCTACTTTTCCTTTCCTTTCCTTCCCTCCTCCCTCTCTCTCTCCCTCCTTCCCTCCTCCTTCCTTCCTTCCACAATTTTTTTCTTTAAATAGTTACCTACAGCTTCTAGTCTCCGATGACAAAAGTTTGCAGTGGAAACTTTCCCAGCACTTTTTTTTCCCCCAAGACACGAACACCTGCTTTTCTGTGCTTTAATTAGACCTGTCCCATGTTCCTGTTTGTGTTGTAGCAACAGGAGCCTGCCCGTGCCTCGTCAACATGTGCTTGCTTCAGCTTGCCAGGTTTGGGGCTAATGCTGTCTGATGTAGTTGATCGCAGGAGAGTGAAGCAATACAAACATCTGGGATAAGCTGTAGTTGTAGAAACAGCACAGAGAGTAGTCATTTTCAACATTTTATTTTAAGCAGACTTATCAACTACTTTCTCAACAAGCTAAATTCATAGAAGTGATTTTTATCTCAGTACAGTATGCCCGTGCCATCTGTAACCCTAACCCCCGCCATCTGGATTGTGACGTGAGCCTGTGTACCGAGCGTCCAGCCACCTGCCCGTGGTCTTCGCCGCAGCAGTCACAGGCGGGGGTCCTTGGAGCAGAGGAGGTGAAATGCCACGTCCACCGTGGCCCGCCCTGATCCAGTGTGACTTCAGGGTTTAGTTTCTGCATCAGTTTCTCAATTTAACAAACGTTAAAATGTCAGTTTAACAGTTTAACACATTTCTCAATTTAACTTACTGCACACTTCAGCAGGACCTTGTAGAAGTGACTGATAGGCCGCCTGAAGAGCTGGTTGAGCTCCTTTTTCAAGGAGCTGTACAAGTGGGTGATGGCACGATGAGGGTTATTAGCTTAAAAGAGAAGCAAACAGAAAAATGAGTCACCTCGATAGTAAACATCCTAAAATCCTGTCTGTGGTGGGTGACGGCCCGCCTGCCTGGCTATAGAGCAGCTTCTACAGAGCGGTTATTTCAAAGCCTCATTAAGTATTGCAGCGCCGCTGTAGATGCGCAGGTGCCGTAGTCAGTGTTGGACACAGCATCAGAGCCAACAGACCATCCGGGGGTCTCTCTCTGCTCCCCCAAACTTCAGGCCTTGCAAGGGCTTGAGATACAGGAGCAACAGAGGTCAAGCCCACGGGGAATCTGCAGGACATGCATGTTCTGTGCATACAGTTGACTTAACTGGCTGGGCTGTGCCAGCCGGGTCCTCGTCTGGGTCCTGTTTTGGTTTTCCCTTTCTGAAGATCCCGGGTAGAGGTGTCAGCGAGCCAAACATGGTTAGGTTGATCTGGTCTTGAGTAAGAAATCTAATAGCTGGAAGAAATGGAAATAGGCTTTCAGAACTCCATCCTAAGAGCTTTGCCTGAAGAAAACCCATCTCAGCGGGGAGTCCCAGCCTCTAAAGGCAAGGATGTTGGGTGGCCTCCCTGGGGTGTGGGAAGCCAGCACGCAGCCCTTCAGAAGGTCACTGGCCAGTGTTAGTGGCAGCAGCTTCTTTGCGGAGCCACCTTAAGACAGGCTTGCGCTCCTGACTCAAAGACAGAGTGTTCTTCTCTTTGGCTGCAAAATAAGCTGCAGAATAAGCTGGATGCTCACATGCTCCCATTCGTCACTCTTCCCCGCTTTCCTAGAACCTGGGCTTGGGAGTAACTTCGTGAGAGTTGGAGAGGGTAGTGGGGCCCTGAAACGTTCTCAGGCTCAGCCCGGAGCGCTGCAGGCTGTGACGAGCCCCGCCCTGCGAAGGAAGCAGAGCGGGTGATGCTGGTTTGAGTCAACGCATAAAGGATTTGCAGAAGGACCACCGTTTCTTTACGACATGCTGAGTGTGGTCATTTCTAGCCGTGCCTTTATGCAGTGCATGTATTTTGCCTACATGGGTTGTATCTTGGGAATACTGTCCGAGCACTGTTAGATCTGATATAGCACCACATTTGGACCTAACTGACCTTTCACAGGTCATACTTGGTCCTTGGGTGGTGGTTTTTTGCCACCTTGAGCAATAATCTCCAGGTACTGGTCTCTTTCTGTAGATCGGAGCAACAACATTCTGTGTGTGAGTGAAGAGTATTCCTGCTGGAGGCTCTGAGCTCTAATCTGATCTAGTGGGAGATGTAGAGACCCAAGTACCGGAAATAAGAACGGGCGAGCCTCTGTGAGGTTTGGCGGAACATTTTGTAGGGTGGTACACAGGAATCCAAGTTACAGATCTTATGTGAAGTTTTGATTAAAAGTAAATAATCAAGAACCAGACCATTGTTCCTGATTTTAAACAGTTAAGTTTCCTCTTAAATATTAGGAACGAACATACCTATGATATGGTAAAATTTTAAACTTCAACCCCTTCTTTTCCTTTTTTGCATTTTTCTTAACTCATTTAGGTATTAGAGTGTATTAGTTCATATATTTATAAAATGTTACTCTTTGTAAAATGTTACTTCCACTGCCTTTCAAGTCCCTGAGCGCTGTATTCCAAGAGGAACAAAGAGCAGAATGTGAAAAAAATGGCCCAATTCAATGTTTTCAGAAATTACAGCAGATAAGTCCTGCTTTTTGATAGTAAAGGTGGATTTCCTTTTTTTACAGCTGTGGTCTCTTTGTGGGACAGGATTTGACTGCCTGAAAGCTAAAAACACGTTTTTAGACAAAACATATAACTTAAGTAAATTAATTCACCTGGTTCTATAGTTAAGAAATTCAGAACTGTATCACATACCATAAACTTATATATATTCATTGTTTTAGTACTTAAATTATATATGAATAATTTGCTATTTCCAGTTTTTTATTTCATTAGTTTTCTGCTGGTTATTCTGTACCATGTAAAAATCCTTATTTTTATACAATAGAACAGTCCTCTTTATAAAATTCTAGCATATTTTCCCCTATATAGCACTACTGTACTTATAAAGACAAAGACATTTTGCTAAAATTTACTAAAATTTATATATGGTATTCTTCATGTGCTTAAAAAATACCTTTTAAATTGACAAATTTGTGAATGCTACACTGAAATAGAGTAGAACTATTTCTGAAAGCTTTATTGGAGAATTGCTACGTATGAACACACATTGGAGTTTCATGGGGTCTAGTTTTGGTGCAGCAGGTGTCCTCTTGACTGGGATTTTTTTCTAGCTGCTTCTGCTGGCACACTCTCTACCCACAAGTGACAATACCAGCAGGGGCACCAACAGAGACAGTTTAATCCCTGCTGAGGGGTACCCAGAGGGCAGAGCTTTGCTTAATGTGTTCCCTTATATTAAGGTGATTGTGTGTTCACGTACTCAGTCATTCCCTCCCGCCCCTCCACCATGAGCAGGCATGTTGTTCTAAACCCAGTAATAATATCTGCTCTCGAGCTCTGTCAGACAGTTGCAAAGACACCCAAGAAAGATTAGTTGGAATATTCTCTCTCGGATTATTTATTTATTCTCAGTAGTAGAATATTAATGGTGTCACATGGATGCCTTTGGAAACTTGGTGAGGGCTGGGAACCCACTTGTCTCATTTTGTATTGTGGTTTAAGATCCAAAACAACGGCTTAAGATAGAGGTTTACTTTTTACCAGTGGGAAAGTCCCAGGGCTTGCGTCCCAGGGCTGGTATGGTAGCTCTGTTAGTAAGAGGATCTCTGAATCCTTTTGTCTTTTTGCTTTGCCTCTTTTAGCAGGTGGGCTACCATCCTTAAGGTTGCCTCAAGGTCATCAGTAGCTGCTGAAGCTCCAGCCATCTTCACCAAGTTATTGGCAGCAGGGAGGAGAAAGAGGCAAGGGGGGAACGAGCATACTCAGCCTCCTAGGCAGCTTTCCTGGAAGCCCCATTCAGCATTTTTTACCTCTGTTACGTTAGCCACTCCTACTTGGAAGCGAGTCTAGGAAATGCAGGTTTATAGCTGGAGTATTGCTGTTCCTGACTGTGGGGTTTGGCTATCAAGGTGGGGCAAGTGGACTTTGGGGAAGCAGCTCTCAGTTTCTGCCACACCTTCTGATCTATATCCTTCTGGCACATGTTCACCAAGTCATATGCTCTGGTGTATGTTTCCTGACTTACGCATATTATAAGGAGTAAAACTCAGAGGAAATATTTATAAGGAATTCTTTCTAGGCTCTGTACAAATGCGAAATGTGTAACTTGGAGTATTGGTCCTCAGTCCTAAGAAATGCTGCACCCCCATTGTTTAACTGAAATTTTAGGGTACCTGCTCAAATAAAATGTATGGGTAATTATTTTCAGAAAAAATTTATGTTTGTATATATAAATTACTTATATGCTACAATATGAATGAGAGACAAAAGAAAGTTGATTTATGATAAAATGTGTTTCAGTCTATAAATGCCTAAGTACATGCAAAATGGAGGAGAAAAAAATTAGATACTCAGGTGCTTGCCATATATATAAAACCATTGTGAATATGGCAACTACAAATGCAGACTGGACATGTGTTATATTAATACTTGTGACTCAAATACTCTGAATGGTATTATTGTGCTGGTATTTTAAAACAGTAAGCAACTCTTGTAAAGTTTCAAAGAAGACCAAGCACTGCCTTCCTTTGATTAACATGGTTAACTGCATTCCTGGAAAAATCAGTGTATATTGGAGTAGGTGAAAAAAAGAAAAAAACAAACAAAAAAAACTTCATGTTTATATGTCAAATAGAGCCTAACTCAGATTATTACAAAAAGCAGGATGATTTTGAGGTAATATCCTGCCTCTGTGAATCTGTCGCAATAAATCCCTTCCCCCAAGTCAGTCACTGTGCCTCCCCTCCCCCAAATCATTGTATCAAAAGTGCCCACGCAAGTTTCAGTGACTCCTGGGGGCAACTCCCTGCTTTGGAAGGCTTGCATTTCCTCTGTTCTTGTTTGTACACGTGCTTGACACAACTGCTGCGGTTCAGTTGGTTCCTTTTTTTCCCCTGTTCTCTTTGGTTATGTCAGCTTGGTTTGTTTCTGCTTCAGTTTTTCTAACTTGATGTGTTAGATCAATTTTAATTGACAAAAGGCTGGTAGCCAGCCTTCATAAGGAATAGTCAGCACTTCCAGCAAAGGTCTCCGAATCAGGTATTAGGAAACAAACATGTTGTATTCCAGCAAGATTTAAAGTTGTAAGAGGATTAAAGGAAGAGATTAGAAAATTCCACAGGCCTCTGATTTGCCACCACTTTTTGGTTGCTAAAGGCTTCCTTTGGCCTGTCCCAGTCACCCAGTGCCCCCCTCTCCTCTGTCCTAAGGGTTTGCCCCTGAACCCTGTCTGCGTCTGTTAACAAGCCTCCCTTTTGGGACTTCCCTGGTGGCACAGTGGTTAAGAATCCGCCTGCCAATGCAGGGGACACGGGTTCGAGCCCTCGTCTGGGAAGATCCCACATGCCGCGGAGCAGCTAAGCTAAGCCCGTGCGCCACAACTACTGAGCCTGCGCTCTAGGGCCCACAAGCCACAACTACTGAGCCACGTGCCACAACTACTGAAGCCCACGCGCCTAGAGCCCGTGCTCCACGGCAGTAGAAGCCACTGCAATGAGAAGCCCGCGCACCGCAATGAAGAGTAGCCCCGCTCACCACAACTAGAGAAAGCCAGCACGCAGCAGCGAAGACCTAACGCGGCCAAAAATAAATAAATTAATAGATTTATTTTAAAAAAAACAAGGCTCCGTCTCGCTCCTCCTTCCCGTGGAAACCCAAGGAGGCTTTCAGGTTCGGGAGGGTCTGAGCAGAAGGGTCACGGTGGTGAGGACTGGCTTAGGAGACGCCCAGCATCACACGCACAGCCCGGCTACGTTACGTGCACCTCACCCTTCTCTTCGTCCGACTGATCGTATAGTTCCTACCACATCGGGCGTAGTCGTTCACAAGTTTACCTGTAAAAAATACATAATGCTTTTCTTTCCATAGTCTACCCTCACCTTTTCTCACTTTTTTTGGTTTAGTCTGATTGCTTTCATTTCATTGTACTTTGATAGTTAACTGCTGTAATACAGCACTGAAATATCCTTTAAGAAATGATGGCATGTTAATTAAAATTGCTTCTTTTAAGTTAATGAACCAAATAAAATGGCACTTTTTAATTTTCTTTTTTATTTTGCGAGGTAAAATTGCTATCCAACTGTGTCAGAAAGTGAAAGTACATATTCTTTGCCTGGTGCTAGATTATTGATTTCTTTTTAAGTGAGGTTTCAGATTCAGGATTAAAATTTTGCTCCGTTGTGATTGTTGTATTCTCGCTAACATAACTCAAGAAAAGTATTACTTTTAAATTTTAATTTGCAGATATCCCAGCAATGAAATTTTATATCAGCCCATATGTCATTTAAGGCAGAATACCATGTTTATTTATTAAGACTAGCATCTACTACAGTGTTTCATGATGATGAATCTTCTTTTAAGTCCGTGTTTTACCATCCTTGGTGTTGTGATGTAATTGAAGTAACTGATAGATTTGTTTTCAATTTTATTTTGTTCTTTATATAACATGCCTTTGAATGAAACCGTGGTTTATGTCTGTGTGTGTGTGAGCATGTGTCTGTGCAAGTGTGCGCACACGCACTGAGGACAGGTTCTGCGGCATGGCCTGGGCAAAGCCTCGGGTCTGGAATAGTTGCTGGTGTATAATCGCTCGTCTGTCCTGCCGGCAGGTGAGCCAGGACGGGAAGTCACTCCTTGACAAGCTCCAGCGGCCCCTGACTCCCGGCAGCTCCGATTCCCTCACGGCCTCCGCCAACTACTCCAAGGCCGTGCACCACGTTCTCGACGTCATCCACGAGGTGCTGCACCACCAGCGGCAGCTCGAGAACATCTGGCAGCACCGCAAGGTCCGGCTCCACCAGAGGCTGCAGCTGTGCGTTTTCCAGCAGGATGTTCAGCAGGTGAGTTTCGTGGAGCCCCTGTCCTCATGGGGGTGACTTGTGCTGAGCTGAGAGTGTAGGTGAGTGTAGCGTCATAGGGGGCCTGTCTGTGCTGATGAAAATAAGCTAGGCCAGATGGGAGAGAGAAACACACACAGGCACGCACGCACACACCACACACACACGTGCACGTCTTCTTTCTTACCACGAGTGAAAGCGGCGCTTCGAGAATGTGTGTTCAGGCTGCTGCCTGCCACGAGCTAATAGGCCTGGAACGCAGGAGATGATGCAGCGCCTAACCCGGAGCCCCTCTGTTTGGTTCTTGAAACAGGTCATCCTTAGTTATGTTTATTTGTGAGAATGATTTCCTCTGGTGCTTATACCGAGGTGCTGGTACAGTTTAAGATTTGTCTGCTCTCCAGTTATTTAATAATAAGCTAATCATGCTTCTCTCCCCATTTGGTGGATAGTACAGTCCGAGGGGCACAGGGGGGCTGAATAAATAGTCGTCTGATTAATGAAAAATGGGCTTTTACAGTCATTCATTTCTAAGCAGTTGACATCTTTGTTGTTGTTCCAAAAATAAGAGTAAGCCCAGTCCCAATAACCATTTATTTCCTTGTTGTGAAATACGGAAGATTGTCCTGCTTCCAGGGTTTTGAGGATTAACGCTGTGGGAGCTTATGAAATATGATATAGCTTTAGTAATAAATAAGATAAAAGTTGTGTCTTTGCCCTAAAACAGAGGAGAAAGCAAGGGTGTGGATGAGGTGTCAGTCTGGATGAGGAATTCTGGGAGTGCAGGGAAGCCCGTGGCATCCAGGGGAGTTGGCGTGGAGCCACGGTGATGGGTCGGGAACAGCGCCTGCGTCCCCTCCCTGGGTGTCCCCGGGTCCGGGAGCATTGCTTAGACAGGTAGAGGCTCAGACTGCGCTCCGCCGAGCATCACCTGCCGCCCAGCGGGTGTCTGCCACGTGGACGGAGGCGTGGGAGTCGTGCCGTGTCCCGACGACACGTAGGTCCTCCATATGCACTGATCATCATTCTTCTAGTAATGGGAATCTGGTGAGTTCCAGATCCTTTTAATTGCTGTATAATTTTTAATTTTCACATAGTATGCTTTGATTTTACTGATGGTTTTTGAGTTCTCTGAAGGTTGCACGTACAAAGCGCCATAGGAATAATCATTTTGATACTGTGCACGCATCTTTACGACGTTGTTTTTGTCGAAGAAGGTAATTGCCAGGGAAAGAAGATGGAGGAGTCAAGGTCTAGAAGTTACTGTGAGAACTGAAATTGTGAGGTTGAAAGCACCAATATCAGTTTTTCTTAATTGTCCAAAAACTGTCACAAAGTGTGGAATGTTAATAGCTTAAATGTAATTATTAAAGGATTTCCCCCCCTACCTCCGTATCCCTTGGATCAGCTGTTCATTACGTGTCCACGGGCCAGCACACTTTCTGGACTTGGGTCTGGAGCAGCAGCTGGGCCCCCCCTTTTCTCCCCCCAGCTCTCACGGCTCCTTGGGGCGCCCAGTCACATAAGAATAAGCCACTGGGCTGCTCACGTCAGAAGAGGAAGCCTTTGGGAGCAAGCTGATGAGAAAATCATCTAGTTTGGTGCCAGGTACTTACTGTGCTTGCATTTGAAAACAGCAAACATTAATTTTTATAGGTAGAAAGGTAATTTTGATAATTACGAGGCCAGTTCTTTAAGCTGTTAATTTTTTTTCTCAAGAGCCAGAACGGGGTTGGATGTCGGCAGGAGAGAGTGTTTTGCAGTCTATGGCCCTATTAGCATTCTGAAGAAATAATAATTGCTGTTTAAGGGAAACACTTTGTCGACTAAATGATCGGGAATGGTTTGGACTCATTATGCAAACGGGAAACTGCTCTGTCAGCTTGTGAAGCCAGGAGCGAAGTTGATAAGATTAAGCAAAGCAAACACTTTGCTTAGGAGGAGTCCTTAGGATGTCAGAACTGAAACTGTGTTTCTGAAACTCAAGAAATTAATCACACACAGGGAAAAATTTTGCCATCTTGAGCATAAAGGAGGAAAGGTAAGCTGAGGATAAGTGAGGAAAAGAAAATAGTACTTTAGAAAGATGTTGTCAGCAGAAGATAAATTTGTAAAGACAAAAACAGTCAAACTCCACAGAAACATAATAAGCCAATTAGAGATACCACAAGTGGTTTTTGTTTGGTTGCTTTGGGTCGTGAAAAGGCATCTGTAAATACTGAGGAAAAAGAAAAGCAGCTTACCACAAAAGAGGTAAGGATGATGGCATTCTTGTGAAGACAGCCCTCCAAGAAGAGTGTATGCTTGTCTGTGGAAAAATACTTGAAAGAAAAGATGTGAGACCATTAATAGCGCGTGCCCTTGAGGAAGGGAGGGCTGGGGGGATGGCACGGGGGATTTCATTTTTAAGACGCGTAATTTTGTGGTTAGTGGTTTTTTTCATAACAAGCAAAGGCAATTTCGTAATTTCTGGGTGGACAGTGTTTTGGATAGGAGTCAGGCGCTGTGGGGTAGGGGGTGTGAAGCTGCCGTCCCAGAGCACTGAGCACGGGTCCAAATCAAAGGTTGGGGGGCGCGGGTGGTAGGAAGACTTGCCGAAGACTTGCCCAAACACATGTCCTGCCTACTGGATAGCCTTAACCTTGGTCATCGTTAGCTTAAAAATAAAATTAATACCATTTGTCCTATTTTGTGGTGGTCAAATAATATACCTATTCCCATTGCCTTTTGTTTACTGTTAGAGCAACCCCCAGTGGCTGTTTGGTTGAATTAGTGAATGAAGAGTTGTCTTACTGCCAAGCGGTGTTTTCCAGTTTAGGGTATGCTTTAGTTTACTCTAACAGCATAATTTATCACTGCTGCACTCGTTCAAATGAGATGACAGTTTTGGAAGCAGTCCACAGCAGGATGCCATCAAACCTGTTCTCCTGCTCACTGATGCAGTCTGCCTGCCTCTTGGGCTGGTGGGATTTAGCTGCTCCCACATGTTGGGTGAGGTGAATGAGCCCCGGAAATCTGCTTTCCTGAAGCAGGCTGACTACCCCCAAAGAAGCCCCTCAGACAAGGAGACCTTCTCCTAAAAAAGCCTCTGGCCCCCCCCATAGCCTTTCACCCTCGCAGAGTTGTCTCTTGGAAAAACTCCCTCCAGGTTGGTGTTGGGCCATTAGCTAATATTCTGAAAAAATGGTCAAGCAAATCTAGTCCGCTCTAGATTCTTCTCGTCCACACTTCATTCTTTTTTTTCCAAATATCTCAAATTGAATGCGCGGTATTCCGAGAGGCACAGAGGTGAATATGTTGACGAGCTCAACCTTCCTTTTCTCGAGGGATTACAGCCTAGTGAGAGTGGATGGTGTAATAGCCTCATAAATGAGCCCGTAACATGCTCAGCGTTGGCGTGTGTGTCTTTGGTTGTTGTGAGGTGTCATTTTGCCCAGGCATGAGTTTGAGTCATGCCTGTTGAGGTGCTGCCCACACGAGGGAGTGAATGAAACTAGCCGCCCTCGTGGGTGTGGTCTGCCTGCCTTGCACGTGCCATCCGAGGGGACATGTCTGTGCTGTGATGACGTGTGCAGATTTGGGGGTTCCAAGGAGCCTTGACCGTATCCTCAAACATCGAGACTGCAGCTTGTGAGGACGATGAAGACTCCTGTAACACAGGTGCAAGTCACAATTGCCAGGGTGCCAGGAAAGCCCTCCTGGGAGATGCAGGTTTCCGCTGGTCTTTGACGGGTGGCTGGAAAGTCAGGAGGTTGAGGATTGTGCAACAGGGCTTGCGGGGACGGTGGAGACACAACGGGCGGGGCCTGTCCGGAGCAGCAGGCGCCCAGAGTGGACAGCTGGGAGTGTGGAGCCTGAGCTGGTGCAGGTCTGGAAGGACGACCTCCGCGATGAAGGCTTGGGAGTTGTTTCTGTGAGCTTTGGGACACATTGAGGGGACATAGCGAACCTGAGCGCCGTGAATGTTTCCTTCCTCTCTTAGTGCTCTCGGCCAGCCTGTGGTGGAGGGGTTAGTGTTTTCCCCGTTTCACCACATTGAGTTCAAACCCGTAGGCCGTGTGTTTTGACTTGATGCTGCGTGAGTAGATGACGGGATGCACTCGTGTTGGAAAGATTGCTCTGGTTGCAGGGTGACAAGTGCGGCATGAGAGCGAGATTCCAGGCGAGGAGACAGGCTCAGGCCCCACCGTGGACCAACGTGCAAGTCAGCGGGGAGTCCTGGAGGGCAGAACTTAAGGTCCATGGGGCAGTGGTCTGTGTTTTATTCTCTGGTGTTTCCCAAGCGTCTGGGATAGTAGATGCTCAGTAGTTGCTGGATGAATGAATGAATGAATGAATGAGTAGATGAAGAAATTTAAGGAATTCCTCAATTTTGCTAATTAAAGATTATTTGGAGTTAGTCTCTTTGTTTATTCTGGAATGGGGGAGGGTTGGCCCTACGTTGGAATCAAGTCATCTAACTGGGAGAGCTTCGTGAAGGGACCAGGAGCTTTGATTAAGGTTGGGGAGTTAGGGGTGGCTGAGGAAGGAAGGGGTAATTTCATTGCCTGGGAATTTTGCCAACGTGTGAGATCTTTAAAATATTAAAGATTTTGGCCACTTGAACATTAAAGAAGTGGGTTTCAGGTCCACGGAGAAGCTATTTCACAGTTCTGCCTTGGGTCCTAGGCTGCTAGCCATTTGCCAGTAAAAGTCATCCCTCGGTGATGCCTGACCCAGAGGTTCCACCTACACTGGACCTAGCTCTTAAGGGAAGGTTCCGGAACCTCATTTGTCCTGTGCTCATTAATTTAAGTCAGAAGGATGGGGTTTTCTCCTCAGGGTCATTATACAGCCCTCGCTATGTAATGATTTAACGCTCTCTTCTGTTTACATTCCCAGGCTCACAGATCTTACTGTGCCTCCTGATAAGAATGGTTAGAAAATGGCCATCTTTTCTGAGAGCTTCTCAGTTAGAATTAGGGAGTACTGCAGGGCGAGTGTTTGATTAGGGATTGGGAACCTGCTGGGAGCAGATAGAGGCTAACTGTTGATCTCTCTGGTGGATCTGGAGCCAGCTTTCATTACCTTTTGTCATAGAAACAGAGAAGAGACTCGACTGTCAGCGTAATCGTAGTAACCGCAGCTCGGAAGGAGCCGACAGCTCAATGGTGGGGTTAAAAGGGTGGGAAAAGGGACGCATCTCTTCCCCACAGTGGATGCAATACAGGAATGCAGGGCGCGGGAGCTGGCGCTGTGAGCCAGTGGGACGGGACGTCGAGGACACATTCACTGAGGGGTCAGTATGACCAGGAGTGGGCAGAGCCAAGAACAAGCCCCAGGCAGCTTGGTCTCCCCGTTGTTGAGTGTCAGCCGAATTGCCAGGGTCCCCTAAGAGGAAAGTGCCCAGGGATTAGCTGACAGGGAAGACCGCGTGCATGCATGCATGTGTGTATGTGTATTTCTATAGTTCAGTAACTAGACTTAAGGTATACATAACGTCTGGATGTGTTTCCTAGATAACATCTAGACATATTAAGATTTTTCTTGGACAACTTTGGACTATTTTATACTTATTTCCAAATTAAGAATGAGAAAAATAATTTTTAAAAGTTTAGAATATTGCTAAGGGTGTTAACCCGTGTTGGTAGAGTGATGGTTTGGTTGAGGTGTGATGGGAGTATCCAAGGTGAGACTGTATGAATAGTAACCTACTTACCTCCTTTCCTCCCTCCCTCCCTCCCATCCTAAGGTTCTTTGTTTTCCTTAAGAAATTTAATGTATTTATGTAATTAAAACTATGGTAATACCAGGAGAAGTGATTTAAATTTTTTTGGAAGATGGATGGATGGATGGATGGATGGATGGATGGATGGATGGATGGATGGATGGATGTAAAAGTTTAGAAGCCTTCCAGCCTCCTTCTGAGCCCTTCTTCCCTGATTTCGCCCAGGCTCCCTTCCAGCCAAGAAAGTGTGTGTGGAGCACACGCTCCTGGCCTTTCCTGTGCTCTCATGGGATTTAAGCAGAAGGAGCTCCTGCAACGCAGGGCATTTGGTGTTCCGTATCATATGTTTGCTGTGTGTAACTTGACTGAGGTCTTTTAAATGGCATCTTTTTCCAAGTGAGCATTAGGTTTGGTGTACTTTGAAATGTTCTAGAAACCATTTTTTAAAAAAAAATATATTTCCATATTATGAGTAATTAGAAGATGTGGTATATAATACAATGGAATATTACTCAGCCATTAAAAAGAATGAAATAATGCCATTTGCAGTAACACGGATGGACCTACAGATTATCATACTGAGTGAAGTAAGTTAGACAGAGAAAGAATATCTATTGCTTATATGTGGAATCTGAAAAGAAATGATACAAATGAACTTACAAAACAGAAACAGACTCACAGACTTAGAGAAGGAACTTCTGGTTATGGGGGTGGGGGAGGAGATAGGGACTTTGGGATTGACGTGTACACACTACTACATTTAAAATGGATAACCAACAAGGACCTGCTGTGTAGCATAGGGAACTCTGCTCAATATTATGTACCAACCTAAATGGGAAAAGAATTTGAAAAAGAATAGAGACAGGTATATGTATAACTGAATCACTTTGCTGTACACCTGAAACTCACAACGTCGTTAATCAACTATAGTCCAATATAAAATAAAAAGTTAAAAAAAGAGTAGGGGCTTTCCTGGTGGCGCAGTGGTTAAGAATCTGCCTGCCAATGCAGGGAACAGGGTTTGAGCCCTGGTCCAGGAAGATTCTCACATGCCGTGGAGCAACTAAGCCGCGAGCCACAACTCCTGAAGCCCACACGCCTAGAGCCCGTGCTCCGCAACAAGAGAAGCCACCGCAATGGGAAGCCTGTGCACCTCAACGAAGAGTAGCCCCCGCTCGCCGCAACTGGAGAAAGCCCGCGCGCAGCAACGAAGACCCAACGCAGCCAAAAACAAATAAATAAAATAAATTTTTAAAAAAGAGTGATTATATTTTTAGAACAAACTTAATTCTAATTTTGAAATACAGTGATTGAAGAAATGGAGAGTTCTTGGCTCCACTGGAGAGAAGTAAAGAAATGTGTGGGTGGAGATAGTCGTTACTGTCAGGCAGCGGTGAATGCTGGACCTAGAACGTTACTCTTCCTTCACTCAGTCCCCAAGAGCCCACAGATGCATGTGGAATTTTGTGTCTGTTTCATTTCACTGTAAATGTTATGCCACGCACTTTACAGAATTTAGAGCCAGAGGCCCTTGTGATCACGTCAGGCCAAGCCCCTCATTTTCCAGGTTAAAAAACCCCAGACTCCAAAAACTCGAGCGTCTTGGCCGAAGCTGCAGGAAGCCTAGTGGGTTTTTAACTGCGTCACTGCTCTTGACCTGGGGAGGATGCTTCACTCTGAGCTAATCAAAGAGTCAAACTGACGTCTTACTTAAGAAGGAATATTTAAGTGGGGCTTCTCAGGCTCCGGGAAGGGGCTTTCATAGAAGCTGCAGTTGCCCATCACTGCAAAGGAAAATAGCTACTGAAGGAGAGTCTTTAAATATCTTCACATTTTACTTTCTCACTCACTGTTTGCATTCACCTTAGGAGTGGATGAGGGGAAACGGAGGCTGCAAGGGAGAGAGGGCGCTGACTCCCAGCCCCCAGCGGTCCCGAGCCCAGCTATTCCCAGCTCACAGCTTCGTGTTCTTCTCTGAGCAGCTGATGGCGTAGCCTGGCCTCCACTGGAAAGGGAAGAGCGTGACTAGGAGGCCGGCTTCAGGAGTAAAGTACGCTCTGAGCGCTGGGGAAGAAAGTGTCAGGCAGGCGAAGATGGCAGGGGTGTGTGGGTTCCCTCACTTCTGATTCTTAACTTCGTGATGAAGTGTCATTAACAGCGTAATACTGGATGTCCTCCTTGCGGCAGTGGCTGAAACACTGGCCTTTAATAAAAGTTATGTTGTCGAAGAGCAGGCCTCCTTTTTGGTCCCCCATTTGAGTTTAGCAAATTTCAAATGATGTGGCTTAGTTGTTCGGTCATCCTTTGTTATAATCACTAAAATAGCATTGATTTGATCATCAAGAAAGCTCTGATCTAAATGCTTCTGTCAGGAGCACTTATTTAAAAGCAGAACTAGAACCATAGTATGTGTCCATTTCTAGATTGGTATCCTGATGATTTAAATAACAGCCAGCCTGTTGAACAAGGAAGTAACTAAAGTAAGTGAAACTGGGTTAGTTTTGGTTTTATAGGGAATCTAGGGTAGGGCTGGGAGGAAATTCATATTTTGCCACTAGAAAATCTGATTTTATATAACAAAGAACAAATTCAGAATATTTTAGAATTACCTTTGTTTTTCATTGGTTTCATGTAACCGTAGTTTTTAAAACTGAATATAGAATCAGCAGAGTTAATTGTTTCATTTTTGTGTGCTTAAAATGTGACTTAGAGCAGCGGTCCCCAACCTTTTTGGTACCAGGGACCGGCTTCGTGGAAGACAGTTTTTTTGCACGGACTGGAGTGGGTGGGGATGGTCAGGCGGTAATGCGAGCCATGGGAATCAGCAGATGAAGCTTCGCTCGCTTGCCCGCCGCTCACCTCCTGCTGTGCGGCCTGGGTCTTAACAGGGTTGAGGACCCCTGACTTAGCGGGAACTCTCATTATTGTGACAGAAAACACTGATTCACTAGGCCTTGTCTCTTTAAAACAGTAACTAAAATTGACAGATGTTTGTATGCTTTCCCTGAATACCGTTTGCATCCAAAGTTCCCAGTAAAATTAGATAAGCTTAATGTGCTCTTGGTGGTTTTATGTCAGAGGTCTGGTCTAGCATTTACAAACAGTAAATCTTAGCGCTGGAACTGTAATGTTAGAAATATTTCAAAGGTTTTCATATCGTATTTACAATTCATAAAGTAACACAGTATAATGAGGGGTAGGAGCCTATGTTTGGAGTCTTGAAGTCCTGTGTTTGTTTCTCTTTTTTACTAGGTGTTCTTTCCCGGGCTCTTAACTTTCCGGAGTGTCCAGTTCTTGCTTAACAGAGATAATAATAAAAGTCTTCTGTCTTATTTGTAGCCCTTGGGACAAATATGTTTTGGAATTAAGAATCTCTCAGAGTTGAGAAAGAGAACAGTGTGTATACACTGTGATACACACTCTGGGGAGGTCTGGGCAGCCCCCCGTAATCAAGCACATGGAGATTTCTGCAGCCAAATGTTCAAGGACTCACACCAAAGGGGTCAGTAAAGACTATTAGTAGCCTCAGGTTGGGTCTTATCGCTAGTAACTTTTTGTGACCAAGTTTTGAAAAAATATTTGGAATTTCAGAGCTGTTTTTAGCTTTTTGTGGATAAGGGGTTATAGACCTGTATTGCCCTCCCAAGCACAGCACAGAATAATCTCTCAGTAAATGATGCCAGAGGCAATGACGTGGTGCGTGGTGATGATAGAAGGCTGTTCTAGTAAGTGTTTGAAATAAACACCTCTGCATTTTCAAAGGAGAATGTCATTACATTGGTTTTTATATCGCATGTTGTTGACATATAGGCCCTTGAGAAGGTCTCCTCTCTGACAAGGGTTTAGTATTTAGTTGTAAGTTCTTAAATAGTAATTACTTAGAAATATTAATCCACAAAGCATAGTGAATGTTAGGTAGTAGGGGCTTATGGCAGAAAATTAGTTTAGCGATAGATAGATTGCACAGGATGGCCAGAACCGGCCACATGAGTGAGGGTAGAAAAGGCAACAGTGGCCAGTTCCTGAGGCGTGGTGGTGTTTGCCGGTTCACCTCCCCCCATTTTGCTGTCTATTATAATAGTGTCACTTCATCAGAGGTCATTTACCCAATAGCCTGAACTGTTCTGAAGCAAAGCAGCTCTTTCCTTCCTCAGTTTGCCACCTGTGTGCCAGCTGTGCCGACTTGAAGAGGCAGTGGAGACTAGAGGTTAAGAGAATGGACCCTGCTTCCTGGGTCCAGGTCCACAGCCTGGCTCTTCCACTTGGTAGCCGTTGGTCCTGTGTCTTCACGTGTGAAACAGAGTCACGACATGCCCGCATCCAGCTCTCCCTGAGGACTGGTGGTGTAGTGTACGTCAGGGCCGGCTTCAATAGCAGGTGCTCAGACAGCAGTGCAATTATTCGTTAAGAGATGGGCATCATCCTACTGCCATCGTCACGCTCAATCTCATAATTACATTACAAACAGGGAGCTAAACAATCTGTGAGATTGTCTGCACAGCTGACATCTTGACTGAGATGCTGAGACGAGTTATCTGTGTTTTAAGTCTTGGTGGCTCACTTTGGAGCGACCTTGACCTTGGGGCGATCATGGTGCCTGTTACAGGACACTGATGCAGAGGTACGAGCTTGCCCCACATTCCCCGAACAGGGAGGGGGCGCTGTCGGCCTCCCAGCCTTGTTCTTCTGCCTGTGAACCGGGTGCCCGTGGGAAGGACCGGCTTCTGCCCTTTTTCCTCGAGCCGGCTGCAGAGAGCAAGTTGTTCCTCAGGTGAAGGTCACAAGGCAGCGAGAGGGCAGCTGCCACCACGGCTGAGTCAGGGAGGGGGCCGGCTGGACTAGCTTGATGGAGCCCCTCACTGGCAAATATTTTTATGTTTTAAATGGAAAGGTGCCACAAGCTTGTCTTTCAAATGCTCCTTGGGCAGGTACATTCATTCAGGATTCCCTGGCAATCTGGGAAACATTCTCAGACTTAATGAGAAGCAAAAGCCTCGTGGGGAAGTTTGGTTTTGAATATGAGCTGGATTTCATAATTGTCTGTGACTGTTTTTAAAAAGTGCTTGGAATTTATACAGTCTTCTTTGAATTACTGTCATGTTTGTTGGAAATATAATTTCACTAGGTATTTACAATTCTGTGAAAAGGTACCACTAATAAAAGAAAAATTGTAACCCATTTGTAACCCTGAGTGGTTGGTTCATAATAGCTTTTATTTCCAACTTACGCTTTCTGAAGCAACTTTTCTTGGGCTTGAAAAAACAAATTCTTATTTTTTTAAAAAGACTATATTTTGCTCCCTCCAGCTCTTTATACCAAATAGTGTTTGTCTTTTACTTTTTGAAATTGTGCCCTTACTTCAAGTCTGTATTGAGTCATCAGTACTCATCAGGTTTGCTGTTTACCAAACGTCGATTTTTCTTTTTACACTATGTTGAGGAATATACAGCAGATACTGTAGCTGTAGTTTAAAAAAAGAGTCTCCTAGTCTTTCATGCAGATCTGATAGGCAAGTGGACGGTGGCATAGGTGTTACTTACGTATCTCTCAACTCTTTTCAAGCTTAATATAGTTGATCCTGGTCTTCTGCCTGGTGCTGGCCTCATACCCGAAGGCACATTCCATTAACTGTATCCATTCTTTGAAGTTGAGACATCTTGAAATTGTCATTGGGCATTTCTTTAGGAGTGAGACAGGACCTGTGTTCTGTAATATGTACTAAGAGACTGTCATATAAACAGCAGCTTGATATCAGGTGCTGAATGTGGTACTACCTACTAATGGTGATACTGAAGGTCTCTCTCTTTTTAATCTCAAGAAAGAAAAATAATGTACTAAGTGCACTGGTTAAAAAGCAATGGAATATTCATAGCCTGTGCTTCCAAAGAGCTTGACATTAGATGGAAGCTGTCTCTGGTGACAGTTTGTGGGTGGGGATGGCTTGTGTGCTGTATACCTGCCACGCCAGGATATTAAGGTGCTCGACAACTCACAGGCCCCCATTATTATCCCCACTGAGCAGGCGGGAAGCTGCGGCTCAGAAAGGCTACCCCGTGTCTGTGGGGCAGGGGGCTAGAAACGAAGGGTAAAGAGGGAGCTTTCAGAAGCACTGGGAGGTGGACAGACAGAATACAAATGGATCCAGTAGGAATCACTTGGATAGTGTGACCCCGGGTGACTGACAGAGCGTGGTGTTGACAGGGGGGTTCAGGAATGAACTATGGTAATAAGGTAAGCGTGTACCTTTAGCCTGAGCAGCCGCTGCGAGGCTTGACCTCTGTACCCCACCCTGTCCTCCCACATGCGTGTGTGTGCGTGCACGCGCGCACACACACACACACACACCCCTGCTCCTTCTACAAGGCTCTTTACAGAGGACCACCAGGGATTTATTCAGGTTCGTGAGCCATTTTATTTACATGCACTACTAACTGTGCTAAGCCCTATGCAGAAAGGACCCTCAAACAGACCAGAAGGTCACTGGTGTGGAGCGGAAGAGAACAAGTCCGGTTGTCCCTGGACAGGCCTTTAGCTGCTGCCTCTTTTTATCTAGATGTCTGTCAGCACAACTGATCTCTCAGTGGCGGAGGTAACAAAGGGCAAGGGATCACTTTTGTAGCCATGAACCTCAAATTAACGCCCCTTGTATTTATTTACTTTAAGTGAAATATAGTTGACACGCAGTGTTAGGTTAGTGTCAGGTGTACTCTGTAGTGACTTGGCATTTGCGTACATTGTGAAACAATCACCGGATAAATTTAGTGCCCACCTGTCCGCACACAGTTATTGCGGTATTATCCACTGTCTTCCCCAAGCTGTGCATTGCATTCCCCACCCTAAGGCCCCCTTAATTTTGCAGTTAGTGGAGGGCTGTGACTGGTCCCCTTCCAGGTTGCCCTCTAGACCACTGTCCTAGCTGTGCGGCTCCAGGCAGGTCTTTAGTCCAAGATCGTTTTGATCTGCATCCTTAGTTACCATGGTTACTAATTGCAGAATCCGAGGTGGCCTTCAGTACTTTGCAACACATGAACAGATGTCTTCAGATATTTAAATATCTTTTAGCGAAAGTTTCTGGCTAAAGACGTCACTGACTTAGTTTTTTGCTGGTTATCCCCTCTCCATCAGAAAGAGACAAATGTGTATTTGATGTAGTCTTAAATATGTTGTTTGATTATGTCGGCACTTTGTAACTTCTCAAGTACAGTAGCCAGTGAACTACTCAGCCCCAGCTGTGACTTAAAACCATTGGGTTGCCCGGCTTTACTTTTACTCTTTTTCTTTAGTGTGGTGGATTTCAACTAGCAAGAACTTTTATGTATTTAAATTCATGGAATGTTTAGCTTTCACAGCAGCTTAGTTTATAGAATAAATTATCCCCGAAGACCAGGACCGAGGCATTTAACTGTTTTGTTTTCTTGGGTTTTACTTACACATTTCAAGTCTTTTAGAAGAGACAGAAAAACATGAACTCTGTAGTTAAACTTGAATTGTCTGAGTTGTGAAGCTTTGAGCCTTATAAAAATGTTCAGTTAAATTGCTCCTCTGTGACTTGATGACCACTGTCTCACACAAAACCTAGGCAGTTTTGTTGGCTCAGTCATGCATAAACTGAGGTGAGATTTAATCATTATTGCATGTAATATTTATATATGGACAGACTTGCACTATTAAAGTAAGAGGTGATTAAAATCATGGTGGGAAAGCTGACAGAAGATGTAATTCTCAACGTGTTAGATTACTGTCCAGTTGCTCCCAGTTTTTTTTCTCCTTTGTTTCTTGTTTCTTATAGAATTCAGATAAGAGACTGTATCGTTAATGGAGAGCCCTAAAACTGATGGAGGCAGGCATGGTTTTTATGGCATATATATCTGTATTTCATTGTAGGTGCTGGACTGGATTGAGAACCATGGAGAAGCATTTCTGAGCAAACATACAGGTGTGGGGAAATCTCTCCATCGGGCCAGAGCTTTGCAGAAACGTCATGAAGATTTTGAAGAAGTAGCACAGGTAAAACAATGGTTTTTACTATTTTCTTCCATAAATACCTAAGTGGTTGGTTTTGAATTACAGTTTTAACCCCACCTCTGTTGAGTTAGCTTTAATGAGGTACGTTTGAAGGTGATTCAGAGATAATGCTCAGATTTCAGATGAAGCTGTCATTGCCTGGGCAGAAAGATGATTTAGACAGTTGACCCTTTTGTAAATGTGAAGTTCTTGAAACAGAAAAATGTCTTGGATATTTTTGCCATATTTTTTGTATAAGTGTCTGTTGACTAGTTTGTAAAATTCCATTTCATAATCAGAGAATAACAGTCCTTGAATTTCTGTAATGATGGGCCAGCATTTCTTTTCCCTTTTCTATTTCTTTTAAAGTCATGTGCTTCAGAAACAGGAGGCAGGGGTGTGGTATGTTAAGAGCATGAGATTTGTGGAGTTGGATTGTTGGCTGTAATGCTCACCAGCTGTGTGGCTTTGGAAAAGTCTCTTAACCTTTCTGAGGTTAACTTTTTTACCTGTAAAGTAGGCACAGTGAGGGCTGCTGGAGAGGAAGTAAGGTGTGTATGACAGTGTCATGTATGGCATCTCGCCCAGGTCTTTCCCACATTGGTAAATGTGCCTTTCATTTTGTTTTGTGTTTTGAAAGAAAGAGGAGTGAAGGAGGGAGAGATTACCATGCCATGATATATATATGAAAGCTGTAGGAGCTAGGGTAAAAGTTGTTTTAAAAAGAAATTGTAGGATGAATCCAAACTGAGACACATTATAGTAAAACGGAGGAACACCAAAGGCAGAGTCTCAACAACAAGAAGAGAGAAATAACAAAATCACAACCGTGAGAATGACTCTTAGCTGACTTCTCACCAGTAACTGCAGATTCTGGAAGACAGTGGGATGGAGTCCTAAGGGAAAGGAACTCTGAACCCGGAATTCCACACCCAGTGGAGCTATCATTGAACAGTGAGAATAAAATGTAGACCAAGACCAAGAGAGTTTACCATTCACTTACTTACAGGAGAACTGAAGTGTGTAGTTTAGTCAGAATAATGGAAGCACCCACTGTAATTTAAACTCCACGAGTGCAGGGATTTTGTGTTGTTCACTTCTCTGTCACTAGCGCCTAGAACAAGGCTGGCGTGGTGCAGCTAAGCATTCAGCAGTATTTGTTGAATGAGTTAATTTAATGAATAAAAAGGAAATATGAGAAGGAAGGCTTGAGGTCAATAATGAGCACAGAAATTGGTAAATATGTTTGTAAATCAAAGGATTGACCATTTAGACACAAGACAGTAGAATTGGGGGGTAGTTAAAAACAAGATGGAGCAAAGCCCCGGAGCACTTGAACACAGAAGGTGGAGAGGTGTCCTGAGGGGATGGCAGGAGGTGTTGCTTATCTTAGATTTGTAAAGACAGGGGTGTGTGTGAGCGTTTTTGAATGACTACTAAATGCAGGGATAGAAAGCACCGCTTCCCATAAGTATAAAGAGAAAAGAAATACAGAAAACCAGATAAGTAAAAACTCAGGAAAATGGGTCTAGTGGAAGCAAAAGAAAGGAGAACAACAAAAATCATGTCGGAAATCACAAAATAAGATGTAGCAATTTGTCCCCAAATAGCAGTAATTACAGTAAATGCAAAATAGATTATACTAGTTAAAAGAAAGATTCTCTGATTGAATAGTTTTTAAAAAATCATACTGTGGGGCTTCCCTGGTGGCGCAGTGGTTGAGAATCTGCCTGCCAATGCAGGGGACACGGGTTCGGGCCCTGATCTGGGAAGATCCCACATGCCGCGGAGCAACTAGGCCCGTGAGCCACAATTACTGAGCCTGCGCGTCTGGAGCCTGTGCTCCGCAACAAGAGAGGCCGCGATAGTGAGAGGCCCGCGCACCGCGATGAGGAGTGGCCCCCGCTTCCCGCAACTGGAGCAGGCCCTTGCACAGAAACGAAGACTCAACACAGCCAAGAATAAAAATATTAAAAAAAAAAAAAAATCATACTGTGTATTGTTTTCAAAGGGCAAACCTAAAACATAAATACCCAGGAATTTTGAAAGTATGTAAAGTGTTAGAAGAAGATCCACCAGGCAAATAATAAGCAAATGAAAACTGGTATAGGAATATTGGTATTAAGCAAATAGACTTGAAAGCATAAAAACATTATTAGAAATAAAGAGAGCCTTCAATTATAAAAGGAAGAGTATCAATATACATCTAATGATTTAGTCTCAAAATCTATAACACCAAAATAAGCAGGAGTGGGTGCGTCCATGGGTTTCACATGACAGAGGGTTCAGTTGTACCCTGGAAACTGATGTGAGATAGAGTCATGGGATAAGAAAGCAAACTGCACTTCAGTCCTGTTCAGGGAAAATGCCTTTAAAAAGTTATCTCCTTTACACTGTAAAAGTCTCTGTATGTAAAGTAAAAGTGACAACCCAGCCTTCTGCATTCTTGATCTTAGAAGCGGGATGGAAGAGGCTCTGTGTTCAGCGGCCTTGCCGCACCGGGATGGGTCTCTGGATTTTTCTTTTCTGCATTACGTGTGATGTCCCTACTTTAGGTTGCTGGAAAATATTTTGCCTTCCTCTCGTAGCAGAAGAAATGTGGGAAATGTGTTCCATCTCCCCTTGATTTTTCCATAAGATAAGCTACTGCTGTAGCCATGTGGTTTGAGGATGGATGTGAGATTTGGATCCTCTGAGCAAAGACTTCAGGCACCAATGAATCTAAGAGGCGGGACTGCAAACAACCAGACCCAGAGGAGACTCCTGCCCCGAGTAGCAAGTTCACCCGTGACCGTGGGCTCGACCGCCCCGGCCCCCGCCTCACACCTTCCCGAGCGTGTTCCAGTGTGAAGGCTCTGGCCTGCCGAGTGTCCTCCTGTGGATCCAGCACCTGTTGACCCCTCCCTTTAATTCCTGTGGTGCCTTCTGTGGCGACCCTCGCCCTATCTTTTCATGGTAATCTTACTTCTTCAGATCTAAGATGACAATCAAAGCCGTCAACACAGGGGCTCGGGGCAGCAAGAGGGAGACACTTTCTTTGTAGGACACGTTTGCGTCTTGAGGTTTCTAGGGTGAGCCCCAGAGCGGAGGGAGGACTGCCTTTACCCCTGGTTCAGAGAAAGGCAGGGGCCTGTCAGCTCCCGCTGTTCCCCGGCCGAGTCTCGCTGCTTTCTTATCATCTTTGGCACATTGACCCTGGGACTCTAAGGGGTACCTGGCCCTCTTTTCCTTAAATTGAAAGTCCTTAAGCCCGAGTCTGAACTGTGCATGAAAAAACAAAAACCTTCAATGTAGGCACGTTTTGCTCACTTTGCAAACATCTGCGCCCAGTTTCCCTCCCTCTGGTCTTCATACCATCACCAGTCGTGTGCCAGGGGTTCATTCTGCCAGGGCCTGGGGAGCTACGCACAGACACCCAGCCTCCCCTCTCTGCGGGCCTCCCTCCTTTGCAAACCCGCCGGGGGGCAGGCTCTGAGCGCTCCGCCCTGGACCTGGCCCTGTGCTCATTTCCACCCCCTGCCGGGACCTGGCCCCTCACTTCTGGCCTCTTGGCCCAGCATCTCCAGCTTCTCCTTCTCTTAGTTCTTTTCCTTCTGGCATGAAATGTTTATAGGCCCTCCCGTCTCTTGGAGAATGTCGCTTGATGCTGGTGCATGTTTTAGATACCGCTGGTTCAGAGGGAGTGCTGTGCACTTTACCTCCGCATCGCCCCTGGCGCCGGCCGTCCGGTGTCTGCGTCTCTGGCTGATAAAACTGTAGGCAGGAGGCACCCAGGGACGTGCCGTTGCCCAGAGTGGGCATTCAGCAGTCTGTCGTGGTTGGCTGTGAAGGGGACCAGCCCCTCATGTATGACGAATCCCCTCCACTTGCCTTAGGGCGAAAGTCTCTGATCTTTTCTGTCCACAGACACGCGTCCACCTCAGTGTGTGTCGTGTGACAGGTCCCGAGTGGTCCCTGATGGGCTCTGGAGTCCGGTGCTCGCCGCCCGCGTACCTGCAGATACTGCGCATCACAGACCTGCTTCAGGCTGGTTCTGAAAGGAACGTGCCCTGCCTCCGTACACCGGGGGGCCACCCTGGACCCCTCTACGATAAGAACAGATTAAACGTAGTAAGCTGGGAGGGGGCTGTAGACCTGAAGAAATAGAGTGGGCTTCTCTCTCTAGGCCCCCCAGCTTGTTTAATAAAGATTCTTTGAGGGGCCTAAGAGGGAGGAGGGTAGCATTTTAAGCCAGGAGCGGTCTGGCCTGTGAAGTGGCTCCGCAAGGAGCCGCGCTTTATTAAGACCACGTGCAGCAGATCCGGGCTGGACAGACAGTGGCCTGGGTATCGAGCCAAATCACGCTCTGTGTTTGTAGCTTCATTCATGGAAAGCTGTCTGCCTCTTCCCAGAGAAGACGATGACATCAGTCTTGCTCTGGTGCAGGGGGCGAGGCCACTGGAGGGAATGCCTTCCCCACCTTTCCTTCTCCACCCTCCTGTCTTCGATTGCTTTCTGTCAAAACAAAGTATAATACCAGTCCTATGGCAGAGGGAGATCTACGGTCATGCTTTAGATGTATGTATTTTTTGGACAGAATGGCCTTTGGAGGCACCTTAAAAATAGGAACAGAGGCATCTTTAGTGCTTAATAAAGAGCCTTTTCTCATTTTCTGAAACATACTCACAAAGGTAAAACACATTTTGGGTTTAGGGAAAAGAAATTTCTTTTTCATGGTTAAGTTTAAGGTGAGTTAGTGTGTGTCTTGGGGTTGTGTTTTGAAGGGTCCTTTGTAAAATGAATTCTAAATTGTCTCGACAATCTTTAGTTTCAAGATACTGAATTAGCAGTTTATTTAATGAGTTATTCTTAAAGTCAACTTCTTCAAAACATGACATGGTAAAGTAACATGACAGATTCAGAAAGGAAGTGTCAAAAGTCTTACGGTTGAATTCATTTAAGACCTACTAAATATAGATTATTCTGTAGAACAGTTCTAGTGTTCTGAGAAGGGGGAACCCGAAAAGAGCCTCTTGTGTACTTGGTGGCAGCGAGTTGTGCAGCCGGTGTGACTTCTGCAGGCCCTCGACTTCGCGGCGAGGCCCCTGATCTCGGGCTGTTTCAGACACTGCTAGAGCCACATCAGGAAGTGTTGGACCATTTTGGCACACAGTTCGGCAGACCCGAGAACCTCCTTGTGACTAATGTGAAGATGCATTCCTTCTTTATGTTGTACCGTGATTCTTGAGTAGATAGATCCTATCCAATGACTCCGTGCTGATGAATTTCTAGAGCGTGGCAGATGGAGCCACGGTGCATGTTCACGCAGGAGCTTTAAAAAAGAAATTAACAACGCTTTCCACGTGAAGCTTTTTGCAAATGACTCTGGGAAAGGAAGGTGCTCTTTGACAGTCACCTGCTCTTTTACCTTCTAAATAATCGTCCAAGTTTAATGTCCCTTTTTAGATTTAAAAAGCTATGAGTACAGCAGCCAGGAAAGCTGAGAACATTCTGGTTCAAGGAAGAAGCTGGTTTCAAGAGCACAGAAGATTTCTCTAATAGGAGTCAATACATCTCTGGCGTAGCATCTTCCCGTAGGTGCCTTCTCTCATGTCTGCTTGTCCCCTGGGATTCAGATCACCTTCCAGAGATGTAAACATCTCGAAGTTGTTCTCCAGGAAGCCATTTCTGTCAGTAACTTTTTTTGTGTGCGATATAATTAACTTGTCTTCCAGGATAAAGAAGTGTGGCATTCAGGAAAGCAGGAGACCTTAAACATTCATTCTGGATTTTTAGAAGCAAATCAGGCCAGTTCTCTAACCCCCGGGGTCTCTCCTGAACTCATGCATCTTTTGCAGGGAGGGTGCCCTGAGCACAGCACGTGGGCACTTTCGGCACACCTGCAATTCAGGCGTGACATGCTTGTGTTTTCCTCCTTTCCTGTCTTTCCTAAGATCAAGAAAACCCATCTGTTTTTTTTTTTTGTTTTTTTTTTTTTTACCAGTTTCTAAATATAGCCTCTGGCCCTCTTGGGTAAGACCCAGGCTGTAGCTGTTGTGGATTGTAGGGAGGAGAAGGTCTGATCCTCCTTTGAAAAGGCTCTTGTGTTTCTTGAGACCTAGGACATTGTGCAATTTTAATTTACTTCTCAAGAAAATAGGAAACTCTTTGGGCGCACCCCGGCCTGGCCCTGCAGTATCTCCTTCAGTCCTCGCTGCAGGGATTGGTACCCCACCCCATGGACCAGGAACTGGGCCCCGGGGGAGATGCCCTGGGGACAGGGCAGTGGGTGGAAGAGGGGAGTCCAGTCTCTTCAGACTCAGAAACAGCCTGCTTTACCTGACACCTCCTCCCTGCTGTAAGTCTAAGATTGAGTGACTCAACCTTCCCTTTTGAGAGGACCCCTGGCCGAGGCCTTTGTTTTTGGGACAGTCCCAGCTCTTCTGACTGCTGGCTGAGTTTTTGCACCTCTTTGTCTTGGTGTCCTGGCTTATAAAGTAGAAGTGAAATCGTGTCCTTGTCACAGGGCTGCTTCGGGGCACAGAGCAAGTGCTCCAAAGCTAGCATTTCTCATCCGTATGTTTGTGAACACACGGAGATCTATTTCTTCCACGGCCAAAGGATCCAGGGTAGGTTCTGTGCACAGGGAGGCCTTGGCCTTGGGTTTCAGAGAGGCCACGGCTGACCCTAGCTCCGCCAGCACCTACTGCTGTGCTGAGGGAGAGTCACGGAGTCCCTCCTACTGGCTCAGGGTCTTCAGGTGTAAAATGAGAGGTGAGACAAAATGAGTGCTGTTTCGTGTCCCAGATCATTCAGAAATGCAGTTCTTCCTTTGGGACGTTGATTGTTGTAACTGTCTTTACCTGCTGGCCAAGAGGCGGAAAGCTTTCAGAATTGGCATGTGTTGGGAGGCTCTGTCACCTGCAGATCCGCTTACTAAACTCGAGAGGGAAGCGGCTTCACGGCTGTAGCGACAACAGATGCGAAAACAGGACTCGGCTCGTAGCAGGTGTGTGCGTGCACCGTGCAGCGTGCTAAACTGTCGGCTCCGTCCAGCACCGAGGCCCGTCGTGCCTCTGCTCAGAGCTGCCGAGCACGGTCCTGGGAGGCCCCGCAGGGAAGCGTGGATCCCCCTAAAGCCACCGTCCCCGGGAGTGTCACCTCACTGTGCGGCCTCTGATGAGCAGAGACCTCTGGGGGCAGCGTGTATGCAGAACCTGCCCAGGAGGAGCCTTGAGGCTCGTAGCTGCCCATCGCGAGGAGAGCTTTCTCTGTGCCCAGGGGCTGCGCTGAGGGGCCGGGGGCCAGCCTCCCAGGAGGGAAGGACTAGGTCAGGGGTCCGCAAGCGGTACCGGTCTGCGGCCTGTTGGGAACGGGAGGTGAGCGGCGGGCGAGTGAAGCTTCCTCCGCCGCCCCCATCGCTCGCAGGACCGCCTGACCATCCTCCCTCCATCCCCCCGCCCCGTCCGTGGAAAAAGCGTCTTCCACGAAACCGGTCCCTGGTGCCACAAAGGTTGGGGACCGCTGGACTAGGTGACAGAATCTGTGGACAGTGCTCCGGACCTGTTCCCTAGGTGGAGGCTGGTTTTCAGAAATCTGCTCTCTGTGTGTGTGTGTACATATATACACATACATCTTTTTAATAAACTTTTTTAGACAACTTCTGGATTTACAGAAAAATGGTGAAGATGATACGGAGAATTCTCATACCCTGCACCCAGTTTCCCCTGTTATCAAAACTCACACCGTTCATTAGTGCGGTACATTTGTTATCATTAATAAGCTAACATTGATCTGATGTCATACTAATAATATATAATATTATACAAATGTAATACTGAACCGATACTGTTAGGATTAGTAACTAATACTGATGAACTGAGGTCCGTACTTTGTTCAGGTTCCCTTCGTTTCTCCCCGTTTGGGGCCCCGTCCAGGATCCACGCTGCACGTGGTTGTGAGGCCTCCTGAGGCCCCTCTTGGCCCCGACACTTTCCGTCGCTCTTTTTTGTGTCGTCGTCGATGGCTTCCCCATCCCTCCCTCATCATTACCCCGTTGCTGTGATTCTCATTCGTAGTTTAACTCCTCCCTCGTCCATCCGGCCACAAGGAGGGGTGATCCTCTCCAGCCTGGGGCTGCGGGTCACCACGTCGGCGACACCCAGGTACTGACGTGACAGCCTTTCTGTCCTGTCCCGCGGAACCTCCCAGGTGGTTTGATAATCTGCGTGAAGGGCTTCTTGTCACAAAGTCACCACTGGCAGGTTGCCAGACTGCCCCGCAGGGGATGTGGAGGCCCAGAGTCGCACAGGACGGAGAGTGGACTTTTCTGAAAAGTGCTTTTGTTGTTCCAGAGCGCTTTTGAAGTGGGCACGTTCACTGTCCGCTCTGCACAGGAATCAGGACAGCTTAGCTTCCCAGTGGGTCACGGTGAATATATACAAAACCCTTTAACTGTGCATTGAAGCTCTGCAGTCAGATTGGGAATGACTGTGCTTTTCAAATGATGCCACATAATTGATTTCGAAGACTATGTAAAGTGTGCACATAGGCATTTTCCGAGTCTGGCCATGTCGGTCAGTCTTACGGGGCTCTTTGACATCTCTCCCATCATTTCTCGGAGTTCTGAAGGATCCTTTGTTAATAGTGCAGAACGTTCTCGTGAGACTTGGATAGTACCAAGAAAGAAGAGTCCCCTGAAGATGGTTTTCCAGAGGGACAGGGGGACGGGGGTGACTGTCAGCCCTGCAGCGTGTGAAGCAGGGCTGCCTGAGCCACCGTGGTGAGGGGTGAGCTGAACAACACACTGGGTTGTTGAAAGCCAGGGCCCCTGAGTCAGACCTGGCTGCGTCCCGCTTCACCACCTGCCAGCCTTGGCCTCTGAGTCTTGACATTGCCCTCCTGGCCTCAGTCCGCTGACCTGTAAAAGGGGCTGTGGTTAGGATCAGACAGCTCAGTGCGGGGGAGGCCCTTAGACCCACGCCCAGTAAGTGCTCGTGCCAGGGGCACACTTGGAGCCGTCAGCCTATGCTGGTGACGAAGAGCAGACCGCCCTCCAGCTGGTCTTTATTGTCACGTTTAAATCCCCTGTCGACACTGTACCCCCTTAGAGCCTGCCCAGGACGGGCCGCTCCACCCACCCCAGCCTGACGCTTGGGCCTCGCGTGCTCCGTAAGCGTGCGTCAGCATCATTTTTGAGATCACCTCATACTTGTCACACTGAATGTTAACTCTGCTGTAAAATTTTTTTAAACTTGCAGAAAAGTTGGAAATACAGCACAAAGAACCTACCCTCCACGCTAAACCATTGACCTGAGTGTGTGTTTCCTACCAAAGAGGACATTCTGCTATACAGCCATAATACCGCCATCAAAATCAGGAAATTAACACTGACACATGACTACCTTCTAACCCTCAGACCACGATATCCTTCATAGCTAACGGATCCAGTGTAGAACCACCTGTGACATTTGGTCGTCACATCTCTTAGTGTCCTTCAGCCTAGAGTCGCTCCTTGGTCCTTCCTTAACTCCTGTGACATGACATTTTGGAAAATCTGAGGCCCGTTGTTTTGGAGAATGCCCCTCACTTTGGGTTTGTTTGATGCTGCCTCATGGTGGTACTCTGGTTATACGTCTTCGGCAGGTGTATCCAGGAGTGCTGCCGTGTTCCTAACTCTGTCCCTTCAAGGGTTGCACAGATTAATCTGTCCTGTTACCTGTGGTGTCCACTTTGATCCCTGGGTTAAGGTGGTGTCTGCCAGATGTCTCCGTTGTAAAGTGAGTCGTTCCCCCTTTGTAATTAGCAAGTACTTTGCGGGGAGGTACTTTGAAATTCTATAACTATGCCGTCCGTCATCCAGTTTTACTTTCTGTGTCAGTCGGGACTCCTGGTTTCCTATTGAGTGGATGGATTATCCTCCATCGCCGTCACTGTTTCCTCTGATGCTCAGCTTGTCCCTCGTTTGGCCAACCTGCACCTCCTCAAGCTGGCTTCTCTCTCCTGTCCGCATTGTTCTTGGGCTTCTCCTTGCTTTGGGGCATGCATGGTAAGATGTCTCAGACTCATCTTGTACTTTGTCTCACCCCAACCCTGGAATCCACCATTTCTCCACGGAGCCCTGGTTCCCTCCAGAGCAGAAAGGTGCTTACCAGTGGAGATCTGGGTACTACCATGCTTAGTGCTGTTGGGCCATTGCTGTTCCCAGGCCCTCTTGGTGGATGGGGGGTGGAGGAGGGCCATGAGGGCACGTGCACATTTACACACGTGTCTCTTGAAAACCGTGAACTTACATGGATCCTCCAATTCCAGTTCAGTGCTGCAGGGTTGACTCAAGTGTTCTCCTTCTTCATATTTGTAACTCCCTTCTCCAAAATGAGTAACCTGCCTCTCATTATCCTCGATGCATTGGCTTAGTAGGTTAATACCCCTGGAGGTCACCAGTCTCCACCTGGGAGGCTTCCCACTGCAGGGGCACCCCGTGCCCCATCAGGCTTGGACTCGCCACAGGGGCGCCCTCCGCACACCTGGGGCCACCCCCCGTACACCTGGGGCCACCCCCCGTCTCACCCATGAGGAGCCGACCCTGCTCGGCTGTGGGACTGAGATGCTGGGGAAGGAGAAGGACGAAGGGCTCAGCCAGTGTCTCACGGGGAGCCGCATGCCTCTTCTGGGCGTCTCGGGGCCCTGAACTCTGTTCTCTCCTGCACTGAGGTCCCCCACCTGGCTGGACTGCTCCCCACCCCCTCGGCAGCCCTCTCGCTAGCAGGTCCCTCGAACACTGTCGGGTCTCTAACAGACCTGTTGATTTGAGGAAGACATTTGCAGCCTCATTTATCAAGAATTAAAACAGAGTAATTTTCAGAGTATTTTAGACACCCATTGACACTCAACTCTCGGCTCTTTAAAACTCTGGCTACTTTATAGCCATTGTAGTTATTATTTCCTTTTTCTTTAAAAAACGTTTCCCCCGAAGTAGAGAAAAGATAAGCACAGAATTACTGATAAGTAGAAACATGTGAAAAGAGGCAGCAGCTTATGTTTGTTTGCAACGTAACTTTTTCACTTGATCTTGGGGAATTATCCTAAAGCGGTATATCATACTGAAAGACACAAAACTGGAACTCTGCACTCTGTCATAAAACCAGGAGAAAAAGTGAAGTGGGCATTTGTGGCTACGCGCTGTCTTCTGGCTACGCGGCAGCAAGAGGCCCAAAGCCCTTTATGAGTCACGAGACGGCCAGCAGCTGCCTGCAGATACCCCATCCCTGCCTCAGACGGAAGGGCTTTGCCGTGAGGTTGAGTTTAACAACCTCAAGCGAGAATGGAAAAGGCTGCTCATGGAGATGTTCTGAGCTCCTAAAATCATCTCTTGCCCTCCTCTTTTTTCTGTTTGATTTACAGAAAGGAACATCACACGCTGACTCTGTTCCAGTGTATTATGGCTCCCAGCCTGGCCAGTTTGTCTTTTATTCACCTTCTGTGTCTCTGAATGTTCTCTTGCACAGAACACATACACCAATGCGGATAAATTACTAGAAGCAGCAGAACAGCTGGCTCAGACTGGGGAATGTGACCCGGAAGAGATCTATCAGGCCGCCCATCAGCTCGAGGACCGGATACAAGATTTTGTTCGGCGAGTTGAGCAGCGGAAGATCCTGCTGGACATGTCGGTGTCCTTTCACACCCACGTGAAAGAGGTGAGGCATCCGGAGGCAGAGACGGAGCTCCGTCTGGAAGGGCCTTTGGACTCCGGGGGAGGAATGAGGATGGGCGTGATGTGAGAAAGCGGACCGGAGGTGGCCGTTTGCGCCGGTGGGGACAGGGCTGGCCTCCTTGCTGGCCGTCCTCGCCACCCGGGCACACGCGTGCCATTGCAGGGGGTGGCATCTGCCAGGAGCAGACCTGTGAGGGAGGGCGTGGCTGGGAGCTGTGGGCCAGGAGGGGAGCGGGGAAGACAGGAGCTGAAGGGGGTCCTTGGCGAGAGGCAGGGCACAGCCATTGTAGCAGAAATAGACGACCTGCCTTTTGGGCTCAGAGCTGTGGGACCTCCTTTCTGCCTGTTAGCCTGTCATGTGGCTGAAGTCCTGGCTGCCTTCTGATTTTATCAGGCTGTGCGGCTGCTCTCAGATACTCGCAGAAGTGCATTTTCCATAACGTTGAATTTAAACGTAGCAAAGCCAGCATGGCCTGATAATATTCACGTTACTGTCATAGGTATGCTATTCTGATAAACTTGTCTCAGGATAAGAGGTAATGTGTTATTTGGTAAATGGAAAACACGTTGGTATTAATTATACCTTGCATATATGTTATTCTTGTGAAAATTATAGTCCAGTATAAATTAAAAATGAAAAAAAAGAAAATCATAGGAAGTTACAATTGAAGAAACTATTACGTAGCTTTTGAGATAGAAGGATGTATAATAAAAACTAAAGTTTTCGGTAGGACTACAAATTAAGATGTCAACTTACTACATCTTATTTCTAAGGTGAAAAGAATTCTCCACTTCACAGCTCTTTATAAGTTGGAAATGAGGGGCCCTTTTAGGTAATTTGAGATTGAGTGCATGAAGACTGTAGTAACAGGCTAGGAAGAAGGAGCTGGGAAGAGTAAGACTATGAGAGACACTTGGAAGGGGCTAGGCCTGGCTTGCCTTGTTTAAAGGCATCCAAGATCAGGAACCAATGAAATTGTTTAAAGGAAAAGAACTTCACTGACAGATCCGGAATCTTGGGCAGTCAGTCCTCCACCAGGCCGTTTGACTTGAATGTTTGACTTCAGAACAGCCATCCTCACTTCCAAGTCTGAAACTTCGTGAGCCCAGGAAGATCGTGTAGGGAGCATATTTGGCCAATGGCCGGGACCCTGAGCAGCCCTTTCTACAAAGGGGCTGGTGCTTTGTGGACCCTGGACAGTTGTCAGAATAGAAAACTGACAGGAGTGGCTTCTTTTCCTGGTTTAATAATGCCACCACTGAGAAAGACTTCACGGTGTTTACAAAGAGACTGTTCTTTTCCAAGGAGACACGTTAAGTGGACATCGGTCCATGGCAGTTTCTGATGACGGGTGCATGTGTCACCAGTTCCCCGCTCAGCTCGAATCAAGCCACAACCACTAACTAGTCTCCCTGGCTCTGCAGCCCTGCCACCAAGGCATGTGAATTTGATTAGGTCATACCCTTGCTTTTGAACCATCAGAGATTCTGTGTGTATCTGGAGCACCAGCCTGAATCGCCTCATCCTCATGCTCTGGTCCCTGCAGTTACGTACTGCTTCCCTTCACTTCCCCAGGCAGAGTCAGCTGTGCCCCCTGCACTCTAGAACTCTCTTTACACACACCTGTTACAGCACCTGTTTTGGTATAGCTGTGTGTTACCCTCTCTTTCCCATCAGTACTCGTATGCCACCTCCTCTTTCTCTTACGCATTTTTACACCCTAGCCGAGAGGGAGAGAAGATGATGCCTGTGAAAAAGCAGGTTGTGCCTTTGTTCATTAAGCTGTGGCAGACAGAAAGCAGGCGAGGGGCTCTGTGCACCCCGGACCTTCCCGAGGGAGGCGCGGTGGGTGGGTATGGGGGCTGGCGGTCCTTATTCGGGCCGCAGGGAGCGCCGTGGGCCTGGACGGGCCCAGGAGGAGGGGCAGGCCGCTGGGCAGCGTTCACAGACTGAGCAGAGGGGAAGGGCAGCAGTGGCGGCAGGCCTGGAGTCTGGAGGTCGAGAGCCAGTGCTTGTATCCTGACGTTTGTCTGTGTCACAGGCCTTAGGAATATTCTTTAGCAGGATGCATGAAGATTTAACTTGCAGTTAGGACAAAGAAAGGCTCTTTCCATGAAGCATTATTTATGGCTTCAATCCCCTTTTCAACTTTGTTATGGTTCTCAAAAAGCAGGCGTTAAAGGAAACTAGAAGGAAAGCCTTTTACGAAAGCTGCTCTCCGGAGACTACGTTTGGGTTCACTGGTTTTTGTAACAGCAGCAGCATTTTTAAGGAAAAATCTTACAGTAGAAGCATTCCAGTTAGCAAACTATGGAGCCTGTTTTGTCCCTAGGCTTGGAAATTTATTGAAAAGTGAAAATACATTTTGTTTTCTCGACTTACGCTGTAGGAACTTCTGGTATGTATGAAGTTTGTAGACTGAGGAGAACTTAAAGCTGCTTTAAAGGCTAAGTGGTTCACCTTCACAACTGGAGAATTGTCAGTCCATTCATTCTTTCCTTTTTATATGAAAGACCATCACAGTAGCAGAGAAACTGGTATTTTACTGTGATTTGGTTCCTCTTAATCTCATGTGACCCCGAAGTGACCCGGGTCAGGGAAGGATTCGGTGACAGTTGGAGGCGGGGTACCTAGCAGGACACAAACACAAACATGCCCAGGTGACTGGGGGGGGGGGCAGAACTTGAGGGGAGCTGGCCACACACAGGCATGGAATGTTGTCTGATTCTTCCCCTCGACGTGCTTGGACTCCATTTTTAGCCTCAGCCATATTCTCGGTAGATTTATTTTTTCCTGACCAGCCCCAGAATCTTCCTCGGTCTCCTTTCTCTGGGCTGCACAAATGCCCTCGGACCCACCAGGATACTTGGTAGGTTTTATGCAGGAAGGGATGGCTTCTTCAGTTGCTGTGTTTTAAAACTTCATTTAGAACAAATTTGATTATGTGTTTTGAAACCAAATTAACTCCTTTTTTTAAAAAGTATTTTATTATTATTATTTCTTTATCTTTTGGCTGGACTGTGCAGGCTGCGGGATCTTCGTTCCCCAACCAGGGATCGAGCCCGAGCCCCTTGCAGTGGAAGTGCGGAGTCCTAACCACTGGACCGCCAGGGAGTTCCTAAACAAAATTAACTGTGAGAGGAGGACCAAGAGGAGGAAATCATGCTAATTAAATGTGTGCTTGCATCAAGTCACTAAGTATTTTAGCATATCAGATGAATGAAAAAGTGCTAGAAGATTTAAGTTATCAGAATTAATTTTCTCAAGAAGATCATACAATTTCAAATTACTTGGAGGGAGATAGAAAAAGCAAGTGGCCTTTTTCATTCAGGCGAATACGTGAAGCTTTTTAGAAGTTAGCTGTCAAAGGCTCTCCTGACGCGGAGGTTAACCTTCCTCACTCCCAGATGTTCGGCAGTGGTTTTAAGTCTCGCTTTATCCGGAGAGTAGCCCTTAGCCCTCTCTTTTTTGCAGTAAACTTCTGGCTCTCTGATGAGCAAGTAATACAAAGGTGATCTCATTAACAACCAACTTTGAAAAAGTGCCAGGTCAAGGTGATATCTGCTCAGTGTTGACTCAGATTGTTTTTAAGAATCACACCTGGGAGAAGGTTGGTGGTTTTAAGTCTCGTTGCAGACCAAGCACTTAGATTCAGCGTGGAGACCTTGGGCTCTACTCTCTTACCCCAGAGGACAGAAGGCAGATGCTTGTTCCCGGGAAGAGAGAAAAGAGGAACCCCCAGCTGACTCTTGAACAACATGGGTTTGAACTGCACAGGTCCACATACACGTGGCCGTTTTTCAGCAGTAAACTCTACAGTGCTACACGATCTGCGGGTATACAATCTCAGGTGTGGAGGAACCTCAGACATGGAGGGCTGACTATAAATCCTACGTGGATTTTTGACTGTGCGGAGGGTCGGCGCCCCTAACCCCCGCTTTTGTTCAAGGGTCATCTGGATTTTCACATGGGTGGCAAATATTTTATACCTTGAGGTTGAATACAGAAGGTGGTTGATAGAGGTTTCAGCCCAATTTCACCCTTAAACCCAGATTTGGAAGCATCCTGGGACCCTTTCCTCTTTTTTCTTTTTCTCTGAAAGAAGCCATGAGATGTTTAATCTCCTCTCAGAAGACCTGAAGACTGATAATCTGGCCTCTTTTTTTTTTTTTTTAATGTCTTTGAAGTAGTATTGTAGTATTAAGAAGGAATGCTGATTTCATTTTAGGAGAGTTTTTGGCCTCCTGTATTTTGTCCTGCTGTATCCCTCTCTTCCCTTCAGTGTTTCTAGCATTTTATTTGCATCCATTCTGATTATAATTCTCCCGTTATTAGGCCTTTGTTACCTGTCCTCCTTTCCTTTTCAATGCTCTTTGCACTGTTTGTTCATTCGTTCATTTACCCTTTCACTTACTCCTTTCAACGTGTCTCCCACAGCCAACTGTAACATACAGGGAGGGGGTATAAAAATGAATGACCAGTGGAAGAACATACTTCTGCTTCTGTGTGCATCACGTACTTTAGACACCTGTTGGTTTCTCTTGATAGAGGTTAAGCTACTTGAAGGCTGGAACCCTGTCTCACTTGTCTTCGTAGCCTGCCTCCCAGACTTAGCAAATACTCAGTCAGCTTGTGGGACAAATGATGTCTATTTCTAGTCCATCCTTCTGAGACTTAATGACAGAGGGACATAGTTCCATTTTCAGATATAGCAAAGGCATAATTATTTTCATCCATTCGTTCTCTTCAACTTCATTCTCAAAATTAGGTCCCGAGTTAATTGACAATTACCTTTGAAATGTGCAGGTTATTTGAGGCAACCGGGTGGCGACACTGAGTTCTCAGCCAGAGTTTATTTCTGGAATCGATTCAGTGGCCTCGAGCTGGTTTTTCTTCACTTGATTCCCAGAAACCATGGTTTCCCAGGAAAGATCATTTCCACTTGAATGGGGCTGTGATTCTTGCTGGGTTACGTAAAGAAGCCTTTTGGTTCTGCTTCTGCAAACTTACACACTGAACTGGGACAAATGTTTGTTTGGGGTGATGCCTGGGAAAAGAGGAACCTTTCATTTTATTCAGAAGTCAAAAATAAAGGCCTCCCAAGCACCTGGCGGTTTTTTGGTCACAGCATACCAGCCTGGCTTCATTTTCATGCCTAACGGTTAGGCAGGCAGACCTCTTTCTTTACACCCGGGCCAGCGCCCAGCTCTCCCCGGGGAGGAGGGAGAGCGCCGTCCGGATCTCGCCCTGTAGTGGGTGGCGGGTTACGAGGTGCTCGCCACTCCTCTCCTCCGGGTGTGGAGCTTCCCAGCTGCGTCTCCCGCCATCCTCACTGAGTTTGAAAACATACCCAGTGCCTTTTCAACCAGCCACCACTCAAAGGGCCCGGATTCCTTTTCTCTTCTTCCCCCGTGGAGCTGGAGGACCAACCAGTCAGGCATCTGCCAGGTAAACTAATTCAGGAAACTTGACTACAGGTAGCTGGTGCTCCCCGTGGAGACCAGCTGCCCTCTGACGGATCTCGGGATCATTGGCAGTCGTGATGCAGAGCTGTTCAGGACGCCCAGCTTTCCAGAGAAGCCCTGTGGCTGTTCTGCACGGCACGACTCTCGGCGGGGGGGGGGGGGGGGGGGCACAGCCTCCTCGGGGTGATCCCAGCCTCTCGGCATCGGGTTCTTCCAGATCCCTTCTGTCTCCTATGCAAAGATCTCTAAAATTTGGTTTCCAACTTTCAAGCCTTTTATTTTGACCTTCTCAGCTGGATTTTACTGATGACTCATCTCTCTGTATTCTCTAAAATGATTTGGATTTTTGTGCATTCCTATGTATGGGTGATACCTTTAAACATATTTCCCAGCTTTTTTTAAAAAAAACTTTTTATTTTGAAATATTTATAATCCCTGAAAGCTGGGAAAAAAAGAAACAGACAAGGGGGTCCCTGCACCCTTCTCCCAGCCTCCCCCCAGGGGTCACATCTCGCATAACCACGAGCACTTGCAAAGCAGGAGAGTGGCTTTGCCACACTCCCCAGAGCTTATTCCTAGATTCCACTTTCCCCAGATGTGCAGTGCATGCACTCACGTGTGTGTGTGTGTGTGTTCGCGTGCGCACGCATGCTTAGCTTCGTGAGATTTTATCGTGTGTAGATTCGTGTAACCACCACCAGTTGGAATGTACAGAGTCAGGCAGAATCGTCCCATCACCAGCGGGCTCCCTTCTGCCGCCTCCTTATACCCATGCCTGACCCCTACCCCCTGGCAACCATTAGTCTGTTGTTCTCCATCTCTGTTATTGTACTTCAAAAATGTTCCATAAATGGAATCATACAATATGTACCTTTTTGAGATTGGCTTTTTCTACTCAGCAAAATTCCCCTGAGACCCATGCCTGTTGTTGCGTGTGTCAGTACTTTATTGCTGAGTAGTATTTCATGGTTTGGGTGTATCACAGTTTCTTAACTATTTATCCTTTAAAGGACAGTTGGGATATTGTCAAGTTTTGGCTTTTCCAAAAAGAGAAGCTGTGGACCTTCATGTACAGGTTTTTGCATGAACTTAAGTTTTCACGTCTCTGGGATAAATGCCCAAGAGTGCAACTGCCAGGTCCTCTGGTAGACGCATTGTTCTAAAAGGAACTGCCAAACTTTTCCAGAATGCCTGTACCATTTTACACTCCCAGTAGCAATGTATGAGTGACCTCTAGCTTTTAACATCTCAGAAGTCCAGTGGGAAAGGTTAAGATCAAATGCATAATATTTTAGGAAGTAAAGTTTACCTCCTATGATCAAATCTCGATAATTTTTATGTTAATATTCAATTCCTTAGATGAACTCTCTAGATACACTCTTAAATGTTTGATTTCTTTAGCTTGTTTATCTGATGTAGACAGAAACAAGCAATTAAATGGCCACAAGACAGAGAAAGCAAGAGGAAACTCAGGGCCTAGAACCATCTACTACATCATCGCCCCTTGCAAGAGTGAGCATTGGATTTGACTTTGGTTTCAAAGTCAATATTCAGTTGCTACCTACTGCTCTGGCAATTATGCCTTCACATAGATTGTGGTATCTGGGTTTTTTTTTTAAACTTTGGGTTTGTTTGTTTATTTATTTATTTATTTATTTATTTATTTATGGCTGTGTTGGGTCTTCGTTTCTGTGCGAGGGCTTTCTCTAGTTGCAGCAAGTGGGGGCCACTCTTCATCGCGGTGCGCGGGCCTCTCACTGTCGCGGCCTCTCTTGTTGCGGAGCACAGGCTCCAATCGCGCAGGCTCAGTAATTGTGGCTCACGGGCCTAGTTGCTCCGCGGCATGTGGGATCTCCCCAGACCAGGGCTCGAACCCGTGTCCCCTGCATTGGCAGGCAGATTCTCAACCACTGTGCCACCAGGGAAGCCCGTATCTGGTATTTAAAAAAAAGAAATAGGTGGTCTTCCCATAGGTGGGAATATCCAAAAAAATAGATCTAATCATTTATGCTTTCTTTCTGTTAAAATATAATCTTTATTAAAATAATTAAGAAAGTATACTGTAGTGTAGCACATCCCCTTACTTAACTGGCTGAGTGATCTGGGACAGGCTGCTCTGTGGTGCCTCAGCTTTCTCTCTGCAGAATTGGGAATAACAGCATCTCTGAGGGCTGTGGACCAATTGGATGCAATTACACACTCACCATCCTAGCTGCCAATAAATGTCCTTGTTTTTCCTCCTCACCTGCCTTGTTGCTCGACAAATGATTGAAATATAAGACACAGAGGTATAAATACCTGGGTATGAATACTTGGGTATAATCCTGATACCTTCCTTACTCATCTTTGAGCAACAGGAACTGCTTAATCTGCTTCTGTTGCCCTTTCTCAGGGTGAGCGCCTCACTCTGAGCCTTCAGATGAGCAGTCGAGCCTTGCTGGGTGTACAGCTCCAGCGCTGCGTCCTCAGGGCAGAGGAGGCTGTGACAAGGAATCTTTGCTCATGGTTCCATCACATTGGCGTACATAGCTTTGTTCACATCACTAACGACTTTTGTTCCCAGCCAAAGCTGCAAAATAAATAAATTTTTTCACCAAGTAAATATCTGTAAAACATTTGGGTTGGCCAGTGGGGAAGAGGGATGTTATTATCTAAAAGGAAAATCCTTTTGTCAGTTTAGTTTAATTCATGTAAAGCTTTTTTTTTTTTTCCCTAGATAATGGTTTAAATTGATGAAGTTTCTGTTTCTTCTTATCGACCCCATATTTTGAGGCAGAGAAAATTTTTAGATCAAGAGAGAAATTAGAAGTTAGTGTGTAAAACTATAGGGAACTCTAATATGCCTGAAAGAATAGTCACTTAGTAGATGATTATTAAATGAATGAATTAATAATATACTATCTTATCTTTATTTGTAACTCACTATTACAGTGTGGACTAAACATATATCCCTGTGCACTAACTCCAGATTTTATCATTTCTTATTGAAGGGAGAGTCTAAATGTCTGCTTCTAAACGGAGAGTCGCAAACGTCTGCTTTAATTAATTAGTTGTTTGTAGATTGGCCTCAGTTAATGTAACCAGGAGGTGAGGCACTTGTACAGAAGTCCAGGGAATGCAACATTAGGTCTTAAAATGCCCAGCTGAAAATGGATGTATGTGTAATCTTGTTTACTTGTTAGACTTCTTTTTCGAGGGCATTTTAATATTTTGATACTCAGCTTCATAAACTAAATGTGATGGGGCTTCGGTTAATTGAGAGAAGTAAACTATGCATGTGTATTTCTGTCATGGACTATTTGTTACTGTTTATTGTTCTTATTGAATAAGTGGTAGAAAGAGTGATCACCAGCAATGTTTTGTCAGAAAGCTTAAAAGTTCTAGGTAAGCTGGGCCTATAGAGACTGAAAAGGCTTTTTGGGTTTTGTTGTTGTTTGTTTTCTCTTCCTTTTTATAAAGCACAAAATGCAGAACCACAGGATCAAGGAAGGGTTGGGCTTTCTGCTTGGGGCCCAGGATGTTGATGGATACAAGTTGATGACCAAAATGGGTGAAGATTTTTATAAGAACGAACTTATTTCTCCTAAATGATTTCAAGTCTGTATTCCAAGACAAATTAGATCCCTGGGTAGTGAAAGAACTTGATAGTTAGTTCACCAAATTTGGTGTACTGCTCTCTAAGGAACTGTGGGAAAAGGAAGAGATGCCAGAAGGCCAAAAATGCACTTGTGCATTCTTAAGAAGGTAGATTTCACACATTACTCAGGTTGAGGTCACTCCTAAGCAGAGTTCTAGAAAAGACAGTTTATAAACTGCCTTTTAAAAGGGAAGAAGTGAATGAACAAGTTACGCCATGTGAACTTTATTTCATTCTTTACTAGGTTTCTGATTTGATGAAGAATATGCAGTGGAATTAGTGAGCATTTAACCAAGCATTTGACATTTAATTTGTACACAGACAGAAAAATATGGGCTGAATCACTGTGAAAAAGAATCAGTTGAGGGTGTCAGTTAACACAAGACCAAGACTGTCCTTATCCTCCCTTACTGATCTCTGAGTAGACCATGCCAGGAAGAAAGTGTTTGTGATGGGAAGACATTGCTCATACCCTGCCTGTGAATGAGGAAGTCATTTCCAGCCCAGACCCACAATTGGATCAGCTTTCTGATGAAGGGGGTGATGGGAGGTGGTAGACCAGTCATCCCAGGTGAACCTGAGGCCCCACAGACAGATGGTTTTAATCCCTGGTGTCACCTGCTGTAGGGGAGCAGCCTGTGCAGTTGCCATGTCTTTGAACTGCCTCCACCCACCTATTCAGAACTTTTGCGTCCGTCTGGGACATCTGGAGAGATTGTACATCCAAGTCCAGGCACCCTGAAAACTTGCCTTTGTTGTGTTGAGAGCATTTTATCTTGAAAGTGGTCAAATTGCCATAAAGCCAGGACAGACTCGGTGCCGAAGCAGAAGTAATCATGGCTGCGTTAAAAACCTTACAGCTGAGGCTGGCAGTGGGAGTGTTGGTTAGTGGATGACCTCAGCGGGGCTGGAGGTGGTTTGCATTGCAGACCTCTGTCTCTAAGCACGAGGCCTGTGAGTGGGTGGATTGGCATGGAGGGCAAGTTGATCAAAGTCTAGACCAGGGGCTGCCAGATATATCAGATAATAAAATAGAATCAGAAAAGATCCCAGCAAGAATAAGTCCAAATCTATGACAGAAATTTCATTCATGGGTTTTAATTCATGAGTTTGTTTTGAACCAGAAGTAGGCGGGTTACAGAGGTAACGTAAGCCACATAGGTGGCAGCAGCATGTGTTAAACAAAGAATATTCCTACCTGTGTTGATGGACAGTGTCCACAGTAATTCCTCCCTCAGGGTGACGTATCTGGCTGTAACCAGTAAAGGCAGAGTCACGCCGAGGGGGCCAGTCGTCCCGCCCGCCCGCTCGCTGCTGCTTGGGTCACATCTGGTGCTGCCTTCAGTGCTTCAGCCCCCAAATTGGGGGGCGGGGAGTTCAGAGGAGAGCGAGCTGGTGCTGCCAGAGCTGGCCGAGTGCAGGGAATAACGTGTTAGTCTCCGGAGAGGGAGGCCAGGCTGCAGGAAGAGGCACTGTCTCCAGAGATTTGAAGAACTCAGGAGGAAGTACACCCGGACCAGCTGCGCCCTGTTTCGGGGAGACGGGGTTGCGCTCAGAACGACCCTGGGTGGCGAGGCACTTTCCCCCAACTTGATGCCTCCGGGAGCGACAGCTGCTGGAGGGAGTGTCTTACCCGCTGGGGATGTGGTGGAATAAAAAAGCAGATTTAAAATTCTAAATCTCCAAATCTGTTTTTAGCAAATTAGACTTCATGGAAATATCTGGGAGGTTGAGGTTCTGGCACCGCCCCGATCTCCGAGTCGGCCGTGGGCCCAGCTGTGCCACCTGTGCCTCACCTTGTCCTCGCATCCACCACAGAGCCCGATGCACCCCTTCATGGTGTCCCTCCTTAATGTGTGGGCTGCCCTTGCCATGCTCCTGGGGTTTCCTCCTTTTCTGTCCCCCCTTACACATATTTGCCTTGGTATTACTTCATGATACTGACTTTATTTGCCCTCTGCCCCTCCCTCCATACATCCTTCATACATTTCATTTCATCATACGAAGGGATCTTTTATCACCCATCCAAGAATAATCGGTACTCCTGAAACCCTTACTCCTCAGTCAGGTGACAGGCATGTGCCCCCAAATCACAGTTGGTCATTTCAGGCTAAAGAACATGCTGTTCGTGGCTGGAGCAGTTCCCCTTTGATCCCTGCTTCCTCTGCCTGAAACGGAATCACGTTCTGTGCTCATAGCAGGTGCCCCTGAAATTCCCCCTGCAAGTTGCCGCCTGCTTATGTTCCCGGCTTTTTTTTTTTTTTTTTTTTGGCTGTGTCAGGTCTTAGTTGCGGCAGGCGGGATCTTCGCTGCGGCGCTCGGGCTTCTCTCTAGTTGTGGCGTGTGGGTTTTCCCTCTCTAGTGTGGCGTGCAGGCTCCAGGGCGCATGGGCTCTGTAGTTGTGGCACACGGGCTCCAGGGCACATGGGCTCTGTAGTTGTGGCACGTGGGCTCCAGGGCACATGGGCTCTTTAGTTGTGGCACGCGGGCTCCAGGGCACATGGGCTCTGTAGTTGTGGCACGCGGGCTTCAGAGCGCGTGGGTGCTGTAGTTAGCAGCACGCGGGCTTAGTTGCCCCAAGGCATGTGGGATCTTAGTTCCCTGACCAGGGATCCAACCCGCCTCCCCTGCATTGTAAGGCGGATTCTTTACCAGTGGACCACCAGGGAAGTCCCAGCTCCTCCCAGCTTTTACGCTGCCCACGCTGGCCCTGCGGCTCACCCATCCCCACTGGTACCTGAATGATTGTCAAAAACAAGAGTAGGGAAATGGATACCAATGGTGGTAGCTTCTGTTTACAAAGTGCTTGTGGTAATTGAGCACTGCCACACATTTGTGGTCATCTCACTTGATTCTCAAACTCATGGTAAAATGATCCCATTTCATAGATGAGAAAACTGAAGGCAGAGAACTCCAAGGACTTTTCCCAAGGTCACACGGGGGATAAGGACCCCCCCAGCTGGTGTGTTGCGCTCCTACCTCCAGATGGACCAGGCTTGTAGCCTGCGTTCAGACTGTGCATCTGGGAGCGATTGCAGCTAGAGCAGTCCCCAAATCTCGGGGCTCCCATCTGACCACCCACTGAACCAGCTGGAGACCCAGTGCTTTCCTGGGATCTCCACCCCAGTGAGTTCCTCTCGGAACCCTCTCTAGCGAGGAAGGGGCTTTTTCAGGGGCTTTCTCCCAGCAGAGCTTTGGCTCCTTCTTTAGGCTCCACCCAGCACAGGCAGTGAGGGGAAGGGACTGGGATAGGGGACGCACAGGGGTCAGACCCAGCCGGATGCTGCATCGAGGACCAGGCTCTCCCACAGCTTATCACAGGAGTTTTCTTCCATGAACTCCATGGGTCTTTCTAAACCAGCCTTCTCTCTGGATCCTGGACCGTGACCCAAGTCTGTACGCACCTGCACCCCATTCTGGGCTGGGTTCAAGTTCTCCTGCGTGGAACGCTCCTGGCCACAGCTCGGATGGCCTCTAGGGGGCAGCATTGCCTAACTCCGGCTGCCTGGCCGTCACCTGGCTGTGGGCACAGTTCTTCTCTTAGAAGTGGATTCCATGCTGCTGAGAACTTGGATAAAATACAGCTCCTCTGTCACTGTCGGGCAAAGACTTACCTTTTCATTGTAAATTAACAGCATGCACAGAAGTACAGTTTTTTTCACTCTCAGGAAGTCTATGGTAAAAATTTCACAGGCATCCTAGAGACTATTTCTCATTCCTTTATTCAGACGTTATTTTGGGCGTCACATGTACCACTTCGAAAGCTTAAAAATAGACTTTGTCTGACTCATATTGTATCATGATATGCATCAGTTCATCATCGGCTGGCATTGGAAATGACCTTTCTCTGAGACTTTTTCCTCCAAAATGAATGAGCATATTTCCTGTAGGACCCGACAGAGAAATTCTAAAGGGGCAGAGGAACTTTGGGCGTTTTAATCATGGACTTAAATGTAGTCTCGCTCCTTCTACTTAGTTATTTTCCCCTTTCCAACTGCGTGAACCCCTCCATAGCTGGGCCCTTCCCTGGCTCCGCCGCCGGCTGGGCGGCGTGCACCCTCCACCATGGGTGTGTGTCGAGATGTCCAGGCTCTTGAAGGAGTTAGCTAGTTCTTTCAGAACTTACCAGGAAGAAAGGAAAGGGTTTGACCCACACATACTTGTGGCACTTTCCCCAGAACCAATGGGAAGAGAGTTCTGTAGGATCTGGACTAATTCCAGCACCTCTTCCCTCGTACTGCACTGTTTTTAGGTGTAAAAAGATTTAAATGCGGCACGGTATTCAGTTTACCAGACTAAGTGACATATTTTGAACAATTGGTTGGAACTTGGACGTGTTTTGAAAAATACCCAGAGAAGGAACACTTCTAAAAACTTTGTGATTCTTATCATCACAACTTCTCTTACAAGAACAAAACTATAATAGTGGCTAACATATGTTATTTTGAAGAAATACGTATCGTCTTGTTGAATCTTCTCAGTAACTCCCTGGAGTAGGCATTATTACCATGTCCATTTTATAGATGAGAATGCGGAGACGTGGATCCAGGTAAGTTGCCCTAGGTCACACCCTAGGAAATGTTAAGTCAGGATTTGAACTTGGGCAATCTGCCTTCAGAACCCATGCCTCGTAATCGTTATTCCATATTATGAGAAAAGTGTTTTTTAATTATTTGTGGATAAAACGCTTTTTAATTGAGATATAATTGACATACTATTAGTTTCAGGTTTACAGCATAATGATTCAGTACTTCTATATATTGTGAAATGATCACCTTCCCGTGGAAGATTTTTCATGGGAATTATTAGAGCAAATTGGGAGATTCTTTATGGTCATAATGCTTTCATCCTTCCTGTTATTTATAACTGCAGCAACCAGTTTCATGAGAATTTAGAGAACAAAACAAAACAAAATGAAAAACAAGAGTATGTTATTGATTGGACCCTTAATAGATGTGCAAAGTATCAGTCCATATTTGGTCTGTCGATGAATGGCATTTTTTCATGTTGAAATGCAGTACCCATGTGAAGTGTGACCAGGTCTGGAGGCCTCCTTCCTGATACTGTACTGGCTTTGCTCATAGGTTGGCGCTGCTAATAGGTTTGCCCATGTTGTTCAGGTCACTTCATCACCTCTGGCCTCTTTTCCTTAATCTGTAAGATCACAGAGGTGAACCAGCCTCTGTCTAAAATGCCTATAATTAAAATCCTTGGACTGTATGAAATTTGATATCTTACAAAGGTGGGTAAATAATATGATACAAGTTGACATTTTAACATTTTTAGTAAAATTAACTCTTAGGACCCCAAGTACTTGACTAAAAGTGAGTTCTTTGCCAACACTTCCCTTATTTTTAAATTTACCTGCCCTATTTAAAATACTTATTGACCTGACAAGAGCCAGCTGGCAATACTTTGTTTTCAACTGAACACATGTTTAACAACAAAAGAACTCTTAAAAGGTTAGTTTGGATTTGCCATCATTAGTCATTATGGAATTGCTAATTAAAACCATAATGAGATACCCCTCATTTTGAATGGCTACAATTAAAAAGACCGACCACCACGGTATCCGTAAGGATGTGGAGGGATTGGAGCTCTCAGACACTGCCGGGGGCAGCGGGGGCCGGGGAATGTGAAATGAGCCACTTTGGAAAACAGTTTGGCATTTTGTTAAAAAGTTAAATATACACCTACCATATGATCCAACCACTCTGCACCTAGATGTGTACCTACAAGAAAGGAAAGCACAGGTGCATACGGAGACTATACACCAGCGTGCATAGCGGCTGTGTTTGTAATGGCCCCAAACTGAAAACAACCCAGATGTCGTCAGCATCTGAGTGGATAAATTGTGGCGTTGACACCGAATGGAATATTACTCAGTAACAAAGAGGAAAGAACTGTTGATACACACAGTAGTATGGATGAAATCTCAAAATAATTATGCGGAAAGAAGCCAGACCAAAAAAAAGAGGACCTACTGTATGATTCCGTGAATGTAATTCTTTTTTTTAGAAAATGCAAGCTAATCTATAGTGGCAGAAAGCAGGCTGGTGATCGCCTGGAAGGAAGACAGAGGGAGGGATTACCCAGGGGCACGGGAAGACTCTTGGTGTGATGGAGCCAGTCACTGTCTTGATAGCATTGATCTTTTCATAGGTTTACATGTGTCCAAACTTATCAAATTGTGTATTTTAAACTTGTGCCGTTTCTTCTGTGTCCGTCAGGCCTCAGTAAGCAGTGGTGCTCTGTCAGCCACGAGGCCGCGTGGCCGGCAGGGTCGGGGCCCCCTCTCTCCCCGCAGCCGGGGCAGCCGTCTGTAATGTACACATACGTTACGGTACGGGAGGTGATTATTCCATCCCCCGGGAAGCAGGAAGCCTTTTCTCCACGCACAAACCGCTCCCAAGCCACCAGGGCCCTTTCAGTTTAATTAATTGTCCTTTCAGTTCGCTGAATGGCTACCCAGGGACCTGGAAGAGGCAATGGGCTTCCCAGAAGCGGGCGAGGTGCTCTGTCCCCGCCAGGCTGGAAGCAGTCCTTGTCCCAAGTTGTCTTTGCCTATCCCCGTGTGCGAACACCTTGTTAATGGTCACGGCAATGAAGGTGATCAGGTGTTTCCAGTATGTACTCCTGTCATCGAAGGACTGACCTATGTCCTGGTTGACCGTGGCCTGTGTTGGGAGTGGGGACCTGGCAGAGCCGCATCCGAATCTCCCGCCGGGCGTGGTGACGGGTTGATTTTACCACGTTATATGTTTCCTTCTTTTTGAGGGATGTAAAGCCCCCCTGTCTGAGCAGCAGTTTAATAATTAATAATGGACTGTCATGCTCTTGCTAAAAATAAAGCTATCCGTCTGCTAAGTAAGAGTCAGAAGACGCATAGAAGAATGCCCGTTACGTTTAGCAGACGTTCCAGCTGTTGGAGGGTTTTCCTGTTTCCTGATGCACTTGGGTTGGGGCTGGGAAGGACTGGGAAGAGTCACTGCCCTCCCCTTTCCTTTCTCTCCTTTGTGACAGTCCCCTTGGGCTCTCTGCCCAGTTGTGTTTTCACCTCGCGTCCTGCTCTGTGTCCCGCTGGCCGCCGGCCCCCCTGCTGCCCGCCTCCCTCTCAGCTCCCTGGGACCTGCTGCCGCCGGTCCCCTCCCGGCCCGGACCCGCCAGCCCCGGGGAAGCGGGAAGGGCCGGGCTCACAGCGCTGTCCCCGCAGCTGTGGACATGGCTGGAGGAGCTGCAGAAGGAGCTGCTGGACGACGTGTACGCCGAGTCAGTGGAGGCCGTGCAGGACCTCATCAAGCGCTTCGGGCAGCAGCAGCAGACCACCCTGCAGGTGACCGTGAACGTGATCAAGGAAGGGGAGGACCTCATCCAGCAGCTGAGGTGGGCCACGCCCCGTCCCTGTGCCCCGTCCCCGCGCGGACGCTCTGAGGTCTGCGGGGGACTTCCCCTCCCCCTCACTTTTTGGAACAATTAGCTATAATTCTCTGTCCAGCTAGGCAGAGAACGAGTAACATCCATGCGTGCAAAGGAGACTAATATCACTCTCTCTTTTCTTTTTCTCTCTCACAGTTTTTTTCACTCTTACGATTTTTCTCATTATGGCATTGACTAATACTCCTCCCCAGGATTCAGGTCTTATTAATATTTCCTTTTAACACCTACCTAGAAATTACTGAAATTTCTTTACAAACCAGATGAACTTAAGCCTCCCAGGACCGTGTCCTTCGGGCCCTGAGCGATCTGCTTTTCTACAGTGTGGTGGGCGTCCCTCCTCTCAGGGTCCAGGCTCGGCAGGCCTGGCCTCGGGGGGGCACCAGGTGGCACTCAGGTGCTCCTAGTGGCAGGAAGAGGGGAGGCAGACTGGGGCAGAGAGCATATCCCTGTCCTTGGGTCACAGGGAACGGTCACGTAAATGCAGTGCCCCTGCTGGATCCCTCGGGGTCGCTTATCTCATCGCCCCTGACAACTTCCCATGATGCTTGCTTTTCTGAGAGTCCGGCAGACTTCCTCGATAAAGGCTCAGTTGGCTGCATTACAGCTTAACCCCACAGCTGACGTGGCTTCACCATTTGTAGTGAACGGGTGCCATCTGTTCTCTACTTACGGAGAAAAGTGGCTGAAGATGAAACTCTGCGACATGACTCACATGATTGTTAGCCTTCTTCTAAGAGAGGGGCTGTGAAAAAGTGCGGAAGGAGCTCCTCAGCGTATCCTGAGATCCAGGGAGGAAGGCCCGGCTGGTTTGGCGGGAGGGGCGGCTGATTCCGTGTTCGGAGTGCGGCAGTCCCACTTCCCGCCGGCTTCTTTCCCGAGGCCCCAGCCGCCGGTTCTGGCCCCCGGCAGGGTGAGGCTCTCCCATCCAGTTCCTGTTTGTCCCTCTCCGCCCCTTCTCAGGGACTCCGCCATCTCCAGCAACAAGACCCCACACAACAGCTCCATCAGCCACATCGAGACGGTGCTGCAGCAGCTGGACGAGGCCCAGGCCCAGATGGAGGAGCTCTTCCAGGAGCGCAAGATCAAGCTCGAGCTCTTCCTGCAGTTGCGCATCTTCGAGAGGGACGCCATCGATGTGAGTGTCCCCCCCGCCCCGCCCACCCTGGCCTTCTCCCAGAGCTCCAGCACCCCTCCTCTGCCCCTCGCCTACTGCCCCAGCCTCTGCGCCGGGAGGGGGGGGGAGGGGGGGGAGGGGAGGGGAGGGAGGGGGAGGGAAAGGGTGGCTCCTCCCAGCTCGGCCCTGGGGGGGGGGCCTGGCTCTGGGGCAGGCAGGTGGGTAGCGGGACAGACACCACACAGCAGGACAGCAAAGCGAGCGAGCTTTGAGAGTGGATTGGGCAGGGCTTCTGCAGACAGGGCCACCTCGTCACCTGGCTTGTTCGTCCCTGCTTGGACCCCTCACAGCAGCCCCTTGTCCTGGAAGCAGGAGCACAAGCTCAGGGCAGTGGTGCTCTTCCTCCCTCCTTCCCTCCGCCCCCCCCGCCCCCGCCATTCCCCTCCCTTCAAGAGTGAGTGTTCCCTGAGCCTGTGGTCATAAGGTTGTACGTCCCAGGAAACCCCATTTTTTTCCCACAGAAATGTTCTCGGGCGATCTGTAATTCTTACCAAAAAAATTGACTTTTGCACCTTATATGTGACCGGGAGAAAGAAGGACAGGTTTCTTTTCTTTTTCTTTTCTTTTTTTTTCCGAAAAAGGTTTCTTCTTCTTCTTCACAGAAATGTTCTCAGGTGATCTGTATTTCTTACCTAAAAATCAACTTTTGCACCTTATATGTGACTAGGAAAAAGAAGGACAGGTTTCTTAAGAGGGCGGTTCTTAATCCTCTGCCAGGCAAAATCTTTTATTTTTGAACTTGATGAAGTACAAGCAGAAGTAAGTATAATTGGATGACGCTGAATCTGTGTGTGAAATATGGTAAAAGGAGCCAGAACTCCCTGGGTGGGCCTGGCTTCCTGGAGCCGGTGGGCTTCATGCCGCTGCTGGCAGGGACCTGCTGCGTGTCCAGATACCTCCAGGCGTCCCAGGTGGCCCGGGCCTGGCGGCCAGGATCTGTAGAGCCTGCTGTCTCCACATCTATCACTTGTCCTGCGTTTGGAACAGGGCCTTGAGGACAATGGGGTCCAGACCGAGGTGCCACCGAAGGCAGAGGGATGGCAGGGCTGCCACAGCTGAGGGGGACCGTCTGCCCAAAGTGGGCCTTGGTGCTAGTCCCTCGGTCCCGCCCCGAGTGGTGGTTTGGTGTGTGTGCCTCTCACAGGGGCCTTTGGTTGCCTGCTTGTCTAAAATTCCATCAATGTTTTCATTAAAGAAAGGCCGTCTTGGCTGTTTCATTGTCATCACTGGTTGATGACAAGAAGGGAGTTAAACCCTGCACATGTTGCCTGGTAACAGCTACTCAAGGGCTCTGGTCTTGACCTTCCCATCCACGTGGAGCCACATGAAGAAGAGGTGCGCTGGTCTCAACTCCCAGTGCCGCGCCACAGCTGCCAGGTTGCAGTGTTTGGGGGTAGCCAGGGTCAGGGTGCATCGTTGGTGGGTAGCCAGGGTCAGGGTGCATCGTTGGTGGGTAGCCAGGGTCAGGGTGCATCGTTGGTGGGTAGCCAGGGTCAGGGCGCATCGTCGGGGGGTAGCCAGGGTCAGGGCGCATCATCGGGGGGTAGCCAGGGTCAGGGCGCATCATCGGGGGGTAGCCAGGGTCAGGGCGCATCATTGGGGGGTAGCCAGGGTCAGGGTGCATCATTGGTGGGCAGCCAGGGTCAGAGTGCATTATTGGTGGTCAGCGAGGGTCAGGGTGCATCCTTGGGGGCTGGCCAGGGTCAGGGTGCAGCGCTGCATGAACAGAAGAGCCAGTGTGGCTGCCTTCCTCTCTGACCTCCGCTTCATGGGAATTGCTCCTGGTGACTTAGCTGCTTACGGAATAGTTTCGATCAAGGAACACAGAGCAATCAGAAACATTATTGGAAGTTTTCCTTCCAGGACATTTTGATATTTGAAAAAAAATATTGGCTTTACTTGTATTAATGTTATCGCAAAGGGAAGAATTTTTGTTGTTGTTGTATTTCTACTTTCATAAAACTACTGTTTTAAAACGTAGATCAGGAACCAAAAACATACATTTTCCCCACGTGATAGCCGCAGAGTTCCACATGGCCTCAGCAAAGCCCCCGCCCTCGGCCTGGGAGAAGCGCTTTCCCAAGCTGGGAACGTAACCCTGCAGTTCGGTCACAGACCAGCTAAAATATAGTTTAAAAGCTTTTAAATGTCACAGCCTGAGAGCCTCTGTTCTCTGGAGTAATCCTGAAAATGTGAAAAACCTGAGCAGTTTAGGCTCTGCAGGGATTTCCTCTCCTGTCTGGGAAGATGCCCCCTCTGACTGCCCATAGGAGGCATGGAGTTATCTTTGTGGTAGAAGTTCATCTGTTACCTGGTCAGTTAGAAAAATCGCCCGTATCACTTGTATTTCAATTGAAATAGCACTTCCATCTCTCAGAAGTGGAGCAGGGTTTCCTATGGCTTAGAATATTGCTATTTCAGTCTCCAAATATTCCATATAAAATCTGCTGTGTTGGTCTAAAAAGAACAACAAAAGCCTTACACTAGCATCTTGTGACAGTTTAGTTATGGAGAACAGTCATAACTATCTGTGCATTTAGAAAGAAAAACAAACTTTCTAAAAATTCGGGGCTACATTTAAAAAAATTGTGTCAAAGTTATTTCTTTAAAGAATCCCTCTTCAAAAAAACCTTCCACTTTCTGGAGCTTTGTTTGTGCCACAGATTTCTTTTCTTGGCTTGTGTGGTTATTAACAATGCTGAACGCGAGGGCAGGATTTTCCCTGATGATCCTGGATCCTGACCATCGCCAGCGTTTCTTTGTGCTCAGTGAGTGTTTTTGAATCCTGCTGCTTTTAGCACATTGACCTTTGTTTATTGTCCATTTCTTGAGTGTTTTTTGAGCCTAATGTGGTCTCTATGAGGCACTGTCACTGAGTCTGTAACTCACCACCACACCTCTCTTCTCCCTCAGTGTCAGAAAACAAACAAACATTAAGAAAGAAAATTCCCGGACTTCCCTGGTGGCACAGTGGTTAAGAATCCACCTGCCAATGCAGGGGACACGGGTTCGAGCCCTGGACCGGGAAGATCCCACATGCCGCGGAGCAACTAAGCCCGTGCACCACAACTACTGAGCCTGCACTCTAGAGCCCACGAGCCACAACTACTGAAGCCTGTGAGCCTAGAGCCTGTGCTCTGCAACAAGAGAAGCCCGCACACTGCAACGAAAAGTAGCCCCCGCTCACCACAACTAGAGAAAGCCATGCACAGCAACAAAAGACCCAACACAGCCAAAAATAAATAAATAAAATTAATTAACTAATTTAAAAAAAGTCCCCTTAGAATAGAAATAAAGATTAAAGTTATGGTAGTTTTCTTCCTTTTAAAAAATATTTTTCTCGTAGCCACTTGGTTTGTGTCTAATTTGGTGTTGTTTAAAATGATTACTTTATAAATTGATATAATTTAATATAATGTGTACATATATTATGGAGACCAAGTAATAAAAGGAAGAAATCAGGAAGATTTGGGCAATAGGAATTTAGAGAAGCCTTAAGATGTTTATTACTTCCCATCTCCCAGCTGGATTCTGTGTAAACTCTCTCACATTCTCAAATTGTCAAACTAATTTCCTTACAGCTCCTGTGGACAAAGTAAATGAGGGTCCATGGGAAATGCTGTTTCATTGAAGTGTAGAGTATAATATTCTTTCACAAGAAGTTTTTCTCCTCCTTTCTGGATTTCATAATTTTTGGTCTTAATTTTTAAAAAGTATACCGTGAAAGTTTTCAAACTACACAGAAGTAGCGAGAACAGTACAACGACCTTCCAGATGCCTGTCCTGTAAATTCAACATGAGTTTCCCCCTCTTACGTCAAGTATCCTCTTGCTATTGCTGTGCTGTAGTATTTCAGAGGAAAACTTTGCCAGCTGATCATGTTTCAGTCCTAAAGGCTTTGTAAATATCTCTAAAACATAGGCCATTTTCTTGCATAACCACATCCTAAGCACCTCGCCGTTACGAGTGATGCTTTGTTGTCTGCTAATACCCAGCCTCTGTTCAGATTTCTGCAAGTGCTGCAGAGAAGAGGCACGTGGGGTCTGCTCCTGCGTTTGGTGGTTAGTCTTGTCATCTAGAATCCTCCCCCCATCCACCCTTCTCTTTTTCCCGTGTTGTGACTTGTTGAAATAACTGTTCAGTTGTCAAAGGAACCAGGTCCCACATTTTGCATTTTCTCGCTTGATCTCTGGTAGGCTGTTTAACTGCTTTTCTTTCCTCGGCATTTCCTGTAACCTTAGAAGGCAGGTGGGAAGACCCAGTTAGGTTCAGGTTCATTTTGGGACCAGAAGCTGCGCAGGTGGCTCAGCGTGGTTCCTCCTGCCAGGAGGCGTGTGCTGTCTTGTCCCGCATCTTTGGGGATTCTGCGGGCGGCCTTCGGGGCAGGAGGTACAGCCTGGGCCCCGTCAGCCTCTCCCGTGATAGTTCACTGGGCGCTGATGACCTTTACCTGAACAGGTGGTGTACTAGGATTTTCTTTTTGGTTACAAAGAAGTTTTCTAATTTTATTATTTCTACATTTAATAGCTAGATTTAACCGTAAAGAGGAACTTTCCTTTATCGCTGTGTGCTTAAATAATTAACTTTCTCCTTTAAGAACCAATTTTGAGGATAAAGGTTGGTTCCCTTTAATCAAAACCGAAGAGCTTTTCATTGAATTTTTGGCTTTTTAGCTCTTCTTTTTTTAACATCATTAGGAATTAATGGACTTTTGTATATTCAGTGTATCTTATTCAAGGTCTCATGGTCCCAGTCACCTGGCTCCCGTGTCCTTTTGACACAGTCGCCGTAACTCTTCCTTCCCTACCTGGCACAGTGAGATGTCACAGCAGATATTTATTTTTTAAGCCTTGGTCCTAAGCAGATGCTCTCCTCTGTCAGATCATCTCAGACCTTGAGTCCTGGAACGACGAGCTTTCTCAGCAAATGAATGACTTTGACACGGAGGACCTCACAATAGCAGAGCAGCGCCTGCAGCACCACGCGGACAAGGCTCTGACCATGAATAACCTGACCTTCGACGTCATCCACCAGGGGCAGGACCTCCTGCAGTATGTCAACGAAGTGCAGGCCTCCGGTGAGCAGCGCGTCCCGCCCTGGGGCGGGTTTCGTGTCCCCGCAGGAACGCGTCCGGTTCCTTTCAGGGTGACGGCTACGCAGGTCACTTACCCCTGTGATTGAGGTGTTATAAATACCTGCTCTCTGAAAGGAAACGTTTTGCTTTCTTTCACCCACATAATATGATCACGTTTAACACTGGATAGTGTACTTACCCTTCATATTCCTGCATGTTATTTCAAGTGGCACGAACTTCAGTTTTACAAATTATATATTGTTGGATCTCCATGAATGAAATGTAAACCCCAAGAAAATATTTTCATGTCCTTTATTTTTTTCTTAGTTTATATTTTACCAGCAGATGTCACTCTAGGCTCAAAAACATAGAGGGAACTGTAGTGTTAGAAACTTAGCAACAACCTGTGTCCTACGTTACTCATCTTACACAAGTCAAATTAAATGCTTCCTCAAGAGTGAACGGGTATACAGTGGATAACAACGGAAACAAACCGAAGTTTGTGCATTTAAAAAGGACTCACTTTCACCAGATATCAGTGTAGGAACAGAAGTAGATTGATAGGAAATGGGTTTGCTTTGATTAGCTGTACGTTACATTTGGCTTTGGACCACATCGAATTTATCCTCTGAGACATGCTCGGAGGCAGGCATAAACCTCCTCTGCTGCCTCTGCCCTGCTCAGACTTGGCCTTCACGGTAATGGCTTGGCCCGGCGCCGGGCAGGTAGTTCACAAATGCAGCATGTACGTCAAGCTCCCTTAAGAACAGGTTGAGTTACGGTGTTCTCAGGGTATATGCCCAGTAGTGGGATTGCTGGGTCGTATGGTAATTCTGTTTTTAGTTTTTTAAGGAAGCTCCATACCGTTCTCCGTAGTGGCTGTATCAGTTTACATTCCCACCAGCAGTGCAAGAGGGTTCCCGTTTCTCCACACCCTCTCCAGCATTTATTGTTTGTAGATGTTTTGATGATGGCCATTCTGACCTGCACGAGGTGACACCTCATTGTAGTTTTGATTTACATTTCTCTAATGATTAGTGATGTTGAGCATCCTTCCATGTGTTTGTTGGCAATCTGTATATCTTCTTTGGAGAAAACCATAATTCAAAAAGAGACACGTACCACAATGTTCATTGCAGCACTATTTACAATAGCCAAGACATGGAAGCAACCTAAGTGTCCATGAATGGATAAAGAAGATGTGGCACATATATACAATGGAATAATTACTCAGCCATAAAAAGAAATGAAACTGAGTTATTTGTAGTGAGGTGGATGGACCTAGAGTCTGTCATACAGAGTGAAGTAAGTCAGAAAGAGAAAAACAAATACCGTGTGCTAACACATGTATGTGGAATCTTAAAAAGAAAAATGGTTCTGTTGAACCTAGGGGCAGGACAGGAATAAAGATGCAGATGTAAAGAATGGACTTGAGGACATGGGGAGGGGGAAGGGTAAGCTGGGACGAAGTGAGAGAGTAGCATGGACATATACACACTACCAAATGTAAAATAGGTAGCTATTGGGAAGCAGCCACATAGCACAGGGAGATCAGCTTGGTGCTTTGTGACCACCTAGAGGGGTGGGATAGGGAGGGTGGGAGGGAGGCTCAAGAGGGAGGGGATATGGGGATATATGTATGCATATGGCTGATTCACGTTGTTATACAGCAGACACTCACACAACATTGTACAGCAATTATACTCCAATAAAGATTTTAAAAAAAAAGAACAGGTTGAAGTGCTATTTGAATTCCGGGCCTCCCTCCAATGTCCGCAGGCGTGGAGCTGCTTTGCGACAGAGATGTAGACATGGCCACCCGGGTCCAGGACTTGCTGGAGTTTCTCCACGAGAAGCAGCAGGAGCTGGATTTAGCAGCCGAGCAGCATCGGAAGCACCTGGAGCAGTGTGTGCAGCTCCGCCACCTGCAGGCCGAAGTGAAGCAGGTAAACAGAGGGCCGGAGAGAAGGGGGCCCAGCCGACACGCAAGCGCTCGATGAGTGCTCTCCCGGTAACTCTCACGTGTGAGCCTTGGGGCAGATTGTCCCTGATCAGAACACAGCTGTCCTGGTGTAGAATACAACACACCCCCTGACACACCACAGCTAGTGTGTAAAATTGAGCCAGTGCCTGGGCGGCTCTGTGTTTACTCTGTAGTGGAAAAGCCTTCGTCACCCAGCAGCTGGTCACTTGAGAGTCACCTCCACTTAGCTTGTTTTGTTATTGGTCGTCTCTTGCCTGAAACCCTGAGCACATTCCTTCCCGGGCTGAATAACTATATGATTTTTTTTTTTTTCCCCAAATAGACTGTTAGCAGTCTGGCCGGGATCACAGGCTGTGTATGGCTGGGGTCTTTTTGTGTTATCGGGATACGGTACTGCCATCTCCCAGATAGCATGGCAAAATAAAAATGGGACATTTGGAAGAGATTGCTTTTGGTTCGGTGCCAATGGGATTCCATGCATATGTATATTTAGCATGTCCGTGACATTTTATCACGTGAGCAGGGAAACCATGGAAGTATGGCTTTCTGGGATTCTTGTAGATGTGTAGAAAAGCATCTGTTTGTTTGATTGGAGGGGACTTAATGGTTGCCAAATGGCTGTTGTAGCCCCAGCTATCACCTCCACATTCCAGGTATCAGGAAGGGGAAAGCATATCAAGAAAGAGGCGGCGCCGGGATCAGAAAAGAAATGTGTTCCCCAAATGGCCCAGAAGCCCCTGCTTTGATCTCAGTGGCTAGAATTGCGTCACGTCTGCAACCAAGCTGTCATAGGAGCTGAGAACTGGCTTTATTTTAAGCTCCTTCCCAAGTTGGGATTTTCTGAGTAAAGGACATGAGGAAAATAGGTACCGGTTAGGTAACCAGCAGTTTCTGCCACACATGATTACCCAGAATGACCTTCCACATCCCTGTGGCTTCCATGGTCAGAACTGACTTCTCATTCTGTGATGCTGAGAATCTGGTGCTGTGGCCCTGAGCGTTAGCGGACAGCTAAGTTCACCCTTGGGTTAGTGTGCTGTCTTAACGCTGACTCTAAAGTGGAAAATACGTTAGTGAAATAAAGCAGTTCCCTTATCAAGCAGTTTGCTAATTCTGCATGTTCACGAGGCCTAAAAGGAGTGAAAGATACATATTTTTGAGTGTCAGGGAATTCTTTGCAGTTGTAGGTTTTCTAGTGTGTGAGCCTCAGTCTGCTTTGACCTGTGGACTCATGATCAATCCGCCGGACCCTCCACCTTTTCCAGCTCCCACTTGAAACTAAACATGACAGAATTAATTTTAAAATGCAGCACTTACGATCAGATACCATGGAAGGGTAGCAGGCTGTCGCCCGTAGGATCACGAGGAAATCACTGCTTCGTAGCTAAGTGAGCAGCTCGACCGCTGTGCACGCGGCCTGCGTCACTGCTGGCCCGCGGCCTGGGTGCCCTGGAGGGGCTGCTGCATGGAGTTCCCTGTGTCGCGTTGCAGGTGCTGGGCTGGATCCGCAACGGAGAGTCAATGCTGAACGCCGGCCTCATCACGGCCAGCTCGCTGCAGGAGGCGGAGCAGCTGCAGAGAGAGCACGAGCAGTTCCAGCACGCCATCGAGGTGGGGACGCCCGGCCGCCCGTTCAGTCCCCTCACGCGGCACTGACCCTGGGAGCCCAAGGGGGTTCGGTGGAGCCCAAAACGGCTGCGCTTACGAACCTGCAGTTCGTTACCAGACGGGGAAGCAGTCTGGCAACTGCAGTGATGTGAGGCTGTCCATGCCCACCAGGGCGACCTCACCGCAAGGGTCCCAGAGGCCAGTGGTGGCTCTGTCCCCTTGCTGTGAGGGCCCTGGCAGGATGCACCTCACCTGTCAGGAACATCTCGGCACCAGGGAGCCCGAGCTGGGGTCTCGGCTGAGGTTTTTTACATTTTGCTGATATTATAGGCACAGTTGCTGCTGTGTAACCGGTCTTGAAAAATCAGGGCATTCGGGGTGGCTCTTCAGGACCGGGTGCCAATCGCCAGTTCCCTGTTCCTCATAAACAGTTCTGTGCACATAGCTCTTGTGACCCTAGGGAAAAGCAGCGTCCCTCACCATAGGGTTTTGTGCCTTGACGGGGTCAGTGCTGTGCCGGGACTTGAGCAAAATGGCTCGGCCAGTCACTCTCACAGCATATGGATTAATTCATTTTAGAGTATTTTTGGAGGGGGGGTAGTTAATGATTGTGATGGGTGGTCTCAAGGCGCAGTCAAGGGAAAAAGAGCATTTGATTATAGGAAACTTGTTTCCTGCTCTAGTTATATACATATTCTCAGCCAGAGATGAAAACCAAAGAAACTACCATTAATTTCTTCCCTAGATTAATTTACTCTCAACTATTCAGCGCCAGTGGACAGACACACTTCTCCCTGAAGCCCAGACTCTGGGTGAATCTTGTGAAAATCGTACCCTGTGCCCAGTGCCTTCTAGTAATTAAACCACTGATGCGCCCCACCGTCTGGGTAACGGACAGGAATACGCTGGGTACAGTATTTTATGGGGCCATTAGTACCACTTCAGGTGGAACGCAAAATTTTGCCATTGTTTAAAAAAAAGAGAAAACTCTGTGTCCACAGAGACCCATGTGCTTCCCCCTGACGGCTGCCCTGCCGGGCCCTCTGGTTTCCCCGAGAAGCCTGACCCCAGCCCCTCACAGAAGCTTCTAGTGAGGATACGAGAGCAGGGGTTGTTACCAGATTTGCCAGTTTGTTTTCATAGGTTCATTGTCTGGCATGGACCTCCAGAGAACACAGTTGGTTCATTTTTAGCTTTTAACTGTGTTTCTCTCTTTCTCTTTTTTTAAATCAGTAGCTTTTGAAAACCTTTTACTCGAGTCCAGAGTTTAAGGTAGAAGTGACGTAAAGAGCATTCGCTTAGGCCGCCTTTTTCTCCACTTGTTCATTCGCCCCTGGCTGCTAGTGTAAGGAGAATCAATAGGAGCATATTGTTTTTAGCGTATTGGCTGCTAAGGGTTTTTCCTGCTATTTCTCAAAAGCTGGAAACTCCACAACCGAGACCCATTCTGCCAAGTCCTAAGGCATGTCATCCTTCCCTGGGTAAATATAAATAGCTGTTGGGAGGCATAAGAACTTTTTTTTCCTAACTAACCTGTGAGCTGTGTCTTTCGAAGCGTCCTGATGCGTATTAAGTGAGGTCGTTTCCCTAAGAGCAAGCAGACAGGAGGGCTGCGGCCTTCCCGCCCCTTCCCGGCGGGTGCGCGGCAGCCCCGCTGAAGAGCCCTCCGCTCTCTCCCCCCAGAAGACCCACCAGAGCGCGCTGCAGGTGCAGCAGAAGGCGGAGGCCATGCTGCAGGCCAACCACTACGACGTGGACATGATCCGCGACTGCGCCGAGAAGGTGGCCTCGCACTGGCAGCAGCTGATGCTCAGGATGGAGGACCGGCTGAAGCTGGTGAACGCGTCCGTGGCCTTCTACAAGACCTCGGAGCAGGTGGGCTGCCGCCGGGGCCGCTGCCGCGCCTGCGCGCGCGGTCCTGGGCCAGTCGAGCAGAGACGGGCGGCGTGATAGAATTAAGATGATTCCGGCTTCCCTTACGTATCAAAGCATGACAGGTTGGAAAGGATCCGAGGAGACGTCCCTTTTCCCCTCATTTAAATGTACGGCCTGACACAGGGCAGAGAGAGGCGGGAAATTCACCTTTCATTTTGCCCTTGTTCCGAAAGGCCTGCGTGGCCGCGCGTCAGGGGATGGTCTCGGTCCTCGGGCCAGCACCTGTCATGCCATCGGTGCCGAGCGGCCCCTCTGAGCCCGGGATTCTCTCCTGCCGCAGGTCTGCAGCGTCCTCGAGAGCCTGGAGCAGGAGTACAAGAGAGAAGAGGACTGGTGTGGAGGGGCCGACAAGCTGGGCCCCAATTCCGAGACGGACCACGTCACCCCAATGATCAGCAAGCACCTTGAACAGAAGGAAGCGTTCCTGAAGGTACGGAGCCGGCCTTCCGGTTCTGGTGCCTCAGTGGCGGGGTTCGCAGCCCCCCGAGGGTCCACCTGAGCCGGTGGGGCGTCCGGACCGTCAGTCCCACAGCTGCGGCCACTCCTCCATCCCCTCCTGCCTCACAGCGCCCCTGCCCTGGAGAGAGATTGGGGTGACCCTTTCTCAGCCATAAGTCAGCTGATCGGAGAAGATCTTAAAATCTTTTTTCAGTTGTGATTTGTACTCTCCTTCTAGTTTTCACAGAGAAAGAGCTAGATAGAAACCTGTGTGCATAAAGAATGGGTAGAAGTCACAATACCAAGTGATTCTGAACAGACACACGCAGAGAGATTGATTTGGGGGAACAAAAATGCTTAGAGCTTAAAGTAATCTTCCTTTGGAAATTCAGCCTTTTTAGGAATAAAGACTGTCTCAGAACATGTGTGAGCCCAGTGTAGAGTGGACACAAAGCAGGAACACCCCTTGTGGTTCACAGGACCAGTTACTAATACTGTACTTATTCAGGAAATGTTTCCTGCAAGAGAAATTTAATCCCATTCAAGGCCTGGCTGGAAGTTTTAACTCTGAGAAGCTTTAAATGAGGCACTTATCAAGCCTGCTTTGTCATTTGTATATATAGTCATAGCTGAGTTACTGGTGTGCTTTGCAACAATTAAATTTTTAAAAGTGGTCAGAATGTTTAGATACATTGACTTCTTTGAATGTTTCCACGTTGCATTCTTTCACTTGTGAAAAAGATCTCAGGTTCTGCTGGTGGCCACTCAGACCTATGAAAAATAGTTGTGGTGTTTACTTTCCATGCTGCTTGGTTTAGTTTTCCTCATCTCCAGCATCCTGACCTCTCTGACACCATTTCCTGTCACTTTTAATCATTTCTGTTTCTGTTTCATTTCTGAAGGTGATCCTCTGAGCTGACAGAGAGTTATTGTTTAGTCTGGGAGAACAAATTGTAACTCTTTGAAAATTCTTACCTGGTAACTTATTATGAGCTTCCACCACAGAGATTTTCTTTTTAAGCAAATCAAGGTGGGAAAACAGTTGGAGCTTCCCAGGGTCATTAGTTGTAACTATTCCAAACAGGACTTGAAAGCCTCACCCCTGCTTGTCGCTGCTGTTGAAGTTTATGAAAAGTCCACCACTATTGGGATGTTTTGAGGTGGAATCGTTACAATTGCCTCTCTTTCTCTGGAATCCATTTAGTATAAAACAAAATTACATACTACTTAGTTAATATAATTAAGAAAGATATTTAGGTAAAATTACAAAACAAAAATAATCACAGACCTGGTCAGATTCTTTCATTCAACTAGGATTATGTCTTTGGTGTGTTGGATATCTTTAAACTTCTTATCATGGAAGTTTAAAAATGCGTATGGAAATTAAGAGAATGGATAATGAACCCCCATGTACTTCTCACCCACCTTCAATAATTACCAACATATGGGCATATGCCCACCTTTACTGGATTATTTTAAATTCTAGATATTACACAATTTTATTTATAAATACCTCTGTGTGTATCTAAGCATTAAATTCTACCTTTCTAAAACCATTCTACAACCACAATACCATTATTGGACCTGAAAAATTAACAGTAACTCTTACTTTATATAAAATCCAATGGTGTTCACATTTCTCTGATTGTCCCATAAATGTGTTTTTATACGTGGTCTTAATCAAAATCCAAACAAGACCATGCATTGATTTGATTGGTATGTCTCTTAAGTCTCTTTTAGTCTAAATCCCACCCTCCCTTTTATTAGCATTTGTTAATTGAAGAAATAAGTTATTCATACTGCGGAATTTCCCTCATTCTGGATTTCGTAATTGCATCCCGTGGAGTCATTTAGCACCATCCCGGATTCTCTACATTTCTGTTAGTTGGGTTGAGGGCCTTGATCCGGTTCAGGTTTAAGTGAGTGTGTGGGGTACACTTAGGGTACCTGATGGGTGGTGTTGCGTACTTCCAACGGCATTGCTCCAGGACACACACAGGTCTGCTTCTCCTGCTGTCTCTGTGATATGAGGGCTTTTCAATGCTTCAGACGTCGTAAGTCCACGTCATCCATTGTGTACTTCCCCATCAGCCTTTCACCCGCTGGGTTGAGTAGCCAGTGGTGATATTGTTTCATTAGGAGTTGCAAAATGGTGGTATTCTATCATTCTTTCTGCCTTGATTAGCTGCAGTTATTCCCTCCTCAGCTATTTGGTCATGCTAAAATAGAGGTTGTCCAAAAAAAGGGGGGGGAGGTAAATGCTTGATTCCTTCCCTTTGTTTATGATTTTCAGAATAATGATCTGTTGCCCTAGCAACCTCTGCATATGATTAATTTGTTCTTTTAGTATCATCATGGATTTTAACATTTGGTGTGTTTCAATCAGTTACAGTCATTTATCTTTTTATATTCAACTTGTCCCACTAGTGGGAGCCCCTTCAAGTCAGGTTGGCTCAGATGTCCTTTTGATGTAACTCTAGCAATCTTTACGGCTTCCTTGCTGTTTGGTATGACAACTTATTTCAGTCTTATCAGTAGAGACTCATGATGTAGTTTTCTCTTAATTTAAAAGAAAAAAAAAAAAAGGTATTGCAGCTCCAACTACTGAAAAGGCCTAGGAACAATGACCAGCATCCCTGATATACGACAGCAAGCACCCCTAGTGCCCACGTTGTGGGCTTTCAGTGCCATTTACCACAAGAAGGAGACGGGGCTCCTTGAAAAAAAGATTGATTCCAGATCTGGGCTAGGAAATGTGCGAGATATTTCCAATTCTATTATAATGAAGGGATTTTTTTTCCTGAACCATTTTGATTTTATATTTATATCTCTTTTCTCTTAAATAAAACTCTTTTTTAAATACATTAATGAAATTACTTACTTGGTTTACAAACATGGAATTTCAGTTTTCTGTTACCACAATAACACCATATAACAAACCACCCCACAATTCAGTGGCTTAAACCAAGGGTCAGCAAGCTAAGCCCTGAGGGCTAAACCTGGCCACTCCCATTCACTTAAGTATCTTTCGAGGCCACTTTCATCTACAATGGGCAGGTTGAGTAGTTGCAGCAGAGAGATGGAGACCACATGACTCGGAGAGCTGAAAATATTTACTGTCTGCCCTTTATAGACATCCCGGTTCAGCGTAGCCGCCAGGTCCTCTGACTGAGGGTTTCTCCCAAGACTGTGATCAAGTTGTTGGTCAGGGATGTGGTCACCTCAAGGCTCGACTGGGGAAGGGCTTTACTTCCTCTCGGGCTGCAGGCCATGGATCACCCTCAGTCCCTGCCCACCTGGACCTCACCGTGGGGCAGCTCTCAACATAGCAGCTGGGTTCAGCAGAGCAAGGGCTCCAAGACAGAGATTTTTTTTAAAGTTGAAATAGGATTTAGCCTATGTATTCTCCAGACACAGATTGGCTAGATGAACGCTTTAGATTAGGACCTATGTTAGAGCCACGTGATGTCATCCATATACACTGAAGATACATGTCTGTATGAGTCCCATGAACCCATTGCTCTGCATTATTTCTTAGGCTTGCACGCTTGCTAGGAGGAATGCAGATGTCTTCCTGAAATACCTGCACAGGAACAGCGTGAACATGCCTGGAATGGTGACACATATCAAAGCCCCTGAACAACAAGTGAAAAGTGAGTACACCTAGGAGTCAGCTGACTGATGAGCTTGACAAGACATGTTCTAAAATCTTGGTCCAGGGCTTCATTTTGAATGTCCTTTTCGTATCATTAAAGTTCTCCTAACTTATCTTAATAATAAAATATTAAACAAATATATAGGTTGATAATTTATTGAATAAAGTTGAAGAATATAAACAGGGAGAAAATACAGCATGTTCAGGATATTTATTGGCATCGACTGTTTTGTTAAAAGTAAGTGAAAATGTAAGTCGGGAAAAAAATGAAAGAATTATCTACAGGCAAAATACTTTTAAAAGTTTAAATCACAAAAATTATATACCCATTTCATTGCTATAATGTATCAGTTTTACATACTTAAAGCATTATTAATAAAAGCAAATTGCCAAAGAATGTTATATAGGTAGATGGGTATCATTTGAGTTTAAAAATGTACAAAACCGTACACACACACACACACACACATATATAAATGCATAGAAAAAGACCTGGCAACAATTATACTAAACTGTAAGTAGGGTTGTTATGGGTGGAAGTTAAGGGTACTGATGATTTTTATGCTGTAGAATTCTGATTGAATATTTTGCAGTAAAAATGCATCCAGGTGATACATCATTTTAAACTTAATCATAATTTTTTTTAAAAGTTTAATTGAAATGACATGGAAGTGGGTCCTCAGAAAATGATGGGAGTTGTTTAAAACAGTCTCAGTATTCAGGCCCTATTCTATCAGCTTTAATCCTCACCTGAGCTTCAGTCCTGCCCCAGGCAGAGGCTACGGAAATAAGAGACTAGAGAAGACTTAACGCTCATTTTCGTTTCATTTAAGTGGTAGCTTATTTTTTGGCAGGCTTCAAATTTCAGTGCTAATTTGCTTCACTAAACTGGTTCACTTTTTAGGCGAGCAAAGATAATGTAACAGGACCAGCCAGTGAGCTGGCAGGTACATGCAGCTCGCAGGCTCCTGTTTCTCGCGAAGTACTCAGCCTATGAGGAACTCGGTAGATATTTGTGGAGAGGTTATTATTTTTAAAGTTTTCCAATAAAGTTATATTCCAGGTACCACTTATTTGATTTGCAATTTCAGTCAGGGAATCTTTTTCTGAAGTTTTTTTTTATCTGTTTACTTTGTAAACTTCTAGAGTAAAACAGACTCGCTGTAAAGAATGTTTAAAGTGTACAAATGTATATAAATGATCTAAATTCCTTTGCCAGTGGTAACCACTGTGAAGACCTTTTTGTGCATCCTTCTACGCACATAAATGGAAATATGCAGAGAGATACAAACATGTGTAGCTTCAACTCACCCATCTGGCTTTTTAATTTTTTTATTGAAGTGGGACTATATTCCCCTGCAATCTTCTTCTTACGCTTAGTAATAATCTTATTCTGTATCAGAATTTGGAGATCTGCTCTGTTACTTTTAACGTCCAGTATGGTGACTTTGTAATTGATTTAATCTGACCCCTAATCCATGGGCTCATACGTTGTTGCCAGTTTTGCCAAACAGCACCTCAGTGTGCGTGCATCTGGGTACAAATTGTGTTGAGAGCTTGTGTCAGCACCGTATCTGAAAGACAAATTCCTGGTTCAAGGGTGCGCACCACTCAGTGTCATTACCTGTCACCAAATGACCTCTGCAGGGGTTGTGCTCCATTTTCCTCCCTCAGTAATACAGACACACAGGTTTCCTCTGTCCCTTCTAGCCCTGGGCAGCGCAGTCCTTGCCAGGAAATGGTGTAAACTGATCTCATTGTTTTTGAGTGAGACGAAACGTTTCTGTATTTTTAGTGCCCATATTTCATTTCATATAATCATGACCTCCACGTTTATATGCTTTGCTCACTTTGCTAACAGATTATTCATATTTTCCTGTTGACTATTAAGTAAGTTAGATCCATCTTCTATGTTCGCAGTAGTTTTTCCTAGCTTTTTATTTGTGTAATATTTTTATGGCGGTTATTATTTGGTTATGAGATTTTTAATTCTCATGTAATCAGGTTGCTGTTTTAACTTTTCCTTTCTAGCTTCATGCTTCTCAACTTCATTTCCTTCCCTCTCCTAAGGGTTTATGTTTTTGGTTTTGTTTTTAAAGCCCGTCGTTTTCTTCTAGTACTCCACTGTTTCATCTGACATCTTTTGATGTATACTAAATTCCTTCCGCAGGAAAGTTCTCATGGTCTTGCACAAAACATCTAATACTGGTGTTTTTCCAGCCATTGTCAGATTGCCCCAGCAGGGGACTCAGTAGCTATCCCACCGACCCAGCCGACCTGAGGGATTAGAGGCCAGTTCGAGTGTCCAGTGATGTCAGTCCCAAGAGTAAACTGGAGTAAGAGAACAAGGAGAGGTCTGGACAGGCGTGTCAGGAAGGCCAGGCAGGCAGGCCGTGTGGCTCAGTGAATGATACTCTGGCTCACAATGGCATTTGCGTTAAAATGTCTTTAAATAAAAATGAACGGGATTTTGTGGGTGTTTTGCTCGACGGCGAGTACCAACGTGCGACTTTCTCTGCATCCTCTCAGATATCTTGAATGAACTCTTCCAGCGGGAGAACAGGGTGTTGCATTACTGGACCATGAGGAAGCGGCGGCTGGACCAGTGCCAGCAGTACGTGGTCTTTGAGCGAAGCGCCAAGCAGGTCAGCCATCCCACGGGCCCCCCGGCGCCCTCCTCCCCACGCTCAGGCCTCCATCGTCAGGCGGGCAGCTTCTGACATGGCAGCAGATGGGAAACCACTCCCTGATGATCAAAACAGCCTTGCCTTTTGCTTAACAGTTTGTTGCAAAAAAAAAAAAACCCCCAGCCTCGTAGAAGTGTGTTACTCAGTGATTTTGGCCTCAACAGGTGTGCCATTTAGCTCTGCCCAGCTGCCGTCACCCCACAGTTAAGACAGCAAAGTACGAGCAGTCATGGTCATGATGAGTTAAGTCACTGTAAAATAATATGGTGGGCAGTTTTCCATGTTGGTGTACTTATATTTTCAAGACAAAATTTTGTTCTTCGGATAAACTGAGCTAAAATTAAGTAAGAAATGTGGCAGAATTTCTCAGAATTCAGTATACTCAAAAAAAAGGTCATGCATTTGGCTAAGGCAAGAGGGTACGTTTGCAGTGCCCCCCCCCCCTCGGAAGTCATTTTGGGATCGATGGCCAGTCATGGAGATCATTTTAGGGTAAAGTCTGTCCGACTGTAACTCAAACAGGAAGATGCCTGTCACTTCTCTCTGGCCTTAACAGTAGCATAAGAATCCATGCCCATTAGTCCAGAATTCAGAGGGTCAGGAGGGAGTGGAAGGGAGAAGGCTTGTTCTCAGAATCCCCTGCGGGCACCTTACATCCTCCGCATCCCCAGGCCCTCTTCAGGGCTGTCGGTCCCTGGTGACCACGTGTGACCTGCTCTGTCTTCTGGATCCACCTGGAAACCTGACACGTGCCTGACGCAGCGTAGGCATTCGATAAAATCCTTTTAGCTCAAGAAAGATTACATTTTCCTCAGCACAGGTTTCTCACGTGGGGAACATATTTTGTTGAATTTGGTAAATGTCAGTCTCTCATTGGGCAACTTGCTGCCCAGAGCAGCTGGGTGTCCCAGGGTGTGAGCAGGAGTTCGTGGTCCCTGGACCTGGCGCCCCGACCCGGCCTCTCCCTTGTCTTGACTGACCTTCCCATATGCAGTTATCATATTCCCAGCAGGGGTGGCAAGCAGTAGTATTTTTTTCATGTTTAAATTCCATTTTCTTAACATTTTATTTAAGGATAATCTAACCATATTTCAGATTTATGAGGGCCTGATTTTATTTCTAATTAGAGATTGTTTCATAATCTTTTCTCACATCTTTGTTTATCTCTCTGTTGAAAGACAAGGAGTCATTCAGCTACGGAGAACAAAATTGTAAATAATTCCCTTGACAGAGAGAAATAATGGAATATGCTGTTGCTTTTTCCTAAAGTCAGTTCACGTGCCAAAAATAAAATCATTCAGTTTCTGCCGTTACAGATGATGGCCCGTCAGCCCCGCGGCCCTGTAGGGTTGGCTTCTGTGCTGTACAATAGCAACAATCCCACAGTAAATACCGAGTTGCGGGTGGGGTGTGGCAGGTGACTTCCAGCCCCTGCTCTGCTCTGGACGCCTCCTGCCTCTGGGCTCTTCCTCCCGGGCTGTCTGTGCCCCCCCCTCCCTTATCTCTGCCTCCGAAAGTTGGCTTTCAGTTCAGGGCTTGTTCTTGTTTCTCTTTCCTCTCTCCTTAGCTCTCACTGTTGGTGTCTCCCAGCCCTGACCTCCATTTCTGGTCTCCAGACGTAGAAACCCCAGCTCCCTCCTTGCGTCTCTCCACTTTGGCCTTAACCAAAGCAGAAGTGGACCCGGGACTCCCCGTCCGCCGTGTCCCCGCCCTCATCTTACCTGATTCCTGCCTTTCCCTCATCTTCCCAGCTTCACCCCTTCACCGGGGCCTGATGCAGCACATCTGCCCCCTCCTCCGCCCCTCGGAGCCCTCACGGGTACCAGCCCAGCCGTGTCTCGTCTAAACCCCTGGACCGGTTTGCTAACCGGTGTTGCTTCTCTCGCTCACTCTCCACTCCAGTCCCTTTTCCATGTGGCAGCCCCATTCACTTCCAGACCAAAGTCCAAAGGCCTGTGGCCTCCGAGGGCCCCCTGTCGCCCTCCAGCCTCGCCTCCAGCCTCCCCCTGTGCAGGGCCCCTTTCCTCCCGAGCCCATCCCTTCTCAGCCTGTGAGTCCCTCCTGGTCACAAGGGCAGGGCCCAAGCCTCTCCCACCCCAGCGCCCCCCTCAGCACCTGCCTGCGTAGAGGGCGCTTGGGCACGATTCGCTGTGTGAACGGAGGAAGTAGGGACCTTTGAATAAATTGACCAAAATGGCTTTCTGCCTCGGTGCACTGTCATTGTCAGCATTGTGTCAGAGATGGGATAGCCATGCTCGGGCAAAACGGAAGTAAATTCCCAGCCCGGAAGCTGCATGGTAAGTAATCTGGGTCGTGGCTTCCTTTTCATTTTTTTCTTCTAAAATGCCATAAATGCTGTGAAGTATCTAACAGAGACAGTGACGTTTCTGGTCCAAGAGCAGCAAATCACGGCAAATGACTCAGATACTGTGAAGGGCAGATATGAAAGCTTCCATGTTTTTATGTTTCTTTTCCATAGTGTTGCTTTTTCAGATGTGTATGTTTAAGTAAGATTTCACTTCAGATATTTGCACATAGAAGGAAAAAAATGGCTTCCATCTGAAAACATGAAAGAATAGGAGTCAGAATGTGTCCTTCTGTTGCCATCTGGACCTTGCCGGCCCCCTTCCTCCCAGGTGGGGTCATCTCTCTCCTACATCTGGGAGGTTAAGCCACTTCTGCCGGCATCTCCCCAGAGCATCTTTATGCATAATGGTGCTCTGTAGGAGCCCCCAGAAGGCAAGTGAAGTGGGTGCACACCTGAGTGCTCACTGAAGGCAGGAATAGGAAGAAACGGCTAACATTGTACATTTGAAAGCTGGGAATTTGCATCTGCTTTCTTTTCCTTTTTTAAGTTAGAACACCCCAGGAAGGCTGTCAAGTCCCTGTGACGTGAATGTCTCAGTATTCAGCAATACGAGGGTCTCAGACTTCCCCTTCCCCGCACTGTCTCAGTATTCTTGAGGGAGGCTATTCACTGGACTCTTATTGTCCTTTAGGTTCATGCTTATAAGAAACTCCTCAGCTTGTTATCGTTGATGCCTAAGTGACATGATTACAGTTTCCTAGAATGTCAACTTTTAATTTTGGAATTAAGATACATGTTTCAGAAGCTCATCTCCCTTTGAGGGAGTGTTTCTTGATGCGCCTGGGCTTGTGACTTTGCATTTAAATGAGATCCTGAGGTATTGGGACTTGCTTCACTGACGTTCAGCCGTGAACATGTTTCCATTCCTTCCGTCTCTAGGCTTTGGAGTGGATCCATGACAGTGGGGAGTTCTACCTTTCCACACACACCTCCACGGGTTCGAGTGTCCAGCACACCCAGGAGCTGCTAAAGGAGCACGAGGAGTTCCAGATCACGGCAAAGGTGAGCGCGCATTGGGTCAGTGCCTGCGTGCCTGCCTGGGTGCTTCCGAGATAACCTCGACCAGGATGCTTTGTGTAGAAGAGGTCTTTCTTAAAAATATCACTGAAGAAATACCTTATGCAATTGGAGGAACGGGGTGAGCCAGATGGACGGTTAGACCCTAATTTAGTGGTAATTCTAAGGCCTTTCACACTGTCCTCACTTGTCCGTTCGTTTATCTGTTTCCTCTTGTTCCTCTGATTTCTGGAAACGCCTCCCACCTCCTTCCTTTATTTCTTCTTTCTTCTTTGTCCTTTGCATTCTTCTCTTATTTTCGTTCTGTTCTATTTTCCACGTATTTGCTGAGTACTTGCTATTTTTATGGAATACTGGTGTTCCCAGCCTGACTTAGATGGATCCTGTACATGTTTCCTTTCCTCGTCTTGAACAGTGAAAACTGCTGCAGTAGCATCACGCCCAGTTGTCCAGTCACGAAGCTGTCTGGGTTTTATAGTTGGCAGAGTTTATGTCAGTGGCTGTGCATAGGCTTATGAAACTCGAGGCATTTTCACTTTTCTGCTGAATTAAATACATCTTTATGGCATATGCAGTACATGTGACTGTGAATTTTTAAGCAGATATGTAAGAATTCACACGTTGACACGACTGTTTTCTCAATTAAAATATTTGCAGGGGCTAATTCCTTCTTTTACCTCAAAACAATTTTGAGGCTTCTAGGCTTCCCTTCTCAACCTGTGGTGTTTTTGGTTTTGTTCTTCAAAGTTTTGAATATACATTCTATGTACTGTTTTCAGGAGCACCTCTGTTTTTGATGATAGAGTTAAGGTTTTAGAAAAAATTAGAAATTAATTCACATTTAAAAGTAGAAAATAAATGATGAAGCTGCATAATAATTTTTGGGTAAAAAGAAGTGTTCCTGAGGAGACACCTTCAAGATAGTAGAGGAGTAAGACGTGGAGATCACCGTCCTCCCCACAGATACATCAAAAGTACATCTACATATGGAAGAACTCCAACAGAACACCTATTGAACGCTGGCAGAAGACCTCAGACCTCCCAAAAAGCAAGAAACTCCCCACGTACCTGGCCATGTGGCTGACAGGGTCTTGGTGCTCCGGCCAGGTGTCAGGCCTGAGCCTCTGAGGTGGGAGAGCCGAGTTCAGGACATTGGACCACCACAGACCTCCCAGCCCCACGTAACATCATTCGGCAAGAGCTCTCCCAGAGATCTCCATCTCAACAGTAAGACCCAGCTCCACTCAACAACCAGCAAGCTCCAGTGCTGGACACCCCATGCCAAACAACTAGCAAGACAGAAACACAACCCCACCCATTAGCAGAGAGGCTGCCTAAAATCATAATAAGTTCACAGACACCCCAAAACACACCACTGGACACGGTCCTGCCCACCAGAAAGACAAGATCCAGCCTCATCCACCAGAACACAGGCACTAGTCCCCTCCACCAGGAAGCCTAGACAACCCACTGAACCAACCTTAGCCACTGGGGGCAGACTCCAAAAACAACAGGAACAACAAACCTGCAGCCTGCGAAAAGGAGACCCCAAACACAATAAGTTAAAAGCAAAATGAGAAGACACAGAAATAAGCAGCAGATGAAGGAGCAAGGTAAAAACCCATCAGACCAAACAAATGAAGAGGAAATAGGCAGTCTACCTGAAAAAGAATTCAGAGTAGTGATAGTAAAGATGATCCAAAATCTTGGAAATAGAATGGAGAAAATACAAGAAACGTTTAACAAGGACCTAGAAGAACTAAAGAGCAAACAGACAATGATGAACAACACATGAAATTAACAATTCTCTAGAAGGGATCAGTAGCAGAATAGCTGAGGCAGAAGAACAGATAAGTGACCTTGAAGGTAAAATAGTTGAAATAACTACCACAGAGCAGAATAAAGAAAAAAGAATGAAAAGAATTGAGGACAGTCTCAGAGACTTCTGGGACAACATTAAATGCACCGGCATTCGAATTATAGGGTTCCCAGAAGAAGAAGAGAAAAAGAAAGGGTGTGAGAAAAAATTTGAAGAGATTATAGTTGGAAACTTCCCTAATACGGGAAAGGAAATAGTCCAGGAAGCACAGAGTCCCATACAGGATAAATCCAAGGAGAAACATGCCAAGACACATATTAATCAAAGTATCAAAATTAAATACAAAGAAAAAATGTTAAAAGCAGCAAGGGAAAAGCAACAAATAACATACAAGGGAATCCCCATAAGGTTAACAGCTGATTTTTCAGCAGAAACTGCAAGCCAGAAGGGAGTGGCAGGACATATTTAAAGTGATGAAAGGGAAAAACCTACAACCAAGATTACTCTACCCAGCAAGGATCTCATTCAGATTCAACGGAGAAATTAAAACCTTTGCAGACAGGCAAGAGCTAAGAGAATTCAGCACCCCCAAACCAGCTTTACAATAAATGCTAAAGGAACTTCTCTAGGCAGGAAACACGAGAAGGAAAAGACCTACAATAACAAACCCAAAACAATTAAGAAAATGGTAATAAGAACATACATATCGATAATTACCTTAAATGTAAATGGGTTAAATGCTCCAACCAAAAGACACAGACTGCCTGAATGGATACAAAAACAACACCCATATATATCATGTCTGCAAGAGACCCACTTCAGACCTAGCGACACATACAGACTGAAAGTGAGGGGATGGAAAAAGATATTCCATGCAAATGGAAATCAAAAGAAAGCTGGAGTAGCAAATCGCATTTCAGACAAAATAGACTTTAAAGACTATTACAAGAGACAAAGAAGGACACTACATAATGATCAAGGGATCAATCCAAGAAGAAGATATAACAATTGTAAATATTTATGCACCCAACATAGGAGCACCTCAATGCATAAGGCAAATGCTAACACACATAAAAGGGAAAATTGACAGTAACACAGTAATAGTAGTGGACTTTTAACACCCCACTTTCACCAATGGAGAGATCAACCAAAATGAAAATAAATAAGGAAACGCAAGCTTTAAGTGATACATTAAACAAGATGGACTTAATTGATATTTATAGGACATTCCATCCAAAAACAACAAAATACACTTTCTTCACAAGTGCTCATGGAACATTCTCCAGGATAGATCATACCTTGGGTCACAAATCACGCCTTGGTAATTTTAAGAAAATTGAAATCATATCAATTATCTTTTCTGACCACAATGCTATGAGACTAGATATCAATTACAGGAAGAAAACTGTAAAAAATACAAACACATGGAGGCTAAACAATATGCTACTAAATAACCAAGAGATCACTGAAGAAATCAGAGAAGAAATCGGAAAATACCTGGAAACAAATGACAATGAAAACACAATGACCCAAAAACCTATGGGATGCAGCAAAAGCAGTTGTAAGACGGAAGTTTATAGCAATACAGTCCTACCTCAAGAAACAAGAAACATCTCAAATAAACAACCTAACCTTACACCTAAAGCAATTAAGAGAGAAGAACAAAAAAACCCCAAAGTTAGCAGAAGGAAAGAAATCATAAAGATCAAATCAGAAATAAATGAAAAAGAAATGAAGGAAACAGTAGCAAAGATCAATAAATCTAAAAGCTGGTTCTTTGAGAAGATAAACAAAATTGATAAACCATTAGCCAGACTCATCAAGAATAAAAGGGAGAAGACTCAAATCAATAGAATTAGGAATGTAAGAGGAGAAGTAACAACTGACACTGCAGAAATAAAAAGGATCAGGAAAGATTACTACAAGCAACTATATGCCAATAAAATGGACAGCCTAGAAGAAATGGACAAATTCTTAGAAAAGCACAACCTTCTGAGACTGAACCAGGAAGAAATAGAAAATATAAACAGACTGCTCACAAGCACTGAAATTGAAACTGTGATTAAAAATCTTCCAACAAACAAAAGCCCAGGACCAGATGGATCCACAGGCGAATTCTATCAAACATTTAGAGAAGAGCTAACACCTATCCTTCTCAAACTCTTCCAAAATATAGCAGAGGAAGAAACACTCCCAAACTCATTCTATGAGGCCACCGTCACCCTGATACCAAAACCAGACAAAGATATCACAAAGAAAGAAAACTACAGGCCAATATCACTGATGAACACAGATGCAAAAATCCTCAACAAAATACTAGCAAACAGAATCCAACAACACATTAAAAGGATCATACACCATGATCAAGTGGGCTTTATCCCAGGAATGCAAGGATTCTTCAATATATGCAAATCAATATGATACACCATATTAACAAATTGAAGGAGAAAAACCATATGATCATCTCAATAGATGCAGAAGAAGCTTTTGACAAAATTCAACACCCATTTATGATGAAAACTCTCCAGAAAGTAGGCATAGCGGGAACTTACCTCAAAATAATAAAGGCCATATATGACAAACCCACAGCCAGCATTGTTCTCAGTGGTGAAAAACTGAAACCATTTCCAGTAAGATCAGCAACAAGACAAGGTTGCCCACTCTCACCACTGTTATTCAACATAGTTTTGGAAGTTTTAGCCACAGCAATCAGAGAAGAAAAAGAAATAAAAGGAATACAAATTGGAAAAGAAGAAGTAAAACTGTCACTGTTTGCAGATGACATGACACTATACATAGAGAATCCTAAAGATGCCACCAGAAAACTACTAGAACTAATCAATGAATTTGCTAAGGTTGCAGGATACAAAATTAATGCACAGCAATCTCTTGCATTCCTATACACTAATGATGAAAAATAGGAAAGAGAAATTAAGGAAACACTCCCATTTACCACTGCAACAAAAAGAATAAAATACCTAGGAATAAACTTACCTAAGGAGACAGAAGACCTGTATGCAGAAAACTATAAGACACTGATGAAAGAAATTAAAGATGATACAAACACATGGAGAGATATACCATGTTCTTGGATTGGAAGAATCAACATTATGAAAATGACTATACTACCCAAAGCAATCTACAGATTCAGTGCAATCCCTATCAAACTACCAATGGCATTTTTCACAGGACTAGAACAAAAGATATCGCAGTTTGTATGGAAACACAAAAGACCCCGAATAGCCAAAACAATCTTGAGAAAGAAAAATGGAGCTGGAGCAATAGGCTCCCCGACTTCAGACTATACTACAGAGCTACAGTAATCAAGACAGTGTGGTACTGGCACAGAAACAGAAATATAGATCAGTGGTACAGGATAGAAAGCCCAGAGATAAACCCATGCATATATGGTCACCTTATCTTTGGTAAATGAGACAAGAATATACAATGGAGAAAAGACAGCCTGTTCAGTAAGTGGTACTGGGCAAACTGGACAACTACATGTAAAAGGATGAAATTAGAACACTCCCTAACACTATACACAAAAATAAACTCCAAATGGATTAAAGACCTAAATTTAAGGCCAGACACTATAAAACTCTTGGAGGAAAATATAGGCAGAACACTCTGTGACATAAATCACAGCAAGATCCTTTTTGACCCACCTCCTGGAGTAATGGATATAAAAAGAAAAATAAACAAATGGGACCTAATGAAACTTAAAAGCTTTTGCACAGCAAAGAAAACCGTAAGACGAAAAGACAACCCTCAGAATGGGAGAAAATATTTGCAAACGAAGCAATGGAGAAAGGATTAATCTCCAAAATATGCAAGCAGCTCATGCAGCTCAATATCAAAAAAACAAACAACCCAATCCAAAAATGGGCAGAAGACCCAAATAGACATTTCTCCAAAGTAGATATACAGATTGCCAACAAATGCATGAAAGGATGCTCAACATCAGTAATCATTAGAGAAATGCAAATCAAAACTACAATGAGGTATCACCTCACACCCGTCAGAATGGCCATCATCAAAAAATCTACAAACAATAAATGCTGGAGAGGGTGTGGAGAAAAGGGAACCCTCTTGCACCGTTGGTGGGAATGTAAATTGATACAGCCATTATGGAGAACAGTATGGAGGTTCCTTATAAAACTAAAAATAGAATTACCATATGATCCAGCAATCCCACTACTGGGCATATTCCCAGAGAAAACTATAATTCAAAAAGAGTCATGTACTACCATGTTCATTGCAGCTCTATTTACAGTAGCCAGGACGTGGAAGCAACCTAAGTGTCCATCGACAGATGAATGGATAAAGAAGATGTGGCACATATATACAATGGAATATTACTCAGCCATAGAAAGAAACGAAATTGAGTTATTTGTAGTGAGGTGGATGGACCTAGGGTCTGTCATACAGAATGAAGTAAGTCAGAAAGAGGAAAACAAATACTGTATGCTAACACATATACATGGAATCTAAAAAAAAGGTTCTGAAGAACCTAGGGGCAGGGCAGGACAGGAAAAAGGCGCAGACGTAGAGAATGGACTTGAGGACACGGGGAGGGGGAAGGGTAAGCTGGGACGAAGTGGGAGAGTGGCATTGACATATATACACTACCAAATGTAAAATAGCTAGAGGGAAGCAGCCGCATAGCACAGGGAGATCAGCTCGGTGCTTTGTGACCACCTAGAGGGGTGGGATAGGGAGGGTGGGAGGGAGACGCAAGAGAGAGGAGATATGGGTATATATGTATACGTATAGGTGATTCACTTTGTTATACAGCAGAAACTAACAACAATGTAAAGCAATTATCCTCCAATAAAGATGTTAAAAAAATAAAATAAAAGGTTATATTGAAAAACAACAACAAAAAGAGAAGTGGTGTATATGTACTACTATATTTAAAAAGGATGACCAACGAGGACCTACTGTATAGCACAGGGAACTCTGCTCAGTGTTATGTGGCAGCCTGGATAGGAAGGGAGTCTGGGGGAGAATGGATACATGTATATGTATGGCTGAGTCGCTTTGCTGTGCACCTGAAACTCTCACAACATTGTTAATTGGCTATACCCCAATATAAAATTAAAACTTAAAAAAAAGAAGTGTTCCTGTACAGTAAAAAGATTGGATTTCTTGTGTGGCCCTTGACTTGGCTTTGAAAACGTATCCATGGGGAATTTTTAAATCGTTTAGAATGACAACAGCTACTTTGTATTATGTTTATTTGTACTTTTTCATACATTCTGTAACAGTTTCTGACTCCTGCTGTTCTTCCTGGGGCTCTCTTCTCAGCTCCCCTCCACCCCAAGCTGTACGTGTACTTTTTCCATTCAGGCTCTCGGTGCCCGGGCTGTGGGAACCGCTGGTCTCTGTTCTGGAGGACACACAGTCTAGCGGGGCTCAGTGGGGAGGCCTGGCAGCAGGAGCATGTGGGTAGGGCGAGCCACACCCAGAGGGGCCATGAGTGCTCCGAGGGCGCCCCCGCCCGCTCGGTTGAGGGGAGCTGGCCTGTCGTACCTCTGCAGGTAAGGATCGTATCTTTTCCTTCCTCTAGCTGCAGCACATGTTTGGCCGTATAATTCTTATTTTTTGTTAAGAATTGGATAATAAATACAGTTATTATGTGCCTTATATGATTTATATTTGTTTCATTGAATGTCCTTTGGTTATAGATAGTAAGAAAATGCCTAAGATACCACTCAGGTAGATTCAAGCTTTGCTCCTTTGCACTGACTTAAATTTCCATGGAGGCTCCACTCTGCAAGCCACGTGTAAGCCACGCAGCTGTTCACTGCCCAGCTCCAGGGGGCGTCATGCCACGCACACAGGTTGTGGTGGGAATGTCGTCATCTAGAGCTGAGTAGCGTGGCAGCTTTGTGCCACCAGTGGAGCACGTACAAAGGGATTTTTCCATTATTTCTAGTTTTCCCTTTTCCTCAGACCTGGGTTGTGGTTTTTGGAAGAATGAGCAGTAATAGGCATAGTTTTGCCTGCATTTTATTTAAAAAATAAGCATCTAAAATCATAGGTGACATCTGATCTTTCTGTTTCCCAAATAGAGCTGTTTCTTTTGTTGGGTATATTGAATTCGTTTTGCTAAGAGGAACGGATAGGTTTTGAAAAGAGCACCTCTCAGGTTTTTTTCTTAGCATTTTTTCTTTGGTTTCTGGTTCCTTTTCTTTTAATCAGAAAGCACCTGCGTTGGTGCTTGGAGACATCATTTAGTGTTTCGTGTTGAAATGATGCTCTTGTTCTCCTTCTGTCCCTCTGTCTTAGTGTCTTCTAAGAAGTCATTTTTCTCTTGTTATGTAGAGAATCCTTTGTTCTGACGTGACATCTTCCGATTCAGTAGTTACATAATTAATATTGTAACATTTTTAGGGTTAATGGAAATGAAACCTCTCTTCACTATCTGATTAAGACTCAGCTTGATTCCTTTGCAACTCAAGGCAGTAATTTCTCAAACTGCTTTTAAGCACCACCGGCATCCAGGCCATGGGTGTTTACTTAAAAGCAGATTTCTGTCCTCACCAGGCATGTACTGCCTTGGACTCTCTGGGGGCAAGGCTTGAAAAGGAGCATTTCTAACAAGCCCACCAGGCGGTTTTTATGCACACTCAAGTTTGAAACCCACTGCCTTGCTAAGACCTTCACAACTTTGTCCCCAATGCCAAATGCCTTACTTTGCTAGAAAGTGTCTGAGACCATTGAATGTGCATCCTTTCTGGGTTTCTGATTACCTGAGAACATGGTGAGTAAAGCTCTTGTGAGCATGTGGATGTAAACGTTTGGTCTGCCTTTATTTTTCTCCAGCCCCTTGATTATGCCTAAAGATGAGGTGGTTCAAATTACATTTGCATTCTTCAAAAATGAAAATCTGCTTTCATAACAATCTCTTATACAAGCAAGGAGGCAGCTGTGTCCTGATAATGAAGGGCAAGCAAGAGTTGTTCAGTGAAAATGCTAGGTGCCAAGCAGTGTTTATCATAGGCATTTATGCAAAAAAGGAAAGGGAGAAAAATACACACATATTATACATACACGCACTTGCTTGTATGTAATAAAACATCTCGGGGGTGATACCCAAGAAGCTGATACAGGTAACAGGTGAATGTGGAGTGAGAAGGCTTTTCACATTGTGTCCTTTTGTACCTTTTGAATTTTGAATTCTGTGAATGCATTTAAAAAATACCAGTTAAAATAAAAATACACCGTTATAAAAGGTTCATAGATTAGCAGGTTCATCCTACTTAATTTCGATCACACCATTCATTCACTCAACAATGATTTATTGGCCTCTACAGTATACCAGGAACCACTCATTGGTGCAGAGCTCGTGGATTGCACGTTCTAGTTAGAGAAACGAGCAATAACATGATCAATGAGTAAATATATATATACATACATGTTAAATAATAAGAGAAAAAGCCACGGGGGAGGGGCGGGTTGCCATCTTTGATAGAGAGGCTACGGCAGGTCTCCTCAAGAAGCCTCTGACTATAGGATGAGCATTTTTGTTTAAATGAAGTTTACAAATGGAAGATTTATCGATTTACCAGGCTTTGCCTATAGGAAACCTTTTGTTCTGTATCTAATTTCATAGAATCAGCCTATTGGTGTCACATGCTTGCAACTAGTCTGTTTTGTGATGTGTTTTTGACATATATGAAAATCTTCCTTTAGTTTCTTGGTGGCTTTTGTTTTCTGTTTAATGTAGGTAAGATGCATTATCTTTTTTATCTTCACTTCTATGTCTCCACTGATTAAAGCATGAAATAACTTTCTTAACCCCCTTAAAGATTAAGGGGCCCTTGGACAACACGGAGTTGAACTGTGTGGGTCCACTTATACTCAGATTTTTGTCAACAAATACGTACTGTAGTACTGCCTGATCCCATTGAAGCCTCGGATGTGGGCTGCATGGGGGCGGGGTGAGAAGTGAGGTGCAGGGGTCAGCACCCCAACCCCTGAGTTGTTCAAGGGTCAGCTGTTTGCAGTGCGCTCCACTGATGTCATTCATGACAGTGGAAAAGAAATGCTTAAATGGTGGTAAAACACAACTTCCCTGTGCTTTTCAGAAGGTTAACATCTTGGTAAACAGCAAAACCTTCTTTAGGCAACCTGATTTTTTAAAAATCCTGTATCAGCCGTGTTAATTCTCTTTGATATTAAAATTTAATAATGTTTCTAACTTAAATCCCCTTTGGAATTTATGCTTCCAAGTCTGAAGCTTTGATTTCTTACTTCCTTGATATATCATTAGGCTTGTCTTAACCAGAAAGGTATCGTGTTGATCACAAGTCAGAAGGTTTGTTTGACAGATATTTTCCTTTTAGCTCACTCTAGGTTGAGTTCATTTCCACACAAGATGAAGGCCCTGAAAACTTTCAGAGTGTTTTGTTCGGCTGACTTTCTCCAATAAACAGCTTTTACACAATTTGCAATAGCAGTTCTTTTCACAGAGGTATTAATGTCTCTGGAGTTCTGTTTTCCTGTAGTTTTTTTGTAAAGTATGTATTCATGCCAGTTAAAAGTAACTACCACTCCCATGAAAGTTGCAGGTGTATACACACTTGCATAAAGGACCTAATGTTAATTTATTATCTCAATAAATATTTGGTAGATGGCCACCACGTGCCAGACACGTAGAAGGTGTGTGAGATACTAGGGAACAGAGTGAGCAAATGTCCCTGGCTGCTGGCAGGTGCATTCGAACCAGGAGAGAGACAGGCGGCGATCTGAGCAAGTGAATTCCACCTCTTTGGAGGGCGAGGCGTGCTGTGGGGCAGAGCAGAGCAGGCAAGGTGAGGGAGGCGCGTGGCAGTCGTGAGGGTTAGGGAGGCCGGTGAGAAGCGGCCGTTATTCGAGCAAAGCGTGAAGGAACCATGGGGACGTCCAGGGGGACAGCATTCCGGGCGGAAGGGGCACCGGTGCACAGAAGCGGAGGCCAGCAAGCCTGGAGGGGTGGTGGGCAAGCTGGACCCTGTGGAGGAGCCCGGCGGGGGGGGGGGGGGTCGTGTAGAGTCTGAGGATGCTCGCAGCTGGCTCTGCAGGTTGCCTGGTGAACTCTGCTCAGAACTTTTACTGCACAAAGTGAGACCGTTTATCCAGGTTTTGAACCCTGACCTCCTTCCTTTGGGGGATTTTTAAAGTCAATTTCCTGAGCGTTAGTCATAAAGATTTTCTAGTTCAAGCCTAAGTGAGAAAAGCAGGTTCCATTGCAGAAGAGTAACCGTACTCTTACGAAGTGTCAGTGGGAATGTTGAAGGACTAAATGAAATGGTGACAACTAATGATAAAAGTAGTGAGTCATAGCGAGTGAAATAAATGAAACGGACGTGACGAAAAATCTGTTGAAGAATCAGATTTGAGTGAAATCACTGCCGTATGTATGTATGTATCTATCCACCTATCTTTCGGACCAGTGTTTTATGGTTATCCTTGGCTATAAAAGTAGGAAAGTCATACTTAAAGATCTTTCTATGTGCACATAAAATGAAATAAGTGTATTTCTGAGAGAGAGTTTTAAAACAGGGACTAAGTTTAAAATACCTCTATGAAGGCAGCTTCCCTAGTCGTGACTTTTCCTCCGGGTCTACTGAGAATTAAAGAAGAAACGAGCGCATGCTGTGATGCCGCGGCATCAGGGATTTGGTTGAGTATCTGCGGGGGGCGGCGGCGGGGGCTTAGCCACATAGGCTCCAGGAGAACGAAAATCTCAGACGGCTGCTGCCCTAAAAGGGCTTTCGGTCTAACTGGGGACACAGAATAAACAAGCGTAAGGCGGGAGGTGTCTGTAAGCAGTACCTACGGCCTTCGCAGGAGGAGCGTCGTGGAATGTAGAGGCCGTCCCGAGTGAGCACCCACCTGTTCATTCTGCAGAGTGACCGAGCATCCACCAGGTGAAGACACCGTCCAAAGACAGTCCAGGCTTTTTCCTCGAGGTCATAAAAATGCCATTCATTGCGGAAGAGCTGAGGAAACGGAGCCAGTCTAGGATCGGGGAGATGAATTGGGTGGACTGAGGGTTTCAGTCTGAGTCTCTGTCACCAGCAATTATTTTCCTGTTCAGAGCTCAGAGTTGTAGGCAAGTTGCCACTGTGTTTCTGGTTTCTGGCAGTTGGGTTCATTTGCTTCACAATACTTTCCTGTTGTTTTTTTGCAGCAAACCAAAGAGAGAGTGAAGCTATTGATACAGCTGGCTGATGGCTTTTGTGAAAAGGGGCATGCCCATGCGGCAGAGATAAAAAAATGTGTCACTGCCGTGGATAAGAGGTACAGAGATTTCTCTCTGCGGATGGAGAAGTACAGGACCTCTTTGGAGAAAGCCCTGGGGATTTCTTCAGATTCCAACAAATCGGTAAATTGCTTTGTGCAAACTGAATAAATGACTGTTTTCTCCTTCGTGTACTGTTTGTCGATTTAATTAACTGAAGTTCATTGACTCCCTTGTTCCACAGAGTAAAAGTCTTCAGCTAGATATCATTCCGGCCAGTATCCCCGGGTCAGAGGTGAAACTCCGCGATGCCGCTCATGAACTTAATGAAGAAAAACGGAAATCTGCCCGCAGGAAAGAGTAAGCTTGTCTTTAAGAACCTGCCAGGATTCATTGAAAAAGTGAAGAAAATGTCACTTGGGCAAAGATGCTTACTTCTGTGTGTGCTTTGAAATCAAGCAGTGTTAATACTTTTCATTGCTCTGAATGTGCTTAGTTTTTACAGCAAAAATGCCACCGTGTCCACTGTCCCCTTGTCACCTGATGCAGAAACAGTATCCTGTTGTTTTTGTCCATGCACCCCCATTTCATATGTGGTTGACAAGTTGTTTTAGTGTTATTTGTCATCAATAGTTCATGAGTAATAATACTAAGGAGAAGAAATTAATAACACAAGTGCAGCTGTTTGGAAGTTGCTAATTAGTAAACTGTACTAGATATTAATAAAGACAAAAGATTGCCCTAAACCAGTGGTTCTCAGTCGGGGCCGGCTTTGTCTCCCCGGAGGGACATTTGGCAATATGTGGAGACATTTTTGGTTGTCACCCAGTGGGGAGGGGGGAGGGCTACTGGCATCTAGTGGGCGGAACCAGGGATGCTGCGAAACGTTTTATAATGCACAGGACAGTCCTACAGCAAAGCATCCTCCAGCCCCAAACGTCAGTACTGCCAAGTTGAGAAACCATGACCAGTAGGTACCTTAACAAAGTTTTTTCCAGAATGTTTTTTCCTTTGAATTGGTTACTGGATACTGTTAATTCTTCTATCTATTCTTGCTTTAATTCTCCAGAACATATCACTGACTAATGCTTTTTCAACCACCTTATTATCTCATAGACCCTAAATGTAAATAGTTAAAATAAGCACGTATCCTGACTGTGAACTAAACTAGTTGCTGTCTTTTCCTCTGCTTTAAGGTTCATAATGGCTGAGCTAATTCAAACTGAAAAGGCTTACGTAAGAGACCTCCGGGAGTGTATGGATGTAAGTAAGTTTTTCTGCTTATTTATTTAGATGGAGTATAGTGTTGCTGTTTATTCTTACCTGTTGGCAGTTCTTAAAATAATCGCGTTTTGTTGTTATTTTTGAGATTTGAAGTGTGCACGAGCCGCCTTCTGTGCATGTTTCTGCACTTCTGTGAAGTTCTAGGCGTGTTTTTGCTCATTACAGAGATGATACAGCACTAATCCTCTCATTCCATTTACCACATGATGGCCTGGCTGACATTCTCTCTGTGTAGAATTTTACAGCAGCTTCAGAGAAATGTGCCTACTGATTATGATTGGCACCTGATGCTCAGTAGTTTAACGAATATTTGCTGTACCTTGTGGAGTAGGTTTATCCCAAAATTTGAAGCTGGGAATACATTTAGAGCTGAAAAGTATGGAAGCTATTCTCAAGTATTAATAACAACTGAGATTTTAAAAAAATAGTTCCTCATGTTTTTTTTTGCAAAAGGTTGTATTGTTAAGATATATTTTCAATTATACATTAACTCTGGGTACGTATTTACAGAGGTCAGGAGTACCTGTTTCTTGAAGGTGAGGTATGGGTTTTCCTCTGACCCTCTCTGTTTCCCTCCCGGCCAGACCTACCTGTGGGAAATGACCAGTGGCGTGGAGGAGATCCCGCCGGGCATCGTGAACAAAGAGCTCATTATCTTCGGGAACATGCAGGAAATCTACGAGTTTCACAATAAGTGAGTGGCTTTATCTTTGGGGACCTCATTAGCTACTCTGGAAATCTGTGCTAAAGTTTCATGACAAATGAAAGTTTCCAGTAAATAAGCACAGCTTCCAGTGATTTTGTTGAAATTTGAAGGAGGCCTGCCAGACTTGCTTCACAAGGACAGACATTCTAGAGACTATTTTAGCAGAGACTCAACTTTGTATTTACTTTTTATAGAAATGAGATTAGGAAAACTGAAAGCTGTTCTTGTAGGAACCCTAACTTCTCTCAAGCCTCTGTCATCAGCTGCTACATCAGTTACTTCTTAGGGTTAAAAGAAAGAATTGCCCTCTGTGGGCTGCCGGCTGGTGTTTGGTCTTTTCTAAGAAGAAGGAGGAAGGAACTGAGGACTGAACAGATGTGTAGTGTGACCAAAATAAAGTGCACTTTCCACAGGCCATAGGAGGCACATGGTTTTATTTTCAAGATCAAAAACAAGGCAGCAGAAGCTCCTCTAGGTGGAGTCTTTGCAGCCCAAATAGCCTGTGGAAAGATGATGCTGGGCCAGAACGGGCGGTGTCTTCCTTGCTTCCCTGCCCCCCACCCCAGCAAGGACGCTAGCATCTAAACGGGTTCTCTAGGTTGAGTGTTTACCTCCCTAAATTATGTCCTTAGCTACTAAACATACCACTTCCCCAGAAGTAAGCTACTGTTGAAAGTGTTCAAAGGCTAAACTGGTTAACTCCTTGAAAGTCGCAATAACTTACCCTAGTTCAGAGCACTTGCTCTACATTTTGTTAAGTTAAAATCTAGAAGTTACAGTTTTCACTGCATTTGATTAAAATGATGAAGTTTGACATCGTCTGAATTCACAGTATGCTTGGTCTAATTCCCAGCATATCGCACTAGTCAAATGTTTTAAAACACCGTAATCATTTAGTATCGTTTTCTCTCTCTGCAGCATATTCCTAAAAGAGCTGGAAAAATATGAACAGTTGCCAGAGGACGTTGGACATTGCTTTGTAACTTGGGTAATGAAACCTCCTCAGCTGCTTGTTCTGTCACAATTGCTTTGAGGGAAGTTGGAAGGAATACTGTTCATTTCTCAAGTGTCGCCATTTTCTCCTGGTGTCTACAGAGAGAGAAGTAGACTTTACCTCAAAGAATTACGTTCTCCAGCTAGTTATTAATGTGGAATAAGCTTTTTATTGATAGTCGTGATGGTTTGAAATAGAATGTTGAGTTAGTGTGCCAGGCCTCTTCGTGGCCCTGGGGATTCGCAGGTAAATCATGAGTGCCCAGCCCTGCCTGGGAGGATTGTGCGGTCGGGAGGGAGGGAAGGAGGCAAGTGACCTGGTGATCAGGCCCTGCTCTCTAAGTGTGACCCTCACGCTTGCACATAGCATCATGGGAAGAGGGGCCGGCATCCAGCCGCGACTCTCCAGGCCAGGGGAGGACGTGTGTCCTATTAGCAGGATGTGTTTCTTATTTTAATAGCTTTCTTTATAAAGTAGGGTTTCTTAAATTGGGGGCTTGAATTTCATTTATACACACAGCTTCTTTTCTACACAAAAGTTTATCAGAATTTGATTTATTGTCATTTGAAAGAGATAGTCTAATTTTCTTTTTGTTTATATAGGCAGACAAGTTTCAGATGTATGTCACATATTGCAAAAATAAGCCTGATTCTACTCAGCTGATATTAGAGCATGCAGGATCCTACTTTGATGTAAGTAATAGATTACTAAAGAAGCTGTGATATTTTCTAAGTTGCATTTCGTGTACATAAAATGCAGCATGACCCATAACTTTCACCTAATGGATGGCATGATACCATTTTTTTTTTTAAATGTATGTCTGTATTATTTTTTTAATTTTATTTATTTATTTATTTTATTTTTAGCTGTGTTGGGTCTTCGTTTCTGTGCGAGGGCTTTCTCTAGTTGCGGCAAGTGGGGGCCACTCTTCATCGCGGTGTGCGGGCCCCTCACTATCGCGGCCTCTCTTGTTGCGGGGCACAGGCTCCAGACGTGCAGGCTCAGTAATTGTGGCTCACGGGCCTAGTTGCTCCGCGGCATGTGGGATCCTCCCAGACCAGGGCTCGAACCCGTGTCCCCTGCATTGGCAGGCAGATTCTCAACCACTGCGCCACCAGGGAAGCCCCGGCATGATACCATTTTTATCTATCACATTTATAATGGGATATTCTTATATTCTGTTTTTAAAAGATGCTTCTCAAATACTGCAAGCTGTATATCTGTAAAAAATTCAGATTTTAATATATACATGTGTATATATGTCATTACTTACAATTTATATATAATCATTAATTTTTTCCATGTAATATCATGTAAAAAGCATGAGTATAAACTATTAAATTAAGCTTCTTTTCCCCTCTATAAAAAAAATAACTTTGAATCTTTTTTTGATCATTTATTTTTCCCATTTCAATTTCATGATGTTATTAACTTCCAAAAGTGGCCTATCAGTAAAATTTTACAAATAGCACTCTAACAGCTCAGACCATTGGGAGATTCATTAATTATATTCTCATTGGTGTAAACATGGTTCATCTTTATTGGGACCACGTTGCAGGGAGGTTATTTAGTACGAAAGGTGATGGAGCCTCATGATATAATATATAGAGTGATTTGGGGGTTTCCAGAACAGAGTCAAATGTGTGCCAAATAAATTTTGATTAAAAGACAAGGTACTTTCGAATTTTATGTATAATTTGGTGCATGAGGCCACGAGGGTATCAGACTTGTTTCCGTCTTTACGTTTGTACATGGCCGAGTGTGGTCATCTTGCTCTTCTCCGAAAGTCTGGGAAATTAGGATACATTTTAGCTCCTGTCTTTTGAGGTGGAGCCCTGCCTGTAGATGCCCCTATTTCGTTGCCATTCTCATGTCCAGTAGTTACACATCACTGCCTGGGTGCATATGAAGGCTGCTCCCAGCCCAGGGAGGCCTTTTCTTTCCGGCATTTCACACGACCCTGGGTCTTGGCCGTTATGTGGAGCTCAACACTGTGGTTCCATGCAGTTGGGATTATCGAAGGCCTCATTGAGCGTATGGCACGTGTGCTGTTTGGAATCAAAAGTCATTAAAAAAAACCCATGCCCTAAGGAGGGTGCCAAGAGCTAAGATACTGCAAATACAGTAGGTTGGTGTGAAAATGAGAGCAAGCAGGAGAGAGGACTTCCTTATAGCGAGGACGACGGGAGCCTCCAGTAGGGAGGGTTGCGATGTGGTCTGTGACGAGGGTGCGCACGTGGCCGAAGCTTCAGGAGCCGCAGCGGGAGGGTCTGACTGCTGGTCGGGCGCGGTGATGCCGGCACCAGGAGTGGTTGGCTTCCCTGCTTGACCTCTGCACGTGAAGGCCTGCAATACAGGGGAAGCGCTGTGTCTTTAGTATTCAAAGTGATGACCGAGATTTGTTATTTTTACGTTGAGCTTATTAAAAGAAGCAATAGTGATCTCTACTTTAGAAAAAGTGGTTTGTGTGTATTCATCATGGGGGTATATGAATGTAAATTTTTAGTTCCTGTTATCTGACTTACACAGTGGTGTGTGTGTGTGTATGCTTTTTTTTAATTCAGGAGATACAACAGCGGCACGGATTAGCCAATTCCATCTCTTCCTACCTTATTAAACCTGTTCAGCGAATAACAAAGTATCAGCTCCTTTTAAAAGTATGTATGAAGCCTCTTCAACCTGAAAAATTTTATGCACTGTGCATTATCATTTTGACATTGTTTTATGTATGTAAAGTACCCCGAGTTTTTGAAATAACACCTAGCAAATTAATGTTATTTTATAACTCATTGCCATTTATTGCCCCGACCGATTTGTCAGTGCATCTGGTAAATAATAGTATGTTTCTTGATTACGCACCTGAACTTTGTTGACTGACCCTAGTCCCTAACATAAAATGAGAAAGGAAGGAAAAATTGTCAGTCCTGGATGATTTAGTACCATTGTTCCCAGTATGACTTGTATCAGACTGACTTCTGCTGTTTCTTGGTTATGAATGATTATAGTTAAAATCACACTTGTAAAAATCAAATAATGATTAGTTCTGACAATAGAATGGTGAAGAAAACTTAGAATTTGTGATAAGAGTTGTTACAGAATTCATTATATATAATTGACGCACATTTTCTTGACTACAAGAAAAATAATTTACAAATTCTATCTCATGGTGTTTACCCCACCGTTTCCTTGGCTGGTGAATGTTATTAAACATTAGAACGTACCCACATCCATTCATCCCAGTAAGAACATTGCATGAACCCACCTAAGTCCTCAGTTCAGTCCTAACACAGCAATAGGAGATGATCATGTAATTTTTCTAGATATAAAAGAAATACAGAAGATGAAGTTATGAATGCCTGAAACCCTTATTTTTACCCTTTTTGTTAATACAAAAAAATCTAGAAACAGTAAAAAGTGGCTACATTCTTTTGTGAAGGGATACCATTATGGCATTCTTATATTGGAAAAGCTCTCCTGCACTTCGGTATCAGAACCCCATTAAGTGATTTTATGACCACCACGGCAGAAATATGTGGTTGCTATAAACATGAAATAGAAGTCAGGAGGCTAAGTTGTTTATATTCACGTTTGCCCTTTGCTTTCTAATTCTGCAAAGGCAGTTTACCTCTTAGTGTCCTCAGGATTGATGGGTTCTGTTTTTAGCACGTGATTCTAGTAAAGATCTCTTCCTCGGTGACCTCACATCTAGTCTTTCACTGTTAAACCTCTGCTTTAATTTATAAAACCTGACTTTATTCTGCCCAGGGGTTCTTCAAGAGAGCAGTCATGAGCTATGCTGGCTCCCCAACGAGGAGGGTTTTCTGACAGTGAAGTTAGTCTCAGCACATTGCAGTTTTAAGGCACTTTTTGCCAAGCTGCTCAGAATAATAGGTGCACATCATCTGGCCATGAGAAGAGGGGCCTGTCAGGCAGCTGCATTGCCCGAAACCATCTAGGGTATGGCCAAAGCTGACTGCAGGGCCACGTCCCTCTTGTTGAGCACCAGGACACAGAAAGCTGTTGTTACTGTTACTGCCTGATAAAAATCATATATGCTCTGGTGAGAAAATATCTTGGAGCCCACCAGAATGTGAATCTGTTGTCCTGCTGTCGCTCATCTAATGACAGGTGTTCCCCTACGCAGATCTGAAATGTAATTATGCCCAGGGAGGCGTGCTGCAATCACTAGAGCTTTCTGAATGTCCCAGCACAGAGAAGAAGCGTTTCCCTGTAGGTAACTGTGCAGCGATGCTGTTCCCACTGTGAGACAGGGCAGCTCCAGGGCAGAGGGGACGTCGTGTTCGCGGCACCAGAGGGCTCAGAATCATGCTGGGGTCCTGTGCAAGCAGAGCAGTGCTAATTGGACTCTGGCTTGACCTTCGGATGTAACCACTAGCTGACTGTGCTTTGCTACACTGATTAAATATTTTATTTGTCATTTTTGAGGCTCGGTAGTTGACGTGTACACTAACTTCGTTTTAGTCTCTGACTGCATGTGGTTTCCTCTGAACTGAAGAAACGTCCTGATTTGAGCAGGACAAACCCTTGCATCCATTGGATTAAGAGGCAGTTCAGGTTTATCATTCGTTCTCTATGCGAATCCCTGCCCAATTGACCACAGTCTGTTTTTATCTTGAAAGTCATGGATTTTCACAAACTCTTTCATTTCTGCAAAGACCTCCATAGTGGAGCATTTTGCTCTCTTGGGCTCGTTCACGGTGTTGGTTTCCCACAGGAGCTGCTCACGTGCTGCGAGGAGGGGAAGGGGGAGATTAAGGACGGCCTGGAGGTGATGCTCAGCGTGCCAAAGCGGGCCAACGACGCCATGCACCTGAGCATGCTGGAAGGTACGTTCCCCCGCCTCCCGCCGGCGCCACGTGACCAACCCCCCCCTGCGTCCGGTGAAGTAATCCTGCCCCAAACGCTTTAGCCAGCCCGTGTGGTCACCACTGGTCACATTGAACGGTTTCCCAGTTAGGGCAGAGGTGCTGCTATTTGTTAGTTACAGAGACCCCCCCCCCCCCCAAATCAGAGGCCAAGCCGGAGCACCGTTTCCCCCTCTGATGTAAAATCCCGAGCTGGTGGGCAGCCCTCAGGGCGTCACCAGGGACTCAGGCTCTGTCCAGCTGCTCTCTCTCCACTCCTTTGATGTTTTGCTGGTTGGCCAGCTGCAGGGTGTGTCAAGGCCACATTAGCCTTCCATCTACCAGGACGTGGGGAAAGAGCGGGGAGGGGACAGCTCGAAGGGCAGAAGCCGGAAGTTGTGCTCGCGTCTCCCCGCGTGGCCCGGGCGTAGGTGAGCGTGCGTGTGGCTGCTCCTGGCCGCAGGGGGTGCTGGGAAATGTAGTGCTGGCTTGAGCGGCCGCGGAGGGGCTTCTGCTCGTCGAGGAGGGGGCCCCTGGAGGCTGGCACATGGCTAGCAGCCCCTGCCCGGGTGTCGGCCACTTCAGGAAGAGACAGCCGCAGTGAATGGCAGCCAGTGACCAGAGCGCGACCGACGCGCTGGAAGAGCTTCGTGTCCAGAGGAGAGAAACCCCCCAAGGAAGGGGACGTCTCCCAGAAGGAAGGCCAGACCAGGACCTTGAAGAAAGGCTGGGACTTCAGCAGAATGTCCGGGGAGGATGTTCCAGGCTGAGGGAGCAGAGGGTCGAGACGCAGCTGGAAGTTGGTGGCAGGTGGGGGGTGGTCGGTGAGCGCTCCTGGACGGAGCAGGCTTGTGTGCTGGAGCGCTATGAGTGACGCTGCGGGCCGGGCTGAAAGCAGATCCTCAGGGGTGAGGAGGTGGGACCCACAGAATAAGGCTGCGTTTGTTTTGAACACGGGAAAATACATGCAAAGTTGTATTTGAGGAATAATGATCCTCTGTCAGTGCCGGCGAGGCTGGAGCCAGAGGCCCAGATGGGAAACTTTAATCGGAGATGTAACCGATGGGCGTTTTGCAAATGTTTAAGTAGCCATAATGCTACTACTGCATCATTTTTCATTTTCTTTCGAATTGACCGTGCCTCCTTTCTTTCGTGTTCTAGGGTTTGATGAAAACATTGAGTCTCAGGGAGAACTCATCCTGCAGGAATCCTTCCAAGTGTGGGACCCGAAAACCTTAATTCGGAAGGGTCGAGAACGGCACCTCTTCCTTTTTGAAATGTCCTTAGTGTTTAGTAAAGAAGTGAAAGATTCCAGTGGCAGAAGCAAGTACCTTTATAAAAGCAAATTGTTTGTAAGTATAGGCCTTCAGAATTGTAAGTTTAAACGTGACACAGTTGCAGCTTCTTGTGGTCAGAGAAAAATTACTGTGTGTGGCCTTCAGCTTAACCTCCCAAACTCCTGAAGTGTGACTCTGAAGCAGCTTCTTCAGTGAAATTCTAACAGCCTTGAGTCCACTAGAGGGCGCTTGTGAGTTTGAGTGTCCCTAGACGTAGGAAACTTGCTTTTTCTAAATTCCGTAGAATCCAGCTGCAGGGTAAGAAGACACTTTGTAAGTGAACTTAAATTATTTCTCTCCTGTGTGCCTTAACTAGCGTTATAAATAAATCAATCATGTTAGACTATGATTAAGTAAGGTCTCGTATCCTTATAATTAATATTTCATTCACCGACATTGGAATTTATTGAAGCAGCCTACTGGGTGGCTCACTGTGGGCTCTTAATGATGAAGTTTGATGTTTTCATTAAAAATACAGTTATGAAAAACAGCAGCAGAATACCATTATTAGAGAAAATGTATGTTATAAGCGGAAATCGTTTTAAAGATACACAGCCCCACCTGCCTGGAGACAGCCTCTCTTGAGCGCTTGGTAGATAGAGTGATGCATCTGAATTCTTCTTGAACTTGTCGGCATACTTCCGGGCAAGAGAAACACACCTGGTGCTCTTTTCCACGGGTGGCAGCCCCACACGAGTATCTTTAAACCACAGGTCGACGCTCCGAAAAGTCTCGGGCGGGTGTCATCCTCGCCTTCCTTTCGTGGGCGATATCTCAGAGGGCTTTCAACACAAAATTGCTGGGCAGGGGGAGGAAAAAATCACAATCAGAGAATAGAAAATGCGGTAGAATTTGGTTTCTTCACAAGATATGGCAAATCACTTATAAATATTGGTAGATGTTTGGACTTTGGATAACTTATACATTATACGTTTTTATGATATCCACGTATTAATCAAATTCCCAAAGTAATAGAATACTACCAAGTGTAGAAATCATCTTAATAATAATCTGGAGTTTGCAAGTTCAAGTAATGATAGGCATACCATTTTCTTTGGCTTGTTTCCTGTTTGAGATTGTCTTTTGGATCACAGCCCACCTTACATCATTTTAGATCATATTGTAACTGGAAAGAAAACATGAAGCATTGCTGGCTAATAATTTCACTAGCTGGCCTTAATCAGTCCCTAGGGACCAAGCTAGTCTGTTTTAGAAGCTGATACATCTTCACTTAATTTATCTTTTAAAAGTTAAGGTTCCCTCAGAGGCCACAATTATGAATCACTTCCTTTGCTGGAAGGGAGAGAATGCATTGGGGTGAACCTGATTGCGGGGGAGGATGAAGATGTTGACCTTCATCTACACTCTTCCGTGTTCTGCATCTCCTGCAAATGCATGTATTATAGAGAGAAAGTTTGTCTCTTAGCCCTTAACATGATTGGCGAAATATTAAACATTAATGCTATTGATAAACACATTGGAAACGAACTGCGTTTTAAAATATCATTTAGCTTCTTCTGTGAAGCTAGCTCGTTAATGAAGGTACATGGTAGCAGCTCTTTTGCAACTAGGACAGATTCATTTTATTGTTTATAAGGTTGAAAATAGTCAACTCTTGATTTTCCAGATAATAGGAAATAGGACTTTCTAGATAATTTGGTTTTCTTCTTCTGGATTTGCTTGTTGACCTGCATCAGGATTTCCAGTGGAGGTGCTCAGAGGAAGCGAAAGAGATGAAGCCAACCATGTGTAGCCTAAGAACAAAATTTCCTCATTTTAACTAAAGTGAGGGCTAAGGAGTATGTATCAGTGTAAACAAACTGTGTCATTACAACCTAGCGTGAGCACAAGTCATCAAAAACGGTTTCCTTTGTCTCTGTTCTATATCCTGCCAGAATTTTACTGTTGCCTAATTATGTAATTGTCTTTTTATCCAGACCTCAGAGTTGGGTGTCACAGAACACGTTGAAGGAGATCCTTGCAAATTTGCACTGTGGGTGGGGAGGACGCCAACTTCAGATAATAAAATTGTCCTTAAGGTACGTCCATCCAAAGCTTGGGAATGTGCTTTGTGACAAGATTACTGCATCTGTGAGTGCTTTGTCCTGTTGTTGAACCATATTGGTTTTCATGTCCTTTTATTGTTCCCTTTGTGTTCTGTAGAGATTGGTGATTACCACAAAAAGAACAGTAAGTAGAATAAATTCAGTTTGGTATTCTAGTGGTGAAATAACTCAAGCTAAATTTTTGCTTGCCTACAAAAGGTCACTTGGAGAAAGGTCTTTCTAAACTTCTCCATTCTTCCAGTCTTGCAAAGAATTGGGTGATTCCATAAGAGATGCAAGAAGTTGAGGTACAGGAGGAGGGAGATATGGACCAGTAGCTCCCATTGTACACTTGACCTCTGGTTTCCAAAGGAAAATAGGCACCTGATGAGTCTGTGAGGGCCTTTGACAGTTTCAAGGCTGAACGTGCCAGGAGTCTTCATGGGGTCCTAGACTCTTTTTGGCTTTCCAGTTTGGAGGCAGAGAAAAAAGGGAGGTCGGTCATGGTCAGGTATAGGGTTTGGTAATGTTATCATTTAAAGTGTTCAGAAACACTAAGGGTGCTTTGGAGTATGTAGTCTTTGAGGGAGGAATATATCTTTGAATATTTAATTTGAATGCTGTTTTGAGTACACTAACCTCTCCTAGGAAAGTTGGAGGGCTCTAAGGGTGTCTTGTGGACTTCCCTCCTCCTGTGTTTGAGAAAATGCAGATGGAACTGTCTTTCTCTGAGCTATCTGGAAAGACCATAAGCGACTTCAGATGTAGCTGAAGATTTGTAGAATATTGGGAGACGAGCCAAAAGCTTAATGGGCCTCTGGTGTGTGGACTTGCATGTCAGCAATTTTGTCCCTTACATTCCTTTTGAATCTCTCTACGGTATTTCCAGCAACTGTGAGTTATTTAACAGTACGGCACTCTTGTAGAGCCTGTACTTTAGTGACCGCTGACCGTGGAAGCCATTGTGTCCCTAAGGTCTTTATTCACATGGAAATGATGGATTGTTTTGCAATGAATATATGACTACCAACCCAGTGTATTCTCGTCAGTACTGGCGTAAAGCCCTATAAAATATAAATTGCACTGATAGCTCGATATTAGATAGCTGAACTTTTCTAAGGGATAAAGTTTTGAAGTATACTCAAGACCTTAAAACTTCCAACTTATGAGTATTTATCCAGATTAGCTGCAGTGACACATGCCAAAGGGTACATCTGAGAAATAGTGCCAGATATTTTAGCCAGATATGGACTACTTTCATTTAGGACATAATAAAATACTCATGATGCAATTGAAGAATCAGATTTCCTTGCAGGGTTTACCAAATGAAAGTTTTCTAGGGAATTTGGGGTAATATTTTTCTGACTTCTAATGAGAGGCTAAAGGAAATGATGTCCTTATTAATTTTAGAGACTGCTTAGTGGTGGTGGTGGTGGTGTTGATGGCGTAGATGGTGGTGGAGGTGGAGGTGGTGGATATTTTAGCAGTGGCGATGGTGGTTATGGTGTAGATGGTGGTAGAGATAGTGAAGGTGTAGATGGTGGTGGAGGTGGTGGTGATGGTGATTTTAGCAGTGGCGATGGTGGTTATGGTGTAGATGATGGTGAGGGTGTAGATGGTGGTAGAGATGGTGAGGGTGTAGATGGTGGTAGAGATGGTGAAGGGTATAGAAGGTGGTAGAGATGGTGAGGGTGTAGATGGTGGTAGAGATGGTGAGGGTGTAGAGATGGTGAGGGTGTAGATGGTGGTGGAGATGGTGAGGGTGGAGATGGTGAGGGTGGAGGTGGTGGATATTTTAGCAGTGGCGATGGTGGTTATGGTGTAGATGGTGGTGAGGGTATAGACAGTGGTAGAGATGGCAGTGGTGTAGGTGGTGTAGACAGTGGTGGTGGTAGAGGTGGTGACAGTAATGGTAGTAATGACAGTGATGGTGATGGCCTAGTACTTGTAGAACAAAATTGTGACCTTTTTTTACTTTTATAGTCTGGAAAGGAGAATTTTATTTCTAAATCCTTTCTTGAACAGATTGAGACTACTGAGAGTATGAAACAAATTATTCCCTTCTCTTAGCCAAGTGGGGCCTTTGCTTAGTACTCTAGCTGGGATACCTTTCTTTTACTTCTTCTGAAAAATTGGTGCCTTTTTTCCTTGTTTAATTTCTTTAAGGTTAGGAGAATTGCTCTCCATAAATGTAATGGTCAGTTTGCTCTACTTAAATTATGAGAATTTTCTTTATTTCTGAACATGGTACAGATCTCCAAACTTTGCCAAATGTCCTTTCTTTGTTTGTCCTTCCCTTTGTTTAACGTCCCAAACATTTGTATCAGGCATTTAAATTCCAATAGTTCTGTGTTGTTCACAGTTTTCCACCCTGAGACGCTTAGTTCATGCACAGCCTCCCCTGTTCCTAGTCACCCTGCCTCCTACCCCAGGAGAAATCGGTTTTACTGCTCTCCAGGCATCAGATCTGGGGAGAGGAGCAGGAGGCCCCTTTTATCCTTCACTTATTTCTCTGTTACTACCTCTCATTAACTTTGAAGACACATCCTCCAGTGAAAACATTTTATTTAGAAAGAGAGTTCTCAATTTTAATTTCCTTTCCCAGCATGGGCTTTGACTTTGTATTTTCAAAAACAAGGTCCACCATGAGAAAATGCTGGATTCCCCTCCCTGCGTGATCTCATCCATAATCCCACTGACGATTGTTTTAATCATTCACAGGGAATTATGCTTATATCATAGGAGGTTGATGTTTTCCGTAAGGAAATTAAAAACTGTTACTAAGGCCCAGAACATGTAAAAAGGAAAAAAAAAAAAACCACCTCCTTTGAGGCATAGTGAAAGAAAAAAATCTGGAAAAAGTGATGCCATATGTGTTCATTCAACCGATGCTTGTTGAGTATCTACGATGTGTCATTTCCAAAGAACCTTTCTCCAGTGTTGCGGTGGAGTTGGGGGAAATCCACCATATGTAACTGGCAGTAGGCCACCCTGGTTTGTCCCAGTGGTCTAACCGGACGTGGATACAAGCAGAGGTTGGGGGGGTGGGCTGGGGTGTCCACCCGCCAGGAATCCCGGCTTCTTCACCTGCTGGCAGTGTGGCCTGAGGCACATTTCCAGTGTGTCCGCACTACAGGTCCTCAGTTATAACAGGAGGATTAGGGAGGCCCCGACTGCGTAGCGTGCAAGTGGGGATGGGGAGCGGACGCAGGTGGGGAAACGGTGCAGCTGCACCTGTTGATCGTGAGTCCAAGGGGGCGAGGTGGCAAGCTCTGGGGCACTGGTTCAGGCTCCTGCCGATGCTCCACGGGCCACTGGCCACTTGTCTGCCTAAAGGGCCTCAAGACACTTGGGTTTGGGGGTGGCTGTGTTTTCATATTTACCCAGAGCTGCTTAACAGGTCTTAGGGCTGGAGAATGATTGATTACTAGAATATTCAGAGATGTGGAATAACATGAACGCTATAGAATAAAAACGGTCTTGATGACAAGATATTCAAAATTAGAGTCATTTATTTGGTGGGAAATTAAACACAGGAGCTGGTTGCTTTTCTGCTGAAAAGTTATTTTTTAAATGGGCAATTCCAGGAATGCGGGGACCTGAGTGTGGTTAGTGCAGGTTCTGGAAAAGGCCCCTTCTGTATCCTGATTGATTCTAACACTTTGTCAAGGCCTCCAGTATAGAAAACAAGCAGGACTGGATCAAGCACATCCGGGAGGTGATCCAGGAAAGGACCATTCACCTGAAAGGCGCCCTGAAGGAGCCCATTCACATCCCCAAAACAGCTCCGGCAACGAGACAGAAGGGGAGGAGGTCAGTGCCTGGGGATTTTTTTTGTAAGTTTGCTTTTATTGAAGGAAAGGAACAAGGCAATGTAAACTTACTATTTTTCAAAAATCATTTTTCTCAAATATTTTTGAGAAATATTGAGGAGTAATTTTTTAAAGCATACAATTTATATATAACATCATTCTTAGTAATGAAATTCCTTTGTCAAGACAACAGCCTCCTTCAGCTTAAAGTAAATGAAAGTCTATATACAAACCCCTAATTCTTTTCCTTTTCCACCCCAAGTGTTAATCTGTGCTCATGTGTAAGTCGTGCATGTGACCTTGGACAAGTTAGGTAGCATCTAGACGTTTTTGCTTCTCATTTCTAAAATGGTGGTGACCCTATCAACTGGATTTTATTACTGTGAGAACTCAGTGCAGTGGTCGATGTTAGACTCTCAGCCCAGGGCCCAGCAAAAAGCCTGTTCTCAGTGAAGAGTCATCTATCGTCATTAATACCGTGGTGGCAGCCGTAATCACAGAGACCGATTTGCACCTCTTTAAACAAATCTGTTCTTCCTCCAATGGCTGATAGCCCATCTTTACCATTCTTGAAAAGCAAATCCAGCCATGTCAGGGCTTTCTCTGTGTCTCCAGGGATGGAGAGGATGTGGACAGCCAAGGAGATGGCAGCAGCCAGCCTGATACGATTTCAATCGCGTCCCGGACGTCTCAGAACACGCTGGACAGCGATAAGGTGAGCCTGAGCTGGCCCGCTCTTTGGGCCGGTGCACGCGGCCGGTCTCCGGTCGGTCAATAGATGGCAGTTTGTCATCAGCATTTCAGACAGCTGCCGTGGCTTAAAAGAGGTGCCTGGACATGGTACCAGGAGCAAAGATCTGCAGTGTCAGGGCTAGCAGACTTGAACCCCGAAGATTCAGGAAAAAATCACTCGCCCTCCCCAGTGCTGTTACATGGTTTTCTGTGCGCGTGTTCTAAGGCAGTGTGTTCAAGCTTTTTTATTTTATATTAAGCAGAAGACCCTATTGTTTTAAATTAAATCGTACACAGAGCCCTGGTGTGTGAAAGCGGGGTGCTCTGATCGAAGCCGGGGCGGCGGCATCTGCGGGTGGGCCCTGCGGCGCCCGTGCACTAACCGCCAGCAGGGAGGGTCTGATTGGCAGCAGAGAAGTCTGTGGTTTACCTTCTGCAGCAGCGGCCTAGAGCGTCCTGTGGTTCTGTCTTGATAGAATCCACAAACCTACGAAATAAACTGATGGGAGAAGTTGGAACCCTGGGCTTACGTGATGCACAGGTGACCAGAGTCCCCTGTACAAGCCGGTGGAGGCATTGATATCCGCAGTCCGCAGTTCCTACTGAGATGAGCCCCTCTTCTGTTCTTTTTCTGGAAGGCTAGACCAAGCTCTTAAAGCAAGTTTTTGACAGCAAGTAGGGGTTTCATTGAAGTTGCCGTTGGTCCAGAATTCCTGGGTTTCTCAGTGCCTGGCACGGCTGGACTTCCCCGCGAGAGGCCTTAGTCCCGAGGGGATGGAGAGGTCTGCCTTTGCACGGTGTCTCCGCAGCCACTCGCTGTCCTGACCTCCCGTCACTGGAGACGGCCGCTGTCACAGGAGGGGGCCCAGTGTCAGGGTTTGCTTCAGGCGGCAAGTCTGGGTCCCAGGCTTCGGTCTTTTCTCACTTGCTTTTGCAGAATTCACGGTGTTGAATGTTGTTTCCAGGACAGAAGTAAGTAGGTTTAAAAATACTGGTTTCCTACACTGATTTCATTTTCAGAATCCTTCTAATCTGAGTAATTAGCTCTTTCTCAACCTCCTTTTTGACTTCACTAAATAAGTCCTAGAACTTACAATGCTTAGAGTAACAGGACTGGAGAACAAAAAGAGTGTCTCGTGTGATTTTGTTCGGAGCTCAGTGTATTACGTTCAGCAAATATTTCTCGCCAGTAGTAATAATGAGGAATAAGATAAATGACATGTTCAGTCATCTGGTCCCTAATAGCCTCTCTCCCCGAGGCCCCCCCCACCATAGTCATTCAGTGAAGAAAATAAAGTTTGAACTTGGAAACATTTCATTAGAGTAATCCCGATTATTTTCTTTTAAAAAAGTAGTAATTGAGGTGACTGGGTTATCTTAATAGTTACACAAGACTTCCACCTGAAGGAAAAGTCCACAGTAATCGTGGCTCCCGCCGAGGGGACCAATTCACAGACTCGCCGAGGCTGAGCATTGCCGCCCCAGCTGGAGGTCCACCAAGCCCCAAACTCACAGTCTTACCAGGTGTCCTCTCATGGATCTGGTCTGGGTTTACCTGAGTCTAAAAGTTTATTTAAAAAACAGGTTATTTGAATGAAATTGCCAGAGAAAAATAAATGTAAAAAGTTCTGTCTTTTGGAAGGGGTGTTAAGATTTTTCTGGTGGTTGGCCCAAGAAGAAAGGGTGGCTTTGCTTCTTGGGTGGTTTATGTGTAAATGGGTGGTGGTGGGAGTCTGGAAACGCCCCGTGCATCTGGGAAGGGGCTCCTGGCTCTCCAGCCCCCGGCTCTGAGATGGAGCTGCCTGGTGCCAGGTTGTGCCTCTGGCCCACAGAGAACCGTGTGCTAGTGCCCCCGGGTGCCCTGTCCCCTGACACTGGGGGCTGGCAGCTGCGGGGCGCCGACCGGGATTCACAGGAGGTTTGCCCCAGAGAGAAGGCTCTGCCCTGGAGTTAGGAAGAGGCAACTAGTTCTACTTCGAATCTATTATAGCAAAATAGGCTTATGTGAACTTGGATTTGAGTCTGTACAACTCCTGTAGAAAAATAAGGCATTATCCTAGGAACTGTTGCTTTTAAGACAACACGTTGTGTACCCAGTGAGAGAGAAGGGATACATCACTAACAACAGTATAGGTTTGAGGAAATTAATCATTTTACACTGGGGATCTACTGGGATATTAGAATTATTAAAGAACTGCCTCTTAAATATTTTATCTGTGAAGGTAACTCACCAGTTTCTGTTTACCTCATCTCATACCTTACCACCGAACTTCATTCCATAGCTCAGAAATCCCGCCAGGGCCCCTTCTGCAGGTGCCGCCTTGCCTGTGCTCCCGGGTGAAGCTGTGATAGCAGCCTCTCACTCAGCCGCTCTCAGCCTACCGGGTGTTCTCATGACTCTTAACCACCTCGCGTAGTGACATGCCAAAACTGTTTTCTTAAGTGGATGTGGCATGTATTTAATACCCCTCGCTGAGGCCATAGGTCCTTAATAGGAAATACACAAAAAGGATGAAATGTCTTCCTAAGACCGTAGAACTGCAACGGGTTGTCTTCTTCCGTTCTTGTGTTCTGTATTTGGTAGGAAAATAAGCAGCGTGTGAGACTTAATATGGATAAGTCAGAATGTGGAGTTTGGAGGGGCCATACCCATGAGGCCTTGTACAAAAGAAGGCCCATGTTTGCGACCACACATATGCCTACACGTGTCTGTTCTCTGCTTTGGGGAGGTTTTCTTGTAGCCATCTCCTTTTCTGTGCTTCTCTGGTAGAACACTTCAGGGTCAGTAGATGATTCCGGAGAATACATTGAAGAAACTGCATCCTTTATGGAGTCAGTTTGTAAAATGCACTGTTCCTCTGAACTAGGCTTAACCAGAAAACCCTGTTATCTCTGATGGCAGTAACTTTTCATATGTCCCAAGGTTCTTTCCAGCCTACATATTTCAAGTTTAAATAGCCTCTGATGACATGGGCAGATAGATCTGGCAAGGGAAATTACTTAACCATATTCTGCCTGTTTGACTTAATTTATGATGTCTGTTATGAGTTAGTTGTTATCATGGAGTTTGGTTCCATTTCAGAAACTGGGTGGGGGGATGTTTTCGGCTTGGCCTCTTGGAGAACTCTTGAGGAAAAGTTGTCTGCCCAGGGCTGTAGTAACTCTCAGATGAGGCACAGGGTTTTAGAAGAGTCGGTTAAGGAGGGGCCTGGAGACACCCTCTCTCCAGGGACACTGTTAGCAGATACAGACCACAGGCCCCCCGAGCACCTTTCCTTCTTCGAAAAGGTCGGTTTTAAAATCTGCCATCTCTTTGTTCCAGATGTAAGTGTAGCACTGATTCTTGCCCATATTAATGGTGCTTGTGCTGATAAAGTGATCTCATGAAAATATAATTTGGGTTCCAAAGAAATCAAATGCTTGCCAGATTCTTGTCTCATTTGTCCTGAGCTTGTCTCCCTGATGTTGGAAGGGGACGCCTCCAGGTCACTGCGGGGACGAGGGAGGCCAGGTGACCCTCGCAGGGCCACCCAGAATAGAGAGCGGAAGCCAGAAACGGAATGTGGATCTAATTACCTGGCGGGGTCTAGACCCTGTTATTTCACACTAGAGCTGAGGAGGAGCTAAATATTTTGGCGTATTAAAGAAGCATTTTTAATATTTTTTCCTTCTGTATGCATTATTAGTCTGTGGTTTGCTTCATATAACAAAAATTTATATTATAAGGAAAATAGAAAATATGCGAATCAAATACAGGCTACTACTATAGAACAAACCATCTTGAGGTCAGGATGAAAAAAATAACCAAGGCCAGACAGGGCAGGCTGTGGAAAAGCGGCCCAAGCCAGCAGGGGGCCAGGTGTGAGCCTTCTTTAGGTCTGAAGCCGTGCCGTGCTTATTTGTAATGAAGGAGAAATTCAGTTGAGACTGATACTTGGCACGAATTGCCCCTAAGCTTGTGATGTGAGTATATGAATTCACACATTTTAAAAAAATAAATGGTTTCAGCTACTTTTCATGAAGTATATATAGCACTTGTTGGGGATATGAAATTTACGTAGTTTAAAAAGTCAATAAACCTCTGTGAAGTGGCAGTCTGCACCGTAGGAACTTGAATGGATTTACATAAATTGCAGCGCTGAGGTAGTATATAAAGTAATTAATGCCAATACGTTTTAAAATGAGGCTGGAGTCAAGTTTTGGAGAAAGGAAGCCTGCATTCAGCCTACTTAGGAAGTGCCTCACGCTTGCATTCAGCCCCATTCCTCACATACCTGGCCCTGTGTGCCACGCGCCTAAGCTCACACTCCCCTCTGCCTGCAGCTGCCAGAAGCAGGAAGGAGCCTTGGCTCCAGGAGCTGCCCAGCCTGCTGCCCTTGCCAGGGTCCCGGAGCCTCGTGTAGGTTGGCCCGCGTGGGCGTGCAGTTGAGTCGCTTCGTTCAGAAGCCTTTCTGGGGACAGCACATGGTTTTAATCCCGGGACGTCAGTTACAGGTCCCAACTCTGCCCAGAGGGTAACAGAGTCGAGTAAGCAAAGTGTTTAGCGTCCAACAGCAGATGGTTAAGAGCAAGGAGGTGCTCCCCAGCCAGGCCTCTGAGCTCTGCTTCTCAGCAACCTCTCCGTGCCTCAGTTTCCTCATCTGTAACAGGGGACAGTACGACTCCCCACTCTAGGACTGTGAGCATTAAAAATGTGCATTTGGAACAGTGCCTTACACGCCCTGAGCACTGCCTAGATGTCGACTGTCACTGTGTCCTCATTTCAGAAATTGCCTCCTTCTCCCTCACTCATTACTGGCTGTTGCCGACCGCCGTACATCGGCCTCTTAGCGCTCTTGACTGCAGTGCATTTAGAAGCTAATTGTGTTCATTAGGAGCTAGAAGCTGTGCTAAGGGTAAATTGCTCAGACTCAGTTCCTGAACTTGCACGTCCTTGGGGCCCAACAGCAGAATACTGATCGCGTGTTGAATGGGCAGCCTCTGAAGAAGCGGGAGACTCTCGCTGGAAACGTTTTCCCAGCCACTCCCCTGTGATCCTGCCGCATCAGCCGTAGGATGAGTCCGTGCTCTGCACGAGGTTGGTTCGTGCCTTCGCAGGTGCAAGGGCATCAACACCTGTGCAGCCCAGGACAGGTGCTGCTCCACGGGAACAAGCAGAGAGAGCCCTCCCCGCCGGCAGCCTGGCGAGGCTGGCTGCTGGCATTGGTTCCCTCTGTCTTTCTAAGTGACTGTGGCTTTTTGTAGTTTTTAACAAGTTTCTTAAGTGCTCTCATAAAGCCACAGAATGAATGCAGTCTTTGCTGACTTTAGTTCCTCAATCAGAAACACAAAATCCCCCACGCTAGAGCAGAGAGCCTCAGTTCTAAGAAAAGGCAGATTTTTCAAAACTACAACTTTAGGTATAACTGTAACAAAAGTGTTTCTAAAAATAGCGGTGCATCGAGAAGTGCTTTTCCATGTAAATTTTACAGTCCTGGTCAAAGTCACTGTTGACAATGACGGCCCATCTTTGATTCAGACTCGAGGCTGGTGGTTTATTCTGGTGGTTCTTCCTTTGGGTGAGGGACCCAGTCGGCCGGTCACCTGGCTGTCATACCTTAGATTTTCAGGGGAAAAAAAAGAGGCCTTTCAAATGGACTTTTCTGGATAAGGGCTGCTTACTCAGGAAACACAGCAAACAGGCTCCTTTGGGCTCAGTTGTCCCAAGAGGGGTCTTGCTTTCCAGGACCTGTGATTGAAAGTAGTACAGGTGGGGTCCAGCCAACTGCTTCCCGAGCCTCGTTCATTTTTCCGCTTTTCAGCCAACGCAGCCTTTCATTCATGCCCCGCGGCTCAGCCCTCGGCGCCTCTCGTTCTAAAATGTTCAGAGTGAGGGCAAGTGTGGCATTGGTTCAGGCCAGCTTCTGCTGAGCCTGGAGGCCTGGTACCTCGGCGCTGACCTCTCTCTGATCTGCCTGGCTTTTTACACTTAAAGTTTGCCTTTTCAAATATATCTTTTAAATTTAGCTTCTTGATGTCTAACTTTCCGTTGCACCTCATGTGTATCACAGTCAAGGAAGGCTTCCAAGGGATATTTTCATGTGTCAAAACCAGCATGTGATCACATTAGCAAAGAGTAGAGGATTAACCTCCCTGAATATTATACTCAGTATTTTTTTTCTGGGTAAAAATGTTGGGTAGGGTAAGCTGCTGCTTTTGAAAAAGTTTTTTCTCACAGATTTTATTTTCTTTTCTTTTTTTCTGTTTCCTTTTGTTTCGTTCTTTTTTTCTTTTTCTTGGGGGAAGGGTGGTGAGAAACAACATTTTTGCCATCTTAACCATTTTTCAGTTCTGACAGATTTCTTTTTGCACCCCAATCTGTGAGACATTCACAGTGGTCCTCTTGGAAACCCAGCAGCAGATTTTGTGACGGCTTCTCCTGTGAACTTGGCCTTGGGTTTGGGGTGAGCAAGGGGCCTGATGGTCCCGTGGTTAGGACGGCCTCTGAGAAGCCCAAGCCTCCGGCCTCCGCAAAGTTGCCCAGGGAGAAGCTGGGGTAACGCGTTTCCTTGGGGAATTGTTCTGGCTGCTGGTGGCGGCCTTTCTCTTGTAACCACGGAGCTGGTAATTAATGGAGCTCTACTTTCTAGTCCCCTTTAACCGAGGAACCACTCTTTGGTCTGCTCTGTGTGAAGCCTGCACAAAACCGCAAGGCCCTTTTGTGAGGTTTCGAGTGCCTGCACCGTGCTGGGCTGTAGGATGTGACTGTGGGTTGGTACACTCTGTTCCATAGGGGAAGGTGGCTTTTAGTAGAATGCTTCCCCCTCTTCTTTTGAAGCGCTCTCGGAAAGTTGGTCAGACACCCACCTGCAATTGATCTTAGCTTCTCGAAGCAGATTCATTTACAGAGAGGACTACACCATCCGCGTGTCAGTCGTAAAGAGCCCCTGTTCGTCTGGCGGAGCCCGCCCCAGAACTCACCTGCAAGCCAGTCATTCAAATCAGGTGTTTGCTGTTGTCTCTCAAGAACTGTACGTTCTTGTAAAGTAGACATGCCTCATTACAGAGCTCCAGGGAGGGGATGCCAGAGCCCGAGCGGTGGGTGAGAAGCGCCCAGCCACGGCCCTGCTTCAGTTACTGTCTTTAACTGGGTTCAGGCAAAGCAAAACAATATACCATGGTTTCTCCAGAAAATGTAAAAAGTAAAGTTCTGTCCTGTGTGACGGTTTTTGAAGGTTCACGTGCCTGCGACCAGGTGAGTATTTCATTCTTTTGGGTGAAACACAGCAGCTTGTTCATTTTCAGTCATTGAGGGAACTCAGGCAAAGGGGCCCTGCTTTGGTTCTGCTAATTGTCTGTGCATCAACGTCACAGGAGTTCCCCCAGCAGCCCTTTCGGAGGGACATGGCTGGTCTTGGAGGAGGCACTTCATTATAGTATCCATGGTCCGTGCTCCAATTAAGGCCATTTTACTGTCATGCTTTTTAGTCACCACATTTAATTTTTTTAAGGTGAAAAGCAGAAAGATTGGGGAAAAAATATCTTCTGATGAGAATGTCACAAGTGTTAATGTGAGTCATGGAAATTGAGATTTTCATAAATTGCAATCCTAAACCAAATGCTTGTGGTAGGGAGCCCCTGATACAAGTCCATAAAATATATAGATGTGAAAAAGATAATGTGAAAACTTTCACAAAATATGGTTGGAAAGGAAAAGTGAATTTTTAAACTAGATAAATGGAATGGTAACACTTTCAACGTAGTGATGAAATTGTGTCACTAGGGGTGGTAGAAGTGTCACTGTAGATAATAGATAGGATAACCCAAACTTTTTCTAATTAGGAGTTTAATTCTACGTAAAAGGCTGTAATGACTTGCATTGATACTCCAAAATAGTTATTTTAAGTCTTTTATACAAAAAAAAAAAAAAGTCTTTTTAATTAACAAGCCTGGTTTTAAAGACAAGCTTTGGAATAAGTTTAAAATATTCAAATGCGAACATTGAGGCAGAAATCCATGGGTTGTCTCCTCTCTGGACTAGAAAACGCCCATTTAATCCTCCCCTTATAGATTTGTGCAGGAGATTCTCATGGGAAAAGTCAGTTTATTCTTAGGGGTAGAGCCAAGAAGATATGGTTTTTTTAATGATAATTCTAGCACTGTTTGAAGACATTCTTCTGGTACTAGATTTTGTTACTAACTCTCTAAAGGCTTTGGAAAAGAATTTTGACTCAGTATGCGATTCTTTGTCAGAACAGGCTTGATTTTCATTTCTCAGGCTCTGTCAAGTGCACAGATGTTTCCAATAGTTCTGATTACTCTGTGAGGGGCTGAACGCTCCGCGCCAGAAAGCAAGTCTAGCTTCATTCCTCTTGGCAGCCGCTTTCTCCCTTCCCACCCTTCCCCCACCCACAGAACACACCGCGTGGCTTTGAGCAGTCTGAAAAGTTCCTACAGCGGGAGAAGGAGACCAGCAGAGGCTGGTGATGAGGCAGCACGTCTGAAGCGGAGCTTCCCAGGGCCGGGGGTGGTGACACGCGGGGACCACGTGCGCAAGCGGGCCCGGCAGACGGGCGGCTCGGGCCGCGGGAAGGCTCGTAGGGGGTGCAGGCCTGAGGGGCCTCGGCAGGCTGGGCTCCCCACGGGGCTTGTTCACGGGTCACGCTTTCCCCGGGATGGGAAACATTCCTCCTTTTCGTTACAGGGATCAACCACTTCCATAACGTGGGGTTTTACGAGGAAGATTCTTCTCCGGGCTGGGCCTCTGCTGTTAACCTTTTAACATTAGCATCTTCGACTGTTCACAGAGAAATATGTGACATATGTGAGATTCAGCATAGTAACATTTAGAAGGGGGTTAGTCACTTGGGGAAAATGTCCTTTGTAGCCCAGCAAAGACAATTCCTTTTGTCGATATTTATGCTTCATTTTGGAAGAGTTTTGTTTTGTTTTGCTTTCTGTGGTTGTCAAGTGGACATGTGTTTCTTATTCTAAATATCTGAACTTTCTCTGGAAAGACCAGGAGGGCAGTGGAGAGCATGGAGCGTGACAGAGGGCCGGCAGGCAGCCGAGGACACCGCAGGGCTGCGAGCCCGGGTAGGGTCAGTCCTCTGCGGGGGTGGGGCTGGGCGGCCTCTCTGGAACAGGATGTTTCCCGGCAGTGGGCCCGGCCGCCCCTTCCCCCTGCGCATCGCAGCTCAGCCCAGCGGCCGTCTTCTCTTCTTCCGTGGTCTCCGTGCTGGTGCCCAAAGGGGGGACAGGAAACACGCAGGCAGAGTTCACTCCCGAAGTCACAGAGGAAGAGCCCATGTTTGGTTTTGGTTTTCAAGCAGCTCATTTTTACAGCAAACCTATCTTACCTTTTTCACTTCAGCAAATGTGTGACCGCTTGCTGGGTACAAAGGCAGCTTTGGGAGAAGCCTGCTGCTAGCTTCCTCTTACAAGCTGTGCGCCGGCCCTTGGCACTTGGGGGCTCACACACTGGGCATGGGAAGGTCGCAGAAGAATGACACAAACCTGCTTTCTGGTGCCGAGGACAGACACACACACACACACAACCCAAAGCCTGGCTGGTGTCAGACTTGAGACGTAATTTGTTTAAGGACAGAGTGGTAAGGACGGTAGACAGGAGCAGCTTCTCAGAGGGATTTGACGGGGGCTGAGACGAGACCAACTGGGGAGGTGGGGGCTCCAAGCAGAAGGGATCATGGACACAGGGCGTGCAGGACCCACCTCAGAAGGAGGACATGGCCCCTCTGGGCCGTGAAGCACGGGAGAAGCAGCCGAGCCTGCCCGGGGAGGCGGGCTAGGTCCCGGTTACGGGAGCTTTGCGTCTTACACTAAGGAATGTGTGTCTAAGGTTCTTGCATAGGAGGATGGCATGTGTGAACATTTTAAGAAGGTAACTCTGGCAGCGGTGTTCAGGTGGTTTGGAAGGAAAGCCTGGATCGGGCAGGGCACTCAGGAGACCAGTGCAGAAATCCAAATGATGTGATTGGTGTGGGCGTGCTGAGGAAGGGAGGAGTCAGAAACACATTCTAGAGTCCGTTTGACCGCGTTTCGGGGGTGCAAAGGAGTGTGGTTGACTGTGATACCGTTACCCAAAAGGCAACGCTGGAAGAGAAACAGATGTGAGGGCGAGTAATGAGTCACGTCCCAGACTCACTGCTTTGAAGGGCTGGGGAAGCAGCAGGCCCGGGTGCCTGCTTGGAAGTGCCCAGCACGGAGGGTACGGTGTGCAGCCTGAGCCTGGGGCTGCCCGGATTGGAGGGCCAGAGGGGGTAGGCCTAAGACGGGGAGCTGGTCACAAGATCCTCCTGTGGGAGGGGCGATAATGAGCATCCCTGTGAGCTGTCCCCAGCGAGTGTACAGTCTAAGGGAAGATGGACGGCAAGCGGTCGTGAGAAGGCCCCGCACCTGTTTTCCAAGCAGGATCATGGCGTTGATGCTCTTCACAGAGTCCCTGGGTGTGCTTCAAAGGGCCGAGACTTAGAAGAGTTCGGACAGAAGATGGGAGTGAGCGGAGAGGAGAGGAGAGGAGAGAGGAGGGAAGGAGGGCAAGGCCCTTCAGGCCAGAAGCCACGTGGCACATGAGGGGTCAGCCGGTGCCCATGCAGCGTGTGGAGGGACGTGTTGAGGCTTGGGGCGGGGAAGGAGCCCGGGAGGAGCTGGGGTGGGTGGCAGAGGGTCGGGAGGGTCGCGCTAGGGAGTGTCCTGGGGGCTGGCGAGGGCTCTCGAAGGCTTTCGGAGAGAGAAGGGCGTGCTCCGCCCGTGTTTCCGGATGCCGGGCTCTCTGCTCTGCGGCTGCTTCTGCCGATCCGGGGGGCACAGGCGCTGAGGAGCCCGCAGTGCCCCGGCCACACCGCTCTCGCCAGGCCGGAGCTGGCCTCCATCTGATTTTATCACCGTATTTCACAACAATCCCCCAAAAGGCCTACAAGCAGAGTTCTTACTAGTTTGCCCTAAGTTTAAAAATGAGTGCAGTTGACCTTTAAATAGACGCAGTGCCCTGGTCCACTCATACGTGCGTTGTTTTTCAGTAAGTACATATATGTGCTGAAAATGTATTTTCCCTTCCTCATGATTTTCTTAATAACATTTTTTTCCAGCATACTTTATTGTCAGAATACAGTGCGTAAAGCATATGACATACAAAATACGCGTTAGTCCACGGTTCATGTCATCGGTAAGGCTTCTGGTGGACGGTAGGCTACCAGTTGTTATGTCTGGGGGGAGTCGAAAGTTAGACGCAGATTTCTGACCGTGCAGGGGGGTCGGCGCCCCTAGCCCCCCACGTTGTTCAAAGGTCTGTGGCACTCTTTGAGAAGGGATATATGTCTCAGGCACAAAAGTAGTTGGACACTCTCATGGAAAACCATCAGATTCTGACAGTGTAAGACACAGAAAATCATTATTGTATGCTGGAATGTGAAAAAGTAGATATTCGAGTGTTTTGCAAGGGACGTAAATTAAGGGACAGGGACATGGGAGAGCCCTCATTCGGCTGGTGCCCGGTGCTCTGAGCCAGCTGTGGAATGGGAGCTGAACTCCCGGCCCAGGCGCCAGCCTCGGCTGCTGAGGGCCGGTGGCCTGGGCTCGCTGACCTGTCCCTTCCCTCCCCAGCTGTCCGGCGGCTGTGAGCTGACGGTGGTGATCCACGACTTCACGGCCTGTAACAGCACCGAGCTGACCATCCGCCGTGGCCAGACGGTGGAAGTCTTGGAGCGGCCCCACGACAAGCCTGACTGGTGTCTGGTGCGGACCACCGACCGGTCCCCCGCGGCGGAAGGCCTGGTGCCCTGCGGCTCCCTGTGCATCGCCCACTCCAGAAGCAGCATGGAGATGGAGGGCTTCTTCAACCACAAAGGTAGGCGTTCGCGGGCGTGCGTGGCGATGACGGTCCTGCTGGAAACGACACCGGTGCTCTGTCCCCGCTTCCTGCAGCCTCATAATAGGTACGATGCCTCCTGGTCACTCGTGCCCCAGTCCGTTATCCCTGTGTCTCCGGGACTTCTTAACCCATCTGGAGCTGAGATGGAATAAGGATTTCACCTGTCACTCAGAAATGATGAAGCATCGCCTCGTTTCCCAAGGCCGCGTAATAAGATAGCGGGTTAGCGAAGGACAAGGGGGCTGTTGTTTTGGGGGCCAGTGTCATTCATAAATGGAGAAGACAGAGAAGGCACTGTTCTCTTCCAGGTGATGTTGAAAACAGGTAGGGGAGGTGGGGCCAGACTCAGCATCTTCCTAATCAGGTTTTCACATTGTGGATTCTTTATTTTGTTAGTGTTCAGTGCTAGACAGTCAAGCATGCAGGTCCTGAGAGTTTGTCTTTATCGCTTGGTAAAGTGTCTCGGGGCATCCCAAATGCCCCAGGTTCCCTGCCTGGAGAGGGAACGCAGCTGGACCCCCGGTGGGGAGGCTGGCCGAGTCAGGCAGGGCTCAGTGTCAGGGGTCTGCAGCTGTGACAAGAGAGGTGGCTTTTGAAAAAAATGCTTTTCAACTGAAATAACAGGGTATTGGAACAAAACGGCATTTGGCAATGGGGACTCCTTTAGAGGCAGGCAACTGTAGCAAGGCCGCTTTTCCACGTGTGTCTGGATGGGTCAGTAACGAGCTCCCCGCAAGAGTATGAGAGTCTGTTTATCCTGAATGTCCAACGTGGTCCCTGTGGGACTGATGTGGCTTGAAACGGGACCTGTCTGGATTGAGCTGGTCTGCAGGTGCAAAATACACACTGGATTGCAAGACTTGCCATGAAAAAAGAATGTGTAATTATTTTATACTCGTTGCAAACTGGTATGATAACATACTTTATAGGGTGGGTTAAATAAAATGTATGATTAAAATTAATTTCACCTGTTTCTTTTTACTATTTAAATGATGGCTACTAGAAAATTTTCAGTTACATACGCAGCTTGCACTGTGTCTGTTGGACCATGCTGGTTTAATCTCTCATCTCACTGAGGAGCTAATTTGAGGCTGTAAGACCTTTCCAGAAACACTGAGCTGTAGCTTCTAGAAAAATGCAGAGCGGGTAGAGTTTATATGCTTCGAACCGCATTAGGTCAGTCTTTGTTTTTCTGCCATGCTGGCAGATGGCCGATTCTTCCAGATCTGAGGGTCTGCGGTTGGTTTACCCTTCCTGAGGGAACTCCACTATATTCTGCATATTCCAGTTCTTTTCTGTTAATTTTGGGACATTCCAGTTGCTCCCTCCGTTGGTCAGCTGTGCCCTCTTTACATTCATCCTGACGCGTCCTGGGGACCATCCTCTGGCTGCTGAGGGGTCAGTCCTGGCGGTGAGCTACGTGAAGCTGCACAGGAAACAGCCGGTGACTAGCCCCCTCGGGAATTACAGGCCCAACCATGTTCCGGATCCCTCGGGGCCTGAATGTGACTGTATCGTCACCTCAGTAAGCAGCTGGAAGAATTAGGCTACGGTGTCTCCAGGGATCCAAAGAGAAAGGCAGGGAATTTCCCGATTTTGCCCCGAAGCTGAGGCATCTGCTTGCGTTTCCGGGGGAGCCGCCCCTGAGTGCCGGCAGCCTTGGTTGGACCTGCCCTGCTGTGGTTCGGAGTTCGGAGTTCAGACGGCGGCGTGTGCTGGGCCACCCGTTGGCCTGGGTGTTTCCAGAGTTGCACAATGTATTTAAGTCCTTGAGTCTGAGTTGAAAATGAGGTACAACGTTTTCTTCAAGTTCGTCTATTATATGCAGAGGAGCCCCGGTGAACTTAAGCTGCCAATAACGTTTGTTCTGAAAGATTTCTTTTCACATGTGCCTTTCCTGTGGTGTGTTCTCTACTTCCTGGTGTTCGCAGTTGCAGGCTAACCAAGCAGTAAGAACCGTGTAGTTATCACACCTGCCTTTGTCCTGCAGACTTCCTACAGAGGTTGGGTTTGTGCTTGTCTTTTGGCCTAACTACCATTCTGTCCCCTGAGCCTTTTCCCTCTGACATTCTGTGACTTTCCGGCACCTGAGGCGTCACTCCTGCTCCTCACAAACCCTCTACGTACTAAGAAGGTGTCTCTTCATTGAGTAAAACCTGTTGTGAACTAACAGTCAGTTCATAGATTGGGACTCGGAGCCTTAGGCATTGTGTTCCTTCTGTTCCGAATTTTTGTTTTTCCTGTGGTGCAGGGAAGCTCTTGAGGTGGTCTGCCCCTGGCAGTGCTGGGACTTCGGTGGCAGATGGGGGAGGGAGGATCCTTCTTGGGCCCTTGGACAAGCCTGTGCCAGAGCCTCCTGTGCGCGGTCAAGTCCAGGGAATCGGGCAGTGACCAGCGGCTCCGTCTAGGAGAAGAGTCTCCATCGGGTAGTCGGGACAGCAAGGGGCGAGGGTCCAGAACGAGCCCCAGGGACTGCGGGAAGGATGCCGCCGCCCCCCTGGGGAGCAGGCGGTCCCCAGGGCCTCTGCTCGGGCACAGCTCCCCTCCTGGCTCTCGTGTGCAGGGGACCGTGGGCTGTTCGCGTACCGCCGTGCGCTGGGCCGGCGTCTGCTGGCGCGGCGGCGCACTCTGAGCCCTTTCCGTTCTGAGAGCCGGGCTGGGCCGCAGGGCCACTGCAGCGAGGGCTCCAGTGTGGCCCCTCCTCCCGCAGAAGTGGGTGCCCCGCACCCGCTGAGCCTCCTTCGCAGAGTCGCACGTGGGGCCGTCTTGCCTTTCACACGCTTCAGAGCTCCGGAGCGCCGGGTGGGTGTCATGATGTCTCATCCCTGGTCACTCGCTGTTGACCTCTGGTTCCTTAAATGTCTGTGATTCCTGCCGCTCTGACCTTCCAGGTGGGGGAACAAGCACATTCGCTAATCTCTAGTCCCACAGTTTTCCCAGCCTTAGTGCCTCAATTTGTTCACAACTCCCCAATCCAAACACCTTAAGTTTCCAATGTGAAAGACATTGAGATTAAATGTCTGTGTATTTGGTTGTGTGTGATATTTAAGAATTGCAGTGTGGCTGTGAGGATCAATACTCAGGTCGGCCCCGAAGGGCCCGTTACGCACTGTGAGTGCCGCCCGGGTCGCCGGCGCTCTGAGGCGTGGCTGGAGCGGGAAGTCTGCTGGGCCACGCGAGGACTTAGGATTTATGAGCCCCGGGCTCCTTGGATCATGCTGCTGTGTTTCCCTGGGTGATGTCGGGGGAGGATAGAACATCACCGATTTAAATGAACAAGAAGTATAATTGTACAGTTTGTTCTTCGAGAAGCTACTTTTGGGTCTGGGGCTGGACTCCAGTGTGGACGTGACCCGGGGGAAAGGTCCGGACGGGAGGGCTGCCGCGGAGCGGTGTCTGTCGACGGGCAGCCTTGGCATCTGGCATCTCGCCCTCATCTTGCCCTGGCCGCCCTTGTCCCCGCTCACAGCCTCTCAGTCACAGGTGGCAGCCGGGCATCAGCCAGAGCCAGCAGAACGGGTCCCCAGCAAGTCCCTGTGCCCCTCCAGCGCGTGTGTGTGGTTCACAGCGCCTCCCGCCGCGAAGCTTCTCCTGGTCTGGGGCCCGGCGAGTCCGCCGAGCCGCCGGATTGAGAAGCACTGGCCCTCAAACGCCCCCCGCGTGTGATCATTGATTGACTGTGCTGATACAGGGTCACGGAATTACCTTTAGTCCCTTAGAAAATCCAAGGGATTTTTCTGTCCTACTGTCTCAACGTGGAAAGCTGCCACTGTTCTCTGTGTATTTACTTAGTCTTGGTCCCAGAAAGTAAACAGGAATATCAGAAATGTTTATATTCCCGACGAGGCCCATTCACCACATCCCCTTTTTGGCGCTACCCTAGACTGAGTGGGTCAGCTGTCCTCTTTCTTCACAGCCAGAACTACCATATGTGATAGTGTGTGAGAGCTTAGCTCCATGGTTCGGGGATAACCCAGCGAGCATCCCTGGAGCAGTGCAGGGGCCCTGGATGGGCAACAGTGCCCAGGGTTGGTGGTGAGCGGGTGGAAGATACTCAGTAAAAGTAGGATTGTCTCGGTCAGGAACCAGACAGAGTCGCATCCCGAGCTTCCTGCAGGACGCATGCCTGAAGCGCGTCGTGGCAGCCTTTGGACTGTATTTGCTTTTTTTAAGGGTAAAGCAGTAATCTGTCATCAGTCTTAAGGAGGTCCTTCCTCTCTCCTCACACCCAGATTATTGCCTCTGAAAGACTGCCCATGTGACTGTCATGGCGCCACTTGTCGCTTGAGGTCTTCCGCTGCCTGGCCTGGCCCAGTTGGAGTTGCGCTTTTAGCCACCACTGAATTGTTTTTTGCTAAAATTCAGCTTTAAGAGGAGACATTTCGGGGGTGAGAGTGACATTTATGGTGGAACATTTAGAAGAGGTGATGTGTTGAACTCGCAAGGTCTGTGCTTTGTGTCAGGAGGACCCGCGTTCTGATTCCATCTCTGTCTTTGGTGACGTTGCAACCCGGGGCCTGAGGTGGGTGGAAATGGGTGGTCCCTGAGGTCCTCCCCAGCTCTGACGTTCTCAGGTTATATTTCTCATGAGGCCTTTCTGAATGAAGGCCAGTTTCCAAACCTCCCCCTTTTCCTTATGCTGACCCCTAATGAGGTGGCCAGGTGGTGTTTTTGCTAGTTTGTTGATATATTTAGGAGAAAATAACCACTTAGGAACCTTAACCTTAATCTCTCTTAAAGTTGTTTATAAAGTTTTTCTCTCTGGGATAGTGTATAGGTCAGTACTTGCATTTCACTTTGAAGAAGTTAAAAACATGATTTTTTTCGCTCTGAATTCTTCATTAGAAAAACAGAGGAACAAAAACATGAGAAATAAAATTTGTTGCTTGCTGACCACTTGGGCCTCTTACACCCTGGGGCTTTGACTCAGCACACCACACTTACTGAAAACGACGTTCCAGAAATAATCCCCTGTGGTTTCCGGTTTACCACATCACTTACAGAAAAGTGGGTGCCATCAAAATCAGGTAAAAGAGAAGACCCAGGAATTATCTTTTATAAATGCAGTGATGCGTGATTGATATCAATGAAATGGGACGTTTTCTTTAATCCAAATGAAAACTAGGAAAGTGAGAGATTTTTCATGAGAAACTACCTGAAATGTAGGTTTTTCTCTGGGTTCCACCTTGGGCTGCCTCCTTGTCTCTCTCAAAACTCTCTGCCAGGGTTTTGCTATCCATCCTCTCTGCCTGAATATTTGACTCTCTCAAATATTCAGTCACTGGACTGTCCTCCCAAGTTTTTGTGACTGGTTTGTTTCACTTAACATAATGTCTTCCAGGTTCATCCGTGTTGTGGCCTGTGTCAGAATGTCCTTCCATTTTAAGGTTGACTCTTAACTCCATTGTAGGGATAGATGACAGTTTGTTATCCATTCACCTGTCGATGGACACTGGGGTCTGCTGTGAGCAGTACCGCTCTCTTCAAGTCTCTGCTTTCCGTGCACTGGGGAGGAAGCCCTGGTCCGGGAAGATCCCACATGCCGTGGAGCAACTAGGCTCATGCGCCACAAGTGCTGAGCCTGTGTTCTAGAGCCCGTGAGCCACAACTGCTGAGCCCGCGTGCCGCAACTGCTGAGACCCATGTGCCTGGAGCCCGTGCTCCACAACGAGAGAGGCCACCGCGGTGAGAAACCCGCGCACTGCAACGAAGAGTGGCCCCCGCTCACCGCAACTACAGAGGGCCCGCGTGCAGCAACGAAGACCCAACACAGCCAAAAATAAATAAATACATTAAATAAATTTAAAAAAATAATAATAGCCCTTCCTGCCCAACCGAGGCTTTAAAAAAAAACAAACAAAAAAACCCAGACGTGGAATTGCTGGATCATGATAGTGTTGTTTTTAATTTTTGAGCATGCCTACCACATTTTGTTACCTTTATCTAAAGAGTATATTTCAAGCATATTCTCGTCTTTCCATTGCCACCGTTGCCTCCTTCCCACTAAGTCTCCCAGCCTCACTTCTCACCCTCTTCTTGCAGCTAAAACACAGATCCGGTCAAACTGTGCTCCTGTTTAAATTTTTTCAGTGTCTTGCTGTTGGTCACGGAATAAAATCCAGTTTCCCAACATGTGCCACAAGGCGTTGCCCCTCATGCTCGTGTGCACAGGTACACACACGATGAGTGTACACATCCCCTCTTTCTCCCCCTGGTGTGGTCATCAAGTAACGGGGAGCAGGGGTTCTTACTCCCTTGCCCCTGCCTGACACTCCTGTCCCTTCTCACCAAATAAAAAACCCTACAGGAAAAAATGAATGTATCCAGTGAGTCTGGGGGGGTGAGAGTGCAGTTAACAAGTATTTCAACACAAAGGCTAACATCAGGGTAACCTGAGAAAGGCCCCATGAGATGATGAACTCCAGGGACCACTAAAGACACACAAGGAACCTCATAGGAACTCACTGAAAGAACTTTAAAACGTTTTAGTAGGAGCGATGGGTGCAGTAATAGTGCTGAACTTACAAATGTGATGGAGGAAGTACAAGTAACACAGGCTTTAAACAGCAGGGTTGATGAGGGGCAGAGAGCCTCCGCCCACAGCCGTCGTGGAGAGAAGGGACCCTGAACGGTGGGCACGAGGGCTTTAAATCGAGACCTGGGGACCGGGACTTGCCTTGTGGTCCAGTGGGTAAGACTCCGCACTCCCAACACAGGGGGCCCGGGTTCGATCCCTGGTCGGGGAACTAGATCCCACATGCATGCTGCAACTAAGAGTCCACATGCCGCAACTAAGAAAAGTCCGCAGGACACAACTAAAGATCCCGAGTGCCACAACTGAGACCCAGCACAGCCAAAAAAGAAAAATCGAGGCCTGTAACTTGGGGGGGGAAGGGGTCTCAGCAGTGTTCACAGGGAAATGAGTACGGTTCATCGTAATCCGCTTTGTCCAGTTCTGTTCTGTGTTTTTTACTTTAAAGGTACACACCTTACATAGATAAATCCATGGAGCCACTGCTCAAAGTTGTGACAAATGGACATACCATTTATACCACATGCAATCTCTTAGAATGAACGAATGGATGAAGTGCCCTGGTCCCAGACCTGGAGGTTATAAACTCCACGTCTGATTCTCAGGGTAACCACTGGCACGGCCACTAGGTGAGGGTAAAATTAGGGCACCCAAGTTGCAGTGCGTCTGAGCCCCTGTTGCCCTCCCTCCAGGGCTGTTCTCCTCACCTGGCCCCTTCAGCCTCCCTCTGCACGGCGGGGCCCTGTGAGGTCGTGGCTCTGCCTGCTTGCTGGGTGGCGCCCACCACTGCCGCCCCGCAGCTCCCGTGCCCCTTGGTCCCGTGCCGTACAAGTGAGACCAGGTGACAGGACTTAGCAGAGGTTTGCAGATAGTGGAAAAGTAGGACTCAGAAGGCCACTGGTGCGTCTTCCCGCAGGAATCCCAGGCCCTGGCCTCACCACCTGCGTCCCCAGCCTGTGCCCGACATCTGGTTTTGGCTGGCCCCCAGCTCAGGGGCACTTTAAAGCGGTTTCCCTGCTCGGAATACAAGCAGTTACTAAGATTCCTCACCCGCATCCAGACCACCTTCCCAGTTCCTGGGACGGCATCCGCTGCATACAGCCCAGCCGGCAGAGGGGCGCCCCATCCTGGGAGAGGAAGCCTGGCCTCTGTGCACGGGGCCAAGGCCTCATCCTGTGCTCTCTCTCCAGCCCCCCTGCCACCCAGAAAAGCAGCAGCCCTGCAGATGCTCAGGTGCTTCTCTACCTTCGATAGAAATCTGTGCAACCAAAAATGGAGCTCCCGGTCCCAGGCCTCTTGCATTTCGCCAAGGATGTTGGGGACAACTTGGTTTAAATTTGTTCAACCCAAATATATCATCTTTCCCAAGTCATGAAACCCTCCTCCCCAAGGATGAATCTAAGTCTCCTACCACTGATGACTGCTGATGACTTTTAAATGACATGTATGTTTTTGGAAAACGTAACGCATTAAAAAGGCTTTAATAATGTTAAAATTTTTAGTTGAATATATTGTGATTCTGCTGTGTTTAGACATTTGCTTCGTGCCAGGTTGTCCCCGTTAATCAGAAAACACATCCACCCCAGGCCCACCAATGCATAGACGTTCGAACCTGTATCTGCCCGCACGTTCTTTAAGAATATATATAATGGAAGATCTGTATTTTTTTTTTTTTTAATTAGCTTGGAAAAGAGCACTTTTTCGTCTGTTTGAACAGCTGCTAATGTAAATCCCTGTGGGAAGAAAAACCGAGGAACAGACAGTTGCATCAAGAACAAAGACTTAGTCTCTCTCCTGAGCCCTGTGGATCCGGGGCTCGGGGATCAGCCCGAGACCTGTGATTAAGGAGCACTTTGCATGCAGCGTGTAATTACGGAGCCTCATAAGCGGGCCGTAGCTCTCTTGAGTGCTTCACGTTGGAGGTATTTTCATGCTCCAACTGTACGTGAAAGTGTTTATTAAAACAGGAAAAAACCATGAGCAGGTATTGACGCCATCCATATTAGCTGATCACAAAAAATTATATATATAGCAAAGCCATAAACAATGAATGCGAACACCGTCTTCCCACAGCCGGTCATGACACAGTGTTCAGGCAAAGGTATGTAATCGGGGGAGAGGTGATCCCAGGGAGAATTGAAACGTGTCTTGTTCAGGGTGACTCGGGCCGGGCAGGGTGGCTGCTTCCTGCCTCTCTGGGGACTCGATGGTTTTCACTACCTCCTTTCTGACGTGTACACATACCAGATGGGGACTCGATGGTTTTCACTACCTCCTTTCTGACGTGTACACATACCAGACTTCGCAATTTACTAGACAAACTGGGGTTTCTCTTTTAAATGTACTCACTCTAACTAGCGCCTGCAGAAGCTGTGAAAAATTACAGGGAGATGATGTGTTTGGTAAGAGGTTGTTCAGTAGTACAGTGAGCTGGTTTTCTTAAGTATTTTGAAAATGAGTAAATGCTGTACCTGGAGGGGATGTTCATGTATGTTTCAGTCAGAGTCAGTTGGCACTTGTTTGCTGATAGTATTTACTAGATCGTGGTTCTGAGGACACCTGATAAAACAGCACCTAAGCGCCCATGGGCAAGTGTGTGCCAGAAAAACTAAAGTGTGTTTGGCTTTGGCTTCTACATTCCTTTCTCTGTTCTGAGAAACGTGAGATGATTTGGGGATTATTTTGTGTGCCTAGAGCTTACTTTCCCATCAGCAGTCAGAATTTTGAAAGATTTGACTGTAGATCCTAATAGTTGAGCTGCAAATGGCAAGGAGAAGGGAAAATACCTTCAGAGATCCTGGCTGATTCTGAAGCAGCGTGCCCGGAAAGCTTTAGAATCACGTGTCCCTGATCAAATCTGATGGAAGCTGTGGTACCTAGTCCCAGAAAAACGAACATCAGTACAAAACTTTTACATACAATTTCAGCGACACCACATTCAGAACTTCTTTTCTAAAGAAGGGAAGAAATACCAAATTTTAAAACTTATTTTTAGATGTTTCGCGTGGTTCAAAAATAAAACTGAAAAGGTATAAACTGAGAAGTCTGGTTCCCACAGTCCCGCTGGCCATGTATAGTTCACCATTTTTATTCATTCCCAACTTCTACATCTGGTACTGTGTTAGGCACAGATAAACATGTATTCATTCATTCCTCCTTCCGTTTTCCTACGTAAAAGGTAGTATTTTGCCCCTGGCTTTGTCACTCAGCCATACCTTTTAGGAATGACTTTAGTACATGGAGAGGTGCGTGCCTCATCCTTTCTCACGGACAGGAGAGCTTCCCATGTGCACGTGGCTTAGGTTAGTAACTAGTACAAGGCTGAGCACCCCAGGTCGCTTCTGGTCTGCTGCTGTTATAAAGAGAGTCACAGAGGATCACTGTGTGTATGTGTCTTTTCCTTCATATGCAAGCTTGTCTATACAGCGGAATTCTACAAGTGGGATTGGTGGGTTGAAGGGTAAATGCATTCATGGAAAACAAACTTTTGAAGAAGAGTCACCTGAATCATAAATTAATCACATCAGAAAAAAAATCACAGTAAACATGCTATTTAATGACATTTGCTTTTACGTATTTTTAATTCTTGATCAGAGTCGTGATATTTGCACTGTACCGAACCCCTTGAGCTCTCTAATTTCATCTTACCCACCTAGGAAAAACAAAAACTGTCCCCTTGAGTAGGAGTACTCTTTAAAATCATTCATGTAAATGACATCAGAAGTTTCCGTGTGACTCCTGTGAGATGAGATTTTGGTGGACGTTCTCCCACAGAACTCTGCACAGGAGCGTGCAATATTAGTGCAAATAATATTTCACCAGTGTCTGCATTTTACTGCAGATTCAGTCAAAGAGGTGCAAATTAGGAGTTTGACACTAAACGTAGAGTGGTCGTAGTTTCCAAAGAATGGGTAACCTCCCGTAGTGTGTGTCTAAAAATAGCTTTTTGTGGCGCTTCTGTTTTGCTTTCCACCCGTGCCAGGCTGCCTCGGAATCCAGGCCACCCGTCACCTGTGAGAAACACATTCAGGAGACGGTGCTGTCCGTGGTTGTAATGGGCTTTGAAGTCTCCATATAATCTCTATACTTTCTGAAGGCTTCACTTTCCAATCACGAACATTTCACAGTGAATTTTGAAACATGCTGTTTTTAAAACCCTCCCCAGTGTAACTTTTTTCTTTCTTTACTGACACTCTGATGGAGGGAAGAGAAGAGTGCGGGAGGCTGGGGGTCAGTCAGAGGGTTCAAGAGGTTGACCTTTGAACTCCCACTCCCGACCCAGCTCTGTCTAGGAGAAGGGTCCTGCCCCCTTCCTGGTGCTCTCTGGACAGAGCGGAGCTGCCCTGGAATCTTCTGACATGCTTTGGTGCTTGGGCCTTCAAGGCGCAGTGTAGCGTGGTCTGACCAGCGGTGGCTGGGATGCTTTGGACAGCTTGGTGGTTCCACGTGGCCAGCTATTCAAGGGGGTCGTCATTTTCCCAAAAGTCTTCCGACCAAGCTCAGGACAGGGGACCCAGCATGTTTGTTGTCTGAGGGCCCTTTCAGACATTCGAGAAGACAGTAAATAGGCTCATTCACCTTGGCTGTGTTGCAAGGCAGCTCTGGAATTCTGTATTCTTTTCCCTGTGTATTCAGTTGCACCCTTTTCCTCCCCCACCCCTTCTCCTGAGTCTGTAGAACTTTGAATTTACTAGAAGGAAAGAATATTAAGTTCTGTTCTTAGAGATAGATTAGCTTCCGCCTCAAAAATAATGGGACCATTTCAGTCCCAGATTATGGAGCAGATTGTTATCCGACGGGGGCAGAGGCTGCATTAGTCATCTCGGGGTGCCATAACAAAAACCACGGAGTGCATGGCTTAAACAACAGACGTTTACTTTTTCATGGTCCTGGATGCTCGAGGTCCAAGATGAAGGTGTGGGCAAGGCTGGTTTCTTCTGAGGCCTCGCTCCTTGGCTTGCAGAAGGCCACCTTCTTGCTTGTCCTCACGTGATCCTCCCTGTGTGTACACCCCTGGCGTCTCTCTGGGTGTCCAGATTTCCTATCCTTATAAGGACACCAGTCAGATTAGATTAAGACCCACCCTTACAGCTTCATTTTAACCTGGTCACCTTTTTAAAGACCCTGTCTCCAAATTTGTTACATTCTGAGGTACTGGGGGTTAGGACTTGAACTTAGGAATTTGGGGGGGTCGTAATCAGCCTACAGCAGAGGGACTGTTGGAGCCTCAGAAGAATAACAGTAATAACAGGTAGGATATGTTGAGGGCTTGCCCTGTGCCAGGCAGTGTGCTGCTTTTCTGTACATGTAATCCTCAAGATACCCCGGTGGCAGTGTATACTATTATCATTCCTCTGTTAGGATAGGGAAATGGAGGCACAGAGAAATTAACTTGACCACGCTTAGTAGGTGATGGAAAATGGGGTTTTAAAAGCAGCGGTCAGCCTTCAGGGCCCAAGTTCTTAGCCACTGTGGGTCCTGCTCTCCATACAAGCTGGAAGGAGCCTTTGGTCCCGGGGGGAAGCTGTAGCCTCTAGAGACAAACTCAGTTGCCCAAGGCCAGGCAATATTTGTGGAAAAGCTGATTCCAGAAGCCGGTCTCCCAGGTCCACCACACTCGAGGCCATTTGCCTTCTGGGGGCTGTGGACGTTCCCAAGACCACCCCACCACCACCCCCAGCAGTCGTTTTTCTCTGAGAAGGATCCATTTTCAACCTTCTGATTTCACTTACAATACGATAATTCTAATTGCTTTCCACCACCCGAAGAAGCCACCTTGGTGGAAATCTGTCTTTTTCTTCTCTTTAGGCCCCTTCCCTCCTCTCCCTCCTCTCCCTCCTCTGTGAGTCAAGCACAGAACTTGACCCTCAGGGGGCTTGTTGTGAGTCAGTGAATGGAAGAACCAATAGCAAGAGTGAAAACGAATTTTTTTTTTTTAATCAATTTGCATCCAGGAGCAAAATTTTTCTCCTCCCTCCCTGCCTAAAAAAATAAAAAATCTGCCACTTGGCCTTCCTTGGAAGAGCTGGAGAGATAAGCTTCCTGTCAGGGCTTCCCATTCACCCTGACCCCTCCCTGGGTGCTTCTGTGGCCTGTGTCCTCGCTCTCTGACGCTTCACAGAATTGGGACATGAAAGGCGCGTATTGGCTGCCAGGAGTTGGCGACATTGCTCTAATTTTTTGAACACTGTTGTTTTTGTTAGTTTTTTAGGGAACGTTCTTGTGAGGTTACCATCTCATATTGCCATCCTGCAAATAATCCACATGCTGATGCAAACAGAGAAGGTCACATAGTGAGTTAAAGTGGGAAAGAGGAGTCCTTGAATGTTGGTTTTGTTCAAGTAAGAGAAAAACTCCCACCGTTTGTGAAAAGATAGTAAGTAAAGCAGTGAAAAGGAGCCTATCGAATTTTTGGCACCCAGATGAAGAGTTTGAACGCCTCAATAAAGGTGCTTTTGTGGATTGGCAAGTGCGCTAGAAAGCGGCAGGAAATAATGTGCTGAATGGGGCCCTCAGATGCAGGATTCAGTCGTCCTGTCCCCTCCCTCCAGAGCGGGAGGTGTTATCTGCGGGGTAAGGAACTGGACAAAACGTCCTCTGAACAGGAGTATCTTTGTGCGTGGAACCTGAGAAACTCCATCCCGGCTGTGCAGCTGTGCAGAGGCCAGCGCTGTGGGCTCGCGGGACAGAAAGGAAATGCCGGGAAGGGAGGGAACCAGGGCCAGGGAGGCAGCATGGGAAGCAGCCACGCGAAGCAGTGGGGTCTCGGATGGTCCAGCTGCAGCGCTGCCTGCTTCTCCTAACAGCTGACGTTTCAGGACTGGATGGAAGATATGACCACTGAAAACTTACCAGAATGGTCGGTAGTGTTCCAGGTCTCAAGAAAACACTACTCATTTTTAGAGGAGATTATAAATAATATTCCTCATAGTGGTGTTATTTGAGTTTCCATCTCCAAATGTAGCTGCTGTTGTTTTACGGATCCCATCTTTGGCTTTTAAGATTTCGAGGACCTTTTCATCCTACATTAACTGCCTAATTACTAATGTTTGTTCCCTCTTCAAAAAGTGCTATAATCTTAATAGAAAGACTTTAGGTCCTTTGGTTCATCTGAATTTTAGTTTTACAAATAGCATTAAGTATATTTTTAGTTCTGATGTAATAAAGCACCATTTATATATGGACCTATTTTATTGGTGTGAGTTTTGGGGGGTTTTTGTGTGTTTTTTTTTTTTTTGAGACGACCTTTGACAAAAATGACCTTGTCTCATTTTTTTCTGAACAGATTAATAACGGGCACTTGAAATTTGAAGTTCTCATTTTAAATATTTGAGGATTAATTATCACAAGAGAAGCTTACATGAAAAGTAATTTGGGTGGTGGGGGCATTGATTTTGACCAAAAGAATTTCTTGTCAACCAATTTAAATAAAAATACCTTTATTTTCATGAGAATGAGATTGGCTATTATAATTTTACACACAGTTGTGCAAAGGATGATTTTATATTTCTTCAGTAGATTTTTTTCAATAAATCAAAGATCCCTCTGTTCACAGGTGATCAATTTGCCTAACAGGGTTTTTTTTTTTTTTTAATAAATTTATTATTTATTTTTATTCATTTATTTTTGGCTGCGCTGGGTCTTCCTTGTGGTGCCCGGGCTTCTTCTTGCGGTGGCTTCTCTTGTTGCAGAGCACGGGCTCTAGGCACGCGGGCTTCAGTAGTTGTGGCATGTGGGCTTCAGTAGTTGTGGCACGTGGGCTTCAGTAGTTGCAGCTCGCGGGCTCTAGAGCGCAGGCTCAGCAGTCGTGGCACACGGGCTTAGCTGCTCCGCGGCATGTGGGATCTTCCCGGACCAGGGCTCGAACCCATGTCCCTTTCATTGTCAGGCGGATTCTTAACCACTGCGCCACCAGGGAAGGCCCCCTAATAGGGGTTTTTTCCCCCCACAGAAGTTCTCTGACTTTGCCTATTTGTCTGGTAACTTTTTTCACACTTTCAATTTCTTTAGCTGTTTACGTATCTATAACAACATTCAATTTTTTATTTTTAAAAACTTTTCATTTTGAGATTTTTTTTTTTCTTCTTAATTTTTACTTATTTATTTATTTTTTGGCTGCGTCCCGTCTTAGTTGCGGCACGCGGGGTCCTCGTAGAGGCATGCAGGATGTTTCATTGTGGTGCGTGGGCTTCTTTCTAGGGGTGGCGTGCGGGTTTTCTCTCTATTTGTGGCGTGCAGGCTCCAGGGCGCACGGGCTCTGTAGCGTGCAGCGTGCGGGCTCTCTAGTTGAGGCGCGCGAGCTCAGTAATTGTGGCCGGTGGGCTTAGTTGCCCCGTGGCCTGTGCGATCTTAGTTCCCCCACCAGGGATTGAACCCGCGTCCCCTGCATTGGAAGGCGGATTCTGAACCACTGGACCACCAGGGAAGTGCTGAGATCATTTTAGACTTGGGGAAAAGTTACGGAACTAGTATTGAGAATTCCTGCACCCCTTTACCTGGCTCCGCTGGTGTGACGTGTCACATGACCCTGGTTCAGTGACCAAAACTAGGAATCCAGCCTAGTTAACCGGGCCACTGACGTGATTTTGGATTTTGCTTTAATGTCTCTTTTTGGCTCAGGATCCAGGACCCATGTCGTATTTAGTTTTCTCCAGTCTGTGGTAGTTCTTTGGTTTTTCATGAACTTGACACCTTAGAGGTATTAGTCATCCCTTATTTTGTAAGATGTCCCCCAGTTAGGGTTTATCTGACGTTTTCTCATGATTAAGTGGAGCTTACGCATTTTTGGCAGGAACACCGCAAAAATGATGCTGTGCCCCACTCGGTGCATCATATTGAGGGTGCAGGGGGACCCAGATGTGTCTCCTTGCCGGTGGTGGTGACCTCGGTCACCTGGATAAAGTGATATCTGCGTATTTCTCCACTCTGAGGTCACGGTTTTTCTCTTTGTAGTTAACAAATACCTTGTGGGAGATGTTTTGAAACTGAGAATATTCTATTTCTCCTCTTGCCTTCACCCACTCGTTTCCATCCATCCGTGGGTCTTGCCTACAACAATAATTACTGTGGCGTTTGCCTACTGGTGATTTTCTGTCTTCCTCATTCCTGTTAAATTTATTCATTAGAATTCTGTCAGGAAGAGTGCTCCCCCTGCCTCGTTTGTTTATTCAATTATTTATATTGGTACAGAGTCATGGATATTTATTTTATTCTATGAGTCATTATCCAATACTGTCATTATTTATTTTGTGGCTCAAATTATTCCCGCTTTGGCCGTTAGGAGCTCCTTCAGGTTGGTTTCTGTGTACTCTGGACACATCGCATCATTTTTGGAGCACTTCCTTGCTTTCTGGCAATGCACGGTGCTCCTGGCTCATCTTGTGTTTTCCTTGCTGCAGTGCTGGGTCAACTGTTTCTTTTAGGTCTTCTCAGCAGACGTGTATGTGCACCTACCCATGTGTACACACGTCTATAGCCATGTTCTGTGTCCCCCTCTCTCTCTCTCCATATATGTATGTGTGTGTGTAGACATAAAGAAACATACTTTCACATCACGCTGAAACCTCTGACCTCTGTCGAACAGCACAGCATTCATTCTGCCTCTCCTCCGCCTTTCCTTCCTTGGAACCATTTTCTCTGACAGTGAGAGACCTGCATCTCATTATGCAAAATATGTTTACTTATTTGTTCAATCCTAGTCCAGAAGCCCATTTTTTTTCCTCTTTGGAAATTAAATATTTTCTTTACCTAAAATGACTTGACTTTGAAAGACTCAATGCTACCTTTTCTCACTGCCAACCCATGACAGGAACTTACAATTCTTGTTGTCTTTGGTTTTACAGTATACAATCAAAATACTGTTTTTCAAAGTCGCTTAGTAAGCTCTTTCCTTCCCCACCTTCTGCAGTGTGGTTATGTTTTTCCCTGGCAGTACAACTAGGTTCATTTGCTACTGTGTTTACCTTGCATTTAGAGGACACATCCCAATCCTCATTGATCTTAATTACTTCTTTGGGGGTGTGTGAAACATAACCATGGTTCCAAGAGTCAACACCCCCGGTTTTCTGACATACAGATACGTCTTATTTTTTCTTCCCAGCACCCCTTGCTGTTGAGCCTTACAGAGAAACACTGGGTTAATGCATTTAAACGCACTGTCTTCGGCAGTGCATCTTCTATTTCTTTTGTGACGCTTTTAATTATATGTCTAGCCATCAAATGAAAGCAGCAAAAATACCAAAAAAAACAGAATTTCTTGTTTTCCTTCACAAAGTCCACTTTTTAATTTCTACATTGCGTATCTCCTCTTTTGCCGCATGCCTAGAATGTTGTTCTTTAACCCACCCCACTTAGTCAGTTTCCATGTCTGTCTGCCTTCTTTGCAAAGCTCACCTCCATCTGTCCTACATGAGCTCAGTGCTCCGCCCCACTCCCGGGTCTCACACTGTTGTCGTGGTCTCCTGACCACCTTTCCTGCCCGCTAGCTCACACTCACGCTGCAGATAGACTCATTCTGTGCTGGAGCTTTAGCTCCACTCCACCCATTCTGGAGCTTCCCCGTCGCTTCCTTTCTGGTCATGGCACATTATCGCCTCTTTTACAGCCAGTCACCTGAATTCCCCAGCCTCTGTTCCCACCACCTGCTCCCTCCCACCCTCAGGGCCTCGGTTCCCACAGGCTTTGCCCCCCAGCTCAGCTGAGGTCACCCATGCGTCTTTCTCACCTGAACTTGGTTCAGACTCTTGGAGTCCCGCTCATACCACCGAGGTATAAACACGCCTTAGAGGCAGAACTTATTTCCAGGAAGCATTTGCCAATTGTTTGGACTTTCTTCCTTTTCCTCAATCCTCTCCCATCCCTTTCACTTATACACATCAGCACTTCTGTTGGTTCCATATTTGTCTGTCCAGCGGTTAGATTATCACCACTTCCAGGTGAGGGCCATGTGGTACCATTAGTTGACATAATTTATCTTTACTACTTTTTTCAAAATTACATAGTAAACACTCTGTAATCTCACACTTCCATGAACAGAAGGAAGGAGGAGATGGAAAAAGCTTCCTTCCTTCCTTCCTTCCTTCCTTCCTTTACTCCTGCTGTGCTACATTTCTCTGACAGATGTGAACTTGAAATTTGAAGAGAGCAGTCACTGAGGAAACTTCTCATATATCTTAGCCAAAATTATTTTATTCGTTTTTAAGCATCATTCCCTGCCTCTTGAGTAGAGAACATATATTACACATAAAGTAATTAATTTCCCTGACAGCTCTTTTTTTTTCTGTTTTTTAATTAATGGCCCTCGCTTGGCGGTCTGTATTTTTGGAAAGGGACAAAGTAAAATATTTAATAAAGGTTGTAGCAAATGAAACCCTAGAATGTCAGTTAACTTGATTTCCTTTAGGACATAATTTTTACTGCTTTTTTTGCCAACAAGAGAGAGGGTTATTTATTCAGTAATAAAGTTTTCTTTTCTTGCATAAAAAGTGCTCTGTGCAGAATTCCGCCTCTTGCTTGGTCCTGGCATAAGTATGCCATCTGGATCTATCACGGGACCATTTATAAGGAAAAACAACCTTATGCTTTGTTTCTGGTCTTTTAAGAAGAATATGAGGCCTAATGTGGGCCTATAAATGACAAACCCCACTTTGTAGCAGTTTGTTTTAGGGAGGTATTACAGTGCCGGGGACAGCTTTCTTTGGGCGCCCTGGATTTATTCTCTTCTTTTCCTTTTTTAAATAGTTCTTAATTGTCCTAAAATGAGAAGGAAACTATTCAATAATCCCCCCTCGGAGAATGTTGAGGAAACTGAGGGCCACATCACAGTTTTAGATGTGTAAAGAATATTCCAGGTGACTGCCTCGCCGCAGGAGCTGGGCCACGAAAGTCGAGGTTGGAGAGCCGTGTGCGTGCTTCTCGAATTAATGAGAAACAGGAGAGGGAGTGCGTCCACTTAGCATAGACGTTGAAAAGTCCGACTTGGTGATTGTTAAACAATGGATACTCCCCTAAGAAGCCATTGTGCTGTGTGAGACGGGGAGAAAACACATGTAAACTTTCATAGAGAGAGTGAGGGTTTCTGTAGGCTAAATATCCAGTTTCTGAAAAGGACAAAAGTAAGCTTTTAAGATGCTCTACTAAAAACGCCTTTACAGATCACAAGTAAGGATATTTATTTTCACTCGTACGGCTGCTTTTTGTAAGGAAGGATGAAGATATGTTTTTAATAAGCGAGGCGCGGCATTGCAGTTCAGTGATGTAACCAGTTGGCTATAGACCGAATTACGTTTCTTTTTGTTATCAAGTCACATCAGGAGGCACTGTTTGTTGTGTGTCTCAGAGAAGCCCTCCATCCAAAGGCACACAAAGCCCAAGTCAGAGAGCCCGGTGAGGGGAGGGCAGCTGGCACTTGACGTCTCCCTGAGTCAGGAAGTCGCAGCTCTGGCTTGTGTAGGAGAGGAGAAACATCTGGCTCCCAGCGCGCCTGCAGAATTTCCTTGAGCTCCAATTAGAGTGACTGTGGTAGAAAGCAATCCACGGCGGCGTCTGGCTCTTCCCACATGTGAAGCCCCCTGCAAGGCAGTGCCGGGCCGCCAGTCAGAGGGAGCGGTCCCTCACGCCTGCGTCTGAGTGCCCGGGGCACTGGCGCCCGGTTCGCTGCCCCCAGGGTCGCTCTGGCTGTCCGGAGGCATAGGGAGGGTCAGGGTGCTGAGCCTTTAGGCTCGGGTCAGCCCGGCCGCACCATGCCGAACGGAATTAAGCCAGTGGATCCGCTGGACTCGCTTTCGGCCGTCAGCACAGCCTACCGCAGCGGCGGGCAGCCCGGCACCTGCAAGTACTGGATCCTGGACCTAGGTACACACCTCCCTGCAGCCCCAGCTGCTCTCCCCGGGCTGTGTTCTTCCAGGCAGCTGCCGCATTGGTGGCGGTGGGCTTGAAAACAGAAAGGGTCTGTGCTCGACCGCTGGGATGCGTAATCTGCCCACCGCCTTGTAAGAGGGACTGCGCGGGGAGGTTTTGCGGGGGACCTCTAGGAAGGGGGTGAGAAACGGGAACTGGGCTCTGTGCAGTGATGTGTTGGTTGATTGATTGCTTTGTTGTAAGTTATTCTTAATATCTGGGGATTGCTTTGATGATCCCTTTTTTCTTGTAAATGGCATAAAACAGTCTAAAGTAATCTATGCTACAAATTGCCTTCTTGTGGTCGTATGTGTGTTTCAGGTTTAATTTTGTTTAGGGTTTTCAAACTGTTCAGGTGTCCTGCATGTATATTTAGAGTCTCTGTTCCCTTCTCTTAAGAACTGCAGCCATATAATAAGATAATATCAAGTTATATGCGGGGAGCGGGTCTCCCAATAACCACTAGTCTATTTCAGGGGAGTGTGTGGGCCAGGCTGCGGTTTATACACAGAACTGGAGTCAAGACAACAAAACATGATTCCTGCAAAGGTCATTTGAGAAGTAGATAAATTCCACTTTGAGGAAAAGGCAATAGGATACAAAAGAATGAAGCTAGGGAAGAAGTCAGGTCTGTGGGTCGCGGAGAACCCCTGCCCTGCAGTGCTCCAGAGGAGGCTAACTTTCCAGCCATCGCCTTTGACATCTGTCCAGACTGTACAGCCATGGAAAGGAATTTCTCACAGGCTGTCTCCTGCATACCAGCCGGGATGGCTTCTACCAGAACGTTGGTGCTGGCCTGGTGGGCATTTAATGTTTGCCTTCACTCTCCCACCCGCTGTTATTCACATGTGCACTTAGAAGTGGGCAGCAAGCAGGAGAGAGCCCAGGGGACCTGGCGAGACCTTTGGGGGCACTTCAGTGTACTGTGAGCTCAGTGGACAAGGTGGAGGTGGAGGGACCCACCAAAGCAGGGGGGATCCGAGGAAGAGGGAGGCGCAGAAATGTGCTTTGAGCATCTGAAGGGGACATGGCACTGTTTACATGTTTGTGCATGAAATGCCAGAGGAAAACAACCAAATTTCTTTGATTAACGGGCCCCAAAGGAGCCCCAAAGGAGGTGTCGGCTATGTGAATATTGACTTTGTTGGTGTGAACGTGGGTTTTGATAATATTCCTCGTATTTTTTTGTTCACAAAGCTATCAAAGCATTTTTAAGTCACTGACCATAACTTTTGTCATATTTATGTTAATTACATTGTTCAAGAATGGCCTCCCTTTCTGGAGGGGTCCAAGCTGGGCAGGCCCCGTTGGTGATTCTGTGCACTGGGAATCTGCCCTGGGGGTGGAAGTAGATGGTCTGTAAGGTCTCTTTATTGAAAATAATAACGTCTGTGCAGTGAAAAGAACAACCGATAATGTCAAAAGTCAGATTTAAAGTCTCAGTCACCCAGTAACTCTGGGACTCGAGTGAATGACCTTCTCTCTCTGAACTTCACTTCTTTGTGTGCAAAATGGGAAAAGCAATAGAGCACCCCTCTCAGTGGATCATAAACATCCCCAAAGTGTAGACCAAAATATTTTTAATAAACAATTTTGCTAAGATTTTAAGAAGACATGGCATTCTTCTTATAGAGGGGATTTTGAATCCTAGCAGCATTTTAGATCCTTAGGAATTCTTCCGAAGAGACATGATTAAACTAACTTTTTACATACAGGAGGATCGTTATGCTGTTGTAATTTGGGTTTCCCCTGGATATATTTTTGTCCTGGTAATTCTCAGACTATAATGGAAACTCCAGGTGATGTTATCCAAGCTGTCACACAAAAGTTTTAAGCTAAACACAGATTTGGAAAGAAATAGATGTCCACTAGAATTTTCATGGGGGAAAAAAAAAAAAACTAATCTCTTCACAGTAAAGACTAGAAGAGGAAAGCAAAACTCTACTTTGATTTTTTTTTTTTCCCTAGAGAAATATGACTGTCCATCTCTTTCTAAACCTTCATAGTAATTCCTAGGCAATTTCCTGAATACCATGTTATATCAGAGTGATATTTTAACACATTCTGATTCCACTCATTCAGTTGATCATGGGGACATATACATGCATCAGATTGGGAAATGAAAAATGATGATTCTGAGTAATACGCAAGAAATGAATCCCAAAGTAACTTTAAAATACCCAACAAATCGTAGAGAGTGATTGCAAAGCCTTTCTTTATACCCGGCAGCAATCTGGGAGTTCATTTATTGGAGTACGTTGGGAAAAGGCAGTTTTTCTGCTTTCTGACGTATGCAGTGGGGCATTCTCCTTGTCCAAATGTGAATTAGTCTCGCTTGGAATTTTATTTGCAGATGTTGCCATTTCCCGTCACTCACACAGCCATAAGCCCTGAGAGTTTTACTGCTAAGCTGTTGTTAGGAAAAGGACTTAAGAGAAGGTGAGGTCAAGAAGAACGATAAATTATCTTTTAAGAGGGTTCCAGTGGGAGAGCCCATTCATACTGATAAGATAGTGGGACTATTGAGTTGGTTCTCATTCTGAAACGAGCATTCCTGTTTATGGGACACATGGAATCTATCCCAGTGCTGGAAAAACAGAGTAGTGATCCTCCTTAACGTTAAACAGACCCCTGGACACAGGGAGCTGTGTGCCTCAACATTCTTCTAGAACTCTCTTCAAGTCGTCTTTGTTCTTTTTCGATGAGGAGTGTGGATTCTCACCAGCGCAGTTTTTGTTTTTGTAAATGGAAGGACAAACCTTTCAAAGACTAAATATAAGAATGTGAAACTTGTTCTAGAAGTACGCAGGTTAGCAGCAGTGCCCACTTCACATCAAGGAGCCAGCGCACAGGCCATCGGTCTCCTGTGAGGAAGTGAAACCACAGAAGCACTCGGCACGATACTGTCTTGTTCCCACGATGAAGACTGACTGTTGCATGCAAGTACCGTGCAAACTAAATTCTATCTTAAACCTTTTTTGCTCTTTAAGTATTTTAAGTGAATCCGCGTTTAAGGCATGGTCTGCACGGTAACACGGTGGGAGTAGCGTGTACGTGCACAGCAGACCACCAGTCTGGGCTCCCGCCGCCAGAGTGAGCCAGATCCTTGCTCATCTTGCTCAACTGCAGTTTCCTCGCCTGAAAATTTTTTTTAAAAAAAGGAAGCTTGCTGCTGCTCTGGTTATCACGCTCTTCAAAAACTACTACATTAAAGTTTATTTTTCTTTATTTTAGACAAACCACAATTACAAAATAGTTTTAATTCGTTTTCTCACTTTTCACTTAATCAAAGGTGTATTTGTCCCTCTGAGCTTAGGATGGCAAGTTTGGTGGGGGGGAGGAAGTGTTACGTGCCGAATTTGTATACATGTATATTTCCAGCCAAAATGCAAAGAAACGTTAAGTTATTGGGCCTTATTTAAGGTGAATATACAAACTTTGAAATAGTAAAGCTTTTTGAAGTTCATGTGGAAAATAGGCTGAAAAGTTCCCTCCAAGTGCCCTGAAGGTCCCAGGTTAGGAGCCTCCAGACCAAGCGGCCTTGCCTTGTTCTGGAATCCTTTCCTCTCTGCGGACCAGGACCAGGCCCCCTCCTCCTCAGCTGTCGGCTCCCTTCGGTGTGTGCTCTTTCTATCCCTTCAGCTAGGCTTTGTGGGGACAACCGTTTATGGCGTTTTATTCTGAAGAATTTCCTCCAGGTGCTCCAGTTGGCCGCCGGGTGGTAAGTCCGAGGACCCGGCGCCGTCTGCCTGGGGGCGGGTAATGCGCCTGGGAGTTCATCCTCCGAGGCTCCCGCCTCCCCTTCCTGCCTCTGAGGACGGGCGGGAGAGGCTGGGCTGAGGGGCCACAGCCCAGATGCTCCTCCCCAGTTCTGACAGTCCTCACATAAAACCGCACAAACGTGAACACAGTGTACCAGCCCAACACAGAGCTGGTGTTTCTCTGAAACTGTATGCCAAGGGTTTAAAGAAAAAAAAAAAAGGAAAATTCACAGACATATGGAGCAGCAGAGGGGAGGAGAGAACGCCCACAGGCAACCAGGGACAATGTTCAGACAAATTTTTAGGCTTTTTATATGAAAAAATGATGTCTCTTTTATTGATACTTTTAAAATTTGACTGGAAGACATCATCTCTCAATGCTTTCCACCGTCCATTTTCTCAAGTGCACGGTTCAAGAAAGTTTCCATTGTCACATCTTGTTAATAGTAGTAACGGTTCACACTGTCATGAAAATGGACCTGTTGCAAAAAGACCAGAGTCATGCTTCCTTCTAAGGATGGAGCCACTGAGAAACATCTGAGACAAAGGACATCACCTCCAGGCAACCCCCCTTCCTCTTTTATCTCTTAAATAAGCTGATGGATTATTTTAAGAAATGGCCCAATGGCCAGAAGCACATGTGAAGTTGAAGAAGAGTGTTTAGTAACAAGGAGGGACGGTGCTCATTATGACGTAGAACTGGAAATTGAAGGTTTTTCCCTTTGTCTCTCTCGGGCACACAGCGCTTACCCAGCCCTGCTCACCCCTGCCCCGTGCGGAGGCTGTTTGGTTGTTTCCTACTGTCGTTTCCACCACCCCCCGCCCCGCCTCCGCCGCCCCCACCCCCCACCGCCGCCCTGGTCCTCAGCAGTGCCAGTTCTATCACACCGGGCACTAATTAAAGCCAAGCACAGCATTTGTGCCATTAATTGGTGTTCAGAGCAGAGGCGTTCTTTTCATTCCCTTTGTCTCTGAGGTGGCTTTGTTCCTTCCTGGAATAACTCCAGGCCTCCCTTCCTTCCTTCCCACTGTAGTTGCTCAGCTGCTTGAGTAACACCGATGTGGGGAAGGTGCTAACGGGACAACCTATGCGTGAGGAGGGAGTGCGGGGGATGCTAGAAGGCCGCCCTGGCCTTGCGCGCTCCTCCTGGGACACAGCACAGATGGAGATTTCGCCTCCGGTGTTGGAGACATGAAGAACTCTAGAAACAGTTGCCCTGATCCTCTTTTCTTTTTGTGTTTTGGCTTTTGTTGTTGTTGTGTTAGTATGTGATATCCTGGAGAGGGAGTGGGCAGTCCTCAAGAAAGTATGAAATAATAATTTGAAAAATAAAATTCAGTGCCCTTCAGTTCTTATAGGGGAGTGAGGGGGCAAGATGTCATAAAATCAAACGAGATAAGGTTATGGGATTGCAACCCTTAACCCTCTGTGTGCTCGGAAGTGGATTGTGGATGCAGGATACACACACGCAATTGGGCAAAAGGCCACAATTGTGTGGTTAACATTTTAATCCCGTTTTCAAGTGCTTAGTTTTAGTTAGAGCAGCATTTTGCCTTTGGTAAAGGTGTTACTAAAATACAGTTGTAAAAGGAATTCCTAATTGGTTAGGACTTTTTGGCTCTCTGATTTTGAACCAAACAACCACGGACCCTAGAATATAATGTACTAGATACTTGCTTTGTGGTTTTGGGGTTGGGGGGATGGAATCGTCCATTTCCTCATTCTCCACAGCTGTAACTCTTTCTAAACTAATATTCTGTCCCTTGAGACCGAAACTTCAGCTCACCTGCTGGGTGGATGACGTGAAGAGTGATAGTGCTTGGCAAGCTGATTGCAAAACACTCCAAGGCCAGTTTCTGTTTCCTGATGCTCCACAAAAATGAGTATAGGGCTCGGGCTCTATGAATGAGTTATGTGGCTCTAAGAAAACGTTTATAAGCTTGTGTGGTTTATAGCATATTTTGGTTAGAAATGTTCTTATGTAATACATGCATTTTCTGGAATGTAGGAAAAAGACTCACATGTTGGCATTCTGAATCTGGTCTCAATTAAAAATAATAATAAATTTATATACGAATGAAGAGAAATCTGTCACCACCTGAAATAAATCAATCACGTAGTTTAAATCACTAACTGCATAATGTTCTCTTAAACCATTTTGCAGCGGAATGTCTTTGCATGTCCCTGGCTTCACCTAGAGCCATGTCCAACTTAAAAAATCTACAAACTGCCCCCTAAAAAACTTCTTTGGTTTCCTCTTTAAGAGGGTAACCCAAGTTATTTTATCTTTTTCAACAATATGAAGACATTAATCGAAAGCATCAATATCCATCATGAAGAATACAGTTCCAAATGTCAGCCTCCTTCAAATAAGATTAGATCTTCCACTGACTAACACTTTGTGTTTGACAGCAGGGACAATTTTGCCCACGGGTTAAACATTCATGTTTCTAATTAGCAGTGTAAGAACCTCTGAAAGCCAGGATGAGATGGAGGGAATATTTTGTGAGCACCATGTGATTCCTTTTTCCCCCGCAAATTAACTTTCTGTTCCCTTAAAAGATGATTATCCATTCAGGGCAATAATAAATACTGTATTGCCTTGGAAATAGCTTCCCAAATCAAGAAATTAAGAATCAACAACCCACCATTTTATCACAGAGAAAACCTCATTATCCCTAAGTCAGCAGTATACTAAATACTAAGCAATCTGAGAAAGACGCAGAAATTTTTTTTTTTTTTAATTACGTTTTCTTTGCATAAAGAAAAGAACAGCCATTTGACTTTTGGGGGGGAACACAGAGGATCTCAGCCTCCGAAAAAGCCGAACAGACAGAGGCGCCTTTTGGAGCTTTTCCGGTTTCTAAGCGTTTAAGCAGCCCTGGGCGAGAGCAGCGGGCCACGGGATGTCATTCGTCGCCAGCGTGGCGGTGTGGTCACGGCGGTCCGGGGCAGCACCCTCTCCTGCAGGACCTCCACAGAAGCGGCCTGGTCTCGGGCTGACACCTTTCGTTTAATCACCTAGGAGGGGGCCGTGGAGCCAGGTGAGGTGTCAGAGGGCCTCCTTCCCCCACCTCTGCCCTCACTGGGTGTCAGGGCTGGTGTCATCCGTCACTTCCAAGGCCCAGGACTTCACCTGCAGCCAGCGCCGTGTGGGCGCGGGGTGGGCAGCAGGCCCACTCGCTGGCTGGAGAGCTTTCCATGTGAGGCTGCTGCTAACCGGCCTTTCACCCTTCAGACATCCCCGGGGTTGTGGGGGGACCCGGGGGGGGGACCCATCCATTCGGAGTATCGGGGCTGGGCTGGGAGAGTGTCAGGATGGGGATGGGGGCATGGGGATGTAAACGTCTGCCGCTTGCAATATTTGTGTGTGTGTGTTTCTGGTCTCACTTCTATGTAATTTTTTTTGGAAAAGTGTCTCTCTTTCATCCAGCAAGGATATCTTGAAACATCTGTTTTTGTCCTTGTATAAAAGTCAGGAATGAGCCCAAACCCCCTCCCAGCCCTCCCTGGCAAGATAACCCTTCAGGAATTTCTTTCCCCTTCTGTGGCAGCATAGAGTTTTGGTTGCAGGAAAAGCCTGCTGTTCATCTCCCCAAAAATATATATTTCAAGGGCTAGTCCACATTAAAAACCAAAACAAAAGAAAACCAAAACACAGAGAAAATGGCCCTGTCATTCCAAGGAGACAGGAACATGGGCTAGAAACTCTCCTCAAACAAGGCCAGTGTTTGTCCAGAGTAGAGAAAGATCCCCTTAGAAGTAAGCCCCGGCATAACATTGGCATTCGAAAGAAGAGAGCTTTCTGGCAGTCGTCGTTTTGTGACGGTATGGTTTTAACCGTTCCAGGATGTCTGCTCCGGGCCAGCAGGTGACCCAGGTGCTCCTGCCCCTCCCCGTCCCACCCCTGGGAGGGCGTCAGGCAGGCAGGTCATAGCACAGCGGTGCCGGGGGATTTCGTCAGGCCCTCTGTCTCTGCCGCGGCCCCTTTTGCCCCTTGGCACGCGGCTGCCCTCTCCCAGCGTTCTGGTCACCAGGCATGGCAGCTCCCAATCTCATCTCTTCCTGGAGGCGAACAGCCTGGTGATAAACAGTCACCAGCCGCAGACCCACTGATACCTGGAATGTTCCTGATCCCACAGATGAGCCAGGTCCGATTTTGTTGCGGGCTTCGTAACTCAGTTCACTAGATTTGTATTAAATTCCTGACATTGGTCCAGACAACCCGTCCTTTCCATTATCCACTGTCAGTAATGACTCCTTCCTCATCGTTTCATTTCTGGGGTGTTTCAGCTTTCCGCTTTGGCAGTGTGTGATATCCTGATCATCTGATTAGCCAAGCAAAGGATTATGCCATCTGCTTTTATCTTTATTTAATTTCTTCACATTTCCTTTTTGGAAGTTCAAGCAGTGAAATTCGGATGGAGGGAAAACCTTTAAAATGAGATGGGTTTTGACTAGAAATTCTGACAGGTTAGCGTTTCTCACAGGAATGAATTTGAGGAGGAAAAACAACGCTTGAAGTTTTGTGTTTGTGACATAGCCACATTTTCCAAAGACTGTGTAATGTTGTAGGTGTTTTCAGAAACCACACTAGGAATAAATAGCATTTAGAGGTTCCCTAAGATTCAAAGAGCGAATTGCATGTGCAGCTTCTATTTGCATGTTCTGTTTGGGTAGGGCTTACAAGCCTTGTATCTCTCTTGCTCGTCACGTTGGTGAGAGGACGCTCTCTTTTTATGGCACGACTCCCTGAGACTAGTGCACCAGACGGGTCAGCTGCTCTGTGTGTGCACACACACCCTTGCCTTCAACCTTCACAAAGAAAAAGGTAGGGCAGTTGCTTCCAGTTGAGTCCAGTTGTTTCTAGTTGAGTGTTTTAATTGATGCCAGTAGTTTCGTTGTGTTCTTCCATTCAGGGGTCCCGGGAGGTGGCCTGCGAGTGAGCGCTCCCGTGGTGTGAGTTCGTGGAAGGGGGCTGCACAGGGAACAGTGAATGTGTTGGTCATTCATGTGCATTTTCTCAGGCAGCAGAGACCATGTGTTCTTCATTACTGCGTGATCCGTGGCCATGCTGTGCTGGACCTCTGGTTAAATCTGGGGATTATTTAAAAAAAAAAAAAAAAAAAAAAGCTGGGGAATTTATCTTGCTCCTTTGTGTTTTTTGCGCTCACTTCATATGTGAAGCAAAGACAAAGTTGCCATTTTTGCACTGAGGACCCACTGCACCAAATTGCGAAGTATGTAAAACTGGTTTTTAATACTCTTATGCCACGTGTTCAGTCATTACCATCCCACATCCGTGCTCGGTGCCTCTGTACAGCTTCTAACTTTTTAAAAAAGATTGTTTCCCATGTTAACATGCGTTTGCCATGACAGTGACAGCCCAGAGTGAAGCCCTGGACCACCTGAACCTAGGGTTGTTCAGAGGAGCACATAACCCACTGAGGATGCAGTGTCCTATCCAAGCCTGCGTCTCGACCCCTGGTGCATCTTTACTGTGCTGAGGAACCAATTAAGAACCAAGGACTCTCGTAGACAGAAGATGAGCGAGGTGCCCAGAATGGAAAATTAGGAGTCTAGCAAGAAGAGTTTTCAGATACTTATTCACAAATAGAAAGAGGATTTAAATTTGGGAAAGTATTATAAAATACTTGCTCTTACATTCTGACCCACCAAAAGTGTAGCCATATCACCAGGCAGTCAGTTACTTCTTCTTAGTTCCTTAAAGTTCTCCAAGTAATACCCCAGCTTCATCTCACTCCTCACTGTCGTGAATTAAGACACCTAGCCTGCCCAGGCAGTTGTAATCACTGTGTAAATCAAAGAGAAGATGTGATCCCGAGAAATGCATCTGGAAGAATGATTGGGGATGACCTCACTTTTTGTGTGATCTTCAGGAGAATTTCTAGCGTGTGATTGTTTTCAATTATTATTCCCCCCCAAAAAAGTTACCTTGATTCTAAAAGCAGGAAATTAAAATCCAGTTTGAAAACTGTAGAGACAGATGACAGTCGTTTACTCAGAAAATTTTGCTCTAAAATACGTTAACCAGCCCAGTCATCAATCATAGGCTAACAACTTACTCTCTTTGATTTATAAGTAATCTGTAGACTCGATTTCCACATGTACATTACAACCTTCCTGATACAGTGGAAGAATTCCCTAAATAAAAGGTGATTTGCTGCGTTGAATTCATGACAAGACGGTGGTTTGAGAAACTGCCAGAGGCCAGGCATACCTGATCAGACCCTGCCCAGTCTGTTCTAAAATGGTCTGATGGAATTGTTTTCAGCCCCAAAGTGTCCTTGAATTATCTTTTTCTAGCCCATAGCAATAACGGCTAAATAAGCATTTCTTTAAGTCCTTACAACCAGAACTGTAAATTAGCACTTTGCTTTGGGAGGGTGCCAGGCTCTGAGTTCAGCTTACCCTGTTTGGAGTTTGCATCAAGACAGCCCTGCAAGGTTCGCTTGACAGATATTTTTGAACACCTACAATGGACAGAAAGATAGGAATGTCTTTCTTTAAAACGAATCAGCTAAAATCGTTCCGGGAGCCTCCGTGGAGGAGCGATTGAAATGTGAGTCAGCTGTTTGTTGGAAAGTGTCCCAGTGTTGAGTGTGCGCCTCTGCGCGGTGGTCGTGCCTCAGACGTGACCGGCCATCGGCGTGGGTCCCATGTGTGCACGCTTGGCTGATGCTGCAGAGTGCAGGGTGCCTGTCACAGCAGACGCTCGGTGACACAGCGAAGGCGGCAGCGCCAGCCGTCGGAGAGATCACGCTTTGCTCTCCAACTGCTCTTTCTTCCTGCTCTCAGCCCGGGGTGCCTGTCTTTCAGAGGGATCCTTACACATCTCACCACCCCACTGCATCCTGTTTTATTGCTTGTCTTTCGCAGTTTCTTTTTCTGTGTAAAAATGTGAGTACTGCCTCGTGTTTGTGTTAGGCTATATGTTTACAAAGACCGTTTTTGTTCCTTTTCCCTGCAGCAGCCTGGTAAGGAATCGCAGTCACTTCACTGTTAGGAAACTGGAGGACTTGTCAGATACCCACGCCCAGTACCTGCCAGGGAGAGGCTGGAACCCCAATGGCTGCCCCATTGCTTCGAATGACCATTAATCTATGAGGCGCTCGCTTGAAGGGAAAGGCAAACCTTATACTCTAGAGATACAGTCTGAACAAAGCAGCAGCGACCTCTGTCCTCCTGGAGCCCCTGTGCTGCTAGGGCTGAAATGAAGGCAAGCAGGAGGGCACGTTGGTGAAGCGTGTTCAAACTCAGGGGCGGGCGTTTTGAATTCAGGGACAGCATCCTCAGCAATCCGGTCTGTACTCTGGGACGCTTAGGAACATCTTCACGCCTTCTTACCGTCGTGAAAACGAGGAGAGGGTTAAAATGAAACGTGATGCTTTTCTCAGTCTGCAGCTAGCAGGATACGGTCCCTTTTCCTTTTTTTCTTACATTTTAAAAAAAAAGGCTTTATTAATCACAGATGTCTCAACTGCCGAGACTGGGACTCAAGGGCGGTTTCCCTCCTCCCAGCAGTTTGGGGCTGTGTGTGTTCCCATGGTGGAACTCTTCTGGGGCGGCCGGAGGGGCAGGGCTCCCGCTTCCCCCTCTTTTTTTTTTTTTTTTTTTTTTTTAGTTTTTTTCTTAATTTTAAGAAGAAATCTAGCATGGACTTTGGGTGAACTCTGACTTCAGCAAAGAACCATCTTTGTGGAGTTGTTTTCCCTTCAAAATAAGAGAAACTTTGATTTCCCCTCTTAGGGCTTCAGGCAGCTCACAACTGGCTTTCTCTTATACACACATGAGCGTCTTTTGAAATGAGTGGGACGTGCTGACAGTATCTTTACGCTACAGTTTACCCTGCCCTCTTAATAAGGGACAAGTTATTTTTTTAAATGGAAACAGAATGAAGTAATTCATCTACATTGCCTCACTCATCTTTCATAGGTCTACAAATGATTCTGAGTATGTAGCTGATTACCACGCTAGGCCTGTGATTAGAAAACCATTAATCCACATCACCGTCGTCTGGGCACTCACAGTTTGCATGCATGTAATGTAGCAAGTTCTGTGCTACCACGGAGTCCAGGAGAAGCTTGCCTCAACCATCTTATGTTTGCAAATAGCAGTTTACAATTTGCAAAGCTCGTTCCTTCTCGTTACTTCATGTAATCCTACCATAGCCCTGGGAGATGAGGGAATTCAAGTGCCAGGATGTTGGCCCAGGTCAGGGCTGTGGCGTGGCAGAGCCAGTCTCAAACTCAGACCCTGTGACAAGTCCAGAGTCCTTCCGACGTCCTCAGCTGATCTCCCACCTGGACCTTGCATCAGCGGAGTGTCCCCAGGCTGGGAAGAGGAAGGCACATCCCAGCAAGGCGTGTTGTGAGTGCCGGCATCCTCATAGACGTGGACGGTGGTGACAGGGTGGAAAGGCAGCGGTACTGAATGTACTGAGTGTTGAGTCTTTTTTGTCTTCCAAGAGAGTAGGAGTTGAGGGGAAGGCAAGAGGTGGTAACTGAAGATGGGAACAGGAACATTTGCCCTGAGTGACAAATGAGTTTTCCATCGTCTTTCTCAGGTGAGTTCGGTCCCGACCCCTCTTTCTGCCGCCTCGCCCACACCACACGTGCTGGGGGGTGTTCACGTGCTCCCCACCCTCACCAAGGGCTCCTGGGCCTGGCTCTCGCCTGCAAGAAGGCATCGCCTAGTGCAGGCCGGTACAGGGACAGCTGTCATCTACTCTGAGTTACCATCTTGTAAGTACATAGTTCACAGACTCACAAACTGGACTAAAATTAGATGTGACCTGTAGCTCGTCTCCAGACTGGTGGGGTATAGCACCAAGTCAGGACGTCACCGTTCACGGGGTCAGCGTAAGTTATCAGGCTCGAGAGCTCAGGCCGGAAAATAGCCTGTAGCTGGCAATCGATTCACTGACTCACCCGTTTGGTTGTTGTTTTTTTTTTTTTTTTTTTTTTGGCTGCATGCAGGATCTTAGTTCCCCAAGCGGGGATCGAACCTGTGCCTCCTGCAGTGGAAGCTCAGAGTCTTAGCCACTGGACCGCCAGGGAAGTCCCGACCATTCGTTATGTATTCAACATAAACTGATTAAGCTCCAGGGATGTGCCAGCTGAGCGCGTAGCTGTAAACAAACCAGACCCAGAGCCCGCCCACGTGTGGCCTGGAGTCTAGGTCACGGTGGTTTCCTGTCCTGACAGTTACCCAGCTGGAACTGCAGTCATGAAAGGGAGATGCAGAGCCTGGCCGTGGGCCTCCGCCCTAGGATTACTGTTGTCATTGGCCTGAGCCACCCACAATCCGCCTGAACAGAGAGGGGGTCTTAGAGGGAGGAAGGGGGCCTTCCCAGCAGCGTCTGTGCCCGACCGTGACCCTTCAGACGCAGCGTGTCACAGCCACCGGGAGCTCAGCTGCGTGAGGCACCTGTGTGCAGACCAGTAATTTAGGATCTTCCCAAGGAGACCGCCGAAAGCTCGTTTATCGTGTGCGTCATGCTTACCTTTTGCCCAGTAACACTGGAGACCTTAATTCTACTAGATGTCATTAGGACATGTTATTTAATTTAAAATTTGCATCAGAGCAGTGGGTCTAGTGGTCAAAGTCTGTTCTTAAGGTAACGAAAAATAATAGGTCCTTTATTTCATTCTATTAATAATTGACTTAAGTTTAAGTAATTTTTAAGTGTTTTAAAATCTGATTTATGCATTATGTCACAGAGCATGTAAATGGACTGTTAAAATCCATTGATGTGGGCAAAATGAGTTTCTATGTTGAAAAGAAAAAAATAAGATTTTTTTTTTTTTTTTTTGGGAAAGTGTCAAACAGCATGAAGAATTAAGTATTATTGTTAAAAACAAACTGGAGAGAGAAGGAATGTATCTGTTTGCTTTAGTTTGTGGTTATTTTTTTCATTGCTAATCCCCCGGATTGTGACTAATGTATCAGATCTGCACAACACGAAATATCTGTTAATCTTAGAGACAGGTGAAGAAATTTTCCCTCTACATTTTCAGACTTCTGAAACGAAATAGTTTTTCAAGGTAAAATTTAAGAAACGACAAAATTTTCTTTTTAGTTTGTAATTGCTGCTAGCATATTTTTAAGTCATGAATATTCCAGTAAAGTGAAATAATGTCACTTAAGTGACGATAAATAACAGCTCAAGAAGAGAACCGCTATTCCCTGAGAACAGCGTTTCGTCTGCAGCACTGGTGAGCTCTGACCTTGGACAGCTTTGCCTCCCTCCTGGGTCTAGGCTGGACTGGTCAGGCCACGGCCATGTTTATAATGCTCAACCTGCCAACTGAGGGAAAAAATCTCTTTTGAACCTACTTCTCAAAGTGCAGAGAACCAACTCCTATGCAGCTGAGCACACAGAGAGAAGCTAGGCAGTGTCGTCTCTAATTTCTTTTTCTTTTTGAACCATTTTGACCACCACCATCTCCTTTCCTAAGCAAGGCAGGGATGCCCTGAGAATCACACGTGCAAAGCCAGCCGGGTCCCATGAGGCATTGGTGACGGACTGCAGTTCATCGCCTCGTGCCGCCTAAGGCCGCTGGGGCTGCTGACCGGGGGCGAGGTCTGCGTGTCGGGGCGACGGCCCTCAGCTGCCCACCCGGCCCAGAGCTCTCACTTCTCCACAACCCTGCACGTTTGGGGGACACAGAGACCATGTCAGGTCTCTCGGTGGGCGGCCTCTTCACTGAAGGTTCGTATTATGTGCCGCGTTGCTCCCGTGCTGCGTCCCCCCAGATGCTCGCTTTTAGGCACCCAGACACGTGGAAGTTTCGTTTGTTGGCTTAGGCGGTGTCCCCTCACTTGGGACATGTGAGGGTTCTGCTGGTGACGTTAAGGCCTGCAGTTGATTTGGTTTTATGAAAGCGAGTCTGCCTCTGTCGTTTTCCTACCACGGAGCTCTGTCACGGATGCTCGTCTCCTGTCGGGGACGGCCCCCCTCCTCCACCCGGGCGCCACCTTCGTGGTTCTCTGTCTTGTGTGCTTGCTCGGCTGAGTGACTATTCCTCGAAGAAACGCCCGTCCCGAGAATAGGGCTGTGCATCAGCTTGCTCTGTTTCTCTGGGCTGGGATTTCTGCTGTTTCCAGTGGATACTTCATAGGTGCCTGCCGTACGCCAGGCACCGCGCCAGGCCCTGGGCACACCTCCAGAGACACGGCGGACGAGGCCCCCGCCCTCCTGGAGCTTATGCCCTTGTGAGCTCCTCCTAATGGGTTATTCAGGCCCAGCTCCTTCAAAGGCCAGCTTCAGCGTCACCTCCTTTAGGAAGGCCTCCGTGATCCCTCCACCTGATTCTCCTTCTTCTCAACCTCTACCAGGGTTTGTACTCGCTTACAGCATGAAGTGTCACAGTTCTGCCTGAATGATGGTTATGTGATCACTGAAAGCCCTGCAGGTGGGGATCCCCTGGGTAAAGGATGTAGGTTTATTCATCTCTGTCCGGTGGCAAGTACAGGGCTTGGCTCTGCATCCCAGCACAGTAAACGCACAGTAAACGACTGTGAAATATGTCCCCTGCTGTGGCCAGCACAGTGCCTTGCTAATACTGATAGTTGGTACTTAGAAAAACTTAAGCTGAATGAGGTATCATCTACATGTGGATTGTCCAACCCCTCCTCTTCCTTCTGTCCTTCCTGTTGTCACTGCAGCAGGAGTGCCCGAGGGTAGCGACCGTGCCTGCCTTGTTTGCCCTTTACCCTGAGTCAGCACCTGAGAAAGTCCCCAGGAAGCTGTTTACAGCAGGCGCGTTGTTAACCTCATGGCTTCGTTCTGCTACCTCTTCCCGATGGTACCTGAGGAAAACGAGGCTGACGTGGGGATGTTTTAGTCACTCTTCTGTGAAAAGAAATAAAATAAAAATATATGCTCACACACACATATATACACGAGGAGGGGGGAAATGCTGTATTGAGCCTGAGTCTGCCTCTGAGAAAATCTAGACTTTTAAGAATGAGTGATCCAGCTTGAAACGCGTCATCTGTTTATAGAAGATTATACCCTCTCCCCTGCAAGGCTCAGCCGAGGAGGGAACGGGCAGCAGTCAGACGGCGCTCCGCTGTCTCGCCCGGGCGTCTGAGCGTGAGTGGGAAACTGCTGTCAACTCTCTCGTACATGTAATCACATGACTGGGAGGAATTAACTGTCTTGCTTTTTAACTGCAGCAGGTAATGGTCTCCAGTGCCGCAGAGGTAAATACAGCTAATACAGGTAGCTGTATGAAATCATCTTTTTGAAGACTAATTTTAATTTATTTTCAAGACTTATTAAGATTTAAGAAAATAACAAGCATAGTGAATGATCTTGCTCTTCCGTTTCCTAAAGTGAAGCGTTTTATTCTGTTTTGCTGTGGGAGGAGTCCTCCAGAGTCCAGTGCTCGGGAAAGGGCCAAGAAGTGTCCCAGGTCACTGGTCTTCTGTTTGTAAAGTAACGTCTCACGTAATTCCACAGATCTGTTGAGTGTCAGCTGTTACCTAAGTGTGTTTATATCTCCTTTTTTCTCCTGAAAAATTAGCAACTCAGGGTCGACTATGTTTAATTTTTCAAATGCAGTGAGAAGATTCATTTGGATATATTTTCAAGTAACATTTTGGTTACTTGAGGAAGGTTTCTGCTACTCACATTTCTTTTTAAAATGTGTTGTTGTTTTGTTAAGTGTTACTGGTATTTTCTCCAACACGTGAGGTAACTTTGCTGAGGCTGAGAGCAGGGGCTGCAGATACCTGTGTAGTTCCAGAGAACGTCTGGGAAACAAGGGGCCATGAGCCGGATTTCCCAGTGAACCAGCCAGCTTTACCCTTCCACACTGAACTTTCTAGAAGGGTGCCGTTTGTCACAATGCCTGACCAGCTCACGTCTATACTGATTTATACACCCACGCACGTATACATACATACACGTATACCTCGTTTTATTGCACTTTGTTTTTCTGTACTTCACAGATGCTGCATTTTTAACTAATTGAAGGTTTGTGGCAACTCTGCATCGAGCAAGTCCATTGGAGCCATTTTTCCAGTGGCGTTTGCTCGCTTCATGTCTCTGTGTCACATTTTGTTGAGTCTTACAATTTTTCAAACCCTCCACCAGCAAAAAGATTACAGCTCGCTGAAAGTTCAGATGATGGTTAGCATTTTTTAACAATAAAATATTTTTTAATTAAAGTATGTACATTTTTTTAGACAATGCTATTGGGCACTGAATAGACTACAGTAAGTGCAAACGTAACTTTTATGTGCCCTGGGAAACCAAAAAATTTGTGACTCACTTTATTGCGATATTGGCTTTATGGCAGTGGTCTGGAACCGAACCCACGACGTCCCCAAGGTGTGCCTGTACTTGTGTTTGTTTATTTATTCATTTTTAACATTTTATTTTATTTTTTTTAATTTGTTTTTGGCTGCATTGGGTCTTTGTTGCTGCGCGTGGGTTTTCTCTAGTTGCGGCGAGCGGGGGCTACTCTTCGTTGCGGTGCACGGGCTCTACGCACGCGGGCTTCAGTAGCTGTGGCTCGTGGGCTCTAGAGCGCAGGCTCAGTAGTTGTGGTGCACGGGCTTAGCTGCTCTGCGGCATGTGGGATCTTCCCGAACCAGGGCTCGAACCCGTGTCCCCTGCATTGGCAGGCGGATTCTTAACCACTGCGCCACCAAGGAAGCCCATGTTTATTTATTGAGTGGTACTTTTATTCACTGGGAGTGAGTGAAACTGTACATTTATCCACCAGGATTAGTTTTTAATTTCCTTTAAATTCTTCTTTAAGCCATTCTTTCTTGGTGCTTGTCTCTCAAGAAAATGGGTGAAGATAATTCAAACAATGTGTCCGCCAATGTCTGTGATATTTTAAGTGACAGTGACATTTTGAGCCTGTGCGATAATGATGCTGGTCTCCAGGATTGGTGACCTGGGGGTTTTTGGAGGGGGCAGTACACCTGGAGAAAAATCACCTCTAGCAGAGCTCCAGTTGGGGAGCCATTTGATGGGTGAGCCTGTGGGTCGGGTCTCCCTGGACATTCCCCCCCAGGGCAGAGCCACCAGACACAGCTCCCGGCGGCCCCCGAACGTGGTGTTCGCCTGGGTGGTGACGCTGTTCATCGGCGCAGTGGCACCAGCCAGGACTCGGGGGGCTGCCAGTCACACTTGTCTCTCTCTCGCCCCGCAGACTCGCTGTCCGTCTCCAGCAACGATGCCAGCCCGCCCGCCTCCGTGGCCTCCCTCCAGCCCCACATGATGGGGGCGCAGAGCTCCCCGGGCCCCAAGCGCCCAGGCAACACGCTGCGCAAGTGGCTGACGAGCCCGGTGCGGCGGCTGAGCAGCGGCAAGGCCGACGGGCACGTGAAGAAGCTGGCCCACAAGCACAAGAAGAGCAGGGAGGTCCGCAAGAGCACCGACGCCGGCTCGCAGAAGGACTCGGACGACAGTGCGGCCACCCCGCAGGACGAGACAGCGGAAGAGGTCAGGGCCTCGGGCATCTCCCTCCGAGTTGTGGGAACAGTGCATATGCTCGTTGGGTGGTTTTCCCTACGTTCTGGAAAGGACCAGGGTCAGAGCCCCGCTCAGTTCCTCCAGCAGCGTCTAGAGCCAGGGACCCACGCGTGGCCTCGGGTCAAGAAATCAGAGGGCCGTGGGCAACCCCGCCTGCTTCGGGAAAACGTGGTGCCTGGCCACCTTAGCGCCCTCTCACCTCCATCACAGGCAAAGCCAGGGGCGCCTCCCGGGAGGCAAAAGATTTAAGTGACCCCTGAGGTTAGCAGTCAACCACGGGGGCAGCATTTTGCAAGGAAAGCACCAGTTTTGGACTTGGAAGGACTAAGGGAATGTTTGCATCCTCCAGTTGTCTCCACCACCACCCCTGCCCCCGTATTCATACATATTCATGCTTATGTCTTGTCCTGAGTAGAAAGCACACAGTTAATATACTTTGCTAACCCAGCAGTAAACCCTGGATTATTCCCATGTCATCGAAGATAAATGTATGTAGGTCAGCCAGGAATTATTTTTAATTTCCCCTTTTTTGGAGGAGGTGGGAGCTTAAAATTATACTGCAAGGAACCGAATTCCTTCATGATCCCCAAGATGGGCCTTCAGCAGTGTGGTGTCAGTGAGGGGCCCTCAGAGTTTTTAACTTGGACCCCTATCCCCCAGTTCCCTCACAGACTCAAAAAAAGGCAGAGAGAGAGAGAGAGAGAGAGAGAAGACAGGATTTGTATCGTTCCATTTATTTTGCAGATGTGGGGTTTCTACTGCTTTTTTCCTGGGCGTGTTTTTGCCGTGGGTTTTCACTGGAGCGTGTGGTTCATTTATGTCCTCATCTATCTGTTTTATATACTGTGTCCTCGTGATAGAAATGAAAAGCTGAAATTTTTTTCTGAAAGTAAGAATGGGGAAAATTAATGGGCATACTTAATTCAGATTCTTAAAATACACCTTGAATTCTATTTTTCTTTATGCCCTCCTGATGTCGGTGAGTTTTATTTGAGCAAAGTAACAAAAAGTGAAATATGAGACTAGAGAAACTAAGGGTTATGGTTCAAATTTTTGAACCTTCTTTTTAAATTGGCTTCTTGAAGATCAGATGTGTTCAGAGCCTAACGGTTAACGTTGGCAGTCCCTTCCAAAGACGCTCTCAGTGGCCCTTCCCTCGTCCAAGTTGGCAAGCGAGGGAGCTTGGGTCGCTGGCGGGAGTGGAAGCTCCCGTCAGGGTTGGAAGGAGCTTGTGCTTGATGTCTGCTCTCAGTTTCGGCCAGGCTGTGCTTTTCCAGTTAACCCCTGAGGGCTCAGTTTCTGTGAACTGACGTTGGCAGTCAGGGCCGGGTTCCAATGGGCGAATGTCGGTCTGGTTTCAGAGAGGCCGGAACGAGGGCCTGAGCAGCGGCACGCTCTCCAAGTCCTCGTCCTCGGGCATGCAGAGCTGCGGAGAGGAAGAAGGGGAGGAGGGGGCCGACGCCGTGCCCCTGCCCCCGCCCATGGCCATCCAGCAGCACAGCCTGCTCCAGCCGGATTCACAGGACGACAAGGTAAGGGGGGCCCACGCCCACACCAAGCCTCGCCAGGGGAGAGCCTGGCGGTTGCCTGCCGCTGTGCCCCAGCCTCCTTGCGGGGCGTAGAGAGCGACCTGGGCTGTGAAAAGGCACCTGGAAGATGCCTTTCACCCCAAAAGTATAGCTAGCAAAGGCCGTTTAGACCAAGCTGTAGGAACACGCGCAGTCTCTCGTACATGTGTGCGTGTATAAATACGTTCAGTGCATTTTTCATGGATGCTTTCGTAATTGCTACTTTTCAAGTCATTTTAATTTTTCTCACTGTACTAACCAGGGTCCCTGAGAGGGCAGGGAAGTCGCACGCCACCTGCGTGATTGCGTCCTAAACGCACACGAGCCCATCTGGTTCTCTCTGTTAGGTGTCTGCACACAGGTGTGGTTTTTCAGGTGGGAAGGTATTGCTGTCCAGTTCCTTTTTCCAACATGGCAAACATCTGGGTCAAACTGGAGTTTGTCAAAGCGTAGGAATCAGTTCAAAGCCATGAATTTTCTATTTGGATGTATGCAGAGGCTTCAAGCCAAGTAAATCTTATTTTTTGTTTTCTGGGTTCTTTTGAGTTCTTACATAATCTAAAATTACTCTGTACAACCCTAAACTATCAAGAAGGAAACCTGGTAACTGTGGCTTATACATCCTCTCGCATTCTGGCCCGTCCTGCTTCTCCAAACTGGCAGGTGTTGAAAACCATCCTATGGAGTCACTACTGGTGATTTTTTTTTTTTTTTTTTTGGCAGAAACTGAGGTTTCTGAATAAAACAGATGTTTTCGTCAGTTTTCCCCCTTCTTCCCCTTTTTCCTTCCCTGACTTCCCTCAGTGCTAACACAGTCACTCGCTGGATGGGCCCGTACGTGATGACCCGGGGTCGCCCTGGCTCAGTGATCGACGGCCATGAGGCCGAGGCCGATCACGCGTTAGTCGTAACCTAAGGCGCCTTCTCTGTAGAACTCCTCCTCCCCCTCCTCCTCCGGGGCCCTCAGTGCACAGCAGGGGCGCAGTGGGCTTGGCAGAAGGAGGGAGCTTGGGTTCGAGTCTGGGGTTTGGAGGGCATCTGAGGTGCAGACCCCGTGCCACGGGGGTGGTGGGCAGGGTGGCCTGAGATGGGAGAGAAGCTCGCACCCCACTGCCCAGAGCAGACCCGCCAGGAAGCCAGGCTCTGACAACTCCTCGGTTATTTTGTAGCGTTCTAAGCCATACCTCTTTAAAAGCAGAAAACTGGAATTGTGTAAATCTGGATGGTTAGCCGAAAGTGAGGTGCCAGGCCTGGTTGACTTATTCACCAAATAAGAGGGTATTTTTCTCCATTGAAAGAGTGGATTGCACTATATTCTTCTGTTTGCCAAAATCATTTATTGGTTATTGTGTTACCTCATTGGGTATTACCCATAGAAATTCTTCTTTTACAAAAGTCTATAGTGATGTTCCCAGAGAGTATATTATCTTGTGACTAATGTTTTGTTTTGTTCTGTTTTCTCTTTTTGTAAACTTTCACTGCAGCATTATGTTGATTTGTGTTCTGTGTCTGTTTTGGCTCAGTTTCCTTACCTCTCCATTTGAATTTTTTCCTTGTTTTCTTCACCTCATCTTCCAGATTTCATTAGACCAAGCCAACATTTGTTTTGCCAAGTGCATATCTGGATCCGTATTGTAACAGCCTTGTTGTAAATGTATAAATCCGTATCTGTCTGCTGTGAGACATGCATCGTTAGGACAGCTAGCCGTGTGTCACATGCATCTCTGCTGTCCTTAATATGAAGCAAGGTTCATATTACACCCCTCTTCTAGTTTCCAGTAAATTAACGGTGCAAGTAATCCGCAAACACAGCGTGTTTGCTAATTACTGAAACTCGAGCTCAGTAGCCCCTCTCCCAGATTCCTTACCTGTCCACCCCTGTACACCCCGACTCTAGCCGTAAGTGGCATCTGATAGCTTGTGAGGCCACAGATCTCCTGTCCTCTGCACTAATCACTGGGGAAGTGGATGGCACAGAAAATGGTGAGCTTGTCCCCCTCTTCCCTGTCTGGCCGGTGCTCCCGGTTCCTTTCCTTTTCTTGTTTCTTTCTTTTAACCCCGTCCACACAGTAAAGCCATTTTTAGTATCCAGTTTTGTTTCCCGATTTTTTAAAGGGTTCACTCATTAGCCCTTAAGCCTTTCACTCTTCTGTTGATCAGATTCTCTGCCTTTTCCTCCTTAGCCAGTAGCCTAGTCAGCAGTTGCAAAAGTTAGAATTTTCCAGTGCCCAGTCACCTCTTTGAAAAACATTCTGATGGTACATGACTGCGTATTAAAAACAGACTTTGTCTGCTTTCCACATGTATCCCAGACAGGTCCTATTTAGTATTTCATGTCAGAATATTGTAAATTTTAAAAGATGGCTTTAAATAAATGCAAACAAAGACAAACTTGTGGTCTTTTTGTCTGGAATTACTTTTAGAAGGAGATTGAGCTTGCAGGAGAATTCTGTCTGCCCAGTGACTAACACGAGGCATTTCCCTCCCCCTCTCTTTTTCTCAACTTCCTCCATAGGCCTCTTCTCGGTTATTAGTCCGCCCCACCAGCTCCGAAACGCCGAGCGCAGCCGAGCTTGTCAGTGCGATCGAGGAACTCGTGAAAAGCAAGATGGTAAGGCTTCCCAGAGACTCAGGCTGAGGGCTGGAAGTTGCTCCAGGGTGCTCCTTGTAGGCGGGTTGGCCCTCGTCCAGCTGTGGCTCTGGTCTGCAGGACGGAGTTCGGGAAGCCCAGGACCACCCTCAGTTTCAGTAATTGGCTTGAAAGACTTACAGAACTTAGAGAAGCCGCAGTTGTGGTTCATTGCCATGAAAAGACACAGGTGAAGATCAGCCAGGGAAGGGGTGCAGGAGCAGGTCCAGGAGGGTCAGGTTCAAGCTGCCATTGTCCTCTCCCAGTGGAGTCACGTGCACAACGCTGACTCTCCCCGCCTCGCACAGTGTGTGATGATACGTGCAGGGTATCACCAGCCAGGACACCCTGCCCCCGCCCCGCCGAGCCTTGGTGTCCAGAGTTTTTATTTGGGCTCAGTCACGTACACGAGGGTGAGCTCACATGGCTCACCCTTGTCCCCTGCCTCTCCGGGGATTAAGAGAGGACGTGGACCAAAGCCCTCACCCAAAGTCACGTTGTTAGCATAGACTGTCTGTCTTAGCCCAAGAACCCCCGGTAAACAAAGACTTCATCAGGCAGGACATTCCACAGGCTTAGAGGGACCTCCCAGGAGCCAAGGTCAGTCCTTTCCTACACCCATATTGTCTGCAGTACTGGGACCGTCATAGCCAATGTGGTCAACTCCAGTCTTGTCCAAAGTTGTGCACAGGGTCATTGGACTCAACAGGTACCACTGGGAGTCTCTCTTGCTGTCGCTGAGATCTTTCACTTGGGTTTGCAGTGTATGAGAGAGAAGGGTTTGCATTGCTGTATAAGGGCTTTATTCTTTTTGTGACCTCTCTGTTGCCAGTTGGTCAAGATGGATTCATTTAATAAAAGCCCCAAATCAAATGTTGATTCATTGAAGTTAGACAGGTTTGCATTGTTTCTAACTGATTCAAATCAATAAATTTCTGTGTTTCTTTAGTTTTCCTGTGAAATAGAAAAACCAGTAATGGTAACAACATTTTAGACTAGTATATCCTGCTACCCTACAACATCTTTTAAAAGTCGCACCTCCTAAAGTAAAAGCCCTCGGCCTCTCCCACATTCCATTCTCCATAAGAGTTTGATGTGTTTCACTCCAGATAGTTTCTTTGTATATACTCCCCACAGCAGCCCTACGAGGTAGGCATGTACTGTCCTATTCTCATTTTACAGATGAGAAAACTGAGGCATACAGAATGCTTAAAAACTTGACCAGCTAGTAAGGGGCAGAGATAGAAATCTCCTATAATTTATTTAAATAAATTCATAATAATATATATCTATTGTTTTCAGTTTTCACCATTGTAAACATCCACTGTCATTTAATATGTGTGATTAAACCTGTAGGGTAAATTTCCAGCACTGGAATTGCTAGATCAAAGGGTATGCAATTGATCCTTAAACAACCTGGGTTTGAATTTCATGGGTCCACTTACATGCAGATTTTTTTCAATAGTGAATACTGTCGTACAACACAGTCTGCCCTGGGTTGAATCCACAGAATCAGAACCACAGACACCGAGGAACCACGTGTACAGAGTCAGCATCCCAAGCCCTGCATTGTTCGAGAGTTAGCTGCACTTCTTTACAGTTAGGAATTTATCTTCCAAAGCCAGTAGTAACTAGGTACCATGTATATAACTCCAGTTGCTTCTCCCACCCACCCCTAAGCAGCTTCTAATGAGGCTGGTTGACTAGGTCAAATGGGGAATTGTATCCAAAATTCAGACCGGCAGGTATTGCCCTGCCGTAGCTGGAATTCCCCCTGCTTGGTGTTCTGTGCCGTGATCTGAGAAGGACGCAGTGGGCTTCGAGCTTAGACAAGACATTAGGCAGGAGGGCTGCTAGGACTTGGTAAATAAGTCAAGAACTTGACTCCACTGGTCAAAAATTCGGGATCATGTCAGTAGGAACTGAGCTAAACCACATCCTGGCTATCTTTTTGAGAGACAAGTTGATTAATGGTCTAAAAAGATGCTTAAATTATATCTAATGAGTTTTCAAGCATTCTTAAACATCCTCAAACATTTTAAAAACAGCCGTTTATACACATCAGTTATATGATCATTAAAATCATTTTTGTCTAATAATTTAAGTAGTTTTCCCAAGGAATGTTGTAAGACAGCACTTTGTCAACCTGCTAGTCATTATTCTGCAGGTATTTGAATGGATTCCATTGTAAGTGGGCTGAGATTCATGTGTAATTAATTCAGATGGACTTCAGATGGAGAGGAGTTCTATGGCTGGTCTCTCAGTTCTTACTGGTTTACTCCCCCTTTTAAGTTCTGAATAATTAAACTTTATCCATTGAAACTGACTTATTTCTACTCACTTATGTCTCTTCCGAAGTTAATGGGCATAAAGCTGTTGGCAGAGTGGAAAGGGCGTAGGTTTTGGAATCAGATAGATGTGGGTTCAGACTCTCCTACTGACTGCTTCCGCCTCTCTGAGCCCATCTCTCAGCTGGAAGCAGGGGATGGTAAAGCGACTGCTGTTTGTTAAGCTCCCAGCCGGGTTCCCTCCACCTGGGCGCTCACTCATGCCTTCCCTCCCCGTTGGAGAACCATATTTAGGCTTTTTATGGTGAGCTCATCTCTTCTTCATTCTCCATGGAATGTGATCTAAATTCTGCCCTCTTTTTCTGGTTCAGGGGAAACATAACTCTCCCTTGGTTTCTGGTCACTAATCCTCAAACAGGAAGTACTTTTTGTCACTAAAACCTCTAGTGAACCATTTTACTATCCTTCACCGTCATGCTCCCCACGACTCTGAGTTACTCCTGCATATTTCACCGTGTGCTGTGGCTCCTTGGGCTTCCTGTTCGTTTTCCTGAGGGCTGTCTCTTAGGCTCTCGTGACTTGGTGATCGGATTTGAACGCTGAATTGTTATCCCTCCAAAGCTGTGTGTGCAGTGGTCTGGGGAGGCGAGGGGAGAAGGTGTCCTGCTGTCGTGCAGTGTGTGTTCAGGGAACTGACTCTCCTCGCCCTGAACCTGAGGATTCCGCCTGAAAAGGAAAAACCACCCTGCACACCTTTCCTTGGAATTTGCCTCTCTCTCCACCTCCACGTTCCTGATCAGTATTGGAAGGTGTGGGCAATGGCGGCTGACAGCTGCAGGGACTGAATCTGACTTTGGAGTTTTCTTCTCTTTGTTGATCTGAATGTAAAGGGAGATACAAGAAAGAATGAAAATAAATAAACATGTAGCTCAAGATATTAGAAGAACAACAAAATTTTTTTTAAAAAAGCAGGAGGAATGAATTCACAGAGATAAAAGCAGAAATGAATGAGTTGGAAAACAGAAAAATAGAATAAGAAATAAAACCCAAAATTTGTTCTTTCAAAACACATGGACTTCAGGTAAGCTTCTGAAGAAGATAGCCCAAATTCACAAAATAAGAAATTACAAAGGAAAGATAAACTGAGGGAATTGAGACAATCATGACACGTTACTTTGTTCAACTCTTTGAAAGCAAATTTGAAAACCTGGATGAAATGGACAGTTTCTTAAGAAAATATAATTTACCAGCACTAACCTCAGAAGAGCTAGGTCTGCACGGATAGTCTCTCTTCATGTAAGAAACAGGGAAAGTTGACAAGAACCTACCCACAAAAACCCGCCCAACCCAGAAGGTTTCACAGATTATTCATCCGAACCTGTGAAGTCCCTGTGATTCCAGCTCTGTGGCAGCTTTGAGCCTTTTCACTCACGCACAGTCGGTGGGAGAGCCGCTGGGCGGCCAGGAGTGGACGGCACAAGCGTGACTGCAGCCTGGGGGCGCGCCTGCACCCGCCCGGCCACCCACCGGGGTCCACACCAGCACGTCCAGGAGAGGCCGCGGAAGGAGCCTGGATGCCACTGGGGCAGGTCCACACGGGGCCCCCCCGCCCGCTCCTCTGCGTGAGCGGCCATCTGGAACCTTTCTTGTCTCTCTCTTTGCTCACCGTTCAAGTGACCGTAATTAAAGCTAACGAGCTTCGGCTGTTTCCTTGCACATCTGGGCAGGAGACAGCGCCGCTGCTCCCTCCCCCTCGTCCTCCAGCCTCCAGTCTCCTGAGTCTCCCGTCCAAGGCCTCCGGGGCCCACGCGCATGGGCCAGGCCCTGCTGCTACCACGAAACGTGCGCTTCCACTAGAGGTCAAGAGCTATTTATTTAAAAATCAGAATGCTACTTTCCCATCAAGCCCCGTTCCTTAACTGTTTTTCATAACTAAGAGCAAGAGTTGGTGTGTTTGCACAGCTCCGTGGGTTTGGTGAACGAGATTGCAGGAGCAGACTTGGTGTTCTCAAAGCTGTGCTCGGTGATGGCGTCAGCTTCAGCCTGTTACTCTTAGGGGGGAAATAGGACAAGCATTAGAGGTTTTAATATGATAGGAAATATTAAGTGTTCTTGTAGTTTGTATTGGGCTTTTGTTTGAAGAGAAGTAAATCACATTTTCCCAGTTAAGTTGCTGAAATACCTTTTGATCATCTCTGTCCAGTCAGGGTGCTTTGAAAATTTTAAAAGAACTGTCACCTATTTGCAAATGATATGACTGACAAGGGATTAATCTCCAAAATATACAAACAGCTCATGCAGCTCAATATCAAAAAAAAAAAAACAATCAAAAAATGAGCAGAAGACCTAAATAAACATTTCTCCAAAGAAAACATACAGATGGCCAACAGGCACGTGAAAAGATGCTCAACGTCGCTAATTATCAGAGAATGCAAATCAAAACTACAATGAGGTATCACCTCGCACTGGTCAGAATAGCCATCATCAAAGGGTGTGGAGAAAAGAGAATCCTCCTACACTGTTGGTGGGAATGTAAATTGGTACAGCCAGTATGGAGAACAGTATGGAGGTTACTTCAGAAACTAAAAGTAGAGTTACCATATGATCCAGCAATCCCACTCCTGGGCATATACCCAGAAAAGATGAAAACTCTAACTCGAAAAGATACACACACCACAACATTCACTGCAGCTATATTTACAATAGCCAAGACATGGAAGCAACCTAAATACCCATCGACAGATGAATGGATAAAGAAGATGTGGTATATATACACAATGGAGTATTACTCAGACGTTAAAAAAAAAAGAATGAAATAATGCCATTTGCAGCAACATGGATGCAACTAGAGATTATCATACTAAGTGAAGTAAGTCAGAGAGAGAAAGACAAATATCATACGATATCACTTATATATGGAATCTTAAAAAATTATACAAATGAACTTATTTACAAAACACATAGACTCAGAGACATAGAAAACAAACTTACGGTTACCAAAGGGGAAAGGTGGCGGGGAGGGATAAATTAGGAGTTTGGGATTAACAGGTACATACTTCTATATATAAAATAGATAAACAGCAAGGACCTACAGGAAACTATTCAATATCTTGTAATAATCTATAATGGAAAAGAATCTGAAAAAAAACATATAGCTGAATCACTTTGCTGGATACCTGAAACTAACACGACATTGTAGATCAACTATATTTCAATTTAAAAGAAAGGCAATATCACCTATACCCCTAGTAGTTTTATGAATTCAGGTTAAGAGAGAAAATTAATATGTACCAATTAGAAAGTAATCAGTTGCTGATCATTGTCACACTAACCCAGGGAGGAAAGTCATCAATATTCAAGTCACAGATTTATTGATCACTGAAAAAGCTGTGTTCAAGATTGGCATGGCAACCACTTCCTGAGGAAGAAGAAAGTTGCGAGTGTCACAGTTAGAGATTAATTTTAGCTGCATGATCTCCGTGCATTGAAGTATGAGTCTGTTTAATTAAACTATAGGTTTGCTAACGTTGCTGCATGATCCACCGGCCAGGAATGTGGGCAGTGTGTCTGGGTACACCGGCCTGAACGAGGCGACTGCACACACTTCTGACATGGTCATGCTTTCATGTGGCAGGAATACAACTGGAAAGAAAAGGGCTAGATTTGAAATGGGTACGGTCTGTGGTATTGTTTCTAATTATTTGGTAACCAGGAACAGAATATATTAATGGGTATAAATCCACCGTTCTTTTCATTCTAACTTTCCTCTTTTGTGCAGCTCCTCTTACTCAATTTCAGAATTAATGCTGGGGGTTTTGTTGTTAAATGCGATGTGATTTCACACACATAGACTCTATAGTGTTGTAATCAGGCCTTCAGTATTTTCTGACGTGTGAGATTTTCTGGCCCTAATTTCAGCCTCATGCACTGTGTGGGCAGGAGGCCTGACTGGCGATCTGGTTTCTTGTAGGCGCTGGAGGATCGTCCCAGCTCACTCCTCGTCGACCAGGGAGGAAGTAGCAGCCCCTCCTTCAACCCTTCAGACAACTCCCTTCTGTCCTCCTCCTCGCCCATTGATGAGATGGAAGAGAGGAAATCCAGCTCTTTAAAGAGACGGCAGTAAGAAATGTTCTCATTGTCGTTGTTTGGTGGCTTCCCTCCTGGCTTTGTCACCTACAGAGCTGTGGCTGGGATTCATCTCTGAGTCACACGAGGAGGAGACCCAGGGTCTCTTGCCGAGCGATTGTACGTTTGTTTGCAAAGTACTCAGAACTTCAAGAGGGCGCAGTAAGCCATAGCTGCAGCTTTTATTATTTTATTTGTATATTATACTTTATTTATAAATGAGAATGATACAAGAATATTTTTTGTCACTTCTGGTGAGAAACTGCCTTACTTTCTATTATATACATAGTTGTGAAGAAAAAAGAAGATAACATAAAATTAAATGCAGTCCCCAAAACTTGAAACATACCTTAGTGGTAGAGCTTTTCAGTTTCAGTTTAAAAGTCTTGAAGAATATTACAAAAGGTTTAAAATTGCATTTGGAGAAGAGGAAAAAACTTACCAGCTGCATGAGTACAGAGACTTGGTTTTATTGAGTGCTATATCCCAGCACCTAGAGTGGCATCGGGTGCATAGGAGGTGCCTGACCAGTGTTGGCTGAATGAATGAATGAACAAACTGACCAACCAACCAACGAACCTTTTTAGGTCAACTGAGGTTGTTTGCTCTAACCGACCCAGGAATTGTCTTCTATTATCTGAGTGGCCTTAAACGGTTACTGAACCTTACGAAAAGAAATACTTCTGAATGATGTGGTCAGACCCAAGGCTTTAAACATCTGAGTTAAATTTCTTTTGTATGTCCAACAAAGCTTAAAATGACTTTATCATGAAAACACAAGCAAGCAAAAACCCTACTTCCTTTAGCATCATGCCTTTATAACAAAGTTATGTCTGTGCTGCTTTTGTTCCTCGTACACGTGATCAGAGGCCGGTGGTGTGAACTCACCCGGAATGCGAGGTGTCTTGTGACCTCTGCAGCACCCGTGGGTCACCCACATGAACCTGTCAGTGACTGGGGATACACAAGAATTGGAGATCCACTTGTGCAAGTTTGAGAGGTCACTTCACAGCCGCCCCTGCAGAATCTGACCTGACAAAAGCAAAAGGGCGGATGAATTCATTCGGAAAATTCCTTGGATTGTAGGTGGTAAACACTGTTTTTTCTCTCTTTTTTCAGCTACGTTTTGCAAGAATTAGTGGAGACAGAACGTGACTATGTGCGGGACCTCGGCTGTGTGGTGGAGGTGTGTGTTTCAGAGATGTGATAACCTGTATCCGCCCTGAGGGTTGCCACGGGGGTGTTGTACTGCACAATTGAAAGCCGATACCTTCTCAAAAGCTTTAAAAATATTTTTGACTAAAACAAAACACAATAACAACAACCAACAAAATATTTCTGAAAAATAAAATTTAGCCAATTATCTCAACAATCGGTATTCATTTTTTAAAGGCTTCTTTTTTGCATGGTGCATCTTGACATAGTCTCTTCTTTGTATAATTGAGTTTGTAAATATTATCTCCAACCATTGAATTTCTTATATGGAAATCTGGCCTTTAATTATTTTACAAGAGTGGGTATCACCACAGAAATGAGGACATCATTGGTTGAAAAGTCAGTGTGACCAGCTATGGATTCAGTTACATCCTGAATCCACCTGGGTTCAGAGCTTGGTCTGTGGCTACCACCCCAGGCCATTTGCTTGTAGTTTTCACAGAACGAATATGTCACCACTTTCACTGACCAGAAGTTGATACGCACTTTGTACCCATAGCAAAACCACTGCCTTTCATACTAAATCAAGGGCTCTCTCTAGGCTTGTCCCTGCCATTAACTTTAGGGCATAATCATATTAATAAACTCAACTTATCAAAAAGCTATTTTTATAATATAAAACTTTATCACTTATTCTTTCAACTTTGCAAATATGTACAGGGCAATACTTTTTGGATGTACATTCCATTAAAAGTAATGCCTATTACAGTTAATTGTATAACATAAAGAATTAAACATGCTTGACATGTCTGTAATCATTACTAAGAATAACTTGAAAACTTCAGAGCTTCTTGTCCAGGCTGAATCACATCCAAGTTATATAGAAGTTTTAAACGACATTTTAGCAACATAGTTAATCAACTGTTGTTAAAAATCAATTTGTGAAAAGTATGTTGTTAAATCCTTATTTAACAAATTATGTAAATAATCCAAAAAGAAGAGAAAATCTGTTTATATCAGATCAGTACCAAGAACAGAGGAAATATGCTTCTGGCCAAATATTTAATCTTTACAAGCTGACAAGATGATTTGTTTTATGAAACCATTTACATTTATTTAAACTTTCCAATTCCTCAGAAGAGTTTTGATCTTTGAATGCTAAATAGTTGAGGGAGAGAAAATCATGTCAATGAATGTAACTGTATTTCAAGGGCCAGTTAAGGACACATTTCACAAAGGGTTTTTGTTCTTAAATAAAGAACTGGTTTACAAGACAGTGCGTATGTCTCTTTTATCCTTTGTGGCTCTCAGTCAGTAAACCATTACTTGATTGAAACATGTTCAGTGAAATAATCTTATCTTTGAATATTTAATTTTAGGGCTACATGGCACTTATGAGAGAAGATGGCGTTCCCGATGACATGAAAGGCAAAGACAAGATTGTGTTTGGCAACGTCCATCAGATTTACGACTGGCACAGAGAGTACGTAAAAGACGTGCCACGCTCATTGGTGGACCGTCTGTCATCACCCGCTGAACTGCACCACGTCAAGCGAACGAGAAAGGATATTTGTTGATTCCATTTCATTTCCTTACCTATGTGGCCCCATGGAGGTAGCTGGTGTAAAGGAAATACTGGTGTTCCGAGGCCTTTTCTGGTTGCATTTCACAGCACGAGGAAGTCTCTTACCTTCTTTGTGCTGGTCCATCCAGGTGCCTGTGTTGGGAAGGCTGGAAGCCCGGGCACCGAGCCTGACCGCCTGGGTTCACAGCATGGTCCTGACCCCGAGCCCTTTGCTTCCCCTCTCTTTGCCTCCATCCTTTCCTCTACACAATGTGGGTCATGGTGTTACCCTCCTCATGGGACTTTTGTGAAGAGTGACTGAGTTAATACATGTAAAGCACTTAGAATAACATCTGCATAGAGTGAGCCTCGATGAGTGTTTCTAATTAGAATTGCAGCCACCTCTTTAATAAATACAAATTACTGTTAGAGAGTTTTTTCAAGTCAGCTTTAATGGGGAAAGTAGACATGATTGCCCATGAAAATCAAATTTGATCCCAGTACCTTGCCACACCTGTCCTAATCTACAGTGAAACCTATTTTAAAAAAAGGATATTTGGTGCTATTATCTAGTCATCTGCTCCCAAGGCTGGTTTTAAGCTGTGACCGGGAAGGGGAAACGGCACAAGGCTCCTGGGACGACCAGACAGAGAAATTGCTCCCAGCAATGTGGTGTGCGCAGAACTAGGGGATATTGAATCCTCAAGTGCAAGGCAGTTCAGCGTAGCATTTATTGGTGTACTGGTTTGCAGGTTAGTAAAATACCAGATACAAATATCAGCATATGTAACTGCTGTACCAACTGCTATGGCCCAGAAGAAGTGAAGAGTAGTTGTCCACAGCTGTTTTGTTTCTGCGGAAACCTAATTCTCATCTTAATGGAAGCTAATATTTGCAACTTAGAAGTTGATTTTGATAATATTTGAGAAAACTTGATAAAGCTGGCCCAGGTAACATTCAGTATTTTGTATCTGTTATTATCCAATTTGAGCCTCCTAAAAATTACCATGGAAAGAATATGAAACTCACAGGTACGAGGACCAAGTTTTTAGAGAGAAAAATGACCAATTGCTTTGAAACATTTATTTTTTACCCCATATTCAGATGGGATATTATTGTTTGTGTCATTTAAAAACAAAAGGAGACAAAAAGGTTGATTATCCAGAGGAGGGGAAGTTTGCCAGTCAAGGGGATGTCTCACCCTGCCTTGCCTTGTAAAACTGTGTCTCTTATTGCTTTCTATCCTAACAAAATGTTTTCAGTGTGCATTATATTTGTTAAGCATATACTTTACACTTCCCAATTGTTTGTGTCAAGACAGAATATTTTGAAAATATAAATCTCAATCTAAAATTAGAAGGCCAAATTGGAAATGGTTCTAATATTTCTCCTTTCATTTCAGCTTTTTTTTAGGAGAGTTGGAGAAGTGCCTTGAAGATCCGGAAAAACTAGGATCCCTTTTTGTTAAACATGTAAGTACAATAGCATTATTTATATTCTGTTCTGTATTGTCATATTTAGTAAATTGGCTTGTCAGATTAAAGGAGAACTCATTTGTAGGTTACAGAAGTGCTTATATTAAGAATAAGATCAAATGGTACAATGTCAGTGAGTTGGACTCAAAATCCCCCTTTGCTATTCTACATGTGAATGATCAGCTTTCACGGTCACCTGGCCCCAGTTGGCTGTTCAGCTCACAAACAGTACAGGATGGTCAGAAGGGGACCAGAGCCAGACCAGAAGGAGGAACATTTGGGAATGTCTGTAGGCAAACAAGTGTCTGGTGCAGGTGGTGATGTATCAAGACGTGCAGTGGGTTTAATATAGTAATCAAATTTTTGTGTGTATCTAAAGCATGTTAACAATAAAGGTTTGGGGGTTTTTCTAGGAAAAAATACTATATTTTCAAAAAATTAGTGACCAGGATTTTTGTATTTTTGCAGATCTCCTTAATGTCTGGCTTAATAGAAGACAGATGCATTTTTATATCAGTTTCTGTATTGAACCTATTGTAGTATGTTTTTTAGTTAAAATTTATGAAAAAAATCCATCCTCACACAGATATTTGGATGGAAAGGGATGAGTGTTTTAATAGCCTTTTCTGATGATTATAGATAATTTTCTTAGATACTACATCAAAACTCAACAAGTGAGAATTTCTTAAAGGTTAGTCGCAACATGGAATCTGAAAACCCATTGGTGAACTTCTCTCTTGCTGTTGCACTAAAAGCCATTGAACTGTCTCACACTTAAAGGCTCTTTTACCCCTGCACCAGCTTGTGACATCCTGCATTGTAAATTCTGGTTCACTGATTCAGACAGATCTTCCAGATGTTGAAACATTTCAATAAACAGTATCAAAAAATCAGATTTGTTCATATCACCACCCATCTCTTCAGAAAAGTCTTTAAGTATTGTCAAGTTCCAGGTAGCAGATCCGTGTTTTCCAAAAGTATAATTTTTTGCTTGAAAGCTCAAGTTTTCATTATTAATAGACATTGCAGGTTGTTTGCCTTGAAACGACAGGCTTATTTTATTCATATTCAGGAAAGTGTCTACCAGATACCCACGTGTAAATAATTACAGTGTGTGTCCATCATTGTTTCAAGTAAAAATGGTCCATGAAAACGAGCAGTCGAGTCGGTTCCGCTCATGGCTCAGCCATACGAGGGCTTTGCCTTGACTACTGTAGCACATGGCACAAGTGTCACGAGGATCTCCATTTTGTCACAGGAACGTTAAAAAGATGTATAGTCCATGGTTGAGATGGTTTTTTTTTTTTGGTATTTATTTATGTATGTATGTGTATGTATGTATGGCTGCGTTGGGTCTTCGTTGCTGCACACGGGCTTTCTCTAGTTGTGGCGAGCGGGGGCTACTCTTCGTTGTGGTGCGTGGGCTTCTTTTGTTGTGGAGCACAGGCTGTAGGCACTCAGGCTTCAGTAGTTGTGGCACGTGGGCTCAGTAGCTGTGGCTCACGGGCTCTAGAGCGCAGGCTCAGTAGTTGTGGCGCACGGGCTTAGTTGCTCTGCAGCATGTGGGATCTTCCCGGACCAGGGCTCGAACCCGTGTCCTCTGCATTGGCAGGCAGATTCTTAGCCACTGTGCCACCAGAGAAGTCCCCATGGCTGAGTTTTAATACAACGAATTTTTACCACTTCATCAAGGACATCCTTAGGTGAAACTGGCATGTGTAGCAGTGAAAGATATTTGCTAAGATGCCAGCAGTTTCTCCCACCACTGGTTTTGCACATCACTGCAAATGGTAGCACAACGGAAAGGGAAGATGACAGCTTAGTATTGTTTGGAAAATAGTTTTGATCTAATGGGTCCCTGAAAGGCCTCAGGGACCCCAGGGGTGTGCACACCACACTTTGAGGATCAGGGCATTAAGGGATGGCTCGCTGCCTTCAGTATTTGAGACTAAAGAGGTTTTTCTAACCTCCTGAAAAGAGCCAGGCTTCCTGGGACCACTGGCAGGGTTTGAAGGGGGAAGAATGATTCTTCGCTTAATATTAAGAACTGTGTCCTTTCACTGCCTCTTGTATTTGCCGGGTGAAGTATGGGGTTTTAAGAAACGTTACTTTATGAATGGGCTGACACGTGCATGTGCGCCTGTATTCTAACCCATCTGTTTGCCTTTCATTCCTAGGAGAGAAGGTTGCACATGTACATAGTTTATTGTCAAAATAAACCAAAGTCTGAGCACATTGTCTCAGAATACATCGATACCTTTTTTGAGGTAAGACCTAAGTTACAAACAAAGTATTTCTGAATCCTTTGTTACAGTTGATTTCAAAAAATTGAAATATCATTTGTTTCCCAGGACATTAAGCAATCCTCAGGAAATTTAGCCTCAGTTATATGAGTTCTGAACCTGTGTTTCTTTCCTATAAATCAGAGAAACGAGTGTAAATTCAAGCTGTGATCGTATCCCTTAGTATTCAGAGGACTGGGGTCGTGGTTAAAATAAGGGGTTTTAAAAATCAATTTCAAACTTAAGGCTCATTTCGAATTCAGAATAATTCATGATCTAGGCTTTTAGCCTAGAAATAAAATATTTGTTTGTATGAATAAAAGAAAGCAATTGAGAGAAGGCCATTTTAGGCAAGCATAAAAGACTGTTTTGAAAAACAGCTCAGAAAGGTTCCAGTGTCAAACTTGGACATTCTGAGCGAAGGCACAGCACTTGTTGGTTGTGTGCAGCGTGGCATCTTTTCTCTTTTTTACTCTTTTCTAGAAGTAATTACTTCTGCTGCAGTGTAGTTAGTTAGCATTTCTGACAGTTACAGGGACCTTAAAAGACAAAACTTAAGATCCTTCTTTCTACTTTGAAACCACAGGACTTAAAGCAGCGCCTTGGCCACAGGCTGCAGCTCACAGATTTGCTGATCAAACCAGTGCAGAGAATCATGAAGTACCAGCTGCTGCTGAAGGTGAGGCTTTGCCGGTGCCCGTGCTGGGGGCAGGAGCCCATTTGGCGGGAGGACAAGACTCGTGAGGGGATGGAAGGGTTTGGCAGGTGACGGGAATCTTTTCTATAAAAAATATGAAGCAGTCTTGTCATTTCTGGTTTGAAATATTTGAGTAAATTTTTTAAAATTTAATAAGACACCTTACACTATCATTTACATTAGGTTCTGAACCAAAAGGTCCGTGAAAGTGAGCTTTTTCTCCACCACAGATCTTGAATACTAGTGAGCTTTCCTGGGCTCTCTCCACCTTACATATTTTCTAATCCTCTTGGGGCTCCAGATCAAATTAAATATTTAATCCCTGCCTATTCCTCTCTGTGGGCTCAGCAGTAGCCCTTGATTGATTCAAATTCCTAAGCACCACTGAAGGCAAAGTCACACCATTTTCCACAATAAAAGTGACTGTTAAAGGTGCTGAGATTCCTTCATGTATAAAACTTAGAACCTGGGTGTAAAGAGAGATGAGCGCTTGTCTTGGAGTGAAACAGGAACCATGACCCACTTAGATAGATCTGGTCTGACTTTGCTCTACTGTGCCTTGAAATCCACAAAAGGATACCTTTTCTTTGTGTTACTGGGAGAGAGAAACGAGGATTAGCCCAGTACCTGGCGTCTCACGTGATCAAAAAGGTTACTGCCGTGTGACCATCACCCTTGTCATGCCCTTCTCTCCATTTCCCATGCAGGACTTCCTCAAGTATTCCAAAAAAGCCAGCCTGGATACATCGGAGCTAGAGGTACTTACACCCCCGGGCCCTGGGCTCCTCTCTCAATCCCCGCACTTCCCCGAAGCAGCCTGTCCCTGGGAGGGGTGGGGGCAGTGGGTGACGGCGGGTCTACCCAGCCCCGGATGTGCCCTCTGCACGCCAGCGGGCGGGGACGGGGAGGAACTGATGGAGGAGAGGCATTTGAGGGTTAGCGCTCCAGCCTTGCCCTCTGGAACTGAACGCTCACTTTGCTTTCCCCCCGCCCCGCCCCGCCCCGCCCCGCCCCGCCCCGCAGAGAGCCGTGGAGGTCATGTGCATCGTCCCCAAGCGCTGCAACGACATGATGAACGTCGGGCGGCTGCAAGGATTTGACGTAATGCGGCTGTTCTTCTTTAAACTCGGCCTCTGGCTGCCATCACTTTCTTTGGTCTCGGATTCTTTGTCTCCACCTGGAGAAAGCTGATCCTTTTTGCTTGGTTTTCTGGCTTCTCTCACCGTCCTTCAACCTGATTGATATTTTCTTTCAACTTCTTTTGGTGCATTTGATTTGCTTTGGGGGGGACCTTCCTCTGCTCAAAGCCCAGCGCCTCGTGGCGGGAACAGGCAGGACTCTGTCTCTTGGGCCCTCTGCTGCCGCAGGAGCGGAGTTTCCTTCCCTGGCATGAGGCGTAGTGGAAAGCAGGGGGCGCGTCCTTCTGTCGTCTGTCAGCCCTGGGAGTTTGACCCCAGGGTCACTGTGCTCATCGTTAGTCTACAGACTTTTCTCTGAGTTGACAGTCTACTCAGATTACATATTACCTATTAGCACCCTAAAGATATTCAGAACCAGAAACCTTTTTTTTTTTTTTTCAATTTGACTATTAAGTAAGAAAACGGGAAGGTTTTACTTTTCTTGCCTACTGTTTTGCTAGAGATTTGGGTTTAACGTGCTGGTGCTGTGGTTCTCCAGAAAGCGCACACAGGCTCTCCTGGAGAGCTTCTGAAAACCCAGGCTCCTGCGCTTTTGTGAGCGGGTCCAGCCAGGGGTGCTGGCGCCACCGGGCCGCGGACCGCACCTTGAGAAGCATTCTTCCACTGGGAACTAGATCCTTAGATCCACTTTCAGTCTTTGACTGTAACTGAGGCCAGTGATTTACACAGAGGTTGGCAAGAATTTTATTTAGATGATTTTTCTGTTTGGAGCTAAGACCTCGTTTTAGTGAAAGAAATGTTTATGCTGTATAAATTAATACAAGAAAAATATATTTAAAATGTAGCATTCTGTGGGAGGAAAGCTAAAAAACAAAAAACAGAACTTCCTGTGTCTTAACTGCGAATGCAATGTTTTCTTCTCCTATTTCTTTGCCCCCTTCTCCGTGTTCTAGGGTAAAATTGTTGCCCAGGGCAAGCTGCTCTTGCAGGACACGTTCTTGGTCACGGACCAAGACACGGGGCTTCTGCCTCGATGCAAAGAGAGGCGGGTGTTCCTCTTTGAGCAGATCGTCATTTTCAGTGAGCCGCTCGATAAAAAAAAGGGCTTCTCCGTGCCAGGATTCCTGTTCAAGAACAGTATCAAGGTAACTTGTGTTTGCCTGTTTTCTCATGTGTTAACGCAGGTACCCATCATGCTGATAAACTGTTTCTTTCTTATGACATGTCCTGATCTTTAGTTTATTAAATATTTAGAGAATTTTCTAATACGTTTCAGAACCTTTAAATTCACTCCGTCTGTCTACTGTCTGTATTCCCCAGTGGCTGATGTCTTACACATGTGGCTGCAGCATTCATTTTTACCACAATGAGAAGACCTCATCTTGGTTAGTTTTTGTGCTCCATCTTCTCTAGGACCATGTAAAATTATTTAAGTTCAGAGGGTAGCTTACCCAGGGTCTTTTTCTCTTCTCCATTCAACAAGGACCTACTCTGCCCTCAGAGCTGGGCAGGGGCTGTAGGGATGGACAAGGTAGGTTGGCTTGCTCTCTGATAGAAGAAAAAGACAAATAAAATGACTGCAGATGGCCCTGAGTCTTGTAAAGGGGACAAACCAAGGGTGAGACAGAGGAGGCCTGAGGTCCCAGCAGGTTAACCTTTCTAGTTAACTGTTTAGGCTACTAGTTAAACCCCTGGTCATCCCCATGTACCTGAGTTAAAGGAGTCATAAAAAGGCAAGACAATGATTTCTGAGGCAGTAAAAATGGCAGCTCAACCAAAAAGCGGTGGTTTCAGTTCTGACCTAGGATGAACTTCACTTTGCACTTGAGCAGTGGAAATAAATGTGCTTTAGTTTTTTTATTGTGGTACCTCGTAACATAAAGTTTACCATCTTAACCATTTTTCAGTGCACAGCCCACTGGCATTAAGTATGTTCTCACTGTTGTGCAGCCATCACCACCATCCATCTCCAGGACTCTTTTCATCTTGTAAAAGTAAAACTCACCTTCATTAAACACTAGCTCCCCATTCCGTCCCCCTAGCCCTGCAGCCACCCTTCTGCTTACCGTCTCGAGGAATCTGACTACCCAGGGTGCCTCATCTAAGTGGAATCATAGCAGCGTTGTCTATGGCTGGCCCACTTCACGTAGCATAATGTCCTCCAGGCCCACCCATGTTGTAGCCTGTGACAGAGTGTCTTTCCTTTTTAAGGCTGAATAATAGTCCTTTGTATATACAGACCACGTTTTGATTATCCATTCACCTGTTGATGGACACTCAGGTTGCTTCTACCTTTTGGCCATTGTAGACTAAATTAAATAGACTAATGCTTTAATTTTTTTTAAGATGAGTTGCCTTTGCCTGGAGGAAAACGTGGAAAATGATCCCTGTAAATTTGCTCTGACATCAAGGACGGGTGACGTGGTGGAGACCTTCATCTTGCAGTCATCCAGTCCAAGTGTTCGGCAAGCATGGATCCATGAAATCAACCAAATTTTAGAAAACCAGCGCAATTTTTTAAATGGTAATGTGTGTTGTTACTGGGCACGTGTTTTCTTTCCCTAATGTACACATTCCTATTTCTCGTCTCTCCCCTGTTACACACAGCTAGCAATGACAGGACTTACTGAGCACTTACTGTGGACCAGGCTCTGTTCTAAGCACTGTCCTTATATATTGCTTCATTTCATCTTCACAGCGACCCAAAGTGGCAAGTAGTGATATTATTCCCATTTTATAGACGGCGAAGCTGAGGCACAAAGTGGATTCGTAATTCACTCCAAGTCCCACGAGTTGCTGGTGGCAAAGTCGAGATTCAGAGCAGCCATGTGCCCCTCACCACTGTACTATTCACCCTGTCCCACAGGCTCTCGTACCACATGCGCCCAGAGCCCTGTCCTGGGAAGGAAATGCATGAGAAAAACTAAGGCAGCAGATGTAACTGGCCAAAGATGTTGGAGACATTCTTGCGTGCAACTTTAAAATTTGTGTTTGACCACATTGTACATCTACACCACCCTCCTCATTATAAAAACAAGACATCTTTCTTCCTTCCCACTTCCATGACATGAGTGATTTTAGAGGAGCAATACAGTAATAATACAGTATAACACAGGACAGTAGTAAGGTGCCAGCCACCTCGGGGAAAGGTCTTCTCCACAGGGAGAGTGACCGCACTGACCTTACGTTGCAGACAGTTCGACTCTTTATATTCCCGACCTGAAACTGCTGGCTTCTCTTGGTGGCCACTGACTTGGACTCTGGTTTTAACTGTCATGTCTTTGTCCTTTTCTCCATGTCCGTGTTCTGTGTCTACACCCCGGTCCAGTAGGACGCTTTAATCTCTCTGTCACATAAAACCACCCCCATACCTCGAGTGACATTCAGGAGCCAGGAACACAGGCACTCAGTGAAAAGTCAAGGTCACGTGGCATTTTTGGCCAAGGGGTAATCAGCTGCCCGAGTGTTAACTCCAGGCTCCCGCCCAGACTGTAGACTGAGCATTTCTTCCATGTGCAGTTGGAACTGGATGGCTGGGGGGACGGTTCCTGTGCGTGGAGAAAACAGTTTTGCTCCCGTGACTGTGAGCGAATGCAGGTCTCTTTAAATGCGTCGTTCTTAAGTGCTGCACTGAATGCCAGTCCATAGCAGGTAACTACTGGGAAATCTCTAAACTTTCACCATCTTCTTTAAAATAAAATGAACCGCCTCCCGAATTGCAGGCGTGAGTGGGCCGTGCTGTTCACGTTTCCTGGGCGCTCCCTCAGCCTAGAGACCGATGATGATACTCTTCCCGAGGGTTGAAGGAGGGCGGGAATGGAGTGGGCTCCGGGCCTGCCGCCCCACTCTGCTCTCCCGTTCGCCCTGTGAGCTGGGGGGCCACAGCCAACACGGAGCTTGTCAAGTGTCGTTTGGCTCCAGAATGCTCCTTCACATCTGCCTCATGCCTCCCAGGCAGGAAGGGGCTACATCTGATTGTCGTACGTCTCAAAGGTTTTAGCTCTTTAAGAATTTGTGTTGGTGTTTCCATGTATCTTATCTGGCGTGTTTCCTGCATTTTCCTGCAGATGATGCCGTAACTGAATCACTAAAGCCCGGAGATGGGACAGCTTCACGACCCACAAGGGTTTGTGGAGCTCCTTCCCTTCCCGGGGTGGTCTCTAACACCACCTCCGCGTGGGGTAACCCCCAGCCAGGTTCTTCGTTGCCTGACTGCTCCCTGGTTTAACGAAGACCTTTGCGGCAGCTGGACTGAGCTTTCCCAGCGCGGGGGCCAGCTGGGACCGGTGGAGTCCCGGCTGAATCCCCCCGGCAGCCCTGGGCCTCACGGTTGACCCTGGCCATCTGCCTGGGATGCTCCAGGCCGATTCCACTCCTTTTCACTTGGCGGAGATGCTTAGGCCGTGCTGGCTGCTCCTGGGCAGTAAACTTCTCCCCGCGGCAGCGCACCTCCTCCGTCACCCTGTACGCCTGCTCCCTCCCCCCTCGCACACGCCTTGACCGGGCCAGTTTAGCTCGTTCATGGACAGGAGAGTAGTTAAATTTAAGAGCTTTTCTTTTGCCTTCCCTGATGGGTGGTGTCAGCCTGCTGCCTGGAGGGTGGGTGGGGGTTTCTGGATGACGGTGACAGGAAGTTGGTGGCCACCCTGTGACTTGACCCTGGGCCATTAAGCCAGCGCTCCCTTTCCATTCATCGTGCCCCCTTTTCCCTCCGCCCCTGTGACCGTCCTTTTCTCGGTGCCCTGACCGAGTCTCTTCTGTGTCTTGCAGCCTTGACATCACCCATCGAGTATCAGAGGAACCACAGCGGGGGCGGCGGCGGGGGCGGCGGCGGGGCCCCCAGCAGCGGCGGCGGCGGCAGTGGCGGCGGCGGCGGCGGCGCAGGCAGCAACCACAGCGGCGGTCCCGGCAGCTGCGGCGGCCTCCCCAGCGCGAGCAGAAGCAGGCCCTCCCGGATCCCCCAGCCTGTCAGACACCACTCCCCCGTGCTGGTCTCCTCTGCAGCCTCGAACCAGGCAGAGGCAGACAAGATGTCAGGTATGTCCACTCCCGGCCCGTCACTGCCTCCTCCCAGCAGCAGCCCCGCCCCGGAGGCCGGCCAGCCCGCCAGGGCGCCCCCCAGCGGAGAGCCCGAAGGTCCCGAGCGAGAAGCGGAGCCGATCCCCAAGATGAAGGTGCTGGAGAGCCCCCGGAAGGCGGCCGGGAACGCCGCGGGCGCGCATCAGGACGGACCCGCCAAGGAGGCGCGGAGCGGCCCGGGCTCCCTGCCGCCGGGCAAGCCCAGGCCCGGGGCCATCTCGCCTCTGAACTCTCCTCTCTCCGCTGCGTTCCCCTCTCCGTTCGGCAAGGAGCCCTTGCCCCCCAGCAGCCCCCTGCAGAAGGGGGGCTCCTTCTGGAGCTCCATGCCCGCCTCCCCCGCCAGCCGGCCCGGCTCCTTCACCTTCCCGGGGGACAGTGACTCCCTGCAGCGGCAGGCGCAGCGCCACGCGGCCCCCAGCAAGGACACGGACCGCATGAGCACGTGCTCCTCGGCCAGCGAGCAGTCCGTGCAGTCCACCCAGAGCAACGGGGTAAGCGCGCCCGGCCGCCTCCGCCCGCCCGCCCCGCTGCCTCTGTCCCGCGGCTCTCCTGCTAAACCTCCCGCGTGGCCGCCGCTGTCCTCGTACTAACTCCGGGCTCCCGGCCGCTGCGCCGCGGCCACCAGCTCCGTCCGCCCTGGGCCCTGGCCGCGCGGACACGCGGGGACGCCTTCTAACCTCCTGCTTCCACCGGCGGACGGCGCGCTCTCATCTCTACTAACTCGCTCCTTGCTTTGTTTGTGTCTCCTTAATACGGGGAAGCACATCATTAACCTTCCGAATGCAGCGTCTCTAAGCCTCTCACGTTTTCCGAGCAGCAGCGTATCTGGGAACTTCCTCTCTCGCCCCTGCCTTCCTCGCACACTTCTTTTAGGGGCGTCCGTGCCCCTGCTGTCTACCTCCTGCGTCAACTGAAACCTGTACACTCTAAGCTTTCTTCTCGTCGCTTGGTTGTGCCCTTTTATGCCTTAAATTAATCTTTGCAGCGTTTTTGACTCATCTGCTGAAAAAAGAAAAAAAAAATCCCTCAAGAAATTTCCAACGGCAACTCAAAGCAAGCTAAGCTGACACAGTGGGGGGAAAAAAAAAAAAAAGAAAGAAAAAGTTTCACTGTGGAAGGTGGAAGAGAGAGAGACTGCTTTAGGGCCCCTGGATGTTGGGCTCTGGCCAGCGGCTGGGAGCGGAGGCGCAGGCAGGCTGGATTCCGAGCGCCCGCGCTCTGTCCGGCAGGGGGCGCAGTGCGGGCTGCGGGCGCCGCGGGGCATCACCGGTCACTATCCGCGTTCTCAGCAGGAGGGTTACTGGGGGTCTTTGCCCCCATCCTCTGGCTTCCTCCCTGTCCTACCCGACTGCTTCCCACACGGCAGGTGGTCTGACCCGCAACACCGTCCTCAAGGCATGCGTGAGGGAATAGAACTGTTCTAATGCGTGTGTGTTTGATCGCTTTATAAATTTTTAAATACATTTCCCTAAAAGGGTCTGTGTCTCTCTTTATAAAAAAAGAAAGAAGGAAAGCAGTCCAGCTTTTGCACGTCTCTCTCTTTCCTCTGGACTTCCGTTAATGCCTTGTTTGGGTGGACATGGCCTTATTCGTTCCTCCTGTTTTTTGTTACGTATTTTGTTAACCGCGGTCTTTATACTTAATTGAGGAAGAAATTGAAAAACGGGTCTTGGTGCATGTACCCTGGAGTCTCATTCTCAGAAATGAGCGGTCAGGGCGGGCCTCCTCCGCGGTGGCCGTCACCAGCGTCCCGGGCGTGGCGCCTGCCCGTGTCCTGCAGAAGAGCCTGGCCCTCCGCCTCCAGTCAGCTCTGAAATGCTGGGTGTGCAGGAGGGCGTCAGCGCGGTGTCAGCCAGAGGAAGAGACGCGGAGGCCCAGTGGTGCTGCACCTGCCGGCACCTAGCTGAGGCTTCAGGGTGCAGGCGCGGCCTCGCAGCCGAGACCCCCTCCGAAACCGGCCGAGGGAGCAGCTCTTCAGGCCACCCTAACCTGGACGCTTTCCCCTAAGCGCCTGAGGAGCTCTTGGAGCCTGTGCTTCCGAGGGAACCCTCACCCGCCCCAGCGTGGGAGCCCGTGCCGGTCCCTGCGCCCCCCGTGAGCGTGCTCGGTTCCCGGCCCTGCCTGGCTCCCCCCGGGGTGCTTACTCTGAAGCCAGCACCGTCGCAGGCGGCACACCTCCTGGCAGGTTGTAGGTCGCGAAAGGTGCCTCTTATTTCTGCCTCTCACTGTTTCTTACGTGGTTGGTAACCTGGAAAGGGAAACTGCCAGTGAGTCCGAGTGCCTTACAGAAATGCCCTGGAGGCCTGGGAGGACCACGAGAGGCTTAGAATGGGCATGAAAGTGTCCTCGGGGACTCTTGCGTTTTTCGGTTAAGAAGAACTACCGCCCTGCCTGCTCCCACCCATTCAGACTATCTTATCCCCCTGGCGGTCAGCTGCGGCGGCCTCCCTCCTTGTCTGCTTCCGTGAAGCTGTCTGCGGTCACAGCCCAGCAGCTGTGCCTAACCCACGGCCCAGGTCCTTCTTCCTCCTTCAACGCACACCTTCTGGAAAGTTCTGCTGAGAGCAAGAGCGGAGTGGATGTGGATCAACCCAGGCAGTGACTGCGCCAGCCCCCAAACGCGGATGCAGAACCTCCCTGCGTCCGCCCACCAGGCAGCAATAGAAGGACAGCCCTGCCTTTCTCTCAGAGGCCGGGTGACCCGTGCAAATTCCTAACCTCCACCCTGTAAGGGAGTGGTGATCGTGCTCACTGGCATTAATTGAGATCGATTTTTAAATGCCTCATACTTAGACTGGGACATAGGAAGTTTTCAGAAACTACTAATAGCATTATTATCGTGGCAAAGTACTCGCATTACGAGACAAAGGGTGGTACGCTATATGATAAAAAAGAGCTGTGCCACAGAAGTTGGTTTTGTTTACATTTTCTAGCAAATGTGGCTTTGTAGTCTCAACACTCTTGGGTGTTGCTATGTAAGTCATGCTAAAAGGATAAAATTGCATGAAGGGGTGTGCACAGGCCAAAGCCCGACGTGGACATCCATGAGGGACGGGAACACGTACCAGGCTCCTCAGCCGCGACAGGACCGAGAACCTGGCACTCCGGTGTATTTAACTTCACCACCCACTGTGGGCCTAGAGTCCTGGCCCCTGGAATTCCCAGCACACAGGCTCCTTGACCGTGGTCAGCCGTCTACTCCGGTGTGTCCCAGTACCAGCTCAGTAGCCCAGGGCTGTCAGGCGTATGGCAAGGTTTCTGACAGTCACGTCTACACCGACCCAGGACCTGCCCCAGACATCCGAGAGACCAGCGGAGGGAAGCAGCGGAGCCCTGGGAAGCCGTGAATGGCCAGAGAGCATCTTCGGTGGGAGCCCCTGAGAACAAGCCAGTGGGGCACCTGACACCACTTCCACATCCCAGCTGTTGACAGAGAGGATTGAACAAGATGTAGCTCAGGATTTGGAGGTCTCAGCTTCCTCCTCCTCCCCTGGAACAGAGGGGTCACTTGGTAAATGACAGCTTGGGACAAACACCATCTGCGTTTCTTCTACTCAGCAGCTAACAGCACTCAGCTTGTGAACCTGAGTAGATGGTCTTGAGAAATGATCTGTGTTTAACTTTTGCAGTCTTGCCCCATTGAGTGAGTTACTGGACACGTATTGAGTGCCTGCTACGTGCCAGTCACTGTGATGGACACTAAAGGCACAATGGTGACCTGAAGACATTGGGTACCACTGGGACTCCAAGATAAGGGGAAGATAGGCTTTCCCACGCCAGGGGCTGTCCCCGAAACTTGAGTTGTGAGGCCGGTGGTGTCCACAGCTGCTCTGCGATGCTGTGCCGTCCCCATGACGGCCGCACCTTCAGGACGGTTGAATCATCACGCTCACAGGAGGACCACCCACCCAGGGATACATACAGGAGGCAGAGCAGCTCTCCATGAGAGCAGAACAGTAGTTGGTCTGCTTTTCAGGTGTCCCGCATTCTTCCTTTAGAAGGGAAAAAAGGTGGAAATGGTTAGGGATGCCAGCAGCATGACAGTCACAGTGACATGACTGTGACATAGATGGAACCCAGCATGGCATCAGCGTGAGAATGAGCCATTCCTCTGATGGTGCAAGGAAGATGGGACTGAAATAATCAAGCTTCCAAAGTAAAGTGTCATCATCGCTGGGATTTATTTTTTTTAGATCGTTCCTAAATTGCTTTCTAGAGAAATCCTGATGGTCAGTTACTGAAAAAGAGGCACCAAGTTAGCTAAAGAGTGTGGAGGCGTCCGTCCAGTGGGCCCTGCTCTGGGCCGTCGTGCCGTGGCGCACGCAGACGAGCGACCTCGTGTCATCAGATCCCATTTCAGCTCCCCTCTGCCTTTTTGTTCATCTTTCCCTCTACAGAGTGAAAGTAGCAGCAGTAGCAACATCTCCACCATGTTGGTGACACACGATTACACGGCAGTGAAGGAGGATGAGATAAACGTCTATCAAGGAGAGGTCGTTCAAATTCTGGCCAGCAATCAACAGAACATGTTTCTGGTGTTCCGAGCCGCCACTGACCAGTGCCCCGCAGCCGAGGGCTGGATTCCGGGCTTCGTCCTGGGGCATACCAGCGCAGTCATCATGGAGAACCCCGACGGGACCCTCAAGTGAGTGCCTGGCGGGGCGGCCATGGCGGGGTGGGGGGCAGGCGTTGCTGAGCACAGACGAGGCACAGAGGCCCTGGGAGGGTGAAGCCCGTTGAGAGAAAGCAGTGCTGTGGTCTGTTGAAGCGGGTCATCTCTATACACAGTGTGGAGCCCCACCGTGAAGGTGGGGCGGGTTCCATCTCTCATACCTGTTCTGATGGGTTCTTTTACTAACCTGCATTTGCACACACATAGCTTTTTTAAGCTGCTAGACAGAGCATCGTGATATTTTAGTTCCCAGAGGTCTTGGGAGAGGGGTGAGGACTTTCCAAGGGCCCCTGACTCGTATCGGGCATGCTGAGGGTGCATCATTGACGTCCTCGTTCCGTAAGCTTCAACTAAAGATCCGTGTGATGCCACTGCCATCGTGCCTTATGTATACTAGGTTACTTTAGTCAAGTAACTTGAAACCAATTTTGCCGCGTTAAACATTACTTTAAAGAAAACTGAATTCAGGGGCTGCTTTCAAACTCTGCCCTTCCCTGAATCTCTCTGGCTGTGGGAGACGCCAGCCAGATGGCTTCTGGCCGTGGAAACATCGCAAAACTGTGATTTTTAAGCCTCCAGAGGCTTCAACACAAAAGACCAGACTCAAAGGCACAGGCGGTGGTCACGTTCCTCTCCAAGCATGGCAGTACCCCTGGCTGGTTTGCAGCCCAGACTGGCGACCCTTCCAGCACTGCCCCAGACCTCTGGGCTAAGCGCCTACACCCCATGGGGAGTCCAGGCTTGGGTTCAGGCTACAAAGAGCCCATCTTCCATGACGGTCCCTTGTCCTGTTTCTCCTTGATACACAGAGATATTTTATTCTAGTACATTGTTCAAGAATCCCATTTTATACTTTGTTTCCTCAAAAATATTCTTAGACCCTGTATTAGGGTTCTCCAGAGAAACAGAACCAATAGGGTGTATGTGTGGTCAGGGGGTGGTTATTGTAACCATACAGTTGTGGAGACTGGTGAGTCCAGACCTGCACTGTGGGCCAGCAGGCTGGGGGCCCTGGAGAGCCAGTGGTGCAGGTAAAGTCTGAAGGTATTCTGCTGGAGAATTCCCTCATGCTTAGGGAGGCTGGTCTTTTTTTCGTTCGACTCAGGCCTTCAACTGATTGGATGAGACCCACCACACTCCGGAGGGCAGTCTGCTTCACTCTACCAGTTAAAATGTTAATCTCATCTGGAAACACCCAGAATGATGTTTGACCAAATATTTAGGTCCAGTCAAGTTATACGTAAAATTAACCATCACAGACACCTTTATATTTAATCCTTAAAATTTGATTTAAGGAACTTGGCTTTTATCTCTGGTCATTGAGAATCGCAGAAAAGTTTTCCTTCGCAGAGATCGCTGTTGCTAAAGGAATCTCAGTCACCCTATATCCACGTAAATTGGACAGTCCGCTTTTCTCTGATGCTTTCAGGAATTGTTTGCTGAGCACCAGGAAGGCGTAATACTGACAATGTGTTGTGGTCCCCCTAGGAAGTCAACATCTTGGCACACAGCACTCCGTTTAAGGAAAAAATCTGAGAAAAAAGATAAAGACGGCAAACGGGAAGGCAAGTTAGAGAACGGTTATCGGAAGTCTCGGGAAGGACTCAGCAACAAGGTATCTGTGAAGGTGAGCACGGGTGTCTCCAGGAACCTGTGCTCCTCGGGGAGCACGCAGGGCTGGTGCCGGCCCAGGAGGAGCCGTCGCGGACCTGGCGCCCAGCCTTGCCTGGCAGCAACCCGCCTCTCTCTGCCCTGTGAGCAGACCCGCAGGGCTTTGTAGGGGGCTCTCATGGGCGGTGTGGCGCAGGTATGCATACGTATTCCGAGGAACCGGGTGTACGGGTGAACCCCTGAGCGGGCGCATGTGTAGCTTACAAAGAAGGCCGCTGGATTCCCAGAGGGAGCAGACACTAGGACCTCAGAAGCAGACGGGGCACAGAGCAGCTGTGGCTCAGACCACAGGGGAAGTGACCAGACACCGAGACGCAGGTTCACTGCTGCAGCAGATTCCCTCGGCGGGTGCTTCAGTCCACTTTACTCCTGTAATCAGATTGCCTTAAACCTGTGCAGGTTTTGCCTGGGGAGAAAGGAAATACCTCCTGAGGGGAACTCGAGGCCCCTGAGTCAGGGCCCTGGCCATTCTGCAGAAGGGGGCGGTTCGGGGACCTGCTGGACTCAGCCCATGGGATGAGTAAAGGGGACTTCTCTGAGTGTGAGCAGCATTTGTGCGTTTGTGCGTAGGAAGAACAATCTCTCCTCCATCTGTGTGACACGAAGCCTTCCGGTACATTCAAAGGCAGTCGGAATGTGGTCAGTTTTGATTGATACGCAGGCAAACCAAGTCGTGTTTCCTCTCATCTTTCAACAACAACTGTAGCCCTAGAATAGAAGCAGTATTTCTCAGAGTAGCTCATGTATCTGGTTAATAGCTGTGCGCTTTTTCCGTTTCAGCTTCTCAATCCCAACTACATCTATGACGGTGAGTTCTGTTCTTTTTCTTGTAGACTTTAGAGGGTGGGTCTACGGGGCATGTCAGGACACTCGAGTGTAGCCTGTGGACGTGGGCTTTCTGTGGCGCTCTGGGCCTGGGCAGCATCTCATTCATTTGTTGGGGGAGGTTGGTGGGCACAAGAGGGGGGCTGGGTGACCAGCGTTACTGACTCCTTTCTCACGTAGTTCCCCCAGAATTCGTCATTCCCTTGAGCGAGGTCACGTGTGAGACAGGGGAGACCGTTGTTCTTAGATGTCGGGTCTGTGGCCGCCCCAAGGCCTCGGTCACCTGGAAGGGCCCTGAACACAACACCTTGAACAGCGATGGTCACTACAGCATCTCCTACAGGTGAGGGAAGCCCCCTCGGGGGTCAGTTTCACAGGCGGTGAGCATGACCTCGTTCCACTGGGACTGACGCGGCCGATTACCTGGGTCACCTCTGGCCCTGGGACGTCTCCCGTGAGGGAAGGAGTCATACCTGGGTGTGCAGCTAGGATTGAAATCCCACTTGAAATTGCCCATCAGCATTTGAGCTCCTTATTTCCTGTGACCCCGAAGGAGAGAGGTCGGGGGGCTGGCGGTGGGGAGAGCTGAGCCTTTCTGAACGCCGTGTGCCCTCCTCTGTGGCAGTGACTTGGGAGAGGCCGCTCTGAAGATCGTTGGTGTGACCACCGAGGACGACGGCATCTACACATGCATCGCAGTGAACGACATGGGGTCAGCCTCGTCTTCAGCCAGTCTGAGGGTTCTAGGTAAGCTGCACCCCGAGCCCCACACACCCTCGATGTGGCCTGAGATACGTGACAAGTCACTCGGGGGCTGCAAGGAGCAGGCCAGCCTCTGGGACACCCAGGCGGGTGCCCTCGGGCAGGGGAGGAGCACGGTGAGGGCTTCTGCCCACGGCCACTGAGCGTGTGAGCCTCTGGTCCAGCCTCCAGGTGGGAGCAAGGCAGCCTGTGCTCAAAATACATTCTCGTCTCCAACTTCTCACTCGTCCGATTGTTCAGTTGATGCTTTAGCTCTAAGAGCAGCTATCCTCAGTCAGTCTCATGTAGAATAGAATGAAAAGAAAGGAAAGATGGGATTGTGGGTGAGCCCCGAGCAGGCTCTGTGTACCGTCCTAGCCCATAACAGCCCTTCCAGAGGGTGTGTCCTCCCAGCCCTTCCATGAGCGCGGGACGACCCTGGTGGGGCTAAAGCCCTTGCTCTCTCCATGCCCAGCAAGGTCTGATCTCTCTCCTCAGCTAAACCCTGAGCTGCTGGCAGCAGAACTCGTATCTTAGGCCTTTTAGCGTTTCCTGTAGATGCGCTTGACGTATGCAGATGCTTAGTGAGCAACACGTCCTGGCTGATTCCCAGCTGCCGTTTCACAGCTGTGCCAGCCCAGGGCTGCTGAGATTTCTCCTGGGTCCTCCAGCTGCACCAGGTGTAGGATGCAGCCTCCTAGAGTGACACTTAAAGAACTAAAATAAGTTAAATAAATTAAATAAAACCAATTTTTTAAACCTATGGTAAGTAAATAAATAAAAGGACTAAAATATGAATTGAGTCCAGGAGTGCCCTGTGTGTAGACAGTAAACAGAATTGTCTTTAGAAGTTTTTATGCTGTATATCTTAATCCCATATATTTTAACCTCATAAGTCAAAGAAGGGAAGGGTTCTGGTTTTTGGATCACAGCGCAGGAAAGGAAGATAATTTTGAATTTGACAGTAGAGAATCACCAATGTTCTGATTTTTAAAAGATGTCACAAAAAGTATACAGGTGATTTTTTTTTTTTTTTTTTTAACAAATCACTGATGAAAGCAAGGGAGCTTAGGGAGGCAGAAGGCTGTTCATAGGAATGGTCTTACGGAAGTGCAAATGGGAAAATAATGGAAAAGCAAGTGTGTGTTTATTTCTGTCACATAAATCCATCTTTGTCGCATACTAAGTCCCAGCGCAGTGTGGATTTTGTACTTCTGGTGCGTCTCCATTTCCACGAGCCTCCGTTCAGATGCACAGAGGCCCAGGCAGCTGCCACGTTGGACAGCGCAGGGCTCTAGTCTCCTTCCCCGAGAGGCGCCCCGTACGCCAGGCTCAGGGAGATGCTGCCTTTCTTGCAGGTCCAGGGAGTGATGGCATCATGGTGACCTGGAAGGACAACTTTGACTGCTTCTACAGCGAAGTGGCTGAGCTTGGCAGGTACGGCGGAGAACCCGGAGCCCCCCGCCCCGAGATCGCAGAGTGAGAGACACGACTCTAGGAGCCCACAGAGAAAGTTCAATGGCGGATTTTGCCAGCAGTTGGAAGTTAGATGTATTACATCCGAAATGTAACCTGTAATTGCCTTTTGGTATTAAACACTGAGGAAGTGAGGAGGAGATTTCCAGTGCAGGTTCCAAGAGAGAATTAAGGCTTAATACCGTGAGCCGTCCGGTGATGTGATGAATTCCCTCCTGCTCCGTGTCCAGGACAGCACTAGCTACGCCCCATCCTTGGGAGAATCCAGGGAAGAGTCACTCAGACCCTTTCTCATGGGACATTATTCTCTGGAACCCAGTTGAGAGGGGCTGAATGTGTCCTCCAGGTCTCAGCTGTGCCTGGAGATTTAGGGTCCCCCTGCGTAGACCAAGAGGGGGCTTCGACAGAGAGGGGCCGTTCCCCTCCGGACGGCAGCCCGGGCTCAGGCGGTGGCTCAGCGGCGCCCTCGGTCACCCCGCCCCTTCTGCCGCGGCACGGCACTCAGCCGCACCTCCTGTCACGTCCCGTAGGGCAAGAAGAAGGTCAGAAGCGTGACAGCTGGGCTTGTCCCCGTTAAAAGCTTTCCAAGAACCCCCCGCAGCGGCCTCGTACACTCCGGTGGCCACTCCTGGTCCGCTGGCTCCAGGGATCCACGCACACGCCTGTGTGGGTCAGCCCGAGGCGCCCGTCAGTCACCTGTCGCCGCACGAGGCTCAGCCCTGCTGTCCGGAGCAGCAGAGATGTATCCCTTCGTGCAGCGTGCCACTGACCGGACAGTTATTCTCTTGGTCCCTCCTGGGCTCGGTCAGCTGGCACCCCCATGCCTCACCCGCGTGTCTGTGGCCTCTCTCCACGTAGACGTTCACCCTGGGCCTCCTCGTGTGATGGCAGACGCAGCCCGGGAGCGCAGAAGCAGAGGCTGCAGCCTCTCAGGGCCCAGCTTCAGAAATTAACCACCACACTTTGTCCACATTCTGTGGACGCAAACAGCCACCCGCCAGCCCAGGTCCAAGGGAGGAGAAAGAGACTCCGCCTGTCTGTGGGAGGAGGGGCAAAGCAGTGTGCCCACCTTCCTCCCCGCAGTCTGCATTCCCCAGCCCCCGAATCTCATCCCACCGTGGCAGCCCGCTCAGGCTTGAGGTCCAGGATCTTGTTATCCGGATCCAGTCGAGGTGCAGCTGAGGCTTCCTGGATGTGGTTCGCTGGGTGCAGCTCTGGAGACCACAAACTAGAGATGAGTTACCAGCCCCCCGACTCACATCCTGCAGCGGCAAGACAGACACGGGGACGACAGTCGACGCTCCCGTCCGAAGTGGGGGGCATGGGGTGCCCAGGGGCCACCTAGTAGTCCGTTCCAAGCTTCTTCGCGCGGCGAGGTTTCCATGAGAGCAAGGTGGAAGCCGCCTGGTGAATGTCACGATGTCACGGCTGCTCCGTTCAGCAGCGGGAGGACGTCACGTGGCTGTCCTCAGCCAGACGGAGCCCGCCTCTGGGAGGGGAGGGGAGGAGACAGGACAGGCACAGGCAGGCTTCCTCGGGGCCGTCGCGTGGCTGCAGCCCCTCCGCTGGTGCCGGGGAGAGCGGGGCCACCAGCTGGGGAGGCTGCCTGGGTCAAAAGAGTCTTTTCTCCGTGACACGCTCAGAGTCCTCTGAAAATGGTCTTCTCCACCTGTCTTCTAGGGGCAGATTCTCTGTCGTTAAGAAATGCGATCAGAAGGGCACCAAACGAGCAGTGGCCACTAAGTTCGTGAACAAGAAGTTGATGAAGCGCGACCAGGTCACCCACGAACTCGGAATCCTGCAGAACCTCCAGCATCCGCTGCTGGTTGGCCTCCTCGACACCTTCGAGACCTCCACCAGCTACGTCCTGGTTCTGGAAATGTGCGTACGCGCCAGCTGCCTCTCCTCTTTGTGGTGCTCGGCCTCAATCCCAAGTGGTCTTGCTGTTTATTCTCTAAGAAGTATAGAAATCAGGATTTTAGGATTCACAGAACTTCTAAAAACACACGTCTGCTCTCAGAGACCATAGTTCTAGAGCTTTCCAGCAGTGCTAGAGGGAAGTATAGCTGCCTGACAAGGAAGCACAAACCTAGCATCAAAATGCTCCCCACCCAGGCTCCCTCGGGCGTCTCAGCCAACCTGGAGATGCCCCCTGGTTCCCAAAGGTCCTGGGAGGCCAGGCCTCTGCAGACCACACCCCTGCTCGTGCCCTCGGGCTGACCTGATCCCGTGTGTCTGCCCAGCTGGGCGAGGCCGGCTGGTGGGCGCCTGCAGCGGGCTGGCTCAGACCTGCTCGTGTCTGATGCTTCGGCATCCAGCTCTGCCCTGGGGCCCATCCTGCCCCTCCAAGGGTGATGAGAACGGGAGCGTAGATGCGCCCTCTGGAGGGGGGTGGATCCCCCCAGGGCAGCCCGCTAGTCCCCGTGGTGCTTACTGGGCCCTGTGTGCCATCTCGGGAAACATTGGAGTCGTTTAAAGATAAAGTGTGAGACCTCTGACCCAAGAGCAGGGGGCCTCAGCCTGGGGGCATTTTGCCCCTCAGGGGACATTTGGCACAGTCTGCAGACGTTTTGCTGGTCACAGCTCGCCGTCCCGCAGGGCACAGGGCAGCCCTGCAACAGAGGACCATTGTCCCAAAGTATCAGTAACACCGGGTTGAGAAGCCCTGCCCTTAGAACATTCTGGTCTCTCTGAGACACCTCGTCATGTAGCTTTGTTGAAATTCCTAGTCCTCCTTTTCAGGGGGAGTCATTTCATACATTTACTTGGATTCACGAGTTCGTTTCCATTGGCCAGAGCACCATCTTTTGTGCCATTTCCTAGTCCTTGACGCGTTGTTGGGAAGAGTGGGCCTGGCAGGAGGACCAGCCGTGGAGCGCGCGGGGCGCGGTCACAGGGACCATGGGCTCCTTGCTCGCGGGGACTCCCTTGAGGCCCCGCACCCGCCATCCCATCGGTCACATTCGTAAGGAGTTTGGAAGTGTCTCCGTGTCACAGCCTTCACAGGTGCAGCTGCTGCAGGGCCCTCGGCGCCAGGTCCAGCCCCAGCCCCGCTCCCCGCCGACCCCGGGGAAGGGATGTTTTGAGGGTGTCCCCGCCCAGGGCTCCCGCTGGAGCATCTCCCGGGGCCTGTTCAGCCCTCTCTCCGGCCTAACAAACCTCCCAGATGGCGGAGGGAGCAGGAAGGACCTCCGCCCTCCCCAGCCGCCCAAGGCTGGCCGTCGTGTGCGAAGGGCAGGTCGGCGGACCTGGGGCTTGTTTCTCAACCTCGGCTCCCGTGGACTCTCAGCTACTTGAGGGATCGTTACGGGGCTAAAACGATGTCCAGGCAGAGGCCTGGGCCCTGTGGGCCCTCAGTACCGGGGAAGGCACTTTCTGGCTCTAGAAGCTTGGTGACTAAAAGCCTCTGCTCATCTTCCCCGGGGAGTTGCAACAGAAAGAGAGTCCTAGAGTCCTTGTCAGAAATCTCCTGCAGGACCTCGGTTTCTGGTTTACATTTTCAGTGCATTCAGCTGTCATTTCTTTTCACTGGAAACTAAATGGTTTGGCCTCATCATTGCTGTTAATAGGGTTTATTTTCGTAACAAACTACTTACTACCAAAGTTCCCTTGATTACTTGACATTACGAAACAGGTGGCTGATGTTTCCATAAATTTCTGTTTTGCAAAGGGGGTAGCCTAGCCCGGTGTTCAGGGAGACTGGGGCCAGACCACCTCATTGCAAGTCTAGCCTTCCCTTATGAGCTGTGTGACCTTGGGAAAGTTACATACCTTCTCTGTGCCTCCGTTTCCTCATCTGTAAAATGGGGACCATAAAACACTCTTCCCAGAGAGTTGTCGTGAGGATTACATGAATTGATAGAAAGCACTTAGTCCCTGGCACGGGGCAGCTCTGTATAGGTGTTTTTTAAATGTTAGAAGTAATTTCACAGTAGGAAGACTTTGAGCCCAACGTGAAGCCCTCACTGTATTGTATGTGTCTTAACGTTCTCTCGTTCAGCCGTCACATGACCCGTTTTCCAGATGGCGAGACCAAGGCTTGGGGAGGTGGTCCCACATCATCCCCTCCTCCAGCAGGTACCTGCAGAGCGCCTGCTGTGTGCCAGGCACTGCCAGGCAGCTTGCCCAGGTCTTGTGCTCACATCCAAGGGGCAGGGTGTGAGTCAAGCCTGCTGGGGGCGGGGTTGGGGAGCCTGGGTGCACCCATCTCCGCCTCCCAGTTCCCTCTGTGGGTCCAGATGCCTTGTTCCCCACTTGTGCCTCCACAGTGAGCTTAAAAAGAAATTGCCCTCTTGATCCCGTCCTGCCTTCAGGTAGAGGTATGATCCCCAAAAGCTGACAGAACAGTGACAACGGGGCACGGAGGTGACGCGTATATCGCAGGAGACGGGTCTAAAGCGACCTGCACCGTAACGCGCATTCCTCCCTCTGCAGGGCTGACCAGGGACGGCTCCTGGAATGTGTGGTGCGATGGGGAAACCTCACGGAGGGGAAGATCAGGGCATATCTGGGGGAGGTTCTGGAAGCCGTCCGTTACCTTCACAACTGCAGGATAGCACACCTGGACCTAAAGGTTAGTGGGGCCCCGGGGACGGGAAAGCCGAGGGACCCCAGCGCGGCCACGCGGGATGCAGAGCCCACTCTCGGCCTGTCCTCTGAAGCCAGGCCAGGAGCCCGCGGGGACTGGGGACCAACACAAGGGGTGGGAGATGGGAGCAGTGATTTCTAATCTCTGTTTTTAAACGTTGGATATACACAAGCAATAAAGTACCAGGTAAACGTGTGAGGTCTTCAGACATTTCTTGCGATTTCAGGGGGTTCCTGTGAGTGTCGCTGGGTCGGGTTGGGGCTGGAGCAGGGTGACGGAGGCGGGAGGCGGAGGCAGAGTCGGAGGCGGAAGGCCTGAGGCGGGAGGCGGGAGGCGGAGGGTCGCTGCCGCCGCCGCCGGGAGGGAAGTGAATCCCTGGCTTCACTCACCGGCACGGTTTAACACGGCAGCTGTGCGTGAAAGTCCCAGAGAAGTCTGGGCAGCTTCTCCTCTGTGTGGGCTCTTTGTCCTCCCGAGGGCTTTGTCCTGTTTCGCACGTGGACGGTCGGCGCCAGTCGACCTCGTAGATGCCTGGTGAGCCTCGCACCTCAGCTTGAGACGGGGGTGGCTGGAGTGGATGACGGTTGTCTTGTCCTGTCTCCTAGCCCGAAAACATCCTAGTGGATCAGAGTTTAGCCAAGCCAACCATCAAACTAGCGGACTTTGGAGATGCTGTCCAGCTCAACACGACCTACCACATCCACCAGTTACTGGGGAACCCCGAGTTCGCAGCCCCCGAAATCATCCTGGGGAACCCGGTCTCCCTGACCTCGGACACGTGGAGTGTTGGAGTGCTGGCCTATGTGCTTCTCAGCGGCGTGTCCCCCTTCCTGGACGACAGCGTGGAAGAGACCTGCCTGAACATTTGCCGGCTAGACTTTAGTTTCCCAGATGACTACTTCCAAGGAGTGAGCCAGAGGGCCAAGGACTTCGTGTGTTTCCTCCTGCACGAGGACCCTGGCAAGCGTCCCTCGGCTGCGCTGGCCCTCCAGGAGCAGTGGCTGCAGGCGGGCCACGGCCATGGCCACGGCAAAGGCGCGGGCGTCCTCGACACGTCCAGACTGACCTCCTTCATTGAGCGGCGCAAACACCAGAACGATGTTCGACCGATTCGTAGCGTTAAGAACTTCTTACAGAGCAGGCTCCTGCCTAGGGTTTGACCTGTCTTGAAGTCCTTTCTCATTCTCTTTCACCTGCCAATCAGCTGTGCGTTTGAATTTTGGAGAGAAACACAAACCAACATAACTGATCAGCTGCCGTACGTTCATCGTGTGAAATTGCATTCCGAGTGAGCTGTGCTCGGCAGTGCCTGGGACTCGGGCTGCAAGCTGTGCTGGGGTGGAGGACCTTCTCGAACACTCTGCGAGGGCGGAGACAGCATTGCTGTGTCACAGTCTTTTATTCAGGTTTCTGCAAAAAAAATAAAAGGAAACTTTTTTAAACGAACATGAGTAGAATTTTGCAAATTTAACATTTTCCAGGATTTCTTCAAGGAAGCGAAATGCCTATGTTCAACCACTGGTGTTAACGAACAAAACAGAGATACTGGACACCTCTGGGGAAGACCCCCGCCCCAGTGGCGGCCGTCTCCGCGGCCTCGTCCAGCTCGGGGTCCCCCTGGCTCTGAGCTTTTCCAGCTGCTTGGTCTGTGTGCCTCTGGCCCCGACGCCAGACTAGGCTTCTGAAACGTGCATTCGACCTCAAACTTTTGCATAAAAATAGAATGAATCGTTTTGCTCTGAGGAAATGTAGGCCTTACTTGTATATAAGACTGGTCCTGCCTTCGGTCTGTCCTTCCCCCCCCCCCCCCCGCCTTACCCCCCTGCCCCCCACTCCCCGCCTCCCGCCCGGGGCTTCCTTTGGGCGTCTGAGGGGTCTGCCCATCCACCGAGGACATCGGGTTGGTTCTTGCCCCTCTGCCCCTCCCCACACGTCCCACCCCCAAGCCGTCAATCAGATTGTTGAGCAGTATACAGTCAGATGAAAATACTGTAAATGCACTCATTGGGGTTTTTTTGGTTTTATTTCATATCATGTGCAATGTTGTGGCTTTAACATTTTATGCAACTATTTATGAAGACCTCTGTTGTACCTGTAATAAATATATAGAAAAAGCACATACTTCGTACGGTGAGCTTTATGGTTTTGTGCGTGTGTCGGGGGGGTGGGAGGGGGGTCTTTGCCCTGTGCCATCGGTTCAAAGAGGCTTAACTCTTCGTGAAATTTGTCAGTTTTGAGGACTGTAAAAAGTGATTTCATACTCTGAATATAAAACTGGATAATAGGGTAATGTTTTAAATTTTATTATGCTATTATTCAGAATGCCAAAGTATTATTTTTTTTTTTCCCAAAATCAGTCTGGACATTTCCTACTTTTTAGACTTTTTGACATTCAACTTTCTGTACAAAAATTGGCTGGATTTTGAGCTTTTGGTAAGAAATAAAAGCCAATTAAGCACTAGCCGCCTGGAGGCTGGCAGTGACGTCTGTGGCACCATGGCAGAATTCACGCTGGTGTGGGAGGCCCTCAACAAAAGACGCTGCGTTTCTGGGCACGCTTGAATTTTTCTGGATGTCTTTTTATCCTCGTTGTGTGAAATACACTAAAAAAAACAAAAAACAAAAAAAACAGCCCGCTTCCCAAGCCAGCCAGACACCTGGGTCTTCAGCCATAAACTGGCATAGTTGAGCTTTGCAGCTTCCAATGTATTTTATTTATTCTTTTGTTGGGTTTTTGTTTGTTTCTTGTAAAATTGTACAGAAACTTTTTAAAAGAAATTGGATTCAAAACTGGATGTGTATTCGTAACCTCACAACTTTTATTTGTGTATTGTTTCTTTTATTATTTCAGTTAAATTTTTACATTATTTTGCATGTATATTTCTTTGTACAGAGACCTTACATGTTTACACAGTATGATGTGATGTAAATATTTTATTTTGCCATCAGTTATTTTAAAAAATTAAACATATTTGCCTGATTTTTGTGTTAGGCCTTTTATTCAAGTTGGTCACTATTGAATCAAAAAGCGAGATCAATGAGGGAGAGACTGAAGGAGAGGCCTCTGGTGGGTCAGGGGAGGGGCGTGGGGAGGAGAATATTCTGGATTGGGAATCCACTGTAGGCCACCAGCAACGGGAGTCGGTCATACCCCTGCAGACTGGTGCACAACCCAGACTCAGAAGACGCTGGCATATAAACCAGAACGTCAGCTGACTGTTTACAGAGGGACTGCACCGGTCCTGGTTAGAATAACTAAGGTACCCCTGGTTCTTGATGTACACACAATCAGAGCAAGGGGAAAAGCTGTTGCAACTTGGCCACAGAAAAGCAAAATTAATGTTGTTCAGATGGATTAAAGCACATGAAACACTAGGTTCCAGCACCTGCGTTAGGAACAATCCCAAGAACTCACACCTGCGAAGACCCCCCGGTGGGGGCTTCTGCCTGCTTCTGACAGTAGGTCAGCTTTCCTGATGAACACTATCATCTGTCTTGCGATGCCTTTTTGCTTTCTTTTTTGACTTGTTCCCCCTGGGATCATGACTCTTCGCTCAGCACACTGCAAAGGCTATATTTTTCATCTGTTTGATCCTGAAGTTCAGACAAGTGTGAGAGGATGACATTTGTGCTAAGACCCCAAGTCCGGGCGTGGGAAGCTCGCTCCCCCTGAGGTGTGTGCCTCCTCCCGGGCGCCAGGGCAGCGATGCTTGGTGGGCCCTGGAGGGACGGAAGTGCAGGGTCAGTCCTAATACGCCGCAGCAGCTCGGCGTCAGGCCCCAGAGGGAGTCCTGTGGCCACCACAGGGCACACCTCAGCAGCAGGAGGGAGGCAAGGCTCTGCTGTTTTTTAATCGGACACTTGTTGAAGGAAGTAGTTATGCCTGCGGGTTAGCAAAGCATCCCACGAGTGAAAAGTGGCCTATCACGATCACTACCTAGATTTCTCAAATAGCAAAATATTATTCTGCATGTTACTCTCTCTCTCTCTCTGTGTCTCTCTCTCTCTCTATATATATATATATGTATTTTAATCCAGGCATTCTCTTTAGCTCTAAAGGAAAAAAGATTACCAGTATTTTTGTGCAATAAATTATGAGTATCATCTTATAGCAAGTCATATCCAAAGAATATTAGACCATCGTAGATCATTGGAAGGAAAGGCCTTTCAACTGTACATCTCTGAGACATAACTGTAGAGACAAAGAATCCGTGGGATTGATAGGTTGCTCTGTGTGTGTGTGTGCATGATTTAACTTACAAAAAATAAAGTACACAAACCATAAGTAAATAGCTCAATACATTTCTATACATGTGTTTGTACCTGTGATCATCACCCAAAGCAAAATAGTCCAGTATTTCCACCGTCCCCCAGAAGATTCCTCCAGCCCCTTCCCAATAGGTCCCTACCTGCCAGAGCTGATGGCTGTTCTGATTTCTATCACCCATGAATTAGTTTGCCTTTGAACTTCACGTAAGTAGGATCATCTAGTATGTGCTTTTCAAAATTAAGCTAAACTTTTTGTTGTGAGATCACTGTAGAGTCACATGCAGGTGTATGAAATGTACCCTTCACCGAGATTTCCCCAGTGATAACATCTTGAAAACTCTTAACACTTAACTCTTAACCAGGATTTTGACGTCAGTACAGTCAAGGTGCAGGGCATCCCATCGCCACCAGAATCCCTCCTGTTGCCCTCTTCTAGCCACACTCACCTCCCTTCTGCCTTTAACCCCTGCCAACCACTGATCTGTTCTCCATTTCTATATTTTGTCATTTCTGTAATCTTACATAAATGGAGTCATATACTATATAACCTGAGATGGATTTTCTCACTGAGCGTAATTCTCTGGAAATTCACCCAGGTTGTTGTGGGTATCAAGTTTTCCTTTTTATTACTAAGTGGTATTCCACAGTGTGGATGTACCATAGTTTGTTTAACCATTCACCCATTGAAGGACGTCTGAATTTTTTCCAGCTTTTGGCTGTCACAAGTAAAGCTTCTATGAACATATGTGTACAGATTTTCGTGTGAACATACGTCGTCATTTCTCTGGCATAAATGTCAGACAATTGGCAGATCGTATGGTAGTTGCATATTTCATTTTTGAAGGTTTGCTAAAATGTTTTCCAGACTCTACCATTTTACATTCTCACCAGCAATGCATGAGTAATCCAGTGTCTTCAGATCTTTTCCAGCATTTGGTGTTGTCACTGTTTTGGCCAGGGATAGAGGGGGCATTCTGACAAGTGCATTGTGACATGTTATTGTGGTTTTAATTTGCATTTCCCTAATGGCTAGTGATGTTAAACATTTTCCATGTGCTTAATTGCCATCTGTTTATCCTCTTCTGTGAAATGTCTCTTCGTGTCCTTTGCCCATTTTCTCATTGGAGTCTTTGGCTTTTTATTGTTGAGCTTTGAGAGTTCTTCATATATTCTAGATACTAGTCCTCTGTCAGAGATGTGATTCACAAACATTTTCTCCCACTCTGTAGTGTGTCCTTCAATTTTCCAAACAGGATCTTTCATAGAGAAAAAGATTTTAATTTGATGGAGTCCTTCTCATCAGTTCTTTCTTTTCTGGATCAAGCTTCTTGGTATTGAGTCTAAAAACTCTTTACCTAGCCCTACATTGAAGCTTTTTCTCCCAAGTTTTTTGTTTTTTCTAAACGTTTTTAAGTTTTACATTTAAGTCCATGATCCATTTTGAGTTAATCTTTGTATAAGGTATGAAATATAAGTTGAGGGGTTTTTGGGGTTTTTTTGTTTGTTTTCTTGCTGTTGTTTTGCAGATGGATGTCGAGTTGTTCTAGCACTGTTTGTTGAAAAGGCTACCCTTCTTTGATTTTGTTAAAAATCAGTTGGGCCCATTTATGTAGGTCTATCTCTGGGTTCTCTGTTCTGTTCCACTGATCTAATTACCTGTCCCTCCACTGAAACCACACAGTTTTGATGACTGTTGCTTTTCAGTAAGTCTTGAAATCAGGTAGACTGTACTGCTCCTCCCCCCACTTTATTCTTCTTTTTCAAGATTGTTTTAACTATTCTAGTTCCTTTGCCTTTCCATATAAATTTTAGGATACTCTTGTTTTTATCTACAAAATATCTTGCTGGAGGTTTTATAGAAATTGCGTTAAACCTATATATCAATTTGGGAAGAATTGACATCTTTACTATGTTGAGTCTTCCAATCCATGAATACACTGTAGCTCTCCATTTATTTAGATTTTCTTTGATTTCTGTCATCAGCATTTTGTAGTTTTAAAATTTCTTGTATATGTTTTGTTAGAATTATACCTAAGTATTTCTCTTTTTTTAAGCAATTATAAATATTGTATTTTTTCTTTTGGTGTCCATGAATTCATTGCTACTATTCAGAAATACAATTAATTTTTTAATGTTTATCTTTTATTCTACATATTTGCTAAACTCACTGGTTCTAGGTGTTTTTGTAGATTTCTTAGGATTTTCTGCATAATTATGTCATCTGCAAATAGAGAACAGTTATATTTCTTCTGTTCCAATTTGTATGCCTTTTATTTCTTTTTCTTTCCTTATTTCACTAGCTACAACTTCTAATATTATGTTGAATACAAGTGGTAAGAGCAGACATCCTTGTCTTGTTCCTCATCTTAAGTGGAAAAGCATTCCGTCCTTCACCATGAAATACAATGAAAGCTATAGATTTTTATACATACTCTTTACCAAGTTGAGGATGTTCTCCATCCCTGTTTTTCTGAGAGTTTTTTATCATGAATGGGTGTTGAATATTGCCAGATTTTTTCTATATCAATAGATATGATCATGTAATTTGTCTTCTTTAACCTATTAATATGGTGCATTATACTGATTGATTTTTTGAATATTGAGCCGACCTTGCATCCTTGGAATGAACCCAACTAAGTCATGGTGTATCATTCTTTCTCTGTTTCTGAATTGTATTTACTAATATTTTGTTAAGGATTTTTATGTCTATATTCATAAGGAATAGTGGTCCATAATTTTCTTTTTTTGAACTTTCTTTGTCTGGTTTTGGTATTAGGTACTACTAGCTTCATAAAATGAATTGAGAAGTGTTATCTCCTCTTCTGTTTTGTGGAAGAGATTGTATAAAATTGGTGTTAATTCTTTAAATGTTTGGGAGACTTCTCTAGTGGAACCATGTGGCCTGGAGATTTCTTTATGTGAAATTTTTGCTTTATGAATTCACTTTCCTTAATTGTCATAGTTATTCAAATGATCTATTTCATATTGAGTGAATTGTGATAGTTTGTGCTTTTCAGATTGATCTATGTCATGTCTAGTTATTCAATTATTGATAGAAGAATGTTGAAGTCTCCAACTATAATTATGGATTTTTCTGTTTCCCCTTTCATGTCTATCTGGTTTTGCCTCATACATATTTTGCAGCTCTGTTCTTTGACACACACATACTTGGGATAACTGTGTCTCCTTGGCAGGTTAACCCTTGTATCACTTTGTAATATATTCCATTCTTCTCTCTAGTAATTTCCTTTGCTCTAATACCCACTTCATCTGATATTAATGTTGTCACTCCTACTTTTTTTAAACTAATGTTTACATCATATATCTTTTCCATCCTTTAACTGTTAACATAACTATATCATTATATATGGTAGATTTCTTACAGACAGCATACAATTGGATCATGCTTTTTAATCCACAGTGCCCATTTCTTTTAGTTGGTGTATTTAGATTATTTATATTTAATGTAATTATTTGTAAAAGTAAGGCTTAAGCCTGCACTTTTATTTTTTGGTTTATTGTTCTTTTCTCTGGTTTCCATTTCTGTTTTCTTTCGCCTGCCTTCCTGTGGGTTGCTTGAGCACTTTTAGAATTCCATTTTGATTCGTCTCTACTGATTTCTTTGTATCACTTTAGTGGTTTCTCTAGGTATTATATATCCATAACTCATCACAGCCTACCGGTGTCACCATTTTACCACTTTTTGTGACACTTCCCTCTCTTTTTGTCGCATTACCCTCTCCAGTTTATAACTGTTGTAAATATCTCCTCTATTCAGAACACATCACACAATGTTAGAACTTTGCTTCAACTGTCAAACATAATTAAAAGGACTAAAATGTACTCTGTTTACTCATATTTTTGCTCTTTCCATCGTTCTTTCTTCCTTTCAGATATTCCAGGGTTTCTTCCTTTATCCTTCCCTTTCTACTTAGAGAACTAACTTAAACCATTCTTTTAGGGTAGTTCTGCCGGCAACATATTCCCTTAGTTTTCCTTCATCTGAAAATGCCTGGATTTACCCTTTCGTTCCTGATATTTTTCCTGGACCTTGAATTCTGGGCTGACAGGTCTTTTCTTTCAGCACTTAGAAAATGTGCCACTTCCTTTGGGCTTTCATGACTTCTGATGAGAAATTTACTGTCATCCAAATTTTTTCTCTTCTAAGTAAGATGTTTTTCTCTCACTTTCAAGATTTCTTTGTTTTTAGTTTTCACAAGTTTGCCCATGATGTGTCTTAGTGTGGATTTATTTGTGTTTATTCTGTCTGAGATTCATTCAGGTTCTTGAATCTGTAGGTTTATATCTTTTGCCAAATTTCAGTCATTTTTTTCCAGTACTTTTAGAGCCCTGCCTTCTTTCTTCTCTCCTTCAAAGACTTCAGTGACATGAGTATGTAGACATTTTTGACTTGGTCCCACAGGTCTCTGAGGCAGTGTTCTTCCCCTCCCCACCTCCCCAAGCTGTTTTCTCTTTGTTGTTCAGATGGGGTAACTTCTATTTTTCTATCAGCCAGTACACTGAGTCTTTCTTCTCTCCACCCATACACTCCTATGTTGAACCCATACACTGAGTTTATTTTGGCTGTTGTATTTCTGTGTTCTAAAATTTCATTTGTTTTTTCTGTATATCTTCTATTTGGTCACTGAGACTTTTGATCTTTTCATTTATTTCAAGCACGTTTGTAATTGTTCCCTGAAGGGTTTTTATCACGGCTGCTTCCAAACTTTTGTCAGATAATTCTAACATCCCTGGCATCTCATGATTGGTGTCTATTGCTTATCTTTTTTCTTGCAAGTTGAGATTTTCCTGGTTGGTATCATGCGTGATCTGCACTTGAAATGGAGACATTTTAGGTATTATGAGGTTGTGAGACTCTGAATCTCAGTTAAACCTTCTGATTTAGCTGGCTTCCTCTGACACCTTTCCAGCAGGGGGAGGGGGCTGGGTGCTGCCTCATTAATGGTGAACAGGGTTCTGGGTTCCACGAGGCCTCCCGAGACACCATGGGGAAGATACAAGTCCTGACCCTGTACTAGGCCTCCTCTGACACCACCCCAGTGGGGTAGGGAAGGGGCCCTGTGATTGCTTGGTGGGATGGGAGCGGAAGTGTAGGCTCCCCACAGAATCCCCACTGATAAAAGGGGTTGGGGGATCTTGTTACTGCCCTTAGGGGATGTAGGTCCCAGCTCCCTATTTGGCCTCCTCTAACACCACCTTGGCTGGGGGCAGGGGGTGCCCATTGTAACCTGACAAGGGTGGGGTCTAGGCTCCCCCCGCTCAGTCTTTGCTGCTGGGTGGGGTGATGGCCAGTGTCTTCTGTAGTGTCTGGCTGAGTGAAAAAGTTATTGCCTGAAAGTTTTTGTCTTGCAAGGCTGCCCCTTCCCTGGTCCTTTGTCTAGAGAGAGCAGGGCTGTGTTTGGACCTTCGTTGACTGCATCTATTGGCATTTCTAAATTGCAGACTTCTTCAGCTCTCAGACTGGGATATCCGAGGCAAAAAGAAACCCAGAGAACTCAGCTGGGTTCTCAGCTTTGAGCTCCCTCACTGCTCTGCTTTCTTCCCTTCACCTTGCAGAGTCTTCTTAAGTTTGTTTTATATAAAATGTCCAGGGTTTTCATTGTACTTAGTTGGCGAGAATAGGAAAAGTATATCGAGCCCAGCTTCCCAGAAACAGAAGTCCAGAATCAGTGCTTCTCTTTTTATTTGTTAATTTTAAGATTATGTGACATTGGTCTCCTGAGAGGTACAAAAACAACTGCATAATCTTCTTTTCAAAAGCGACCAATTTTATCAATTATAAAAGGGGGGAACTACACAACAAGTAATGGTCAGAATTTAAGTTCATTGCACATTTTACTGTCTGTGCCTTTTCTTGACTCATTTCTTGCTGAAGCCTTATTTAACTACCAACACTGCTATTCTACTCCTATGCCACAATAACCAGACAGAGTACCTAGGCAAGGATAACTGACGAGGATGGTAAGTAATGGCCGGGCTTCTGAGAGCCAGTGGCCTGGACGGGAAGAGGTGGGCCCAGGACAGGGCTGGAGGGCCTGCAGAGAATGCGTGGCCAGCCCTGGTCTCTAGAAACATCTGGAGGGAGAGAAGGGAAGAGCGTTGCCTCAAGTATCTTCTAGAAGGGGGCATGCAATGAATTGTCCAACAGAAGTTCTGAAGGAGCAGAAAAGAGCAGGGTTTCCAGACTGGCCTCGGGTTGGGTCCAGGCGTCAGGTTGCTCCAGCAATGGCAAGGCTGGGAGAGAAGGATATGATTCTGCTGTAATTTACGGCAGCAGAACATTTGCTTCCTTAGAGATCTCTTGCTTCCATTGGCCGTTTCTCATTTACAAGTCAAAGCTTTTATAGGGGTTTGTCTTTGACTCTGTGGCTCTCATTCTATTGAAGTCCCAGTGCAGAGGCCTCTTCTCAGGACTGCTGAGTTTACCAGAGCATTTTCCTGCTTCCTCCTTCCATAGAATATAACAGGTAAAGGGCTTGCAAGGCAAAGCCTCCTGTGAAAGTCCAAGAAAAGTGGAGCCTTTAAAACTAATTGCCTCCTTTATAATTACTGCTTATAGAAAACATGCATCTCTGCTCCATTTTTGAAGATTAAAAAACCTTTCACTTGATATTACCCTATCCATCAGTTTCTTTATAACTAAGTTTACCTCACGTGAATGTGCTTATACTGGAAAGAAGAGGTCAGAACAGGTGACATTAAACAGATTTTTGAGACACACCTACTGATAATTTGAGAACTGCTGGGTTGTTAAGCTATGGAAATGACCTGGTTTCCCTATTTATTTTAAAATGCTCACACCAAAAGAGAAAAGATGCAAAGCATCACTTTTTTGCAAACATGAAAATTACGTCATGGCACTAAGCTCTACCATGCCAGGAGTTATAATATTCCCCAAAGGTGGGAAGAAGTCAGTGTTCCTTTATTTTCTCTTTGAATTTCATGGCCAAGTGGGCAAAATCGGGAATATAAATGAGAGCAGGCGTTGCAGCTGCGCAGATGTTAAATTCACTTGCCTCCGGTCCCCTGGACCATTCCTTTTTTCTTTGATGCCACCTCCCCCCTGTGGGACTTAACAGGCGTCAGCTGGGAGCCACCTTCTCTGATGACACGGGCTCTTTTGACCTCAATTGATTTCATCCTTTTGTATAACACTGTGTTAGTTGCCTGTGGCATTTAACAGATTACCACAGACTTGGTGACTTAACACTAAAGTTCATCCTCTCGGGACTTCCCTGGTGGCACAGTGGTTAAGAATCCACCTGCCAATGCAGGGGACACGGGTTCGAGCCCTGGTCCGGGAGTATCACACATGCCGCGGAGCAACTAAGCCCACGAGCCATAACTACTGAGCCCGCGTGCCACAACTACTGAAGCCCACGTGCCTAGAGCCCGTGCTCCGCAACAAGAGAAGCCACTGCGATGAGAAGCCCGCGCACCGCAACAAAGAGTAGCCCCTGCTCGCCACAACTGGGGAAAGCCCATGCGCAGCAACAAAGACCCAGCGCAGCCAAAATAAATAAATAAAATAAATAAAACATTTAAAAAATAAATAAAGATCATCCTCTCACAGTTCTGGCAGCCAATATCAGTCTTACTGAGCTGAAATCAAGGTGTAAGCAGGGTTGTACTCTCTCCAGAGGCTGTAGCAGAAGGATCTATTCCTTTCCAGCACTTCCAAGGAATGTCTGGTAGTTTCCAGCATTCCTTGGCTTGTGGGCACGTCACTCCAATCTTCAAGGCCCGCATCATCAAATCTCTCTCTGCTCCATCCTCACATTGCCTTCTCTTCTGTGTATATAAAAACCTTCTCTGCCTCTCTTTTATAAGGACATTTGTGATGGCATTTTAGGCCCACAGGGATAATCCAGGAGAATCACCCTAGCTCAAGGTCCTTAACTGAATCATATCTTTGCCATAAAAGGTAACATTCATATGTTCCAGGGATTAGGACATAGATGACTAATGAAGCGTCATTTTTCAACATACCACGCCACCTCTGTGCCAACAATTCCTAACTTTATGTCTCCAGTTCGGCAGTGTCTTACAAAACTAAACATACTATACTATACAACCCAGCAATCCTGCTCCTTAATATTTACCCAAAGGAGTTGAAAACATGTCCACCCAAAAACATGCACACAGATGTTTATAGCAGCTTTATTCATAATTGCTAAAACTTGGAAGCAACCAAGATGTCCTTCAGTAGGTGACTGAATAAATAAACTGTGGTCCATCCATACAGTGGAATATTATTCAGTACTGAAAAGAAATGAGCTATCGAGCCATGAAATGGAAGAACACTAAATGCGTCATACTCAGTGAAAGAAGGCAGTATGAAGAGGCTGTATATGGTATGATTCCGACTATATAACATTCTGGAAAAGGCAAAACCAGGGAGACAGTAAAAAGATCAGTGGTGGCCAGGTGTTCAGGGGTAGGGAAGGATCAACAGGTAGAGCACAGAGGATTCTCAGGGCAGTGAAACTACTCTGCATAATCCTATAATGGTGGATATATGTCACTATACTTTTGCGCAAACCTGTAGGATACACAACACCAGGAGTGAAATGAAACTATGGACTTGGGGGTGGTGATGGTGTATCTATGTAGGTTCGTCAGTTACAACGAATGCACCTCTCTGGTGCGGGATGTTACTAGCCAGGGTGGCTCTGTGTGTTTGGAGAAGGGGGCATGTGAGAAATCTCTACGTTCTGTTCAATTTTGCTGTGAACCTAAAACTGCTGTGAAAAGTAAGTCTGTTTTTTAAAGGGCATCGGCTCCCAGAATTGGCAGACAAAGGACTGCAATCCAAAGTCAAAGAGGATACACAGATGACAATTAGCACTGGAAAGGTAAGTCAACATCACTAGCCACTGGGGAAAAGCAAATTAGGACATGGTGAGTTATGACTACTAGTACCCCCATTACAGCAGCAAAAACTAAAAATAGTGATGACACCAAATGCTGGCGAAGACGGAGAAACTGCATCACTGGTTCCCACATGGCTGGTGGGAACCTAAAATGATACAATCACTCTGGAAAACAGTTTGGCAGTTTCTTTAAAAACTAAACATACACTTACCATACAGCTCAGCAGTCACATTGCTGGGCATTTACCCAGGAATGCAGTGAAAATGGACGTGCACACGCCAAGCTGTACACAATTGTTCATAGTGCCTTTATTTCTAATAACCCCAAACTGGGAACAACTACAGTATCTATCTTACAGTAGGTGAACAGCTAAACAAACTGTGGTCCATCCACATCCTGGAATACTACTTAACAGTGAAAAGTAACAAACTACTGATACCCACAATGACTTGGATGGATCTCAAGGGAAGTACACTGGGTGAAAAAAGCCAAACTCAAAGGTACATACTGTGTGATTCCATATATACATAACACATTCAACATGACAAAGTTATGGAGGGGAACGCAGCTTAGTGGTTACCAGGGGCTGAGGGTGGTGGTGAGAGAAGGCTTATGAGGGAACGGTTCTGTATCTCGATTGCAGTGGTGGTTCCACAGATCTACACGTGTGATAAAACGGCATAGAACTGAGCACATCCGTTGTACCAGTGTCAGTTTGCTGGTTGTGACGTTGCACTATAGTTACCTAAAATGTAACCAAACTGGCTGAAAGGTATAAGGGACCTCCCTGTTCTATTTTTGCAACATTCTGTGAGCTTATAATTATTTCAAAATAAAAAGCCCTTGAAAAGTCTCCTCCTTCTCATAGCCAGCCAGAGGCAGAGCTGGCCCAGGACTCACGTTTTAGGATGACCAGCCCACTTCCTCCCCAGACCACTAGTACAGACTTTCCTGGAACCATGAACATCCCACAGACGAAGCTGCTGGGACCAGGGATTACCCCAAGAATACCCTTCCCTCCAATTCAGGAGCCGGAAGTCCCTCCCCGTGCCCCCTGGAGGCTCTCTGCAAAGCCCATGCCAGCCCCCTCTCCCGTCCGGCTCCTGCCTACCTCTTAGCTCTTCCCCTGCTAGGCCAGTGCGAGGCCAGTGCGAGGCCAGGACGGGGGTGCCGAGGAGGGAGCCCATCCTCAGGGCCTTCTCCCTCAGCCAGCACATGCCAGTCTCAGCCCCAGGCTGCACCCCGTCGCTCCTAATCCCCTTGGGCTCCACACCCCAGAGACAAGGCCCAACCCCATTACTGCACAGTCCGGAAAACTTTCTCACTGGAAGGGGAAGCCAAATTCCATGGGCTGGTCCCCGAGGGCATCTGCGTCCTTCTGGCTAGTTGGGAAGGGGGTCCTGGGTACTTTCTGGCTTCAGCGGACTGCCAGCTGCCCTGGAAAGCTAACCACTACCTATGCGCCGTTACGTGCATAGGAAATTTTATCCATAACCCCTGTTTCCTATTGGACCACAGTCCAGCTTAGAAGTTGGGACCTGATCTGCTAAGGTGAAAGTGATGGGCCATCCTTATCGTAACATAAACCCCGTGAGTAAACGTCCTTAAACTATCTGCCAAAAGTCCGGGCGGCTTCTACCTCATATTATATGTTGACTCTGTGGGCACAGTGCAGGTTGTTTTTAATGAGGGCGCCAGCTTCAAATTTTTATATTTGTGTTTATAGGACTGCTTGCTTCTACGATTAATCTAAAATTCTTAAATGTTTGCTTAAAAAATTGCTGTGTTTGAAAAAACTTTTCATAAGGCTATTTGTCATTTTGCAGGTGCCAGTAAAAAGAGAACAGCGGTTTATTAATTTAAAAAAAAATAAGATATGTGACACTAAATGGAAAAGACCATTTCCTTGCATTGGGTTCCATACACCATTTAAATACATAACACTGTCCTTCACTTCTAAATGACATTAAGGAGAACTAATCTGTCCTAGTATTGACTTTAGGTGGCATTTGGTCTTTTGCCAGGGAGCTTGGCAGTCGTTTCTTTTAGGTTAAATTGCTGCCCAGGCCGGGAAGGAAAACAGTGCCTGGAAGATAAGCAAAGTAATTATTAAAAAAAAAAAAAGCCTTGAGCAGATAGCTTTGCTCTCTCAATTAGAGACCTGGAAATAGGTTTCCATCTGTTGGAAGTTTGGCTGCACCTGCTCCTTGCTTAGTCTGGTCTCACTGCAGGGGGACGTCTTTGCTCGCTTCACCAAGGAATAGTAACTGTCAGCTCTGGCCCGTAATCGAAATTGACAGATTCTGGACTTGACATTGAGCAAAGCGGTATTGAAGTCCTAACTCTAGGCAAGAATTTCCAGTTCCACAGCAGTGATAACCCATTTGCACCTCACAGCTTAAAGTGCTCCCAAATTTGGAAAGCAGGCAAATCAAACGTGTTTCCATAAAATAATTTCTAAGGAGGATTTGTGAAGCTGAGAAGCCAAGGATGACCTGACCATTGCGTGTCCATTGGCGTGGTCAGAACCTTCCCGCTCTGCCTCTAACTTCCGCAAATGGGTTCTATTCCACGGTTCTGTGTCTCTTTCTTGGTTGGGAGCATTTTGATTCCTGAGGAAACTCTAATTGTCTACAGCTGGGAATGATTGTGAAATCTTATCCTCCCTATCAATGGGTGCCAATGTCCCCAAGGCGTTCATGTTTCAGGGTGGGTGGATAAGCCCAAAACAAGGAAGCTATTGCTCAGTTTGAGTTAAAAAAAATTTTTTTTAAGCAAATGTAAATCATAGTCATGAAAGCAGGGATTTGGGGGGTGGTAGCCAGGGTACTTTATGAAAGAAAACTGACTCATTTCTCATAATATTTTTAAAAATAAAATACCTAGGAAAAATCTAACAGAAGGTGCATTAAATCTCTTTATGGGGAGGGGGAGGGGGAGGGGGAGGGGATGATTACTGGAGTGTCCCCCTCCCCAGGGGGGAAACTCCAGTAATCAGGACACTGGGATTGACACAGGGACAGACAACCCAGTGGGACAGCCTAGTTTTATCTTTGGTTGTTCTAGGCTATGCCAGGATTCAAAGAGACCATGATTCCTTGGGAGAAGATCCTGGAACTCATACCACCTAGTAAATGGCTGGTACTTATGAGAAAGACCTGGGCTGGACCCACAGGTCAGAGAATCATCAGAATGTTGACGTCAGAGGTATTAAAACTTCCCTGTTAAGAAAAGAAGGCAGAGCAAGCGGTAAGTGAGGGAGGGGACGGAGGCTGGGGCCATAGGCCTGTCATTCAGAAAGTGATATCACTGTTACTTTAAGAACATATTTTTCTAAATTTCCCTTTCATTAACTTCCTCTTGGGAGATGTATGGTTTAGGCCAACTGACTATCATCAATTTGTGTGACCCCTCACCCCAGGCCAACACTCAAGAGTTCCACACGATGCCAGGCGAGCATGAACACGAGGTCTCCACTGGTCATTTTTGGGGCATTGAAAATGCTAATGTTCAGGGTATTCTGAAAACCTCCAAAGATAGATCTAAACCCAAACTAAAGGATCACTCATATTGGATCAATTGAATAAGGTACCTTCATAGAAGGGAATACTATACTATTTATTCAATCAATAAGGTCATTTCTCTGTGGATTTGGAAAAATCACCAGGATAAATTAAAAAGAAAGAAAGCACAGTGCAAGACAGTATGTGTGGACCCCTGAGTGTAGAGAATGTTATTTTTATTTAATCCTCATAGCCATGTATAATTAATCCTATTAACTGGTGAAGAAACAGAAGCTCACAAGTTATAGAATCTGTGGTCTACAGAACAATTATATGTGTTTAATTCTACTGGAGTCTCATGAAGAATTTGATTGTTAACTTCATCCTGGCCCCCTAAATCCTGGGCATGTGTCACGCTCAACTCCATCACTGCTCAAATGTGGTCCCTGGGCCAGCTGCATCAGCATTACCCAAGAGCTGGTTAGAGATGCAGAATGTCGCTTCCTTCTCGGATTATTAACCCCAGCCATTCTTTCCTGCTTTCAGCCAAAAGTAAAGAGTGCCATGCTGGTTTTAACTTGTGGAATGCATGTATAAGCCTAGTGGCCAATGTAAAACTCCATGTGGTGGAAAAGAACTTACGATTGCATCCTGCTCAAGACCTGCAATTCGCTGCTACATGAAAGCATGTAAACCTATGGTAACAGAAGTAATGAGAGAAATCCATAGACAAAGAGAGGACTGATCTTAAGTCTTCTAATTACCTCATGACTTCTCATTACTTCATTCATGACCTAGTATTTCTGCCCATGCATATCTATGAGGAATAAAGAATTAAATCAGGGACTTCCCTGGTGGCACAGTGGTTAAGAATCCGCCAGTGCAGGGGACACGGGTTCGAGCCCTGGTCCGGGAAGATCGCACATGCCATGGAGCAACTAAGCCCGTGCGCCGCAACTACTGAGCCCACAAGCCACAACTACTGAAGCCCGCGCACCTAGAGCCCGTGCTCCGCAACAAGAGAAGCCACCGCAACGAGAAGCCTGCGCACCACAACGAAGAGTAGCCCCCACTCGCCTCAACTAGAGAAAGCCCGCGTGCAGCAATGAAGACCCAACGCAGCCAAAAAAATCAATAATAAAATAAATAAATTTATTAAACTAAAAAGAATTAAATCAAATCTATTTCAGCCTAAAAAAATGCAGAATGTCAAGCCCCATCTCAGTCCCACTGAATCAGAATTGGCATTTTAGCAAGATCCCCAGTGCTGTGGATGCTCGTTAAAGTCTGTGCAGCACATGGGGGTGAAAAGCTTTGCTCTGCTCTTATTGTATAAGCCTCTGAGTGTCAGTTCATTAGCATCAAAACCACAGACACAGAGATGAAATCTTTTCAACCGTCAAGGCAGAGTTTTAAAAATGACAAAGATAAGGGTGGAAAGTTACCTGGGAATGACACGATGCATCTCCAGCCTCTATATCCTGGTATAAATAGTTGCGGTTATTTTGGAGCAGGGGTGAGGAAGAGAACAAAGTCAGAGAGCGGCAGCAGCGGTGAGTCAGACGGGCCTGTGCGTCTCGCTGCCTTTGTCCCTTCACGGTCCAGCCCCGTTCCTCCCAGTGAGTAAACACGCCAGGCTTTGTTAGTTTCGCATGATAAACAAGACAGAACGCTTGTACAAGGAGCATCGAACAACATCCTGCAAGAGGAAAGTTTTTAATCCATAAATTACAGCAACAACTTGGAAGGAAATCGAGGTCCTTGGCCAGGCACGAGACTCTTAAGAAGTATGTTTCCAGAATATACAGACAGCCAGGGCCTTGGGAGTAAGAAACAAGGTGCTTTCACATCATCTCTTTCTGTATCCCTTCTTTGCTGAATTGGTGATAAAATTGTAATTAAATGTTTAATAATGAAAGCCCAGTGCCCAGTAACTTAAAACACTTAAGGTTTGAATATCCCAGTCATCAGTTTGAGTTGTACAAAAAATGTTTTAAGAATAAAATTAGAATTTGAGTTTTATGTTCTTCTTTTGGCCAGAAGTCCTATTAGCGGCAAGGTGTAATTTGGCGAAGGAGTTTGTTAGTTAAGACAACCAAAGAATGGAGAGACCAGTCTGTCAAAAAGAGGCATCAGTGGTTTTGGTGAAGTCATACAGGGGGATCCAGGGCATTTTCTTTTTCTTTTTTCTTTTTTTTGGCCACGCTGCATGGCATGTGGGATCTTAGTTTCCCAACCAGAGATCGAACCTGTGCCCCCTGCAGTGGAAGCACAGAGTCTTAACCACTGGACCTGGGAAAGGGGGTCATCTTTTCTGTCTTGGTTTCATATTAGGGTAGGACCAGTTTGCCTGGGTTTCCAGGTTTAGCACCCCGGGAACCCCCTCAGTCCAGGGCAAACCAGGACAACTGGTCACCCTCCTAACCTCTAAAGTGGGAACGATCAGTCTGTGAGTGGAGAAGCACCAGCAGGGGTCCTGGCACCCAGCGGCCCTCTCCAAGCGCCAGTTGGGTCTAAACCTGTGAGTCAGCAATGCTGGGCCGTTCGCTGTCTGCAGTCCATGCTTTGGAAGAGAAAAGGGCAGGGGGAAGGGGCGGGGGTCATTTCCCAAACGTAAGCCCACTCGTCCCCAACGGAGAGTCTTCCAACCAGGGTGGTGTTTGTAAAACCCCGCTTTTATTTGGAGAAGGCTCCTTGAAAATGCTTCCTGGTTTTTTTTTTTAATAAATTTATTTATTTATTATTTTTTTGGCTGCATTGGGTCTTTGTTGCTGCGCATGGGCTTTCTCTAGTTGCGGCGAGTGGGGGCTACTCTTCCTTGTGGTGTGCGGGGCTTCTCATTGCGGTCACTTCTCTTGTTGTGGAGCACGGGCTCTAGGCGCGCGGGCTTCAGTAGTTGTGGCGTGTGGGCTCAGTAGTTGTGGCTCGTGGGCTCTAGAACGTAGGCTCGGTAGTTGTGGTGCACGGGCTCAGTTGCCCCACGGCATGTGGGATCTTCCCGGACCAGGGCTCGAACCCGTGTCCCCTGCATTGGCAGGTGGATTCTTAACCACTGTGCCACCAGGGAAGTCTGGAACATTTCCATGGGCTTTCATAGTGCCCTTTTCGTTGAGATTTTATTCTTTCTCCTCACACCGCATCAGAACCTAACCCAAAACCAAAACATCACCCCCTGCACAGGGGTTATTCACGTTTTCAGTTTGAGACCCTTCCCCGAAGGGTAGGGTGAGATCAGCCTGTTTCCTAAGCTGCAGGCTCACTGGCAGGACGGCATGACCCGGGTCCCTCCTAGCCTCAGCAAAGGCACCACGTGGGGTCTTGAGGACGCAGGGCTTCCTCAAGCCACGGGGGCTTTAGGCAAAGGGTGCACATGCCTGGGAGTCTGAACCAACCGTCCGGTGCCTCAGCAGCCGTGGAGGTGGACCTAATGAAACGGGAACAGGACCCTATGGTCCTTGCCCTGCCATGTCCTCAGCCTGCCTTTTGTCTCTGGAAAAACTTTGGCCAAAGAATAAGTTTCATCAGAGAAGTGAGAAAATGCAGAAACAGAGGAACAGTCAAAGGAGACCAAATAATAATAGTTTAGTCGTTAAGCAGAGTCAAGGACCTTTAGTTCCTCCTTAAGGGCTACAGATAATATTCCAAGCCATCCCCTGTGAGCTGTCTTATAGATGCTGAGACCTCCACCAGGTGGAAGAAGTTAGCTACATGACGACCAGGCTGTAGCCGTGACATAAGCTGCCACAGTTCCAAGAACTGGCCTCAAAGAAATGGGAACAAACCAACCCTGGAACTGAAGATGAACTGTACCTAGAACAATCAAGATGACACTGATCAGACCACCAATGACCAATTTCAAGGTGACTGTCAGAGCTGACTGAGCTGTTTCTGCATGCAGCCCCCTCCCTCTGTCTATAAAAGCTCTTGCCCACTGGTTGTTGGGGGGTGAGTGGGGAGGTGGCCTTTGGACAGGCGTCTGCCCTCCCCCCTAGTTGCCGGCATCCAAGCTAAAACAAACTTTCCTTTCCACCAACCTGGCCTCTTTACTGGCTTTTGAGGGGTGAACAGCCGGACCCCGCTTTCGGTTACACTAAGATTCTGCACCCAGTTCCAAGGTGTGGGGTTTCTCCTACAGCACCAAGCAGTTCTCAGACACCAGCTGGGTGTCCTACAATTCAATTCAATTCTGACACTATTTCCCCTCCACTGGGGATGGGCTGGCGCTGGGTTTCACGTGTCGAAACTTTTGAACGTCTTCGATCTTAAAGCTTGGCACTCTAGCCACACATTCCCCCATGGATTTATGAAGTCCCTGTTTATAAATTGATAAATAATTATCCCAACACATTTTGTTCTGTCCAGTTTAACAGCAATGAGTCTGGGAGGAGTTGCTGTGCTGTCCTGGGTTATTCATACACAATAAATACGTTGACTTATATACATATGGCCTTTGAAAACAAAGTATCTCATGACATGCTCTCCCCAGAGTTTGTATTTGTTATAGCAATCTCATTCCCCCAGGAAATGTGTTATAAATGATATGGAATGATCTATAAGATAGATAGGTAGGTAGATAGATAGATAGATAGATAGATAGATAGATAGATAGATAGATAGATAGATAGATAGACAGGTATTTTTTTAAAGCAAGATGTAGAATGGGGTATAAAGAGCTCCTGTTTGTATAAAGAAAGAGAAGGAAATGGGAGACTATATACATTTATGTATGTGAAGCCCCTCTGGTGGACTATTTAAAGACACAAAACGTTGGGGAAGGAACACAGTGGCTGAGTGACAGGGGTGGGGGAGGACTCTCAGCTATATGTTCTTTACGTGTGTCTTGGCTTTTATAATATTGAAATCAATTTTAAAACTTCATGCTTTTAAATGTGGTCATTCTGGCCAAAGTAACTACTCCAGCCAGTGAGTGACTTTTTTTTTTAAATGAAGAGAATCAAGTTTATTTCTTCTAAATAACTGCTTATTTAATAGGCTCTAGAGCTAAATATGTCATCATTTTGTGGAACTGAATATTAATAACCTAGAATGTTTTTCTGTTAGTTTGTTTGTAAATTTCAACTCTTTTATCCGAGTTTCATTGTATGACTTCTGTTCCTTCACCTACTGCCATTTCTGTGTTAGTTTAATGAAGTTATTGTTCATCCTCGGCTCCTAAAAGTAGATAAAATAGATGCAGCTGACGATCACCATATTCCTATATTCTAGTGACCGGGTCTCGCTCACAGCCCGGGGCCAGCTGTCACTCCGCTCTGGCCCTCATCCCAGCTTGTGCACCTTGCCCTTCACACATAGCTGAGCCCCTGGGGTGGGGAGCAGAGCCAGGCCTGGCTCAGTGCCCATCCAGGCGATCCCCTTTCTCCTCCATCATGGGCACGATCCTGCACCCACGGGGTGTTTGCTGGGGAGCTGGCTTTGCGTCCATCATCCCTCGTGCCCATGCACAGGCCCTGACGTCCCTACATGTGGTGGCTCTTCCATCCCCCACATGGCAGATTCAGAAAGATGCATCGTGAGGCTCCTCACCTGTCCTGGCTGTGCACAACCCCAGGCCACAGGGAAGTGCCAAGCTTCAGCCACGTCGGTGGCCACGGGCCAGGAGGCGGTCCCACACGGCGGGTAAGAGCCCAAGCTCCACCTGGTCCCCCATCTGTAAAGCTGGGATAATGATAGTGCTTACCTCACAGGACTATTGTGGGAATGGAAGGAATCGTCACATAGAAAGTCTCTAGAACACTGTCAGGCTCACAGTAGCTCTGCTACTGTTACTTGCAGGGACCAGCAGAAGCTCTGCCCCATCGCTCTTAGAAGGCATTAGTTCAAGGAATTTCGACAGAACACCCTGGGAGCAGAGAGGGACTTCCCCTCCTACATAAGGGAGATAGATATTCTGGTCATTTCTCTTGTAGGAGTGGACCAAGGTAGTTATGTGATTTAAAAAGTGAAGGTGGCGTTTACTGCAGCTGGGTGTGATGGGACAACTGTGTACACGCCCTATGTCTACGTGCATATCCACACAGGGAGACACACACACGCCTTCAAGGCGGAGTAGACCTTGCAGAGAATCAGTGCTTTGGTTACTAAAGTCTTTGCAAGGGCCCACAGTTCCCTTCCAAGCTGTATAAGAAAGAAGCCGTTTCACCATCTGCTTCCTCATTCTCTATAAATTCAAGCCACTGTTCTTCAAACATGTGGGTTCTAGAGGGAGAAACCAAGATCACCCTGGGTTTGTTCTGCTCCACGACAAGGACCCCCTCTCCCCTGGGCTCAGCTTCCGGCAGGTCAAGTAGGCTCCTGTGGGCAGCCCAGGGCCCGATGGCCACTCACATTATTTCTCTGGTAAGATGTGCCTGGAGTACCAGATTTCCAGCCTTGGGCAGTTCATAGGTTAGGGATCTCCTTTGTCCCAGTAGATTTTCTCATTGTTTGCCTGCACTTCCTGTGGTGTGCTGGTGGTTTACAAGCCAGACTCTCTAGCAATTACAACGCAGGGGGAAACTCAGGCTGGCCACACCCCAAAGTCCCTAAGTTGTGTGTTATTTATTGTGCGTTCCCGTTCACATCATGGGCTGAACTTGATTTCCCCTCAGGTACTAACATCAACAAGATATTTTACGTGGGATTTATTTCTTGGCATTTGGCGTAAAAGGGAAAACCTCAGGGTCATGCTTCTCCCTGGGGAATGTGGAAGGAACTTTCCCTACCATGTCTGGCAAGCCCTAACCATGCTTGTCTCACGTGGGAGACAATCTCAGCTCACATCCCCTACCCCGACCCAATGCTTCTGGAGCCTGGTTCAGTTCAGCTGCCTTCCTTACTCCCATCGCATGTTTGCCTTCACTCCCAAAGATGATTTATGATGAGAAACTACACCCTCAAAGTCAAGGAGTGTCCATCTATCCAACGGCAAAGATGGCCATCGGGTTGCAGAGGCGATACTAAATCCTTCTGGAGTTTTCTTTTTTTTAATTCATTTTATTAAGGTATAGTCAATTTACAATGCTGTGTTAGTTTCTGGTATACAGTACAGTGATTCAGTTATACATATGTGTGTGTGTGTGTGTGTGTGTGTGTGTATATATTCTTTTTCATATTCTTTTCCATTATGGTTTATTATAGAATATTGAACGTAATTCCCTGTGCTATACAGTAGGACCTCGTTGTTTATCCATTCTATATGTAATAGTCTGCACCTGCTAATCCCAAACTCTCAGTCCCTTACCCCCCCTTCCCCCTGGCAACCACAAGTCTGTTCTCTATGTCTGTGAGTCTGTTTCGTAGATAAGTTCATTTTGTCATGTATATATTTTTTTGGCCACACCGTGTGACATGCAGGATCTTAGTTCCCCGAGCAGGGATCAAACCCATGCCCCCGACAGTGGAAGCACAGTCTTAACCACTGGACCGCCAGGGAATTCCCTTGTGTCATTTCAGATTCCACATATAAGTGATATCATATGGTATTTGTCTTTCTCTTTCTGACTTACTTCACTTAGTATAATAATCTATAGGTCCATCCATGTTGCTGCTAATGGCATTGTTTCATTCTTTTTTATGGCTGAGTAATATTCCATTGTATGCATGTACCACCTCTTCTTTATCCATTCATCTGTCGATGGACATTTAGGTTGTTTCCACGTCTTGGCTATTGTGAATAGTGCTGCAATGAACATTTGGGTGCATGTATCTTTTTTTTTTTTTTTTTTTTTTGCATGTATCTTTTTGAATTATAGTTTTGTCCAGATATATGCCCAGGAGTGGGATTGCTATATCATATGGCAACTCTATTATTGGCTTTTTGAGGAACCTCCATACCGTTTTCCGTAGTGGCTGCACCGTCTTATATTCCCACCAACAGTGTGGAAGGGTTCCCTTTTCTTTCTGGAGTTTCTTGACATGTCATCAGACACAACATAAATTTATATTTCAAAGTCTGCAGCACAGACTGATTATAGATAAGCAGGTCTTGAAGCAAATCTCAGGCAAGAAAGAACATCTATAGTCTTAAAAGCAATTAGAGAGTGATTATTTGCATTATGAATTTAATCTTCCTAAGAATTACTTAAAAGTAATACAGTATTGTGGAAACTAAGAAGGGATTCCATCACCAACATCACCCCTCTTGACATTTTGGATGTTTTATGACCTTTCACTATTTATCCTATGCAAATTTTATATAGATGGATTTACAGTTTGATGTCTTGTTTTCAAAAGTCTAAGTTGCTTCCATGTGCTTTAAAATGTTAATATTTATAACTATAGTGACTGCTTATTGTATTGCCTGCTTAACATGCCCTAATCTGTTGTTCAGATTGTCCCAGCTCTGGTCATTGGGAGCTCTTTCTGGGAGCTCTTTCTGGTTGGCTCCTGTGTCCCTTTGACATACCCCTATCTTTTTTTTTTTTTTTTTACTTCCTTACCTTCTGGTACTAAAGATGCTTCAGATTCATCTTGTATTTTCCCCACCCCTGCCACTCCTCTAAGGCATCCTGGTTCCTTTTACGGGAGAATGTTTATTTAGAAACAGAGATCTGGGTGCTGGTTTCATGGACTTTTATCTAATGAAAGAGGTACTGCAAACCAGGTGACACTGATCGTTTTCCAAATTTGTAGTATAGAATATAAAGATAAGAGAAGAAATCTATAACACTGAGAACAGAAAAAAATCATTAGATAAAAAAGAAAGGATGATGATGACATGATTTAAACACCAGACTCAGCCACGTCTAAAACCAGAAACAACCCAGATGTGTTCATAATGTGAGCCATGAATTCCCTTTTTTGTTAATGGCAGTTTTAGTTATGACTCCTTCACTCCCAGCTGCAAGAGTCCTGGATAGTTTGCATACTTAAATAAACAATAACTGGCACAGGTTATCAATGGGGTTCTGTTATAAATCAAACTGAAGGTCTGACGGCAACCATTGTGCCCAGAAGAAGACAGACTCTATTTGGGTCCAGTCTGTACTTTCTTCTCTATGCTCCAGACCACCTGGGTTGGCAGGACCTCTTCTCTCTTAACACTTGCATGGAAATTCTGTGTCACATCCAGGATAACACCAATAAGCATCCTCTCAACAGCGAGGGCACAAGGTGTGGCCAGGGACGTCAGCTTTCATTGCCACATGCCCAGTATTTTGTGGGCTACAGCGTTACCTAAATTTACAAATGCATTCTGCCATCACAAGAGAATCATTAAGCCGTACTTAAACTATAGATGACCCCCTAGGGATGCTTTCTCACAGCTGGTTCCTGTATGTTCTGCCCTGTTTTGCAGACATCTTATGGCATTATGGCAATGCCCATCTGGAAATGCCAGCCAACACAACTCCCACCAGCCTTTCCAGGCTCCAGAAGTTAGGTTGGAACACTTGAGAAGCTCTGAACAGTGCCCAGAGCCCCTCCTGGTATTGTAACTGCTTACCAACAGTCAGCCCTCAAAGAGGAAGTTCTACAGACGACGTTACAGAATTACTTCTCAGTTTTCTTTCAGTGGGACACTTGCCAGAAGGCTGGGGGCAGGGAATGCCCTAGAAAATCTGGAGAGACAGCTTGTCCTGACCACAAGAATAAACCAGCAGCTTCTAACGGGGATGGGGGTGGGGAGAGGAGTCTAGAGCAGGATGGGGTCCGTGATGGCTCTTTACTGTCTACAGTTTTTGAAGCTTCACACAGAATCTACTTTTGATCGTTGGCTGAAAGGGAAAGACCTGGGTTAGATGACGTCCCCCTCCTCGGTTAAGCACACGATGGTACGTGTTGGAATTCCACTCCTCATTCTGGGACTCTGTTACTGAGGGTCAGGGTGGTCAGTGGCTGATCCTTCCAGGTGTGGGGAGTAGGGGGCTTGTCCACGGTTTCCCCATAGTTACACTCGGGTGGTCAGAGTGGCGGTCGGTGCCTGGTCTCCTGGCCGAGCTGCCCACGGTGCTTTCCAGGGTGCAAAGAGAAAGACACAGAGCGTTCCAGACAGAGGCAGGGCTCCCTGCTCCCTCCCTGGCTTGCTGACTTCTCCCTCAGCAACTAGGAGAGGAAAAGTTTCTATCATTATGGTGTAATGAGAAAGCTGTTTTTGAAATGCCGACTGACGAATTTTCCTCTTGGTCCCCTGGGTTGTTTCTCCTTTTCCTTCTCCTTCCTCTGGCAGCCTTGCCTCCAGGAGAAAAAAAAAGAGCAGCCCTGAGGCCAAAATAGGGAAGAAGGCTGATGGTAAGAGAAGTCCCAACAGACCAGAAGAGGAAGGAGAGAGACTTTGCTGCTTCTTGGGATCGGAATCCCATGGGGGTGAGGACGAGCTAGAAACACCAAGTCAGGGGAGGGAAGTGGGGCAGGAAACCCCCGAGCAGAAAGCTGGTTCCCGGAGGAGGCCTCACGCAGGCATCACGCCACAGCCAACCTCCGTCGGCCGAATTAGAAATGGCTGGGCGTGCCGCCTCTCTGGGCCTGAGGCACTCGTGCGTCCCCCCTCCCACCAGGACCCCGCTTCCCAGCAGGAGGGTGAAGGAAGCATCCAGATAGAAGGGTACTAGTGCCCCAAAGCCTGAGACATGCACATACCATGCATGGGAGGTGGGAGGGCACAGAGCGGTGGAGCAGTGGGTCAGCGGACGAGCAGGGCAGGAGGGCAAGAGGCAAGGGGCCAGGGCCGGGGGTGGGGCACACCAGACCCGCTCCCGAGCCCCAGGCAGGGCTGGCCGTGAGGAGGTGGGGGGCTCTGGCGTCAGGGCATCGACCAGTCTGCCTGCCGAGGAGGCCGTGAGAACATGGAGGAAGGGGCACAGAGACCCCTGGGCGCCTGGAGCATCCCTGAACGCGCCATCTTGAAAGGGAGAGAAGAGGGAGCACGCCCTCAAGGAGGGAGAAACAGCCCTGGTAGAAGCTAGAACTTCAACTTAGTGCTTACCTCTGAGGAGAGTGAGTTAACCGCAAAGAGAGAACTTCTTATGAGAAGAACCTGGGTCCCTTTTATTCTGAATTTAGCCGTTCAGCAGATATGTACTGCAGCCTACTGTGTGTGTGCCGGGCCCTATTCCAGGCACTTGAGACTCAGCAAGGAGAGACCAAGTCCCCGCCCCTGGGGGACTCACATCCTTGTGGGAGAGATGGAAATATATTTGGGAGGGTGAAAGAAGAGTGTTAGGGGCTGAATTGGGTTCCACCCCCCCCCCCCAAATTCACTGTTGATGTTCCAGCCCCCAGTATTTGGAGTATTTGACTGTATTTGGAGACAGAGCATTTAAAGAGGTGGTTAAGTTAAAACGAGGCCATGGGGCGAGCCCCAATCCAAGGCTACCAGTGAGTAACCTTATAAGCAGAGGAAATTTGGACCCACAGAGAGACACCAGGGGTGGGCACCGGAGGAAAGACCGTGTCAGGACACAGCAAGAAGGCGGCACCTGCAAACTAGGGACAGAAGCCTCAGGAGAAACCCACGCTGCCGACCCCTGATCTTGAACTTCTGGCCTCCAGAGCTGTGGAAAATACATCACTGTTGGTTAAGTCACTGCGTGCCAGACACCACGAAACACTTCACTTACACCCTCTCATTTATTTTCGCAAGGACACTGTGAAGTGAGGGCTGTTACTGCCCCATTCCACCGATGAGGAAACTGAGACATGGGGGAGGGAACTGCCCACAGCCCGGCCGCTGGGAGGAGCTACACCTGGATGGTGCCCCTCTGTCTGGTTGTGGAAGGGCAGCTACTACTACCATCTGCCCCCCTTCAACCCAACAGCTGGTTGGCTTTGTTAACCCAATAGTTAGTCGTTGGAAAAACCAAACTATAGGTCTGGAGAGAACAAGGCAGGAGAAGTGGCCTAGAACCACAAGAGTAGCCAGTTATTGGAAAAGCTGGTTAGCGCAGGGAACTGAAAAAATGATTCATGCATGGCTTCCACATCTTACCTTGACTAAAGTATGTACATGTCCATTCATTCCCCCATCTCTCGATGTGAGACCAAGGCCTTTGCTTTGCCCACGGGTCTGCCTGTGGGACTGTTATGTCACTGTTCTTAAATAACCACACCTGAAATGCACAGTCTTTTCAGGCTGTGATTTTTCAGGCTGTTCTCCTTTAAGTGGTATCTGAATAGATTTGTTGGACTCTCCTTACCCGCCCCCATCTTCTTCCATCATTATCTTGTTCATCCCTAATTAATAGCCTTTTGATTAATTAATTTTTTTTAGCCAATAGCCTTCAACTTAGTTTTCATAGAAGCAACTCTCTTCTTGTAATCACATCTTCAGTGGGCTATATGAATTTTTCATTATACATTTGTGATAATCAGTTGCAATTGGTGGGGAACAGACAACACTGACTCTTGGGAAACGTGTAACTCAACTCAGCCGCTGGGGGCAGAAGTGCTGGGGGGTGTTCTCCGGGGTGGAGGGCCAGGTGCGGGCGCAGAGCGACCTGAGCAGCTGCTTATCCTGCTCACAAGTCACTTACAAGAGCTTCTGCTACGTTGGCTGGAGATGGTGACTGAGAGAAGCCGGAGAAGGAGGGCGGTATTACCCCAACCTGGTCTCCCAGCTCTACCCTCCTGTGATGCTGCCACCGGGATGCGGCCCCTATAAAGTCTAAAAGGACACACACTGTTAGAGTGGGCTTGTAAGGGGCAATACCTGCCTGGGTTTGGGGGCACACTGGGATATTTACATTTGTATGTACGTTTTTGAAAACTCGCTTAGATAATGTGAAAATTCGGGCGAGAGACATTCCTAAACAAACAATCAAACATAAACTTCTGTTAAAAAGAAATTCGCTTGTCCTAATTCATCATGATCTTAAAGTTGGCCATTGTGGTGGTCCACGCTTCTCTGTTTGCACAATAGGGAAGGAGACTGGGTCTCTTTTCTTTTACACCCCCCCGAAGCATAACTAATAAAATTACATTGATTTTGTTCTAATTTTTAAACATTGTGGTAAAATGTACGTAACATAAAATTGACCATTTTAACCATTTTTGAGTGTACCATTCAGTGGTGTGAAGTACATTCACATTGTTGTGCAACCATCACCACCATCCATTTCCTGAATTCTTTTCATCTTGCAAAACTGAAATTCTGTACCCATTAAACAACTCCCCATTCTTCCCTCTCCCCAGTGCCTGCGGACTATTTTCTATCTCTATGAATCTGACCACTCTTGGTACCTCATGTAAGTGGAATCACACAGTATGTGTGCTCTTGTGACTGTCTTCTTTCACTTAGCATAATGTCTTCAAGGTTCATCCATGTTGTAGTGTGTGTCAGAATGTCCTTCCTTTTTAAGACTGAATAATATTCTGTCGTGTGTATATATCACAATTTTGGTTATCCGTTCATCTGTTGATGGACACTTGGGCTCTTTCCTCCTTTTGGCTATTGTGAATAATGCTTCTATGAACATGAGTGTACAAATATCTATTTGAGACCCCGCTTATAATTCTTTTGGGTATATACTCAGAAATGAAATTGCTGGATCATATGGTAATTCTATTTTGGGATCATATGGTAAATCTATTTTTTTTTTTTTGAGGTGAGCTCTAATTTTTAGAAAGCTGACATCTAGCTTTAGGTACGACTAGCTAGTGTTAGGTACACAACTTGGTTTTTTACTGTGAGGGTTTTGCTTATTAAAAACAACAGTGTTATCATCCAGGCTTGTAGGACAAACTCAACACACATCAGTCCAAGTATTCTCACCTTCCTAGGGGGACCATCAGTCCCTGAAACATTCATTTTAAATCTTCTACACAAAAATGCTTTTTATTTATGGGGACAAACTTATACCCAAATGCCATACCCCAACTTATAAATCTTAATAACATCTTCTTTTTGAAGATACTCTCTTATTTATTGTATGTTATGCCTGTAACTTCTAACCAACAACAACAAAATTTATGATTTTTATTTATGATGTTCACTGTTGTACTGAAGAGTAGATTATAACCCTTGGAGGGAGAGACAGCCAAGTGATGCAGTGAGACTGGATTTCCCTGGTCTGTTCATCCTCCTTTACATGCCCAGTGTGTGTGCACATCTTTGTTAATCAGTTTATACGATCATCTCATAAATGTTGGCCTTCTACTTAATAGAAGTAGTCACCTGATTGACAGTTACCCAATTCTGGCTACTAACCTAGTAATGCCTGAAAAATAACCCATAGGAAAATAAACCATATCCAAGCTTTAGCCCACTTTCTAAACAGAGAATTTGCCCATCAGAATCACCTGGAAACTTTAAACCACAGAAACCTCAGCCCCATTCCAACCTCCATCTTAGAATCTCTGGGGCTGGTGGTCTGGAATCTGGTTTCGGTTTTCCAAAGTCCCTTGGGTGATTCCAATTTGGGAAGGACTTAAACTAAAAGACCTTGTAAATTAGAGCTCCAGTCCTTTCAGGATAACTGAAATAACGTAGCATTTAAATCTGGTTTCTCTGAATCAAAGGAACTACTACTGCCCAGCGGGGTTTCCTTGCTGTTGGCCGGCAATGCTGAGGATTAACCCAGACAACCAAAGAGCAGGAGAGCGAAACAGCTTCCGTCAGTGGGCAAGTCCTTTTCCCCCCTCAGGACCTTCTCCATCCCTCACAGTCATCACTTTGTACCCGGGGTGATTCAAGTGTGCAGCCAGAGGGGCAGAAAGCCAGGCAGTGTCCTAATGACCAGCACCCGTTCTGGACTTGATTTGCCTGGTCCCCTCCTTTTCCACACAGACGCCTCAGTCTGTTCCCTGGAGATACTGCACTTTTGTAAACTTGACTGGGGGGGGGGAGGGGCGCCCGCACCAGGTCCCCACCCAGCTCCCTCCCCTGGATGCTGCACCTTGGCTCTCTCCTCCCTTTTCCTCTTCTTAATCAGCAGAGACCAAGAAGCTTTAAGTCCACGCGGCTCTCCCAGGAAACTAACCACGTGGGGAGCTGAGTGACTCTCAGACTCTCCCTGTTTACATTCAAGATGCCTGTAAACGACAGAAGCCGCCCATTTGCCTCTGACCTTCAAGTTTGTTTTTTTTTTAGATGTACTTCTTTTTTTTTTTTGAACATCTTTATTGGAGTATAACTGAATCAGCTATACATATACATATATCCCCATATCCCCTCCCTCTTGCGTCTCCCTCCCACCCTCACTATCCCACCCCTCTAAGTGGTCACACAGCACCGAGCTGATCTCCCTGTGCTATGCGACTGCTTCCCACTAGCTATCTATTCTACATTTGGTAGTGTGTATATGACCTTCAAGTTGCCCAAGTGAATTCCCACCAGAAAATCCTCAAACTGTAGTTGGGACAATCGCAGCAGTTCTAAATTTCAACCCTTTCATTTGTAGAGGTTTGGAGGAAAGCTCTTCAAAAAAAATTTTTTTTTAAGGAGGGCTTTAGAATACATTTCTGCCTGTGCACACTGATGTCTTGAGTTTTGTCTTTGTACACAGAGGGCAGCCTTAGGAACTGGGGGCAGAAGAATGACTCCAGGGAGCGAGCCCAGTTTGCAATAACAAGCCTCAAATCAACCCAAAAAAGCAAAGCTGAATTTCTATGGTCACTGACAGCTGTCTGTTATTATTTTTATTTTTATTTATTTATTTATTTATTTATTTATTTATTTATTTATTTATTTATTTATTTATTTATTTATGGCTGTGTTGGGTCTTCGTTTCTGCGCGAGGGCTTTCTCCAGTTGCGGCAAGCGGGGGCCACTCTTCATCGCGGTGCGCGGGCCTCTCACTATCGCGGCCTCTCTTGTTGCGGAGCACAGGCTCCAGACGCGCAGGCTCAGCAGTTGTGGCTCACGGGCCTAGTCGCTCCGCGGCATGTGGGATCCTCCCAGACCAGGGCTCGAACCCGTGTCCCCTGCATTGGCAGGCAGACTCTCAACCACTGCGCCACCAGGGAAGCCCTATTATTTTATTTTTAAGGAAGCAAAGAAAGAAGAAAAGAAAACATTTTCCATGCTTGACTCCAAGGGTACCCAGCAACAGGACAGGATAACGCTTATTCCATGATTTCTGTCCCTTCTGTCTGAGTGGCTGCTGAAGTGTTTTATGAGACTTTGCTTCAAAGCAGACCAGTTAGAGGCAGTGACTACCCAGTGAGGTGAACTCAGTTCCTCTCTGGCTTCCTGTGGGCCCTGCAGGGTAAGACTGTCGCTGGCACTGCTACCTGCTATAAAACCATCTTTACCTTGTGTTTTTAGTCGGCGGTAATTAGGGCCCTTTCCTGCCCCACCTACCCATCTCCTCTGTTTGCCCAAGCTGCTCCCGGGGCAAACAGCAAATGGTCAGGGTGGAACCAGTAGCACAGTGGCTGCAGAGCGGGTGAAAGTGAACTTGCTGCCGTGTGGGAGCCGGAATGGGCGTGGACGTGCTTACCAGAAGTTCAAGCTGCCAGCCATAGAGTAAAAACCACATGAAACTTGGGTTCTACAGCGTCTTCATTCAGAATTCATTCAGGAGACGGCTGCCAGCCATCCTCGGTCTCGAGCTGGGACCAATGTCTCTTCCATCCTAAACGTGTCTGAAATGTGAACTGCTGAGAAATACCCTGACCTGTAAATGGGTCAGGAGAGCAATGACCTAATTTAAAATTTCTCTTTAGTTCTTCACAGGGATAAAGAGGACATGCGGAAGGTGGGAAAGAAGTAGGATGAGAGATTCAATTAAGTGAGCAAAGCGGGGAGATGGCGTTCTCCACCACGAAAAAGAAATGGCAATTATGTGAGTGATTGATAGACATGTTAGCTAATGCTATGGTGGTGATCCACTGCAATATATAAGTGTATCAAATCAACATGTTGTACACCTTACACTTACACAGTGGTAGGTGTCAATTATATCTCAATAAAGCTGAAAAAAAAAAGAGGGAGATGGGAAGAGGGATGGGGACAGGGAGATGGCCGACTTCACCTCCCTGAAGGATCAGGGATCTGGGTGTCTTTGAGCCTTGCTTTGTAGTATGTTGAACCAATTTAAATATTGTGATTATTTATGCATAACTGTTTTTATTTTTATTTTTCAAGATAATAATTTCAAGATAGTATGTGTAATTATTGAGTCACTGACAATGCTCCTAAAGGGACCAAGCATGAGACCAGTGACATGCAGATTCGAGAGACCGTATCTGGGAGGAGATTAAGTATTTCTGGAGCCTCGTGTCCTCATACCCTCACTACCCTCATCTTTGGCCTTAAATTTAAGCCAGTTCCTTTAGACCTAGCAGCAATATCCGAGCTGTTGGGTGTCAAGAAAGGCTTCCAAATATAAAACACTGGATTTGTTTATACTAAAACTAGGTAATATTCATTGAGCGATAACTCCAATTAAGATTCAGTCACTCAAAACCACGAGGTCCTCCCTTATACATCATATAAGCGGCACTCCACAGGGCGGATCCCACTTCTTATTCAGATCTTTTGCTCTCCTGTGATCCCGTGCGTGGAAGAGGTCCTCCTGGTGTAGTTAGAGATGGTGCTTCAGACCAGGAGTTCCCAAATCATACCCCACGTGATTCTGGAGCTCAGCCTGGGCAGAAAGGCCAGTAGCAACCCTCTCTCGCGGTTCACACAGCTCAGGGATATTCTCTTGGCCTTCAGGGCAGAACTGAGAGCATCACAAATGTCCCGTGCATCACTGGCAGGACTTTGGAGGGCTGGGATCAAAGGGAAAGGGTTGTAGGGAGTTAGTCCCAAGAACTGCAGCAAGAAAAGAAGTCTTGAGAATACTGAGTGCCTGGAAAATGGAAACTTTCTTCATTTTTCTCTGGCGCAGATACATGCCCACACTTCATAGCTGTTATTTTTAAGCTGTTGACATTTTTATGGCCTGAGCTCTCAGCCCTGCCTTTGAACATGGTGTGCTAAAGGGCATGGGGCCAGAGCCTGGTTACCTCTCTATTAGGTGGAGTTCCAGGGCCATCGTGGAGATAAAGACCTCTTTTTGCACTGTTTTGTTGTAAAGAGGCTGATTTTAATGAAAACCTTTTTCCTTTCCTTTTCTTCCCTCTATATCATTAAGTTTTACTGTATTCACAGAGACTTGTGTTTGAGGGAGGCATAGGACTTTATTTCTTGTGCTTATTTGCTGACATAGAGTAAGATAATGACCCCACTCACATTTATGGCTTCTGAGGGACTACTGATTATGTTATATTTTTTCCAAAATAAATACTTTTTGGAAATTTATATGTATTTAGTAAGAATATGTATATAACATAGTTGTATGTATGGTTATATATAAATACACATATTTACTGTACAAGTATTTTCTATTTTATATTCATAATATGTATAAAATAGTATGTATAACTTTAAAAACCACATAGCTTTTTAAAAATAAATTTTATTGGAGTTTAGCTGATGTACAATGTTGTGTTATTTTCAGGTGTAGAGCAAAGTGAATCAGTTATACATGCATCCACTCTATTTTTTTTTAGTTTTCCATTTCTTTTTTTTCTTTTTCTTTTGTTTTTTTTTTGGCTGTGCTGTGTGGCCATGCGGCTTGTGGGATCTTAGTTCCCCAACCAGGGATCGAACTCATGCCCTCGGCAATGAAAGTGCAGACTCCTAACCACTGGACCGCCAGGGAATTCCCCTATCCACTCTTTTTAGATTCTTTTCCCATATAGATCATTACAGAGCACTGAGTAGAGTTCCCTGTGCTATACAGCAGGTCCTTATTAGTTATCTGTTTTATATATAGTAGTGTGTATATGTCAATCCCAATCTCCCAATTCATCCCTCCCCCACCCTTCCCCCCAGTGATCATAAATTTAAAAACCGCATAGCTTTTAAAAGCTTGTAACAACAGCAAAACTCCCAAGCTTTGTGCTCTATAACTTCAACTCTTTTCCTAGTTCTTCTGGTATTTCTTTTCATATTTCTAAATAATATACCTTTTCTACTGTTTATCGTTTTAGACATTATCTTTTGACTTCCTGCTACAAGAGATGAAAATTTCTGTTACTCTTTCCCACATTTTTAATCTCCTCCCATCCCACTAGCATGGTATGTCACAATTTTCTAACCTTATTATAACGATGTCAATATTGCCCATCGATGAGCCAAGAATTATGATGTAATATATGTTTCCCTTCTTGTACAACTGTTTGTTCTTCCTGGAGTTCATTGCCTCACTTCGTCCGCTTGCTTGTTTCCTATGTACTCATATTTTATTTTTTTCCAAGTGTGCCATCAGCTCCACCAGATACCTACCATATTACTTTTCAAAAGCTCAAATGCAGTAATACAAAACCAATTCCACTTTTCTCCCTGGAGGCCTCCCTTCTGGAATTCTCCAGCTTCCTGTCTCAACTGGTCTGATTGATCTCTAGACCAGCTGCACACAAAGCTGTCATCTAGGGACTTCTCTTGGCCACACTCAGTGGCATTACCAAGGCCGTCTATCTCTGTCTCCATCTCCGGGGATGGCCTGCCATCACACTTGATACAGTAAGATGGCTGTGGCCACTCTGGCTGCAGATCCTCCCCAACAAAGAAAGGGTACCAGAACATGCCACACCCAAATTATTTTGAGCTAAAGACTTTTGAGGCACAAATGAACTTATTTGCAAAATAGAAATAGAGTCACAGATGTAGAAAACAAATTTATGGTTACCAAGGGGGAAGGGTAGGGGATGGGAGGGATAAACTGGGAGATTGGGATTGACATATACACACTACTATATATAAAACAGATAACTAATAAGGACCTACTGTATAGCACAGGGAACTCTACTCAATACTCTGTAATGGCCTATATGGAAAACGAATCTAAAAAAGAGTGAATATATGTATATGTTTAACTGATTCACTTCGCCATACAGAAGAAACTAACACAACATTGTAAATCAACCATACCCCAATAAGAATTGAAAAAAAAATAAAGACTTTTGAGAATCAGAAGACACAGGAAAAACTCCAAAAACAGGGCACAAGTTGGCTTTTTTGGTAAAGGAAATTTATATTTTTGAAGTAAATTTCCATTTGTCAAGAGGTCTCCCTCTTCTGTAGTAGGAAGAGAAGGACTTTTGACTCTTATCAGTGGAGAAGGCACCGATTTAAATCTGCATAACAAACCTTACTAAACAACCCTGGTTTAGCACAGCTTTCCTGGTCACCTTCTCATAGTGCCTCCCTTGTCCAAAAGCCCCAAACCCCTCTTCTTTGTTTAGCCTCAGATGGCATATAAGCCCAAATTCTAGCCACCTCTTCGGGCTACTCATCACTGGGTGTCCCCGTGTAATGTGCCATGCACATGAGAAAAAACTTCTGTTTGTTTTTCTCTTTTAATCTGTCTTTTGCCTGCCTAATTTATAGGATCCCAGCTGGGGTGCTTAAGATGAGTATAGGAAAAAGATCTTTTTTCCTTCTCCTCTACTAGCAACCCTAGTGAAAAGTGACTTCTTTATTCTAATGTCCATATTCCAAACCCAGGGAAGGCTCCAGTTGGCTCTTTGTGGGTCATTGACCCCTTCTTGACCAGAGCAATGAGGTGATCTAATGGCCCCTGTGATTTGCATTCCCTTTTAGACATCATAGAACCAGGGAGGGTGGGCATGCCCTGAAAGAAGGGGCCTAGCTGACCCACCCCGCATGTCCACTGCAGTGCTGAACCAAGAAAAGACCGATGGAGGGGCATTCAGTTGGGAGCCAGGGGACCAGGGCTGTATTCTTGGTTGTACCTACTAAGTAGTTGCACGACCTTAGGAAAATTGATGGGCTTCTTTTCACCTCAGTCAATTCCCTTCAAAGGAGGGATCTAGAGTCGAGTTTGTGCTATTATCCAAGATACTAAAATCTTATCCTCTGTCCAATAAGAGCTTGTAATAATATAAAGGGTGCTCGGTCTTGGATGCAGGTGTAGATCATAAAACAATAATGGAAAAGAAAAGTGAAACTGGAAAGTAAGTGTTCCTTGATTAAACTTATACTCTGGGCCAGGCAATGTTGAATGTTTTATTTGGATTATCACATTTTTAACTTCCAAGAATTCTTTCTTGTTCTCTGATTAATCCAGTTTCTAAGCACCTTGTTACATCTCTGTGCCTCTGTTTCCTCATCTGTAAAATAGGGACAATAATCTTACCTACTTGGTGAGATTTTGGTGAGGATTAAATGAGATGATGCATGTAAAACACCCGGAAGTACCAGGAATATAATAATCATTCAGTATATATTATCAAGATTATTTTTAGCTATTCTTCTTCTTGGTTTCTTCATAGTGGGCATCGAAGGGGGAAGCTTTCTCCCTCTGTTCAGTTATCCCTTCTCTGTCTACCTTCTCTCATCTAAAAATGTGATGCAATTTTTTTTTTTACCTACTGCTGTTTCTTCTTTGATTTTCCATTTCCTTGTTTTCTTTTCCTCTGGTCATGTTAGGTTAGAAGAGACAATGCCTTCAGGGAACCTGCCACTGTTAACCACCGTCTACCAATTTTCAACTTTTGGTAATTTAAGATTTTCCTTTTTTTATCTTGTTTTATTTAACCCATGACATTACTCAAAGGCTCACACTTAATTGTGTGAGCTTTCTCTTCCTCATTGATAAAGTGTGAATAATCATATATAATCCCCCCCGGAGTATCTGGGACATAGGAAGGGCTGAATGAAGATTTGTGACGCTCCTCCGCAACCCCCATCTCTATCCTCTTGGTGGTACTACGTCTCCTGATTTCCGGCTCTAGGTAGCCACTAAACAAGCTTCATTCTGAACTGGGCAAGCTGGTGGAAGCAGTGCATCTCCTCTCCTCAGTCAAGGAAGATGCCCATGAACAGGTAGGATTCAGCAGGGTTTAAATGATGAGCAGAGACAGCTGGTGAGCTGTGTGTAAGGGCTTTCTGTCACAAGGTGCAGCTTTCAACCACGCTTGAAGATTGGAGAGGCATGAGTGAACCAAAGGGTTCTTTGTTGGTGTGTTATCCAGAAAAGGATAGATCATACCAACAATGAGTTTCCAGGAGGTCTTGTCATTGGCTCATTCATTCATTCATTCTGCAAATACTTATTAAGTGATTTCGGTGTGCTAGGGGCTGGGGATACCCCAATGCACGGACAGATGAAGTCTGTGCTTCCGTGAGTGGTCTGATCCACGGTGTAGGGTGAGATAGCTTTGCTTGCTCTCAGGAATTTTATTCAGTACCACATAAATGTTATGCCAACCACCAGCTCCTCCTAATTCCTGTCTCTATTGCTACCTCCACCTTAGAGGCTGAAAAAGCTAACGCTTTCTCTCCCAGCTTCCACTGAAGTCAGGGCAGTCACATGACACCATTCTGTAGAATGTCACTTAAGTGGTTGTCTGCTGGCGGCTTCTGGGAAGGATACCTATAGCTGGTGCTGTCTCTTCCCCTTCTCCCTTCGCTGAATTTGAACACGATGCTTAAAGCATCAACAGCCTTCATGTTAGAAGAACCGAGAGAGTCACAGGATTGAGCAGTGGATTCAACACCAACAATGCCTGCCTCTGGACTTCCTGTGACCTGAGACTCTTACTCATTTTATTCACCATAATTTAGATTTGTTGTTAGTTATAGCTGGAAACATTCCCAACACACCAAGATGGCAATCAATGTAAACCCCTTTACTTGTCTTTTCCTTCTTAAAATGAAACTTCAAAAATGTTCCCAACTCGAATATTCTTTTAAAAATTGAAATTGCCATTGGCTGATCATTTACCTAATATTTTCGACTGAGCAATAAACTTCTTCCACTTAGGGATCATCACAGAGTAGAAAGCCAGTCTGGCAGCCATGAACAAAAAATCCTTCAAAGTTCCATCAGCTTCAGCTCAGATTCCAAAGTAGGGCTTGACCACCCTGAGAACTGCCACATGGCTGCTCTCTTGAGCAGAGGTGTGGGGATTCTGACTGTAACATAAAGGGTGGAAAAGCAGGAAGATTCCTACATGCATCTCAATAAAGGGAAAGAACACTAATGCCTGCACAGACACAAGCATCATCGACGACTCCCAAGCCCCTGAGATTTGCTAAAAACCATGCCAGACACTGTAGAACTATCGTTCCTAATGGAAACTCCACCCAGAATGTCACAGACATTCAAGTTGAAGCAAAAGCTAGTGTGATGACAGAAATCCTATTACAGAGCAGGGGATCAGCAAAATACATCCTGCAGGCCCACTACGGCCCAGCACATGTCTTGTAAGTTTTAGGAGCTGAGATTGGTTTTTACATTTCTAAATGGTCGAAAGTAATTAAAAAAAGAAGAATATCTTCTGACATGTGAACATTACATAAAATCTGAGTTTCAGTGTTCCTAAATAAAGCTTTATTGGAACACAGCCATGCTCATTCATTTATAAATTATCTAGGCCTGCTTTCATGCCATAATGGCAGAGATGAGTGATTACCATGAAGAGTATGTGGCTTACAAAGCCTTAACTATTTGCTATCTGGCCCTTTACAGAAAGTTTGCCCACCCAGGGCCTGAGCAGTGACTATTCCACAGGAAACATCAATAGTGTATGAAACCAACCTCAGATAAAAGGGCCAAAACAAGGAGGCAAGATTCTCTATAACACAAAAACGTCCCCCCAGTTTCTTAGGGGATCATGTGTTAAAATAACACTAAAAATTATACCAGTAATATATAATTTTGGAACATTTGAAAAATGCTAAGAAGTAAGCAGAAGAAAATAAAAAATAGCCTTTAATCTTATCACCCATGATAACAACTGTTAATATTTTGGGGTTTATTCTTCCAATATTATTCTGTGCACAAATATTTTTTTCTACAAAATTTGGCTGCATACACTGTATTAGTATTATTTCAGTTGTGACCGATAGGAAACCTATCTTAAATAGGCTTGAGCTATTAAAAAAAAAAAATGGGAGTAAGGGGAGTTTTTTGGCTCATGTAACTGCAAGATACAGGAGTATTACTGCTTCGGGTATGGCTGAATAGAGGAGCTCAAACAACGTACTAGGGTTCTTTCTCCATCTCTTGGTTCCACTTCCTCCATATACATGTTAATATCATGCAGGGTTTTTCCTTATAGTGACAAAAGGGCTGAAAAAGTCCCCATTGCACCTTTAACCCACATAGTAACAATCCCTCCAGAAGGGAAGAAAGAGCGTTTCTTCCCCAAAAAGAAACAAATATGCCTTTCCAGTGTCAATCAATATCTTTGACACTATGAGTTTTATTTGCTTCCTGATATGTAATCATTTAGATGCACCACAAGTTTTTAACTTTTTTTTTTTTTTTTTTTTTTGGCGTGCGGGATCTTAGTTGCGGCACGCGGGATCGGTGCTCGGGCTCTTCGTTGCGGTGCGCGGGCTTCTCTAGTTGCAGCGCGAGGGCTTCTCTCTAGTTGTGCTGCACGGGCTCCAGAGTGTGTGAGCTCAGTAGTTGCGGCGCAGGCTCTCTAGTTGTGGCGCAGGGGCCCTAGAACGCGCAGGCTCAGTAGGCGCACGGGCTTAGTTGCCCCACGGCATGTGAGATCTTAATTCCCCGACCAGGGATCGAACCCGTGTCCCCTGCATTGGAAGGCAGATTCTTAACCAATAGACCACCAGGGAAGTTCCAAAATGCACAAGTTTTTTTTGTTTTTTTTTTTTAATTACTATTTTTTTTTTTTTTAAAGAACTCCTGACTTATTTATTTATTTATTTACTTTATTTATTTTTTTGGCTGTGTTGGGTCTTCGTTTCTCTGCGAGGGCTTTCTCTAGTTGTGGCAAGCGGGGGCCACTCTTCATCGCGGTGCGTGGGCCTTTCACTGTCGAGGCCTCTCTTGTTGCGGGGCAAAGGCTCCAGACGCGCAGGCTCAGTAGTTGTGGCTCACGGGCCTAGTTGCTCCGCGGCATGTGGGATCTTCCCAGACCAGGGCTCGAACCCGTGTCCCCTGCATTGGCAGGCAGATTCTCAACCACTGCGCCACCAGGGAAGCCCCCACAAGTTTTTAAAACAACCTGTTGGAGGAAATCTTCATCTCAGAATCATGATTATAGGATTAGATGGGATCTGAGAAATCATATCCAGTACATTCTATTCCTTTTACAGTAAAGGAAATTGAGACCTAGAATGGGTAAGCGATTTCCCATTATCTTTCAAGTAACTGATGATGGAGAGCCAGATCTAAATGGTTCCAAGGTTCACTCTTTTCCAGCGGCTTTCTCTTAAATGTCAACCCTGAAGCAAAACGTCAGGCTGGAAAAGCAGTCAACTAACGGAGTGTGCGTGCCCAGGGAGCCTGAAAAATAAATGATTCAGAGAAAAAGAGCAATATGGTTTTCTTCCCTGCTCCTGGATTTACTTATAAAAGTGAGGGTGGCATGGGGGTAGACAAAGCCACAAAGGCTGCTGTTTGTCTGTTCCTCTTTAACTAAATATAAAAATATGCTTTGTTGGCTAGTCAGAGCTGCAAGCCCAGTAACACATCTAAAAGTTTTAGAGATCGTCCCTCTTCATGTATTTTCACTTAATCGTCAAATTTTACAGAAAAATTGTTTTTTCATTTGTATATTTCATGTGGCGAGGCTCCTGCTGTCTCTGTAATCTCAAAGAGCTTACCAGGCATGAAAGAGGAAGTGTCAACCTTCAGGAGACGAATTCGTTGACAAGGACATCTGAGTACTCAGAGCCCATTTGCAGAGAAAGAGAAGGAATCGATCTGCAGACTCATTGAGCCCAGCCAAGAGGCAAGTGGATGGCAAGCCCCTGAAGAGAGGCATGATTCCTACATTCTGCATTCTGCAAGAGCTCATGCAGTGTCCACCAGACTTTGAGCAGGAGACCCAGGGGAGACTGAGATCTTGTCCCTGGCCTTGGGAACTCATGGTCAAGTGTGGGGAGATGAGTACTGGGTGCAGTGGGAACAGTGGGAACACATGAGAGGTCAGTGGCCCAGGCTGCTCACTCATCACGGGGGTTCCAGCAGGCTTGAGCCGAATCTGGAAGGACCACCGGAGTCAGCCAGGTGAAAGCACACCCAGGGAGTGCAAACACCAAGGTCAAAGGCTGGAGACGGTGAGCAAGCCCCGCTCTATGCAAACTGCAGGCAGGGCAGATGTCAGGAATTTAGGAACAAGTGAAGCCATCTAATTTGCTGGAAAAAAAAAAAGGAAACACTAAGTTCTGGTAAGTTCTGGTCTGGACGTACACAAAATTGTGAAGTTCTTCACACAGCACCCTCACATCCTTCAGTTCCCTTTATGGCTCTCAGCTGATCTCCTTTATCCCTCTCGCCAGCTCTTAGGCTCTCTTTGCACTCTCCTTACCAACCTCTGCTCTTAGTGGGAACCAAGGCTTGTTGACACTAAGGTGTGAATGACTGATAGGATAGTGTTGTAATTGAGTTGACTGATACTATTGTTACAGTAGACAAAATTCCAGACCAAGGAACACAGATTAAACTGTTGCATGAGGCCCCAGCTGGGACAGCTTAAGGCCTCAGTGTCGGGAGTCACAGAAGCTTCTGCCAGTGCCCTCTGGACAGCTTTAGAGTTCTTTAGACCTGCTTCTACTCCTGCCACGTTGGCCCCTCTCTCGAGGACTCTCCTGGTTTCTCTGCCGGTTTAGGCTTCGCACCTTGGCTTCCCCATTCCTGCTTTGACCCTCTGTGTTTCTCAGCTTTGGCTGTGAAACGCCAGCTTGGATCTTGGCCTCACACATTTGCTCTGCCTCATGCTGGGATGGGGGACATGGTGCCTCTCAGCCAGGCCCAGGACTGGGCTGTTGCAGGTGGACCAGGGCTCTCTGAGCGTCAGCTCATTCAGGAAAAAGAACAGACGTGGCTTTCAGGGAATCACTGAGTTCCCGAGAAGTGATTTTTTTTTTTTTTTTTTTTTTTTTAAGGAGATACTTTCCATACGGCCCCAGAAGCTGGGTTCAACTCTCCAGCTACCATTTACTAGCGGAATGACCTAGTTCCTCAGTTTCTTTGTCTGTATATTGGGAATAATAATAGTACATATCTCAAGTGGGGGGCTGAATTAATTAATACATGTGGAGCACTTAATAGAGGCTGGCACTTCATGAGTGCTCAATTAAGCTCTACCATCATCATCATCATCAGTACCTGTTAACCTCTACGCACTGCCCTCTGTTAGAAAAACTGACCCTACCTGATACAATGCAGAACCGAAGTAAAGATAAGGGTCTCTCAAATTTTAATTTTTATAGATATCAACAGTGATGGCATAATGTTTTCAAAGACAATAAGTAGTCAAGGGACTTAAATGACTTTCTCCAAAGAAGATGTACAAACGTCTAATAAGCACCTATAAAGATGCTCAACATCCCTAATCATTAGGAAAATGCAAGTCAAAACCACAGTAAGATATCACTTCACACCCATTAGGATGGATATTATTTTAAAAATTGAAAATGTGCTGGTGAGGATGTGGAGAGAATATAATCTTTATGCAGAATATAATCTTTATGGTGGGAGTATTTTCTGCTGTGGAAAAAAGTATGGCTATTCCTCAAAAAGTTAAACATAGGGGCTTCCCTGGTGGCGCAGTGGTTGAGAATCCGCCTGCCAACGCAGGGGACACGGGTTCGAGCCCTGGTCTGGGAAGATCCCACATGCCGCGGAGCGACTAGGCCCGTGAGCCACAATTACTGAGCCTGCGCATCTGGAGCCTGTGCCCCGCAACAAGAGAGGCCGCGATAGTGAGAGGCCCGTGCACCGCGATGAAGAGTGGCCCCCACTTGCCGCAACTAGAGAAAGCCCTCGCACAGAAACGAAGACCCAACACAGCCATAAATAAATAAATAAATAACCCCCCCCCAAAAAAAATTATAAAAAAAAAAGTTAAACATAGAATTACCACATGATCCAACAATTCCACTTCTGGCTTTATATTCAAAAGAATTGAAAGCAGAGACTCAAACAGTTATTTGTACACTTAGGTTCATGGCAGCATTATTTACAATAGCCAAAAAGTGGAAACAACCTAAGTGTCCATTGATGGATGACTGGATAAGCAATATGTGATATACACATACAATGGAATATTTTTCAGCTTTGAAAAGGAAGGCCATTCTGACATGTGTTACAACAGCAATGCATCTTGAAGACATTATTATACTAAGTAACATGAGCCCGTCACCAAAGGACAAATGCCGTATGATTCCACTTGAGGTTGTTAGAGCAGTCACATTGAGAAAGTAGTCAAAGGCAGAAAGTAGAATGATGATTGCTAGGGGCAGGGGTTAGGGGAGGGGGAGGAATGGGGAGTTACAGTTTAATGGGTACAGAGTTTCAGTTTGGGAAGATGAAAAAAGTTTTGGAGATGGATGGTTGGTGATATTTGCACAACAATGTGAATGCACTTAATGCCACTGAACTATACACTTAAAAATAGTTAAATGGTAAATTTTATGTTACATATATTTTACCACCAAAAAGAAAGACAATGAATTTGGATAAGGACAGTTGGAAGTGAGTACAGTTGGGAAAATTCCACGGATTCTTAGTATTAAGTCCAATCATTGCATTCCCTCACACACTCACTCATTCTCATTCAATGAATACTGAATAAGTACCTTCCATGTGCCAGGCACAATTCTTGGGGCAGGAATTACAGCAACCGACCAGCAACTCCCTTTGCAACCTCCCAGCTAGAGGAGGATATTTAACTAGAAGCCCGTCAACCAAGCAAACTCTCAATAGAAGTGAAGATTGCAATTATTGCCCAAAGGTGTAACGAGTGCCACTGTTCTCAGAACAAACGTCAACTTGTCCTAGCCTGAGGCTGATCCAGATATGAATGAGTGACCCCTGAGTAACATGAAAAGTTTGGCATAGCAATGGAGAATACATTTTGCAATGTCTTCAGTGGTTCTGGATATTCACATTCCATTCTCAGAGTTCAAATGGTCAAGAAAACTTTATGAAAACAAAAATTCTCAGAAAATATTTGCTATGCTTTATTGACCAGTGAGCCTCCCTCCTCTTCCCCCCCCCCCCTTTCTTTCTTCTGATGTGGACCGTATCAGGATCGTCCATGTGACTACCTGGAGTAGCCGTTGTCCCTGGCCACTCAGTCCAAACTCTCCAGCATCACAATCAAGTGATGTGCTTCTAGGCACAATGCTAGGCACTGACTTTGTCTTCAGTTGTTCTAAGGTCAATATTTCCGTGAGTATAATAATATGTGTCAACATTTCAGCTGAGACAATTGCTACAGGCATCTTTGCTGAGTGCAGCCTTTATGAAAGTATGGCCTCACCCATTCAAAAATAATTCAAGTTCTACATAATAGGTCCATGAAATATGATTTTATTATACTGGGCTCAATGATAGTTATTTTTCTAGTGCAGCACCAGCCAGAGAGGTTTTTTTTTAAGCCTATGTATTCAAGATGTGATATAATGTAGAAGGCAAGAATATGTGTTAGTAAAGGCAATAAAGGTTTGTCACAGTCTATATACAAAAAAAAAAAAAAAAATTCAATCACTGAGCTAGACACTAAGGATTCTAGATCAGAATTCTTGCCCTTAAAAAGCTTATAATCCATGTTGATAAAAAAGATCAATAGCCTCGTAACTGTTAAGACAGGTAGTAAAGCACACTTGGGTAGACCAGAAAGCCAATCAGAAATCTCTACGTGTATTCACATCCTCTACTTGACTAATAGTTATGTGGTGTTTATTATGTGCCAAGCATTACTCTAAGGGTTTGGGATATATTTAATTACTTCATCCCCATAACAGTCCCATGAGGAAGATACTCATTTGAGCTCCATTTTACAGATGAGGAAACTGAGGCACAAAAAGTTTAAATAATTGAGCAAGTCCATATGGCTAGTATGCAGCCAGGCCAGGCAGTCTGGTTCCAAGGCCTAGGTCTGTAAGTACCACACAAAGAGGCCTTCCACTCAGCTTTCAGAATAACAGTGAACATTACAGCAAACCACGGAACCCTGATTGTGAATTAATTGAAAGGATTTTAGGCTGAGTCCAAACAGCTGTGTTCATAAATTTTCTCTTGTGGGAGGAGGGGAAAGTTACTGGCTCATTTGTTTTGTGGTTAAAGGACTCAAGAAAATTTTATTATATCACAAGAAATTAGTCCTGGTACTTTCAGCTTCTAGAATAGACAATTTGTACTCATCATAGCTCATAACTTTGTTTAGGTTTAATTATACACAGCAATTTTAAGTCATTTATTTTGTATAACATGGCTCTATACACGCAAATCATGGCTTATGGCTGTGGAAAACTACCTCTCTAGGTTAAAATCTGACTTGGATAGAAGGGATTTTTGTTTTCTAAACATGCAGCAGAGTTTGGGAACGTTTCTTATTATCTTCTGTGAATCATGGGTTGCAGAATGGTGGGGTGGTTGAGAGATCAGACCTAGGTTCAAACTCTGCACTAGCATTTACTGAGCCTCAGTTTCCTCATTTGTAAACTGGAGATAACAATAGTACCTACCTTGGGACTTCCCTGGTGGTCCAGTGGTTGAGAATCCGCCCTTAATGCAGGGGACGTGGATTCGATCCCTGGTCTGGGAACTAAGATCCCACGTGCCCCGGGCAACTAAACCTGGCCGCAACTAGAGAGAAGCCTGCAACGAAGAGCCCGCGTGCTGCAGTGGAGACCCAGCGCAACAACAAAACAACCAATAGTACCTACCTCCTGGGCCAGCGTGAGGATTAGGTGAAATAATACGTAAAATAATACATAAAAGGATTACCGAAGTGCCTGGCCTGATGTCAGCTCTCAGTAAATGTCCAGCATTATATTAATTGCTGTTGCTCTGCTTCAGAATTTTCCTGAAGTTGCCAAAGACCTGTGGGATCCTCTAACCATTTGCTCTGAGACTCAGAGGGGGGAAGTGGTTACTTGCAGACATTGCCCTAAGTATAATGGAGCCACCTAAAATTCCAGGGTGTTTCCCACATCTTTTAGTTATGGAATTTTTCAAAAGGTACCAAACCATGTCACATGCAAGTCTGTTTGTCTCTGGAATTGTGTATATTGGAGAAGGAGGAAGTGTTCACCAAGATTTTAAGTTTCTTCCTTTTTCTCGTGAAAAAAAAAGGTCATCTGACAAGAAAATCAGGGGTGAAAGGACCTTGTTGTGCCTTTTTATTGTTGGACTGTTTATTTTTACTATTCGCTACTGCCTTGTTTTTTCCTTTTGATAAACCACTTTAACAGATGATCAGCTTTGTCAATAACCGCTCCTAATGTAAACTGAGTTCTAAGTAAGCACAACCCCGTTCTGCTGAGCCGGAGGGAAATCAAGATCAGGAAATCTGCCCAGTCTAGTGGAACAGGCCCTGGGTCAACAGCTGGATTCCAGTCTCGCCCACCCATAACCTTGACCGACCAGCGGTTTAACGTATGGGCCAGGGAAGGGAATGCTGTAACCTTGCCATGAGAGGAAAATGGGACCAGTCCCTCTCCCACACCATCCCACCCCCCAGTCTTCCTTCCTTCCCACTCAATGGGCCTTCGATATAAAGTGCCAGGGAGGTCGTAGGACCCGTCCAGGTGGAATCCCCAGGATGTTTCCCGAGAAGCGGCGTTTGCATCCCTGCAGTAGCTTTCCCACCCCCGCCCCGCGGAGCACCAGCGGCTCTGCGCAGCCCGGGCAGGCGACCCAGAAGGCGCGGAGACCCCGCCCACCCCGCAAGGCCCCGCCCTCTTGTCCCCGCCCCTGCCCCCGCCGCGGCCTCCCATTGGTGGCCCGGTGTGTCAGTCAACCAGCGGGCTCCCGGGGCGGGAGCGCAGGCTGCGGTCCCCTCTTGGCGCCTCTATCGCACGCCAGCCGCCGGGAAGCGAGAGCGGGCGCCGGTCGGCGGCCGCTGCCTCTGACAGACCCACCGGTCGAGGCTCCGCGCCCATCAGCAGCACGCGGCCGCCATGGCGGCGCGGAGGAGCCCCCCGCGGGAGCGGGAGCGGCAACGACCTCGCGACCCCGCCGCAGGTGGGCCCGGGGCCCGGTGGGGTGGGGCGGGGCGGGGGCCGCGGGCGCCCGGGACGCGCTCGCCCCCGCCGGCCGTCGGCGCAGCCCTGGGTTGGAAGGTTCGGGGCCCGCCATCCCAGGGGTGGGAGGTCCGGGGCGCCCCTGCCCGGGGCGGGGAGGGGGACGGGCTGCAGGGTTTCGGGGGGGGCCGTCGGGGGCGGGGGTCGCCCCTAAGTGAGGAACTGCGCCCTCGGGCCGAGGCAGCGAGCGACCCTCCGAGGCAGAGCAGGCGGGTTCCTGGAAAGAGAAAGCGGGTCCTGCGGGCTGGGATGCGTTGCGGCGGGGTGGGGTGCCCCGGCAGCGGCTGGGGTCGGGCCCTGGCGCCCACGAGCACCGGTGTCCCCTTCTCGGTGTCCCCTCCGAGCCCTTGATTGTTGTCGGAGGGAAGTTGACGGCTTTCGCGCTTTGCTGGCAGAGGATGTGGCCCACACCTTCGCAGCAGTCGAGACTCGATGAGCAACAGAGAAAACTCTGGGTTTTGAAACAAAAATGTCACCAGGGACAGGAGCGGCAACCCAGTATGGCACAGGTGGCCGAGGTCGCCGCGCGCCACCTGTGTCGCGGCGTCTCTGCGCTCTGCGTGCGTAGCTGGGCCCTCAGCGGACGGGAGAAGGGCGCTTTCCCTGCCGGGCTTCCAGCCCCAGGTCTGAGGAAGATGATCTGCTTCTCAGCTTGGAGCACATTCCCGATTGTGTATTTCCCTGGAGGCCACCCCGGGGGTGAGAGCCCACGGGTGAATTTGGGGAGCACGCCTGTTCCAGGTGCCGCAGCGTCAATGGGAAGTTACTGGGACTGCTTCTTAGTCCGGATTCTTGGTCCCAGCAGGAGCTTTTGATTCACACAGCAAAGTGTCGGGTGTGGTGAAAACAGCCCGGTTCTGGGAGACAAGACATGAGTTCTAGACATCCTTTTGCCCAGGACTGCGGGCCTCAAAGCTTCTGGGTCCTGGTCCATAAAACGAGGGCACTAGGCTAGCTGATCCATAAAGCCCCTCCCAGTCTAGAATTCTGTGATTGACGTATCTCCCACTCTCAAAAGTTTGGAGAATGAACTAATTTTCAACCTTTCTGCACCTTGGATTCTTATAGAATTAGCCAAATATTTCCTGGGGGTGTATCCATCTGAACTTTTTCATATGTGATTTTCTTCCCTTCTCCCTGTGTTGTTTCGGCAGAGCAAAGCTGGAAGCGGAGGTGGGGCACAGCTGGGAAAAGCTGGCTGGGGGGCGCCGAAGGGTATCTACTCTGGGCTTAATGTAATTGTCAGGAATTTTCCCTTCCAGTGCACCAAGTTCAAGGTGTGCCAGCACTGTGAGAGCAGAGAGAATTCTTTCCTCAGCTCCAGCCTAAAGGGAAACATTTTCCCTCCTTAAAAAATAGTTTGAGGGCTTAGGAAAAGGAAAACCAACACTGCAATGGAAAACACATGCCCGCAACAGAGCCTACAAGAGAATGCTTACAACCAAGTTGGTCCACAGTTGCTATTTTTTGCCAGCCGGTTTTGTCACTTTTATACTTCTACTCTTACGTTTCTGTGAGATGGATTAAATAGCAAATAAAGTGTAAATTTTGGCACCATGTGTTTTAGCTAAGTAGAAATTCTTGATTGGCACAATGACTGAATTTGAAAGTGACCTTTCACCTGGCTTCCCGGAGTGGGGGGTGCTGTCCTATGTGTCTGCAGCCCCCAGCGTTGTCCCTGCCACAGTGACAGTGGGTACTGGAGCTCTCTTCACGGTGCTGGACACGGAGACACTGCCCACAGTCTTATGTAATCTCTACAACCACCGTCCTGTGATGCTCGGAATGGTCACGGAATTTCCTCAGAGTTTCCAGCTAGTAAGTGGTGCCGGGATTCAAGCCCTGGCAGCCTGTCTCCTCCCGCAGCGTGTTCTTAACCATCGCCCGCTTCTGTCTCCTAAAACGGTCAGGCTTATACCTGGGAGCACTCCAGGTTCCAAAGGTACCTCATCACAGTTAAGCTGTTCTAAAGCAAAGTTGGCTTATCAACTTAATACCATCGTTGTTGCTCAAGGGAACTCACAGGTCTGTGTGCGGGAGAAAAAGTCATCATTATCGAGTTAAAACTTCCTACACGTGTGTTTCTTTATACGTGGCTCTGAAGTCTCTATGTACCATTTAAAGGAGTTAATGGACTATTGTATCTGACCTTTCTCTCCTGCCCACTTGAATCCTCTGGTTCAGTTACTTAGGACAATCTGTTCTTAAGACGGAGGTTATATACACATTTATTGATTTGTAATTAATTGAATGGAAGAACACTTAAATGTCACGTTACAGTAAGTCAACAGGGAAAAGTTTTGGTTTATACACTCATTTTTCCAGTGATCTTTTGTTCTAGTCATACTCTATTTTTCTACTTTTTCATTTAATTGAGCTGGAATAGACAGGGGCCATCATGTTTAAAATCAGAGGATAATAAAATGTTTATGTTCATTTCTAGGAGACTAAGGACCCTTGTCTGTTAGTACTGTTGCTGGGATTCCCAGGTAATAAACAACAATCCCAGAAACTGTAGCACGTAAGATGCTATGCTCAATAAACCTCTGAATTAAGAATTTAATAGTAAGTCTTTCATTGTTGATTTAACCAGGTGACTCTGACTTTGAGTTTATGTGGAACTGTTGGATGTTAGATACATAGTAATTTAAAACACCTTATTAGCTCTTTCTCTGCTTGCCAGTGTTATTGACTTTTATTGAATATTAGTTAGGGTTAGTCTTCTGGCAGAGGGAGTAATAATGTATCGATAATTGGAAGTTAGCTTCTCAAGAGTCCTCTCCCAACTTAGAAGCAGAATCCCAGCCCGCTTCCCTGGGCACCAGCAGCTGCCCAGATACCTGGGTTTGGCCTCTTGGGTGGGGCCTGAGTGCCTGCGGCCCCCAGAGCCACAAGATGCCTTCCCGGCCTGGCCTGGCCTGTGGGGCACCCGCACTCCGGGTGGGCTCCATGCCGTGGGCCCACCTCAGAGGTCAAGCTGGACGTCAGACGCTGAGGCCCAGGCGGCCAGAAGGGACCCAGAAGACCTGGGGGTCCCAGTCTCGGCCTGTCAGACAGGCTGTCCTGGAGGCACTGCCCAGATCTGGGGGGGCCAGGAGCCCAGGACCACCCCTACCCCTTTTTGTAAATCTTGTTAAATGTAAATCAAATACAGCTGTCTTTTTCACTGAAAGAAAAAAAAGTATCCTGCCTTCTCGTGTGCCCATTACAGTGGACCTGAGCTCCTGCTGCCCCCAGGCGTGGAGGACCTCGTGGGTACAGGCCAGTTCCCAAGTGGCTCAGGAGCGGAGGTGGGCAGGGGCGCGGGCTTTGAACCTTGTGTGTCTCTCCCCTCAGCCGGGGCAGAGAGGGTTCCCCGGAGCGTTGTGTCTCCCAAGCTGAAGTGGACTGAACTTCTTCCCTGTAAAGAGAGAACCTTTCCCTGGGTCTTAGAGTGAGTGACAGCAGGCACATCGTGGTTATATTTGTTGATCTGTGGCAAGAAGACCTCAACTTTGCTGTGAGATCGCTAAAGTGACAGGAAAACTGAGTGCTCTGTGTCTTCCAAATCGCCTGCCAGGATAGGCTGAAATGCTGTGGAAGCAGCAGAATGGCTGAGAGGACAGGGGAAGTGGAAGAGATGGCCAGCCAGGCCGGCGTGGGCGAGGACAGTCAGTCACCATCCAGATGTGAAGGGCTGAGTGGCACTGAAGTCAGCGGACCCGATCAGCTCTGTGTCATTTTACTTGGTATTTAACAAATGAACTGGGAGTTCAGTTTGTAGCTAAGGCTGGCCTCGAACCGTGAAATGCAAACGTAGCCAATCGAATTATTAATATAAATGTTGGGTCCCTCAGTTTTGCACCTGAAGCAGTGCAAGACTCGGGTGCATCGATTCCTTCCTCTGAAATCTGAAATAAAGAGAAAAATCACTCAAACTGAGAGTTTATTAGATCAGTTTTATCCACGGTGTATCCCTCTCTTTTGTTTCTTAAACATTTGTTAAACTCAGTTTGGGGTACTCAGCTGATTGTCATGACAGAGGACTGGTACGGCCACTGCTTATAGACCTACCTTGTACTGCACTGTTCCTCATGCTTGGATATTCCAGCTTCTTCTCCCACATATACCTCACTGATTCATTCAAAGTTTGGAGCCTGTAACATGTGATGGTACAATTCTCCTTTCCCCTCCCGCTCCCCCAGGCTCCTCAACCTTCCTCTTTTATTTCTTGCTGTCATTTAGAAACTGGGGTCCCAGACAAGCCCTTGCGGAAAAGGCTCTTTATCAGAATTCTGCTTTCAGGTCAGCTGGTGTAATAGACCTGCAGATCTAAGCACGCATGTCTTAGGGGTGGAGTATTTGCTGGCATTTGTCAAGGTCTCATGTATCTTCTGTACACGCTCAGGCATCTTTCCTGTAGGGCAAGTTTTGAGTAATGTTTTGAGCTTAGTTGAACCTCAGTTGTTTCACAACTACTTAAAATCCTGTGCCTGTACCACAGCGTGACTATTCCACTAACATAACTCTGAAACATGTTAACATAAAGAGGCATTTGGAGGAGAACGGTGGTGAGTGGCCTGGCCTCCTTGTGTTTGTTTATAGGGGAGGAAGCTGAGGTCCAAGTTGCTCGACTGTCTAGGACCAGACCTGGAGCTGAGTTCCTGACTCCCTGGGGCCTGCTCTTTCCACTACCCTGAAGCCATCCCACTAGGTGACCGCTTCACAGCCTCACTTCCTGCTTTATATTTACATGAGTGTATTTAAGGGAAGGGAAAACAGAGTGGTGGCTCACCATTTCTTTTTTTTCTTTTTTCTTTTCTTTTTTGTTTTTTTGCCACACTGCATGGCTTGTGGGATCTTAGTTCCCTGACCAGGGATTGAACCCGTGCCCCCCGCAGTGGGAGTGCAGAGTTCTAACCACTGGACCACCAGGGAATTCCCAAACCATTTCTGACATGCATGTTAGAAGTCAGAAGGGACCAGCAAGAGAGAGGCTGTTAGGCAGGATTAGGTATGGTGGAATAACAGAACAACCCCAAATAAGTGAATTAAGTTTATTTCTTTTATGGCAAAGCTCAGACATGGCTCCCCAGGGCTGGAATGGGCTCCAGAGTGTCAGAGGCCCAGGCTCCTTCCACTTTGTTTCCACCCTGCAGGGGTTTCACGCCCACAGCTACTTCCTGATCCAAGATGGCTGCTGAATGTCGGTTATCACACCTACATTCCAGCTAGGAGGGAGGAGGGAGGGCAAGGAGTACACACCCCTCTCAACAGAACCTTTTGAAAACTGCACATAGCACTTCTTGGCCAGAATTCACTTACATGGCTATACCCAGCACGTAGGGAAGGTGGAATGTCAGCCAAAGTCAGGATTCTATTCCTGTGGAAGAAGAGAGAACAGATACTGGGGTTGGCTGGCAGTCTCTCTCGTGGAGACATGTGGACTGGATTCTGACTACATCAATTCATCTTCTTTATTCAACAAATATTTATTAACTGTCTACCATGTTTCTAGGGACCAAGAAAGCAGAGAGAAAACAGACACAATCCCAGTCCTTAAGACATTTACCTACACAGGGAGACAGACACTAATCAAACACAAACACAGTTATATAAACTGTGATGAGTGCTGTGAAGGAAAAGGACACCGTGTGCTGTGAGAGAGTGTAGCAGGGATATGACCAAGCCTGGGGGTTGGGATCGGGTCAGAGAAGCTTGGCCTCAGGAAGTGACATTTGAACTGAGAGCTGGAGAGTGAGTAAGGTGAAGAGTATTCCAGATGAGGGAAGAGCACGGGCAAAGGCAGGCCGGGAGGCAGGAGTGAGCCCTGTTGGAGGAACTGAGGGCCGCCATTCATCTTGGAGCAAGAGGAAGAGGTGGGAGAGTAGGGAAGAGTCAGGGTCAGACCAAGGGGGACCCTGGAGGCAGGGTGAGCACCTGTCCTGGTTTGCCTGAGACCAAGGATGTCCTCGGACGAGGAGCTTTTCAGCACTAAAACTGGGGGGCCCCCAGGCAAGCCAGGAGGAGTTGGTCAGCCTCCCCGGAGGTCACATTAGTAGTTGGGTTCCTTTATTATTATTACTATTTTTTTTTTAAATACCACAAACAGTGGTTTTTAAATTAATTTATTTATTTTATTATTTATTTTTGGCTGTGTTGGGTCTTCGTTTCTGTGCGAGGGCTTTCTCCAGTTGTGGCAAGCGGGGACCACTCTTCATCGTGGTGCGCGGGCCTCTCACTATCGCGGCCTCTCTTGTTGCGGAGCACAGGCTCCAGACGCGCAGGCTCAGTAGTTGTGGCTCACGGGCCCAGTCGCTCCGCGGCATGTGGGATCTTCGCAGACTGGGGCTCGCACCCGTGTCCCCTGCATTGGCAGGCAGATTCTCAACCACTGCGCCACCAGGGAAGCCCTGGGTTCCTTTATTATTAATTTCAGCAAAGTTCTTTTTTAGGTAGGCATAGATCCCAGCCTTGGAAAAATAGCAACTGACTAGTAAAAGTAGCCCCTCACCTTGGCCAAAGGGAAAGAGGCACAGAACACAGGCAGCGCTTACTGGTAGTTGGATTACACGACCAGTGAGACTTTTCTTTATCTGTCACGATTTCCCCGAAGGGTAGTTTTGGAAATCAATAGGCGTGTGATAGTATATTTGAGCTAACAGAAGCAGCCAAGGACGGAGGAAGCCCTGACTCCAGAGTAGTGCGTCTCATCGCCGGTGATACATTGGAATCACCTGGGAACTAAAGAAAGGACCGGCGCCCAGCCAATAAATAGATTCTCCACAGGTGGAGCCAGGGCAAGCATGGTTCCCTCTCGGTGGCAGCGCCTCCCAGGCCTTGGTTGCACTTGAATCGCTGGGGATCCTGTAGAACACAGATTCTGCTTCCATGGGGCCCGAGGGTCGTCCTTCTACGAGCCCCGCTGGTCAGGATGTGGCGCATCTGTAGACTTCGAGTACGATGCTCTGTAATGTTTGGCCAGTTTGTTTTGAAGCCTCTGGTTTCTTTTCAGGAGAGCAGATCTGAAGGACCACGTAAAGGTAGACGGGGCCGCGAGGGGTAGAGACTAGGGGGGGCGGACAGGGAGACCTCCGCCCTGGGCTTCCATCAGTGGTGGGCCCAGCCCGACCTCTCAGTTGGTTCCACCAGTGGCTGGGGTTACGTGGTGAGGCCGGTTCCTGGTTACGGGAAGACCAGCTCTCCGAGGCCTCTGGCTGGGATGGTGCAATAGGCGATGCCCCATCACTCTCTCACTTGTTTAGAGGCCTTTCCAGATGACTCCACTGGCTGCCAGGAGTGGGTCTTTCCTATAAGTAAGAAAAGCCAGAAAGATTTTTGAATAGGAGATGACACATCCATTGAATGTAAAAAAAGATACAAAAAACAAACCAACAGAACACACACACCATTGGCTTCAGAGTGGAAAATGGCGTTGGAGAAGGGAAGCCAATTAGAAGGATGAGTAACCAGTAGCGACAGAGGCCAAATGATTCTGGTTAACGGAAAAATCCCTGTGTGGCGAAAGTGGCTTGTCTCAGGGTGTACCTTATTTCTCTCTTGGTCACGTGTTCATAAATGATCTATTTTGGGATGTGGAAGACAAGCTTAGTTTTTAAAGGTCTAAGAGTTGAGAGAGGGACAGAGCACCACGGAAGCCATGAGAGGTCAGAGCAGTGAGCCAAGTCCAGTAACGTGAAATTTAGCAGGGATGTGTGTCAGCTCCTGGATCTAAAATGCACAGAGCTTGCACACGCGATCTGGATAATCCCTTGCTTCCCTTCCCAGGTTCTGAACTAACTAAAAGGTAGACACGGAAGTCAGGGATTTTTTAAATATCGGCTCGGTGATAAAATCCCTATGTCTTAGTCATATGGCCAGATGGGCTTGCAGGCAGTGCCTGAGCTGTACTCTCCCCTCAGAGGTCAGGCCTCTCCCCCAGAGAGACAGCAGCCCCAAGGGCACCTCTCGGCAGGCAGGCAGATCCTAGTGGAGAGGAGGGGGCTGAGCTGAGCAGAGGGTCTTACACCTGCCATCAGGTAAGTCTCCCTCCCTCAAGAAAGAGGAAGGGGAGAGGGTAGAGGGGTGGAGGCCAGTATCAGATCTCCAGGACAGTTCTTCCCCCTGGAGGTTTGAGGACAGTGGGATGAAAGCACCTTTTCCCTCTCCCCCTTCGGCAGATGGGGAGATGTGCTCCAGCAACAGGTCTAAACGGCTTTAGGTTGATGGCAGGCTGAATACTAATACAATCGCAGGCTGCATTAGTGTGAATGTATCATCTAGGCAGAGTCTGGCCAACCACGGCCCACGGGCCAGATCTGTCCCACCCAGTTTTTATATGGCCTGTGACCTATGAATGGTTTTTGCATTTTTTAATGGTTGGAAAAAAGATCAAAAGAAGAATACCATTTCCTGACATGTGAAACTTATATGAAATTCAAATTTCAGCGTCTTGTAAAAAAGTTTTCTTGGAACACCACCCCGCTGTGTACTGTCTGATGGCTGCTTCCCCTCTGTCGGGGACGATCTGAGTGGATGGGACAGAGACCAGATGGCTGGCAGTGCCTAAAATACTCTCTGACCCTGCACAGAAAACTTGCTGACTCCCGATGGAGCGTGAAGAAGTGGTCACGTGGTTGAATATTCTCCTGCTTGGGTCACACTCAGGGCAGTGTGTTCTGACCTGCGGTCTCACTCTGAGTGTGGGGTGGGTCCCGAGAAGGGTGACCGGGATGATGAAGAGACTACCCCCCTGCCCCTCGCCACCAAGTCATGTCGAGTGAGGCCTGGTGGAGAGAAGGGGGCGTGTCTGATCTAGAAGAGAAAAAGGCACAGTGGGAATGACAGCTGCCTTCTGAGTTCATGCTTGTTAATTGTTTTGCATTCTTGGAAGAGAATTACTCAGGAAGGGCAGTTGGGTAGTTAATTCAAAGGGCACTGACCTTGGGTCAGAACACGTGGGTTCAAGTTCAGGCTTCTGCTTGCTTTCTCTGGGCTTCAAAGATGAAGTGTGCGTGTGACATCTCATTAGGTGGCCAGGTCCACAGTGAATGAAGCTTCAGCTTTCACCTCAGAAATGCTTTCCAGCCAGTGGGGGACGCAGTCATGAATCCACTGAACCAGAACCCACCCGCAGTGTGGATGGCGTGTGTGTGTGTGTGTGTGTGCGCGCGCGCAGGGGGGAACCGCGGGAGAGATTCATTCTGCTTGAGGGGCTGGTGTGACTCAGGCCTTGGAGAACCAGTGGGATTCCAGCCCCTTCGGCCCAAGCATCCCGTGTTTCTGTCAAAGATCTAAAAGGCTGTCGTGTGGAGGAAGAATCAGACACGTTCCTCGTGACCCCAAGCAGTAACGATTCAAGTGGTGGTGACAGCTCTGGTCACACCAACCTCTTGCCTCTTTGTTGAGACAAAGTGATTCATCTGAGGTTCTGCAGCTGGAAAATGGCAGAATAAAGACTGGGTCCCAGGCTTGTTCCGCCAGCCCGCCGTCTCCACCAGACCAGGGACAGGGCGTCTGCCTGGCTGGGTACAGTGACCTGGAGTTCTGGGGTCCCCGGAGCCTATCCCACCTACTGCTTTTGTGCTTCTGTAGTTGGGTGGGTTTTAAACCTCTGCCACATGGTTAGAAAATTAAAGTGATGGGCGGAATTTTACACACCTAACGCTGTGCCCAGTACCTGAAAATACCCTGAGCTATGATGTTATTAAAAACATGCACCCAGTCCCCTCAGTGTTTGGCAAGGAGCATTTCCTGCTGTGTTTGCTGACTCTTGGTTGGCAGGAGCCTTGGGTGAAGCATGCCCAGTCCTATGGGATGTGGGATTGCGCGCGTAGCCTTGATAAGTTGGTTGCATGACAGGGCTACCCTTGTGTGTCTCGCTGGTCATGACTTTCGAGATAAAAACTTTCGCGTTGGTGGTTCTCTTCCTCAGTGATACTGATCTCGTAGCTGTTGGTTATAGAACTCTACTAAGTGGGAGACCATTGTTTCTTAACTGAGCAGGATTAATACCTGAAATTCAAAAGTGTAGAAAGTCTTTTGACCTCACCATTTCAAAGATTTATTAAGAGGATATTTGTCCTCTTTCCCACATAGCTGATACAAAAAAAACCCCAACTAACCTATGGTTTTGCATGAGCCAAGACCATTTAAACGCAGCCTTTCACTCCACTGTGCTGACTTTTCTCTAGGAGTCTCCCATTTGCTCTAAATTATTCAGAAGCCTTGATGACCTAACAGGATTTGTTCTGTATGTTTATCGTTCTGTTTGCTTATTGCTTAGTTTATACGTTTGGACGAATGTACCGTATTTTGCTTTATTCTCGAGCCTCTGAGGTTCTCAGAACTCCCCTCTGAGAGAGATGACCCACCTGGGCATCCAGCATGAGGGCCTCGTGTTATTCTGTGTCCCGGCCGGACCCCGACACCAGGACGTGCTAACCTGTGGGCCTGGGCAAGCTGACCAGTAGCCTTTCCTGACAGCAGGGCATCGCCCACCAGACCAAGAGCTCCCTGGGGCCAGAGCATGTGTCTTTTCAGTTCACTGCCTGCCAGCCTGGTGCCCAGCCCAGGGTAGGAAGAAGTAGCATAACCGAAGGACGAGGGGCAGGAGGGAGGGGGGCTTCCCGGGCCCCTCCCAGTCCACTGTGCCACGTGGCCTGTGTGTACTCCTCTCTGGGGCACCCCCCTCCCTTCACCACTCCTGCCACAGAGAAGGGGCACGGCCGTCCCGGGCCCTATTTGCTTCCTAACCCATCCATCTCTCTTGGCCACTCTTCCTACCATCTCCTGCTAATCAACCAGAATATGGCATTGAAGCTGATAGAAATATCTGTTGTATTTATTATATTAAATTTAGTATTTTTCACCTTAAAGTTTTTAACACGGTGATTTTCCCATGTGATATGTCTCGCTGCCCCTGCTGTCTCCAATGTGGAAATTAGATCGCCTTTGCCGCCTGTGTAGCTCAGGCCTAGGCTCCGCCCCGCGAAGCCCGCTCGTAGCCCTTGATCCGCCTCCTCTGCTTCAGGAGAACGTCAGTGGGCCGGACCCGGGGGCAGAGGAGCCGAGCGTGGAGCGAGCTCCCTGTGCCGCTGCAGCCCCAGGGGCGGCCTGCGGGGAGGCGGACGCGGCAGGGGCCGGGCTGCAGCCCGGGGCACCACTGCAGGTGTCGCGGCGAGCCAGACCCCGGGGCTCTCCCTGCGAGCCAGCCTGAGGCTGGGGCAAAGTGCTGTCAGGGTGATCACTCGGTTTCCGGCTCCTCTGGGTCTTTTAAGTTTTGTTTTCAGGTTTGTTTTTTTCTTTTTGGTTTCCTGTTTGAGTGTTTGAATTATTTCAGTTTTGGTACAGTTTAGAGAACGGAAAGAAAAAGGCTAAGTAGAGTTTTACCACAAAAAAACAGTGGCTTTTAATTTTTTCAGTTCCAGTCAGTGGTCTCATCTGCCACATGTAGTCTGAGTGATCACAGATAGGAGTTTAGTGTCAGATGGCCACACTGCTGGCTTCAGGAGGTTCTGGTGTCATTACCCAAAGGACATCGCAACTACCTAAGTGTTACCTCGGATTGTGTGGGTTGAGGTCTCAGCAGGTGGTAATGGTGATGACTGGGGGGGTGTGTAAGACCTAGTTCATCCACTTTCCGCTGTCATAGGAATGCCTGGTGCCTCACGTATCACCTCATTTCAGCCACCACCCAAGCGGTCCAGCCCAAAAGGGTTAAAAAGAAATTTCATTTTTATCTCTTGATGAGCATTAAAAAGGATCAAATCCATAATTCCTGGCAACGCTTGTTTTCCGCCTCTTCGTCGCCAAAGCCACCCCTCGTCCCCACTCCCCTTGTTTCTTGCCCTTGTTCTCGCTCCTCTGTTTATTATGTTGAAAGACTGACTCCATGGTGGTGGGACTTCTCTCTTTTCCTGTTAGTCCAGGGGGCGCCCCCCAAGGCCAGCTCTCCGTTAGGCAGGGCACCGGGCGGGGGAGGGGAAGTTGGGCGGGCGGGTGCTGACTTCTCCCTGGCCGGTTGGCCGAGGGGGACCCCGGGAAGATTCTGACATGGAAGATCTTATCCCGTCTCGGCTGCTTTGGGGGAAATGAGATTTGACTCAGGAGATCATCAAAGCTGTGATCATGATAGTATTTTGCTGGGTGCCTCATTTATGGCGTTCTCCTCCGTGTCTCTTGTTTTGAGTTGTAATCCAGTTATTGATACATGCAGGAGAGATTTTTTAAACTCTCTTTTTAAAGAGTCTGGATTCCACTTGCTGTAGCAGAGCTGGTTTGGGATTCACTCAGCTCCATCATTCAGAGGCAGGGTAGGCAAGTGGGAGAGCGTCCAGCTTCCGCATCGCATTGCCCCGTGTGTTTGAATTCCAGCTCTGCGGCTTATTTCATCGTTCTCTCCCTCGCAGTGTCCTCAGGTGATAAAATAATAATGAACATGTTTTGGGTACTTGCCGTGTGCCCGGCCACGAGCTCGGCACTTTTCCCAACATTTCCTTAAACCATCCCGCAGCTCCAAGGGGGCCTCCGTGTTACCAGCGAGAGGAGCCCCTGAGCCGCCCTGCGACCCCGGCGCTGGGCTGTCCTGCTGCCCTCCCTCCCGGGGTTAAGGGACAGGCACGTGGGGGCATGGAGTCACCCACCCCGTGTACTGCAGGACCAGGGCCTCCTTACGCCACTGCGTTTCTAGGAGCAAATGAGACAATTTCTGTAAAACGCTTGCCACAGGGTATGGCACATAGCAAAAGCTCAAACTGTAGCTCTTTTGAACTGTCAAAGCCCCACTCCTGATAATATTTTCATACGAAGTTATGTGAACACCTCGGGGTTGTCTCTGAGCCGCAGCCCACTCCCCTGTGACCTCCTGAGTCCCGCCTCCAGGCCGCTCCCTGGTACCCACACCAGCCCCCATGATACGCTCCCTGGCCCTTCTTGGCTTGAGTCACTTGACCAGTACCTGTGGGTGCACTGGGTAGAGTGGATACAAGGAGTTTAGGCTCGTATTCTTGGTTTGCATGGGAAGGGGGTGTTGAGCCCTCACATGTTTTTTTCTGAGAAGTTGATCATATCGCCCTTTCTTGGGTTGGAGGTGGGTTTAATTTCAAGGATTAGGGCAGTAGGCTAGGGAAGTGCGTGTGTGTGTGTGTGTGTGTGTGTGTGTGTGTGTGCGCACGCACGTGTGTGTAGGTGTGAGGAGACCATAACCCGCGGTGGGCCCCCATGGAGGCCCTGGCAGCTGTCGAGAGGCCTCACGCTCAGGAGAAGCCCCCATTTCAGGGGTCTCAGATCAAGTGCCCCGAGGGGCCGGGCAGTATCTTTTAAGAATGCAGCCCGCCGATTGGAGTCTGTGTGCGGCGGGTGAGAGCAGTGCCCCGTGGAGGGGGCAGCAGCCGGCCCCCAGCCCCCCAAGTGCACGCAAAAACCAGGACGAGCCGGTGGGAAGCAGGCAGATGCTCTAAGAGGCTCTTCACAGAGGAAGAACTGTGAACGTGTTACTGCAGTGAGAAATCATAGCTGGTCCTGGGGTTTAGGGAAATGGAGGCTCGTACATGTGGCGGGAGTGTCAACTGTTTGAGGGGGCACTTTGGCAACGTCTGTAACATCTGGAAATGTGGACACCCTTTGACCCAGAGTTTCCTCTTCTAGAAATTATCCTAAAAGATACCGTGAGTCCACGAGGACTGTTGGAGGAAAATGTTTGTAAAAGTGAAAAACTGGGAAACAATCCAAATGCTCGTCAACAAGGCAGTGATTATGTACACAAATGATGCTCTCCCTTTATACTAAAATATTATACATTCTTTAAGAAGAATAATGTAGACGTTTTAATAAAAGTCTGAATTATAGATACAAAGGCATTATAGCTTACGTTTTTAAGCAATTCATTAAAAACTTTGTACTAAATATCTAGTAGAAGTAAATACATAATTAACAGCTAATCAATTGTTTTAAACAGGTAAGTACCTGCTTTTGAAAATGTACTTTTCCAGTAAAGGGTACATGATGTCTCTCTGCCTCTTACAAGCTTATTTCTCAGAGCTGCATATGAATGTACAACGATCTAAAAGTAAATAGTTTAATTGAATAATAAAAAAATGTACTTTTAAATAATTATAAACATGCATATTTTTATTTGTTGGTAACTTTATTTCTTTATTTGCTGGTAAATTCTTTCTTTATTGAGAGTATATATATTTCTTTATTGAGAATGTATAGCAACTTTACTGAGATACACATATCAAATATCCATACGATCAAAAATGCTAAAATTGTAGATTCCGAATACAGGAGGCTTTTACTACAGTTAATCATTGGAATTTTACTAAACCAATGTGCCAGGGAGGGAACTGTTGCATAATGAACCCCAGGAGGTTTGGCCACCATTCAAAAGTTCTCTTCCTCATTTGTACTTCAGCATTTTACGTGTTCAAACATAATATAATTAGGAATCTGCTGCACATAGTAAAATATTGAAAGTACGTAGTTTGGGCTCTCCTGGCCTGTGAATTTTCTCTCCTGTCACATCAGGAATCGTAGTGTACCCTGTAAGCTGCACACCTAGCTCCATCCACGACTATTCTAAGTGGCCCACTTTCTGGAAACGATGTCTCTGTGCCTGCTGTCTGAGTCTCGTTCTGTGCGTTCAGATGATGGCATGTGTTACGGCCCGTAATGAGCTAAGAGTATCGCCGTGGGCAAAAGTGGGTGGTGGCCACACGGCAGGAGACGCCCCTGGTGTGACTGACTCCTGTGGGCTCGGTGCTGAGCAGACTCTCTTGGTCATTCTTGGATTTAACAGATATTCTACACGGTGCAAGGCGCACTGTGCTGGTTCTTAAATGATTTCATTCCATCTTTCTCCAGCGAGGTCGGTATTTTTACTCCCATTTTACAGTCAAGAAAATTCAGGGTAAGAGAAATGAGGTGTCCCACAGTCAGACAGCTGAATAAGTAGGAGAAACGGGTTTTAAATTCAGGTCTGAGGGATTCCGAAACCCACGCTCTTTATGTGCCCTATTCCTCTTGAATTCCGTAGAACAAAGATATCCTCATATGTGACACTGATTATAGGAGAACTAGGTGTTTCTTTAATTTTTAGATTGAATTTTCAAATGCTTTAAAAAATGTTTATATAAATCAATGATAGACTCTTTACAGGTAAAATTATCCAGTGTATCTTTTTTTCCCCCTTAAACAAAGCAGGCTTGTGTAATTGTGATGTATATTTATTTTATTTTTTATTGAAGTATAGTTGATTTACAATGTTAATTTCTGCCGTACAGCAAAGTGACTCAGTTAGACACATATATACATTCCTTTTTATATTCTTTTCCATTATGGTTTATCGAGTATATTAAATATAGTTCCCCATGCTATACAGTATTATTATCATTATTATTAAATTTTTGTAGGAAATGACCAAGTTCACTCCTGGACGCTCGTCACCAGCCAAGCCTTAGATGCCGCGTGGAGAGTAGCAAAGGGGTCAGTGACGTTGGCAGTTTCATTTCTGGTGGGCACCCTCTGCTACTTCAGAAGGCTACATTTATATTTAGGGCACTGGCTGAAAAGGTATGTGGCTATGTCATCTTTAATTTTCAAAAATGCCCTTGCTGTTTAAAATAGAATTTTGATATTATCGTTCCCTTATCTTTTAGGTGGATTGGATATCTGCAGAGGAGATTCAAAAGTAAATATTTTCATGCATATGTTTCCTTATTTTTAAAGTGCAGAGAGGGTTCAAGAAGGGAAAGGAAAGGGAAAATTCACCACCTTGTATATTTGATTTGGTTCAGGGAACCTCAGCGTGGAGGCAGAAGTTGATATACTCAGTTATTGTGCAAGAGAATGGAAAGGAGAGACACCCCATGCCAAGCTGATGAGGAAGGTGTGTCTGTTTATACAGCTCATGGTGGGTGGAGAATTTGTGTGTAAAAATCGGGAAACACGCATTCCATTCTGCTTTACCAAATGTGGCACCAGGAACAACCGTGGCTCTAATTAAAAGCCAAACAGCTGTTAGACATTGCGTTCAGGCCTTTCACCTAGAGCTAGTGCCTTCGAGGACTTGGGTAAATTAGGCCCGTAATTTCAGGACACTTGAGCGTTATACCCTTTTCAGCTCCCTCCTGGCCAGGCCTATGAACACATCTGCACATGCAGTGGAGACTTCTGTCCTTGAAGGGATTCAGGCACCTTGACATACAACATTTTGAGGATTTTTAGAACTTTCCATCAGACCAATCTTGGTAAATATTCCCAGCAGTGCTGTCCAACCTTGTCACTAGCTAAAGCCAAAAAAAAAAAAAGAGAGCGAGAGAGAGAAGGAAAAAGAAAAGTACATTTAAATGACACTTTAGCATGGGCTTAAAAGTATATATAGTATTTTTCACTGTGTTCAGGTTGTAGACATCATCTCCCCAGAATGACGTTTCCCGGCTCTGGGCTTCCAGGAAGTTACCAGCTAAAATAGCACGACATGGACTCCATACACACAAAAGTCACTTGAAAATTACACGTGTTCGCATTCATAATTTATAATTGTTTTGTTTCTGTTGTCCACTTTATTGGGGAGTAACACCTTGCTGAAGATGCAGTGGATTTGCTTTCTTTACTCTCTCGTCCAGTGGAATTAACGACAGCCTCTCCTCTCGTGCTCATAGGCTTACAAGGAGCTGTTTTGGCAGCGGCACATTAAATGTGTTCGACAAGTAAGGAGAGACAACTACGACGCACTAAGGTCGGTGCTCTTCCAAGTCTTCAGCCAGGGCCTCTCTTTCCCATCCTGGATGAAAGAGAAAGATATTGCGAAGGTACGTTCTCACACCGGAAGTTCGGGAAAGGCCGCACTGACGGGGACTGCAACACAGGTGCTCAGGGTCTTCTGTGGGTGGCTTTGTGCACAGGGCATCAGGAGACTGAAGGTCCTTTAGCCCAGTCCTCTGTCTCTCATGTCAGTTTGCAAACAAATCATCTCAGAAGGATAGTTGCACTCAACTGTGTTTGTTTTTAATGCCGGCATCTTTTCTTGAGAAGGGCATCTGTCCTTTATAAGTTAGGTGGTCTGCTAAAATTCACTTTTCTACTCTATGGTTATTTGAGTGTTGACAAGCACAGTGTGTAACCTCAACCCCAGAGAATCCCTCGTATCCCTTTTTGTCAGTCCTTCTCTCACCCCCAACCCCAGGCAACCACTGATATGTCTTCCGTCCCTTTAGTTTTGCCTTTTCCAGAATGTCACATAAATGGAATTATTCGGTGTGTAGCCTTTTGAATCTGCCTCTTTCACTTAGCATAATGCATTTGTAGTTCATCCATGTTGTTCCATGGATTTGGAGTTCACTCCTTTTATTGTTGAATGGTGTTCCTTGATATGAATATAACATATTTTGTTTATGCATTCATGAGCTGAAGGACATCTGGATTGCTTCCAGTTTCTTTATTTATTTGGTTGCCCTGGGTCTTACTTGCGGCAGGCGGGCTCCTTAGTTGCAGCTCGCAGGCTTCTTAGTTGTAGCATGTGAACTCTTAGTTGTGGCACGCATGTGGAATCTAGTTCCCTGACCAGGGATCGAACCCGGGCCCCCTGCACTGGGAGCGTGGAGTCTTAACCACTGCGCCACCAGGGAGGTCCCCAGATTGCTTCCAGTTGTTGACAATTATGAATAAGGCTGTTATAAATATTCCCATACAGGATTCTGTATGAACGTAAGTTTTCATTCCTTTTGGGTAAATACCTAGGAGTGAGATAGCTGGGCCACATGATAGGTTTATGTTTAACTTTATAAGAACCTGGCAACTCTTTTCCAAACTGGCTCTGCCATTTTGCCACCAATAACGTATGAGTTCCAGTTGCTCCACATTCTCAGGTTTATTGTTTTGTTTTTTAGCCATTCTAATAGGGGTGCATTTGTGTCATTGTTTTTTGTTTGCATTCCCCTAATGGGTAATGATATTGAGCATCTTTGCACGTGCTTATTTGCCATCAACATTACCTCCTTGGAGAAGTCTCCGTTCAGATCTTTTGCCCATTCTTTATTAGGTTGTTTGGGTTTTTTTAATATTGAGTTTTGAGAATTCTTTATATATTCTGAATACGAGTGCTTCATCAGCTATGTCATTTGCAAATATTTTCTCCCAGTCAGTACCTTGTTTTTTTCATTTTCTTAACAGTGTAAAGCAGCACAGTCTTATGAATAACCTTAATTTTTATTTGAAAGTAGTATGCCTAACCACAGATGTACATTTAAGGATGGAGGAGCAAAGAAATATAAAGTATTTGCATATATATAACTACACACGGTCTATTTCCTTAACATCTTTTGTTTGGAGCTGTTTTTATTGGTAGTTTAATTGCATCTAGCAGTTAAGTGTATGCTGTGTGCCAGCCCTGCGGCTAGTTGCTGAGGACAGAGAACTTAGCTGAGGCCCTGGGCTCCACAAGCTCGGCTGGGTGGGAAAATGTATCAGACACCCACAATGGATCAGGTTCCTACGTATTCTATAATCTTATTTAGTCCCAACAAGAGTCCTGCAAAATGGCTAGTACTTTCATTGATTTCTGACAAGCGTCATTGTCTCCATTACAGTGGAGATGAGGCTGAGAGGTTACATAACCAGTGCTGGTTGAGCAGTCTCTCAGCAGGCGAGTGACAGAGCCAGGTTTGAACCCCAAAGTGCATCCTTCTACAATCCACATTTCCCTGATGTACTATGTCACTCTAACAGTGCTTGGTTAAAAATAATTTCTAAAGGGATATACCTAGGAAGTTCGGGAAATGTTTTATCCAAAAAGATTGTTTCTGTAGACGTAATCTTCATCTAGGTTTTCATCAGTTGTGAAACTGTGAATTAAGATGATCCAAATCACTTAATCCACAAATCTAAAACAAGACTATACGTTTTTACTTAACTGATGTTACAGTCTTTTCAAATGAAGATTTCTGAATGAGATAAGATTATCTCCTGTGACATATTCCAAATTGTGTGTCAGACATGTTGAGATACTGATCACTGTTGGCATCTACTTCCTTTTCAAGCTTCCTGAAAAACTGCTCTTTTCACAAGGTTGTAATTGGATCCAGCAATACAGTTTTGGTCCTGAGAAGTATACAGGTTCGAATGTGTTTGGAAAATTACGTAAATGTGTGGAATTATTGAAAACACAGGTGAGTCTTTAGGGGGGAAAACTAGGAATGAAAGCATGCATCCCACACGCAGCCCCTTTTCTGCATGTCAGGCATGCCCCTTTGTGTCCCGCAAGTAGGAAGTGCAGGCAGAAATAGTCTTCTAGTAACTGACCATTTCCTTTCCTGCTCTTCTTTCTCCTTCCAAGTGATGAACGAGAGCAGTGTTGTTCTACGTGATGATTAGACCTATTATGGGCTAAGAGGGCTTTTGTGGACTGGCCAGAAACCTTAACAATCACGTACCTTTGTTGTTTCCCCAGAAAAATGCGGTGCAAGGTCCAGACAAGGCACTGGGAAATGCCCTTCTGAAATGTGCCTATTAGTAACTTGGGGACTAATTTGACTAAGATTTTTTTCCCTGCTCTTAATAAACACAGATTTTAGATCACTGAAATGAATCCTCCTTGGGAAATACCATTTTTGTGCCATGGTTTTCTGATCTGTAAAACTAAAATATGAATAGTCTCAACCCTGTACAGTTATTGTAAGGATTTAATGAGAGAATGCACGTAGATTGCTTTATACCCCACCCTGGCACACAGTGAGTGGTAAAGAAAGAATACTAATTAGTACTGTTCTTCACTGGAATGTCCTTTGTGTAACCCAACACCCTTAGAGGCAGCTTTAGGAAACTGACTTGTTTAGTATTTTACCTAGTAGGTGGTGCTTTTTTGAAAAACTAGTTTAAATGAAATATTTTGTTATTGTAAAAGTAATAAGTACTTAGGGTTAAAAAAATCAGTGTCAAATGATATAAAATGAAAAGTTAAAGTTCGACTCCCCTCTATTAATCTCTGGTTTGTTTTATAAGTACTTTAAAAATTATGCAACGGCGTATGTATTCACCTTTGCCGTTTAAGTTTCACTTTACATCTGTGTTTGCTTTTAGTGGACTGAATTTAGTGGAATTAAAGATTATCACAAGCGAGGAAGCATGTGCAACGCCCTTTTTTCTGATGCTATCCTGGAGTGTAAACTTTACGAAGCTCTGAAGTTCATCATGCTCTATCAAGTCACTGAGGCTTATGAACAAATGAAGACCACAAACGTCATTCCCAGTCTTTTTCGACTCCTGTTTACCCGGGAAACCTCTTCCGACCCTTTGAGCTTCATGATGAATCACCTGAACTCTGTAGGTGACACGTGTGGACTAGAGCAGGTAAATGGGGCAGAAGAATCGTGTGTGTTTGATGAAGGACGGTGCTGGCAACACCTGAGCACATAGGTGTTTGTTTGTTTGTAGTTTGCTTTCAGCCATGATAAATCCAGCTGCAAAGAGGTGGCGGGTGGGTATGAGTGCCCTCAAATGAGGAAACGAAGAGTGATAAACCTTCCTGCCCGGTGCTGGCTGCTGCGTCTTTGCAGCCCTGTGGCTGGCGGGCGGCAGTGCTGGGAGCGTTCCTGACCTTCCCGCTGCCTCTCGGGCGGTAACAGGCTTTCCCACAACAGAGGTTACCCAGGAGCAAGTCCAGCTGCAAACTGAGGCAACATCTGGGAGAGCATTTGGCTACTTAGTGCAGACAAATAGAAGTTATTGAAATTTTAAAAGAAGTCCAGACAATGCTTTTATTTCCCCATAGAAAAGGGCTTTCGTTTTGCTTTGCTTTGCTTTCCTTTCCTTTCCTTTCCTAGGAGGTGCTCAAAATCATCTGACATTTTAATAAAAATTGATTTAAAACGATAAAAAAAAAAAACCGTTCGAAAAACAAACAGTGTAACTTTTACTGTAAGCATTCCTTTATTAGTTTTTTTTTCCAGGCAGCTTTCCCTGTGATTTCTTCACGCTACTCCCCAGAGAGAGACGTTTCTCCGCTTGTCCCCTGCCCTCCGCACCGCGGACGTTCGTCCCCAGCCCCGTGCCCACTCCCTGGTCCATGTGTGGGTCTGTCAGCAAGTACATCGTCTTGTCATGAGCTGCAGAAGAATACTCGCCCTCCGCTGGTGAGAGGTGGGAATTTGGAAATGTGTATCTGTGACCTCTCTTTCATCTCTTCCCCAGATTGATATGTTTGTACTTGGATACTCCCTGGAAGTAAAGATAAAAGTGTTCAGACTGTTCAGGTTTAACTCCAGAGACTTTGAAGTCTGCTACCCAGAGGAGTCGCTCAGGGAGTGGCCGGAGGTCTCCCTGCTGACTGAGAATGACCGCCACTATCACATTCCTGTCTTTTAAGTCTGCCTGGACCGGGCACCAGCTCTCGCCAGTGACAGTGGTCACACTTGCAAGTAATGTTTCTAGAAAAGCAAAGCTAGTATTGCTGCCATTGGAGGAATCGGGACCTCCCTTTCCAGGATTACAGGTACACTGGACGGAGACCCACGTGCCTTCCCTTTGTTTCCAGTGATTTCCTCCAGAGCCCCTGCACTAATGTATTTGTGGGTTGGTGGTTTGACCTTGTTTGTAAAGGCTCTGGTCATTTCACCCACAACAGAGCACAAGGACATTTAGTTTGGGAAGAACAACAACAGGAAGAAAGCGAGAAGAAAACAAGTAGGGCAAAAGGACTAAAGGGAAAGAATTTCTTTGTCTATAATCTTTATGTTCTTTGTTAAGAATCTTATCTTTGACTGATTTTGGATCTTCATAAACATGGCCTTATTTTATAAGCATTACCTTCCCAGGAATATCTATGGTATATTAATTTTCCAGAACCATTCGATTAACTTTAAAATTGTGTGTGTGTGTGTGTGTGTGTGTGTATTTACACTCACACACACATAAACATGTATAATTTTATATATATATATATCTAAACACATACGTACACATAGCCACTACTTTGTAAAGTTGTACAATTTGTTTTACATCATCTCTTTTTTTTTTTTTTTTTACTATCGCATCTGGCTAGTTTAATATGTTTTATATAGATCAGAGATAAGTTCTGTAGATTAAGGCAACTGAATGACAATTATTATACTGTCACAAAAATATTAAACGGTGTATTTAATGTGTATTTACATGTGTATTTAATGTGTGTAGGGAGAATCCTGCATCCTAATCCCCAGAACCTGTAAATATGTTGGGTTAAATGGCAAAGGAGAATAAGGTTGCAGGTGGAATTAAGGGACTAATCCACTGACCTTGAAATAGGGAGAGTAGTCTGGGTTCTGCAGGTGGGCCCAACATAATCACAAGGGTCCTTAAAGTGGAAGAGGGACTTGGGAGAGTGTCAGTCAGAGGGAAATGTGAGGTCTTCAGTCAGAGACAGATGCAACACTGCTGGCGTTGGTTACTTACAGCAGATACAGGAAGGAAGTTACTGCAGTTTCAGGAAGGAGCCACAAGCCAAAGAATGTGGGTGGCCTCTGGAAGCTGGAAAAGGCGAGGGAACAGATTCTCCCCTAGAGCCTCCAGAGGGGAACGTGGCCCTGCCAACACTTTGATTGTAGCCCAGTGGAGCCCGTGTCAGGCCTCTAGCCTACAGCCCTGTAAGACAATAGATGATATGCTGTTTAAGTCGCTAAGGTTCTGGTAATGTGTTACAGCAGCAGTAGACAACTAATATACTCAGGCTAACTAGCTTTTGGTCATCTTTATTTTGGAAATACTTTTTCAGTTTATTTTGGTAATCTTTATTTTGGAGGTACTTCGCTCGTCTGTTTTGAGTTTCAACAAATATTGAATACAAAATAACCTTTAAAATCTTGGCTAATGATCCACTACTTCAAAGTTACACATCCCTTCTAAGAACGTCTTAACATGTTTGACGCTAACGTTTTCTCACATTTCCATATTTTACTGTAAATAAAAAAGAGGTATGTTAAATGCTGTGGTGTATGAAAATAACAATCAGATTCTTCTGTAATGGGGACGATCACCTGTATAAGCTGTACTGCATAAGCCAGTGCTGTGCCTGCCGTCGTTTTGTTCTCCGGGTGAAGAGCTGCAGAGTAGCGAGCTCAGCTCCAGGGGCCGTGCGTTACCTTGACAGGCGCGCGAAGCAGGAGTTCTCACGTGAGCTCTACAGCCCTTTCCTGCTTGGAGGCATCTATGGCTTTGCATCACCCCAGTCATTTAATTGGCACTGTTGCAAGTTATCCCCTTGATGTGTTACTGTGACCAAGAAAAAATGAACTCTCCCCTCTGTGTTCACAAGCAGATATGATGACAGCCTGCAGCAGTTCTCCTGAGACTGATACACGTAGAATTGCTGCTCTGGACTCCTGGCTCCACCTGAGCCTGTCCAGGTATGTACCTGGCACGTGTGTGTTCCCACTGGCCTTGCATCTCCTTATCCAGTGCAATGATTTCCACATCAATCCAGGACTGAAAGGAAGAACTTTTTCACAGGGATGGGCAGCCTATAACTCTGTGACATATCAACCCATGATGTTTATCCTTAACTGTGTTGGGGGGATGGGGCAGGGTGGGAAAAGAATTCTTTAAAAAGAGGGGCAAGACCAGATTGTGAAGAACATTTTGATACAATGAAAGTAAAAAATAAAGATGACTTCTCAGTAATTCCTGTGTTTTGGGAAAGCATCAGAACAGAAGATTTTAAGGGAAGAGGTACTGGGTATTTTTATGTTTTTAATTCAGTTGTATAATTGAATGTAACAAACTAATTAAAAGGAACTGCGTATAAATTAGCACCACTTTTAAATGCCAACAATAAATTGGAAGTGAATTTCCTGTGTGATGCCAACATTTAATGTCTCTCTAACCTTATAGGGTTCAAATGATGAGAGGAATTTTAGCAAAAATGAAAATGTATGCCCTTGTCCTTTTTTGATGTTAGAATAAGTTTCTCTCTTAAATTTTGGCCATGTGTGTCCACACTGAGGGGTTGTATGAATATTAGTACAAGACTGACTTTTTTATTGTGGTAAAATATACATAATATAAAATTTACCATTTTAACCATTTTTAAATGTTTAGTTCAATGGCATTAAGTACATTCACATTGTGCAACTATTACCACCATCCATCCTTAGAACTTTTATCTTCAAGACTGACTTTTTTGATAAGCAAGTTTAATTCCCCTGCCTGGTACCTGGATTTTTTTTCCTTTTCACATTATCTTTCTATCGTGCCCTTCTAATCTCAGTATTTCCTCCAGCCTTAAAAGACCCTCAATGTAAAGTCCAACGTGAGGGAGGTTTAGGTGACCAAATGAGTCATGCAAATTATGTTTTGCTTTGTCTCCAAAGTAAAGAAATAACTACAGATGGCTTCTGGTTTCATCCTAGGAACACTAGCATTTGAAAGGTCCCCAAGAAACTGTATTAGTTCAGGGCCACCTTAGTGACTTGAATTTCTTGGATGTGGGCCTTCACAGCCCTGAACCAAAGTCATTTCCACCCACGGGGGAGCCAGGGGAAAGCCCCAGGGCCTTCTCTGGTGTACGGGAGAGCCCCAGACAGAGCTAGCATAGGTTCAGCCCAGCCTCCAGGAGAGAAGAGCAGCTCAGATGAGGGGCATTCCTGTTAATTTTCCAGGGACTTTCTGCAGATGAATTTTGGATGGAAATATTTGTTTTTGTTATATATCAGATGATTTTCTCATATTTTAGTGAGATCTAAGAAAGACCATTTTAATTCTGTCCAAGCAGGCCTTGGGGAGGAAAAAAAAATCTAATTTATGAGTACTCTGAAAATGTTGGGAATCCACATTAAAGAAGGAATATGTTTTTTAACTGATAACTGACTTGATATGTGAAAACCTATACAAATAGGAATAAAGGAATGACTAATTCAGAATTAGTTCTCTTAAATAGCAAGTTTCTAAAGCTGCGTGATTCTTTTTATAAGAATGTGTTTCACACTGCTTAAGACTATGTAAATTGTTACTGTGTAAATTTTAAATATATATATTTTTATAGATCTAAAACTTTAACGGTCTATTGGGTTGCTTGTCATAAGTTGAATATTGTTTCATTACCTTAGTATTGACTATACTTAGGTATACTTTTCTCTATAGTCACTCAGTTTCCTTCAAATCCTGTTTGTCACAATGTTTGTTTTATAGTCACACAAAATTAAGTGGGTCCAAATGGTACAATCACTTCTATATTATTTGCTGAAAACAGTTGAGTCGTCCCTCAATTCACTTTGGTTTTAATCCTGTCATACTCCTCTAGGCTAAGAAAATGAAAGCTTATCTGGACTACATTTATGCTTAATATCAACATGGTTTATAAGTGATAGAACAACTACTCACATATTCAATCAGCCCTGGACCAGAAGGCTGTGTAGAACCACCAGAAGTGCATGCCGTCTGTCTGCACTGGAAGACCATAGAATGCACTTGAGGAAACAAGAGCTCAGCGTGGAATGAGTGTGATTCAAAGCCAGCGTGGATGAGTGGACCACATGTGGGACGATCAAGTTATATTCCTATCCGGTGTCTCTGGAGAAAATACCACTCTCTGTTTTAAAAACAAAAAAACCCAAGTTCTGAATATAATTGATCCATTGGTCCTCATAGTCAACGTCATCAGGTCTCAGATTATTTAAGTCATTTTGCTGCCAACAGTGTCACTTAGTCACTTGGAAAATTTAGTCAAGACAATTTCTTGAAATTTTTTTTAAATGCTCGCTTTAAGTATTTTCAACTTAGTCTAGATGGGTTGTAAAACCCATTTCTGTACAAGTAGTTTATTTAAATAAGGAATGTGTCCTAAGAAGCATTCCTGAGGTACAGAAATATTTTTTCCATTGAAATAGCCTATTCGTAAACAAAGAATATTTTCTTATTTCTAACTTATAAAACCTCAGACGGAACATCTAGATAGAACCATATAGAGGATGGTAGTTAAAACTATCAGCATAGCATTTTACTATTCTGTTTTACTCATCCTCGAGTTTGAAAAGGTGGGGTGAAGGTCAAATCAGTAATGCTAGAAGGCCTTATGGACAACGTATAACTTTACTCCATTGCTCCTTACCATACATCAGCACCTTTATAAGGACAAACACAAAAGCCTGAGACTTTCTTGGCCCCATGTCTTTTTATCACTGTCATCCCCAAAGACAGAATCTGGGAAACAACTTGGGATCTAGTTGTTCACGTACCTTCAAGTCTCGGCTCTTGTCCACTGCTCAGTGTGTACATGGACTTCCTTTGGGTGCTGGCTTCTCTGTTGGACCGAGCTTCATGGGAAGGACCCCAGGGCTAGGTGATGAGAAGCAGCTGGTGCAAACTGACAGTGGGGGCGAAGACCTGAAAAGCTGCATGAATGTTCTGGAACTTTCCGTATGTGATTCCAAGTACACATTTATGACTCCCTTAAATAAAAAAGGAGCAGAGATGAGGTGATACCTGGTGAAAATGATGTTTATTATAAAATATTCGTATCATTATAGCTAAATAGGAAAGATAAATATATGTTTATATCTCTTATCAGAAGCTACCCTTAGCTATAATTAAGCATGCTGAATAGATTAAAAGAAAAACTCAGCACTGGTGTGTATTTGATCTATGTTTAAATTCATTAGTCAGAAAGTGGTAAATGAGAAATTAATTTTTCCACTTGGCTTATATTTCACAAGATAAGAGTGGACACTTCAGTCTGCTTGTGAGGCCAGTTGTATTACTGGTTGCATTTCAGCTGTCCCTCCTGTGTGTCTTTCAAGGTGCTAGCAGACTGGAAGACACTCCATGTACTGTACAGGAAAAGGAAATGTCACATGATTCTCTTTTTAAAGCAGGAAGTAAAGTGGCTTTTTCCCTTTGAAAACTGTGACAGAACAGTGCTTATAAAACTATCCGTGGTGAATCTGTGGTGATGGACCCGTTCTTAAAATTTCCAATTCTTTGCAGACTGGCACTTTTGTAAAATTAAATTAAAATGTTACACTGAGATCAAATTGCTGTAAAAGTTTCTAAACACTTGCTCTCAGTTTCTGTACACATTCTTGCAGATGGGCAGAAAGAGTTTGCTATGTGGCACTGGTCTGTAGAGCACCCTTTAGTAGCAGTGAAACATGAGTTTCAGGCAAGGATCAATAGCTTCTGTTGTTATCTGGGAGTTTGGGATTTTGCCCAGAATGGGAGGGCAGTGCTTTTGTTTTGTTGTTTTGCTATTGGTCCAACTTTTGTGTAGAATTGTCCAGTACGCGCCTTGCTCAGGGCACCTGACTGAGGAGGTGAATGGGGGCTGGGATCTCTCCTCTGAGTCGTACCCTCTGCTTGGCGGAGGTCCTTGGATCAGCCATCAGATAGTCCCAGTTACATTTGCTGCTTTTTTGAGACGCCTTCCATAGGTTTCTACATTCTCTTAGCGGAAATCAGCAAGAACCTCCTTTTGATTTCAGTTCGTTATGCTTAACAAAAATCTTCATCACATTTATTTCTTTACTGGATTTCAAGCTCCTGTGGGAAGGAGTGTGGGTCTTATATTGTTGTGACTAGAACAGTGCTCATACTAATATCAAATGAATTCCGAATCACAGGTTGATAGTGAAAGCCATGCTCAGCTGTTAACCTTCTTGAAGAAGCAAAGAATCTCATAGTGTGATGATTTTCTTCCTTCTTTTTTATTGATCCAGGACTTGAAGAGACCATGTTTTTAGATGTAGTCCTGGGGAGAGAAGCTTCCTGAAGTTAATGATACCCCGACATATTCATCCAGTCAGAGAGACCTATGGAATGGCCACAATAGACATAAGAGGTCAAACCGAATATTGTTAACATTTTATCTCTAGTGAGGTTAAAATTAACCAAGGACATTGAGTTCACCGAGAAACAGGTTCTTAAACAAATATAGCTCATGAAAAAACATTACTTATTGGGGTCACGGACTCCTAAGAATGAACAGAACCTTAATATGTCTGGAGAACACACGTGCCATGTTGCACTGCTGGTGGAAGAGGCCTGACCCCAGCCTGGACTCTGCAGAGCCTCCTGGCAGGTCGCAGGTAGGGTGTAGGGTGGGGCTGGTGTGGCAAACAGGGAAGCAAGGGCATAGCAGCCTGAGACCACCTCAGGTATTTACCAAAGTCAGAAGCAGAAGGACACACCCCTTGGCGTGCGCAACTGACGTCAGGAAAAATGAAGGCCTGGAAGCTTATCACCAACACAGAGGAAATAACTTTGGTGGCAAATGGGACAGGAGAGAGTTCTTAAACAACAGGTGGCTTGTAATGGTCTCTTCGCCACCAGACGCATCCATCACGCCTTGGTTCCTGAGGGTCTTCACGCATCTGAAAGGCACACTGTGTTTGTTTGACCCTCACAGGCCTTGTCGATGGTGGCCTGAAGAGGGGGCACGGGCTCAACGTCTGTAATAAGAGTTTTGAGCAATTCCATGAATTCCAATTCTGTGTGGGATTTTAGTGTGAATGACAAATGTTTATGAGCCCATGTTACTGTTTTATGATTAATATGAAATATTGCCTGAGCCTAAAAGCCAGTCTTGCCAGAAACGCAAGAAGTATGTTTCTAACATATTTTGGGTTCTGTTCAAGCAGTTAGTTTGTGAGGATAGAAAACCACTTAAGTCAGCTCCATAAGGAGCATCCCACAGACCGACAGGGCAGGAAGTACAGCCAGTCCTCCTGGAAGGCACCTGGGACTTAGAGAGCCAAGAAGTAAAGCTTCCAGCAGCATCTCTCATGATCCACAGAGAGATGGTCTCATCGCTCAAGATTTCCCCGCCTCACTCTGTACATGATCTCCCTCTCTTTCCCTTCCTCTCTTTGTCCCTCTCCACCTCCATCTCCCACTCTTCATCCTCTGGGCACACAAGGGTGCTCCTGCCACTGAAGGAAGCTGCCTCTTAGTTCACCAGTCCGAAATCCTGAGAAGTAGAATCTGATTGGCTCAGCCGACCTACAGTCCTTGAACCACGTGCACAACTCTATCCAATCATCTGTGGCCAGGGCATGGGGCCCGGGTGCCTGCAGCACAGATTCAAAGTTTCTGGGAAGCAGGTGTGTTCAGGGCGTGCCTCAAACCATATCAAATACATGTGGAGTTTTCACAGCTCAGGTGCACACATGAGTGACCTTCAGCGAAGGAAGAAGAATCAGCGTAGTTCAGAGCACCTCGTAATTAAGGTTGGTAATCATCCAATTAGCATCCTCACCAATAGAAATGTTAGAATTCATCAGAGAAGAACAAAGACAAATGCAGGTGACATCAGAGCTTTAGGGTAAGAGTCACACAAGGTTGCCCTCATGAGGCAGTTTTCTTAGTGGTCGGAGGGAAGATAGGAAGAAAAAAGAGTTACAGGTGTCCGGAGTAATTCCCTTCGTGTGCAGGTTTGTTGCTGTTGATCTGCTTAAATAGCCTAGAAGACACACATGTGCTATTTCTAAAATGCAGACCGAAGTCCTGCGAGCTTTCCTGCAGCTTTTTGATGGAAAGGGGATTTACAGTTCTGTCCTCTAAACCTCAACTATGTGTGTTTTCAGCCCCATTTTTGGCCTGCGGTTGGCTAGCTCTGTAAAGTGCTCTGGCTCCAGTACTTGAACTTCATGTTGCAAAGGGTAAATTTGGCATTGTCTGCTTCCTCCAAGTTCCATGACGACTTCCTTAATTTGTTGTTCTCTTTGTGCCCTGGGTAGTAAATTCTTACCGACAGTGGAGATTGGCTCCTGCACTCTTAAGCCTAAGCACCAAGGTTGTCTGGAACCTTATGCACAGTATTCCCAACAGCTCTATCACAGATTAGTTTAATGTTTACTGTAATGAGGTATTGTTTTCCCTATGCCTCTTATTCCTTCTACAGGATATTATATTTGTTGAGATACAGCCTGGAGCCAGGGAACAGAGCAGAGAACCCAGACCCTTAGAAGGGTAAACCTGCTGGTTGTTCTCAGCTGTCAGATTACATTTGTGGCTTTCTAGACACTAAGTAAATAAAAACAACGGGAAATCTTTGGAGAGCCTCATGGTGGATATCAGAAAAGATAGTTTGGTGTTGTATATGAATATTCACTAAATCTATTTCTGGGTCAGCCTGTGTTGGGGACATTAAAATTACCTACATTTCAAAGGTTAACAATGCAACTAAACTAAGCCAATGTAAGTTTAGGCTTAAACATATAGAGAAGAGGAACTATTTCCCACAAGCTAATGGTCGGCAAGACCTAATGGAATGAGTAAATGTGTTGAACAATGCTGTAAAAATCACAATAACAAAAGCAGTCAGACTTAAAGCTTCATTTTACTAACCTCAGACACCAAGTTGAATATCCATGTGGGAAGAAGCAAACACCTTATAAAATAGATATTGTTGGTGCTAAACCTATACTTACCCCAGCTCAGGGAAAAAGAAGTAAATAGATATGGTGAAATGATTTCAAATGGTTCCAAGCCATCTCCCTTACTTTACTCTTAAACCATCCCCAGATAATGAGATTTTCTAAGTCAGTTATTGTGTTGAACAAAGGACAGTGATGAAAAATAGTAACCAAAGGCATTTTCAAATGAGTGAAACAAGATATGCTTCTTCAAATATGAAGAAATCTCTCAACATAAAACCATTTAACAACTTTTATAAAGTTTAGGAATTAAGCAAAGACATGTGGTAAAGGACAACTGCTTCAAAATTGTAGCAATGCCTCAAAGTTCCTATTTGTAGGCTGATGGTCCTAAGGAGATGCATTAGGACCTCATAGATTAATGCAATCTTCAGTGCCATTTAATCCTAACAGGGACCAGGAAGTTTAGCATTATCTATGTAGCAGGCCAAAAAGCTACCAAGTCCTTGTATACAGAGAGAATCAAGTATCACACTGAATTACTGACCTGGTAATTAATGATCCACTATCCGCCAGCCACTTTTCTTTACAGGAGCATTCTAACTGTTTCTCAGCATCCACCCATACGTTTGGTCCCTCGATGCAACTGCAGGCAACCTCAATTCCATGTTCCCTCACAGCAACTCTTTGGTCTCAAGCTGTACCATGTGGAGAGAGGATTTTATGAATCTCTTGCCAAGGATCTTTCAGGTCAAGGTCAAGCCATGGATCTTTCACACTATGCCTTCAAGAGACCAGCATCCAAAGTGACTGTTCAAGAGACCCAGAGGGTCACACCTTAGTAGTAGAGCTAAACTAGCTCAGAATAGAGACTACTCCAGATATACCCTTAAACACTTCAAAAGAAGCCATGAAAGGATCAAACCAATCTGATCTTCCAGGACTTTAACTACCTTCCAGAACAAAACCAACATTCTTTAAAGGAGGATAGCTAAGTTCAGATACTCAATGACCTAATAACTCAATGTTCAGGATCCAAAAAAAAATTACTAGACATGCCAAGAATCAGGAAATATGACCCATAACCAGGAGGAGAAAAAGAGTCAATAGAAAAAGACCCACCAATGACAGAGATGGTGGAATTAGTATTCAAAGACAATGAAATAGCTATTACAAACATGCTCAACATGTTTAAGGATCTTTAAATAATATGAATATAATCAGGAGAGATAGTGAAGACATAAAGAACCAATTGGAACTTCTAGAGATGAAAATTAAGATATCTGAAGTGAAAAAATACACTTGGTGGGACTAACTGCAGCTTACACATGGAAAAAGACCAGTGAACCTGAAGATGTAGCAGTACAAACTATTCAATCTGAAACATTAACTAACTAACTAAATAAATAAATAAATCAGGCCTCAATGACCTGGGGATAATATAGAGTGGTTCATTATATGTTTGATTGGAGTCCCAGAAAAGTGTGTGTTGGCAGGAGGAGAGGAGAGGGAGACAAAAAGATATTTGAAGAAATAATGGCTGGAAAACTTCCAAATTTAATAAAACTATGAACCCACAGATCTAAGAACCTTAAGGAACCTGAAGTAGCACAAATACACACACACACACACAATAACATCAAAGCACATCAAAATCAAATTTCTGAAAGACAGTGATAAAATCTTAAAATCAGCCAGAGGAAAAAGGCACATGGTGTACAGAGGAATAAGGATAAGAATGAGAGCAGATTTCAGAAATGATGCAAGTCAGAAGACAATGGACATCTTTAAATTGTAGAATGAAAAAAAAAAAATACTGTCAACATAGAATTCTATATCCAGCAAAAATCTTCTTTAAAATTTTTACCTTAAGGTGAAATAAACACTTATTAAGACAAACAAAAGCTGAGGGGCTTTGCCATTTAAAATCACTATAAGTATTGTTAGAGGAAGTTCTTTAGATAGAAGAAAAATAAAACCAGATGGAAACTTGGATCTAACAAAGGAATGAGGAGTACAAGAAATGGTAAATATGTGGGTAAATATGAAAGTATTTTTTCAGTTTTAACTTTCTTCTATGACTAATTAACTATACAAAGCAAAAATAACAAACATGTTGGGTTCATAACTTATGCAGAAATAAAATGTATGACAACAATAGCACAAAGGATGGAAGGGGAAAATGGAAGTATATTGTTATAAGGTTATTATACAATAGTCAAATATTATTATTTAAAGTAGACTTGGTAAGTTGAGGATATGTATTATAAACATTAGCACAACCACTAAAAGCTAAAAGGTAGAGGTATAGCTAAGAAACCAATAGCAGGAAATAAAGGTAAAAAATAAACAGAGAACAGATGGGATAAATAGGGAACAAACATCCAGATGGTAGATTTAATCACAACCATTACATGTAAATGGTTACAAACACTCAAAATAAAAAGAATGAATTAGATCCAGCTGACTGGAGGGAATTCCTGATGCCCTGTGAAGTGGAAAAAGCAACATACAGAGTTGCTGTTAGCATTTGTTTATCTATGAGTAGTAGGAGGGAGAGGTGAGGGAAAAACAGAAGGAGACTGACAAAATGGAAACATATGCATGATAAAATAACAAGAAGTGTTAAATAGAATCTATGACAGTGTTGTTGATAATAAAAATGTGTTCTGAACATAGACCAGGACTAGAAGATGACACGAACAAGTGAAAACACTGAACTGACCTAGGATGTGATTGTGGTTAATTTCATTCTTCGATTCTCGACCTTCCGTATAGCTTTTATAACAAAATATTAAAATTTAAAAATAAATGTATGAAGTTTGAAGATACAGAAAATCATGACCCAAATTCCTTTTATAGTGAGTGGTTCTTTGACTCTCTAGTTTCGTGGAAGGAAAGTGAGTGAAGACCTTTTGTGCAATAATTCTCCCAAGATAGTGCCAGCCCTGTAAATGCTTTAGCATCTTATCTGGTATTAGCACAGGGCACTGGCTGTTGTTGTAGGTCGTCATTAAACATGGCAAGAAACTCCACCTGAAGCGAGAGTCAGTCAGAGTTCTTTGGTTGCAGGAAGCAGGAACTGACTTTGGTTGACTTAAAGGAAAGAAAATCATTGGGAAGACCAGAAAATTAGTCTTGGGATTGAGGCAGCTCCAGAAGGAGGAAGCAGGACTTCCAGGGATGGTCCGTAGCAGCCGCGGTCTGGTTGGGTTGCTTCCACTGGAACTAGTGAATTCCAGTCTTACTTCAAACTTACATCAGTGGCGCAAGTGTCAAAGTCCCAGAAAAAACCACTGGACTCATCATGTGCTCACTCTCTAGATACACTAGGACCTACTAGGAGGTGCTCAGGACCCCTTAGGGTCTTGGTAGCAGGAGGGCTGCTTCCTGTAATCACAGTTCTACCAAAATCACATGCACATAGAGAGGGAAGTCTGTTTCCCCAAAAGAATTCAGGGTGTTCTAAGGAAGGGCTCATGGACACTGGGTGACCAAAACATACCTTTCTTGGTACTGGAAAAAGGAAGAGGAATCATGGGGAAATTTTCACAGGGTTGAGCATCATACCAAGAATGTGGAGTCTACCTGCAACACAAGATCCCACTGCATTCCTGAGTCTGGGGTCCAAACCGAGGAGGGCAAGGTTTGCAAATGCTTTTGTACTATGAATCTGTGGGAATTGAATTTATGGTCCAAAGCCCAATATAATAGACATGATAAGGCTTGCCTTTAGCCTGAAGGAATTTGATATAGTGGTTTGTGTTGGTGGCTTATTTATATTATATTAATTTTTTCAATATAAATTTCAGTTTCAGTCTCCCATCTCAAGTGCTCCCATAAGTATGTATTAATTATTATGGGTTGGGTTTTTTTTCTGATGGGGCTCTAAAACTGACCGGAAAGAAACCACATTAATATATTTGGGGAAAAGATATTCTAAATATAATAAATGTTGCTGGGTGATATGAAATGATATGGCACGTTTAAATTAAACCTTGAAGAAGAGTATAGGCAGGTGGGCAAGTCAGGAAAATCATTAAGGAAACAAAGCAAACTGTTGAAATTCTGTGCACCACAAAGGAATAGCCATCTTGCAGATGGGCTTATAGTTGAAGAAAGCAATAAATAATCACTGAAGGAGAAAGTAAGGGTTAAATAAAGAATAAATGAAATGGAAATGGGAAGTGTTTGCTTTTGAAAACATTTGGACTCAAGATCCATCCCCAGCTTCTCAGAATGATAGGGGCTCCTGTGTGTGCCTGCTCAGAGCGATGCACTTTCTTTTCCTCAGAAAGAGAAGTACTATTTACGACGTTTGTGTTAAGAAACTCCAGGGCTCCTACGGAAATGTACTCTGACCTCTTACACAACATTTTTACTTAAGCCAGAGCAAAGGAAATAATGGACGTTGAGAGATCAAATGACTGCCTTCCACTCTGTTCCCTTTAAAAATCAATAATTTTTATGAACTTCTTTTTCTTCTTAAGGAAGCAGCATCTGGCTTCATGGAATTTGGCAGAGTTAAGCATCCTGTTCTAGTTATGTTGATTTTTAAATACAAATAAGATTGGTAAATGGCAGCTAAAGTTGAACCATCTGAGTAAGAATGAGAATAATGAAAGCCAGTGAGACTGAACCATACATTTTTAGTTAGGTCTTTGTAGGTCATCTTTTCCCTCTCCCACCCACAGTCATACAGATGAAAACATGACGTCACATGATTTGACACAATTTTTCTGTTCAAACATTTGTGGGACCTTTCTATATAATTTCATATTTTGAAGTGCTATTTTTTACACAATTCTTTTATAACAGTGTTGTATGAGGTTAGAATTAACATCTACCATACAGATAAAGTCTGTTATGACAGGACTGATCACATGCAAGTATGTGTAGGGGACATGTAGCTGCAATTATGTGCTGAAGTTCATCTTTGGACTAAATTTAGAAAGGTGAAGGATTGGATACTTAGCTTTTAATCCTTTCCTCATCTTTAGAAAATGGGCCCATTTCCAGGCCAGGGCCAGGTTTATGTCTTAGAAATTTGTGCCCATGTGAAGCATGCTTAAGAAGATGATTCTTACCATGAAGGCTCTTAACAGAATTAATCTTAAGCCTGAGTATGACCCAGACATTAGTCTGGGCTTCTAGTGTCACAGGATATTACGTGCGCCCAGAATAAAGTAAATTGCTTAATAATGCAATGGGATGATTTGCTCAACAATTCAGTAATAAAAATACCTTTCATGAATACAAGTCATATGACTTATTTCACAAATATTGTCTTAGTTTATCATTCATGTATAATTATTCACAAGGTTTAGATAAGAAAATGAAGCTAGTAGAGGCAAGTCACTTGTCTAAGATCTCATGCTGAGTGAGTGCCTGGCACATAACGATATATTTTGCTAAGTGGATTAATGAAGTATTGTAGCAGATCCTTTGTCTTCTGGTCAACTGCTTACGAAATGTACAAATGAAGGCAAGCATAGCTGCCATAATATACAGCAGTGTTGAAAAGAAGAAAAGCATAATAGAAATGCCACTTTTAGAAAAGTTTTGCAGGACTTTGGTAGCCTTTTGTAAGCTAGTTTTGAAAAGATGGCAGGCAGGGGAGCTGTCCTTGGTGCTGAACTTGCCATGAGGCGATTAGGTCAGAGGATGGCCTTAACCAGTTTTCCTATATATTTTCTTCTGGGCTTCTATTACCAATGACAATACTATCAATAAAAATTATATTTATAAAAAATTTTCCGTTTTAAATATTTTAAGGACTTTATAATATTTTTAATTATAGCTTTGTTGAGTTATTATTTAAAAAGGTAAATTTAATGTTATAATTCACTAGATTTTAGTATAGTCACAAAGTTGCGGAATTATCACCACTATGTAACTTTAGAATATTTTTATTACTGCCAAAAAAAAAAAAAAAAACCCACATAAGCCCCTCTCCTCAGCCTCTGGAACCAGGAATCTACTTCCTGTTTCTATAGATTTGCCTATTCTGGACTTTTCATATAAATGGAATCATACAATATGTGGCCATTTGTAACTTACTTCTTTCACATAGCATACTGTTTTTGAGGACTATCCATGTTGTGATATGTATCAATACTTCATTAAGTTTATTGACAAACAAGAATCCATTGTATGAATATACCACATTCTATTCATCAGTTAATGAACATTTAAATTGCTTCTCCTTTTGGGCTATGCTGCTGTGAACATCTATGTACAAGTTTTTTTGTGTGGATATATGTTTTCAGTTCTCTTGTGTGTATACCTAGGAATGGAATTGCTGGGTTATATGATCATTTTAATATTTTGAGGATCTGTCAAACACTTTTCCAAAGCAGTTGCCACCAGCAATGTATGAGTATTCCAAATTTTCCACATCCTTATCAACAATTGTTATTGTCTGTTTTTTTAATATTAGTCATCCTAGTGGGTGTGAAATTGTATCTCATTGTGGTTGACTTGCATTTCTGTAATGACTAATGACGTTGAGCATCTTTTCATGTACTTATTGGACACCTGTCATCTTCTTTGGAGAAATGGCCATTCAAATCTTTTGCACATTTTTAAAAATTTGGGTGGTTTTTCTTTTTATTGTTAAGGTGAAAGAGTTTTTTATATATTCTGGATGCAAATCCTTTATCAAATATATCATTTAGAAATATTTTCTCTCACACTGTGGGTTGTCTTTTCACTTTCTTGATAGTGTAAATGACTGTTTTCAACACAGTGATCCTTCTCTGATGAAATATTAGTCAGCCATAAAAAAGAATAAAATAATGCCATTTGTAGCAACATGGATGGACCTAGAGATTATCATACTAAGTGAAACAAGTCAGACAGAGAAAGACAAATATCATATGACGTCACTTATATGTGGAATCTAAAAAAACAGTGCAAACAAACTTATTTACAAAACAGAAATGGACTCACTGACATAGAAAACAAACCTATGGTTACCAAAGGGGAAGGGGAGAGGGATAAATTGGGAGTACGGGATTTACAGGTGCACACTACCACATATAAAATGGGTAAACAACAAGGATTTACTATATACAGGACAGGGAACTATATACAATATCTTGTAATAACCTATAATGGAAGAGAATTTTAAAAAAGGATACAGATATATATATACATATGTATAATCAAATCACTTTGCTGTACACCTGAAACTAATACAATATTATAAATCAACTATACTTCAATTTAAAAATTGTGGGGCTTCCCTGGTGGCGCAGTGGTTGAGAGTCTGCCTGCCAATGCGGGGGACACGGGTTCGAGCCCTGGTCTGGGAAGATCCCACATGCCACGGAGCAGCTGGGCCCGTGAGCCGCAATTGCTGAGCCTGCGCGTCTGAAGCCTGTGCTCCGCAACAAGAGAGGCCGCGATAGTGAGAGGCCCGCGCACCGCGATGAAGAGTGGCCCCCGCTTGCCACAACTAGAGAAAGCCCTCACACAGAAATGAAGACCTAACACAGCCATAAATAAATTAATTAATTAATAAAAAAAAAATTGTGGAAAAAGAACAACAGAAATACAAAAGAAAAAAGAAAAAAAAAATTCCAGCATCTATGCTCTGAGTAGCTCATTATGAAGGAAGGAACTCATTTACAACATAATTGTTGGCAAATATTATATGAAAGAAAAATTTTAGTGGTTCTCTGGTAAAAGGCTTGCTTATAAAACTGGACGATGCAGAATGTGTGGCATCTGTTCCCTGCAGGAGAAGAGGTATGCCTCACTATAACACTGTACTTTTCTCATTGTGTGGAACCTACTCTCCTCTCAATAAAACAAACTCTGCTTGAAAATGATAGCCAGGGAAAAAAATAATGGAAGCATAGAACTGTTTTATATACTAATAAGTATTAAACTCCTGTTTTCAAATTTTATTCTTTGGCAATAAAATATATTCCTCTCACACAATCAGAGAAAGATTAAACTATTTTTTAATTAGAAAATATTTACATCGGCAAGAGCTTTTCCCCCTTATTGGAAAGCAGAATAAGAAAAAGAGTCTAGGGAGTTAACTGAGATCAATTTTATTCCTTTAAAAAGTTTCAAGGTTGAGAGATCAAGATGGTGTAATAGAAGGATGTAGGGCACACCTCCTCCCACAGACACATCAAAAATACATCTACATGTGGAACAATTCCCACAGAGTACCTACTGAATGCTGGCAGAAGATCTCATACAACTAAAACTACAAGAAAAATAACTATTTAACCAGATAGGGTGAAAGAAAAAAAAAAAAAAAGGAATTAGGATGGTACCTGTGCCCCTGGGAGGGAGCTGTGAAAGAAGGCTTCCCTCACCCTGGGAACTCCCTTCACCAGTTGGGAGATCATTTGGGACATATAGGGAGCTTCAGAGGCTCACAGGAGAGTGCAGCAACTGGCTTATGGCAGGCAGAACAGAGACAGACCAGGACAGACGGTCCTGGACACCTCACTGCACTCCCCAGCCCGAGATGTGCATCTGCTGGTGTGTGCAGGATCTTGGTGCTGAAACTCAGGCTTCAGTGGACAGACCTGGGGAGAGGACTGGGGTTGGCTGCAGGGAGATGGCTCGAAGGAGCTGGAGTGTGGTCCAGGTCGCAACTGGGGGTGTGCTCAGGACAGAGCCCAGCTCTGCCATAGCAGCCCCATTGTTAACATGTGCAGGAAGTGAGGGGTAGGGCCCTGACAGAGCAGCCTCATTCTGTGTGTGCCTACAGCAGGCATGGCTCTGCCTCTACAAGCTCTGGGAGCATGCAAGTGCCAGTGGGTTGCCGACACGCAGAGGTGGGGCTGAAGTCTGAGCTGATCCCTGGGTCCATGTGACTTTGAAGCAGGGCTAAAATCTGCAGAGCCATATCCCTACAGCTGTATGACATTGGTGATTTACACCGCCAGGGCCTTTGTAAACTTAGCACCTACCTATGGGACATCCAAGTGGATTACTGGTGCTCCCATGGCTAGGGTGGGTCTAGTGTTAGCAGCTGCAGGCTTTGCAAGTGTAAGCATGCAGAGGTGCAGCTGGGGTATGGGCTGATTCCGTAGCACCAAGGGGTAGAACTATGGTGGGTTGCAGTGCCTGACCAACATATTTGTACTGGTGGCTTTGTGAGCACGGAGCCTAAGGGACATCCAGGCTGGTTGCCAGAATTCCCACAGCTGAGGTGGGACCAAGGGCAGTATACTTTGTGAGCATGCATGGGTGATAGGCAACCCTAGAGAGCACACTTCCAGGTGGAAAGCTCTTATGAAGGAATACTCAGTGGCTCCTCTTGCAGTGGAAGTACTCCAGTACCACCGACCTCAAACTGCAGCTCAGAAACAGATCTGAGAGCTAATACTTCAACAAATAAGGAGCAGACCCTGCCCCCAATAGGGCTGTGACAACCACAGAGCAAAGAGGAGGCCCCACTCAACATCCAGTGCAGGCTGTCGTCACCACAACACCAATCAAGCCCCCTATGAAGGAGACAACACTCAGCACACACTGAGGAAAGATGTGGAAGGCATCCATACTAAAAAACAGTCTTCACACCAAAAATATAAGACTCATGCAGGTTACACAGGGACGCTCCCACACCCTCAAGAACACAGTAGGTAAATTCATAGAGTCAGAGAAATATAAGAAAAATGAAGAAGCAGAGGAACCAGTCTCAATTAAAAGAACAAGAGAAATCCCCAGAAAGAACAAACAATGAAACAGACCTCTCCAGCCTACTGGATCACAAGTTCAAAATGGAGGTAATAAAAATACTGAAGGAATTAAGAAAGTCTATAGATAGAAATGCAGATCACTGTAACAAGGAGCTAGAAACTATAAAGAGGAGTCAAGAAAAATTAGAAAATTCATCTGCTGAGACAAAAGCCAAGCTAAAGGCAATAAATAGCAAACTAGATAATATAGAACAATGAATAAGTGATCTGGAAGATAAAATAATGGAAATCTCCCAATGAGAACAGCTGACAGAAAGACAAATGAAAAAAAAATGAAAGCATTGTGAGACCTATGGGACAATATAAAGCAAGCCAATCTATGCATAATAGTGATCCCAGAAGGAGAAGAAAGAGAAAAGGGGATCAAAAATGTATTTGCAAAAATTATGGCTGAAAACTTCCCAAACCTAAAGAAGGAAACAGATATCCAGGTACAGGAAGCACAGAGGGTCCAAAACAAGATGAATCCAAACAAACCTACACCAAGACATATTATAATTAAAATGGCAAAAGTTGAAGATAAAGAGAAGATTCTAAAGGCAGCAAGAGAAAAACAAAGAGTTAGTCACAAGGGAATCCCCATAAGGCTATAAGCTGATTTCTCTACAGAACCATTGCAAGAGAGAAGTGGCAAGATATATTCAAAGTCCTGAAAGGGAAAAACCTGCAACCTAGGATACTCTGCCCAGCAAGATTATCATTTAGAATAGAAGGAGAGATAAAGAATTTCTCAGACAAGCAAAAACTAAAAGAAGGGGAATGTAAAAAAACAATCCCTTTAAAAATCGTATCCAAAAAAATAAAATAAAATAAAATACTTATGAATAAGCCTGACTGAGGAGGTGCAAACTTATATGCTAAGAACTATAAAACATTAATAAAGGAAACTGAAGATGATTTAAAGAAATGGAAAGATATCCCATGCTCTTGGACTGGAAGAATTAAAATAGTTAAAATGACGATACTACCCAAAGCAATCTACAGATTTAATGCAATCCCTATCAAATTACCCATGACATTTTTCACAGAACTAGAACAAATAATCCTAAAATTTATATGGAACCATAAAAGACCCAGAATTGCCAAAGCAATCCTGAGGAAAAAGAACGAAGTAGGAGGCATAACCCTCCCAGACTTCAGACAATACTACAAAGCTCCAGTAATCAAAACACCATGTTACTGGCACAAAAACAGACATATGGATCAATGGAGCAGAATAGAGAGCCCAGAAATAAACCCACACACCTATGGTCAATTAATCTTCGATAAAGAAGGCAAGAATATACAGTGGAGAAAAGAGTCTCTTCAGTAAGTGGTGCTGGGAAAGCTGGACAGCCGCATGTAAATCAACAAAGTTAGAACACATCCTCACACCATAACAAAAATAAACTCAAAATGACTTAAAGACTTAAATATAAGACAGGGCACTATACAACTCCTAGAAGAGAACATAGGCAAAACATTCTCTGACATAAATCATAGCAATGTTTTCTTGGTCAGTCTCCCAAGGCAACAGAAATAAAAGCAAAATTAAACAAATGGGACCTAATCAAACTTATAAGCTTTGCACAGCAAAGGAAACCATAAACAAAATGAAAAGACAACCTACACACTGGCAGAAAATATATGCAAATGATGCAACTGACAAGGGATTAATTTCCAAACTATACAAGCAGATCATACAACTCAACAAAAAAACAAACAACGCAATCAAAAACTGGACAGAAGACCTAAACAGACATTTCTCCAAAGTAGACATATAGACGGCCAACAGCACATGAAAAGACGTTCAACATCACTAATTATTAGAGAAATGCAAATCAAAATTACGAGATCTTACCTCACACCAGTCAGAATGGCCATCATCTTAAAAGTCTATAAATAACAAATGCTGGAGAGGGTGTGGAGAAAAGGGAATCTTCCTACACTGTTGGTGGGAAAGTAAATTGGTGCAGCCACTATGGAGAACAGTATGGAGGTTCCTTAAAAAACTAAAAATAGAGTTACCATATGATCCAGCAATCCCACTACTAGGTATATATCCAGAAAAGATGAAAACACTAATGTGGAAAGATACACTCACCCCAGTGATCATAGCAGCACTATTTACAACAGCCAAGAAACGGAGGAAACCGAAGTGTCCACTGATGGATGAATGGATAAAGAAGATGTGGTATATATATATATATATATATATATATATATATATATATATATACACACATACACACACACACACACATACATACACACACACACACACAGACACACAATGGAATATTACTCAGCCATTAAAAAGAATGAAATAATGCCATTTATAGCAACATGGATGGACCTAGAAATGATCATACTAAGTGAAGTAAGCCCAACAGAGAAATACAAATATCATATATCACTTATATGTGGAATCTAAAATATGATACAAATGAACTAATTTTCAAAACAGAAATGGACTCACTGACATAGAAAACAAACATATGGTTACCAAAGGGGAAAGGGGGTGGAAGAGGGATAAAGCAGGAGTTTGGGATTAGCAGATACAAACTACTATATATAAAATAGATAAACAACAAGGATTTACTGTATAGCACAGGGAACTATATTCTATATCTTGTAATCTCCTATAATGGAAAAGAATATGAAAAAGAATATATATTCAGATATATATATATATATACTGAATCACTTTGTTACACACCAGGAACTAACACAACATTGTAAATCAACTGTACATCACTAAAAATAAAATAAATTTAATTTTAAAAACTTTCAAATATAGCATTTATCCAATACCTACACTGAGTTGAAAAATATCTTCTAACTCTCATATCCCTGAGCTAAAAATATATTTTCCCTACATGGGTAGTTTTCCATTATTTGTTTCAGTTAAGGGAATGTTCTTCCTCCTGCTAAAAATCAATAATTGCTATCAATATAATTGAAGAATCATTCAAACATTCAAAGTTTAATATGTTCGTAAGGGTAAATGATATTTATTAATATTTATTCTTAAATGCTTATTTTGTTGGACAGATATGAGAGTTATCTAATAGTTTAATTTACAAACATCTGAAATTCACTATTAATTTATTTAGCTTTCAAAGTGTTTTCCCCTAGTATCTTAAAGTCATTACAGGGCCATCTGAAGTACTTTTTACATTTTATCCAAATAATTCCTATGTACATTTACTTTAAAAAATAAATACATAGTGGGAGTCAGAAGACCTGAGTTCTATTTTTGATGTCACTGTGATTTCTAGAAGATAGTAAACTGCTGGTTTAATTTTTCATCTTTTGAGGATGCTATATGAATGATTAAAATTGGCTTTGAACTTTTCTCTGCTGATGTCACCAGAATTACAGTAAAGCAAGAATTTTTTTTTTTTTATTTTGCTTTGGGTTTTTTTGATTTTGGTTTTTGTCTTTAACCACTGTTCACTACTGGGTTATGGAGAAGACATAGTCTACAACAAAAATCCTCATATAAGAGTCTTCTCAGTCAAGTCACCACTTCAGTTATTACCCTGCCCTAGATAATGTCAGAAAGATGAGAGCTTTACAAAAACACGGGCTCTGTCAACCTCCACCCTCTCCTTTGTCAAGAATTTCAGAGTGCGTGCAGAACTGACAAAGCTCACCTGGAGTTCACAAAGCTAAATTCTGGGAAGGACTCACTAGGAATTATTATGACACCTGGGGAACAAAATTTCCTATCACCTGGTGGTCTAGATAATATCACTCTGCTGGGATGTCTCCAAGGGCAACAGTTATAAAGCTTTGGATAATCAAGTAACAATTAGACACTCTGAAATTCTGCCAGAGCTAGCTTCTACTGGAAGAAGAAGAAAATTTAATTTCAATAGAAATTTTTTTTTGCACTTCAAACGAACCAAGCAAATATTTACTTGTTACTAACTCTGTGCCAGGAACCAGGCCAGGTGTGGGGACATAAAGAATGATGGTATAGTCTTTACCCAAAGGAGATCATATTATAATTGAGAGACTAATGGAAAACAAATATTGATAAAGCTGTTTTATTCCTATCTACATTTGGAACCAATATAGGTGGAGAAATTAATTCTCACAGGCAACTGAAGAGTGTAGATGTTATAGTTTAGAAGGTAGGATGGACCAAATCATGAAGAAAGTGGAACATCACATCAATAATCGTCAATAGGAACAGTCATTTGAATTTTAAAAGAATGACTTGGATGGAAGCATGGAAAATGGAGTGAGATGGAGGAGAGACACCAGGGGCAGGGAGATCAATGACAGGGCTTAATGACCAATTGGACACAGGAGGTGAAGAAGGGAGAGGAATTTAATAAAACTGGGACTTTTCTGATAACCTATATAAAATAGCATATTTTGTCATTCACTATCCCTTTACTCTGCTTTATTTTTTTTCCCATAGAGCTTGACACTAACACACACACATGCACACGTGCGTGCACACACACACCCCTGTGTGTTTTACCTATTGCCCATTTCACCAGTACAATATAAGGTTCATAAGGAAAGGGATTTCGCTGTGTTTACTGTTATATCCCCAGTGCCGACCACCAAAACCTACTTATGAAAGGATGAATTAAATGGCTAACTTAAGAGAATAAGTGACTTGCAATATCATCAACTAGGATAGGAAATATAGAAGGAATGGCAGGTTTGTGAGACTTGTGACAGATTCAGTTTGAGGCATGATGATTTTGAGGTGGAACTTCGAGGTAGAATATATGGTCTGGAACTTGATAGAGAAGATGGGGCTACAGATTGATATTTGGAGGTCATGGGTGCTCGGGTATCAGTAAAAGAACAAATTTCTAACTGAGGAGACGTGATGTACTGTGTGTGGATCTCAGAGTTTTGTGTGACTTCTGGCCGTCAGAACTATCATCTTAATTATCTGCCTCTGGTTCACAGAATTTGTAGGTATGCTTTACAGATGTTAAGGCCATTGGGAATGCTGTTCCTGTGGCCACACCTAACACATACCTGCCTGGCTATTCCTGTCTACTCTGTCATTGACTCCAGTTTACTTTGGAGGTGACAACTTATATATACATTTTCAATTCTTTGGACAGATTTAATATGGTTGGCTGAGCATGTCTGCTCTCTTCCCATAAGCCACTTGAAATAACTGCTCCATTCCCTAAACACAAAACACACACAAACACACACACATGCATGTGATAAACCTAGAAACTAACAATGAATACAACAGGAATAAGTAATTTGAAAACTCATAAAAGATGTAATGGCAATGAAGATGTTCTACAGTTCAGTATTTAAGACTATTTGGCAGGCAGTCATGACGTTCCTTATTATTGAGTGTCAACTAGTAGAGGTCATATATTTTTGTTCTTTAAAACAGCAAGGGCATAATGGCCTGTAATAAGTATAACCCATGTCATCTCCCTTCTCATTTCCCAATGTCACTTTAATTAAAAATTACCTGGATGAGATAAGACAGCTCTCAATTTGACTGCCATTCTGCATGTATCTTGAGTCCTCACACTTTTCACAGCAATTTGATGTTTCACATGTTTCATGAGAAAAATAAACTATAGTATAATTTACTCCATTGGTTTTTAAGCAACTCTGAAGGATACAGTGTAGTAACAAGCATTAACAGTTGGATACAGAGTATATCAAATGTAATATTTGTTATAGGCTAAGACTCATCTGTCAAGGTTCAAATTGGATGAATTATATTATTCAGTTATTAAATACTTTCATTACATTTCATTTAAAATGTAATTATTGTTTCTATGACTTTCAAAATATACTTTCCCAATGACCTTCATTCAGGGTTGTGCTCCTTTCAGGAAATGTTGTGACTTTAGGATAGCCACCTCTGTACTTAGATAGAACAGTAGTAGTTCTGAATCAGACACCTCTGACTGTCTTAACTGACTCCTTCCTTCAAAAGATATGGCTTAACTCCTAGACTGTGCCCCCTCCAGCACCACTTTTGCTGCATTTGTCAGACTGGCTGAAGTCTGAGTTAAAGGTCCAGGCTTGGAGTCTCACATGCTGTTTCCCTCCCTAACTTCTGGGTTTGGATGAAATGCTACATCATGCAGAATGGAATCTAGCCTCCTGAGTGGCCACGGAAAGGCTTGATGACACCACACGTGTAATATGGTGAGTTAGCTTTCCGTGGGGGTGAACCTTGACTTACAGGAAATAGGAGGCGGGGATGGGGGGTGGGAAGTCAGGCAGGTAGCATCTTCCTACCATGGAATAGTCTGAGATGGAATTCTTTCTTGCAGCCCTTCTGGAAGAGTCCAATGTGCCAAGCAATGACCAGCCTTTTCTTTCTTTTTTTGAAGTTTTGTATGAAGTGGTAGCCAGCCTGGTAACACATTATATCACTTTGCCTTGGTTATTTTTCCCCTCGCACTCACTGTTTTCAATTTTCACCTCCTGTTATGCGCTGAATTGTGTCCCCTGCCCCAGTCTAAAATTCATAGGTTGAAGCCCTATGACCAATGTGACTGTATTTAGAGACAGAGCCTTTAGGGAGGTAAGTAAGGTTAAATGAGATTATAAGGGTGGGTCCCTAATCCAATAAGGTTGGTGGCCTTTTATGATGAGGAAGAACAGAGCAGCCAAGATGGCAAAAATAGAAAAACCCTGAGCTTACTTCTTCTCACAAGCACACAAAAATCACAACTATCTGCAGAACAATCATCGATGCAAAAGCCCACCAGAAAAGATCTTCTACAATTAAAGACATAAAGAAGGAACCACAGGACTTCCCTGGTGGTGCAGTGGTTAAGAATCCACCTGCCAGTGCAGGGGACACAGGTCCAAGCCCTGGTCCAGGAAGATCCCAGATGCCGTGGAGCAACTAAGCCCGTGCGCCACAACTACTGAGCCTGCGCTCTAGAGCCCATGAGCCACAACTACTGAAGCCCGCACACCTACAGCCTGTGCTCCACAACAAGAGAAGCCACCGCAATGAGAAGCCCGCACACTGCAATGAAGAGTAGCCCCTGCTTGCTGTGACTAGAGGAAGCCCGTGCACAGCAACGAAGACCCAACGCAGCCAAAAATAAATAAATAAAACAAAGAAATTTAAAAAAAAAGAAGAAGTAACCACAACGACACAGGTAGGAGGGGTGGACTCACGATATAATTAAATCTCATTCCCTCTGTGTGGGCAACCCACAAACTGGAGAATAATAATATTGCAGAGGTTCTTCAATGGAAGTGAGAGTTCTGAGCCCCATGTCAAGCTCCCCGTGTCAGGTTCAGCACCAGGAAGAGGAACCCCCAGAGCATTTGGCTTTGAAGGCCAGGGGGGCTTAATTGCAGGAGCCCCACAGGACTGGGGGAAATAGAGACTTCACTCTTAAAGGGGGCATGCAAAATCCCATATGCACTGGGACCCAGGGCTAGGTAATTTGATAGAAGCCTGGGCCAGACCTACCTGCTGGTCTTGGAGAGTTTTCTAGAGAGGCAGGGAGCAGCTATGGCTCACCCTGGGGGCATAGACACTGGTGGCAGACATACTGGGGGACACTCAAACACCTGAACACTGCTGTTGGTGGCTACCATCTTGGTTCATTAATGCCAAGACCTGGCCCCACCCAACAGCCTATAGGCACAAGTGCTGGGACACCTCAGGCCAAATAACTAACTGGGTGGGGACACAGCACTAACCATCAGCAGACAGGCTGCCTAAAGACTTCCTGAGCCCACAGCCATCTCTAGAAATACCCTTAGACATGACCCTGCCCACCAGTGGGCCAAGATCCAACTCCACCCACCAGTGGGCAGGCACTGGCCTTCCTACCAGCAAGCCTGCACTAGCCTCTAGACCAGCTTCACTCAGAGGGCAGACACCAGCAGCAGAAAACTATGATCCCGCAGCCTGCAGACTGAGCCTACCAGCAGCAAGCCAGAGCCTACCCTGGAACCAGCTGAACCCCGGCCCTGCCCATTAGCAGGTCAGTGCAATCTCTGGAACATCCTGGACCCCATACACAACTGTGTCAGGAAATTTCCCCCTCCCAACAATCTGAAACAAGCTCTGGGATCCCTAGGCCTGCAGCCAGATTCCAGGAACCAGATCTGCCTGCAAGTAGTTTGGCACTAACTGCAGGATCTGGCTTCACCTGCAAGTGGGTGGGCAACCACCCCAGTCTTTTGGACCCTGACTCTGCCCACCACTGAGCCAACACTAGCCCTGGGGCCACCTAGGGTTCTGCAACCAGCTGCCTTGTAACCAGGCACCACTAAACAGCAGCCAACAGCATCCACAGAAGGCAGGGCCTGGCAACCAACTGGACTAGGGGCCAACCAAACCTACCAGACGGCCCACATAGTCAGCCTAACACAACAGAAGGACCCATGCAGCCCTCTTAGGGGGAAGCACCAAGCATATAGCTTGGGTAATGAGATGGGAGTGCACTGCTGGGATGCATAGGACATCTCCTATAAAAGGCCACTTCTCCAAGGTTGAGAAACGTGACTAATCTACCACATATATAAAATACAAATAGCAACTCAGAAAAAATGAGGTGACAGAGGACTATGTTTCAGACAAAGGAATAAGATAAAACCTCAGAAGAAGAACCAAGTGAAGTGGAGATAGGCAATCTACCCGAGAAAGAGTTCAGAGTAATGGGCCCACAGAGCCTACATAGGGAGCACTCCGAGAGCATATAGCTCTGGTGACCAGAGGGGAGTGCACTGCTGAAATGCATAGGACATCTCCTACAAATGGCCACTCATCAAGATTGGGAAAAGTAACCAACCTATAGAAATAAAAACAGAGAATTAGGCAAAATGAGGCAACAGAGAAATATGTTCCAAACAAAGGAATAAGATAAAACCCCAGAAGAAGAACTAAGAGAAATGGAGCTAGGTAATCAACACAATAAAAAGTTCAAAAGTACTGATCATAAAGATGTTCAAGGGACTTCCCTGGTGGTCCAGTGGTTAAAACTCCACACTTCCACTGCAAAGTGCGCATGTTCAATCCCTAGTCAGGGAACTAAGATCCCACATGCTGCATGGCATAGGCAAAAAAAAAAAAAAAAAAAAAAAGAAAGATGCTCGAAGAACTTGGGAGAAGAATAAACAAATACAGTGAGAAGTTTAACAAAAAGGAAAAATAAAGAAAGATGAAATGGAGCTTAAGAATACAATAAGTGAAATAAAAACTACACTAGAAAGAATGAACAGTAGATTAGATGATACAGAGGAATGGATCAACAAACTAAAAGAGAGAGTAGTTGAAATCACTCAAACTGAACAGAAAAAAAGAAAAATGAATAAAAAGAGATGATGACAGCTTAAGAGACCTCTGGTACAACATCAGGCATACTAACATTCATATTATAGGGGTCCCAGAAGGAGAAGAGAGAGAAAGGGGCAGATAACATATTTGAAGACATAACAGCTGAAAACTTCCCTAACCTGGGAAAGGAAACAGACGTTCGGGTCCAGAAATCACAGAGTCCCAAACAGGATCAACTGAAAGAGGACCATACTAAGATACATTGTAATTAAAACGGCAGAAATTAAAGACAGAATATTAAAAATAGCAAGAGAAAAAACAACAAATTACATACAAGGGAACTCCCCTAAGACTATCAACTGACTTTTCAGCAGAAACTCTGCAGGCCAGAAGGGAGTGATATGATATATTTAAAGTGATGAAACAAAAAACCTATGACCAAGAATACTCTACCCCTCAAGGCTATCATTCAGGCTTGAAAGAGAGATCAAAAGTTTTACAAACAAGCAAAAGCTAAAAGAGTTCATCACCTTGAAACAGCCTTACAAGAAATGTTAAAGGGACTTCTCTAAGCAGGAAAGAAAAGGCCACAACTAGAAACATGAAAATTATGAAAGGAAAAATCTCATTGGTAATGACAAATGTACAGTAGTGGTAGTAAATCAATTACTTATAAAGCTAGTAGGAACGTTAAAAGACAAAAGTAGTAAAATCATCTATATCCACAATAAGTAGTTAAGGAATACACAAAACAAAAGGATGTAAAACATGATGTCAAAAACAGTAAACATGGACTTCCCTGGTGGCGCAGTGGTTAAGAATCCGCCTGCCAATGCAGGGGACACGGGTTCAAGCCCTGGTCTGGGAAGATCCCACATGCCGCGGAGTAACTAAGCGTGTGCGCCGCAACTACTGAGCCTGCGCTCTAGAGCCCGCGAGCCACAACTACTGAGCCTGCGTGCCACAACTACTGAAGTCCGCGCGCCTAGAGCCCGTGCTCCACAAGAGAAGGCACGACAATGAGAAGTCCGCTGACTGCAATGAAGAGTAGCCCCCGCTCGCCGCAACTAGAGAAAGCCTGCACGCAGCAACGAAGACCCAACACAGCCAAAAATAAATAAAATAAACAAAAATTAAAAAACAAAACAAAACAAAACAAAAAACAAAACAAAAAAAAACAGTAAACATGAGGACTGGGAGTAAAAATCCCAGGTTTTAAAAATGTGTTTGAACTTGAGAGATTGGCAACTTAAAACAATCAGGTAAATATATAGATTGCTATATATAAACCTCATGGTAACCACAAATCAAAAATCTATAATAATACACACACCAAAAAAAGGGAAAGAAATCCAAACATAACTCTAAAGATAGTCATCAAATCACAAGGAAAGAGAGCAAAAGAAGAAGGAACAAAAAAGAACTACAAAAATAACCCCCGTACAATTAACAAAATTGCAATAAGTACATACCTATCAATAATCACTTTACATGTAAATGGACTAAATGCTCCAATCAAAAGACACAGTGGGGCTTCCCTGGTGGCGCAGTGGTTGAGAATCTGCCTGCCAATGCAGGGGACACAGGTTCGAGCCCTGGTCTGGGAAGATCCCACATGCCGTGGAGCAACTAGGCCCATGAGCCACAATTACTGAGCCTGCGTGTCTGGAGCCTGTGCTCTGCAACAAGAGAGGCCGCGAAAGTGAGAGGCCCGCGCACCGCGATGAAGAGTGGCCCCCACTTGCCATAACTAGAGAAAGCCCTCGCACAGAAACAAAGACCCAACACTGCCATAAATAAATAAATAAATTAATTAATTAAATTTAAAAAAAAAAAGAGTGGCTGAATAGATACAAAACAAGATGCAAATATATGCTCTCTACAAGAGATCTAAAGACACACACGAACTGAAAGTGAGGGAATGAAAAAAGCTATTTCATGCAAATGGAAACAAAAAGGAAGCCAGGGTGTAGCAATACTTATTTCAGACAAGATAGATCATAACAAGAGACAAAGAAGGGCATTACAGAATGATAAAGGGATCAATCTAAGAAGAAAATATGATAATTTTAAATATATATGCACCCAACATAAGAGTACCTAAATACATAAACCAAATATGAGCACCTAAATACATAAACCAAATATTAACAGACATAAAAAGAGAAATTGACAATAACACAGTAATAATGGGGGAATTTAAAACCCTGCTTACATCAATGGACAGATCATCTAGATAAAAAATCAATAAGGAAACACTGACCTAAAACAGCACATTAGACAAAGTGAACTTAACAAGTATACATAGAACATTCCATCCAAAAGCAGCAGAATACACATTCTTTTCAAGTGTCCATGTAATGTTCTCCAGGATAGGTCATATTGTAGGCCACAAAACAAGTCTCAGTAAGTTTAAAAAGACTGACATCCTATCAAGCAACTTTTCTGACCACAACACTGTGAGACTAGAAATCAACTTCAATAAAAAAGACTGCAAAAAACATAAACATGTGGAGGCTAAATAATACGCTACTAAACAACCAACTTGTCACTGAAGAAACTGAAGATGACACAAACTGATGGAAAGATATATCATGCTCATGGATTGGGAGAATTAATATTGTTAAAAATGACCATACTACCCAAGGCAATCTACAGATTCAATGCAATCCCTATCAAAATACTAATGGCATTTTTCACAGAACTAGAACAAATAATTTAAAAAATTTTCTGGAAACACAAAAGACTCCAAATAGCCAAAACAATATTGAGAAAGAAGAACAAAGCTGGAGAGATCACAATCTCTGGTTTTAAACTATACTACAAAGCTCCAGTAATCCAAACAGCATGGTACTGGCACAAAAACAGACATATAAATTAGTAGAAAAGAAAAGACAGCCCAGAAATGAACCCACAGTTATATGGGCAATTAATCTAAAGCAAAGGAGGAAAGAATATACAATGGGGAAAAGACAGTTTCTTCAATAAATGGTGTTGGGAAAATTGGTCAGTTACATGCAAAAGAAGCAAACTGGACAACTCACACCATGCACAAAAATAAACTCAAATGCATTAAAGATATAAATGTAAGACCTGTAACCATAAAACTTCTAAAAGAAAAAGTAAGAAGTATACACTTTGACATTGGTCTTAGTAATATTTTTTTTGAATATGTCTCCACAGGCAAGGGAAACAAAAGCAAAAATAAACAAATGGGACTACATCAAATTAAAAACTTTTCACATAAGGAAACTATCAACTAAATGAAAAGGCCGCCTACTAAATGGGAGAAGATACTTGCAAATGACATACAGTAAGTCCCCTACATACAAGCCTTCAAGTTTTGAACTTTCAAAGGTGTGAATGTGCGTTCCATCAACATCAGGCATGAGTGAAACTGCAGCTTGCCCTCAGTCTTCTACTGCTGACGATCCTTCAGCTCTACCCTCTCCCACCTCCTCCCCCTCCTCCAGTCAGTAACTCTTCTTGCCTGTTCCCTCGATGCCAGCTGTTGTACTGTACTACTGTACTTTTCAAGGAAACATACTGTAAGATTAAAAATGTTTTCTTTAGGGGCTTCCCTGGTGGCGCAGTGGTTGAGAGTCTGCCTGCTAATGCAGGGGACACGGGTTCGAGCCCAGGTCTGGGAAGATCCCACATGCCGCAGAGCGGCTAGGCCCATGAGCCACGACTACTGAGCCTGCGCGTCTGGAGCCTGTGCTCCGCAAGGGGAGAGGCCGCGACAGTGAGAGGCCCGCGCACCGCGATGAAGAGTGGACCCCGCTCGCTGGAACTGGAGAAAGCCCTCACACAGAAACGAAGACCCAACACACCCAAAACTAACTAAATAAATAAATTAAAAAAAAAATGTTTTCTTTATTTTTTGTGTTTGTTTTTTATGTATTATTTGTGTGAAAGGTACTATAAACCTATTATAGTACAGTACTATATAGCCGATTGTGTTAGTTGGGTACCTAGGCTAATTTTGCTGGACTTACGAACAAATTGGGCTTATGAATGCACTCTCAGAAAGGAACTTGTTTGTAAGCAGGGGACTTACTGTAGCTGATAAGGGGTTAATATCCAAAATATACAAAGAATTCATACAACTCAACATCAAAAAAACAACCCAATTAAAGAATGGACAGAGGATCTGAATAGACATTTTTCCAAAGAAAATATGCAGATGGCCAACAGACACATGAAAAGATGCTCAACATCACTAATCATCAGGGAAATGCAAACCAAAATCACAATGAAATATCCCCTTTATATCTGTCAGAATGACTATTATCAGAAAGACAACAAGTAACAAGTATTGGCAAGGATTGGAAAAAAGAACCCTTGTGCACTGTTGGTAGGAATGTAAATTGGTGTAGCCACTATGGAAAACATTATGGAAATTGCTCAAAAAATTAAAAATAGAACTACCATATGACCCAGTAATTCCACTTCTGGATATTTATCCAAAGAAAATAAAAACAGTAATTAGAAAAGATATATGCAACCCTATGTTCATAGCAGCATCATTTACAATAGCTAAGATATGGAAGCAACCTAAGTGCCCATCAACAGATGAATGGATACACACACACACACACACACACACACACACACACAGTGGAATATTACTCAGCCATAAAAAGAATGAAACCTTGCCATTTGTGATAACATGGATGGTCTAGAGGGTATTATGCTAAGTGAAATAAGTCAGAGAAAGACAAATTATGATATCACTTACATGTGGAATCTAAAAAACAAAACAAATGAACAAACATAACAGAGTCATAGATACAGAGAACAAACATGTCGTTGCCAAGGGGAGGAGTTGAGGGGGAGATAAGACATAGGTGAGGGGGACTGAGGTACACATTTCTAGTTACAAAATAAATGAGTCATGGGTATGAAATGTACAGTGTGGGGAAAATAGTAAACAATTATGTAATATCTTTGTATGGTGACAGATGGTAACTAGACTTAACGTGGTGATCAATTTGAAATGTATAGAAATATTGATTCACTATGTTATATATCAGGAATTAACATAGTGTTGTAGGTCAATTATACTTCAAAAGCAAACAAACAGACTCATGGAAAAAGAGATCAGATTTGTGGTTACTAGAGGCACGGGTGTGGGTGGGGTATTGGGTGAAGGCAGTCAAAAGTTACAAAACTTCCAGTCATAAGATAAATAAGTACTAGAGATGTAATGTACAACGTGATAAAGATAATTAACACTGCTGTACTATACATATGAAAGTTGTTAAGAGAGTAATCCTAAGAGTTCTCATCATAAGGAAAAAATGTTTTTTTCCCTATTTCTTTAATTTTGTGTTTATATGAGATGATGGATACTCATTAAACTTACCATGATAATCATTTCATGATGTATGTAAGTCAAATCACTATGCTGGACACCTAAACTTATACAGTACTCTATGTCATTTATATCTCAATACAACTGGAAAAAAAATTAAATTCTAAAAAGCTTGTTTGTATTAGTCAATATTGTGTAGGTTAGCATTCTCGAAGTGTGGTCTGGGGACATTTTCCATGGGTCTATGAGGTCAGTTTCAAAATCAATGATTAAATGCTAAAATGTTATTTGCCTTTTTCATTCTCAATCTCTTACGAGTGTATTGTGGAGTTTTCCAGAATGTGATACTGCAGCTCTTTGAATGCAGAAGCAGACCCCAAAATCCAGCTTTATTCTGCTTAGCCAGACATTAAAGAGATTTGTAAAAACTGAAACAGTGCTACTCTTCTCACAGCTATTTTTTTGTTCTAGAAAATATATTTTTCATTAAGATATTACTATGCTAATGTATAATGGATTCATTTACCTATTTTTAAAATTTCTCAGTTTTAATATCTAAAACAGTAAATATCAATATATAGAACCCACATAAACAAAAGCCCACTGAGGTCCTGTTTTAAAATGTTGGCTTTATTATTACTTAGGTATGGTTAGGTCAATAGACCAGGAGATGACTGTCACTAAAGGGAAGTCTGTTCCCAAGAGTAGGAGGCCTGCCATGTCACACAGGGCCGCACAGGGCCACCCGGGAAGCACTAGTCAGTCAGAAGGTTGAAGGAGTGAGGGGAAAGCATGGGTGAGAGCCTTATTGTGGTTTTCGCAGAAAGGAACAGGCAAGGCAGGGTAAGCAGGTTTAGGGTTGGCTAGTTTGAATAATTTCAGCAGGCTCTTAGGTGTAGGGGCTGTCCTAGGGTTTCCTGGATCTGGCCCTGAGGTGACCAGGACAGGTGAATACAGGCATACCTCGGAGATACTGCTGGTTTGGTTCCAGACTATTGCAATAAAGCAAATGGGGCAATAAGGCAAGTCACACGAATTTTTTGGTTTCCAGTACATATAAACATTATGTTTACACTATGCTGTAGTCTATTAAGTGTGCAATAGCATTATGTCTAAGAAAACAATGTACATATCTTAATTAAAAACTAATGCTGCTGGAAAAATGGCACCAATAGACTTGCTCAATGCAGGTTTTTCACAAGCCTTCAATCTGTAAAAAATGCAGTATCTGTGAAGTGCAGTAAAACAACATATCGCTGTATTGGCCCAAAGTATAAGAGCCCTGCGAGAGCTGGGTAAAGGGGGTGGTAATGGGGGCGGAGGGGTATGGTTTTGGATTGGTTAGCTTGCACATGAAAGGTATATTCACAAGGGGGGAGTTTGTCATCTCTAGGAATTAGCTAGTCCTCAAAGGAGCAGTCTCTCCTGCACTAGCAAGGTCCCAGCTGCCAGAGCATTGAGAAGACAGAAAGTAAAGAAACACAGTCAATACAGGTCCTTAATAGTTTTTAAGAGTGTAAAGAGTGTAGAGATGTTCAGAGACCAAAGAGTTTGAGGACTTCTTGGCTAGGTTATGCACAGTAAAAAAGAAGCCCCAAATCTCAACGTCTTACAGCAAAGAGGGTTGTTCGTTGCTCAAGTGAAGTCTTCACACTTCTGATAGGTGGCATACAGTCATCCCTGGGGATCCTTGGGGGATCTGTTCCAGGACCCCCAAAGGATATCAAACTCTACGGGTGCTCAAGTCCCTTGTATTAAATGGTGTGGTATAGTCGGCCTTCTGTATCCGAGGATATGGAACCCACAGATGCAGAGGGCCTCCTATACAAAGAATAACAGAACATTTAAAAAAAAGTCATAATTTCAGAACAAAAGAAAATCATTTAAATTGAATTACTTTAGTTTAATGAGAAACTCCCTATATTATCCTTATTTGCTCAACTTTTTATCATGAATTAGTGAGATTTCATCACTACTTAGGAAGAGTTCAGGGACTGGTGCTTGGAAATTTCTGACATCTAGGACAATTATGGATGGAAATGACATGAAGAAGAGGAAAGACCTTACCTTGTTTATATGCTGAAAGGACCCAGCAGAGAGGGGGAAGGTTGAACATACTGGAAAAAGAGACACCTGAGAGAACTCCTGGAGGAGGTGCAAGAGCAAAGGAGGGAGCGGTCTGAAAGAGGAGGAGAGAGAGAGGAACCTCTCCTTCGAAAACTGGTTGGATAGGAGGAGAGGCTTCCCTTGAAGATAAGTTAGTTGAGGGAAGGAGGGAAGCTGCAAGAGTCCACCCCTAATGGCACTGATTTTGTCTATGAATCACAGGTGAGTTTACTGCTGGAGGTGAGCGGGGCAGGGAAGGTGGAGGGTTTAGGCCCATTGCAGGGCCTGGTGAAGGGAGCCAACGAAGCACAAACAACAGGAGACGAAGCGGAACCGAAGGCCCAGCTGAGTTTAGACCTTAAACAGTAACAGCATGAAACACATGGCAGCCTACCTTTCCTAACTCAGCTTCCTAACCCTGGCATTGAGTAGAGGTGGGGTTGGGGTGGGTGTAGGGAACTGATGTTCACTGAAAGGCTGTGTAGGGTGATGGTTAAGAGCACGGCCTTTGAAGTCAGCTGGCCTGAGTCAAAATCCTGTCACTTTCCTATTCAGTAAAATGGGGCCAATAATAGTCTTGTGGTGTTGTTTTACGTGGGTAACAGTGGTTTTGTGGAGTTGTTTTGAGGGCTAAATGACGATATATATGCTGTGGATTTTCTTTCCACATCCCTGCTTCTGGGGGTTAAGGGACCCACCTAGGTTTCATGATTAGGTGAGTGTAGGACTCTTGAAAAGGGACTGTTGGGCTGCACCCCGCAGGCCTGTGAGCCCAGTGTTTGCCCAGCTTGAAGACCGTAGCAGGACCCCAGAATCAGTGACGGAGACCTCAATGGTGTTCACGGATAGGAGGATCTTACCTGTGGGAAGCGAGGTCCGGGCGTGATGCCCCACCCTGTGGGGCAGACAGCGGCCGTCTTCACTGCCACGGGGAGAGGGAGGTTACCGGTTACAGGGGGAATTGACGTCAGCGGGGCTCATCGGTTACCAGGGACACCAGCGTGCGAGCCTGCCCCTCACCGCCCCTTTGATGAGCCGGCAAGGTGCGGACGTTCTGATCTAATGAGCGATCCCCAGCTGGGCCGGGGCGAGCATGCAGCCACGTACTGAGGAGGGAAGGTCAGTCAGGTGAGTAGGGGTAGGTGAGGCAGGGACTGGTCAGGCAGGGGACGCACAGCGAGCAAGGGAGCCGCCATCGTGGGGGGCTGACCATACAGGGACAACCCAGCTCCTCCGCCCTCCCTGCCCGTTTCCTTTGAGGCTCCTCCTCCGTGGTCCCCATGATCCTTTCTGGTTGTGGTGGGGAACGGAAGGCAGGTGTACCTGGTTCTCCCCCGTTTTGTTTCCAAAGTATACTTTGGCATAATCTCTAGGCCCTACTTTCTTCAGGCCTTTAGTTTTATATCTCAGTTACCTGTTTTAGAAGTAAACTACACCCTGCCTCTCGTTTGTGTTTTACTCTAATAATTCTAGCCTACCTATTCATCCACTTGCCCTCCAGAGAAGGACCTCTGGATCGCAGGGGGAGGTCACATATGTGGAAGAGGCAAAAGATAAAGGCATAAAAATATGTTTTAGAACATCTCTTCTTACCTACTAACTCCCTTAATTCTCCTGTGGGTAGATGTCTTCATCCCCCGAAAATACCCACCGCCGATGCTCAGAGGGGTCCGTAATGTGGGCAGAGTTACTTACGCAGCTGTTTACTGTCAGAGCAATAAAACGATTCTACGCCTGTGCTCTTCCACTTGGCGCTCTGCCCTGCCTCAAACCAAGGGCTGCACTGGTCCCGTGGCGGCCTGAGGGCTGGAGGCCTCGGAGGACTGGGGTGAGGGAGGCGTAGGTGCTGGTGGGAGAGTAAAGAGCCTAGGCGAGAAGAGAAAGAGGGGCTCTATGCGCAGAGAAGCAGGGGCTGATGAACAGGGAGAGAAGGAAGACGCGGAGGAGCTGGAATCACAGTGAAAGGGATGAGCAGGTGGGGAGGGGAAAGGAGGGATGACTTGTGGAACAATGGGAGGTGAAGCTGACGGTTTTACGGGGTTCACTTCCAGGTGATGACGAGTAGCCACAGGACTACTGAAGAGAAGCTGAACACCACTGGTGTGGAGGACACGAAGAAGCACGAGTTCCAGCTGCTTGAGTGAAAGTTGAAAAACAGATCTGATGTCAGAGTCCTTTACAGATGCTTGAGGAGTGAGCTTGTGGTTGAAAACAGAGCAGGCAGGGGCCCGGGTAGCAGAGGCCCGGAGCTGGTGCAAGGCAGGAGCCTCCCGGGAAGAGGGGCTGCAGAGGTAGAAAGAACCTTGGTTTTTAACTGTAGCACGTGGCAGTTCTCATCCATGACTCTGCATGGTCCTCCCAGCAATCCTATGAGATGCATACGGGGCAGGAAATAGACTTTCTCCGCGAAAACCAGCTGCGAAGCATCGGCACTGGGACGCAGACCACGTCTCCTGACTTGATCCACGCTGTCTGTAGTTTCCCATGAGAGTCTTGATCCTCTGCGTACTATTCACAGTAGGAGATCAACCTCTTAGAGAGAAAACTTATAGTCTCTACATAGAAATGAAAGAACTTTTCTCTAAGTTTTCTTCACCCCAGACTCTACGTTAAAAATCTTCAGGCTGTAAATTGTGAGAAAGAGCTGTTGGACTGTCAGGAATTGGTGCAGGTGAGGTTCTTATGGTGCCATCTAGTGTCCGTGATTGGACTTACAAAACTTTGGCTATAAGTATTCTGAAAAATAATTTATTTAAGGAAATAGCAAGTAACTGATTAATTTTGCAAAAGAATAGACATTAAAACACCTAATATTTTCCTCTCCCTGCCGGGAAGATTTATTAACCTGCCCTCTTGATCACCCCGAGAGCTAGACCAATGCAGTGAATTACTTCATTGCATAACACAGAAATTATGACCTAGTGAAGTCCAAGGTTACCTTATTTTCTTTTCACTATACCAGTTCATCCAAGACCTTAAAGATCATGAAGCTTGGTGCTAGAAGTGTCTGAGGCATTCAGGTCTTCATTCAGTAGAATGATGTATACAGCAATGCTTCACAAACTATAAAATGTTAAGCAGAAGTATTATATAGAGCTATTATTTCACACATACGATTCCATACCCTTGACACACCTCCCTTCTAAGCCTCATAACATATTTATAAGATAAGAGTTGCTATCTAGACTTTACATCTGAAGAAGCTGAGGCTCAGAGATGTTATATGACTTGCCCAAGGTCATAGAGCTAGTTTTCTCTTTGCTGTACTACATTGCCACTATGACACTGATATAAGGAATTAATATGAATTTATTCAGCAGAAATTTATTAATGCTCACTAGTACCATCCGTTGGGTTAGGAACAAGGTATATAAAGATTTATGACTGTTGGGAACTGAATGTTTGTGTCCAACTAAAATTCGTATGTTGAAGCCCTAGCCCCTAATGTGACATATTTGGAGGTAGGGGCTTTGTGGAAGTAAAGTTAAATGAGGTTATAAGGGTAGGGTCCTGATCCAATAGGATTACGTCCTTAAGGATAGGAAGAGAGACCAGATCCAGATCTTGCTTTCTCTCGGCAGGCACATGCAGCAAGAAGGCAGCTGTCTGCAAGCCAGGAACAGAACTCTCAACAGAACCCGACCATGCTGGCACCCTATCTCACTTTCAGCTCCAGAACTGGGAGAAAATTAATTTCTGTTGTTTAAACCACCCAGTGTATGGTATTTTGTTACAGCAGCCCAGCCCAAGCCAACTAAAACAATGAATATCTACTCCCCCTAAGCTGCTTCCAGCTTTGTTAGGGAAGTCAGTTGTTAGATAAATCACAACCCAACTTGCTGAGATAGATGTATGGACACCTCATATTTCTAAATGATTGCCTTAGAAAGAATCCTGATGAGACTGGTGGTGACAGGCTACCACAGATGTCAGACAGCTCTAAACTCAAATACATTTAAGAGATGACCTCTTACTTAGAGGTACCTTGTCATTAATAAACATGGACTTTCTCTCAGAACCCCGTGTGCCCTCTTTGCGTAGGAGATGGGATGGAGTTGCGGAGCCAGTGACTAAATGTGGCTTTGGGTTCTGGTTCAAGAACAGAACCTGTGGTCCTCAGCTGCTACATCTATCAGATGAGATGGTTTTGACTAGCTGCCATCTGAGGCAGTCATCTGAATCTTTTTGCTCACTTTGTCCCTAGAAGAGTTTTGAAAAACTGTGAAACTGTTTCCACTTTTGAAAGTTGACATCTAAAATTTTCCATTAGAAATGTAGTTTTAAAGAATGTAATTTCCATTATACTATAAATATTGACATTTTAAAATAAAATCATCACATGACTCTTATGTTTCCAGTACCATCAAAATAACATATTTATTAGAAATTCACTATCATTCATAAAAAAGACTGCCTTTCACATCATTCCTTTTTCTCAATGAAATATTATTTTCACTCCATTCTCCATTCCCAGAATTTTATGTAATGCAGTGTATTTTTATGTTTGAAAGTCTTTTAAAATTAAAATTAAAAATTAAAATTACCTGAAAGTTTTATTATCATAATTATCAGTAGTTAAAATTTGAAACAATATATTATAAATTTTGATAATAATTACACATAATTAGTAAAATTTTATTGGATACATCTCTCAAAATCTATTGATGAATGTTATTTATTGTTAGAAAGAGATACAATTTAATCTAGATTCAATTCCTATTTTGGGGTTTTACAGATATAAGCACTCAGAGACACTGTTCTCATAAATAGATGAAAATAGTTTTATTATAGTAAAGTCATTCAATTATTTCAACTTCTGAATTGCATGCCAAAAGTATCTCACAGTAATCTCTCATTAAATGTTATTTTAAATCATCAACTTTAGGTTCTCCATCAAATTTGTTGAAAGCAAAGAATTAGAAACCCCCTGAATTACAAAAGGATTGATTATCCAGTCTTTACAGTCAATCTGGGACTACTATAGGACAATCATCTCACTTATAAACACTAATTCTAAGGAAGAGTGCTAAGTAAGGCAGAGAGCCTTGCATGTCACCTGGATGACCTAAGATGCTACCAATGTTTCTTACCTATACTCTGCTTGGTTCTCTCAACACTCTCCCTCAGGAGCAATGCTTTCTTTGAGTAAAATTATCATCACTCTTATAACCACACTCTACATTATATCTGAATGAACATATTGGCCAAACTGCTCCACTGAATACCAAAATACCCACTCTTAAAGAGAAGAAAAGGAAAGACATAAAGCCTGAATGCAAATTTTTGATGCCTTATTTTGGAGGCTTCTCTGAAAGCAGAAGTGCCATCCATTAGAAATACAATGTGAGCCATATATGTAATTTAAAATTTGTTTGAAAAGCAAAAAGAAGCAGGTGAAATTAATGTTATATGTAATGCAATATTTCCAAAATATAATCATTTCAACATTCAGTCAATATAAAAAGTTAAAAATGAGGTAGTTTTACATTTTTTTTTTTTTTGGTACTATTCCTTGTAGTATTTTATACAAGCAGCAAATCTTAATTCATACCAGCTACACTTCAGGTGCTCAATATCCACATGTGACTAGTGACTATTGTATTGGACAACACAGCCCTTGAGAGACACACTGTAGTAAGATTTGGGATGGATAAGAGAGCAGTCTTTTGTTTTTGTAAAGTAAGAATATGGTGAACATAAGCGAAGTGGTCAGAAAGGAAAATAGTCCTATCCATGCCCTCGTACAGCTGTGAAAGGTATCTTTCACCCCAGGGCCTATGCTGCACAGCTGTATGAAGTGGCCCTGGTGTACCTCAAGAGATAGAGGTACCCCACTTTGAAGATCATTATTTTAAGGTGAATTCTAGCTGCCAGGGTCTTTGGAAAATAATGCAATGATAATGAAATTATGCCGCCTTATCTTCTGGAGAAGACCTAGTCAACTATCCTCTAAAATTCTGGAGCAAGTAAAAAGAAAAAATTCATGAGACAATGATTAGCAAAAGATCTAGAAAGCCCTTGTTACTTTGTCAGCAATATCCTGGTATGACTTTTTTAAGTCATACCAAGTATGGTTGACAACCTACCTTATTGCAAGTAGAGAGTTTTTGGTAATAGTAGGGTGATGTTTTCTCCTCTGACTTTGATGGAGACAAGATGAGGTTATATGAAAATCATCAACCTAACATCAGATTACTCTAGGAGGTGAAGATTTCCTATGTTAGGGCACAGAAATGACTAAGAATCTCTTCCTTACCTCTATTTTCTTAGGAAACTTCTACAATTTGTCCCTCTAGCTCTTTCTAAATTCCAGTGTACAGTATGAATGTTGGGCTTCCTTTCCAAAGGAACCCAGATGCTTGTCCTAAAAGGTAAGTATAAAGAAGTACTCTATGATATGTCTTAGTTGGCTTGGGCTGCCATGACAAAATACCATAGACTGGGTGGCTTAAACAACAGAAATTTATTTTCTCACAGTTCCGGAGATTGGGAAGTACAAGATCAAGGTGCTAGCTGATTTGGTTTCTGCTGAGAGCTTTCTTCCTGGCTCTCAGATGGCTGCCTTCTGTGTCCTCCATGGTAGAGAGAGAAGTCTGGTGTCTCTTCCTTTTCTTATAAGGACACCAACCCTGTCAGATTAGGGCCCCACCTTTACGACCTCATTTAACCTTCATCACCTCCTCACAGGTCCTATCTCTAAATGTCTTAGTGAATTCAAGCTGCTGTAACAAACTACCATACACTGGATGGCTTAAACAACAGAAATTTATTTCTTACAGTTCTGGAGACTGGAAGTTCAAGAGCAGGGTGCCAGTACGGTTGAGTTCTGGTAAGGAAAGTTTTCTGATTTGTAGACTGCTGACTTCTCCTTATATCTGCACCTGGCAGAGAGCAGAGAGGAAGAGCAAACTTTCTTGTGACTCTTTTTAAAAAAATTAATAAATGTAATTTATTTTTGGTATTTATAATTTTTTACTGAAATATAATCAACTTACAATGTTTCAGGTGTACAGCAGTGATTCAGTTATATATATATATATGTGTATATATATATATATTCTTTTTCAGATTATTTTCCATTATAGGTTACTACAAGATATTGAATATAGTTCCCTGTGCTATACAGTAGTCCTTGTTGTTTATGTATTCTATATATAGTAGTGTGTATCTTTTAATCCCAAATTCCTAATTTATCCATCCCCTCTCCTTTCCCCTTTGGTAAGTGTAAGTCTGTTCTCTGTGTCTGTGAATCCATTTCTGTTTTGTAAATAAGTTCAGTTGTATCATTTTTTAGATTCCATATATAAATGATATCATAGGATATTTGTCTTTCTCTCTCTGACTTACTTCACCTAGTATGATAATCTCTAGGTCCGTGTTGCTACAAACCATATTATTTCATTCTTTTTTATGGCTGAGTAGTATTCCATTGTATAAATATACTACCTCTTCTTCATCCATTCATCTGTCATTGGACATTTAGGTTGCTTCCATGTCTTGGCTATTGTAAATAGTGCTGCTATGAACATTGGGGTGAATGCATTTTTTTGATTTAGAGTTTTCATCTTTTCCAGATATATGCCCAGGAGTGGGATTGCTGGATCACATGGTAACTCTATTTTTAGTTTTTAAGGAACTTCCATACTGTTCTCCACAGTGGCTGCAGCAATTTATTCCTACCAACAGTGCACAAGTGTTCCCTTTTGTCCACACCCTCTCCAGCATTTATTATTTGTAGACTTTTTGATGATGGCCATTCTGACTGGTGTGAGGTAATACCTCACTGCAGTTTTGATTTGCATTCCTCTAATTATTAGCGATGTTGAGCATCTTTTCATGTGCCTGCTGGCCATCTGTATGTCTTCTTTGGATAAATGTCTGTTTAGGTCTTCTGCCCATTTTTTAAAATAGATTTATTTATTTTTATTTATTTAGTTTTGGCTGTGTTGGGTCTTCGTTGCCGTGTGTGGGCTTTCTCTAGTTGAGGCGAGTGGGGGCTACTCTTCATTGCAGTGCATGTGCTCCTCATTGTGGTGGCTTCTCTTGTTGCAGAGCACGGCTCTAGGTGTGCAGGCTTCAGTATTTGTGGCACTCGGGTTCAGTAGTTGTGGCTCACAGGCTCTAGAGTACAGGTTCAGTAGTTGTGGTACATGGTCTTAGTTGCTCCGCGGCATGTGGGATCTTCCTGGACCAGGGCTTGAACCCATGTCCCCTGCACTGGCAGGCAGATTCTTAACCACTGCATCACTAGGGAAGTCCCTTCTGCCCATTTTTTGATTGGGTTGTTTGTTTTTTGATATTGAGCTGTATGAGCTGTTTGTATATTTTGGAGCTCAATCGCTTGTTGGTTGCATCATTTCCAAATATTTTCTCCCAGTCTGTAGGTTGTCTTTTCATTTTGTTTATGATTTCCTTTGCTGTGAAAAAGCTTTTAAGTTTAATTAGGTCCCATTTGTTTATTTTTGGTTTTGTTTCCATTACTCTAGGAGACAGACCCAAAAAAATACTGCTGCGATTTATGTCAAAGAGTGTTATGCTTATATTTTCCTCTAGCAGTTCCTGTACTCCAAAAACTATACGATGAAGATGACACAAACAGATGGAAAGATATACTGTGTTCTTGGATTGGAAGAATCAATATTGTTGAAATGACCATACTACCCAAAGTAATCTAAAGGTTCAATGCAAACCCTATCAATTTACCAATGGCGTTTTTCACATAACTGGAACAAAAAAATTTTAACTGTGTGTGGAAACAGAAAAGAAACTAAATAGCCAAAACCATCTTGAGAAAGAAGAACAGAGCTAGAGGAATCACGTGCCCTGACTTCAGACTATACTCTAAAGCTACAGTAATCAAAACAGTATGGTACAAAAAAACAGACACATAGATCAATGGAATAGGATAGAAAGCCCAGAAATACACCCATGCACTTATGGTCAATTAATCTATGACAACAGAGGCAAGAATATACAATGGAGGAAAGACAGTCTCTTCAATAAGTGGTGCTGGGAAAATTGGACAGCTACATGTAAAAGAATGAAATCAGAACATTCTCTAACACCATACACAAAAATAACTCAAAATGGATTAAAGACCTAAATGCAAGACCAGATACTCTTGTGACTCTTATAAGGTACTAATCTCATTCATGAGGACTCCACCCTCCTGACTCATTTGATCCTAATTACCTCCCAATGGCCCCACCTCCTAATACCACCCCATTTGAGTATAGGGTTTCAACACATGAATTTTGGGAGGACACAAATATTCAACTCATATCACCAAATATAGTTACATTGGGGGTTAGGGTTTCAACATATGAATTTGGAGGGGCCATGATTCAGTCCATAGCAGATATTAAGGCACTAAGGGTATGGAATTCCATTTTAGAAGCTCTTCAAATAATTTAAGATAATCAGCTGCCTGAATTATTTGTTTAGGATGAAATTCTGTTTAGCTGGAGGCAAAAGACTCATTTAATATTTTCCAGAATTCCAAGTCTTTTTATAACATCATCCTCTGTCATCTCCTTATGTATGAAATGGTTTGAATTTCATGATAAAATTTCATTATGACACACTTCTCCCAAGAAAAACTCTTGTGGACAATTTTGGGGGTTTTTAGGTAAACTATTACTAGTGCAAGATATTTTTTAATGAACTATTTCTTATTTTTTCCCTGTAAAGTTATTTCTTCTAGTCTCAGAACTGCAAAGACATAGTAGCTCCCACCCCCAAAGTCCTATTTAAAAATAATGAGCATTCTACAATCAAGAGACATGCTGAAAAGGGGGGGGGGTGTCTTTCAAATAAATACACAGGTGTTCCTAGAGTAGTTAATTTTTAAGTGAAACTAGTGATACTTCCTGCCAAGCATGAGTATAGTACATGAACCTGTGAAACTAGAATAAACTAAAAAGTACCTGTGACTACTTTAGAAACTGATGTACGGAATACACTTGTAGTCTATTTTTTATAGCTGTGACATTGGGAAATTCCATAGAGTAAAAATATAGGGTGTTTTAACTTTGCTGTAAAATACGAGTTTTTGGTATTGAAGAGGGAGATATGCATCCAACTTGTACTAAGTTCCTTATAGAGAATTTAAAAAATCAATCATTCCAACAAATAAAAACTGTAATGGCTCAGTAGTATTCTTCATGAACAGTTACTGTAAATAAGGGCTGAAGTATTCAAAGAAAAGGAGCTCAGAATCTTTCATGCATTAACTATTCTAGGCAAGACCATTGAAGAAGTAATATCAGTTTGAGATGGTTCAAAATATGTTACCAAGTCTAAGGACTTACACATTATTATATCACAATTTTACTTTTAGTTATCTAATTTAGGAATGTTTGATTCTAAGAAGAAGCTGGAAACTAACTGGAATTGTCTCTAGCAATGTTATTATATAGGCTTTTACTTAGGCTTATAGATTTTTCTGCTATTTTTTATTCATCTTGACATAACAATAGGCTAATTGTAATTATATCACAGTTCATGGGCTTACGTTTCACAACTCCCTCTTAGAAACTCTGATTTAGTTTGTGACTTATTTAGTTTACAAACTTGTTCTCTAATAATTTAGTTCTGTAATGCTGGTTAAAAAATTTTTGGACATTCCCAATATGCACATATACATTAAAAATACACACACATACCTCTGTGTTTATGTACTATGTATACTAAAACACATACACAATAGCAATTTTAAAGGATTAAAGATGAAATAATTAAATTTTAAATTTAAATCTTTCTATTGAAGTACAAAATAAGAACATGATTTGACATTCTTCCTTATTTTGGAAAGTCTTGGTTTATCATTTTGTGACATGGTGATTTGAGTTTGATTTCTTTCTAATATAATAGACTTTGGGGGGGAATAGTTTTAGATTTATAGAAAAATGGATATGATAGTACAGAGCTCCTATATACCCTGTACCCAATTTCTCCTATTACTAACATCTTACATTAGTATGGTATATTTATTACTTAATGAGCCAATTTTGATCCATTATTGTTAACTAAAGTCCATAGTTTATTCATACTTCTTTTGTTTAACCTAATGTCTTTTTCTGTTCCAGGACCCCATCCAGAATACCACATTACATTTAGTTGTCATGTCTCCTTAGGCTCCTCTTGAGTGATAGTTTCTCAGACTTTTCTTGTTTTTGGTGGCCTTGACAATTTTGAAGAGAACTGGTGAAGTAATTTTTAGGATGCCCCTCTAATGGAGTTTGTAATTTGTCTGGTGTTCCTCTCATTAGACTGGGGTTATGGGTGTTTGGAAGATCACAGAGGTGTGGTGCCCTTTGCATCCGATCATATCAAGGTTACATACCATCAGTATGATTGATCACTGAGCTCAGGTCGCATTGTAACCTGGCCCATGGGTAAGTATTCATTTCTGCTAAGGTCCATCAGCAAGCCAAAACTTGTTTCTCACAAGGAGAGTAGTTATCTTCACAGGATGGCAGGGCTTTGCTACAAAATCCTAAAGGTTTGCATTGTGATTCACTTATATGTACTTGCCAAAGACTCCAAATATCTCTATCTGCCACTTCAAGCATCACTGGGTCAACTGAATCATATGACCCAAGTGGAAAAGTAACTTGCACAGCAGCCTGGACCGTTGCAGAGACTTCTCTTCGCTCACTTGGTGTTATGCCTCTTTTTTTTTAACAGTAGGAGGGGCCAGATGTAACAACTTATCCTTCACTTAGAAGTGATATCTTGATATACTCAACTCCAAGGGACCCCTAGAAATTTCACTGAGGTAGAAGGCCTCTGAATTGGGGGGGATTTACTTCCCATCCTCTGACATGCAAATATCTTACCAATATGTGTACAGTAATTGGTACTTCCTGTCTACCAGGACTAATCAGCATATCATCATCAACGTAATAGACCAGTGTGATGTTCTGTGGAAGGGGAAGGGGATTTAGTCTCTGCAGACTAAATCATGACATAGGGCTGGAGGGTTGATATAGCCTGTGGTGGGACAGTGAAGGTGTGCTGCTGACCTTGTCAGTTGACTCCTTCCGGTGGTCTTTTTCAACACATATAAAGGAAAAAGCATTTGCCAGATCAATAGCTGCACACCAGGTACTTGGAAATGTGTTGATTTGCTCAAGCAATGAAACCACATCTGGTTTAGCAGTGCAACAGGGATCATCACATAACCGGATTTACAAAAATCCAATCATGCTCCAAGATCCATCTGTCTTCTGCACATGCCAAATAGGTGAGTTGAAAAGGGATGTGATGCATATCACAACCTTTGCAACTTTCAAGTTCTTGATAGTGGTACTAATCTTTGCAATCCCTCCAAAAATGTGGTATTGTTTTGGTTTACATTTTTATAGGTAGCAACAGTTCTAGTGGCTTCTATTTGTCCTTTCCTACAGTAACAGCCTTCACTCTACAGGTCAGGGGACCATTGTGGGGATCCTGCCAGCTGCTGAGCATGTCCATTTTTTATGCATTCTGGAACTGGGGAAATAACCACAGGATGTGTTCAGAGACCCACTGGGCCTAATATAAGATGAACCTGAGCTAAAATTCCACTGATAATTTGACCTTCACAAGCCCCTACTCTGATAGGTAGATACAGTGATATTTTGGGTTTCCATGAATTAGGTCAAACCCACTGTCTACTAAGCCCCAAAAGTCTGGTTATTTCCTTTCCCCCAATGCACAGTCACTCTTGTTGATGGCTATAGGACCCTGTGGGGTAGGCTGGGGAAAAAATTAACACTATACATTTTTGGCACTGAAGTAGGGTCCTTCCTCAAGAAGACCTGGCCTCCCCTTCATTCAGAGTTCTGGGTATGTAAATTGGCTCAAGCCTGGGAACTGATTGAGGGGCTGTGACTTTCTGTTTTGGTGACACAAGTTAGGGTTTCTGTTCATAGACCTGGAACTCTTCTGCTTATATATTTTTTGGCTGCGCTGTGCAGCTTGTGGGATTTTAGTTCCCTGACTAGGGATTAAACCAGGGCCCTTGGCAGTGAGAGCACTGAGTACCACCAGGGAGTTCCCAGAACTCTTCTGCTTATAAAGACCAAGTAAGAATTTAGTAATTATCCATCTATTTCTTTTCTAGGGACACCATGATCAACTAGCCAATACCATAGGTCTTTGCGAGTCAGATAATTCTGATTACTGCTTTGGCTCAGCTGTCCATTACAGCAACCACACTGGTCCCTACCTGCCACCCTGAGATCCCATCATCACCACTGCATTTAAGAATCTGTTTGATGATAACAGATTCCATTGTAAGATACATCTGAATACAGAGAGGAGCAATTGCAGATCTCTTCAAGGTGCTGGGACTCACTTCACAAATTACTTCTCATAGTCATGTTGAAGGGTAATGTCCTCTGGACCCTCCTGAGGTGGGTGAGAAAGTCTTACATGATAAATCAACTCTAAGATTCCCATCTTCCCAAGACTTTGGAGATCTTCCTCTACAGTATCCTAGGCAGTTCTGGCACTTCAACTTCATTTAGTGTAGACACTTTTGGGTGGAAGGAAGTCAGTGATCAATGGTGTTTTTGCCAGTTTCTTCTCACAGTGAGTCCATTGGGCTCTGAAAGCCATCTTGTGGTTATTTTCTTAGTTCCACAGGTACAATTGGAAGAGACATACTCAGCAAACAATCAAACAAACTTAATCTTTTTCTAACCCTTTGAGGTAAAATGTATCTGCTTTGTAGGCTCTTATCAATAAATTCAGCCTGATAGTATTTTACAAGCCTTCATCTTTATCCCTGTATTAGTTTCCTAGGGTGGTTACTGCAACGTACTACAAACCGAGAGGCTTAAAACAACAGCAATTTATTCTCACAGTTCTTGAGAGGAGATATCTGAACTCAAGTTGTCAGCAGGGCCATGCTTCTCCTGAAGGCTCTTTGGAATAACCTTTGTCTTTTCCTAGCTACCAGCAGCTCCTGGCATTTCTTGGCTTCTAGCTACATCACCCCAATCTCTGCCTCCATCTTCACATATCCTAATTCCTTCTGTGTTTATATATGTCTGCATCCTCTCTTCTTAAATAAGGATACCAGACATTGGATTTAGGACCCACTCTAATCCAGCAGGACCTCATTTTACCTGATTACATCTTCAAAGATTATTTCCAAATAAGGTCACATTGCATTTCCAGTTGAAGAATGAATTTTAGGGGACACTAGTCATCCCAATATAATCCCACACCCTTAACATCCATACAAAATTTGACTGCATATTCTTTTGTATGCTCTGAATTTTTTTAGCATGTGTATTTTACTTTTTCAAATAAAATTAAAGTGGAAAACCCGCCACAGTTCTTTGCCATAAAATGCAAGTATTCTTTCCAGCCAGTTTCTCCCTTTGATGCCCATTACTACATAGTCTCCCTATATTGGTTTCCCTGTCCCTTTTCCAACCTTTTCTCTAACTGCAGACAAAATGACCTTTTAAAATAATCTCCTTCCGATCTTTCAAGGAGGATCAAACACAAGGTTCCCCGTTAGCTGAAGGAGGCTTTTCAAGATCTGGTCTCCAGTACCCTTCTTCCAGGTTCATCTTTCAATAAAACCCCATTATGAACCCATTTTACCCCAGGACCCCTTGTAGGTTTCCGAACTGCCCAAGCCATTCCCTTCCTCCATACTTTGGCCCTGTGCTCTTTGCCCCCTGCACCCATGACTGCTGCTCATCTTTAGCAGCTACTCTGCTATTCCCTCCCTGGACAGGAAACATATTTGTCTTCTCATCTTTGAAGTCTGTTAATATTTTCCCTTTGCTCTTGCTCCTTCTCAATCAAATTTCCTATTTGGTTTTTTTTTAATAGATTTATTTAATTAATTAATTTATTTATTTTTGCTGCGTTGGGTCTTCGTTGCTGCAGACTTTCCCTAGTTGCGGTGAGCGGGGGCCACTCTTTGTTGTGGTGCATGGACTTCTCACTGCAGCAGCCTCTGTTGTTGCAGAGCATGGGCTCCGGACTTCGGTAGTTATGGCACGAGGGCTCAATAGTTGTGGCTCGCAGGCTCTAGGGCACAGCCTCAGCAGTTGTGGCAAGCGGGCTCAGTAGTTGTGGCTTGCGGGCTCTAGAGCGCAGCCTCAGTAGTTGTGGCATGCGGGCTCATAGTTGTGGCTCGCGGGCTCTAGAGTGCAGGCTCAGCAGTTGTGGCACGTGGGCTCAGTAGTTGTGGCCTGCAGGCTCTAGAGTGCAGGTTCAGTAGTTGTGGCATGTGGGCTCAGTAGTTGTGGCTTGCAGGCTCTTGAGCACAGGCTCAGTAGTTGTGGCTCGCGGGCTCTAGAGCGCAGGCTCAGTAGTTGTGGCTCGTGGGCTCTAGAGTGCAGGCTCAGCAGTTGTGGCAGGCGGCTCAGTAGTTGTGGAGCACGGGCTTAGTTCCTCAGCAGCATGTGGGATCTTCCCAGACCAGGGCTCTAACCCATGTCCCCCGCATTGGCAGACAGATTCCTAACCACTGCGCCACCAGGGAAGCCCCCCAAATTTCCTATTTGAAAGAATGTAGTCCAACAACACACACACACGCGGCTGCGCTGGCCCACCGGTTGGGTAGGACCGTGTCCCCCTTCTCACAGAGGGGATGGCTGTTAACTCAGCTCTGGAGCGACAAGCGCGGCACCACGCCGAAGGCCAGAGCCCGCCGGGCTCCAGGCTCGGGGCGGGTGGTGACGGCATCGCCCCTGGGAGGCCGGGGAAGCCGCACATCACCCACTCGGACCACATCCCTCGCTCTACAGCCGAGGAAACTCCTCCGGCGGAGGGCGAGGCTCCGAAGCCCAGAGCGACACTGTAAGGCGCCCAAACATGTTAGTGCCCTTCACGCCCCAGGCCGGCCCTCCTCCTCCTCACCGAGGCCGAGTCCCGCCACTTGTCCAGCGCTTTCTCTCTCTCACGCCCGGGTACGCGAGGACGAACAGCTACCGCGAGCCTGAGGTCAATGACCGCGCGCGGGGAACTCTGGGGCGGGCCGGCGGCGCGCGGGGGTGGAGCACGCGCCATAGCGCTTCGCGTGGGCGGTCCTCTCGGGCTGCTCGGCCCGCGCAGGCGCATGCGCAGGCTCCGCGTCGCAGGACTCCCGGCCGTCGCGGGCCGCGCCCACTCGTCGCGGGTCAGAGGCCGCGGGGCGGGCAGTGGTGACGCGCGCGGAAGCGTCCTGTGCGCCGTCGGTAGCCGGCAGGCAGCAGCGCTGCAGTGGCGGCCACTGCCGGGTGCCCCGACGGGAGGGGCTCCAGATTGCTGGGAGGCGGCCGAACCCCTGCGGCCCCGCCGCCGGCGGAGGCCCCATGAGTCGGGGGACGATGCTTCAGCCCGGAGCGTGGCCGGGGGAGAGCTGTGCCGAGAAGCCGGCGCGGGAGGCGGGGGCCGCGGCGCTGGAGGGCGAGAAAGCGGTGGCCGGGGGGCAGCCGCTAGCCGCGGTGCGGTGCCCGGCCGAGCAGTGAGTGCGGGTCGCGGGGCGGGGACGGCGGGGCGGCGTGGGGCCCCAGGCTCGGCACCCACGGGCGGGCGTGGAGTGGGGTGGGGTGGGCGGAGCAGGAGCCGGCGGAGGGCCCTTCGCCCCCTTGCTTTTAAGTAAGGTCGTCGGTGAAGGCACTTTTGTATCCAATGTGTCCGATGACAAAAGTTTTTCCGGAAGGCGTGTTTTAAAATTCTGGTTATCCAGTACCCTCCCCCGCTTTTTTGACATTTCCATAGCTCTAAAGCTAAAGAAATCTCCAGCAACTTGGGAAACAGACTCCAGAAGCATATTATCTTATAACTCACTCCATTAGCGCTTCCCCCCAACCTGTCGCGGGAAGGGACTAAGGTTGTCGCTGTCACAACCCCAGGAAAGCTGAGCCACGCGACCTGTTTGTTCTTGGAAGGCAAGTCTGCGCTTGATGAGCGTCCCACCTGTTGGACAGACTTTGGACGGAGTCTGCCCCAATTCTTTTGCCTGTTAGCTGCTTAACTCGATGTCCCCAACCGCCTTGATTTTCAAATGCGAAAGGCAGTGCTGCTTAGATCAATTCCTTATTGAACTGTAAAGGCGGCTGCGTACATCGGAAGAGTTTATAGTTTCTGCAAGGATTTGGGGGCAGGGGTGGAAGCAGAATATAAACTTGAAGGCTGAAACTTTTCTGCACTTTCAAGTTTTAGTCACATATAAATGCCTTTGGAATTCCAAAATTGACGAAAGTACTCAGGTAACCAGTTTGACAGAGATCTTAATTGGCCGGAAAGTGTGCTTTCCCCCCCCCCCCCCATTTCCTAAAAAGGGGTCCTGGGGGAGCTGTTATTGCAGATAATGTATTATAATAATTCTCGCTTGCATGGCTCTTTATCGTGGGCTTTGACCTTCTCATTGAGCACCCAAGCCCCTTGGGATAGTGTTATCCACACTTAATGGGTTAAGATTTAGAGCAGGAGGTCTCAAACTCCTGCCCCCAGGAGCTAGGCAGGTGTTCCATGGGTTCCTGGAGAGCTGAGTCCTATGGGGACAGGGTCCACTAGGTTGCAGCCTATAGAAGATTCCAGATATTCTGACTTTTGTTTGAAATGTCCTGATTTGTATTTTATTTTCAAATTACATCCAGGTGTTTCACTTTTATTTTTTAAAATTTTTTGTCCGTGCCACACGGCTTGCAGGATCTTAGTTCCCCCGCCAGAGATCGTAACCACTGGACTTCCAGGGAATTCCCCTGATTTTTAAATAGTAACCTTTTATTTTATTTTTTAATTGAAACCACTGTGCACGCCCGTGCGTGTGCAGATGTGAGCCCATGTGAGCAGATGTGGCTGCAGTTTTGCTCCCTGGGCTTGAGCCCTACCTGAGACGCTGCAGCGGGTAAAGTTGGGGTGGGCATGGGGGTGGTCTTTGCCTCTTCCCCTTCCCAGCCCGTGCTGGTTCCAGCCTGCAGCTTCCAGGCCGACTGCTGCTACCTCACTTAGGCCCCGGTGGTCTGAGCTGCGCTCCCACCTAGCGGCCCCTGGCCCTCAGATGCTGCTTCTCAGCCTCAGCTGTGTCGTGCCCTCCTGGGAGATGCAGAAACTTTGAAGTCCGAACCACGGTCCCCCAAATACACAGAGTTATTTGGCAAGCTTTTCTACTGGAGGTGGTTCCTGGAGTCTGAGCACCTGGGGAAATGGGTCATGGTGCAAAAGGAACACTCTTCCCTGGCGAAAAGGTTTTGTGGCACAGGTGCCTCTTCTCTCTACTGTCAGTAGAATTATGGGCGTGGAGCTGAAGGGAATGTAAACAACCCAGCCTAGGTTTGTCATTTTATCCATTAGGAAACTGAGTTGCAGATTTGATAGGTGCAGCTTGGCCAGGGAGGCACAGGGAGTAGGTTTCAGGGCCAGGTTCCCTGATGCCTGGGTGGGGACCTCCCCCCATGTCTTTCTGGCTTCCTCAGCAAAACTAGGTAGAGGAACATGACATATAATCATGCAAACTTCACTTTTTTTTCCTTCTGGAATAGATATTCCAATTTGCTGTTTATTTACTAGCTTAATTTCTTTTTCTTCCTATTTTTGTTGTCTCTGATGAGCTCATTCTCTTTTAACTCTCATAAGAGAACAAGGGGGAGCCAGGGAAAGGAGGTGAAGATAACTTCAAATATCAGCTTCTGAACATCATATCTTACGTTCTGGGCTTTCCTGTTTATTATATGGGCAGTGGGGCTACTTCTCATTGCACTCTGATATTTTCTTAAGGGCTAGAGAAACTGTGCTGCAGCATATAAACATTGCCATTATATAGTTTGCAGTATAATGTGTGCACATCAGTTCTTACATGATGATATATGCAGCCTAATAGTTGAGTGTAGATATAAATAAATAGTGTAATGCCTGAACTAGGTCCTAAAATAGTTTTTGAATCTTGTGCTGTTCTGTCATTGGAGCCAAATCCCTTCTTCCCACCCAGAGAGTTAGGTTTGACGTGCACAGGAATTGAGTAAAATATTTGCATCTGGAAATATGAAACACCATAAAATGCAGATGTTTTGAGATACCCCGCAGAGTCATTTTAATTCATTCAGTGGATAGAAATTACGAATACAAATCACAGCCCAACTTTTGTAGCCATTATGTTGTACATTCGGGCTGTGACTCTGAGAGGTGCAGTGAAGGGTAGGGGAAGGGATGGCTCATTTCCTACAGGCTGTACTGTAGGACACCAATTCCTTGTGACTAAGCTCACTGTGTTTTGCAAGGGAGAGAAATAGTGGGGAAGAAAGATGTAAAAATCATATGGATAAGCTACTTCCTAAATCTCTTTCCTTCCTTTCCTTTCTTTCCTTTTTTTCTTAGTTCACTTGAGAGCTGTGGTTGGCTGACATCCCTTGGACAAGCCCTAAGGATGGCTCACAAGATGATTCAGGGTCCCTTTTGAGGAAGTATTAGGTCAGACCAGATTCAGTTGACTTTTCTGGAAATTTCCTCACTCCTCCTATCAGCAGGTCTCCTATACTCCATCCCCTGCTCACCTGACCCATACGGTTGAAACTTACGCTGTGTCACTTCTTCCTCTTGGCTAAGCTAATACTACAGTCCTTGAGGACCAGGATGGTTCTGGGACATGGTTGGTGGCCAGGCTAGACATGCTTAGGGAATTGAGAAGTGAGACTACTCCATGGTCCTCCTCTGTCTGCCTGACGGTGGGACAGGGTTTGAATCTGGGGTCTACAGGCTGGCTGTGTGTAGGGGGGAGCATGGTGTGTCTGTGTACCCCTCTGGAGTGGAAGGCAAAATTATGTGTGTATGTTTTTCTGGACTTAGGTTCTGAGGAGAGCTGTGGATTCTCAGAAGGGCTGTGAACAACAAACTGTGAAGCCATTGTCCTCGGGTGTTGCTAAATGTGCTATTGTGCGAATGTGTTTTCCCACCCACCTTAGCAGCCCCAGGGAGCGGGGGGGCTGTCTTTGATGGGGTAACAGCGACTCCCTCCTGCCCCTTCCCCCTCCTGGGTGTAGAACCTGCTTCAGAGCTGGGATGCCTGAGAAACCTCCTTGTTGAGGGTGTCTGGGTTGTCCCCAGACACCTCTGGGAGTCACGTGGAGTAGCCCGAGCCAGTCACGGAAAGTCCACTTGCAGATCGGAGGTGGAATTTCAGCCTGGGTGCCGGTACTTTCCTGCATTTGATGTGTTGTTCTCTCATCTCTACAACCGCTAAGAGGTGGAGAAAGGCTGGGTTGAGTGGTCTTTGCTTTTCCTGTGCCTGTGTGTTATGGCGCGTGGTGTCACAGTGGTTGACACTTTCAGCAACACTGCCTGGGCCATTAGTCTTCTAGGACAGGCCAGGTTAAGCATGAACTGCCGCGTTCAAGTCCAGAGAGCTGAGCAGAGTCATACTCGGTTTAGCTTTTTTAGATAACTAAGGGAAGCTTGGTGCAAATGATCCATACGGGGAGTGGTTAAAGTGCTGTCTTGTTAGCTTTGCATCTATGTTAGAATTCACTTTTTCGTATCATGTGTTTACTTGTATCAGAAATTGAAAAATTGGCTTCACAGAAATGTCTTCTGCTTCACTGAGCCCTGTGTTTTTAGCTTATAGCTTTTGTTTTGGGGAGTAGTGTAATTTTGTCCACATGTAGTAAGCATTTTAAAATTAAGTTTTCAAACATTTATTGTTATCCAGGTCTTTGAAAAGAGCAAGAGGAAGGTTATAATTTAGTAGACAATGTCATGTAACCTACTCAATGGTATATATTGCCTTAATATTGAGAGTAAAATAATTCATCTCTGAGAGAAAATGGGAGCTTGAAAATACTTTAAAGTAACATTATGGTACTAAACTAATAATTTTCTAAGTAGGAATTATTAGCATTTTGGTTTTAAAATTTAACTCAATTGTGTACTTGAGTATGACTCACATGCCAGGGTCCCCAGGTAATCAAGTAACATTTAAGACTTTCACTTTTCTTTACTACTTCTCTAGTGATGGGCGTGTCTTCTAGAAGGAAACTTTTTGCTGTGGCGATCATGTGAGCCTGTGGACTTCAGTGGCCTCTTTGTGCCAAATGGTGGACACTCCTCATCCCCACCCCAACTTGACACACACAAAAGATTGCCCAATTTCTGAAACTGGTCAGCATCAAGGATTTTATCTTATCATATAATATCCCCTTTCCTTGCATTGTTTCTCTGTCTTCCCTTCCCATGACAAAAATTTAAACTTCTAGCTATTTCAGATTCCCAACTTTAAATATAATTTCTTTTTGTTGTTATTTTCAGCTTTAATATTTTGATACTTAAAAAAGTTAAAGCAGAAGTTTATTGAATGAAGTATTTTTTTAAATCAAATTATTTTAATTTTTCTTGCTTTCACACACCTCTCTCACTTTCCAGTTGATGGTCCTTATATTGGATGAATGTTTCATTTTGGCTGTTAAATGTCTTATTTTCTGATCATATTGATTGAGCTTTATTGCTTGAACTTCTAACTTATCTTCTCTCCAAGGAGATACAGTGGCTTTTAAAAGCCATATTATAGTTTCCCTGGTGGCCTTGGCAAGTTAGCAAATGTCCTTGGCCACATGTCCTTGGTGGCCATGGAAGTTGGCAAACATTTGTGCAGGGAATCTGAATGAAATCTAGTGTGGCTAAGGTAACTTGAATATACTCCGGGCCTCCCATTCCTCAATTTCTGCTTTACTTCTTTTGTATCTCTTGAGTCACCGCATTTCTGTTACCAGTAATCTCCCTTTCTGCTCTGTCTTCCTTTTGCATTTAGTTCTCCTGTTGACCTCTTTGCGTCCCTTTCCTGTTGGTCTGGCGGAATTTGTATTTGCGGCTGTGCAGAGAGATGCTTGTTTAGAGAACCTTCTCTGGGCACTGGTGTTGCCATTGCACTTTGGTTATTTTGTAGATTAGAAAGGAAAGAGACAAGAGTGCAGGCGAATATGCCTGCCCGTAGCCACAGAATTCGCTTGAAGTGCGAATAGATGCATAGTCTGTTAAAACTAAGAACTGGAAGAGGAACCATGTAGATCATTTAGGTCTTGTCTGGTCTTCTTGTTTTGAAGATGAGAAAACTGAGGCCAAGATTAGGGAAGTGGCTTCCTCAAAGACATGCTTCTGATAATGTTACTGTGAAAATGATTCACTTAAATGCCTGTTTTATAGGATCAGAATTTCTCTCCTATTTGATAAAGCTAGGAAGGAGGCGAAAAGATAACATTAAACTATTGAAAAAAGACCTTAACAGATTTAGTCACTTTTTATTTTAAGCGTTTGATGTATAGTCCCTGCGAGTCTGGTTTCTGTTTGCTTTTAACCCTGGCATGGGCTCCACGGGTGACATCACACCTGTTACTTGAAATCTCACTGGGGTTAGAGCACATGGAAAGTACCTTTTCCCTAGTATGTCCCCTCAACCTCACAACGTTAAAAAAGACAGGCACACACGCCCCATCACCTTTACGTGGAGAGAAGAAAAGGAAAAAAGGAATAAGAAATGATCTTACCACTACTCTACACGAATGGATGTAGCATGAAAATTCATAAGGCTAGCTAACGTTTTTGAGTGCTAAGTATTTATGTGTCTGTTTTCACAGCAGTCTCTTGAGGTGAGCGCTCTTACTGTCCTTTTTACAGGTGGATACATTTAGGTGGTGAGAAGTGTGGTCACTTGAGTTGCACGGTTATACGTATGGCTAGTGAGGAGTGCTTGAACCCTGGGTGACTCCAGCCATGGCGCCCCCAGCGAGGCCGCCCGCACGGCATGTGCCCTGAGGTGGTAGGCGGTAGGCCCTTCGTGCCGGGGCAGGGATGGGGCCAAGCACAGGTATGAAAGCACAGGCTAGGGTCGGTCAGGTGTTTGGACAGAAGTGTGGGTGTGTGTAGGGCAATCACAGAATACAAGCTAGAGTGGTGGGATGGGTCCAGATTTAGACTTCCTGGCTTATATGGGAGCCATTGAAGGGTTTCAGAGGGGTGGAGGGTATGTTAGTTCCCAGCTCAGTCTGTCTCTCTCAGCGGCCCTTCTTCTGTCTCTTGCTCCCTCTCACTTGGTCCTCTTTCCTCCCGCTGGGCTAATGCACGAGGAGCTGGGGAGCTGCGGGAATCCAGGATGTGAGTACGTCTCTCGAGTCACTCACTTAGTTCCTTAGTAACTCCTCCTTCCTGTGTCCAATGTCCAGTGTGCATGCAGCCTCCTGTCTTGTGTGAGGAGTTGGGGTGTGCTGTCACGGGGAGGGAGTACTGGGAATTGGGGGTCTGATCTCTCCTGATGTGTACACCAGCCAGGTGCCTTGTGTTCAGCCCTGGGTGTCTCCTATACCCTCTGAAGCACTTGGCACCTCCAGTTCCTGAGCCTTACTGGGGCCCTGCAGGGTGTACTGGTCTTCCCTTCCAGCAGATGCCCCTCCACTGGCTTCGAGGCTTCCCCTGTCCTCCGTCCCTTCCTACCCGTTCTTCCACTTTTGGACGGTTTGGGCTTTCACATGTCTTGTGGTTTCAGCAAAGATAGAGTTGGCATTTCTCTTTCCCATGATTGTCACATGGTGGTGTATCTTGAGGGGAAAAGGAGGCATCTTAAAACTCAGAAGTCCCGTTTTTCATCCTTGTCTGGCACCCAGTGGGGTTTTCTCCCTTTCCAGGACTTAGTAGGTTCTTGTTAGCTCACTGAAGGAGCCTAGAGACTCTTTTGGGAGCCGTTGTGCTAAGTCCCAGTGAAAGCGTGCGGGGTGCCAGGGCTGTGCTCGGCAGAAGGCGGGTGGCTGCTTGCGTGTGGGCCTCGGGGATCAGGAGGGGCCTGAGGGAGGTTTCGTAGCTTTGGGGACTTGTACATCTCCTATCCTTGTTTTTAGAGTAGCTCTTGTAAAATTTGCTTGTGACACACTGAGGTTGGCACTTGGCCTGCACTCCTGTATACTTTTATTAGCACCATCTCCAGCATGGCATGGCTTCACTGATAAGGTGCGTGCTAAGATGCTTACACACGTGAGGCATTAAAGACGTTACATTTAAAATGGCCTCAGAGCCGTGCAGCCAGTGGAGTGGTGTAAAGTGCCTCATTTAAAGTAAAAAACTGAATTGGAATGCTAGAAACGTGAGTCTAAGATAAAAGACCCATATTTTATCAGACTGTCATCATGTAATGTGAAAAAGTTAAACTTTGCGTGTCTTATAAATGTTTTCAGCAGTTGCATGTTGTGATAAGAGGGAACATGTCAGTGCAACACATTTTTGAAATGTCTAACTTGGTATGATTTCAGCGAGGAGGACATGTATCGTGCGGCGGATGAAATAGAAAAGGAGAAAGAATTACTTATACATGAAAGAGGGTCATCAGGTATGTTTGGAATTGTTTTCTTTATAGAGTTCCTACTGTTTATAGTAGAAAATGCAGTTACATCGGTATATCCATTTCCATGAAATATTGAGATGTACTTCCTAGGAAACGTGCGTATGCGTGTGGTCTTATCTGTACTGGATTATTCATTTTGCTGAGGTGTGTTTGGGGAATACTGTTTCCTGAGGTTTTACAGTTTTAATTACAGATACTTCCCCTGCGTTCTTTACATTCATATGGTTTTTGCGCCCGTGAGGCTTTGTTTAATCTCTTGACACCACTCTCTCTCAGTTCTTGACTTCCTGATATTCTTAGAGGGAGAGTTTGGGTTTGAAGGGCATTTTTCGTTTCAAGTGGAAGGACTTACTGAGAAGCCGGCTCTCCGGGTCTTTGCGTGCAGAAGGCCGTGTGAACGTGATGAACTGGTGAGGAAGAACGGGCGTGGGACTGAGAGCACTGATTCTCCCGTCACTTCATGATTTTGTGTCCATGCTTCTGCTCAGTCGTGCCTGCTCTGCTCAGCCCGCCAGGACCCGTGGACCCACGGCTGCTATAGGGTGAGCCTCTGCTGGGGGCGCGGCCGGCGGGGCTGTGTGTGGAGAAGTGCCCGCTTCCTTCCCTGCTAGCCTCGTGCGGGAGCCCCGTGAAGATGCTCCGATTTGGGGGCATGCCACAGGTGATTCACAGGTGGCATTTTCTCGTGCACTACTTGTGTGATGTGTGTGTTCTGGTTTAAGAACTAGCTCCTGTTTGTCGTACGGTTAGCACAGCACCATATGTGTAATTAGGAACAAGAGATACAAAGTGGGGTCTTTGATGGTAATTTTCGAGTCTTCCTCACAAGGCGTTGGTGGAACTCGTCACTGTGGTAGCCGAGGGAGATGTTATTTGTCACGGTCTGGCCCCCCATAACCTTCAGAGGATGCTCGAATCCCCTGCTGCAGCTGCGCACAGTTCACCGCGGATTCCGTCCTTAGCGCTCACATTCCTGAGGAGAAAGTGCTTCTTCAGCCATGGTTCATTCCTGCTGTGGGCGCAGGAGCCCCTTGCTCTCGCGCTCTCTCTGCAGGCTCTCTGTTGGAATTCTCCTCTGCCCCCCAGGGAGGGCCTGTGCAGGTGCTCTAGCTTTTCAGGGGGCCTTGTCTGAGGCCTTGTCCAGCTTTAGTCTGAGGTCAGAATGGATCCCTTTATACCCTGAATCTCAGTCCTCCTGGGTCCATGGCCCTTCCTGCAATAACATCCTATGGAAGTGCCTCTGGTGGAAGCTCTGTCCATATAAAAATTTCTTTATTTTACTTTCTTTCTTGAATAACCCCAGATGAATATTTGTTTTTTCTAATTTTCTTGATGATCTTATTGCATTGTCTTCTGGTTTCTGTTGTAGTTGAAAGTACTGCAGTCAGTCCGATCCTTGGAAGTCTGTCTTTCTCTGTCTTCTCTTTGTCTTCGGTGTCCTGCAGTTTCTCCTTGAGTTTTCTTAAGTATGGATTTTTTTTTTTTTTTTTCTTTTAAACATTTTGCTTGGGATTTTTTTTTTTACTTTCTGAATCTGAGGATGGCTAGTTTTCATCAGTTCAGGAGAATTCTCAGCCACTATCTTTCTGAATGTTGCCGTTTTCCTATTCTCTCTACTTACTCCTTTCATAGTTCTAATGAGGTGTTTGCTAGCTTTCATTCAGTCATCCAGGTCCCTCTGTTACACACCCTTTCAGATATTTTCTGACTTTCAGCCTCTGTTGCGTTCAGGACAGTTCCTTCGGAAATATTTTCTTTTTCTTTCTTTTTTTGGAAAGGTTCTGTTTTCCCTCCGAATTTGCTTGGTCTTCTTTTGGTAGTGTATTGCTCTTTGCTCATGTTTTTATTCCTTCTTTTATTCGTTTAAGCATTTTGAACATACTCCTTCAGGCCTGATCATCCCATTATCTGAAAATCCGGGTGGGCCTAATTATGCCAGTTGCTATTTTTCCTTCTTTCTTGTCTCTTCAGAGTTTGAATTCTAAGCTCAGCTTTTGTGTGTCTGTGTGGAGTTTATGCGGCCGGTCTTGAGCGTGAGAGAATTTCGCCTTCTTTCTGCCAGGCACCCAGGGAGTCACCTGCCTTGGGCCACGTTAGGTTAGTTGCTGGGTCTGAGCCTCCAGGGTCTTGCAGCTAGTGTGAGGTCACACCCTGTCCCAGTGTGAGAGCCGGCCCGTGGCTATGAATTCTCCGGGGAGGCTTCCTCTCTCCCCGAGTCAGGGCCCAGGCCAAGGCAGAGAGTTTTTTTTATGCTCTCTCTTTGTTAGTGAAAAGGTTTTTTTTCACCTAGCCCAGGGGTCAGCAAACTATAGCTCCCTGGCCAAATTTGACATGGCACCTGGTTTTGTAAATAAAGTTTTATTGGGACTTCTTGGTTTACACATCCCCCATGGTGATTTTCATGCATAGTAAAGTTGAGTAGTTGTGAGAGAAAACCTTATACCCTCAAAGCCTACGTTACTTGCTCTCTGGCCCACCAGAGAAAAAGTTGGCGATTCTTGCCCTAGCCTCTCAATTGAGAGTCCCAGCGTTCTGGAGGGGTTCAGTTTTAACTTCCCATCCTCTGAGAGTCTGAATCCTTGTCTTTGTCACCATATGGTGGTTAAGGAACAGACCTCTTGGTTATTTTGGCTTCTGGTTGCCACTCTGATTTTCAGCTTCCCCCTTTGTGTTTTTTTGTGTTCTCGAGAGTGTTTGTCTTTGTGGGGATTTTTTGCCACTAGAAATGTTCTTTCCTGGGAACACTAATCAGTCTGTGTTGGATGCAGTTAAACAAAGCAAGGAACTGTTGTATACTTAAACCGCTAGCGGTCAGGCACTGCCTGTCCTGTGTCTCCAGCTTCTAGCCTGGAGGATGGCACGCGGTGGCGGTTGGAGCCCTCCTCCCAAAGAATGGCGGCAGGATGGGACTGAAAGTATAATTCTGATGCTGGCGCTTTGCGAGTACCCATTTTCCACCCTCACCGTGTCACGCGGACCTCTGATTCAGCACAGGGCTGTGGCTTGTGGCTTGGCCTCTGAGCCCGCTGAGCCTCCTGCCTTCTCCCCTCAGTCCTGAGGTGTGGCCTGCCTCGCCGACCAGGGGCCGGGTCCTGTCTTGGTGCACACAGGAAGAGGACTGCAAGTGGGGAGAGTGGCAAGGCTGGACCTTCTTCCCGGGAGGCCCTTCCTGAGCTGGAAGCATGCTCTGCCTCGTGGCAGAACGTGCCCCGAGAAGTGTCCTCAGCTCTGGACATTTGTAGTTCCTCAAGCTTTGCGGGGAGGTGAGTAAGAAGGGCGATAAAAGGGAAATCTTCCCTCCACTAAATAGACACTCAAACAGTGTTTATTGACTTCAAACAATGACTGGTTTGTATTTGAGGGTTGGCTCTGCAGCGGTGGTATTTGTGGTCTCCGTGTATTATGCCCCAGGGGTCTGTTTTACCTTTAAGCCAGTCCTGACTTATGCCACAGATAAATGTATCTGTTATCTGTATATGTGTTATTTTCCCTTTTGTATAAAAGGTTTGTTTTCCTTGTGAAAGGATTTACCATGAGATTTTTAAAACAGGCGGTTCTTACATTTTGTGTTTGAAAAAAAAATCGGTTTACCTGAACTGCAGACAGGGATTAGGGGCTCCTGCTGGGCTCCTCCAATCAGTCATCCCTCATCCGTCACACCCTGCGTGGTGAGTACCTGTGGTCCTTTCTTCTTCACTAGTCTCTAAACACATTCAGGACAGAATCTGGGGCTTTAACGTCTTCATACCCCCGCCCCGTTCCTAGCTCAAAGCTTGGCACATACTAGACACGCAGTAAGTGTTTATTGAATTGAGCTGAATATAACATCTTTATTTTGTGTTCAACTTCCTCCTGAGTAGATATGTTGTAAGGTACTTCTGTGTGTATATCCTGATTTCTTTGCTAACATTTACTTCTTCAGTATTTTAAAAAGGAAGTCAAGAGATGCCTGGGAATTTACTTCTCTTTCTTCCTAGAACATCCGCACAGACATACGCATGTGCGTGCATATGCGTATGCCACAAAATCAAATCTCAAACCTCATATGTTAAACAAGGAAAGTTTAAAGGCCATTTTTTTGCTATATCATTTGATCATAAGTTGTATTTTTTAATTTGGGGGGATGTGTTATTAGAGTCAGACAAGGTCTGTGGTTCAACTAATGTTGAGAGCTCCATTAATTTCTGGCTGATTATCAACAGTTTATAGCCTTTTGGGATCAAGGCAGGATATAACTAAATAAAGACAATTAAATATACTTTTGTAATAGAGGGGTTATCTCTTTGTATAATGGATGTAAAAAACAAATTACAAATCATTAGATGTATCTTCTCAGAGCTTAGACTGCTGCGTATTTAATTTGAACATTATTCATGGGCACCTGGGTCTGTGTGGTTACAGGTGCTGAGGGCACAGCTGAGAAACAAAACATAGCCCCTGCCCTCAGGGAGCTCATGTTGTGCCGTGTGTATGTGTGGTGTGTGTCTGTGTGTCTGTGTAGGGGTGGGGAAGGCAGGGTGCAGAAAAAGAAATATGTCAGGTGTTGATAAGTGCCAATAAGAAAAACAAAACCATGTAAGGGGAATAGAGTGAAGGGGTGCGTGTGACCTTTTGATATTGGGCGTCAGTGTCAGGAGGTGAGCAGAGACCTTCAGGGAGTGAGGAGCGGGTGCCACGCAGGCGGGGCAGGAACCGTCAGTGTGGGGAGTGGTGGGAGCTGAGGCCAGAAAGGCAGTGGGCGGCCAGGGCAGGAGGCCCTTGTAGGTAGTAAGGGAGTGGAATCGAGTGTGATGGGAGGCCTTGGAGCCCAGCAGCGGTGGGCAGCGTCTGACTCCAGTGTTAAATGCACCCCTCTGGCTGCCGTGTGGAGAATGCTTGGTAGGGTATGGTGACGGGGAGGCCCACTGGGAGACCTCGGTGGTCATCTAGGAGCGAGGTGCTGGAGGTCTGGACCAGGTGGTAGGCAGTGGTGGAATTCTGGGTTTTGGGGGACTGCAGTGAGCGAGAAAGGAAATCTCAGGTAAAGCAGTACCATTATTCTGATGTTGCTTTGTTTCATTGTTTCCCCCTCCCCACCCCCCCCCCTCTTTTTTTAATTCTTTAACAGAACCCAGATTAAGTGTAGCTCCTGAAATGGATATCATGGACTATTGCAAAAAAGAATGGAGGGGAAATACGCAAAAAGCAACATGTATGAAAAAGGTATGATGCCTGGATGCACGCATTTTGAGTCTTTCCAATAGTCTATCATAAGTAATTACGTAATATGTCCTTTTGTATTTTTAGATGTTAGTTATGACAACTGCCACTAGACTATGTAATTATTGGTGTTCTAACGTTAGAGATGAGGAAACAGGCTCCAAAGATAAGGGACTTGTTTGGAGTCACAGTATTAACATAGAATCATAATCAGTTATTCAGTAACTTGATTTCTTTGGAAAACACATGAACGGCTCTGCGCTGTTCAGGGTTGGGCCAGCCACTGGTTGTCCTCTTGGGGTCATTTGGGAACACTGCCCTTCTGGCCTGGTGAGGTAAAAGGCGCAGACTTCATACATCTGCTGTCCCCACTCAGGTTTCTTTCCATGTCCTCCAGTTCTAGGGGCCTGGACCCTCCTGTACCTTCTAAGCAGAGGGATCTGGAACTACTTCCTTTATTTAGGGCAGCGGTCCCCAACCTTTTTGGCACCAGGGACAGGTTTCGTGGAAGATGATTTTTCCACGGACTCGGGGAGGGGGATGGTTTCGGGATGATTCAAGCACATTGCATTTATTGTGCACTTTATTTCTGTGATTATTACATCGTAATACATAATGACATAATTATACAACTCACCATAATGCTGACAGGAGGCGGAGCTCAGGTGGTAATGCAAGTGATGGGGAGCGCCTGTAAATACAGATGAAGCTTCGCTCGCTCGCCCGCCGCTCTCCTCCTGCTGTGTGGCCCGGTTCCTAACAGGCCACAGACCGGTACCGGTCCGTGGCCCAGGGGTTGGGGACCCCTGATTTAGGGCATCCCAGGAGCTGTCCCCCTTTCAGTCCCATTGCATAGATTGATGACCCTAAGGTAGTCCTTCCAAGGCTGTGGGAAATCAGGGATTCCCATGACACGGTCCCGCTGTGGCTATGACTGGGTTGGGTCATTGCTCGAGTCAGGCCCCTTGACCCACTCCCACCGCACAGCGGGTCGAGCAGCACACTCTACTGGTTCCCCCTCAGATGTATCCTGAATCCAGCGTTCCTTTGTAGATTGAAGTTGCTACTCCAGTTGACGCTTGAAAAACACAGGTTTGAGCTGCTTGGGCCCACTTCTTTGCAGATCTTTCCACTAAACATGGACTACAGCACTACATGCCGCATGGATGCAGAGGGCCGCCTGTGAAGTTACATGCGGGTTTTTGACAGAGTTGGGGGCCAGCGGGCCAACTGCGCCCCACACGCGCACCCCGGGCTGTTCAAGGCGTGGCCATATCTGACTTCCTCCGAGCTACGGAAATGGCAGTTGTGCCCTAACACTTCTACCACCTCTTGTAACTTATGGATTATACATACCCTTTACTTATTTTTCTCTTGGGATTATTTACGTTACAAGTTTGAATGCACTTCTGGCACGTTAGAGATATTGACCTGTCATGTTTGATAGAAATATCTTAAAAATGTTTTTTTGTTTGTTTAGAACTGTACTGTTTAGGATTTAAAATTGTTAAGTATTTGAATATATTTGTTCTTGTCCTCAGAGCTTCATTTTGTAGAAAATGTTGTGCCCCTTTCATCAGGCACCTCAGCTGCCCATGCCTGCCCTGAAATGGGCTGACCGTACTCGAATGTCACTGCCACTTTTGAAGCTCTGAGAGCAAGTGTCAGCCCTGTTTCCGGCAAGTCTGGACTGTAGACTACTTGTGTCTCAGGCACTCGTTAGAGAGCTCGATCACGACATACCTGGGACTCTCAGTTCCTGCCAGAGCTTAAGAACGTTTAGATCTGTGTGGCCATCTGCTGACTATGCATATTGGCTACTCGTAGATTTTGTAAAGACCCCCAGCTCTGTATCAAAGTAGATAACCAGAGGCCAGGTATCTAAACTGTTTTCTCATCTTCCCCAGAAATGCTTACACTGACTTGGCAACCTTAGTTTTTGATCCCAGTCTCTTCAAAGGATCTCTTCTAACAGTTGGCACCTTAAAGCATGTGATTGAAGATGTTTACTAAGTTATCCAAGTGTCCATATTTTGGAACTCATGCTGAAGTCATTCCTCTATGATTTCAGTTTGAGGTAAAGATATGACCCTATAGTTGGACCCTTCGGTGACCAAGTAATCAAAGGCACATCAGTTAGAAAAGCATCCCATCGGGACCCGTGGCAGTCATTAGAGCATTTCTGGGCCTGATAACAGCTTGGATCTCAGTTATCTTTTAGTCCTTATTTGTCTAATTGTTTTGTTTTGGATATTCTTTTACACACTTGGAAAGATACAGTTGCTATGGAACTAGCCATCCTGAGTATTCGGGATAACTAGGGGTTCACCATAGGGAAGAGGTGCATATTAGCAGGCGTGAGTCTGCTTGACGGGCCCTTACATTGCAACGGTTGGGCCACTGAATAAAAATGCAACTCTCAAAACTTTATTATTGGAAAGACGTACTTTCATATCCACTTAGAACATCGTCCTGTGACTTGAACCTTGAAAACAACTAATAACAGGGTGCAGTGCCTGGACACAGGATGACTGTCTACATGGTGCCCACCCCATGAGGGCGACACTTCTTCTTTTGTGTAAGTGTGGGTAGGAAGCAGGGTTTCGAGTGATTGTTGCGGAAGAGCAGGACTAGCGAAAGGTCTGCCCGGTTGGGGGCGAGTGAGGCGGGGAAGCCGCGAAGTCGATGCCGGTGCCCGAGCAGCGCCCAGCGGCGAGCTCAGTCGTCTGGGCCCCTGGCCCAGGTCACTGGGATTTGACGGCGTCCTTTGTGGGGGGCGCGCTCAAAATGCTCCCTTTGGGTGGCTGTGTGTGAGTTGACTGAACATGTCGCTGAGCAGTTTCATTTCCTTGTTTCACTTCCAGGCTGAACAAGAATGACACTGAAATCCGCCTTTTGAAAAAGTCTAACAATTTATCCAGGCACCTCCTAGCATGTAGTTTTTTTATGTATTTCACGGAAATTTGGGATTTGGGGGTATTATTTTTAATATGGAGATACGAGCTGGGTACATCGCTCTTTTCTTCCTGTCTCTTCATTAAAGAGTTTAGGGTCAATCTAAACACAGATTAAAGCCTTCAGAATGTTGGTTATTAATAAGTGAATGTTACAACGGTTGCTAAGGGGCATATAACTCCAACTTTGGGGGTGACTAGCGTTTTAGTAGTACTTGGTGTATTATTTTATATGTTCTCGTATGTTGCGTCTGCTACATATGCTGATACTATGTACAATGCTAACATTTGTTAATTTCCTTTGATTAATTAAAAAAAGAATTCAAATATCTTACACGAAAGACTCAGCCAGTCCTGTTTCCGTTCTTCTAGTGATTGGGGGCACATTTTTTCCACAGGAATAAAATTCTCCCCACTCTTCTGAAGTCGGTAATGACCATTTTAAATTCTCTGATGCTTTTGTCCAGGGCTACGAGGAGGTGTCTCAGAAATTCACCTCCATCAGGCGAGTCCGTGGAGATAATTACTGCGCGCTGAGGGCCACGCTCTTCCAGGCCATGAGCCAGCCGGCCGCGCTGCCCTCCTGGCTGCAGGACCCGGAGCTCACGCTGGTACGCTGCTGCTGCAGGTTTGAGTCTGCAATGTTTCCAGTCGCTTTTGTGAGAAAGACTTCCCCTTCTCTGCCCTGTGCCATGTGCTAGTACTGTCTGCGGTGTGACGTCAGTGTGTGGGTTTATTCAGTTTTGTGTGGCTGAGATGATTTTGCATAGCAAAGCGACCAAAAATGACAGATATTTCCCCAGAAGAGGAGGGTGATAAAATATCTTCAGTGCTTCAGCTGAATTAGGGAGCAGGTGTTTAGGGTTTGTTCATAGCACTTAGGGCAGTTTGACTTCGGTGTTGGAGTCTCTACCAAGTGGGCTATGTATTGTACTGTCTGAGAACCTGCTGGGGTTTGAGGAGGCAGGTTCCTGTGGTTCTAGCTCCAGTTCAGGGAAGCAGCACCGTCTGCAGAGCGTTAGGAGAACTGGCTTGGCAGGCGACAGGGCAGCAACACTGGAAGAGGGATGGTTGCCTTCAGCCAGGGGAGGTGAGGGTCAGGGGCTGTGTCCCGTGCCGGGCCCTCTTTAAGGCTTTCCATCTGCACCCCAGGAAGTCACGTTATCAGTGTGTCGTGTATCCGCGACACACATCAGCTTCAGGTCATGATAGGTTGGATGATAGACTATCCCAAAAGACTTTGGTGGGCAGGCACGATCGAGCAGAACTCACAATATGACATTACTTGGAAGAAAATAGGAAATCTTGTGCCTGTATTAAAACAAAACCCCAAACCAGAACTCAAAGTGCTAGCTGTGGGAGATCTGCCTTACCAGCAGCTTATGAGGGGGGAAGAAAGAGTCAGGATTTTAATGGATTGCAGGCCCAGTACGAGCCCACTGATGTGGGATGCCTGCAGTGATAAGGAAGCCCTGTCTTAAGAGGAATGCTTCTCAAACACAGGCAGTGACAGCCCTGTCTTGAACGGGGCTGGTCAGATCCCATCTTGAGGACCGAGTGCAGCTCTGTGCCTGTACCCTCAGTACAGGTGGGAGTGTGCCCGACATGGCTCATCTGCTTTGGGGAACAGTTGAAGGAGCTGGGGTATTTGCCTAGAATAAAGACTTTTAGAGGATACTCGTTGGCAGTTAAGCCAATTAGGTCTGTTAGGTGGACGGGGTATCACATACCCTCAAAGAGCAAAACCAGGATCAGTGGGTGGAGGATACCACCTGTCTCTCAGGTGATTATCTACTTTATAAACTGGTATCAAAGCACGTGTGTATAAACTATTTAAACAATACCTGTGAAAGATACTTTCTTCTAACCAAAGATACATCATCTTTTTTTTTATATAAGTTTATATTTATTTTGTTTATTTATTTTTGGCGGCATTGGGTCTTCGTTGCTACGCGCGGGCTTTCTCTAGTTGTGGTGAGCGGGGGCTGCTCTTCGCTGTGGTGCGTGGGCTTCTCATTGCTGTGGCTTCTCTTGTTGAGCATGGGCTCTAGGCGCATGGGCTTCAGTAGTTGTGGCTCACGGGCTCAGTAGGTGTGGTGCACGGGCTTAGTTGCTCTGCGGCACGTGGGATCTTCCCAGACCAGGGATTGAACCCGTGTCCCCTGCATTGGCAGGCGGATTCTTAACCACTGCGCCACCAGGGAAGTCCCAAAGATACGTCATCTTAAGCAGATTTCTCAGTATTAGCTTGTGGTTTTTTTTGAGAAAGGAGCAAAAGAAATTGATACACTAGGCTATTTTTAGCTTTGCAAATTAGACATATATTAGTACAGAAATATTTCAGAATTGTTGGTCAGTCAAAAGCATGCCTGTGGACATGAGACACTGCTTGGGAAGCAGACATGGGTGATCTCACTGCATTTTGCTTTAACTTTTGTTTGACAACCATAGCTTTATCTATTGATTGTGACATAAAATCCTCCTCAATTTTAGGCTGTTTGCCTTTGAGCCTTTTACTTTAAGGGGCTGCTTAGATTTATGGACTTAATTGATGTAATGAATTTGAATTTTTAACTTTCCAAGGAACTCTGGTGCAAGTAGTGTTCTACATAATTAAACATACAGAATACGCTCCATGAAAGTAAAGCATAATTTTTATTTTACTAACAGGATACTTTTGGGTAAGGTTATCTGCCAAATTAAAAATAGTCTAGGTAGGTTGTGCTTGGTTTCTGATCGGTACGAGAGCACGTTGCGTGTATGAGCAATGGGGGCTTTAAGGTGGTTTTCCTGACTTCATTTGAGTCATGCGGAAATTCTCAAGTACTCTTTCTAATTTCTTCCCTTTTCTGTATGTATCAGTCAACAAGTAGAGTTTTTCTCTTGGGAGCATAATTAGTTGGTCACAGTGGTATTATTTTTGTCACCTAACCTTTCTCGAATGCCAAGAGGCCCACGTCAGGGAGAAAAAGCACATCATACCTGATCGTGAGTTTAGTATGAAAGTTTATTAAACTTTTCTTGCTCTCATCCAACTAGAAGACTTGTCCCTGTGTTGACTTTCCAGCCCCCAGCAGATTCCCTTGATGTGAGCACTTTCCTGACAGGGTCTGTTTTGCTGTGTGTCTTGGGCGGGTGACAGATGCACCACACGCTTCTCATTTGAAGTGCCAGTGCAGGAAGGGGTACACAGACTTGGTAGTCGCACTTGACCAGACTGGTTTTTAACCGCCTCCCAGGTGTCTCAGACAGCCTCCTGTGGATGGCATTCCACCCCTGTTCTCATTCTGGCCCTTCCGCCTGGTCTCCTGTCGGAAGGTCCACACTGACAAGGGTCTCGATGAGTGAGCGAGAGGGCGGTGCAGCGTGACTGGACGAAGTTGGGGTGGAACCAGGTACGAATACCGACGGGTGGTGAGGCCTACAGAAGCCGGTGGCGCACCGTGGTGGTGGGGTACCCGGACCGCCTCACCCCGCAAGGGGGGGTCTCTCTGTTACCAGAGACTACTTGTGAACTGTAATAAGGAGACGTCTTAATATTAGTTAACGCTCATGACAAGCAGAGCGTTAACACCTGATGCTTGTCACCTGACAAGCAGATCAGGTGATACTTAACTCTATTCTACAAAACAAGAAGGTCTTACAGGAGTTTTGGTATGAAAGTCTCTGTGCCCATTTCTTACCCGTCTTCCTACTAAATCAGGATAACTTGCATGCTGTCATGTTAATTAAGCCATGCTTGCTGTTACAAGTTGGTATAAATTATGGGGTTTAAAATGGGGTAGGCTCGCTGTTATAAACACAATAACCATCTGGCAAATAAGTCTGTCTCAGTTTCCCCTGATCCTCGATCTTTCTGAATTGCCAAGGGCCTCTTCTGACCACCACCCTGCATCCAGTGACAGGCATATGTCCTGGTGTCCACGGGGCTTTTAGAAGTCCTTGGAGCACTGACCAATTCTGGGGACATAAAAAGGCTGCTCTCAGCAGGCAGGTTGGAGGGAACCTAGTTTCAGCATTATTAGGGTCTCCTGAACTGCCCATGCTCTGTAGTAACCCACCTCTTCAGCACTGGGCATCAGGCAGGTCCTGGGACACCTGAGTTTGTATGCGAGTCTGTAGACTCAGAACCAGCCCTGGCCCAGCCTGCAGGCTGCGTGCTGTGCTAAACATCCCTTGACCTCAGCTTGCATTCCGTCAAGAATTCGGGGAGCCCAGAGAAGCTACACACCCTGTAGCTGGCTGTATCTGCTTCCGTTTACATTTGGAGAGATGGTCTTTGTAGCGTCTTGCCATTTTCCCTCTCTCCTAGAACACGCTTGGTTTCAGGAGATTCAAGGGAAATAGGAGCGCTAGACCGAGACCCTCCCCTTAACGTGAGCTCAGTGGAGGAGGGCCCAGGCCGTTCGTCCTGTGCTGCCCAGCCCCTCTGGCCTTGCTCGTTCATGGCCCGTCTGACAGTTCGGCCGCCCCTCACCTCCTGTCATCATGTCTTGGCTCCCTGTCTGTCGTTTCTGCTTCTGTCCAGATCCTAGTCTCTGTGTTTGACTGCAGTCGGGTGATCTGACCGTGACCCTGACCCTGACCTTGGACGTGGCTTGGTCTGGCTGTTCTTAAACTTGGGCAGCAGCCGGGTCCCCAAGAGGTGGTATCCTTCGGGGCAGGGGTCTTTTGGTTCCATAGTTTTAGAATGTCTCTGAGTGGGTGGGACCTGTGACAGTGTTTGCTTGCTTAGGGTGGGATAGACTGTATATCAGAACTCATGAGACAGTTTGGGGATGCCACATTTTTGTTACTTGCTATCCCTTTAACCATGGTGCTGATTTCGAGAATTATGGACATTTGCTAGAGAAAACAGGCTGTTTTTATATTTCAGTCACAAATGAAATTACACCTAAGCTAATTGCCTGCTTTATTAAGTATTTCCCATCATTGTTTCTTGTTTTTAATTTTGTGTCTTCTTTACGTCTCTCTTACCCTAACAGAAGTCCAGTCTCTGTGTGTGTAAAGGAATGGCTGTGTGTGTGTGTTGTATGTGTCATGACCTCCTGAAAGCATTTAAAGCTATACTCATTTTTTTCATCTGAGTAAAGAATTTCAGCTCCATTATGCTTTCCTCGTAGTTTCTTTTCACACCTCAGTTTTGGGCTTTCTCCAGGATCTCCACAGCTCCCAGCATATACAGCCCTTGATAATTATTCCAGCAATACTTTGGCCCATGCATGGAAGGAATGAGGAAATGGACTTTTATTTGGGTTTTGCTCTGTGTAGTTAGATCTTTGGGGTCTCTTGAGTAATTGAGTATCGTGCCTGCTTTTTAGGTACATGCACAATGTCACGTGATGCTCATGTTTTCTGGGCTTCCTTCCACCCCGTTTCCCAGCTCACATCTGCGTAGCTAGTATTTTCTGCTCATTGCACTTCTCTGTGCCCAGTTGTGATTTCAGCTTATTGCCACTTGAGGGCATTTTAGAGTCTGGTGATAAACCAGAGAAGCTGATACAAAGTTTGCAGCAGAACTGCCCACATGTTGCTAAAATGTAGGACAGTGTGGGCACAGAGCTGGGCTGCTCTTGGGCGGGTGGTCATTTGTCATCATAATAAGATGAGAACACAGCCCCTCCCCCATTAACGCCATCATTGTGGTAACCACCTAAAGAGGAATTTACGTCCCTATTGTGGTTTTGTTTTTTTGTAGAGATGAAACCACCTTAGTTTCCACATGACTGCTGTAAAGAGAAGGTAAAACTGGAGTTCCCATTCATGAAAGGGTCTTCAGAGCCTTAGATTCCAGGAGAACTGAACACATGGCCTCATTTAAAACTGTATTATAACTGTTAAACAAACTCCGGTTCTAGGGAGGAATTAATTATTCTCTAATGATCTTTTGACTTGGAGGTGAACTCTTTTTTCCTTTCTGCATTTTATAGCACTGAAGGGACATGCCTGTGCCCGGCCTAATTATATGGATTTCTCCAGGACTGTTGGGAAAGTCTGAGTTCCCATGCTGACATCGATCCAGTTATGTCCCAGCTTGCTTTTCAGACTCCAAATTCTATTGATGATGAGGGGAAAACAAAATAGCAAACGCTCCAGGAAAAAAAAGGAAACAGGCAAAATAATAGTTCGGCTGTCAGTTCTTTAACGAGCTAGCCCATCGCAACTCCCTTAACCCCTGCGTCGTATTCTCAGTTGTATTTTTTATCTTACTACACTGAGTAGTTAAACTAGATACCATATTATTTCTTTTTAATATGAAAACTTTGATGATAGTGTAAATATCAGAAGTTAGGTTTTATTTTCCTAGTCAGGAAAGGAACAGGTTTTTACCCTATCCTGGACCATCTCACAGGCCCAAAGCGCCTTCCTGAGTCAGGCATTAGGGAGTGGTAGGGAGGCACCAGTGAGCCCAGCAGCTGCTTGGGTGGTTTGCGCGAAGACCTGGTGTGGACACTGCCTTCACGTACCCTTACAAAGTGCTGTGGAACGTTCCTCCCCGCGGCTGGAACCCAGCCAGGTACATTGTGCCTTTGGGTCTCAACCAGAACTGCCATTTCACTGTAGAAGCCCTCCTCAGGGTGGGTCTTTCCGAGTTCCTGACTTCCAGATTTGGGTCCGCTGTCCTAAACCCAGACAGATGTGCAGGAATTAATTCTGGAAACGAAGGTAGGTCTTGTAGGCTTCATTGTTTCTTATAGCTTGGATCGTGTGATGGCCTTTCTGGAATGTTAACATTCTCTCTCTCTGTTTCTTGATACTCTAGTTACCAGAAAAACTCATAAGCAAATACAGCTGGATCAAGCAGTGGAAGCTTGGACTGAAGTTTGAGGGGAAGAGCGAGGCCCTGGTTGATAAAATTAAGGAGTCCCTCACTTTACTGAGGAAGAAGGTTTGGAACATGTAGTTTCCTTTCTGTGATAAGTGCAAAGCTCTCACTCCCGAGTGCCCCAGCACACCATTTCTTAGTCTTCACTCAGTGGATTACCACACGCTCTTGGCTGGTTTTTAGGCAAAATAATTCTAAACGAACACAAACACTTCCTATGAAGTGTTCGGTAAAATGAAGAAATATCAACATCGTGTATTCTCGGAGGAGATGATGTGTTTAATGAAACGTTTAACTTTGTTTAAAGGAAACCGTACAAATGTAGTCTTTTCTTCTAAGTTCTGACAAGTTTCAGGGATATCATTTAGTCCATATCTCTTACAGGATTATCAGTGAAAATGAATTCACATTTATTAAATTCTTCCCAATTATGTTCATGTTTTAAGATTCTGTCCATATTTATTAGACTTCTTTTCTTTCATGATGATTTTCCAGTGAAGCAGATTTAATAACTTGTCTTTTGACAACTGTCCTGAGGGTTTTTCTAAAACAGAATTGTGAGGAGGAACTTGGTCTGCTGATTCCCAGTGATTTGGTTATTAAATACTCCCTCTTCTGTGGCTTTCAGCTGCCTTATGTGGGTCGATATCCTGCTTGCACACTGGCCCACACAGACGTCTGGGTCACTGGCCTTTGAACAGCCTAAAAGCTCTCCTCACCAGAGACCCTGGATTGAGGGCCTGTTAATTGCTCCAGGCTTTGTAGATGGAGGAGGTAGGCCGGTAAGGAGGTGTCAGGCATCGGCTTTCAAGATTTCCCCCAGCACATACCCCGGTTGTTGATCTGTTCACTTGACTGTGGTCTGCCCCCATGAGACTTTCAGCTTCACCAGAGACTGTCCTGTCGATTCCTTTACAGCCAGTGCCGGGCACTGAGCCTGACACATAATAGGCATTTGGTAAATATTTTGTTGAATGAGTGGAGGGCCCTGAGTTCCTGGAGCCTAGTTTTTATTTACAAATAGGAGAAATGTGTACTGGAAACTATACTGTCGAAGGAAGACTAGTGATAAAGAAATGGGAGCAAGAGAAGGAGAGAGGGGATCTGTTCTTGTTGCCTGTTGGAGCAGAGCGCAGGATTCAAGGGGGCCGGGGGACCTGCGCCTGCCCAGGCCCTGGGTTAGCAGGGGGTCGAGCACGGGGCTCCGGGCCTGTGGGAGTGAACAGGAAGGCTCTTCAGCTCAGACACTGGTGACAGTTTCCTTTAGAACTCCTTTAAGTTCTTGTGAGGTTGCTTTATTAGCTGTGCCTACTGTAACTAGATCCTCATTTGGGGGCACGGTTAAGTGATTCCAATTTGTAATAACATTAAAATTATACATTAATACTCTGAGCCAAAAAAAAAAAAAAAAAAAAAAAGCCTCTGAGCCGGCATCGCCAGCACTTTGTATGTGCCAGGCTGCACACTAAACGCTTGATGAGATAGTGTTTAACTCTCACGACCCCCTGGGTGTCGTTGCTGTGGGTATCCTCGCTTTGCAGACGAGGAGACGGAGGCCCCGCAGAAGCCACCAGCTGCTGGGTGGCAAGGCCTGTATTCCACCCTGACTCTCTGACTCCAGAGCTGCGTTCTCGCCTGCCAGCTCGGTCCCCTTCTGGGAAATGTGCGGTGTTCCAGCTTGCAACCCAAATACTGGAGCGCGTCCGGTGGCACAGTCATGACCGTTAGCACTTACTCTTGTATTTAAAGTTCTAACGGTTTTGGGAGGAGCAGTAGTTACTGGTCATTCATAAGGATTAGTTTTATGTTGGCATCTCTTGCCCTCATTCACTTTAACTTAAAAGCACATATGTTTATAGGGTTTTCTTTTTCACTTAAAGAGTTTGCTTATGTTAGCTGAATACCTGATCCTCTGCTTTACTCTTAATCAGAAGTCGGTAAGAATTTCCGGAATGCATTTATTCATTTGAGACTCAAGTGTATATTTAAGAGGTTAGAAGGGTAAGTTTAGTAAACAGATATTCAGGAAACCCCGCCATCTTCCTGGCGCATCTCCATGTTTGAGGGTTGGCTTGGAGTTTCTGGGTGGTAACGGCTGCCGTAAACCCCTTAAGGGGAGTAGTAGTTTCAGCTTCCCTTCACAGCGTCTCCCACAGGCCTCACACACGCGTGCTAGCTCTCCTGTAAGTATTTCTGATTGACCGGTTTGATCTCTTTGCCTGGGAAGATAGAGGAGTTGAAATTCCCATTCCATGGCCCTAGAGTTCTCCTTAGTGCATTATACTTTTGTTTCAAGTTAGTGCAGGAAGAACTGAATAAGGAATTTGTGAGGTCTAAAAAGTACCATGGTTTGAGCTGGAAGCTTGAGCGTTGAGCGTTGGTACGTGACCCATGGTCGCCTGCCTGTTTTGAAAATAATTTTGTGCTCATCGTGTGGAATTTTACCAGGGACTTTTAGAACAACAATTTAATTATTATGTAACTTCCTTATTACAGTGGACAGGCTTGGCTGAACTGAGAACTGCTGAAGCGAGGCAGATAGCTTGTGATGAACTGTTCACGAATGAAGAAGAGGAGTACAGCCTCTATGAAGCTGTAAAATTTCTAATGCTAAACAGAGCCATCGAACTATATGATGATAAAGAGAAGGGAAAGGAAGTACCATTTTTCTCTGTGCTTCTGTTTGCTCGGGATACGTCAAATGACCCCGGACAGCTGCTGAGGAACCATCTCAACCAGGTGGGACACACCGGTGGCCTTGAACAGGTGAGTGGTACCTTTGGGAGTATATTAGCCCAAAACAGCAGCTTCAGCCGTCAAACATCATCTCAGTTTTTGTGGGTCAGGAGTTGAGGAGCAGCTTAACTGTATGGCTCTGGCTCAGGGTCTCGGGAGGTTGCAGTTGAATCTTGTTCAGGGCTGCAGTCATCTGAGGGCGTGATTGGGGCTGGAGGGTCCACTTCCAGCATGGCACACTCACCTGGCTGTTGGCAGGAGGCCTCAGTCCCTCACTGGTAGTTAGTGGGAGGGTTCTGTTCCTCACCATGTGGGGCTGCTTGAGTGTCCTTGTGACATGGCGGCTGGCTTCTCTCAGAAAGTGATCCAAGAAGAGAGCAAGGAGGAAGCTCCAGTGCCTTCTATGATCTAGTCTTGCGAGTCACACATGGTCAATTACACTATATTCTGTTTGTTAGAAGCAAGTCACTTAATCCTTCCCACATTCAAGCGAGGAGTGCCAAAGAATTGTGAACCTATTTTATAACCACCATGGTTATCTCAGCCTGGGCTTTCTTCTGTAGTGTGGTGGATGGGATCAGTACCCTTGGCTCCAGTAAACAAATAAACCAAGCACTTGGAAGAGTCCTCTGAAGGGTCTTGGTTTTTTTTTTTTTTTTTTGCTGCGTTGCGTGGCACGTGGGATCTTAGTTCCCTGACCAGAGATCGAACCCGTGCCCCTTGCAGTAGAAGTGCAGAGTCATAACCACTGGACTGCCAGGGAAGTCCCTGAAGGGTGTTGTTTAATCTTGGAAGCTGTAGCTGTATTATTAGGTAACATCCTTTAGAAATAGAAATGGAGTCACTTTAGCCAGTAGAGCCCAGCCTGCTCTTAGAGCTTTCACAGATATGCTAAGTTTGGAGTTTCACACAGAGACCCAGTACTGTCGTGTGGGTCAGCAGTTGACTCACCACACACTGCACTATCTACCTTTGGTGTGTTCATTACGTTGCCCCGAACAGCTGAAGTGTGTTTTTAGTGGAGTAGCCAACCACTAGAATGGCATTAAGTCTCTCTATCCAGAGTGCTACTTTCCTGCTTGCACGGCTGACTCTGGTGCTTACCTTTTCCTGGTACAGAGGAAAGAGCAAAGAGGTGGTCACTGCTGGGTCAGGCAGGATTGAAGATAAAACTATTTTTAAAAATTTTCTGTACTCCGAATGTAAGTTACTTAGGTCTCCTGAACCATTACAGATACCTTGCAGTAACAAGCCTGGTAGAGTGTGGTTTGCATATTAGACTGAAGTTAATCCTTTCCGAGTCCCTACAAGGTCTGCTGTAACATTTTTTAAATAATGGTTTTACTGAAATATGATTTACATATCATGAAGTTTACCCTTTTGACGTGTGTAACTCAGTGGTTTTTAGTTTGTTTATAGAGGTCTGCAGCTATCACGGCAGCCTAATTTTAGACCATTTTCTCACCCCTGCAGGAAACCCCATGCCCTCATTCCCTTTTCTCCAGCCCTAGGCAGCCACTAATTTACTTTCTGTTGTTATAGATGTGCCTATTCTGGGCATTTCATATAAATGGAATCTTATAATATGTGGTCTTTTATGACTGACTTCTTTCACTGAGCCTGATGTCTTCAAGTTTCATCCATATTGCAGCATGTATCAGTACTTCATTCCTTTTTATTAACAATAATATTCCATTGTATGGATATATCACATTTTGTTCATCCATTTGAGTTGTTTCCACTTTTTAGCAATTATAAATAATCCTGCTGTGAACATTATTTACAAGTTTTTTGTGTGGAACTGTGCTTTCAGTTCTCTTGGGTATTTACCTAGGAGTGGAATTGCTGGGCCACTTGGTAATTCTGTGTTTAAAATTTTGAGGAACTGCCAAACTTTTTAAAAGCAGCTACACTGTTTTACATCCCCTCCAGCAATGTTTCAGAGTCCCATTTTTTTACATCCTTACCACACTTCTTTCTTTTTTTTTTTTTAAATTGAGGTGAAGTTCATATAACACAAAATTAACCATTTTAAAGTGTACAACTCAGTCACTTTCGGTACCTCTGCGGTGTTGTGTGACCATCACCTGTGTCAAGTTCCAAAACTGTTTCCTTCCCCTGAAAGAAAACCTGGTGCCCGTTCAGCAGTCGCCCCCAGTGATTATCTGTTTGATTGTAGCCATTCGAGCGGGTGGGAAGTGGTATCTCACTGTGGGTTTGGTTTGCATTTCCCTGATGACTTTTCATGTACTTACTGGTATTTGCATATCTTCTTTGGAGAAATATCTGTCCTATTCAAGTCTTTTGCCCAATTTTTAAACTGGTTATTTGCTTCTTTATTGTCGCGTTGTAAGGTGTTCTTTGCATGTTCTGTACACGCATCCCTGATCAGGCACAGGATCTCTTCTTGATGATGTGCTTGCTTATAACGACCCATATACACGAAAGGACGGGGGCTGGGCCCACGGGGAGGAAGAAGGGCTGTGGCTGAGCCGTGCCGTGCACCTCGGGGATACCAGGGCGGGAGCGGGTGGCGAGCCGCATCCTTCACTGTGGCTTCCCGCCACACCCTTCAGTGTCTGCTCTTCCCCCAGGTTGAGATGTTCCTTCTCGCCTACGCCGTGCGCCACGCCATTCAGGTGTACCGGCTCTCCAAGTACAGCACCGAAGAGTTCGTCACCGTCTATCCCACCGACCCCCCCGGGGACTGGCCAGTGGTGACCCTGATCGCCGAGGATGATCGGCACTACAACATCCCTGTCAGAGTGTGCGAGGAGACGAGTCTGTGAGACACGCTCGGGCGGCCCGGCGACTCGGCCAAGGTGCACCGGCGGCTCCTCGGCTCGGGCCTCGGGCCCGCAGGCCCCTTGGGATGAGCTCTGAGCACTCTTGGGCCCTGTGAGCCAAGCTGGGCTGGAATGCTCTGAAGACTAGCTTTTGATAATCAGAATTAATCAAGTTTTTCCCCTCACCTATGATGCAATATGTTTCACTGGGGGCCTTCAGAGCACACCTGTCGACAGGTGCAAACTGCATCTCCATAAAACAAACACATTTGTATCAGCGGAGACTTACTCTGGAGAGGAAAATACGCTCAGAGCTCTCTCTAGTCGTAAACTGGCTTTCCGTTGTTTTTGAAGATGGTAATTTTTTTGTTGTGGTGGTAACGGGTCTCTGCAGTGCCCTTCCTGTGCACCTATGCGGTCTGCTTACATGGTAGGGTTCTGGGACAAAGCCTGCCAGTGGCCCAGCCGTAACATCCTCTGATAGTCTCATCGAGCAGTGGTTTGGATTTACACGTTAATTAAAGCTCTTCTAAGCAGATTGTCTAATGGAAGGTTAGGAACTGGGTCCCCAGTAGTGAGTTATTTAAAGGCTGGAGAAGGAGCTGCAGGGAGAGGCAGTGGCAGCAGGACGTCCTGGCTCTGAAGAACGTGACAGGCGCCTGCGGTTGGGAACACACCGGGTCTGGTGCTTGGTGCAGGCGCTGGGTGGTTGGCGGGCGAGCGCGGCTTGTCGCTCTCTAGGATCGGGGCTGTTCCTTAGTCTCCACTTCCATGGATTCACCATTTTATAGTCAGAACAAGGCTTAGATCCACCTGCTTTTTTAGAGGAGACCAAGGCCAAATTACTATTTTTTGGAGAATGCTTCCATTGCCAAATCCGTGTGGCTCCTCTGTTGGATGAATAACAGCAAAGCGTCTCAGGCTTTTCATGGGTAAGTTTAAAGAGAGCACGTGCTTAAAACTGACTGCAAAAGCATGGCCGAGCTGCATCTGCCCTTGATTTGGCTATGCCTGGGGTAGGCAGTGTTCTGGCCACGAGTGATTGCATGTCACAGGCTAGGGTGGTGCCTGGGGGCTGGACAGGGCAGCCCAGCTGAGTGTGGTCTGCATTAGGGCCCGAATCATCCACGTGGGGTGTGTACTGTGGCCACGGCGCAAGGGATGGGACGTGTCACTCTTTAGGACTGTGTCAGTGGCATCTGAATTGGCTCAGTATTTGTGGATGTGGTGTTACCCTGAAGCACTGAGCTTTATTTTATAGTAAGTAAGATCTTTATTTGGTCCAATTTAAGCTTATAGTTTATAAGCTATCTAATCTTTGGTTTTTTTTTTTCCTCAGAGGGGCAAACCTTTTGTGATAGTGTTAGTTTTGCTTTCACTTAAAAATTAAAATTCTTGGTTGAGAAAACTCAGAGGACCCATAAAACTATGCAGACTGTTACATTAATATTGGTATTTTTCCCATTACCTCATCAATAATATTCATCACGTTTTGGTAGCTACTTATTCATTGGAGTGTTTGAATTAAATTCTGCTCTAAATGTGTGTGAATGTGTTGGAGAGGCTTTGTTTTTCACTGTGAAATGCAATGGTGCCTCAAACAAGGAGGTACCTAGAAGCCAAATGAAAGTAAAAATGATGAATTCTTGTTGGCTTTGATGCTTCATTTTATGTAACTTAATTTTCATGTAACTTAAAACAGGAAATGCTTACCGTTCATTCTTGAACATTTTTAAAAGCACAACTTCAAACACTTAGGTTGTATAAGGCAGTAGGGGTCTGTGTCCATCTAACTGTTGGTTCATAGCCGCTGCTGAATTTAATAATAATCGTGATCACCTGTCTTTGCATTTTGCGAATGTTCTAATCTTAGTGAACTTGAGTTGAGCTGGGCTTCTGGGCAGCTTGTTTACATTTCATACTTTTTTCTTGTTCCTGTGTGTGATATTGTTAGAGTGTGTGCAGAAATTGTGGTCTTAACCACCCCATTGATAAAATTCAAAAGGCTGCGTTTAAGTTGCTCTCTGCCCCAAGGCCTTATTACACTCTGCTCTCAGACTGCCATCCAGGCTTAGAGGGATCACAGCATAAGAGAAGTAAAGCTTTCAAAGAAACAGTCCTTCAGGAAATATAGATGATTGGCCAACTTTAAAAATATTTTTTTTGTTGCAACATGCAAATACGGTTGCCCCAAGTTTTAATTCCATTTTTCATTCCTGGTCTTGGCCTGGTCGGGTGACAGCAGCAGAATTGAAATTGAATTGAGACCAAAATGGATTCAGGAGGATAATCTACTCAGAGGGAATTTCTAAAATGATAGTGTTCCAGAAAAAGGAAGATAGTAGGAACGACACTGTGCTTACTTTCTATCCCAGAGTTTATTGCAAGAGTTCAGTGGTTTTGGACCCTATGGTCTTGGCAGAAGGATAATGTCTACCTTAAACAGGCGTGACTTATACCTTTGAGCTCATTTAAGGTGCATTAAACCTAAAAGAATTTCCCTGTAACAAGTTCCATGGAATTAACGCTGCTCCCTCAGAACTTTTCCCGCTTCCCCTCCTCACCTGCTAAGCTCCTACATTTACAGCATCCATTGATTTCACTCATAACACATGGAACAGTGATGGTGGCCGTTGAGAACAAGCTGCCAATGTGCACTCTTTCACTTATGATCTCAGCGTCGGGGTGGGGGGGGGATTTGATCTGAAATGTCAGTTCCTCTTCCTTAGAATCCAGCATATCCAAAAATGCTTTAAAAAGACAGAACAGGATTGACCCTGCTGTCTAGATAGAGCCATTTACACTTTGGTTATTCTGTTATACATTCGGTTAATATCTGGTAAATACTGATGTTTTTCTTTGATTGTGGAAAACAGACATTGCCTTTGTTTTCTTTCATTATTCTTTTTTCCCTCCAATTCTAGAGCTTATCGGGTAAAATCTCAGGCCACATGAATCTCACACCTCTGTTGGAAGAAACACCTTTGTTGGTTTTTGTGTGCTTGTGTTTTCCTTTGTTTTTTAAGAGGCTGTGTTATTCCTCCTGCCCTCTTCACCCCAAGGTGCTCTTTCACTTAAGAGTTTGTAGTCTGCATTTTGAAGAGCTTCCAGGTGGTGACTATTAGGTGCTGTCTGCCCTTTAATGATCTAGCATTCTTACATCACAGCGTAGAAGTAGGACTCAAATAGACTTCCTGGCTTTTTCTCCTTTTTGGTGTTAAAGTTTGATTGTTTTCCTCTCTGTCTCTTTCTAAAGCAAGACTTTGCAGGTTCTCCCCCTTTGAAAGCCAGAAAGTGTTTTCAGAAGTATGGGGAATGTTACTTGTAGGCATACACAAAAATACATAGGTGCCTTTTTTAAAAGATCTGTATCTACTTAAAAACAATAAAAAGGAAGCCCTGAATGTGTGTGGAGTGAATCTGAATCTGAAATGTGTGTGAAAGGTATAGAATCCCCAAACAGTTGAGCAAAGGCAGGGCACAGTGTCAAGTAATTTAAAAATGGCCCAAGGAACTGTAAGAAGTGAACTGAAGAAGGAGGAACTGATTTTAGATTAAAAATGCCTTTTAAAAACAAAGCAACAGACGCCTGACAGACAGACCTCCATGGCTTACGTTATACAAGGATAAAAATCTGAACCGGTGGAAGACTTCTGTGCGTGGATTCTGCAAATTCCTTTTTCTAAAGTTTAAGTCCCCTACTTAACAGAAGGAGACTATGTAATGCTTAACTCTTTCAGAAAAACTTCTTGGTGATGTCTTCTGAGGGGCTGGAGAGATCAGGGAGCCAGTGCTGAGTTATGCAGTGAATTAAGACATGGGCAGCTGATGATTAACACCTGTGTGATCCAGTTAATAACTTGGAACCGTGAGAAGCACAAAACTAAACTGGTTTGGCTGCTCCCACCCTTGGTAGCAGTAGCAGTAGGAGCAAGGCAGGCTCGGCCGTGACCAGAAGGCACGTGTGTGTATGTATGAATATGCCTGCTTGCTGGCCTGCAGTCGCGTTGGGACGTTCTTATGTACGCGAGGTCCCGCAGCCTGAGACCCGGCCACATTTGGGAGGGTGAAGGTGAGCTGTCCCATTTGTTGCATTTTTTTTTCATGGTAAATTGATATTTATTACTGGGAATGGTGGGATGGGTTAGTAGGCATAATTGAACTATACAGAGTGGTCGTTAAGTCTGGAGATAATAGATGATTGTAGTGAAAAGTCATATCAACAAGCCATTTATTATGTATATCTCTGTTCCCAGGCCTTTATGGCCATCTGTATATTTCCATATTTTGAATACTCATTAATAGGGAGAACACTGACCAGAGCTTTATCGCATTCTTGTTGATTTCTTGGGTATAGTTGTGGGTCGGGAGTGAAATCGCCAAGACATGGGTAATCCAAGGAAAGGATACGGGGCTGGAGATAACCACAGTCTCGGCAATCTTTTGGGGGTGGTTGAGCTTAATTCTGAACTTTAAAATAATTTTTTTGTACTTAAGACCTTTTGTATAATGAAGAATGCCTTGATCTGTATTCTCAAAAATGGTGCTAAAATATGGTACTCCTACAGGAACCAGAGCAATCCACGGTAATGTTGGTCACCTCGAGTATTTCGTTGTGGGAAGAAAGCCAAAGTGAATGTATTTAATGAGCTCCCTTCTCGTTTCCATTGTCTTCATAAAAACGTTTTGGTATCGTTACTCGCGTTTTAGCCGCTTCCGACTCTCTGTGTTGTGAATTCGCAGAGGGTAAACGACCCACCTTCTGTCTCTGGCGGTGGTTTCCCTTCCGTGTCAGCGGGGCTGCAGAGGGAGGGCAGCCGGGAACGTGGTGTGAACCTGGCCCGCTCGTCTTGGCTTGCTTAGCAGAGTGTCCTGTTTACACTGTAAAGTGTCAGCATTTGTCAGGAACCGCGCCTGCTCAGAAAACTGTGCCCTCAAGGCTCCCGTCAGCCTGGGGCCTTGGTCCTACGTGCATCCGCGGCAGGAGTCTCCTCGGTGATGTGCTGAGGCTTGTCTTCGCTGTCAGAGGCAGAGCCTACTCGGGTTTTGCCGCTGGTCCCCTGTAGCACACCTGGCCACTAAGGATTGTAAGAATAAAGAAAAAACAGAAAATAAAAACTCAGAAGCCTGGCTGTGTCGCTCTGGTTAAACGCCTGACTTTGAGGACCTGGGAGATTTGGGTTCAGTGCTTTAAACTTTCCAGCACCTCCAAGACGGGCCTGTGATGCCTGATGACTTTACAGTGCTGAGCCTGTAGGAAGGGATCCCCCCAAATTAGATGCACACTTCTGGGCTTCTTGGGTCTGGATTCAAGACCAGTCTCATCACCCACTGCTCGGGGGAGCTGGGCCCAGTGACCCCGCCTCTGTAGCCTCAGTCCTCACCTCCACCACGGTCTGTGTCCCCTGCGGGTGGGGGGAAGCAAGGTGCAAGCACTCAACAGCGGCTTCCGGGAAGATCCCCTAGACCTGCAGAGCAGGGCTGCAGTCACAGTCAGACCCAGCCTGGCCGTGTGTTTGCCGAGGAGGGGCCCTCAGCGTGTGCAGCATTCTTGGGTGTTCAAGAACCATCCAGACCGATGGAAACGCACCCAGGAGTGTGATAGCAAGAACTTGTATGCACTGCGTATGAATCGGACTGCCACTGAAAGAGGTTAATCATCTGAAGAAGGGGGAAGCCAGCGGGCTTTCAAAGGTATTCTTGGGGTTAGAGAATGAAGTTTCGGCCAGCGGTGCCCTACCTTCCTGCGAGTCAAAGCACTGAGTCTTTGCAAAATGGTGCTGGGCTTCTGAAGAACCCACTGCTTAGGGGTTGGGCATCCAGAGAGCAGTAGTGGCAGGTTGGTGATGGCAGCAAAAAGACCTCCCATGCTGAACAGCAACAGCAAGCTCTTCTTCCTTCACTGCCCCGTTCAGTTGGGTTAATAAACTCAGTGCTGTAAATACCCTCTCCCCTTTCCCCCTCCTCTTGTCTGAGTTGTGGTGCTGTCCTCAATTCCGAGGGCGGCGTTTCTGGCGTTTCTCCTCCATCGCCCCCCCCCCCCGACAGTAGGAAGCGTGGAGAAAAACAGGGATCTGGGCCATGGGTCCTAGGGAGGCCCTTAGGAATTATAACCAGCAAATGATCAAGAAAATGCCAACTGCCATGTGTGTAAAACGAGAGTATTTATGTGTACATACAGTACATTCCCACTTACCATGTCTCCCTTGTTCGAAACCTGGGCATTCTTTCTGCACGTTCTCTAAATTGTCTCCCCTTCCCACTCCTCCAGCCCTTGCCTCTTGTCTGGGCCCATGACCAGTGGCCTGGTAATGACCTTCTGACTTGCTGGGTCAGGAGCGTTCATTCCAGATTTCCGGCCCCCAGCACAGCTCCAGAGGCAACACCGATTTGGCCCTTGGGCGGAGAAGCCCAGGGTGACACTCTCCCAGTCAGCCCCCTGGGGCTGAGTGCGGATTTTTCTGCTCCCCTGTCCACGACCCTTCAGCCCAGGCCTGCACCCTTGCAAGACCCTAGCAAGATGGCTGAGAGGTCCGGCGATGGTGGTTTTTCGTTCTCTGTTACTATTTGGAATATGCATTTAAGCTAAGGACACTGTCTTCCAAATAACCTGCCTAGTGCCGTCTCCCGAAATCAAAAACTGGGATGCAGTTTATGGCAGATAAAAACACTGCCATGCTGTGCCATTCCTTAGGAGACCGCACTCCTCAGAGGGTTGGAGAGAATGCTGAGAACGTGAAGAGCAGACACGCCATGGAAGTTGTCTTTCACGTCCTTGGAGATCACATCCTAATTGTGCTAGTTGGTGAGGAGCTGTGATAGACTAAGGCTTAAAAAAAAATCTTTAGAACACTTGTATAATTAACATCATTGACTATTTCCAGTGTTCTCAATTGTAAGTGGTGCTGTAATGAGCCTTCTCATTCATCGGTCTTTTTATGCATCCTTAAGTTGACCCTGTTTAAGGCTCTTGAAACGAATTTCCAACCTTCCCTTAAAAGAGTTGCAGGAATTTCACCCTCACCAGCAGATACTGCGGAGCCCGCTTCATTGTCCCCTGGGTGACACTAGGGGTAATTTAATTTTAAACTTTGACCACCTGGCAAGAAAAAAAAAAATGAAAAGAGAAAGGAAGGCGTTCAGCTTTAAATGGCTTTCGATTCTCATAAGGGTGAACATTTTCCCTAGATATTTATGGGTCAGTGGTACTTCTTCCCTGCGTTGCTTTTTTACGTCCTTTGCCCGTGACATTAACTTCTTTCCCTAGTTGAGTGTAAGCTTGGAACATGTCACCGAATTGTCCTCTGAAGAGGTGCCACTGATCGGCATTCCGCTGCAGAGCAGGAGGGCGTTTCCTTAGGCCCTTTGCCAGCGCCGAGCTCTGTCAAACTTTGCTCTTTGCTGAGTTGACAGTTGGACTTTTCAATCTGTGTTCCCTTCCTCGAGCGAGGCCGAGCCTGTTTGCCTTTGTAGAAGCCATTCACGGGTCAGTTTCTGGGCGCTCTCTGCTCATTCCCTTTGCCCAGCTGTTCACAGTCTCTAACTAGGCAGTTGTATGTGAGAATGCTTTCGGTCTCCCATCTGTATCTCACAGAGAGACTTAGGGCTGGGAGCTTCCAGAAGGGAAGGCCAGCAGAGGGGCTGTCAGCGATCTGTGTCGAGCCCTTTTGGGGGAACTGGCTCAGGTTATCTTAGTTCATGGAGAGCTTGACCTTAGCGACAAGAAGAGGGGGTCGGAGATGAGAAGACTGCGAGGAAGAGGGCTGTTACGCAGGTGGCCTAGACTCAGCGTGTGTGCAGGCGACGCACGTGTGAATGACTTCATTCATTCACCAAGGCGTGTCTGCTCTGGGCAGGCACGTGCCAAAATGGGATGCGAGACGAGCTGGCCCAGCGCTCCGCTCCCCATCCCTCCCGGCCCCTCTGAGGCCCTCTCACCCCTCCCCGTGCATTTGTAACAGATGAGCTGGACCAGGGATGGAATCGCTGATCACTTACTGCCTGGTCTGGAGTTGGAGCAGGAGGAAGGAGGGAGGGCGGAGGCTAAGAGGTTTTACTCTTGGTAGTTGCTTGCTGTCTTATGCCAGCCTTGCTTCCTGGGCCTGCCCGGGGCTCAGCTCTTGTTCTCTCGTTCTCACACAGGGTGCTTCCAGGGGTCTTTGGAGACCCCGCTGCCCCCAGCTCAGGACCTCTCCTCAGCAGTTCTCATGAGGTGGCTGATGGTCCCTCCCCTGGCCCACCACTTCCTCCTTTGCAGTGCCAAGGGTCCAGTGTTAACCTCTAGCTTCTTTCTGCTGAGGCCCATTCACCCCCTTAGGACCTGAGATGACCCCCAGGTCAGCTGGTTGATCTGTGTCGCCCAGGCCTGGTTCACGGGGAAGACCTCGGCGCCTTCTGCCCCGGTGAACGTGGCACGTGCCGCCACCCCAGCGCCCCCTCTCCTGCAGCTCACGCTTCCATCAGACCTGACGGGCGAGGAGGACACCCGTCCACCGAGCGCCCCCCACGGTAGGGGCCCACCTCAGGGTCTCTGAGTGTCTCCTGCAGAGCCGAGTCGTCGGGGTTAAAGTGTCAAGGGACCCCCTTTCCCCACCCCACCAACGCGCGTGCGCACACACCCCTGAGGAGGGGCGGGGCTCCGTGTAGCGCCGCGAGGAAACCATCTCTCCAAATCCGCTTTTTAAAATACCTCTTCTTGGTCCTTTGACGCCCTCATGGTGAGTGAGGGATGGAAGCGGAAACAGGTTCTGGAAGGGGGGGGGGGTGACGTTAAGCTTGGAGCAGGAGGCTGGGGCGCCATCAGGAGTCCCCGTTTTGTACTGCTGCTTCTCTTTGGCGTCAGCTTCCTCCTTTCTGGCCGAGCCCTTGCTTACTGCACGTAGCCCAGACTCAGCCTGGCGCCCACCCGGGTAAGCGCAGGGCCCTCCTTTCAGCACCCCAGTGCCTAGCGAGACAGGAGGGGCCAGCCTGGAGGGGCAGGGCGAGGTTGGCAGGCTGCTGGGAGTGACTGTGCAGGTTGTGCACTGCAAAACTGTAGATGTCGTTCACATGATGGTCCAGGAGGACACATGAGCTTGGAGAAACAAGAACCAGTTTGGAGGCTTTTAGCATCCAGGCCTTAGGTGACCCGGAGCCCCTGAACTAAGCAGTGGGACTAAGACACTGCAGAGGAAGGGACAGAAGTGAGAGATAGAGAGAGAGAACCGACAGGGTTAGTGACTTGACTGAGGGAGAGGTGGGACACGGTGTGGGCTGGTTTCTGGGTGGGTGCTCATGAGGTTCATCTAGTCAGGAGATGGCATGGGGGGCGGGGCAGGAAGGGTGCCAAGGCCCCTCTGGGACCCTCTGAGGAGATGTTGGGAGGTGACTGGACCGCAGCTCTTGAACAGGTCATGGCTGGAAAAACAGCCCTGGGGATCCCCAGCGTGTATTTGGAATTGGAAACAGGTCCAGGTTAGGTCACCCGGGAGTGTGTAGAACTGGATTCCCAACTAAGGTGGGAGCAGGCCTGGGGCCTGGGGTGTAGGGGGCCGCTTTGAGTCTTTCTTAAAGAGAGTGGAATTAAATAGCATTGAGAAACACAGTTGGAGGGTGAGGAAGGCTGCTGAAGTCTGGGCAGTGGCAGCATTTAGGGGAAAGGCAGAAGAACAGAGCTGAAATAGGATGTGGCGTTGCCAGGCACGGGGAAGAAATTGCTTTTTGACTCCATCATGTGTGAACTTGGGAGCCTCTGTCCTAACAGGGCCCCAGGGCTGGGAGAGACCATAGCCGACCACAGCCAGCTTTCCTCAGCCACTTGCCATTACAGCAAGAGAGCCTGGTACGTGAAGCAGATGAAAGAATTTTAGGTGTGTAGTATAATGTAAAGTTTGATAATAATAATTCTATTTGTTCATTCTGTTTTGGTCTTTGGATTCAAAGGTTCTGAACCTAAGGTACGATTAGTCTTTGTTTTGTTCTATAAAAGCTCTAGTAGTTTTTCTTTGTTGAAAGCAGGCCGGCAGTAATGTTCATAGATTTGTTGGCTGGGGCACTTCCAAACCACTTGGAAGGTTAGCAGACGTGCACCCCCGTCTTCACGCACTGCCATCTACGGCTCTGCAAATCCTGATGTCGCAGTAGATGAGGACTAGAAAAGATCTCGTTCTAGAGCAGAGGAGGCTGAACCAGAGGCATCCCATAACTTGCCTGGCTCACAGCTGATAAGCCACAGAGATAGAATTAGGCCTTGCGCTCCTGATTTCTTTTGTTCCTTTTGCATAAAGACCAGTGTGTTGAACTGTGAAGTTAGCATGGTATGTACTGGCTTGCATTGTCCAGTAAGAAGCCTGGAGCTTGTTGGGGGCAGAAAGTAAGAATATAAGCAATGCCAGTATACCTTTCATCCCAGCATTGCCTTTAACAGTGTTGGATAGGAAAACTTAGAAGACGGCATAGTTTTCTCCCTGATATTAACCGAAACACCCGTTAGATTGTATCTGTGAATGTATCCAAACTAGTTACCCTAAGGGGAAACATTCTGGAAGTTTGCTACCATTGTATAAGGTGCAGATGTGGTGGTTTGGGATAATTCACAGATAGGTAAAGAGGGGAGAGGCAGGCGTTTCAAAACCAGGAACTGGCTCGTGACAGTTACTTTGACATCCTCCTGATTGGAAGCCCTCAGCCTTCATAAACGAAGACAGGTATGAACACTAAAGGTCTTCTGCAATGTGAGGCAGGGTGGGGGTGAGGTGGGCTGGCGGCCGGGAATGGTTGTGCAGGTTGTGCACTGCAAAACTCTAGGAGGTGCCATTTACATCGCTGTCCAGGGGGACGCACGAGCCTGGAGAAGGAAACTGTTTTGGAGGCTTCTTTAGCATCTGGGCCTTAGGTGACCAGGAGCCCCTGAGCTAAGCCAGTGGGACTTAAGATGCAGAGGGAGGGAGGGATGTGCGAGAAACTAGGAGGGAAACTGATTGGGGTTAGTGGGACCCCCACCGGCGGGGGGGTGGGGGTGTCGTGGAGTAGGTTTTTGGGAGGATGATAATGTGATTCATCTGGGACATCAGGAGGAAGTGTGGGAGGGCTGAAGATTTGCCCCTTGCGGGAGGACTGCTCCCCATGGGGAAAGTTGACAATGCTTGGGCCAGCACAGCTCCACATCCTGGCATCACAGCCAAGCAGGAAGACATGCCATATCCCAAGTGCTGTGGGTGGAAAGAACGATGACCTCTTAGACTTCAAAAACCTGTAATATTAGCGGCAGTAATAGGGAAGCATGGTAGAGGTAGTGCTCAGATCTTTAACTCAAAAACGTCATGAAACAGTAAAGAAAATATGCGATCTCAAGCAAGTCAGTAGCATGCTAACATCCTTGTTGATTACAGGCAGGTAATAAAACACATTCTCTATATAATCTTTCATAGGAGGTTAAAAAAATGAGAGCCATCATTCTCTGAGGTTAAGACGTTAGGGTTTAAAAAGAGAAATGCTTTTCACATAAAGACTGATAAGAGCAAGAGTCCCTTAGATGTGGGCAGGAGGGGTTTTCACCTTCTGTTCCTCTCACTTTCCTAAAGCCGGGCTATCTGGTGTCCCCATTCTAGAAGGGGTGGGGAGAAGCCGGGCCTCAGAGAACTTTCAATATTATTGCAGTTATGGAAAGTAAAAA